>NC_084886.1:22236819-23565986 GCF_958979055.1 Alnus glutinosa | reverse complement strand
GAAAACCCGAAAGAAAAAACCCGAAAGACCCCTACAAAACAGCCCACAAAACCCCGATACTAATACATCGCAATAGTCCGCTTAGCCTTGCCCCTACTAGAACCTAACCCTCTAGCATCATAATTAATCGAGCACTCTAAGTTTTTCACTTCACGACTCCCTTTAAACTTAGAAGAGGAAACTGAAGCCTCAATGCGATGCTCCACATCAATACTAGTCATGAAATCTAAAAAGCCCTCCACATTCCCCTCGTGGGATAATCCTAGAGTGTTAACACAGAAGCTAAGATCAATCGCAGCCCCAGGAAAATCACCAATCGCCTCAACACCACTTCCCCGCGAAGAATTCCCTTTGATCTTATGCCGCTCCCCCATGGCATCCAACAAAGCCAGGGCCGAATCTTCATCCTCAGCACCATCGGACTCCCACTCCAAGAGTAAGTCTGGAGGAATAACGCCCAAGGGGTGAGGAGAGTTACCTTTCTCTCCCTGATCCCACAAAACAATCTCCCCAGATGGGCTAAACCCTACCGGCCACTCCTGAGATTGGATCAATCCATTCGAGTTAGAATTCTCGCCCTTGTCACCGGTCTTCGATTTGCAATCGCTCAAAGGGGAGGGAACTCTCGGGAGAAGGAACCCGCGCCGAAGACCCACTCCCCCACTTGGCATCGGCAGATTCTGAACCACAGACCCGTCCAAAGCCTGGGAAGTACCCGAACATTGTGTCATCGGCGCACTCAAAGCTGTCACTGCCTCATCAATCAGGGAAATATCCAGCTTACTCGCTTTGGCCTTCGATTTCCGCTGATACCTCATGACCGACTTTGTTTCGGACGGGTAAATGGGAGCCCCACTGTCCGCCATCACTGGAAGAGACAACCGAATCCTCTCTCCCAACGCATCCGCCCCCAAAGAGGGAAACTCAAATCCTTTAGGGCCCGACTCCAATCCCCCACGCAGACCCGGGGTTAAGCCACACACAGACCCTTTTAAACGCATGTTGGGCTTCGCTGCACACACTGAGATATCTTCAATCACCGCCGTGCACACGCTAGGAAGCTCTCCAATATCCGACAACCCTCCATCCATGCCAATCGTCATCTTCTCCGACCTAGACCCATCTAGCCGGGCCGAAACCGGAAGAGCGGATAAAGCCGGAGTCTCCACCAGGGAAGAACCCCCCTTCAACGACGAGCCTAACTTGAACCCCCGAAAGGTAGAACTCGACCCGTCCACGGCTTCCGGCGCCGAAGAGCCCAATCCTGAAATTCCATAGTCCAACCTCGCTTCGTCGAGACCACAAACCTGATCCGGGAGAACCCTCTTAGCCTTCTTGGGGTTGGGCTTAGAGCCCAACTTCTTAGAACCATCCTTACAGCATGGCCTACCAAGCACAGCTGAGGAGATCCTGCACCGGCCCATTTTCAGCCCAACAGAAGAGCTCCTACTCCAGCCCACGTTAGACCCACTCACCCCATCCAGCCAAACTCCAACCTGTTCAAGAATCTTTCTGCAGACTCTGACATCGCTGTCCCTTGAACTGCACTTTCTGACTTTTCGAACGTTGAAGCCATCGCCACAGAGGTTTTTCCCCGCCGGAGCCAAAAGGCTTTTCTCCCAGGCGTAACAGTCCACCGCCTGCCGAACAATCGCGCAAGACCGGTCCTTTAACGGGATCTGCTCCTCGCACCAGGCCGCCTCCTCCTGCGCGACCAGATTCCGGCCACCAGAGGCAGAGATGGTTGGCGTCGAGCGACCCGCCTCCGCGAAAGACAGAGTTCCCGCATCTTTTCCGAACCAAACCCCCACCTCCTTCCCCCTTGACTTCTCTTCCGGCGAGGAACCACCGAGCCCGCACCCTACCGCAGTACCAACCACTTCTAAAGCCTTACGCAGCTCAGAGATAAACTTGAGCCAACCCCATCCACCCCGCCCCTCAGGAATGCGAAGAAACCCTCTCTGAACGCCCACCCCATAGACCGCTACCTCCATAAACCTGCCATTAATGTTACCTCCAGTGCGGACTATCGTCACCTTCGCCCCCTCCCTGAAAGATTTGACAGAATCGGGCATACCATTACCACCCCTCAGCACCTCCATAGTCGAAACCAGCCAATCGATGCACTGGTTGCTAAGGAGTACCGCACCGGAATAAAATTTCCGATTTTCTTCCACCCTTAACACTGACGCCCCTTCAGTAACCGAGAAGACAAACGCTTTTGCCTCCACCAGAAAACGTCTATCCATCCCTCACAGCCCAAGCGTGACGCGCCTCAGAGCCCTAGAAAAAGTCGTCTATCCATCTTGACTAAAGGCCAACTCCAGAGAAACGAGACGAACCCTTCAGACGCACCCAGCGAGACAAAACAGAAGCAAGAACTAGTGTGACGCGCCTACACGCGCCACCACTAGCAAGACCGAAAGGAAGGAGCGGGAGGAAAAGATGAGAGAGAACGGAGAAAATTTCAAATTTTTGTAAAACAAACTTTCTTTGTATTCTCAAATTTACTTGTGATAAATACTTATTAGCTGTCTCTAAAAGAAGTGCCTCATTAAAATTTCTTTAAAGTATTCCAGATATCGTTATTTTGAAATTCATCAAAACCAAGTATTTTTTCATGAGCGTGAAAAATATAGATTTGAACATTTTCTTTGGACAATGAAGAGGAAAAACAAGAAAAAGAAAAGGATCTCTCTCTCGCCAAAGAGTAGGGACTACACCTACAGGCTACAGCCCATTACCAAAAAATGTGAATCCCCTCAGGAATTTAGAGTTGGAGGTGCAGATGGGCCTGCCAATAAATATCTTTATATATATATGTATCAATTCATTAATAAAGCGCATGAAGTATACAATAGAACCCCTAATAGAAATGAACAGAAAATAAATTTAAAAAATCTGTATAAGTAAAAACACTCAAGTTATAATGAACCGCTATCCAAATATATATCGTGTTAAGCAAATGCTTCCGTAACTCCAACATTGATGTCCGTACATATTCAAAGTGCCGCGCATTCTACTCCCACCAAAGACACCACATTAAACACAATGGAACTAACCGCCAAATTGCCTTAGTTGGACCACACCCAAACGAAGCACCCTAGCTAGTCAACAATTCCAGCACCCTTCGTGGCATAACCCACTCTACCCCAAATAAAGTAAGAATGTAACTCTATAGATCGCGAGCAACTTCGCATTGAAGTAGCAGATGTTCAATGGACTTCCCACTCTTTTTACACATATAGCACCACTCAATCACCACGTTTGCAGATTGTCATGTGTCAAAATTTTACCTAACGCTGTTGTTCATACAAAGAAAGCCACCATTGCCGGAGCCTTAACACACCAGATACTCTTCCAAGGAAATGAATGGCCATCTTTTCTATTTAACACTTCATAAAAGGACTTCACTTCATATAGACCCCTTTTGGAGAGGCTCCAAACTAACCTATCATCCTCTCCATGTTGAACCAAAGTAGAATAAAGCCGAGCGAAGAAAGAAAGTACCATCACCATCTCCCAATCCTAGACTGGACGCGTAAAAATGACATTCTATTGAGTAACTCCATTTTGAACCAAATTATCTGCCACCCTCGCATCTTTAATCCTCACAACACTAAACAAAACTAGAAAACATTGTTTCAAAGATCTATCCCCACACGACAAATCATGCCAGAAGCTTACATGTGACCCAACTCCAACCTCAAAACGAAAAAAGTTATGAAGCTTATCCCACCCCCTTCTAATATGTTTCCACACGCCCACTCCAAAAGTACTCAACACCTCTTTAGAACACCGCCCACCCCTTAGACTCTCAAATTTGACTTCAATCACCATTCTCCATAATGCCTCTCTCTCCCTACCATACCTCCACAACCATTTTCCCAGGAGAGCTTGATTAAACTGGATGAAGTTATGAACTCCCAACCCACTTGATTTAAATGTAGTATAGATCCTGTTCCAATTCACTAAATGGAATTTTGCCTCATCTCCAATGCCACCCAATAAAAAATCCCTTTGAAGTTTATCAAGTCGATTAGCCATGCCCAGTGAAATATGGAATAACAAGTAAAGTTTGGTGATATTTCTCAGGTCTTGGGCGGGACCGTGGTCCAATCCTCGCCAAAGCCAGGTGTGGGAGTTGTCGGTAAGTCTCCTCCATCTATTCTCAGGCGAGGTTTCCTTATCCCGAGTGCTCCCTCCCCTTTGAGTGGTTGCGCTTCTCCTATCGCTGGAAAATGGGCGAATTTCGGGTCAGATGGCTTGACTTCATCTTAGAAGTGGTCGGTTGGGGTTGACCTATCTGGGGAGATTGTTTTTTACCCCTTGGGTGTATGCCATCCCGACATGTCCTTGGATTGGGTGTCGAATGGGGCTGGAGATGACCATCGGGCTAAAAAGGGTTCTCTTAAGATCAAAGGGAAGAGAAAGGTGTTGAATTTAAAAAGCGCCATTGACTACAGCAGTGCAAGCATGCCCTCTACGTGTAAGAAAGGAAAGGCTCAAGTGCTTGAGCGTTGAGTGTTCCTTATGGGTTTTAGGTTTAAGGCTTTGGTAATTGTGAGTTTTTTGGGTTTTTTCTTGTAGCTTTGAGTGCTCTTTGTGGGTTTCGAGTTGAGGGTTTGGGTTTGAGGGCTTTTGGTTGTTGGGGCTTTGTTGGGTTTCTTTCTTTTTGTGGGCTGTTTCGTTTTTCGCTTTCTAGTTAGGTACTTTCTCTTGTATATTTTCGGTGTACTTAGGGGCGCCTTACGCTTTTAATAAGACCAGTTTATTACTTATAAAAAAATTAATACGTAGGAAGGTTGGAAATAGTTTAAGAAGAGTCAGCCGACCACCCTTCGACAAATACATCCGCTTCCATCCAGCCAACCGTCGCTCTATTTTCTCAATAACACCATTCTAAATAGAAGTGGCCTTATAAGAAGCACCTAACGGCAAACCCAAGTATCTCATAGGCAAAGATGCGACTCGACATCCAAGGAGTTGAGCCAACCCTTCAACATCCTCCACATCACTGATAGGAACAACTTCTGATTTTCCTAAGTTAATCCTCAATCCTGAAGCTGCCTCAAAGCATAAAAAGATACATCGTAGATGTCGAATTTGTTCTGCTTGCGCACCACAAAAAATCAGCGTGTCATCGGCAAACAGTAAATGATTCACAACTAAAGCATTAGAATCCCTAGATCCCACTGAAAACGTTGTCAAGTAACCCTAATCCATTGCCGGAATCAGTATCCGGCTCAATGCCTCCATAACCACGACAAAGAATAGAGGTGAAAGTGGATCCCCTTGTTACAACCCACGAGTGCTATTAAAAAAACTAGATGGGGTTTCCATTCACAATAATAAAAAATCTCACCGTAGAAATACAAAATTCTATCCAAACCCTCCATTTCTCCCCAAAACCACAACAATGCAGCAAATAGAGCAAGAAATCCCAATTAACACGATCATATACCTTTTCCAAATCCAGCTTGCACAGCATCCCAGATTCCCCCAATCGAATTTGACTATCCAAGGATTCATTAGCAATAAGAATTGAATCCAAAATTTGTCGATCGACAATAAAAGCATTGTGTGTTGGAGATAATCTTGCCCAATACTGACTTAACTAGTTCGCGAGAACCTTGGAAATAATCTAACCCCCCCCCCCTCCCAACACACACACACACACTAAACTAATAGGGCAAAAATCTTTCACATCCAGAGAACAAGTCTTCTTTGGAATTAGAGAAACAAAAGTAGTATTACGACTTTTCTCAAATTGACCTCTATTATGGAATTCCACAAATACATCCATAAGTTCCTTTTTTCAATATTGCCCAACACTTCTGCCATTGTCAAGCTGTCTGGACCCGGTGCCTTATCTCCATTCATATCCCTTACCACATCCCACACCTCCTTCTCAAACTCTCTTTCTAACCAAATACTCTCATCCGCATCAATGGATAGGAAAGATAGACCATCCACCTTGGCCTCCAAGAACACTGCTCAAAATACAATTTGTTGTAATAATGTACTATATGCTCCTTTATCTCCAAAGGATTCTTAGACATTGCACCATTTATATTCAAAAAGTCCACATGATTGAATTGACAATGTGAGTTGGCCACCCTGTGAAAAAAATTTGTGATTTTGTCCCCCTCCTTCAGCCACAAAGCTCGTGATTTCTGTCTCCAGTTCATTTCCTCAAAAAGGAGAGTTTTCTCTAGCTCTCTCGACATATCTATCTTTCTAACCCTTTCCTCCTCCTCTAAGCAACGACACTCTTCAATTAAATCCAACTCTCGAATAACCTCCAATAATTCATTCTTTTTCTTTCCTACATCACCAAACACTTCCCTCATTCCATTTCTTCAAATCCACATTCAAAGCTTTCAACTTACTAGCCAAAACGTAACTTGGTAATCCATAAAACTCATAGGACATCCACCAAGTTTTAACCTGATCAACAAAACCATCCAATTTCAACCATATGTTTTCAAATTTAAAATACTTGCTTCCCTCCTCTAGGCGTCCCACAATCCAATAGCAAAGGAAAGTGATATGATAGAAGTCTTGGCAATCTCCGTTGTGTCACTTCAGGAAAAAGTTCTTCCCACTCCGGATAAATTAAGAATCTATCAATTCTAGACCATGTTTGATCTTCTTGATTATTCGACCAAGAAAACTGACCACCTTCAAGAGAAAGATCCATCAAACTCTGCATGAATATGAATTTTGAAAACTCTTCCATTACTATAGAATAGTCGGAAACACCTAACCTCTCGCTTGGAAATCGAACCACATTAAAGTCTCCTCCAATACACCATGGCATCTCCCACCAACTCATCATCCCAGCTAACTCATCCCACAGTTCCCTCCTATCCACGTCATCATTCGGACCATAAACCCCCCTAAATGCCCATACAACATTATTAACAGTATTGCGCAAAAAACAAGCAACTGTATATATTCCCACACACTCCTCAACCTTCTTTACCACCCGTCTATCCCACATTAACAAAATCCCACCTGACACACCACTTGCTCCCATATAGCACCAATCCACATAATGGTAGCCTTATAGACTCTGCACCACCTCCCTTGAGATAATTGCCATCTTTGACTCCACCAAATATACAATATCCGCCTTCCAATCCCTTAGAAGCCCTCTAATCCTCAACCTTTTATTAAGCTCATTTAGCCCTCTGACGTTCCACATTAAGATTTTAGGCTTCATTAAAAACGAGATGAGCCCCTTCCCCTATCTCGGCCTCTAATAGATTATACCCCTTTCTTCTCATATTTAAGGTACCAAGCCAACCTATTCAATTCCCACTGACCTTTTGCCCCTGGTGTAGATGGAATAGAAGTCGTATACTCTGCCATTGATTGATCTCGAGTAGCTTCAATCTCCTCAAATAATGCCAACATTTTATCCTCATAACCTTCACAAGATAACCCTACAACTTGATAAAAGCCCTTAACTCTTTCAACCACCCACCTAGGTGACACCCTAGGATGAAGCACATCTCCCACATCCACTACCAGAGGTGTGAGTAACAAAGGTTCGCACCCCTCCAAATCCCCCCTTATTTTATCCTCTTCATATTGTAACAGAAGGCCTTCAGGTAGATACTCCTGCGTGTCCAAAGAATACTGATACAAGACTCCCACGTCCTCTCCCACCTCACCCTTGTACGTAGACCCAATCTCCATTTTGCCACCATCGCTCTCCTAGAAGAAGCTCCCCCCTTGCTTCCCCACTGAAATGACTTCTTCTATGTTGCCTCCCACCTTGACCTCTACTGACAAACTATTGACCATCTTGACTTTCGGGACTCCACCATCGACCAAAGTTTCTTTTGCAAGCCTTTGATCGACAAACTCTGAACTAGACCCAGAAGACTCCATCACAATAATCGACAGTAGACACCTGGAGAGCTATGGAGCTTGCGGCAGTCCTCCACCAGTTTCTGACATCTCTTGGGCAGGTCTCTCTTTGGCTACAGAGCAAAGCCCAAACATACCGGTGGCCTCATCGGAGTCGTCTAAGCAAAACCCAGACAAGCCAAAGGCTACTATGGAATATTCTAAGTACGACCCATTCTTTCCAGCCACCAAAGCCTCCGGCGAGCTTCTGACTAACAACGAAACAGCCTGTACTCCTCCATAGCGCATCGCACCCTCAAGTACAAGAGCGATGGTCTCTGCCCCAACTATAGAGTGAATCCCAGCCTTCTCTAAGCTCTGACTTGTTCCCACTTCCGTATCGTCCAACGTCCATCCCCTGCTTCACTCTCCAGAAAGCCTTTGATTATGGGTTATGACGTTGATAGATCAGGCCAAAAAATCTTGGCTTTTGCTGATGGGCCAACTCATCCTACCACAACTTGGGTTGTGGAATTAAAACATCCCACACAGGCCTTTACCTTTAGACCCAAAAGGCCCACGTTTTCTAGTCCCTTCTTCTGGTTCCATTTCACATGCAAACAGGCCCAATCCGAGATGCTCCATACACTTGTCCACATCCTTCCTAAGAGATATTAAAAGATGAGGGCTGCTACACTCACACCCAAAAGCTTACACCAATTTTTTACACCCTGATGTGGCATTCCATATTAGTTTTTTTCTTTTTCTTTTTTTGGTTTTCTTCTTAGGCACACAAGGAAGATCGGTGCCCCTGAACCGCCCAACCAAACCACTCAGCACCACCACCTGGAACACGCCGGTACCGCCACCTCCAAGACAGTCACCGCCAAGCGTCCATTTCCGAAGGCCATTTTCGGCCGAGAGACCATTTCCGAAGGCCATGGATGGGCGACGACTGAGCTTGGGAAAGATCCGGCCGGAACCCACGCACACCGGCGTGGGTTTGAGAGATCCTGCCAGAAACCCAGATCCGGCCAGAAAACCACACCGTCCAGATCCTGAACCGCCCAGATTTGGTCGAGTGTCCCGATCCAAACCCAGATTTGACCAAAAAACCACGTCGTCCAGAGCTCGAACCGCCCAGATTTGGCCGAGCGTCCCGACCCGTCATCCCGATCCCGCCAGACTTCCAAATCTCGTCGTCCCGAGCTTCGTCGCCGGCCACAGAGAGAGAGAGAGAGAGAGAATTTTGTCTTTAAAAAAATAAAAATAAAAAAAAAATCATCAGGGTGTAAAAAATTGGGTGTAAGGGTTTAGAAGTAAGTCTAGCATTTTTCTTAAAAGATTTTGTAATGTTTGCGCAGTGAATGCTCCTTCTTCAGCAAACTACATCGTCTCAAACCATAATCGAATAGCGTGATCTTCGAGGGCACATATCTCCTTTCCAATCTCGTCCAATAAGCTACCAGGCTGGATGACGATCTTCCCCACGCTACCCTTGCTCAATGACTCACTTTTCGTTTCTACTCTCTACCCTGCCACCACTTTTGCGAAAGTCCGATGGTCCTCCACCGGCCGCAGCTGCCTGCATAGGCCTACTTTGCCTCTATGCTTTTTTATTGAATTTTATTACTTACAAAAAAATAATAATAGGCCTACTTTGCTGACCTGCAATTCCTGCCGGTGTGAAATGTTTCCCCCAGCCACAACTATCTCGTCCTTCTAGTATGAGTACATAGTTACGCCTCCCTCCCTTGCCATACTCTGTAATCTCCAAATATTGCCCATAGTGATTTTGACGTTTCTACAGACCTACAAAACTCCTTCGACGTCAATCCATTCATCAACTCCTCCAACATGTTCAGCATCCAAACCACGCTCTGGAAACCCTTTACCACCAACCGAAATAGTCCTCTGCTCCATTCGGCAAGACGAAAGCCCCCGTTCCCTACTCCCGATCGTAACTCAAAGGACTTCGATTCAACGTAGAAATAACCCAAATAACCCATTAATAAAACTTACAAGACCAATCTAATTCAGGGTTTATCTAGATTACAAAGTTGTTAGTATTTTATAAGGCTTTAGAAGTGGTTGGTACTGCGGTAGGGTGCGGGCTCGGTGGTTCCTCGCCGGAAGAGAAGTCAAGGGGGAAGGAGGTGGGGGTTTGGTTCGGAAAAGATGCGGGAACTCTGTCTTACGCAGAGGCGGTTCGCTCGACGCCAACCATCTCTGCCTCTGGTGGCCGGAATCTGGTCGCGCAGGAGGAGGCGGCCTGGTGCGAGGAGCAGTTCCCGTTAAAGGACCGGTCTTGCGCGATTGTTCGGCAGGCGGTGGACTGTTACGCCTGGGAGAAAAGCCTTTTGGCTCCGGCGGGGAAAAACCTCTGTGGCGATGGCTTCAACGTTCGAAAAGTCAGAAAGTGCAGTTCAAGGGACAGCGATGTCAGAGTCTGCAGAAAGATTCTTGAACAGGTTGGAGTTTGGCTGGATGGGGTGAGTGGGTCTAACGTGGGCTGGAGTAGGAGCTCTTCTGTTGGGCTGAAAATGGGCCGGTGCAGGATCTCCTCAGCTGTGCTTGGTAGGCCACGCTGGAAGGATGGTTCTAAGAAGTTGGGCTCTAAGCCCAACCCCAAGAAGGCTAAGAGGGTTCTCCCGGATCAGGTTTGTGGTCTCGACGAAGCGAGGTTGGACTATGGAATTTCAGGATTGGGCTCTTCGGCGCCGGAAGCCGTGGACGGGTCGAGTTCTACCTTTCGGGGGTTCAAGTTAGGCTCGTCGTTGAAGGGGGTTTCTTCCCTGGTGGAGACTCCGGCTTTATCCGCTCTTCCGGTTTCGGCCCGGCTAGATGGGTCTAGGTCGGAGAAGATGACGATTGGCATGGATGGAGGGTTGTCGGATATTGGAGAGCTTCCTAGCGTGTGCACGGCGGTGATTGAAGATATCTCAGTGTGTGCGGCGAAGCCCAACATGCGTTTAAAAGGGTCTGTGTGTGGCTTAACCCCGGGTCTGCGTGGGGGATTGGAGTCGGGCCCTAAAGGATTTGAGTTTCCCTCTTTGGGGGCAGATGCGTTGGGAGAGAGGATTCGGTTGTCTCTTCCAGTGATGGCGGACAGTGGGGCTCCCATTTACCCGTCCGAAACAAAGTCGGTCATGAGGTATCAGCGGAAATCGAAGGCCAAAGCGAGTAAGCTGGATATTTCCCTGATTGATGAGGCAGTGACAGCTTTGAGTGCGCCGATGACACAATGTTCGGGTACTTCCCAGGCTTTGGACGGGTCTGTGGTTCAGAATCTGCCGATGCCAAGTGGGGGAGTGGGTCTTCGGCGCGGGTTCCTTCTCCCGAGAGTTCCCTCCCCTTTGAGCGATTGCAAATCGAAGACCGGTGACAAGGGCGAGAATTCTAACTCGAATGGATTGATCCAATCTCAGGAGTGGCCGGTAGGGTTTAGCCCATCTGGGGAGATTGTTTTGTGGGATCAGGGAGAGAAAGGTAACTCTCCTCACCCCTTGGGCGTTATTCCTCCAGACTTACTCTTGGAGTGGGAGTCCGATGGTGCTGAGGATGAAGATTCGGCCCTGGCTTTGTTGGATGCCATGGGGGAGCGGCATAAGATCAAAGGGAATTCTTCGCGGGGAAGTGGTGTTGAGGCGATTGGTGATTCTCCTGGGGCTGCGATTGATCTTAGCTTCTGTGTTAACACTCTAGGATTATCCCACGAGGGGAATGTGGAGGGCTTTTTAGATTTCATGACTAGTATTGATGCGGAGCATCGCATTGAGGCTTCAGTTTCCTCTTCTAAGTTTAAAGGGAGTCGTGAAGTGAAAAACTTAGAGTGCTCGATTAATTATGATGCTAGAGGGTTAGGCTCTAGTAGGGGCAAGGCTAAGCGGACCATTGCGATGTATTAGTATCGGGGTTTTGTGGGCTGTTTTGTAGGGGTCTTTCGGGTTTTTTCTTTCGGGTTTTCCGGGTGTTTTTTCCCTTTCCCCTCTTTTGCTTTTTGGTGTCCTGTTGTATACTTCCTGTATGCTTTGGGGCGCCTTTACGCTTTTAATAATATTCTCTGCTTACTTATCAAAAAAATATTGGCTACATTCTGGATGACAAAAACACTTTATGTAATGGTTGCTTTTTAAACAGGATTATTGGTTTTATTCAAAATCTTCAAGTTTTATGGACAGTGTTTATTTCAAACCTTGTGCCTTGTCACAAGTTTCTAGAAGATTTTCATGAAGATTCCATGCAAATTCCAAATCAGAACAGCTGGTTCCTGTGCAACCGTCCGGACGGGCCTTTAAAGGCATCCGGACGCCCTGCAGTGTCTAGAAGCTTCAGCGTCGAAGACGTCCGGACGTCAAGACAACACCGTCCGGACCCTAGGTCAAGCTTCTCCAATTTCTACTCAGAGTTGGATTTTAGTCGACACTTATTTGGGAAGTTTCTGCAAGATGTCTGGACGACGTGGCAACTTGTCCGGGCGCTGTCCTGCATCCCAGAATATTCCGGGTTTCCTTTACGAGCACGGAAAGGAGTTATAGTAAAGATCGTCCGGAAGTGGACCTGTTATGGGAAGAATTGCGCTATTTTGGAAAGGCGGTCGCAGAAGACCGTCTGGACGTGGACCTGTTATGAGAAGAATTGCGCTATTCTGGAAAGACAGTCGCAAAAGGCTGTCCGGAAGAGACTATCTTCCGTCCGGACGCTCCACAGCCAGAGTCCGAATTTGAGCAGAATTAGGTTTTCTTTAAGCCTATAAATAGAGGGCTCTAGGCTTGTTATTTGTAAGAATTCAATAAAGAATACTATAGTGCTTAGAAATGGTGTTTAAGGAGAATTGAAGATCCGCTAGCTCTTTAGCTGTTGCCGGTGTGTGCTACCACTGTTCGTGTGAAGTCTATCTTAGGGGTCGGCCCTAAAGGAATTCATCAAAGACCCCTTCAAGTAGGAGACTTGGTTGGAAAGCATTCATAATGGGCTTCGTGTTATAGTTAAAGGTATGACTACTGCAATAGGTTTTGTGAGTACGAGTGCTTTGTAACTTGCTTTGTCTTTGGATAGTGAATTTCTTGGGTTTGACTGCCCCGAAGTGATTTTTCTCTTCACAAAGTTTTCACTTCGTCAACAAATATTGTCTCTTTTATTTTCCGTATTTAAGATATTTTGTTGCACACGAGCACACACTTGGTTATTTAGAAGTCAATATTTATTTTCACAAGCTATAATAACTCAAGACACACCAAAAACACTTTTTTGTTCATGGTTAAACCAAAGAGATCTGGAAATTAAACAAGTAGCAGACTTAAACTATCAAGCATGAATCTGAAAAATTCGTCACACACACCACTGGAATCCTTTCATGAAACAAGAACCCGCCAATAAATATCTCCAGTTCCCATAACTTTGTTAGGTTGCTGTGATGCTTCTCAATCTATTTAAATTATTAAAACACCAAAAATATCACATGCAAGAGGGGTAATTCAAAGTGTAAAACATGCAATTTCTTAAATCTATGAAATAGACAATACAACGCTTTAATAATACTATTGTTATCTAGCTACTGATGCCGGAAAGAGAAGATAACCATGAATTTTTTGGATTAATCAAAAGTAGAATGAGCAACCTGAATCAGAAGATACTTTGCAGTTTGATTGCGTGGGCGATGTAACTCAATTTGCCAAACATTCTCATAGGAAAGCTCAAGCCTGTACTCCACATAATTATGGGACAGAGAAAAATGTAATTTTCGCATCCCACTCCCAAAATTCACAGAAACATTCACCGCTTTCCAGAGGATTAAAAATTTCTCATCCGAGATCTGACAGCCAAAATGCAAAGTAATGTTTTCTATGTTATGCAGAAAGGTTCTTGGCCTTGGTACAATATCATGTTCCATTTCCCGTGCCTTCAGATAAGAGCGCCCATAATATAGTTGTTCATTAGCCAAGGAGATAATATACTCAGCCTCGCTGGTGGTGGTGAATTGAATGATAGCATATGCTCTTTGACCCCCATTTTTATTCCTAACCTTAATGGCATACACAGTTCCTGCACCTGTACGTTGCTCCAGATATGCCTTAACTTCTTGAGCAGTCACACTAGAAGGGAATCCATATAATTGAATTGTCTTACCCATCCAATCCAACTGAATATACCTGGACTCTTTTCTGCCATAACAAGCGAGTCATTGAAAATACATAAGATTTTAATCTAGCATGCGTATAATATATTGTAAATTAGGAAAAGCTACATGTCACAGTTTTTATGAAGAGAGTCAATAAATCTATGCAAATTTTTAACAGAAACTGCCAACAAAATAAATATTTGACCAAAGGTAAGAGATCTACAATATTATATATAACATTAATATCTTGGAGCTGAAGACCCACTTCTCAAATGTTAGTCTGCTAGTCCTATAGCTAAATAACACAGCCAATTTATGGGGGTGCAAGAGCCACCCTTGTGATAAGTATATCATCTAAATAATTTGTTTTAACGTTGAAATTTTGAAGATGTTTAAACCTCAATCATTTAAAAAGTGAATTTGCCTAGTGGGACATAAATAGAGGTTCACATTAAAATAACATATATTAAAAAAAAAAAAAAAACCAAGAAAGTCTCTACGGATTCCAGAAAGGCAATAAAAGACAGTTCTTATCCAGAAACCAAGTGTTTCTACTACATTCCATAGTATGGATCCTACGATGGCAGAATTTAAACATGTCTATGAAGTTCCAAAGCAGTACATCTATCGAGGGAAGCACAATCTCCCATCATATGGAGTCCGAGAACAAGGTTTGCCTAAGCATGTAACTATCATCATAAAATCAATCACTCTTATTGTCCTTGCAAAACTGATTCCCAATCTTAGTCTATATCTTCATTTGTGTTCATCACCTGCTTGTTTCATACAAGCTGTAACCTCGCCTACTAGTCCTGTCATTTTTACCGTATCACATCTAGTCATCTCAAACAATCAAACATACAAACACAAAAATTGAATAATAAGCAGCCACGATAATTTGGTTTCACTGATTTGAATTCTTCAAAAAAAAAAAAAAACTCGCCTACTAGTCCTGTCATTTTTACCGTATCCCACCTAGTCATCTCAAACAATCAAATATACAAGGTATTATCGGACTCTATGGAAGCTTCGAAGTTGTCTGCTAGCCTTGCTGTCAATAAGGTATTGACGGCTGAGCCTCCTGCGATAAAGGTTGTGAAGTCTCCAGTGAAGCAGGGCATGCTCAGGAAGGGGTTTCTCAACCCTCGCCCGATTAATTCTGGCCCCTCCGCTTTGCCTCGAGAGGTCACCGATGTCGGGGTGGTAGGTGTTTCCTCCTCTCCGAGTGGGTGCATCATTCCTCTTTCTGTTGAGGAAAATGGATTATCCCAATCTAAGAATTGGCCTGTAGGTTATGATCATATCGAGGAGATTGTAGGTTGGGAGGAGGAAAATGTTTTTTGGGATGGATTACCATTAGATTGGGCGTGGGATGAGGATTTTGCGTTGGCTGGGGACTTTGGGGAGGAAGCTATGGCAATTCGAGATGCCATGGAAGAAGAATTTCAGCGGGACAAGATGATTGCGCGCCAAAAGTCCAAAGGAAAGAGAGAGCTCCTGAACCTGCATAGCTCCATCAATTATGGCGATGATTTTATTCCTGCCAGGCGTAGGAAAGGCAAGGCCCACGTGATGTAGGCTTTGGCGGGTTGTGGGTTGTTTTTCCGGTGCTTTTTGGTATTGCTTTGTAGTTCGGTTTGGGCTGGCTTGGGTTTTTGGGGTGTCTATTGGGGTGTCTATGGGTGTCTCTGGGTTTTGTTGTAGTGGGTGTTTTTTTGGGGGGAGGGGAGGGGGGGGGGGGGGGGGGGGGGGGGGGGGGCGTTTTTAGGGTTTTGTGGGTATTGTTAGGGTGTTTTGTCTTCTGGGCTTTTGCTTTCTAGTTAGGTGTCTCCTGTTGTATACTTCTAGTGTACGTAGGGGCGCCTTACGCTTTTAATAAAACTAATCTTACTTATCAAAAAAAAAAAAAAACAATCAAATATACAAACACAAAAATTGAATAACAAGCAACACGAAAATTTGGTTTCACTGATTTGAATTTTCCAAAAATATATATATATATTTGAAAAGAAGCAATTTTTACTTTTTCAGAACCAAACGTATAGAGTTTTCCTCCAACCTGGTTTGGAGCAAAGGGTTGAAGGAAATTCCTCTAATTCAATTATAAAATTGACATATGTCCCTTAGCATGTAAGAAACACATGTTTTATTTTAATAGAATGTGAGAAGCGCATGCTTTTTAATAGAATTTCTCCCAACTCTTTTAATACTTATTAAATAAAACATGTATTTGTTACATGCGAAGGGATACATTGTGGTAGAACAATTTACCAAGGGCCCATTTACCCATCGTGATTAGTTCACCCCCCCCCCCCCCCCCCCCCCCCCCCCCCCCCCCAAAAAAGGAGTCCTAATACCGATCAATGGATCCCCTCTACTGAGGTCCCCCTAAATCCTCAGGCCACATTGGGCTTACCCTGACCAATCCCAAATCAAATCAGAGCCCAATGACCCCTCGGACTGTTCATCGTAGGTGTGTAGCAGGGAATACCTACCGTTTCCATGTCACCATAACAGCCTACTATGGGACAAATCTAACAACTGCCTGCAGAAGGGAATATCTACTGGCCACTACCCATGTCCACGCACCCTTGGAGGGGTATCCGTTTTGACAGGATGTTCCCCAACCAAGGGAACGCCACATGTCCCAAATGGTTGTACAATGAAAGGCTCCACACCTCTATAAAAGGACGGCCACTGTAGTCGGTATGCTCTAAGTTTTTCCCTTTATTCTTAGGTCTTGCTTTCTCCCATATTTAGAGCCCCCTACTGACGTAGCAATCAGAGGTTTCTCTCGCTGACACACCCAGCAAGCCTCTATTTCTTAGTTTTTTGTCCTTCTTGCAAGTGCCCTCGTCTAATTTAGCGGCGTGCAGTCAATTGTACTAATAGTTTGGCGCCATTTGTGAGAACCCGAAAAGCTTGCAAATCCCCTAGACAAAAGACCCATGTCGAATACTTGATCGACAAGTGTGCGGATGGACAATGCCGACACCTGCAGAAAACCAAACCCTCACCGAACAACCAGAACCAGAGGTTCGCAACACTTGTGACATAATTGTTGTGCCTCACCGAGAATATGGATCTCATCGTTCAGTAGACCATGAGATGATACAACGGTTCTAGCAGCACAACCCTTCCTTAGTCCACAATAGCATGCAACAGCCCCCACCACATGGAGAAGGAGAAGCAGAAAACGGAGACCGTGAAAGTGGCATCGCGTACAGAGTGGAGAAGGGTCACCCTCCATCCCACCTACAAGGCTTGAAGGCCGAATATGCTGAGCACACAGACCAACTTGAAGCGAGGAGTCGAGTTGATGCTCGCATCGACTTACAAGCCCAATTCTACGGATCTGTTATAATTGCCAATGGCAATCGTTCTTCCATAGTTAAGAGCCTCCTAGAGGGGACAGATATTCCCTTTACAGCCAGGGTCATGGTGTTCCCCCCTCCCCCTCCCCACAAACTTTAGAGTGCCTTAAACGGAGACGTATGATAGTGCCAGGGACCCGTTGGACCATATTGAGACTTACCAGGCTTGCATAGTTCTCCCGGGGTACCCGACGAGATTATGTGTCGAGCCTTACCAACCACCTTGAAAGGGCTTGCCCGACGATGGTTTGGAAATCTATTGTCCAACACTGTGGACTTTCAAGGATCAGTGCAAGTTGTTCCTTACACAATTCATTGAGGATTGAAACTAGAGGAGGCCTGCAGCTTACCTCCTAAAACGGGTAAGACAGAGACCCTCAACGACTTCATGGCCAGATTCAACAAGGAGAAGCTCTCGATCGATGACCATGATGATAGCCTCGTCTTCGCCACACTTCCTAGGGCAATTTGGTCGAGGAGCCCATTCATAAAGGAGCTTACCCAAAGGACCCCCCTCTACCCTCCAACAAGTCATAGACAAGGCAGAAGAATTCATGAACGCTAAGGATACAATAAGGGTCTTTATTGAGTAGAGTCAACAGGACAACACTAGCCACTTGGATAGGGAAAGGAAGGAGCCCCCTCAAGCAAATTAGAAGGTGGCCATTGGTGAAACAATTGATTGCTTTCCTCCGCAAGAACAAAGATGTGTTCGTGTGGACACCTGAGGATATGTCGAGCATCGATTCTGAGTTATAGTCCATCGATTAACACAAACCCGACTGTCAAGGCAGTCAAACAAAAAAAATGAGAAGTTTTGCACATGAGCACAATCAGGCGATCACCAAAGAAGCAGAGAAGCTCATGCCGGCCAAATTTATAAAAGAGGTGCAGTAACCCGAGTGGCTCTCCAATGTTGTCATGGTCATGAAAGCTAACAAAAAACGCAGGATGTGCATCGACTTCACCGACCTCAACAAGACATGCCCCAAAGGCAGTTTCCTTCTCCCTCGAATTGACCTTCTTATGGATTTCACTGCTAGGCACGTGCTGCGCAGTTTAATGGACGCATTCTCAGGCTACAATCAAATAAGGATGTATGAGCACGAGTTGCTCAGTTTCATGGACGCACTTCTCGGCTTTATGGTCTCCCAACGAGGAATCGACACAGACCTAGAAAAGATAAAGGCCATTTTGGAAAGGCAACCACCGCCGAACGTGAAGGAGTTACAACAACTAACCGGCAAAGTAGTTGTGTGGACCAAGGAGTACGAGAATGCCTGCCCTTTCTCAAGGTGTTACGGAAGGCTTCCCGATCGACAAACAAATGCGTGCCGTTTTTCCCGGTAGACGAACAAGTGCTTGCCCTTTTTCCCGATTCATTTCTAGTCGACGAACATGAGCTTGCCCTTTTTCAAGGTGTTACGAAAAGCTTTCGAGTGGACCAAGCAGTGCGAGAATGTCTTTCAGGAGCTAAAAAATTACCTTGACAATCCACCCTTGCTCAGCCAAACCAAATTCAGAGAACCACTGTATTTGTACCTTGCAGTGTCACCCACTACAATCAGCTCGGCCTTAATATAGAAAGAGGATGGAATTCAACCGATATACTATACCAGTCGGGTCCTTTGGGAGGCCGAAGAGAGATACTCGGAGATGGAGAAATTGGCCTTCACATTGGTCACAATAGCTTGTCAACTACGCCCCTATCTCCAAGCCCACTTGATGGAAGTCCTGACCAATTGTAATGACCCAGTAAAAAGCGCTAGCCACATATGCGTTAGCTACATATGCGCTATCATCCCAAAATGACTAATCAATTTGGAGATTCCCTAGAATCACTTCTAAAGCCTAGTTTCACTTAGTAAGCAATTTGAGAATTAGCAAGAGTGTCTTTATAAACCACCCACTCTATAGGAGCTACTCATCTCCCTAATATGGGATCAGAGTGTTACAGATCTGCGCTTTAAGAAAGCTTTACACAAACCAAACAAGTCGAGACAACTCATCCAATGGTCGATAGAGCTGAGGGAGTTCGACATTGAGTATCACCCGAGGACAACAATCAAGCACATGCAATGGCAGATTTTGTTGTGACAAAACTAATATTAAGGATCACCAAAGAAGCAGAAAATAGCATAAAACAAAATAACACAATCACACAAGACACCAAGATTTAAGTGGTTCGGCTTAATAAGCCGACATCCACTGGCGGAGACGACCCAGAGGAAATTCACTGTCAAAATGGTGGAATACAAAAAGTAGTACAAAGAAAACCACTCATACCCAAAAGCCCCAATACACCCAAATCTCACTCTCACACAAAAGAGAATTGAATATAGAAGAGAAAAATAATCTCTTAATTCTCTAAGCCTTTAGGCACTCCAAAGGTGAGATAACTCAAGTCTCTCTCTTTTTCGTTTCTTCTCTACTACCTGAAGTTCAGTGTTATGAAAACTTCTCCATGAAGAATGCTACAGGTGAGACAAAAGAAGTGAAAAAGATCAAAAAAAAAAAAACAGCCATAAATACTGGGGCCCACCTCAAGACTTGTGAAATAAAAGTCATCAACGACAAATCTCCACCTTGACTTGAATTTCATCAAGTTCGAAATGCAAATCTCCTCATGACGTCTCCTCCAAAACCCCTGAGGGTAATCACAAGCTACAAACACCAATCAAGTCCAAGCAATGCTTAAACTTGAGAACCGGAACTTGCTTAGTCAACATGTCCGCTGGATTTTTCGTCGTACCAATTTTCTTCAATGTGATATCTCCCTGTGTTGCAACCAGATAACCAGCGCAATCTGAATGAACACACCAAATGACACAACAACCAATATCACTACCTCTGTCAAAGACTAAATGAAAGATTGTAGCGCCCTGTAAATAACGGTGAATCAATTTCACTACCTGCCAATAAACCTTGCAAGGACTAAGAACACTGACTGCCTATGAAATATCTGGATGAGTGCAGCACCCAACTATACTAGAGTAAGGTACATGCTACATGGAACGCTCTCTCTCCTCGCTCTGTGGTGCTATCATTGCTGAGAGTCTGAAATGTGCGTCATACGGAGTACTCATTAACCCAAGGATTTTCTTCGCACCACCCAAATCCTTCGTTTCGAACTCATCACCCAAAAGAGATTTTAATCTCTCAACCTCAAACATGTTTTTAGCAGCAATAAGCATGTCATCCACATAGAGCAACAAATAAACAAAGAACCATATGAAAATTTCCCATAATATACAAAACGCTTGTACCATTGTCCCAAAGATTATTCCAAGCCATACAGTGATCTCCTCGACCCGACAGTCTCCAAAATGGACACAACAAATCCAAATGTGATGCCAGCCCTCGAGTTTTGATCAAACCGTCACTGCCCTCAAACTTCTATCGCACCTTGCAGCTTTCGACACATGTCTCAAGGTAATCCGAGAGGTCGCTTCAAAAGAAGAGAAAATTAAGATCATGATAAGGCTATGAATCGATTGGAATCCAATGGCTCAGATCAAGCCACGAATTGAGCATGAGAATTTGTGGGCAACAGGTGGACCAATTTACCAAGGGCCCATTTAGCCCTAAGGCCGAGTTGGGCTAGTCAGAAAAGGAGGCCCAATACCAAAGAGTTGGGCCAGCCACATTGGGCTTACCCTGACAAAGGGGCCCTAAGGCCCTTGACCCATCTCGAATCGACTCAAAGCACAATGAACCCCCGTACGGTTCATCGCAGGTGTGTAGCTAGGAATCCCTGCCGTTGCCACTCCCTCTATCCGTATTTGAAGAAAAACTCTTACCAAAGCAAACATATTGAAAGATTTAGGAGAAGCTCTGTTCTGGTTAACTTACCAAAACCAGAGAAGGATCGTATATTTATAGCCAATAAGCTGATGAGAGTTACAAGAGAAAGAAAAGACAAATTCTACATATAAAAATACATAACAGAAAACTATGAGGAAAACAAGGAGGCTTTGACAGTGTGCTGAGATTGAGGAGGAGTCAGCAGGAAACATGGGCAGAAGGAATCCGGGAGAATAGGCGGCATGCACCAAATGCAGTTGTGGCTGTGTGAGGGTTACTGATAGTACGTAGTAGCAAGAAAACATGAGTGATTTAGGGGATCCTCTTCTAGTCTTCTGGTTGCAGCAGGGCTGGTTGGTTACCATTCTTGGAGTGAATTGTTGGAGCTCGCATTCGATGGAAGGCTTTCCTTATTTTCCTCAACACATACTACTTCAGAAATGCAAATTAATTTTACTGCATAAGAGTGTTGAGATCTCGGACAAGAATATTGAATTAACTATGGTTTGCATATTGATCTCAGCTCCAAAATAAACCAACCAAAATCATTACCCACTTTCTGTAGCCTAGTTTCAACCGATTATCACAAAAGTTATATAAAGAAAGAGGTTTAGGACTAAGATTGAGTGAAGCCAGACATAACATTAAAAACAAAAAAAAAAAATCTCTTAGACATTGTAGTGGTGGCCTGCGGCCTGCGACCACAGTGTTAAGAGTACATACTATAACTTTGATCACCTTCACTTGCCAACAAAACACACAGACGCAAACACCAAACACGCTCACCTTCACCTTCGCCTTCGTCTTCACCTTCACCTTCACTTGCGTCGGTTTGTCGGTCAATTCCTCAGGCTGGTTTCGGTGTTTGGTAGTAGCATGTTCTCACATAAACTGCTTTTCGCGGAGGAGGAAATTGAGGAGACTGAAGAAATTAAGGACCAGTATAATTATTCCCTGCTTTCATCACGGGACTAATAAAAAGTAAGAAAAAATTACTGCTGACGTGTAAAGCTGACGTTGCCATGACCTCCTGACTGCCAATGAATTTTTTTCGTTCTAAAACACGCTCAGACGTATGTTATACCGACACGTTTCGAAATTTCATTGGACAATCAGGCGAACAAAAAGTCACTTTAGTCACCGGAGTTTTCCCCTTTGGAGCGAGTTTACTGTGTGCTTGACCGTTTTGGATCCCGCTCACTCAGTGCGTAATTGAAAATGATTGCATCCCATAAAATACTAGATAGGAGGACCAATATAGTCTTTCTCTTCCTATTTATTGGCTTTTCCAACGTATCCGTACAGTTCTTAATTAAGGAGCAGAAATCCGATACAACAGTCATCACGCTTCACACGAGTGAAGGGCAATGAAAAGTGACCACGTTAGGCTAGAGAATTCGATCGTTGACATGTCACTATGATACTTCTTGCGCATTGTTTTTGATCTTCCTTAAACATACGATGGTGGAGCAGAAATGTTTTCCCCCAAAAGTTGGAAAAGACTCGTTGAGAGCGAGTACTTTGGGACCCACAAATGATAAAAAGAGAGGAAAGGGGTCCAAAAAAGAAAAACTTGTTGACGAAGGATTTGGACGAGCTATCCGCTACACGCTACCTTACGTGATCTCAAAACACAAAACAATTTTAGGGATTAATTTATTACTTAAAAATTAAAAAAGATATATATCTATCTCTCTTAAATTAGCATCTAATTTGCAATATATTCCGGACAAACTATCAAAAAAAAATTGCAATGTAATCTTATAAAATTGTTTTGATGGGGTGACTTGAAATATAAACCACAATTAATTTCGTGGGTCCAAATTAAGTGAAAGATAATTATGATCAATCATGTTATGGCTGGTACGGCATCATTTAAAAGATAGTCTAAATAATTAAAATTGGGGTTAATTATCTTTTTTTCCTATTAATTACCGGTCATTATCAATATGTCACCACGAATTGATACATCAACCAAAAGAGAGTATTGAACTACCATTTACATATCAAAACCCCCATTCGTTAGTCAAATATATATTTTTTTTATTAAATTACTATTTTAGGGTATTTCTATGTTTAAAACAAAATTTAACGTCTAAAAATCGAATACTTCATCCGATTTAACAAGATTCCTTAACGAAATGGAGGTTTTGGTATGTAAATGGTAATTCAATGTTCTTTTTGGTTGAGGTGTTAGTTTGTGATAGCTATTTGACAATAGCATGTAGTTGATGGGGGAAAAGGGTAATTACACATGATATACACATTATCATCTGGTGAACTCAGATGTTTAAGATATAAATCACATGCATCAAGCTACAGTTGTAACTTCACATTTCATAAGATGGTCATGGATGCAATATAGATTTAGTAGATGCTTATAACAAAGTAATCATGTAATAGTTCTACAGCATATGGTCTACCCAAAATATTAACCCTTTCTCGGCAGGGTTTACGCTATCTTGAGGAACCTATAATACAACACCGGTGCCCGGGCCCCGGATATGTATGCATACCTTCATATACTAGCAGTCTGACCGAGTCTAACTTCGGGTGGCATATGATACTAGCAAAGCCATAATCGTGACCCTCATTTAAGCATGGTGCGCCAGTCACAAAAAATCATTGGATCCAAGGCTTATCATAACATAATCATAAACTTTTGACCATAGGGTCAACTTATATAATATAGTAAGCCCATGCCCATTATCCCACACGTACCGGTACACTATGTCATACGATGCAATTTAATATGCTCTGTATTTTATATGCATGCTTTTATAAATTCATTCATTCCATTATCTCGTTAATTATCACTCATTTTCACAAAAATAGAGTTTACAGTAATAAAAGAAGTATATTTCATGTGAGTTGTAAACATTCATGTTTGGTACACAAAATAATTATGCTTATGCGGAAAAATAATCACATAACAAGTATTGTATGAGTTTTTCCTCATTTGTGTCGTAGGGTGTTTTTCAACAAAATCATCCCGAGTCTTTTCTACCTCAAAATCTGTGAAAAACCTATCATTAATTCTAATTCCGAGTTAAAACTAATTCTAGGCTATAACAAGTTCAAAATAAGTATTCTGCTTGACCTATGAATGTTTAGGACACAAAGATCGAACTTTCGGGATACAATGCTCGAACGTTCTAAACATGAGGAACGTTCGTTCGAAACACGAGGATCAAATGTTCAGCCAAGGGGATCGAACATTCGTTCCTGGCAAAAACTTATTTTTGAACCAAAACTTAAGCAAAGTACTTCTAGCAATGCCTAAAACATCAAAATGCTAATCCTAATACTAAACAAGCATTAAGACCATTATAATGATTAGGGAATTAAACCTATGATTAAAAGCTATAAAGACAAAGCGACAACATAACAACTATAAAAGAACGAGTATAAGCTAAGAGGATTTGTAGCACCTCAGATTTTAAACCATAGAATTGAGCATCTTAAATTATTTGATCACCGAATAAGCCAAAACTAAAAACCTAATAGCTTCCAAGCCCTATCCTAACTAGGATTCACATGTCTATTTAAAGGAGCCTTGTATATAAGAGTTCATACTCGTTGGTCACAAAATCAGAATTGAAGAGATCCTATAAGACTTGAGAGCAAACCTTAGCCTCCAAAGATCATCCAAAAATTGTTCTTGAAGTTCCACTCACCATGGTATGTGATTTCTTCAAGAATACATACGTTGTTTTTATACTATGAAAAAACTATTGCTATGTTTATCATGGAGCACATCCCTTGAGAATTTTCCGCTGCTTTTGATGTGATTAGTTCAATATATGTTCCTAACAACAACCAGAAGCCTTAAAGGCGTATTATGTTAAATGTTACAAAAGCATTTAACTAACAAAAATTACCAAAACATGGCACATTCAAAATATATATATATATATATATATATATATATATATATATATATATATATATATATATATATATATATATTTAACAGAATAAAAATCACAAATTCACAGAATCACAATCATAAGCTTTAATGATTATTATCAAAAACCTTATGAAAACATTTAACTAACAAACATTTTTCTAAAAATTATCTAATATTTGCTTGATGCAATAGATATTATGTCGATGGGTGCAACATTGGTGTTGGAAAATGTCTTCATATTTGGTATAGCTAAAAATTATTAATTAAAGAAAATTTTTTGACACCAATGAAAAATTATTTTCAAAGAAGTGAAAGACGATGTTTGCTTTAACGAAGAATAAACCATTTTCTAAATGAGTCTTTGCTACTCCCCATCTCTCCTCTCTTAACCAAACACTAAAAAAATTATTTTTTAAGGTCTCAACTAAATAATAAAAATAAATTAATTTTTCTAAAAGAAAAATATTTTAGAAAAATATTTTATACTCAAGATAAACATAACCTTAAATTTTAAATCCAAAAAGTATATATATTTTTTATGAATAAATAGAAGAAAAAACAAACATATATGTCACGCAGCCATGCAAAAAAAAAAAACCCATTATTGTACCGGGTCTGCGGCACAACATTGGGCTAGAATTTTTGTAAGGGTTCATGGTTCTTCAAGCAGTAGATGGTCTCTTTGGTTTTATTTTTGTTAAAGAGAATAATACAAATACATCTCCTACCAGGGGCGAAGCCAGGGGGTCGAGAGGGGCAGTGGCGGACCTAAATAATTGTAGTTGGAGAGGCCATGGCTAGGGGTGTAAGATGAGCCTACCTGCTCGTGAATTCAGCTCGGTTCGGATCAGTTAAAATCAAATTGGTCTCGGTTTGAATAATAAATGAGTCATTCGTAAACACAATAATATGTTCGAATATTAAATGAGATATGCTCGTATAAACTCGGCTCGACTCGGATAAACTTGTATAAACTCGTATAACTTCATTTTTACCAAAAAAATCATATTATTTTAATTTTATAGTAAGAATATCTTAAGTAAAACATAATTATCTTTCTAATATGATAGATATAACTTGTGTGTACATGAGTGTGTTTGTAAGTATATGTGGTTATCTTTGTGTGAATGCACGCACGTAATTTGTGTATTTGCATAATGATTTTATATACATACATATAAACTTGAGATTATATTATTCAAGATTCAAGTTAATTTATTTAATAAACTCAAGTGATAAAATTTTAACAATACTTAATTAATTAATTATTAGTATGGATTTACGAAAAATGTAAACAATCATGATATTTACTTTATATAAGAAATGAATAAATTAATTGAGCAGCTTGTCATAAGATCGTGCTCGACTCGTGTTCGAAATAAAATTAAACTATTCAAGCTTGAATAGAATATCTCATTCGGTGATAAATTCGAGCTCGACTCGTGTTCCAAATAAAATTAAATGAGCAAAGCTTGAACATTAATACTCGACTCAACTCAGTTCAAATACAACCCTAGCCATGGCCCATGGAAAACTGATATTTCCTCTATGGACACTACAAAAAATCATGATTTTAGTAACATACGAATTTTCACGCATTACTAAACAATTTAGTAACGTGTGAAACTTAGCATGTTACTAAATAGTAATGTGGAAAAGTTTAGTTTCCACGTTACTATATATATATATATATATATATATATATATATATATATATATATATATATATATATATATATATATATATAATTTTAAATATTTAGTAACGTAGTAAATTTATCAATTTACTAAATTAGTAACCTGCAACATTTACCATGTTACTAAATATTATGTCAATATAATTTTTTTTTAAATTATATAATTTTAAATATTTAGTAACGTGCAAAATTTATCACGTTACTAAATAGTATGTCAATACAATTTTTTTAAAAATAATATAATTTTATATAATTAGTGACATGGTAAATTTAAATAATTAGTGATGTGTGAAATTTAACATGTCACTAAATATTAAGTTGGTATGATTTTTTTAAAAAAATAATTTTAAATTTTAAATTATTATTGACATGCCAAATTTGACACCTCACTAAATATTAAGTTGATATAATTTTTTAAAAACAATTTTAAATTTTAAATTATTATTGACATCCCAAATTTGACACATCACTAAATATTGATCTATCATAATCGATCGGATGATTTATCGATCCTATTGATCCATCACGATCGATCAGATGATCTATTGATCCATCGAATGGTCTATCGATCTTATTGATCCTATTGATCTATCAGGATCGATCGGATGATCTATTGATCCTATTGATATATTAGGATCGATCGGATGATCTATCGATCTATCACTATCGATCATATTGATCGATCACGATCAATAGGATGATTTATCGATCCTATTGATCTATTAGGATCGATCGGATGATTTATCGATCCTATTGATCTATCACAATCGATCGGTTGATTTATCGATCCTATTGATCTATCACAATCGATTGGATGATCCATTGATCCTATTGATCTATCACGTTCGATCGGATGATCCATCAATCCTATTGTTCGATCGGATGATCTATCAATCCTATTGATCTATTAGGATCGATCAGATGATCTATTGATCCTATTGATCGATCACGATCGATCGGATCATTTATTGATCCTATTGATCTATCACGATCGATCGGATGATCTATCGATCCTATTGATATATCTGGATCGATCAGATGATCTATTGATCTTATTGATTGATCACGATCGATGGATGATCTGTTGATCTTATTGATCTATCACGATCGATTGGATGATCTATCGATCTTATTGATCTATCAGGATCGATCAGATGATTTATCGATCATATTGATCGACCACGATTGATTGGATAATTTATCGATCCTATTGACTGATCACGATTGGTCGGATGATTTATCGATCTGATTGATCGATCACGATCGATCGGATGATTTATCGATCCTATTGATTTATCACGATCGATCAGATGATCTATCGATCTTATTGATTGATCGAATAATCTTTCGATTGAACGTCTGATCGATTCTAGTGACTATCATGTCAAATGTAAAACGTTTAAAACATTTGTACTAATTAAGTATTAATAACTAATTGCTATGTTAGTTTAACATACTATATAAATATTATTATCAATGGATTATAAAATAAAAATGTATGTTTATAATTTTTAATATGTGTGTTTATAATTATTTTTATAAAAAGAATTGATTAAAAAATTGAAAGCTATGTATATGAAAACAACTTGTATAAAAAAAAAATTATAATTTTTTTATAAAAAAAAAACTTTTATAAATTTTTTTATAAAAAAAAAACTTTTATAAATTTTTTTATAAAAAAAAACTTTTATAAATTTTTTTATAAAAAAAAACTTTTATAAATTTTTTTTTAAAACAATTTGTATTAAAGAAAATTCATAATTTTTTTTTTAAAACAACTGATTAAAAAAAAAAAAAAAAAACTGATTACTATATATATTTAGTGACGTGACAAATTTGACTAATGTAATGGGCGCGCAACAAATTTTTTGGCGGCCAAGCTTGCTCCAATTTTTTTCCCAAATTTTTAAAACACCCCCCTGTCTGAAATTTTGTTTCCCCAAATATTTAAAACTCCCACTTCTTTGTACACTTTCTCTCTGTCTATGAGGAGTTGGTTCTCCGTTTGCCTTTGGTTCTAGGTAATTCCTACTCCCAATCTCAGTCCATATCTCAGTCTTCGGTTTGCCTTTGGTTCTCGAACTTCTCGGTTTGCTTTTTTTTAATCATTTCTCCCTCTTTTTCTTTACGATTTTCTTCTTACTTTTTCTCATTTTCTTTCTTACAGTTTTGCCAAGAGGAGCAGAGATCCAGAATCAGAATGGATGGCGGGGTTGCGATCAACGGCGACACTTGGGTGCGACGTGCCGGCCCCGGAGGTCCACCTGGCGAGTGATGAGTGCCAAAAAGTGTATATTTGAACCCCTTAATTTACATTAGTTAAACCTTTAGCTTTGTTATTTTCTAATGCTTTGGTTAGTTTTAGTGTTTTTATATTTTGTAGGACAATAAGAGAGAAATGATATAATTCAAGCAAAATACAAGGAAATTCGGATGCAGCAGACCACTACATTTAGACTGATCATAACAGGACCAAAAAATATCCGTTTTGGGAGTTTCTTAGGTCTAAATTGAAGTTCAAGATGTCAGCTTTCCAACGCAACAAGTTTCAGCCAATTTGAAGATGCGTAGAAAAAGATATGTCTGTTTGAATTTCAGTCGTCGGATCATCCCGAAAATCCGGAACCATCACTCTTATTATTTTTCTTTTGCTTCATCCCTTGTCTCCCCAAAGCTAGAGCCAATACACGTTTTTCTCCACATTCTCAGCCACTTAATCACTTTTTTTTCCACTCAACATCATTCCATAAAACACTCACCACTCATTCCATAAAACACTCACCACTCATTCCATAAAACACTCATTACTCATCTCTCCACTCATACACCCACTCACCCATTCCACACAAACCACTTGGCTATAAAAGGAGACCAAGGCTGAAAATCAAAGAGGAGAGAGGAGGCATGAGCCTCTTTGTACATAACTTCTTGCTTCTCTTCTTCTTGTAGCTTATTTCTTTCCTTTTGCAACTCTTTGATTTTTATGCTTTTAATTTAATGTTTTAAGTTGTAGTTATTTTATCATGTGTAGCTAATATTTTCGTTTGGGGTTGAGGATGAAACCTCACCATTGAAGAGAAACCGAGTTCCTTGCTTGTTCATGCTATTTGAGTTTATGGGTTTGATTTCTCATTGTTCTACTTCGATTTTTATGAGATGATGTTTTGATATCTCTTGTGGTTTCCGGATACAAGTGATGATGTGGAATAAGTCTCATTAAAATTGATTGCTTGGTGTTTGATCTATCAAAACATTGGATATTCATTGTGCGTCGTTCGACTAATACATTGTTTTATCGGTTTGAATGATGATATCCATTGTGATTGAATGATACATTGGATGTTTTGATTTCAATTGGTACTCTTTGTGATTTGTGCTATGAACGGAATCATTGAATGTTTCAAATGATTTTTTGAAGCAATGTAGAGCATACCTAAGATTTGTATGTGACAACCTCAAAATATGTGTGATGAGCATGAGATTAGGTTATTGTGATTTGGTGAGTGTGGATTCCGAAACCCTAGACCCCTTTATCTTCATTATTTTTGTTCATGTTTTCTTTTATAAAAAAAAACCCATAAATTTGGAACTAGGTTAAAGTAGGATTAGTTTGAATAGAGATTAATTTTCGCAACACAATTCCCTGTGGGATCGACCTCGCACTTGCATAACACTATATTGCAAAATGATTCGTGCACTTGCGAGTAACTATTTTAAAACACATCAGCGAGCCAGTTCCTAGCAGAGTGGTTCTCTCTCTCTCTCTCTCTCTCTCTCTCTCTCTCTCTCTCTCTCTCATCATTTCTTGATCGGTGTTCATCTAGGTAAATCTCACTTCAATTCTTTGGTTCTGTTTTGAGATGTAGGTCACCTAAATCTTAGGGGTGAAAAGGTGGTTAGCGGAAATCACCAACCGCCTCCGTGGTTGGCGGTTATAAACCGGCAACCAACAACCGGTTTTATTTTATTTTATTTTTTTTCAGCCTTTTTCTGCTGGTGTCCTAACGCCTACGCCGATTGCCAATCATACAAAAACAACTATTAGATTTACATCATCAACCACAAAGATTCAAATCTAAGACCTAGAATAACAAATCAAGGCCTAGCATAACAAATCAAGGTACAAATATTCAGATCTAAGAAGCAATACAAACTCGGTGACCTAGGGAAGGCGACCTGATCTTGACGAAGGTGACACGATCTCAGTGACACGATCGGACCATCGATGAAGGCGACACGATCTCGGCGACACAGAGAGAGAGAGAGAGAGAGAGAGAGAGAGAGAGAGAGAGAGAGAGAGAGAGAGAGAGAGAGAGATGAGTGTAGACTGAGAGAGTGAGAGTCAAGAGAGAGGGGGAGGTGTGCGGCGCACTGGGAGTAAGAGAGAGATTTTGTTTACAATAGGATGAATCACTGAATTAGGTTTTGTTTTAAAACCGTATACACTAAAACGATACAGTTTTGGTGTAAAGACCAAAACTACGTCGTTTTACATATAAAAATTATAAAATATAATAATAATAATAATAATAAAGAAAGTTAGTGGTTATAACTACTAACTACCTTTGTAAAAACCGCTAATCGCCTTTGTAGGGGGGTTAGCGGTTAGCGGGCGGTTATTTCACCCCTACTAAATCTCACTTCAATTCGCTTGGAAATGTTCAGTTTCTTCCTAAAAGAAATAGAGCAGCATTTATGGTTTTTCTTTCTTCAGTTTCTCTTTTGTTTCTGAAATCCAGAAACAGAGCAACGTTTTTCTTTTTGGTAAATTTTGTGGTGAATGGGTTGGATGAATATGGAAAGAATGTGCTTGACTTGGTTCATTTTTTTGGTTTTTCCGCATGAATATATCAGAAATTGAGTGGTAGCTAGTGTATTTCATGTTTTGCTCAAGTTGTTTATTTTGGTTGATTTGGGCTGCAGACATGGCTCTTTACGGTGAAAAGGAATGGTATTTCTTTACCCCAAGGCCGAACCGGGCAGCTGGATTCGAATACTGGAAGGCGACCGTAGCAGACAAGCCGATTGGGAAACAGTCACTGTCCTTGGCGTCTCCCTCTGGCGACGAGCAGCTCATATTTTATTTTTTACATAATTTTAGTAACTTGTGAACACACGTTATTAAAATAATATATTTTTATTATTTTTTTTATATATAAATTAGTAATTTTTTTTTTAAAAAAAAAATCGTTAAATAATTTTAGTAACGTGCAAAAGTGTTGAACGTCACTAAAATTAGTAACGTGATAAATATCACGTTACTGAACTCAGTAACGTGCAACGTGAATTATCACGTAACTATGTTTACTGGCGTCTCATTTGTATGTTACTAGATATTAACTAACGTGCAATTTTTCCTGGGTTACTATGCAGTAACGTGATGTCCATTTAGATGTTATTAAAATTATATTACTAATTGAGGGATTAGGAACGTAAAAATCACGTCATTGATTTCACGTTATTATAGTTTACTAAAACCGAATTTTTTTGTAGTGAGACTTATTTGCCAAAACTTTGAGAACTTTTATGGGGGAGGCCTTGCTTGGGTTTTGGATTAGGTAGAAAGCAAGGGAGGGGGAAAAATTGTGTCGATTTGGAGAATAAGAGAAGCCTTTCAGTCAACCAGTTGGTCTTACACTTACTGACTTATTACAAGAAGAAAAACAAGAAAATGTGCCAAGTTGGTGGGGCTAGACCTTACACAAAGTTAAAAAAGGTGGTAGCTAAAGGAAAAATGCATTACTATATTATTATTATTTTTTTATTTTTTATTTTCATACGGGAGCCGTGGCCTCTGCTGGCCCTTTAATAAATTTGACATTGTTGCCCCCGAGTAATGATACATGGGGGACGTCTTACCGTCCCTAACAGCCCCTTTGTATTAAAAAAATATGTTTTAATATAAAAATGTCTTTTGATGTGACATTAAAGGACATTTTGCATTAAAACACCATTATTTTAGTTAAAAGGGGCTGCTGGGGGACGGTAAGACGTCCCCCATGTATCATTACTCTGTTGCCCCACTCTCAACCCACAAAATATTTTCTTTTGCCTGGTAAAATTTTCTTAAATTTGCCTTATTAAACTTTTCTGTTTTCCTGAGCGGTCAGCTTTTGACTTTTTTTACTTTTAATTTATGTTTTTTTTCTTATGCTTATAGCTTATGCGTAAAAATATAAATTACATTTAAACTATAGTTAATTAAATTATTTATGAAATTTGTTAGTTATATTTTTAATTATTTGTAATCATTTTTTGTTTTTTAAAAAAAAACTCTTTTTAATCTTGCCCCCCTGTGAGTCGATATTCTGGCTCCTTCACTGTCTTGATCTACTCATCTTATTTTTAAATTCACCATTGAATTTATTGGACAAAAAGTTCCATAGTAGATTTAAAACTTGTTTGTATGAAGATGAGTAATAAATGATTAAGGAATAAATGTCTAACATGTCCCTTTGGTTAATAAATCTTGAGATGTACACTACTACTTTGACTATTTTATTTTGGTTTTGATAAGAAGAAAAATGAAGGAATTTTACTAATTGGTAGAGGTTTCTTACTTCCAATACATACAAGTCTCTTTAATTAAAACTCGTTAAATGTTAAAAAATAAAAAATAAATAAAAAAAACTTATTACCAATAATTTGGAAATCTGTTGAATAGAATTCATTTCTTCTATTTTCCATTTTTTATTTTTTATTTAAAAAAAATAATAATAAAATTCAAAAAATCAAATCAATCAATTGAATTCTATCCATGTTTCGGTTCAATTTCAAATGGGCTCATTTCTTTTTCTTTTTTTTTTTTTTCTTTTTTTTTTCTTTTTTTTTTTTTTTGAAATAGAATGACTTTTTTTAGTTGGAAGCCTCGCAAAATCTAACACAAAGGACAAATTATGCGTCTTTCATGGTGCTTCTCATGCCAGCCACCCCAAATGGGATCCCTCATTCTAGTGCAGCATCAGGATTGATGTTTGATCTCCTGGGGTTTAGCCTGATGGATATGGCCAAGGAGGTATTACTTTTTTTTATACTGGCAACTAAATTTATATATTGAACCTTAAAAATATCCAATATTATATTGAAATAAAATCCATTTCATTATTTGATTATTTCGCCTTGCCCTTTCCATTTTTATTTTGGTTGTTGTTGCAAGAATTAATAAATGAAGCTCAGGTGGACTCTTTCAACTTGCCTATGTATGCTCCCTCGCCCAAGGAGATGACAGAGCTTGTGAAAAGAAATGAGTTTTTCAGTATCGAGAGAATGGAGATGACAAACCCTCTGTCAAGCATTGATGGCCCAGTCAGTGGGCAGGCATGCACGATGCACTTGAGAACTGGCCTGGAAAGCATAATCAGTAAACATTTTGAAGCTGAGATTATCAATCAACTGTGTCATCAATTCCATAAGAAAACTGAAGAGTTTTTTCCGCTCCGCTGGAGTCTTCATCCAAAGAAAGAACTCTGATCTTTGTTGCTTTAAAACGCCTATGATGTTTCGTCCAATGAAGCAAACATAATTTGCTTGTGTTTTTCCTTTTTGCAATGCTAGTTATATTAATGTCCAAAGAAACTTAAATCATAAGCTGCTAATGTTATTAAGTCAAATTCAGGTGAATTTTAATTCAATCACTTCACTTTTTGTTTCAAAGACATGTCAGGCAACGTGAATTCCAACTCAATTCATACCCGTTAGTTCAAACATCATCAATGGGCCAAAGAGTGCATGCTTGTTTCAAGTTTGAGTTCAAATGACAAACAGAAAAATTTAGAAACAAGCTGGCACATTTGTACTCTTAAGCAAGGGTAATGATCATTTTGTGCTCATAATCTACACGTAGTACGATTTTGCATACCAAAAGTGCGATTTTCAACCAAATCATTGAAAATATATCATTTGAACTTAGATTTTTAAAAATGCAGATTGACGGCATAAAAACCAATTTTGCCAGTCACAGAACCTCAAGAAAAGGAAGAAACCATATATCTACATAGCAAAATGATTAACTTTGAGTCCAGTCATCAGCTTAGACCTTTTACACCTGACTGACCAGATGGAATATGCACCACCAATAAAAGAAGCAAATATTACGTACTTCAGTTAAAGTCTGCACTTCCTATTCACATACACATACTAGGGTTTTCAGGGGAAAAAAAAAAGTAAGCTACAGAGATAATCAAAAAAAGTTTCAAAGGTGACAACAAAATGCGGATTTCTCAGCTCCAATGCAATGCATGACTGAATTGGTGCTCCAGAGAAGATAGGTGTAGAGCCCTTCTAACACTTGCTTTATCCTTCTTAATGTGGACCAGCTTGTCATAAACACACCATGGAAAGCTAAGAAAATGATCTCGATTCATACCTTCATTGTAGCAACCCCAGTAAGTGTGATGATATGTAACATAGTACCAAGCTGAGGCTTTGGCATATACATCATCAGCTCCAGAATCTAATCCACTTCCCTTCTCATTGAACCAGGCTCTAGCTTCCTTTCTCAAGGACCTGACAGCCACAGTAATTGCTTCTTCATCTCTCCTCCATGTCTTAGTGAAAGACTTGGCCATTCTCATAATATTCCCACTCATTATTTCAGCCTCAGTTTTGATGCCATAATAGTCCATCAAGTTCCCCAACTTGTAATCGTAACTGCTTTTGTAAAAGAAAGCGTCGTCGATGAAATCCTCAAAGCCATCAACTTCCATGTCAGGGTCATATGACCGCCTTGCCCTTTCCATAGTGAAGGACATAGAAGAATTAGTATTCGGTGCAATGTCTTTCATCTCCCGGAAAAGCTTTCCAATCACATTGTATGACTCATAGGTGGGTTTGTCTGGCTTCTCCATGAAATCAGGATATTCTTTGACATGAAGATTATGTGGTATCACAGCTGGTACGCCAGTTTTTGGAAAGTCAACAGCGATTGAGAATAGCTTTGCAAGCTCTATACATGGGCTACTCATTGCTTTTTGAAGCTCTCTATCAGAATGAACAGTGTGGGCATTGGCAATAATTCCTAAGCTGTCGTTGACTATGTAGTTAACAAAATACTCCTCGACTTCCTGGAGCAGAAGAAATGAACTTCTCTTATATCACAATAAGTTGCAATGTGAGGGTTAAAAGAAAATTGAACTGAAGCTTAAATTTGAATGACATTTACAGCTATATTATGATATGTACAGGAAATGCAACTCAACAATTCAATGCTTTGAAGGATTTTCACGGAATTTCAATCTGTGAAATGATGAACAGTTTAAGCTGCGACATAGTCAGCTAATCTATGCTGTTTGTGTTAAAAATTCTGCCCCTCTGATACAAATTTACTATTCATTTTATACTACATTGAAATTAGGCTTATATATGACCACAACCCTAATACAATGTCAAGTAGTTCCCCTTTTAGATGACCTTTTAAAGCAAAACAAAGTAACAAACTCTCAACTGGGTAGACAAGAGACCATAAAAGATATTTCTTTCCAGGAACAGGGGAGAGCCCATGGAGAAAACCGAACCCAAGACCCCACCCATGCTTTGAAGTGCCTTCAATCCTTGGACCACCACGAAAGGAAATCACTGGAGAGTAGAAAGGCACTCAATAAACCAACATGTTAACCAAAGTGTAAAAATATGCCGCCTTTCCATGCTCGGTTGCCTATATATATTGCATATCATCTGGTCATTTAGTTTGATGTAACACCTCCTAAGCTGGTTTCTTGGCCACACATTCTAAGTTGTTATTTGATATCATACTTAGTTTCTTTCTTCTTTTTTCTTTTTTGTTGTTTCCTTTTTTTCTCGGAGCTGTATCTGGGACATGATGCTCATGATAAGCAAATCCTCTACTTAGCACTAGTGCTTGGAATAGACCAACATTTTCTTTTCCTTCTTTTCAATCTCGAACGTGAATACACACTTCTCACAAGGGCTCTACCTCTCTACTGGATCATGCCCATGAGTTCAATATATAGTTTCTATTTACAGAAAATTAGTTATAAAAAGACTCGAGGTTTGGGGCAATGAAAGAATCATGATACGGCATTTTGAAGTGATAAACTCACTCTCTCCATAATCTATTCCTAAGTGTATTCAAAAGTGAAACAACAATCAATAAGAAATAAGTTCCATAGGCAACATTAATCATTTGCTATTAATCCATTCCAATGTCTCCACTAGAAAGAACTGATTGAAAACCATTCAATATGCAACTTAATCATTTTTCACCATCCATTTGAATGTGTTCAGTAAGAACTGACACTATAATGACTACAAGGCACATGATGTCAGAAAGGACTAGAAATGTAATCTTCACAAATACTATAATGTCATCAATCCACAAAAGGAGAGAGATAGAGATCATGATTAATGAAATGTAACATTGAGATCATCTTCATTGCAATCAAAAAAAGAACCAAAGGGATACCAAAAGAACATAATAGAACCTAGAATATACATTTCTTTTAAAAGAAAGTTCCCATAATTACTTGAACATGACAATATATTAAAGAAACTAATACCTCAATGGTAACATCATGATCCAACTGGATACTTTGTGCTGGGATGTAATCCATTGGTTGGACTTGCCGAGGTGGAATCAGTTCAGGATCCCAACAGACAAAGTAGATATCTCCATCCAAATCACTACCGGAACACTCATTTGGATGAGGTCTTGGGTTTCAATTAAAATTTTGAAATCAGTAATCCAGGTTTACATGGAAAATTTTGTGAATAATACACAGTAATCAAGTAAAAGCAGTACTTCCGGTTATACTTTATAAAAGAACAAGCTACACTCCACCACATATAAATCAATTATTGCTTCCATAGAAAAAGCAAATCACATCTGATCTTTTGCATAAACAAGATAAGGACCATTATCTTTCACTGAACCAAATCCCTAGGTATCATATTGCATTGATACAAATACACAAATTGGTTTTAATGCCAAAAAGTCAAATTTATCTAAACCCCAATTTTAGGACTTCAAGGGAAAGAGAAGTTTCTATGCTGCACAGTTCTTCATTCTCTTGTAAGAAAAAACATAAGGTAGCTACAAACGTTGAACCCAAGATATGTTGTTCTTTCCTTTGTTGGAAAGTTTTGTAGGCACATATCCCAAACCCATATCCTGTCATATCATGTTTTCACAAATGATGAGCATACTGTCATACTTGACAGAAAAATAAAACAGATATGACCAGCCTCATAGTACTCATCGATTAAAAATTAAAGGACTCAAAAGTAAATTTATCCACTGTAGTCAAAGTTACTGAATGTCATATCAAGAATGAATTTTTGCAGCCAATGGTTCACATCCCTAACCGATACCATGTCGTATAATGTTTTAACAAATGACAAGCATACTTCACAGGAAATAAAGAGATATGACCAGCCTCAAGTACTCAACTACTAAAATTCAAATGACTTCATGTAAATTTATCGGCTGCAGTCAGTTAGTCACAGAATGTCATCTCCAGAATAAATTCTTGCAGCCAATGGTTAGAACCTAGCTCATAAACAAAGATGAGGTATCTCAAAAAGACCAGAGAGAAGAAGCTTAAAGTTTCTGTCCTACAATTCAAACTAAGATAAAATTCTGCAATTCAACTTTTAAATTCAAACTAGGGCTCTAAGGTATAATAGACAAACATAATTCACTGATAAGTACTAAGAGATAAATTTACCTAGATCCTCTTTGAGGGAAAACAACACAATCCACCAAATGGTGCAAAGCCGGCACATCGACAGCCCTTAAAACACGCACATCTCCTGGATGCAAGCAGGGGTTTTTGGCAACTACTACCTTCCCCTCAACAACAAAACGCTGATCTGATCCAGTGCTACTGAACATGATGGAATCATTGTAGAACTCCTTATGTCTGGTGCCAGAAAATTTCACAAATACCTGACCATATTCCAAGGTTCTGGTTTCATCCAGACATCCCATCATTGCTCTTCCATCTGGAATAAAGATCCTTGTTTTAATCCGCAATTCCAGCAACTTTGATGCTCGGAACGTCTGCAACATCATAGAAAGAAATGGTTCAGCATCAGGCTTATAACCACACATGAGCATTTCCATCAGAATGTTGGTATTCTCCCCTGGGGACATCATATCGAGAGCCTCCTGTGCCTTTAATGGTTCTGATAGTATAGCATCCAGTTGTTCTACAGCTTGTCTTTGTTTATCCTCAAAAACACGATCTGTAACACCAAGGGTAGACAAAAGACTGATCAACTGGCGATTCAGATAACAAGGTTGAAACTTGCTAAATGCCAAGACGTCGAGTTTTTTGATTTTTGATTTATATTTGGACATGCTTTTCCTTAATGATAATTTCATTGATGAGGTTGGATCAACAGCTACAACACCTTTATACCCACCGTATCGGATCTGAAAGGCAGATGGACTAGTTCCTTTACAGCCACATTTTAAAGCCACTTTCCGGGCAAATTCAGCAGATATTTTCCCAATTCCATCAGAGAAGACATACTTGACTCCACCCCGCTCAACCTCTATATCACGAATCATTTCCATTTCATGCCTACCAACACTAAGAGTTTCTGTGGATGAGCTGAAGGATTGACCCAGCCTGGCAGCATATTTTGCCACATTTTTTATCGAATCAAAATTGCCCATCCACTCTCTTATATAAGCAGCAGTTAGTCCATCTCTTGAAGCAAACATCCATATAGAATTATCCCGCAACTGACTTGATGAGAATGCAAGAGTTTCAAACTTCTTACCAGCGATAACTATGCCATTTCTAAGAATTGACAGAATCCTTTTGTATATTCCAGTTCTCCTATCCTCGTTCGCAGAAGACATACGTGGAGAGAAATCTGTTGAAAATAATTTATCCAACTCCTCATCAACAAATGAGACACGAAGAAAATTATCAATATGTTCAGAAAAATGACGCAGTACACGGTTTGATACATTAATTTCTGGACCACAGAAGTACACTTTAGAAGGTGTTATCTGAACCCTGTGTACATACACCAACCCAGAGTCTAGGGATATAGCAGGCGGCTTTGGAGGATGTCTTGACGTGCAGTACTTTATATACTGTTCTAGGAGCCACCTCGATGGGTTATAGCAACATTCTTTTAAATGATAGAGTTTCTCAAGGGCATGCTCTATATGGGCAACGTCAAACTTACAGGGATCAACCAAGCAATAAAAAGTATTATCAAGTGTTGGCCCTGCAAGATAGCCATTCTGAACCAACATGTTAATTCTAAACAAGATGTCATATGGTAAATCAACACCGGGAGGAGGACCAACAACAGGAACTAGATCCAGATTGCAAGAAAAAGTAGAACCACTTTTCAAAACATATCTTCCTTCAATTTCTTTAAAATAAGCAAAGTTTTCCTGAAAATTTGGAAGTTGGTGACCATAAGGAAGCTCCAAACATAGAGCAGAAGACTGCCCAATACAGCATGATGGAGTAAAATCAATTGCCCGGATCCATTGGTCATCAGGGCTGTCCTTGAAAAAATTGAGAAGCAAATCTTCAGATACATGTCCTGAAGAGCGTGAATCTTTCTCATAGATCCGAGGAGCTCCGAGTAACTAACAATTCAAAAAAGAGCATACATAGTAAGAATTTTATTTTATTTTATTTTTTTATTGGTAAGTTACACACGCACTCAGTGGTACATGAACCCATGACCTCACCCTCCACCTTGCTATAAAAGGAGGAAGCATCAATATATAGCTCAAAACTATGCTAATTAAGCAGTTGCTTTTTAGTACTAGAGACAGTAATGCCTTTTTATTAAAATGTTGCATAAGATATATAACTGTATAAAATATTATTTTGCATAAATTATTCAATTTATATATGCATCACAAATAGTGAACTGATAAGGTCTATCAGGAATAACTACAACTTCTTAGCAGAGAAGATTGAAAAATGAAGTTAGAATTTCCGATTTATGCACAAGGATTAGATGATAAAAGAAGATAGGCTAAACTAAGAACAATAATGAATATGAAGAAGATAGAAAGAGGAATTTAGGCTTATACCTTGCCAACAAGGTCCTCTCCTAGTAACTTCAGCCAAGACAAGCATTGACAACTCCAAAATAGAATGTATTCTCAAATTTACTAGTGATAAATACTCATTAGCTGTCTCTAAAAGTAGTGCCTCATTAAAATTTCTTTAAAGTATTCCATATATTGTTTTTTTTTATAAGTAAGAAAATTTCATTAAAAAAGCGTAAGGCGCCCCTTAGTACACAGGAGCAATTCAGCTAGCCCACATGAAAAACCCAAGAAAACCATAAGAAACTACATACCTACAACACCTAAAACCCACATAAAACCCAAGATACAATAAAAAACCCCCAACAAATACCCAAGATAATAAAATAAAACCCAATAGAACCCCCTATCCAACACCCAAGATACAAAGTAATCCCCCATAATACAATAAAACCCAAGATTCAATAGAAACCTCCATCAAACACACGAGATAGAATAGAACCCCCCATAAAACAATAAAACCTTCCATATATTATTATGTTGAAATTCATCAAAGCCATATATCCGGGTCAGATGAAAGTTCCCCAGGCCTGGAAAGCAGGCTGTGGGTCAGCTTTTCCTGGTGTTTCCTCAGGGTAGAAGAGTTGGGTGAACGACTTCATCTCTCGCTTCCTGCGATGCCGGAGTCTGGGGTGCCTATCTATCCTTCGAAGTCTAAGTAGGTGATGAGGTATTCTAGGAAGAAAAAGAATGCACAGCTGAACAAGTTTTTGTTAGCTGAGTCTTTCGCAGCGATCACCGCCTCTCCTTCTCCGCTGGGCCATCATCCTTCGCCACCTTTGGAGTTTGTGGCAATTAGGGAGCCTCCGGTCAGCTTTTGTCGGCGTGGGTTCCTTCTTCCGCGCAGCCATTCTTCCCCACCGCTTGAGGTGGGTGGATATTCGAGGGGAGGTGATTCCAAAGAGGTTGTAGGTTCTCCTGGGGCAGTGTTCGACACTGCATTGTGCCTCCAAACTGTGGGGATTTCCTTTGAGGGGAACGTAAAGGGTTTTTTGGATGTCATGGCTCAAGTGGTTGAAGGGTAGCGTCATGAGGTCCCAGTCTCCACTCCTAAGGTTAAAGGGAATAGAAAACTTCATAACCTTGAGTGGGATATCAATTATGATGCTAAGAGCCTTGGTTCTACTTGGGGAAAAAGTAAGAGGGTTGCTGTGATGAAATGTTATAGAGGGTTTTTGGGTTTTTGTTGGGGTGCTTTGGGTTTTCTGCTGTGTTTGGGTCTTTATGGGTTTTTTTTCTTGTTTCTCTTGTCTTTTTTGCTCTTTCTATTTTTGCGTCCTTTTGTATATTGCCTATGTACTCAGGGGCACCTTCATCTTTTATAAAATTTCTCTTACTTATAAAAAAAAAAAAAAAAAAAACATTTTCTTTGGACAATGAAGAGGAAGAAAAAGGATCTCTCTCTCGCCAAAGAGTAGGGACTACACCTACAGCCCATTACCAAAAAATGTGAACCCCCTCAGGAATTTAGAGTTGGAGCCGCAGATGGGCCTTCCAATAAATATCTCCAGTTCCCATAACTTTGTTAGGTTGCTGTGATGATTCTCAATCTACTTAAATTATTAAAACACCGAAAAGATCAAAAGCAAGAGGTGTAATTCAAAGTGTAAAACATGCAACTTTTTGAATCTATGAAATAGACAATACAATGCTTTAATAATACTATTGTTATCTAGCTACTGATGCTGTAAAGATAAGATAACCATGAGTTTTTGGGATTAATCAAAAGTAGAATGAGCAACCTGAATCAGAAGATACTTTGCAGTTTGATTGCGTGGGTGATGTAACTCAATTTGCCAAACATTCTCATAGGAAAGCTCAAGCCTGTACTCCACATAATTATGGGACAGAGAAAAATGTAATTTTCGCATTCCAATCCCAAAATTCACAGAAACATTCACCGCTTTCCACAGGATTAAAAATTTCTTTTTCGAGATCTGACAGCCAAAATGCAAAGTAATGTCTTTTATGTTATGCAGAGAGGTTCTTGGCCTTGGTATTGGTACAATATCATGTTCCAGTTGCCGTGCCTTCAGATAGGAGCGCCCATACCATAGGCGTGGATTAGCCAAGGCGATAATATATTCAGCCTCGCTGGTGGTGGTGAATTGAATGATAGCACATGCTCTTTGACCCCCATTTTTATTCCTAACCTTAACAGCAAAAACAGTTCCTGCACCTGTACGTTGCTCCAGATATGCCCTAACTTCTTCAGCAGTCACACTAGAAGGGAATCCATACAATTGAATTGTCTTACCCATCCAATCCAACTGAATATACCTAGACTCTTCTCTGCCATTACAAGCCAGTCATTGAAAATAGATAAGATTTTAATCTAGCATGCATATAATATATTGTAAATTAGGAAAAGCTACAAGTCACAATTTTTATGAAGAGAGTCAATAAATCTATGCAAATGTTTAACAGAAACTGCCAACAAAATAAATATTTTAACAGAGGTTAGAGATCTACAATATTATATATAACATTAATATCTTGGAGCTGATCATCCACTTCTCAAATGTGTCTGTTAGTCCTATAGCTAAACAAGAACCAATTTATGGGGGTGCAAGAGCCACCCTTGTGATAAGTATATTGTCTAAAAGTTTATGGAGATAGGTTGAAGCCCATATCTAAATAATTTGTTTTAAGGTTGAAAATTTTGAAGATGTTTAAACCTCAATCATTTAAAAAGTAAATTTTCCTAGTGGGACATAAATGGAGGTTCACACATTAAAATAACATATATTAAAAAATAAATAAATAAATAAAACAAGGAAGTCTCTATGGATTCCAGAAAGGCAATAAAAGACAGTTCTTATCCAGAAACCAAGTATTTCTACTACATTCTATAGTATGGATCCTACGATGGCAGAATTTTTAAACATGTCTATGAACTTCCAAAGCAGTACATCTATCGAGGGAAGCACAATCTCCCATCATATGGAGTCAGAGAACAAGGTTTGCCTAAGCATGTAAGTATCATAAAATCCATCACTCTTATTGTCTTTGTAAAACTGATTCCCAATCTTAGTCCATATCTTCATTTGTGTTCATCACCTGCTTGTTTCATACAAGCTGCAACCTCGCCTACTAGTCCTGTCATTTTTACCATATCACGCCTAGTCATCTCAAACAATCAAACACACAAACACAAAAATTGAATAATAAGCAACCACGAAAATTTGGTTTCACTGATTTGAATTCTTCAAAAAAAGAAAAAAAAAAAGAAGAAGAAGCAATTGACATATGTTCCTTAATATGTGGAAACACATGTTCTATTTTAAGAGCATGTGAGAATTCACATGCTTTTTTAATAGAATTTCTCCCAACTCTTTTAATGCTTATTAAAAAAACATGTGTTTGTTAGATGCGAAGGGACACATTGTGGTGGAACAATTTAACAAGGGCCCATTTAGCAATCGGGATTAGTTGGGCCCCCCCAAAAGAAGGCATAATACCAATTAGTGGATCCCCTCTACCGAGGTCCCTTAAATCCTCAAGCCACATTGGGCTTACCCTAAAAAAGGGACTAAAGGACCTTGACCCGTCCCAAATCAAATCAGAGCCCAATAACCCCTCGGACTGTTCATTGCAGGTGTGTAGCAGGGAATACCTACCGTTGCCATGTCACCATAACGGCCTACTATGGGACAAATCTGACAACTGCCTACAGAAGGGAATATCTGCTTGCCACTACCCACGTCCACGCACCCTTGGAGGGGCATCCATATTGACAGGATGTTCCCCAACCGAGGGAAGGTCACATGTCCCAAACGGTTGTACAATGAAAGAACCCCACCTCCATAAAAGGACGGCCATTGTAGTAGGTATGCTCTAAGCTTTCCCTTTATTCTCACATCTTGCTTTCCTCCCATATTAAGAGCTCCCTACTGACTTAGCCATCAAAGGTTTCCCCCCCTCACACACCTAGCAAGCTTGAAGCCTCTATTGCTCAGTTTTATGTCCTTGCAGGTGCCCTCGACTGATTTAGCGACGTGTGGTCAACTATACTAGTTGTTTGGCGCCATTTGTGAAAACCCGAAAGGCTTGCAAATTCCCTAGACAAAAGACCCATGCCGAATACTCGGTCAACAAGTGTGTAGATGGACAATGCCGACACCTGCAAGCAACCAAACCCTCAGCCGAACTACCAAAACCAGAGGTTTGCAGAACTCGTGACATAATTGTTGTGCCTCACCGAGAATATGGATCTCATCCTTCAACAGAACCATGAGATGGTACAATGGTTCCAGCAGCACAACCCTTCCTTAGCCCACAATAGCGTCCAGCAACCCCCACCCCACGAAAAAGGAGAAGCAGAAAGCAGAGACCAAGAAAGTGGCATTGGGGACAAAGTGGCAAAGGGTCACCCTTCGTCCCACCAACAAGGCTTGAAGGCCGAACATGCTGAGCACGCAGACCAACTTGAAGCAAGAAGTCGAGTTGATACTCACCTCGACTACAAGCCCAATTCTACGCAACTGTTAAAACTGTGAATGGCAATCGTGATTAAGAGCCTCCTAGAGGGGATGGATATTCCCTTCACAGCCATGGTCATGGTGTCCCCCCCTCCCCCTCCCCCTCCCCCTCCCCACAAAGTTTAGAGTGCCTCAAATGGAGACGTATTATGGTGCCAAGGACCCCTTGGATCATATCGAGAGTTACAAGGCTCACATAGTCCTCCAGGGGTCCCAACGAATGTGCCGAGCCTTACCAACCACCTTGAAGGGGCTTGCCCAACGATGGTTTGGGAATCTGTCGTCCAACTCTGTGGACTCTTTCAAGGATCACTGCAAGCTGTCCCTCTACACAATTCATCGGGGATCAAAACTGGAGGAGGCCTGCAACTTACCTCCTAAAATAGGTAAGACGAAGACCCTCAACGACTTCATGGTCAGGTTAAACAAAGAGAAGCTCTCGGTCGATGACCATGATGAAAGCGTCGTCTTCGCCACACTTCTTAGGGGAATTTGGTCGAGGAGCCCATTCATAAAGGAGCTTGCCCAAAGGACCCCCCCTCTACCCTCCAACAATTCATAGATAAGGCAGAAGAATTCATGAACGCTGAGGATATGATTAGGGCCTTTGTTGAGTAGAGCCAACAGGACAACACTAGCCACTCGGACAGGGAAAGGAAGGAACCCCCTCAAGCATATAAGAAGGTGGCCGATGCGCAACCAAGACGAACCGAGGACTGCCACCGACTCTAGCAGCCGAGGCAAGGGCCACCCCTTTGGGGACCGTTCGGCTTCATAGCTCTTAGTACCTCTGCTGCTGAGGTACTTATGCAGATCCAAGGAGATACGAGACTTCAATGGCCGAGAAAGCTGAAGTCCTCTCCCAACTCCAGGCCACAGGATAAGTATTGCCAATGCCATCAAGATTCATAGCTAACCAACAATGGCCCCCGAGACCCCAAAGAGGTCCTCAAGAGCCTAGAGCCGACGAAAGAGAACCAAGGGCCCTCATAAATGTCTAGCCTCTAGGAGAAAATTCGGACTATAGTAGGAGGATTTGCTGGGGGTGGCCCGTCTAACTCGTCCTAGAAGTCTTATACATGGCATGGCCAAGCGGAGGAAGTTTACTCCCTCAGACGGCCCACAAGGCCCCTAAGACGAAGCCCTAGCCTATCACGTTAACCAAAGAAGAGATGAAAGAAGTGCCGCACCCACATGATGATGCCCTAGTCGAACCCTACGACCTATTGGCCTTGACTTTCCCACGCTGCGAAGAAGTTTCAATGTCTTCATAATTGACGGAACTTTGTAGATTCCGAAGATTTCGGTCAAAATACTTCACCATGAAGTAAAATGTTATGAAAACTTCTCCATGAAGAATGCTATAGGTGAGACAAAAGAAGCGAAAAAGATAATAATAATAATAATAAAAAATAAAAAAATCAGCCATAAAAACTGGGGCCCACCACAAGACTTGTGAAATACAAGTCATCAACGACAAATCTCCACCTTGACTTGAACTTCATCGAGTTCAAAATGCAAATCTCTTCATGACGTCTCGTCCAAAACCCCCAAGGGTAATCATAAGCTACAAACATCAATCAAGCCCAAGCAATGCTTGAACTTGAGAACCGAAACTCGCTTAGAGCACTAACAGCAGATTCCCAACCATTTTCCCTATATTTAGGGAACAAAACTACTTTTTGCTTCCCTATAAAAAAAACATCCCACAATAGATTCTCTTACCTTTCCTTATATCAATTAAATATTATTTTTTTACTCTTATTTTATTTTTTTTCTCTCTTTCCTACATTTGCTCTCTTCCCTATATCAATTAAATATACTTTTTTTTATATTAAAATAATACATAGGGAAGGAATAGTAGACATGTATACATAGGGAATTACTATTTATTCCCAACCCACTCATCTAAATATAGGGTATCTGCTGTGGGAGGTTTTTTGATATTTTTCATGAAATTTTCCCTAAATATAAGGAAGGGAACCAATATAGGGTAACTGCTACTAGTGCTCTTAGTCAACAAGTTCGCTGGATTTTCCGTCGTACCAATTTTGTTCAATGTGATATCTCCCTGTGTCGTAACCAGATGACCAACACAATCTGAATCAACACACCAAATGACACTGCAACCAATATCACTGCCTCTGTCAAAGACTAAACCAAAGATTGTAGCACCCTGTAAATAACGGAGAATCCATTTCACCACCTGCTAATAAACCTTGCAAGGACTAACAACATTGACTGCCTATGAAATATCTGGATGAGTGTAGCGCCCAACTACACTAGAGTAAGGTACATGCTACATGGAACGCTCCCCCTCCTCGCCCTGTGGTGCTAACATTGTTGAGAGCCTGAAATGTGCGTCATACGGAGTACCCACTAACCCAAGAATTTTCTTCGCACCACCCAAATCATTCATTTCAAACTCATCGCCCAAAAGAGATTTCAATTTCTTAACCTCAAACATGCTTTTAGCAGCAATAAGCATGTCATCCACATAGTGCAACAAATAAACAAAAGAACCATATGAAAATTGCCCGTAATACACAAAACGCTTGTACCACTGTCCCAAAGATTGTTCCAAGCCATACAACGATCTCCTCAACCCGACAATCTCCAAAATGGACACAATAAATCCAAATGTGCTGTCGCTGCCCTTGAGTTTTGATCCAGCCATCACTGCCCTCGAACTTCGATTGCGCCTTGCAGCTTTCGACACGTGTCTCAAGCCAATCCGAGAGGAGAGAAAATTAAGATCATGATAAGGCTACGAATCAATTGGAATCCTATGGCTCAGATCAAGCCATGAATCGACCACGAGAATTTAGGGGCAACAGGTGGACCAATTTACCGAGGGCCCATATAGCCCTTGGGCCGAGTTGGGCCAGCTAGAAAAGGATGCCCAATACCAATGAGTGGATCCCCTATACTGAGGGCCCCTAAATCCTTGAGCCACATTGGGCTTACCCTAACAAAGGGCCCTAAGGCCCTTGACCCATCTCGAATCGACTCAAAGCACAATGAACCCTCGTACTGTTCATCGCAAGTGTGTAGTTAGGAATCCCTGCCATTGCCACATCACCATAAAGGCCTATTACGGGACAACTTTGACAACTGCCTGTAGAAGGGAATATTTGTTGGCTACTACCCACGTCCATGCACCCTCAAACGGGGGTCCGTACTCATAGGATTTCCCCAACTGGAGAACGCCATGTGCCCTAGACGGTTGCACAATGAGAGACCTCCACCTCTATAAAAGGACGGTCACTATACCAGGTTGCTCTAAGCTTTTCCCTTTATTCTCACGCCTTGCTTTCCTCCCATATTCGGAGCCACTTAGGCATTGGAGGTGTCCCCGGTTGGCAAGCACCCAAAAGCCTTTGTTGCTCATTTTTGTGTCCCTCTTGCAGGTATCATCGGCTGATGGTCAACTGTACTAACACATGGCAATTTTATAGAGCGGATAGAGGAGGAACTCCCTCTATCCCTATTTGAAGAAAAACTCTTAGCAAAGCAAACGTACCGAAAGATTTAGGAGAAGCTCTGTTTTGGTTAACTAACCAAAAACAGAGATGGATCGTATATTTATAGCCAATAAGATGATGAGAGTTACAAGAGAAAGAAAAGACAAATTCTGCATATAAAAATACATAACAGAAAACTATTGAGGAAAACAAGGAGGCTTTGACACTGTGCTGAGATTGAGGAGGAGTCAGCAGGAATCCGGGAGAATAGGCGGCATGCACCAGATGCAGTTGTGGCTGTGAGAGGGCTACTGATAGTAGTAGCGTGAAAACATGAGTGATTGGGGGGATCCTATTCTGCTTAAATGATATCAATTCGATTCCGTAGCCTAGTTTCAACCGATTATCACAACAATTAATATAAGGTTTAACCTGGCTTAGCTGGTGAAAAAACATTTAAAAATAAATAAAAATAAAAATAAAATCTCTTAGCCATTGTAGTGGTGGCCTGCCGCCTGCGATCACATTGTTAAAAGTACATACTATAACTTTGATCACCTTCACTTGCTAACAAAACACACAGACGCAGACACCAAAACTGAACTTGTTGATAAAAAAAATGGTCACCATCAAAGTCTCAAATCTCAATAAACAAGTAGGACAAAGTTAAGGAGAGTAATTAATTAAATCACTGATTAAGAACCCAAACAAACGCAGATGAAGAGTCTCACCAGAAAAAGCTCATGAAGAATGTTAAGGACCAGAGCGACTCTGACAGCGTCGGTTTGTCGATCAATTCCTCAGGCCGGTTTCGATGTTTGTAGTAGCACGTTAATAAACTTCTTTTCGCCGACGAAATAGTATGCTCCTCCTCCATTTCAAAATTATTATCAAAATTTGGTAAAAATTTCAAAAAATTATGACTCTAACAAGTTTAATGATCTATTGAATATTTTATTATTTTTTAATTCTTTTAATTTATTTTTTTTCTCTCTTCATTTTGTTAGATAAAATATTTGAAAATTAATATTTAATTAAAATAGAGAAATATTTGAAAAGTTTGTTGTATGAAATTTGTTAAAAATGATAGATAAAATAACAAAAACAAATTATTTTATTAAAATTTAGAAAAAAAAATTTGAAAAGCTAAGTTGGAATACTTTAAGAAAGGTAATTTTTCCCTGCTTTGTCACGGGACTAAAACAATTACTGCTACTTCAAAAAAAAAAAAAAAACAATTACTGATGACGTCTGAAGCTGACGTTGTCGTGACCTCCTGACGGCCAATGGATTTTCGTTGTAGAACAAGCTCAGACGATGTGATACTGACACGTTTCGAAATTTCATTGGATATTTCATTGGATAATGAGGCGAACAGTCACTTCAGTCAATGGAGTTTTTCACTCTGGGGCGAGATTATTGTGTGCTTTACCGTTTTGGATTACCGCTCACTCAGTGCGGAGCTGTAAATGATTGCTTTCCATAGATAGACTAGACAGGAGGACCAAAATATCCTTGGCCTTATTATTATTTATAGTACACTACAATTGTAATGGGTGAACCTACATGTGTGGGCCTTCCATGAACCTTTCTTTTCCTTTATTAGCTTTTCCAAGTATCCGTACAGTTGGTAATTAAAGAGTGGAAATCCTGTACAACAGTCATCACGCTTTACACCAGTGAAAGGGCAACGAAATGTGACCTCGTTAGCATAGAGAGTTCGATCGTTGAGTTGTCACGAGAGTTTGATTGGCAAAGACATGTACATAACAGAACAGATCAGAGTAGTGGGTTGTTAGTTTTAAAATTAGTAAAAAGTAATGATGTGATATAAAATAAAAAGAATTTGTATGAAAAAGTGAAAAAGTTTTATATTGTAGTGAATTTTTTTATTTGAATAGTAATAAAAAATTATTTATGTAATATAAAAAGTGAAAAAAGTATAAATGTTTTGATGTTAATTGGTGGTTAAAAATATAAAAAAGTGATTAAAAATTTACATGAACAGTAACAGCACTATGCTGTTCTGTTCCGTCCCTAAACAAACAAGCCCTATGATTCTTCGTGCGCATTATTTTTTATCTTTTTAGCAACTTTTTTATAATTTTTTTTGGGGTTAAATACCTATTTGTCCCATGTGCTTTACGACCTTTATTTTTTATCCTTTTAGATTTACTTTTTATTAAATTTGGTATCTGTAGTATATAAAAATATAGAAATAGTACATCCGTCCAATTTCCCGTCTAAAATTAACGTTCAGCCACGTCATCTTACAGGTGTCGGTGTGCATGCGCGACACATGTCCCTGTGATACACTTCAGCACTGACGTGGATATCATTTTTTTTAAAAAAAAAAAAATTAATTATTTTAATGATTTCTTTTATATATATTAAAAAAAAAAAATCTGGAGTGGTTCGACCACCCCCAGACCGGCCGGTCTGGGGGTGGCTCAGGCCCTCGGCCACCCCTATTTTGGCCCTTGGGGGTGGTCGAACCACCCCCATGGACCACGGGGGTGGTTCGGCCACCCTCAGACCGGCTAGCCACCCCCATTAGGCCTGGAGGTGGCTTGCCTACCTCAATTTTGGCCCTTACGACCCACCCTCAAGGGTTATGGGGTGGTTCGGCTACCCTCAAAAATGGCCTTGTAGGTGGCTGAGCCACTCAAGAATTTTTTATTTTTATTTATTATATATATATATAAGAAATCATTAAAATAATAATAAATTGGACGGATGACGTGATTGGACGTGATTGAAGGTTAGTTTTGGACGGAAATTTCATATACCACATGTATCAAATTTGATATAAAATAAAACTGAAGAGATAAAAAATAAAGACAGTAAAGCCGAGGGTATATAGGCTATTTATTCCTTTTTTTTTTTTTTTTTTTCTCCGAAAATGCTACAGCTTCTCGATGCATGGGAAAGCATGCAGCATTCACAAACATTATTTTATTATTAACTCTTACGTCTTTCCACCGGCCTATCTTCCCTCCAGGACCTTCTTTCTTCTTCGCCGTTCTTCTTCGTCAAGCCTCAACTCTGCAAGATATTCAAATACTGCCTATCAGTAAATTCACGGCCGAGGGTCCACCACCACCACCAATTCTAACATTCACCGACTCACGGCTCCGTCTCTCCCTCTGCAGCGGAGACGAATGCAGAAACGACGAACCCTTCTTCCAAGCCCCCATTCCGGCGTCAAATCCGGCGGCGCCAGCTCTTCTTCGTGGCGTAGAGGCGGCCAAGGTCGAGTGCTGTGGGGACACAGAGTGGTACCTCTGGTAGTGGGCCTGTTGTTGCTCGGATTTGGCATCGCCGGAGAGCTTGGGGTCGGCTTGAATGGGCGAGTCGGGTTAGACTCGGTGAGTGGGGACAACGGCGAGTTGCTAATGTTTATTTTTTATTTTTTTATTTTTTATTATTTTTTTTTTGAACGGAGAACGGAGCTCCAAATATTCATTCTAGAAAAAGCCAGATCACGGCGAGTTGCTAATGTTTGATTCTCGTGCGGTGTTGGATGGGCGAGTTGCTAGTGTTTGATAGTGTTTGATTCTCTGTGTTCGACGGCTGGGTTTGCATCTTGGATTCTTGGGGGAGACGAAGACAACGAGAAAGAGAATATAAGAAATGAATAAAAAACCAAAAAGAAAAAGTAAAAGTTAATATTTTAAGGGATAAATACATTTTTAATGCCCTAGTTTTGAAAATTTTATTTTTTATTACGTGAGTTTCAATTTGCATTATAGTTAATACTTCTGTTTTGAAAAAAGAACAAATTAGTACCTCAGTTAAATTTTTCATCCAAAAACTAAAGGTCTGTTACGTCACTATCACTTAACACCACTAGGAACACAATACATATCCATTGCGACATGTAATCACCCACATAAAATAATAAAATAATACAATTTAAAAAAAAATAATTTGAGAAGAAGAAAAAGAAAAAGAAAAAAAAGGAGCCACCCCCTTGGCCGGTCTGGGGTGGCCAAACTATCCCATGAAGGGTGATTTGGCCACTCCCAAGGACCAAAACCCATCAAAATGTTTTTAGAGGGTTTGCCCATGGGGTGGCGGGCGGTCTGGGGGTGGCCGAACTACCCTTGTGGCTCATGTAAGGGCCAGAACCCTTGAACAATTTTTTTTTTTTTTTTTTTTTTGCCATGGGGTGGCCGAACCACCCTATGACCGGCCACCCCCATGGTGGCCAAGGGTGGCTCAGCCACCCCTCTTTTTTTTCTTTTTTTTGTTCAATTTTTTTTTAAGTTTTTAATATTTTTTAATTAATTTTTAAATATTTTTTTTATACTAAAACACATGTCAACCCTGAGGGTTGACACCTGGTGAACCATTAGTTTTTGGACGGAAAACTTGACTAATGTATTAATTTAATCTTTTTCCAAAACGAAAGTACCATATGTGATGCGAATTGAAACTCAGGTACCAAAAAACTAAAAATGTATTTAATCATTATTTTAATGATATAAGAAAAAATTAAGGGATGCTGTATAATATTTTTGTACAGGAAACAAAACATAGCTTTATTCCTTATATTTAGAAAAAATAATTAAAAAAGCTGCTTTGAATGTTCTTAAACATGCTATGGTCGAGCATAAATGTTTTTCCCAAAAGTTGGAAAAGACAGGGAGTATTTTGGGACCCACAAATGAGAGAAAGAGGGGAAAAGGGTAAAAAAAAAAAAAAAATTGTTCTCCAAGAATTTGGAGGAGCTATCCGCTAGGACCACTACACGCTTTCTTACTTATTTCAAAACACAAAACAATTTTAGGGACTAATTTATTACTTAAAAATTAAAAAAAGATTATAAATAAATAAATAAATATATGTATATATATACACACACATGTATCTCTCTCAAATTAACATCTAATTTACAATATATTCCCGACAATCTATCAAAAAATTACAATTTAATTTTATAAAATTGTTTCAATGCGGTGACTTGAATATAAACAACAATTAACTTTGCGGGGTCCAAACTAAGTGTAAGAAAATTTTGATCAATCATGTTATGGCTCCTACTACGTCATTTAAAAGATAGTCTAGGCTCAGTTGGCAACACTATTTAGAAAAGCTTTCCACTTTTTAGCAAAAACAAAAAAATTATTAACAACTCAAAATATTCAAAAACCATTTTTACATTTATGTCACATTACAACCAAAAAAACATAATACACTTTCTAAAAAGTTTTATCAAACAAATGAGTATTGTTAGGTATATAACTTCTATTAAAAGTTCTTTATAAATTGTTGTGGTAATTCACGTGGCATTTATTACACAAATGACTAAATAATTAAAGTTGTGTCAAATTTTAGTGCTTTATTTTTTTTGTTTACTATACCATCACTTGAGTTTTTAAGGAATTGTAGTATTCCAAGCAATTTCCTCCAAGACTATACATTTCATCTTTCTTTAAAACAAAAAAAATCATTACATCACTGTATTTTTCTCCCCTTTGTTTCTTTTGCACCGATATCATCACCTGACTTGACTGACGGTAATTTGCATATGTTTGTGTAAACTTTTGGTTTATCTGTTGGTCTAGTCAATTTCTTAACGCCTTAGTACCTAAACTTCAGTTTACCCGTTGGTCTAACCAATTCACCAACGCTTTGGTGCTTAAACCTCTAGTCTTTTTATTCCTAACTTAATTATAACTCTAACACATGCAATGCTCCAAACAACTTGCATACTATTAAATAAAACAGAAATCATAGCGTTAAAGAAAGACACTACGTATCATCCCCAATGAGTAAGAAATAAGCACAGTTCTTTTTGCAGTCTCTTAGTTCGTCATCTGCAATAAATGCATTTACGGACATAGGATTTTAATATCATCACTCATAAATATTAATTTTAGTTAAATAGGCACAAATATAGTTTTTCTTTGAAAAATCATTTATTAACTATAAACACTTAACATAATATGTTTTAGTCTTAATAATAATTTTCAACAATAACACCTATATGTATATTTTCCATAAATCATTAAAAACTCATATCATTTCTTATAACATTTTTAAGACTTAAAATCATTTTTCCCTTAAACATAAAAATCATTCCAATCATAATCTATAAAATACACTATCAAAACAATCACCAAAATTCATGTAGTCATTTACAAATACCCCTAGAGAAAACAACCCAATCTCTCCCAAAACTATTTAAAATACCCAAATCCGTTTACATAATATCCATCAACGATAGAATCTAATCAAAATATCACACTTTGTTTTCAAAACCTCTCAACTAAAACAACACACACACATAGTCGGTACAACCGACAAACACACAACTGATCTAGAGCAAAGCACAAACCCCCACTGGCCGAAACACCACATGGCAAAACAAAACACCAAATCACCACTACAGTCTACCATGTCCACTGCCGACATATACGGGTACTACCCAAATTCACAACCACACAATCAAAAGATTCAAAACCACCCATGGCCGATCAAAGCACCCATCAAATACACTACACGGCCAAACCACCACACACGGCTAACTTCAAATCTTTAACCCAAAATCACACACCCGAAACAGAGCTCGCCCAGAACATCAAAACCCAACCAGAAAACCAATTTGCAGAACATCACAACCCAAGATAAACCCATTTAAAATCACCCACAATCAAACTCAAACCCCACACACACGGCCGGAACCCACAAAAACCGGCCAAGACACACACTCAATCGGCCGGTTGACAGAGGAAACCCAAAAATCATTAATCCGCTATACTCTAGATTTTATCAAAATAAAACACAAGAGATTACCTTGAAATTCTCTGTTCAAACACAGAGAGAGATTCGCCGGAATACTTCTCGAAAATCGCCTTACCTGGTTTCACGGCGACGACCCACTGACGATCGGCTCCTCTGGGTTCACGGGTCAGATGGGTTCAGCTCACGGGTCCCTGGGTTTCTCGGGTTCACTCTCCCTCTCCGCCAGCATCTCTCTCTCTCCCGGACTCACTCTCTCAATCACTCGATCTCCCGCTCTCTCTGTGGCTCTCGTCGTGTATCGGACAGAAGAGGAAAGGAGGATAAGAAAGAAGACTAAGGAAGAAAAGAAGAAATAGGAAAAGAAGAAGAAAAGAGAATGAAGAAGAAGGAAGAGTGCGGGTCACTCTCTCACAGTGCTACTCGGACACCGTTGAAGAAATCCTCAAAGAATCCAATGATGAAGACGATGAGATGAGAGTAGATGAAGCCAAATCAGATCTGATTGAAGAGGAAATAAACACACTACTTCCAAAACCAGATCCGGCGGAAGCTATGGATCACGCAATAAACACTCTACTTCCTGCTGCAGAGCCGGTTGACGACGCCTACCATCTGTTCGACGTAATTCCTCCACGAATTACTGAAATTCTCGAGGTGCAGATATTTCCAGATCGGAGGGGGCTGGATTATCAAATTCTAGATCGGTATGCAAAGAACATGTGTGATGCAAGGTCAATTTTGAATTTCAAGCTTCGACACACTCACTCGGGGATGCATAATCTGCAACGGGCTGCGATTTTGGACTGGGAGGCACTGCATCGACGTCTGAAGGCTTCAATTCACACTGTGAGTTCTGTGCCTCAGTACACGACGGAGGATGCAGTGGATTTTGTTGTCCTTAAGCATAGGTGGCGTTGGATACAAGTGGTATCAGAGCCTAGATCCACTGATTTTTGATTTTGTTCATTTCAAAGCCCTAGATTCATGGATCTTCACAATTTTGACGGAAAGAACCTTTTGGTTTGGATGTTCCAGCTTCAGCAATGTTTCATCTATTATAATACTCCCAACGATCTTCACAAATACATGTTCGCCTCATATCACATGGAAGGTGAGGCTCTCAATTGGTTAGTAACAATGGAACGAGGTGGAGTTTTTACAATGGATGCTGATTGGGAGAATTTTGTGCGACTCATTCACCTTCGATTCAGACAAGAATCAGAGGAACAAAAATGTGATGCAATCGACAAGTTAGAAGAAGATTCTGGTGAAGAAATTGAAGAAGCAACCAAGGAGCAAATCCAGACCACTGTGAAGGAAGAAAACCTAGAAAATTTCAAGAATGCAGAAGAGGAGAAGAGAGACGATGCAAAACACATACTGATTCAAGACACAAAATACAAAACAATTTCAGAACCAGATATAGCTGAAGATTTCAGACACAATAATTTCAGCAACATATCCTGAAAAATAAATATTTGACTTCTAAATACCAAATGTGTGTTCATGTGGAACAAAATATGTTAAATGCGAAAAATAAAAGAGACAAAATATTTGTTGACGAAGTGAAAACTCTGAGAAGAGAAAAACCTTAACTTATGTACATAGAGCAGCTACAAATAATGTCAAGGCAATAATGGGTGATACAATGCAGAGAAGCTTGATGTTACTTTAGATTGCACATTTCGAATTGCAGATTTGGGATGTTCAGTTGGACTAAACACTTGGATTGTGGTGCAGAAGATAATAGATGCTGATTAACACAAATACCAATTATCCGAATTCCAAGTGTTTTTCAATGACCATGTCTCCAATGATTTCAACACCCTCTTTGCCTCTCTCCCACCCAAGAGGCCATACTTTGCAGCTGGCGTGCCGGGGTCTGTCCACGGCTGGTTATTCCCGGAATCCTCCCTGCACTTTGTGCATTCATCTTATGCACCTAATGGCTGTCCAAGGTGCCAAAAGAGTTGCTGTACAAGAAGTCTGCATCATGGAATAAGGGGAGGGTTCACTGCATAAGTGTCCCGGATGAATTAGCTCATGCCTATGCAGCCCGATTTGCTGAGGACATGACAATGTTTTTAGATGCTAGAGCTAAAGAGGTATGGGTGGACTGGTGATGCTTCTCATGCCAGCCACCCCAAATGGGATCCCTCATTCTAGTGCACCATGGGGTTTCATGTTTAATCTCCTGGGGTTCAGCCTGATGAATATGGCCAAGGAGGTATTACTTTTTTGCATTAGGAGCTTTTTAAGTGAAACACTTCAATGCAACTAAATTTATATATTGAACCTTAAAAATATCCAAAATTATATTGAAATAAAATCCATTTCATTATTTGATTATTCGCCTTGCCCTTTCCATTTTTTTTTTTTTGGTTTGGTTGTTGTTGCAGGGATTAATAAGTGAAGCTTAGGTGGACTCCTTTAACTTGCTTTTGTATGCTCCCTCGCCCAAGGAGATGATAGAGCTTGTGAAAAGAAATGGGTTTTTCAGCATCGAGAGAATGGAGATGACAAACACTCTGTCAAGCATTGATGGCCCAGTCAGTGGGCAGACATGCACGATGCACTTGAGAGCTGGCCTGGAGGGCATAATCAGCAAACATTTTGGAGCTAAGATTATCGATCAACTGTTTCATCGATTCCATTAAAAAACTGAAGAGTTTTCCGCCTTGCTGGAGTCTTCATCCAAAGAAATAACTCAAATCTTTGTTGCTTTAAAATGCCTATGATGTTTCGTCCATTGAAGCAGACATAATTTGCTTGTGTTTTTTCTTTTTGCAATGCCAGTTATGTTAATCTCAAAAGAAACTTAAACCATAAGATGCTAATCTTATTAAGTCAAATTCAGGTGAATTTTAATTCAATCACTTTAGTTTTTGTTTCAAAGACATGTCAAGCAACGTGAATTCCAATTCAATTCATACCCCTGTTAGTTCAAACATTATCAAGAGAGCCTCTACACATCCTCCCCTTATCACATTTTTATAATAAAAAAATTGATTTTTGTTAAAAAGTTGTCTCTGATGTGACATCAGAGACAACTTTTTAATAAAAACCAATTTTTTTAAGGAAAAGAGGGTGACAAGGGGGGGATGAAAGTCTCATCTTTAGCATTTCCCCATTATCAATGGGCCATAGAGTGCATGCTTGTTTCAAGTTTGAGTTCAAATGACAAATTTGAGAAATTTAGAAACATGCTGGCACATTTGTACTCTTAAGCAAGGGTGATGACCATTTTGTGCTCATAATCTACACGTAGTACTTTTGCATACCAAAAGTGAGATTTTAAACCAAATCATAAAAAATGTATCATTTGAACTTGTGTTTTTAAAGATGCAGATTGACAGCATAAAAACCAATTCTGCCAGTCACAGAACCTCAAGAAAAAGAAGAAACTATAGATCTACATAGCAAAATGATTAACTTTGAGTCCCGTCATCAGCTTAAACCTTTTACACCTGACTGACCTGATGGAATATGCACCACCAATAAAAGAAGCAAATATTACGTACTTCAGTTAAAGTCTGCACTTCCTATTCACATACACATACTTGGGTTTTGAGGGAAAAAAAGAAGTAAGCAAGCTACAGAGATAATCAAAAACAGTTTCAAAGGTGACAACAAAATGCGGATTTCTCAGCTCAAACGCAATCCATGACTGAATTGGTGCTCCAGAGAAGATAGGTGTAGAGCCCTTCTAATACTTGCTTTATCCTTCTTAATGTGGACCAGCTTGTCATAAACACACCATGGAAAGCTAAGAAAATGATCTCGACTCATACCTTCATTGTAGCAACCCCAGTAAGTGTGATGATATGTAACATAGTACCAAGCTGAGGCTTTGGCATATACATCATCAGCTCCAGAATCTAATCCACTTCCCTTCTCATTGAACCAGGCTCTAGCTGCCTTTCTCAAGGACCTGACAGCCACAGTAATTGCTTCTGCATCTCTTCTCTTGGTGAAAGACTTGGCCATTCTCATAATATTCCCACTCATTATTTCAGCCTCAGTTTTGATGCCATAATAGTCCATCAAGTTCCCCAACTTGTAATCGTAATTGCTTTTGTAAAAGAAAGCGTCGTCGATGAAATCCTCAAAGCCATCAACTTCCATGTCAGGGTCATATGACCGCCTTGCCCTTTCCTTAGTGAAGGACATAGAAGAATTAGTATTCGGTGCAATGTCTTTCACCTCCCGGAAAAGCTTTCCAATCACATTGTATGACTCATAGGTGGGTTTGTCTGGCTTCTCCATGAAATCAGGATATTCTTTGACATGAAGCTTTTGTGGTATTTCAGCTGGTATGCCAGTTTTTGGAAAGTCGACAGCGATTGAGAATAGCTTTGCAAGCTCTATACATGGGCTACTCATTGCTTTTTGAAGCTCTCTATCAGCATGAACAGTGTGGGCATTGGCAATAATTCCTAAGCTGTCGTTGACTATGTAGTTAACAAAATACTCCTCGACTTCCTGGAGCAGAAGAAATGAACATCTCTTATATCATAATAAGTCGCAATGTGTGAGGGTTAAAAGAAAATTGAACTGAAGCTGAAATTTGAATGACATTTACAGCTATATTATGATATGTACAGGAATGCAACTCATCAATTCAATGCTTTGAAGGATTTTCACGGAATTTCAATCTGTTAAATGATGAACAGTTTAAGATGCGACATAGTCAGCTAATCAAATTTACTATCATTTTATACTACAATTGAAATTAGGCTTATATATGACCACAACCCTAATACAATGTCAAGTAGTTCCCCTTTTAGATGACCTTTAAAAGCAAAACAAAGTAACAAACTCTCCACTGGGTAGACAAGAGACCATAAAAGATATTTCTTTCCAGGAACAAGGGAGAGCCCATGGAGAAAACCGAACCCAAGACCCCACCCATGCTTTGACGTGCCTTCAATCCTTGGATCACCACGAAAGGAAATCACTGGAAATTAGAAAGGCACTCAATAAACCAACATGTTAACCAAAGTGTAAAAATATGCCGCCTTTCCATGCTCGGTTGCCTATATATATTGCATATCATCTGGTCATTTAGTTTGGTGTAACACCTAAGCTGGTTTCTTGGCCACAGATTCTAAGTTGTTATTTGATATCATGCTTATTTTCTTCTTTTTGTTTTTTTGTTGTTCCCTTTTTTTCTAGGAGTTATATCTGGGACATGCTGCTCATGATAAGCAAATCCTCTACTTAGCACTAGCGTCTGGAATAGACCAATATTTTCTTTTCCTTCTTTTCAATCTCGAACGTTAATACACGCTTCTCACAAGGGCTCTACCTCTCTACTAGATCATGCCCATGAGTTCAATATATAGTTTCTATTTACAGAAAATTAGTTCTAAAAGACTCGAGATTTGGGGCAATGAAAGAATCATGATACGGCATTTTGAAGTGATAAACTCACTCTCTCCAAAATCTATTCCTAAATGTCTTCAAAAGTGAAACAACAATCAATAAGAAATAAGTTCCATAGGCAACATTAATCATTTGCTATTAATCCATTCCAATGTGTCCACTAGAAAGAACTGATTGAAAACCATCCAATATGCACCTTAATCATTTTTCACCATCCATTTGAATGTGTTCAGTAAGAACTGACACTATAGTAACTACAAGGCACATAATGTCAGAAAAGACTTTAAATGTAATCTTCACAAATATTATAATGTCATCAATCCACACAAGGAGAGATAGAGATCATGACTAATGAAATGTAACATTAAAGATCATCTTCATTGCAAACAAAATAAGAACCAAGGGGCTTACCAAAAGAACAGAATAGAACCTAGAATGTACATTTCTTTTAAAAGAAAGTTCCCAAAAATTACTTGAACATGACAATATATTAAAGAGAGTAATACCTCAATGGTAACATCATGATCCAACTGGATACTTGGTGCTGGGAGGTAATCCATTGGTTGAACTTGCCGAGGTGGAATCAGTTCAGGATCCCAACAGACAAAGTAAATATCTCCATCCAAATCACTACCAGAACACTCATTTGGATGAGGTCTTAGATTTCAAATAGAATTTTGATATCAGTAATCGAGGTTTAGATGAAAAATATTGTGAATAATACACAGCAATCAAGTAAAAGCAGCACTTCAGGTTATACTTTATAAAAGAACAAACTACACTCCACATAAAAATCAATTATTGCTTCCATAGAGAAAGAAAATCATATCTGATCTTTTGCATAAACAAGATAAGGACCATTATCTTTCACTGAACGAAATCCCTAGGTGTCATATTACATTGATATAAATGCACAAATTGGTTTTAATGTGAAATTGTCAAATTTATCTAAACCCCAATTTTGGGACTTCAAGGGAAAGAGAATTTTTTATGTAGCACAGTTCTTCAATTTCTTGTAAGAAACAACATAAGGTAGCTACAAACATCATTGAATGCAAGATATGTTGTTCTTTCATTTGTTGGAAACTTTCATAGGCAAATATCCCAAACCCATACCCTGTCATATCATGTTTTAACAAACGAGAAGCAAACTTGACAGAAAAATAAAAGAGATATGACCAGTCTCATTGTACTCAACGATTAAAAATTAAAGGACTCTGTAAATTTATCCACTGCAGTCAAGTCACAGAATTTATATTAAGAATGAATTCTGGCAGCCAGTGGTTCATATCCGAAACAGATACCATGGCATATCATGTTTTAATAAATAACAAGCATACTTCACAGGAAATAAAGAGATATGACCAGCCTCAAGTACTCAACTATTAAAATTTAAAGGAATTCATGTAAATTTACCAGCTGCAGTTAAGAGTCATAGAATGTCATCTCCAGACAATAAATTCTTGCAGCCAATGGTTAGAACCTAGCTCATAAACAAAGATGAGAGAAGAAACTTAAAGTTTCTGTCCTACAATTCCAACTACGATAAAATTCTGCAATTCAACTTTAAATTCAAACTAGGGCTCTAATGTATGGTAGACAAACATAATTTACTGATATAATGTCGCAGAAGTACTAAGAGATAAATTTACCTAGATCCTCTTTGAGGGAAAACAACACAATCCACCAAATGGTGCAAAGCAGTCACATCAACAGCCCTTAAAACACGCACATCCCCTGGATGCAAGCAGGGGTTTTTGGCAACTACTACCTTCCCCTCAACAACAAAACGCTGATTTGATCCAGTGCCACTGTACATGATGGAATCATTGTAGAACTCCTGATGTTTAGTGCCAGAAAATTGCACAAATACCTGACCATATTCCAAGGTTCTGGTTTCATCCAGACATCCCATCATTGCTCTTCCATCTGGAATAAAAATCCTTGTTTTAATCCGCAATTCCAACAACTTTGATGCTCGGAACGTCTGCAGCATCATAGAAAGAAATGGTTCAGCATCCGGCTTATAACCACACATGAGCATTTCCTTCAGAATGTTGGTATTCTCTCCCGGGGACATCATATCAAGAGCCTCCTGTGCCTTTAATGGATCTGTTAGTATAGCATCCAGTTGTTCTACAGCTTGTCTTTGTTTAGCCTCAAAAACATGATCGTTAACACCAAGGGTAGACAAAAGACTGATCAACTGGCGATTCAGATAACAAGGCTGAAACTTGCTAAATGCCAAGACATCGAGTTTTGTGTTTCCTGATTCATACTTGGACATGCTCTTCCTTAATGATAATTTCTTTAATGAGGTTGGATCAACAGCTACAACACCTTTATACCCACCGTATCGGATCTGAAAGGCAGACGGATTGGTTCCTTTACAGCCACATTTTAAAGCCACTTTCCGGGCAAATTCAGCAGATATTTTCCCAATTCCATCAGAGAAGACATACTCGACTCCACCCCGCTCAACCTCTATATCAGGAATAATTTCCATTTCATCCCTATCAACACTAAGAGTTTCTGTGGATGAACCGAAGGATTGACCCAGTCTGGCAGCATATTTTGCCACATTTTTAATCGAACTAAAATCGCCCATCCACTCTCTTATATAAGCAGCAGTTAGTCTATCTCTTGAAGCAAACATCCATATAGAATTATCCCGCAACTGACTTGATGAGAACGCAAGAGTTTCAAACTTCTTACCAGCGATAACTATGCCATTTCTAAGAATTGACAGAATCCTTTTGTATATTCCAGTTCTCTTATCCTCGTTCGCAGAAGACGTACGTGGAGATAAATCTGTTGAAAACAATTTATCCAACTCCTCATCAACAAATGAGACACGAAGAAAATTATCAATACGTTCAGAAAAATGACGCAGTACACGGTTTGATACATTAATTTCTGGACCACAGAAGTACACTTTAGAAGGTGTTATCTGAACCCTGTGTACATACACCAACCCGGAGTCTAGGGATATAGCAGGCGGCTTTGGAGGATGTCTTGATGTGCGGTACTTTATGTACTGTTCTTGGAGCCACCTCGATGGCTCATAGCAACATTCTTTTAAATGATAGAGTTTCTCAAGGGCATGCTCTATATGGGCAATGCCAAACTTACAGGGATCAACCAAGCGATAAAAAGTATTATCAAGTGTTGGCCCAGCAAGATAGCCATTCTGAACCAACATGTTAATTCTGAACAAGATGTCATAAGGTAAATCAATACCGGGAGGAGGACCAACAACAGGAACTAGATCCAGATTGCAAGAAAAAGTAGAACCACTTTCCAAAACATATCTTCCTTCACTTTCTTTATAATATGCAAAGTTTTCCTGAAAATTTGGAAGTTGGAGACCATAAGGAAGCTCCAAACATAGACCAGAAGACTGCCCAATACAGTATGATGGAGTAAAATCAATTGCCCGGATCCATTGTTCATCAGAGCTATCCTTGAAAAAATTGAGTAACAGATCTTCAGATACATGTCCTGAAGAGTGTGAATGTTTCTCATAGATCCGAGGAGCTCCGAGTAACTAACATTTCAAAAAAAAGAACATACACAGTAAGAATCATTTTTTTTTTATTGGTAAGTTACACACGCACTCGGTGGTACATGAACCCACAACCTCAACCTCCGCCTTGCAACAAAGGGAGGAAGCATCAATATATAGATCAAAACTATGCTAATTAAGCAGTTGCCTTTAGTACTAGAGACAGTAATGCCTTTTTATTAAAAAATGTTGCATAAGATAAATAACTGCTTTAAAATTATTTTGCATAAATCATTCAATTTATATATGCATCACAAGAACTGATAAGGTTTATCAGGAATAACTACAACTTCTTAGCAGAGAAGATTGAAAAATGAAGTTAGAATTTCCGATTTTATTTATAAGGGTTAGATGATAAAAGAAGATAGGCTAAACTAAGAACAATAATGAAAATGAAGAAGATAGAAAGAGCAATTTAAGCTTATACCTTGCCAACAAGGTCCCCTCCTAGTAACTTCAGCCAAGACAAGCATTGACAACTCCAAAATAGAATGTATTCTCAAATTTACTTGTGATAAATACCTATTAGCTGTCTCTAAAAGAAGTGCCTCATTAAAATTTCTTTAAAGTATTCCATATATCGTTATTTTGAAATTCATCAAAACCAAGTATTTTTTCATGAGCGTGAAAAGTATAGATTTGAACATTTTCTTTGGACAATGAAGAGGGAAAACAAGAAAAAGAAAAGGATCTCTCTCTCGCCAAAGAGTAGGGACTACACCTACTGGCTATAGCACATTACCAAAAAATGTGAACCCCCTCAGGAATTTAGAGTTGGAGATGCAGATGGGCCTGCCAATAAATATCTTTTTTATTTTATTTTATTTTTTTATATAAGTAATGTCAATTCATTAATAAAGCGCAGAGGGATACAACCCTAGTATACAGGAAGTATATAATAGAATCCCTAATAAGAACGAACAGAAAATAAATTTAAAAGATCTGCATAAGTAAAAACACTCAAGCTATGATGAATCGCTATCCAAATATATATCGTATTAAGCAAACGCTTCCGTAACTCCAACATCGATGTCAGTACATATTCAAAGTGCCGCGCATTCTGCTCCCGCCAAAGACACCACATTAAACACAATGTAACTAACCGCCAAACATCCATAGCTAGACCACACCCAAACGAAGCACCCTAGCTAGTCAACAATTCCAGCACCCTTCGTGGCATAACTCACTATACCCCAAATAAAGTTAGAATGTAACTCTATAAATTATGAGCAACTTCGCAATGAAGTAGCAAATGTTTAATGGACTCCCTACTCTTTTTACACATAAAGCACCACTCAATCACCACGTTCACAGATTGTCATGTGTCAAAATTTTACCTAACGCTATTGTCCATACAAAGAAAGCCACCCTCGCCGGATCCTTAACACACCAGATACTCTTCCAAGGAAATGAAGGGCCATCTTTTTCTATTTAACACTTCATAAAAGGACTTCACTTCAAATAGACCCCTTTTGGAGAGGCTCCAAACTAACCTATCATCCTCTCCATGTTGAATCGAAGTAGAATAAAGCCGAGCGAAGAAAGAAAGTACCATCTCCATCTCCCAATCCTGGACTGGACGCATAAAAATGACATTCCACTGAGTAACTCCATTTTGAACCAAATTATCTGCCAGCCTCGCATCTTTATTCCTCACAATACTAAACAAAACTGAAAAACATTGCTTCAAAGATCTATCCCCACACCACAAATCATGCCAGAAGTTTACATGTGACCCAACCCCAACATCAAAACGAAAAATGTTACGAAACTTATCCCACCCCCATCTAATATGTTTCCACACACCCACTCCAAAAGTACGCAATACCTCTTTAGAACACCACCCACCCTTTAGACTGTCAAATTTGACTTCAATCACCATTCCTTATAATGCCTCTCTCCCTACCATATCTCCACAACCATTTTCCTATAAGAGCTCGATTAAACTAGATGAAGTTATAAACTCCCAACCCACCTAATTTTAATGGAGTATAGATCCTGTTCCAATTCACTAAATAGAATTTTGCCTCATCTCCAATGCCACCCCATAAAAAATCCCTTTGAAGTTTATCAAGTCGATTAGCCACGCCCACTGAAATAGGGAACAACAAGAAGCAAAGTTTGTGATATTTCTTTTTTTTTTTTTGATAAGTAAGAGAAATATCATTAAAAAGCGCAAAGCGCAATCAAGTACACAGGAAGTATACAAAAAAGGCATCTAAGAGGAAGTAGAAAACAATACAAGGAAATCATTAAAACTAAACGTTAAAGGTGCGAGGAACGCAGCCGACCAAGAGTACAAAGAATGAAAGAAAAATGAAATGAGATCCTCAATGGTTCTTTCTTTGTCCTCAAACTGCCTATCATTGCGTTCCCTCCATAAGCACCACATAAGGCAACAAGGGACCATCTTCCACACGACAGCACTCCGGGAGCAACTACCCGTCCTCCAGCAAGCGAATAAATCTACCACCCGAAGAGGCATAACCCAAGACAGACTGAAGCGACTAAAGATGGCGTTCCACAGAGCGTGTACTACCTCACAATGGAGAAGAAGGTGATCCACTGACTCCCCATTCATTTTGCACATGCAACATCTATCAATCACTATGACCCGCTTCTTCCTGAGATTGTCCAAAGTAAGGATCTTCCTATGCGTTGCCGTCCAAGCAAAGAAAGCCACTTTCAAAGGAACCTTGGTCCGCCAGATACTTTTCCAAGGAAAATGAATAGCCTCTTTGCAAGCAAGAGCCTTATAGAAAGATCTAACATCAAATTTCCCTTTGTGAGAAGGAGACCACCATAGCTTATCCTCCCCATCATAATTCACTCTGGATGAGTACAACAAAGAGAAAAATGAGGCCAAAACATCCACCTCCTAGTCGTGGGCCGCTCGGAAAAAGCTAACATCCCACTGATAAGACCCACTCATCACAACCAAATGGTCTGCTACAAGAGCATCCTTGTCACGCGCAATGTCATACAAAACTGGGAAAGCTTCCTTAAGAAGCACCTCACCACACCACACATCATCCCAAAAACGGATCCTAGATCCATTTCCCAACATGAGTCTGGTATGGTTGCAAAACGAACTCCATCCCTTCCTAATATTCTTCCAAAGCCCCACTCCGTGAGACCCAGTGGGATCTAAAGAACACCAACCATCCCGAGTAGATCCATACTTTGCACCCACAACAGATTTTCACCAAGCCTCTCTCTCATGGACATAGCGCCACAGCCACTTCCCTAAGAGAGCCTTATTGAAATGCCTCAAATTCCTGATGCCCAAACCACCACTTGAAATAGGGGAATAAACCTTGGACCAATTAACCAGATGAAATTTAAATTCTTCACCTATGCCACCCCACAAGAAATCTCGATACAACTTCTCTATACGACTAGCAACACTGGAAGGAATAGGGAGTAGAGATAGGAAGTACGTAGGAAGATTAGAGAGAGTGCTTTTTATCAGGGTTACTCTGCCACCCTTCGACAAATACAACCGCTTCCAGCTAGCCAGTCGTCTCTCAATCTTCCCAACTACCTCATCCCAGCTAGACTTAGTCTTAAAAGGAGCTCCCAATGGAAGACCAAGATACTTTAAAGGAAGAGAAGAGACTCCACAGCCCAAAATGCCAGCAAGATCATCCATATTATCCACAATACCTACAGGAACCAAAACTGACTTATCCAAATTAATCTTCAAACCTGAAACAGCTTCAAAGGACAGTAATAACATACGAAGATAGAGAAGATGATCAGGACTAGCCCCGCAGAAAACTAATGTATCGTCTGCAAATAAAAGGTGAGAAACATTAATCACTCCATTGCTTCTAGAGCCCACAGAGAAGCCAGAGAGAAAGCCCCTTTGAACAGAAATAGAGAACAGCTTACTAAAAGCCTCCATCACAATGACGAACAAAAGAGGCGACAGAGGATCACCTTGTCTAATACCACGAGAGCTGCTAAAAAAACCAGAAGGGGTGCCGTTCACCAAAACCGAGAAACGCACTGATGAAATACAATGCGCTATCCAAGAACACCATCTCTCCCCAAAGCCACATCTTCTCAACATATACAATAAGAAGTCCCAGTTAACATGGTCATAAGCCTTCTCAATATCCAGTTTACAGAGCAACCCAGGCTCACCTGATTTGATGCGGCTATCCAAACACTTATTCGCTATAAGAACAGAATCAAGAATTTGCCTTCCTTTCACAAAAGCATTTTGGGGATTCGAAATAATATTCGCCACCACCATTTGGAGTCTATTAGCAAGAACTTTAGCAATGATCTTGTAAGTCTAGGGGCAGGACCGTGGTCCAATCCTTGCCAAAGCCAGGTGGGGGAGTGGTCGGTAAGTCTCCTCCATCTATTCTCAGGCGAGGATTCCTTATCCCAAGTGCTCCCTCCCCTTTCAGTGGCTGCGCTTCTCCTATCATTGGAAAGGGGGCGAATTTCGGGTTGGATGGCTTGACTCAATCTCATAAGTGGCCGGGTGGGGTTGGCTTGTCTGGGGAGATTTTTTTACCCCTTGGGTGTATGTCATCCCGACATGTCCTTGGATTGGGTGTCGGATGGGGTTGGAGATGACTGATGTGCAAATTTTAATACTCGCAAGCGCACGAATCGTTTGCAATATAGTGTATGTGCAAGTGCAAGATCGTATCCACAGGGAATTGTGTTGCGAAAATTAATTTCTATTTAAACTAATTTTATTTTAACCTAGTTCCGAATTTTGGGGGTTTTGTGAATAAAAGAAAATTAAAATAAAATAAAACAAAAAAAAATGTACTAAGGTTTTAGAATCCACACCTACCAAATCACAACAACATATTCTCATGTTTGTTAATACATATCCGAAGTTCTCACCGTACAAATCCTATGTATGTTCTACTATGCTTCAAAAATTAATTAAATCATTCAATGAATCCATTTTTTGCATAAATCACAAAAGATATCCGGTTTAAACCAAATCATCAAATGTATCCATAGAACGAAACATAATGAATATCCAATGTTTTTGATAAATGAAAAATCCAAGTAATCAATTAAATGAGACTTATCTCAAATCATCACATGTATCCGGAAATCACAATAGATATTTAAGAAATCATCTCAATAATTGAACAGAAATAAAACATTGAAAATATTAAACCAAATAAAATCGGATAGTGTAAACTCTCATGAAAATATTGTTGGTCTTCAAAGGTGAGGTTTCATCCTCAACCTTAGTTAAAAAAAATTAGCTACTCATTACTAAGAAGAAAATACTAAATTTTATTAAGAACATTAAAATAAAAACTTACAAAGAATAGAAGCTAAAGAACCCAGCTGCTGCTATGTACAATGTTGGGATTCGTGTTCTAAGTGGTGCATAACATGGGGTATTTATAACAGAAAATTAGGTTAAACTCAATTTTTTCAAAATGGCACCTCTACCCTTCTAAACCCTAATAGGAGAAAAGAACGCTAGGGTTTAGGGCCATATTTTCAAAATGGCACCTCTACCCCTCAAAAACCCTAATAAGAGAAAATAGTGCTAGGGTTTGGAATGTCTGTAGCCGCTAGGAACTAGAAAATTTGCGTTCTTATACTGCGGGCACTTATGACGTAGCAGACATTTGAATTAGGAAATTTCTATTTCACAATGATTTGTAGCATTTTAAATTAGCTTTCCAACGCCATTGATTTCACTTTAATCCGATACTTGAGCTGAAAGTTATGGTCAAAATACTACGACTTGTGCAGAACCTGAAATTTAGTCCAATCCGATTTTGACTTCCAAAATTGCATTTTTCACTTTAAAACTACCGTTTTCTCTCCATGATCTGTAAAATACCAAAATACAAAAACTAACAAAAAACATTAAAAAATAACAAAGCTAAAGGTTTAACAAATGTGAATTAAAGGGTCCAAATATACAATATTTGGCACTCATCAATGACCATTGGGCTAAAAAGGGTTCTCTTAAGATCAAAGGGAAGAGAGAGGTGTTGAATTTGAAAAGCGCCATTGACTACGGCGGTGCAAGCATGCCCTCTATGTGAAGGAAAGGAAAGGCTTAGGTGCTGGAGCATTGAGTGTTCCTTGTGGGTTTTGGGTTTAAGGGCTTGGGTTATTGTGAGTTTGTTTGGGTTTTATCTTGTAGCTTTGAGAGCTCTTTGTGGGTTTCGAGTTGAGGGTTCGGGTTTGAGGGCTTTTGGTTGTTAAGGGTTTGTTGGGTTTCTTTCTTTTTGTGGGCTGTTTCGTTTTTCGCTTTCTAGTTAGGTGTTTCCTCTTATATACTTCTGGTGTATTTAGGGGCGCCATACACTTTTAATAAGACCAGTTTATTACTTATAAAAAAAAAAATACGTAGGAAGGTTGGAAAGAGTACTTTTAAGAAGAGTCAACCGAACACCTTTCGACAAATACATCCGCTTCCATCCAGTCAACTGCCGTTCCATTTTCTCAATAACACCATTCCAAATAGAAGTGGTCTTATAAGAAGCACCCAACGGCAAACCCATGTATATCATAGGCAAAGATACTACCCGACATCCAAGGAGTTGAGCCAACCCTTCGACATCCTCCACATCACCTATAGGAACAATTTCTGATTTTCCTAAGTTAATCCTCAATCTTGAAGCTGCCTTAAAGCATAAGAAGATACAGCGCAAATGTCGAATTTGTTCTACTTGCGCACCACAAAAATTCAGCATGTCATCAACAAACAGTAAATGATTCAAAACTAAAGCATTAGAATCCCTGGATCCCACTGAAAACCTTGTCAAGTAACCCTGATCCATTGCCACAATCAGCATCCGTCTTGATGCCTCCAGAACCACGACAAACAATATAGCACCACTTGCTCCCATATAGCACCAATCCACATAATGGCAACCTCATAGACTCTGCACCACCTCCTTTGAGATAACAGCCATCTTCGTCTCCACCAAACATACAATATCTGACTTCCAATCCCTTAGAAGCCCTCTAGTCCTCAACCTTTTATGAATATTATTTAGCCCTCTGACGTTCCACATTAAGATTTTAGGCTTCATTGAAAACGAGATGAGCCCCTTCCCCTATCTTGGCCTCTAATAGATTATACCCCTTTCTTCTCATATTTAAGGGACCAAGCCAACCTATTTAATTCCCGCTGACCTTTTGCTCCTGGTGTAGATGGAATAGAAGTCGTATACTCTGCCATTGATTGATCTCGGGTAGCTTCAATCTCCTCAAACAATGCCAACATTTTATCCTTATAACCTCCACAAGATAACCCTACAACTTGATAAAAGCCCTTAACTCTTTCAACCAACCACCTAGGTGACGTCCTAGGATGATGCACATCTGCCACATCCACTGCCAGGGGTGAGTAACAAAGGCTCGCACCCCTCCAAATCCCCCCTTATTTTATCTTCTTCATACTGTAACAAAAGGCCTTCAGGTAGATCAGGCCCGAAAATCTTGGTTTTTGACGATGGGCCAACTCATCCTACCACAACTTGGATTGTGGAATTAAAACATCCCCACACCGGCCTTTACCTTTAGACCCAAAAGGCCCACATTTTCTAGTCCCCTCTTCCGGTTCCATTTCACATGCAAACCAGCCCAGTCCGAGATGCTCCATACATGTAATGCTTGCGCAGTGAATGCTCCTTCAGCAAACTGCAACGTCTCAAACCATAATCGAACAACGTGATCTCCGAGCGCACATATCTCCTTTTTTCCAATCTGGATGATGATCTTCCCAAGCTACCCTTGCTCAATGACTCGCTTTCCGTTTCTACCCTCTGCCCTGCCACCACTTCTCCGAAAGTCCAACGGTCCTCCACCGGCCGCAGCTGCCTTTGAATAAGCCTACTTTGTTGACCTGCAATTCCTGCCGGTGCAAAATGTTTCACCAACCTCCTCAACTGCGAAATGCATCTCCCCCATCCACAACTATCTCGTCCTTCTGTTATGAGTACATAGTTACGTCTCCCTCCCTTGCCATACTCTGTATCTCCAAATATTGCCCATAGTGATTCTCATTCGACGTCAATCCATTCATCAACTCCTCCATGTTCAGCATCCATACCACGCTCTGGAAACCCATTACCACTGACCGAAATAGTCCTCTACTCCATTCGGCAAGACGAAAGCCCCCATTCCCTACTCCCAATTGTAACTCAAAGGACTTTGATTCAATGTACAAATAACCCAAATAACCCATTGATAAAACTTACAAGACCAATCTAATTCAGGGTTTATCTGGATTACAAGCTATAATAACTCAAGACACACCAAAATCACTTTCTTGTTCATGGTTAAACCGAAGAGATATGGAAATTAAACAAGTAGCAGAGCAGACTTAAACTATCAAGCATGAATCTGAAAAATTAGTCACACACACCACTGGAATCCTTTCATGAAACAAGAACCCGCCAACAAATATCTCCAGTTCCCATAACTTTGTTAGGTTGCTGTGATGCTTCTCAATCTATTTAAAGTATTAAAACACCAAAAATATCACATGCAAGAGGGGTAATTCAAAGTGTAAAACATGCAATTTTTTGAATCTATGAAATAGACAATACAATGCTTTAAGAAGAATACTATTGTTATCTAGCTACTGATGCTGTAAAGAGAAGATAACCATGAAATTTTGGGATTAATCAGAAGTAGAATGAGCAACCTGAATTAGAAGATACTTTGCAGTTTGATTGCGCGGGCGATGTAACTCAATTTGCCAAACATTCTCATAGGAAAGCTCAAGCCTGTACTCCACATAATTATGGGACAGAGAAAAATGTAATTTTCGCATTCCACTCCCAAAATTCACAGAAACATTCACCGCTTTCCACAGGATTAAAAATTTCTCATCCGAGATCTGACAGCCAAAATGCAAAGTAATGTTTTCTATGTTATGCAGAAAGGTTCTTGGCCTTGGTACAATATCATGTTCCATTTGCCGTGCCTTCAGATAAGAGCGCCCATAATATAGGCGTTCATTAGCCAAGGAGATAACATACTCAGCCTCGCTGGTGGTGGTGAATTGAATGATAGCATATGCTCTTGGACCCCCATTTGTATTCCTAACCTTAATAGCATACACAGTTCCTGCACCTGTACGTTGCTCCAGATATGCCTTAACTTCTGCAGCAGTCACACTAGAAGGGAATCCAGACAATTGAATCGTCTTACCCATCCAATCCAACTGAATATACCTGGACTCTTTTCTGCAATAACAAGCCAGTCATTGAAAATACATAAGATTTTAATCTAGCACGCCTATAATATATTGTAAATTAGGAAAAGCTACAAGTCACAATTTTTATGAAGAGAATTAACAAATCTATGCAAATTTTTAACAGAAACTGCCAACAAAATAAATATTTGACCAAAGGTAAGAGATCTACAATATTATATATAACATTAATATCTTGGAGCTGAACACCCACTTCTCAAATGTTAGTCTGTTAGTCCTATAGCTAAACAACACAGCCAATTTATGGGGGTGCAAGAGCCACCTTTGTGATATGTATATCGTCTAAATAATTTGTTTTAAGGTTGAAAATTTTGAAGATGTTTAAACTTCAATCATTTAAAAAGTGAATTTGCATAGTGGGACATAAATAGAGGTTCACACATTAAAATAACATATATTAAAAAAAAAAAAAAAAAAACCAAGAAAGTCTCTACGGATTCCAGAAAGGTAATTAAAGACAGTTCTTATCCAGAAACCAAGTGTTTCTACTACATTCTATGGAATGGATCCTACGATGGCAGAATTTAAACATGTCTATGAACTTCCAAAGCAGTACATCTATCGAGGGAAGCACAATCTCCCATCATATGTAGTCAGAGAACAAGGTTTGCCTAAGCATGTAACTATCATAATAAAATCCATCACTCTATTGTCCTTGCAAAACTGATTCCCAATCTTAGTCCATATCTTCATTTGTGTTCATCACCTGCTTGTTTCATACAAGCTGCAACCTCGCCTACTAGTCCTGTCATTTTTACCGTATCACGCCTAGTCATCTCAACAATCAAACATACAAAAACAAAAATTGAATAATAAGCAACCACAAAAATTTGGTTTCATTGATTTGAATTCTTCAAAAAAAAAAGAAAAAACCTTGCCAACTAATCCCTTAGCATATAAGAAACACATGTTTTATTTTAATAGAATGTGGGAAGTGCATGCTTTTTTCATAGAATTTCTCCCAACTCTTTTAATGGTTATTAAATAAAACATGTGTTTGTTAAATGCGAAGGGATACAATGTGGTGGAACAATTTATCAAGAGCCCATTTAGCCATCGTGACTAGTTGGGCCCCCCCAAAAGGAGGCTCAATTCCGATCAATGGATCCCCTCTACCGAGGAGCCCTAAATCCACAGGCCACATTGTGCTTACCCTAACAAAGGGCCTAAAGGACCCTAACCCATCCCAAATCGAATCAGAGCCCAATGACCCCTCTAACCGTTCATCGTAGGTGTGTAGCAGGGAATACCTACCACTTCCATGTCACCATAACGGCCTACTATGGGACAAATCTAACAACTACCTGCAGAAGGGAATATCAACTAGCCACTACCCATGTCCACGCACCCTTGGAAGGGTATCCATATTGACAGCATGTTCCCCAACCAAGGGAACACCACGTCCCAAATGGTTGTACAAAGACCCCCACCTCTATAAAAGGATGGCCACTGTAGTCGGTATGCTCTAAGTTTTCCCTTTATTCTCACATCTTGCTTTCCTCCCATATTTAGAGCCCCCTACTGACTTAGCAATCAGAGGTTCCCCCCGTTGACACACTCGGCAAGCCTCTGTTGCTCAATTTTTTGTCCTTCTTGCAGGTGCCCTCGTTTGATTTAGCGGCATAAGGTCAACTGTACTTATAGTTTGGCGCCGTTTGTGAGAACCCGAAAGGCTTGCAAATCCCCTAGACAAAAGACCCATGTCGAATACTCGATCGACAAGTGTGCGGATGGACAATGCCAACACCTGCAGAAAACCAAACCCTCATCGAACCGCCAGAACCAGAGGTTCGCAGCACTCATGACATAATTGTTGTGCCTCACTGAGAATATGGATCTCATTGTTCAGCAGAACCATGAGATATAATGGTTCCAGCAGCACAACCCTTCCTTAGTCCACAATAGCGTGCAGTAGGCCCCGCCCTACGGAGAAGGAGAAGCAAAAAGCGGAGACCATGAAAGTGGTACAGAGTGGAGAAGGGTCACCCTCCGTCCCACCTACAAGGCTTGAAGGCTGAACATGCTGAGCACACAGACCAACTTGAAGCAAGGAGTCGAGTTGATGCTCGCATCAACTTACAAGCCCAATTCTACGGATCTGTTATAATTGCCAATGGCAATCGTGCTTCCATAGTTAAGAGCCTCCTGGAGGGGACATGTATTCCCTTTACAGCTAGGGTCATGGTGTTCTCCCCTCCCCCTCCCCACAAACTTTAGAGTGCCTCAAACGGAGACGTATGATAGTGCTAAGGATCCCTTGGACCATATTGAGATTTACAAGGCTTGCATAGTCCTCCTGGGGTCCCCGACGAGATTATGTGTCGAGCCTTACCAACCACCTTGAAAGGGCTTGCCCGACGATGGTTTGGGAATCTATCGTCCAACTCTGTGGACTCTTTCAAGGATCAGTGCAAGTTGTTCCTTACACAATTCATTGAGGATAGAAACTGGAGGAGGCCTGCGGCTTACCTCCTAAAACGGGTAAGACCGAGACCCTCAACGACTTCATGGCTAGGTTCAACAAAGAGAAGTTCTCGGTCAATGACCATGATGAGAGCGTTGTCTTCACCACACTTCTTAGGGGAATTTGGTCGAGGAGCCCATTCATAGAGGAGCTTACCCAAAGGATCCCCCCTCTACCCTCCAACAATTCATAGACAAGGCAAAAGAGTTCATGAATGCTGAGGATACGATAAAGGTCTTTATTGAAAAGAGTCAACAGGACAACACTAGCCACTCAGATAGGGAAAGGAAGGAGCCCCCTCAAGCAGATAAGAAGGTGGCCATTGGTGCAACAGTTGATTGCTTTCCTCCGCAAGAACAAAGATGTGTTCGCGTGGGTACCTGAGGATATGTCGGGCATTGATTCTGAGTTATAGTCCATCGATTAACACAAACCCGACTGTCAAGGAAATCAAACAAAAAAATGAGAAGTTTTGCACCCGAGCACAATCAGGCGGTCACCAAAGAAGAAGAGAAGCTCATGCAAGCCAAATTTATAAAAGAGGTGCAGTTCCCCGAGTGGCTCTCCAATGTTGTCATGGTCATGAAAGCAAACAGAAAACGCAGGATGTGCATCGACTTCACCGACCTCAACAAGACATACCCCAAAGGCAGTTTCCTTCTCCCTCAAATTGACCTTCTAGTGGATTTCATTGCTAGGCACAGGCTACGCAGTTTAATGGCCTCATTCTCAGGCTACAATCAAATAAGGATGTATGAGCACGAGTTGCTCAGTTTCATGGACACACTCTCGGCTTTATGGTCTCCCAACGAGGAATCGACACAAACCTAGAAAAGATAAAGGCCATATTGGAAAGGCAACCACCGCCGAACGTGGAGTTACAACAACTAACCGGCAAAGTAGTTGTGTGGACTAAGGAGTACAAGAACGCTTGCCCTTTTTCAAGGTGTTAAGGAAGGCTTCCTGATCGACAGACAAGTTCGTGTCGTTTTTACCGGTAGACGAACAAGTGCCTGGCCTTTTTCCGGTTCATTTCTAGTCGACGAACATGAGCCTGCCCCTTTTCAAGGTGTTACGAAAAGCTTTCGAGTGGGCCAAGCAGTGCAAGAATGTCTTTCAAGAGCTGAAAAATTACCTCGACAATCCACCCTTGCTCAGCCAAACCAAATTCAGAGAACCACTATATTTGTACCTTACAGTGTCACCCACCACAATCAGCTCAGCCTCAATACAGGAAGAGGACAGAATTCAACAACCGATCTACTATACCAGTCGGGTCCTTCGGGAGGCCGAAGAGAGATAATCGGAGATGGAGAATTGGCCTTCGCATTGGTCACAATAGCTTGTCAGCTGCGCCTCTATCTCCAAGCCCATTCGATGGAAGTCCTGACCGATTGTAACGAGCCTGTAAATAACGAAGAATCCATTTCATTGCCTACCAATAAACCTTGCAATGACTAATACTGACTGTCTGTGAAATATCTAGATGAGTGCAGCAACCAACTACACTAGAGTAAGGTACATGCTACATGGAACGCCCTCCCTCCTCGCTCTATGGTGCTAACACTGCTGAGAGTCTGAAATGTGCGTCATACGGAGTACTCATTAACCCAAGGATTTTCTTCGCACCACCCAAATCCTTCATTTCAAACTCATCACCCAAAAGAGATTTTAATCTATCAACCTCAAACAAGCTTTTAGCAGCAATAAGCATGTCACCCACGTAGAGCAACAAATAAACAAAAGAACCATATGAAAATTGCCCATAATACACAAAACGCTTGTACCACTGTCCCAGAGATTATTCCAAGCCATACAGCGATCTCCTCAACTCGACAGTCTCCAAAATAGACACAACAAATCCAAATGTGTTGCCAGCCCTCGAGTTTTGATCCAGCCGTCATTGCCCTCAAACTTTGATCGCGCCTTGCAGCTTTCGACATGTGTCTCAAGCCAATCCGAGAGGTCGCTTCAGAAGAAGAGAAAATTAAGATCGTGATAAGGCTACGAATCGATTGGAATCCTATGGCTCAGATCAAGCCACGAATCGAGCATGAGAATTTGGGGGCAAGAGTTGGACCAATTTACCTAAGGCCGAGTTGGGCCAGCCACATTGGGCTTACCCTGACAAAGGGGCCCTAAGGCCCTTGACCCATCTCGAATCGACTCAAAGCACAATGAACCCTTGTACGGTTCATCGCAAGTGTGTAGTTAGGAATCCCTGCCGTTGCCACTCCCTCCATCCCTATTTGAAGAAAAACTCTTACCAAAGCAAACATATTGAAAGATTTAGGAGAAGCTCTGTTTTGGTTAACTTACCAAAAACAGAGAAGGATCGTATATTTATAGCCAACAAGCTGATGAGAGTTATAAGAGAAAGAAAAGACAAATTCTACATATAAAAATACATAACAGAAAACTATGAGGAAAACAAGGAGGCTTTGACTGTGTGCTGCGATTGAGGAGGAGTCAGCAGGAAACATGGGCAGAAGGAATCCGGAAGAATAGGCGGCATGCACCAGATGCAGTTGTGGCTGTGAGAGGGCTACTGATAGTAGTAGCGTGAAAACATGAGTGATTTGGGGGATCCTCTTCTGGTTGCAGGTGGGCTGGTTGGTTACCATTCTTGGAGTGAATTGTTGGAGCTAGCATTCGATGGAAGGCTTTCCTTATTTTCCTCAACACATGCTACTTCAGAAATGCAAATTAATTTTACTGCAAAAGTGTGTTGAGATCTCGGACAAGAATATTGAATTAACTATGGTTTGCATATTGATCTCAGCTCCAAAATAAACCAACCAAATCATTACCCACTTTCTGTAGCCTAGTTTCAACCGATTATCACAAAAGTTATATAAAGAAAGAGGTTTAGGACTAAGCGTGAAGCCAGACATAACATTAAAAAAAAAAAAAAAAAAAAAAAAAACAAAAAACAAAAAGCAAAAAAATCTCTTAGCCATTGTAGTGGTGGCCTGCGGCCTGCTATCAGAGTGTTAAGAGTACATACTATAACTTTGATCACCTTCACTTGCCAACAAAACACACAGACGCAAACACCAAACACGCTCACCTTCACCTTCACCTTCACCTTCACCTTCACTTGCGTCGGTTTGTCGGTCAATTCCTCAGGCTGGTTTCGTTGTTTGGTAGTAGCATGTTGTCTCATAAACTGCTTTTCGCCGAGGAGGAAATTGAGGAGACTGAAGAAAGGTAATTATTCCCTGCTACATCACGGGACTAAAAACAATTACGGCTGACGTGTGAAGCTGACGTTGCCATGACCTCCTGACGGCCAATGGATTTTCGTTCTAAAACACGCTCAGACGTATGTTATGCTGACACGTTTCGAAATTTCATTGGATAATGAGGCGAACAGTCACTTTACTCACTGGAGTTTTCCCCTTTGGAGCGAATTTATTGTGTGCTTGACCGTTTTGGATTCTCGCTCACTCAGGTGCGGAATTGTCTTTTATAGTCTTTGCTTTTCCAAAGTATCCGTACAGTTCTTAATTAAGGAGCAGAAATTCAGTACAACAGGCATCACGCTTCACACGAGTGATGGGCAATGAAAAGTGACCACGTTAGCTTAGAGAATTCGATCATTGACATGTCACCCTGTTTGATCTTCCTTAAGGAAGTTAAACATACGATGGTCGAGCATAAATGTTTTCCCCCTTTGGGACCCACAAATGAGAAAAAGAGGGGAAGGGGATCCAAAAAAGCAAAACTTGTTGACGAAGGATTTGAACGAGCTATCCGCTACACGCTATCTTACGTGATCTCAAAACACAAAACTGTTTTAGAGATTAATTTATTACTTAAAAATTACAAAAGATATATATATATATATATATATATATATATATATATATATATATGCCATCTCTCTCAAATTAGCATGTAATTTGCAATATATTTCCGACAAACTATTAAAAAAATTGCAATGTAATCTTATAAAATTGTTTTGATGGGGTGACTTGAAATATAAACCACAATTAACTTCGTGGGTCCAAATTAAGTGAAAGATATTTTTGATCAATCATGTTATAGCTGGTACGACATTATTTAAAAGATAGTCTAAATAATTAAAGTTTAGAGTAATTGTTTTTTCTCCCATTAATTACTGGTCATTATCAATATGTCACCACGAATTAATATATCAACCAAAAAATAGTATTGAACTACTATTTGCATACCAAAACCCCCATTCGTTAGTCAAATATATATATATATATATATATATATATATATATATATATATATATATATATATCAAATTACTATTTGAGGGTATTTCTACCTTTAAAACAAAATTTAACGTCTAAAAATCGAATACTTCGTCTAATTTAATGAGATTCCCTAACAAAATGGGAGTTTTTATATGTAAATGGTAGTTCAATGTTCTTTTTGGTTGATGTGTTAATTCGTGGTAGCAATTTGTCAATGACCGATAGTTAATAGGGATAAAGGGTAATTACCCCTTAAAGTTGCGTCAAATTTTAGTGCTTTATTTTTTTCACTATACCATCACACGAGTTTTTAAAGAAAACGTAGTATTCCAAGCAATTTCCTCCAAGACTATACGTTTCATCTTTCTTAAAAAAAATAAAAATAAAAATAAAAAAATAAAAAAATGCGGTACTGTATTTTTTTTCCCCTTTGTTTCTTTTGCACTGATATCATCACCTGGCTTGACTGACAGTAATTTGCACATGTCTGTGTATGAGTTTAGACAAGGGCCAGCGTGGCCTATCTTGAAGGACCCCAGGAGTTGCAGCAAACCAACGTACGATGATAGATCATAGATCATAGATGAAGAAACTGACACTACATATTATAGATTTTCATTTGTCTCAGAAGAAGATAATTTCATGTGTCGTTTTCTTTGAATTTGTTCAAAAGAAAGAGATGGAAATACTTGGCATAATCAGAGACAACGAAATTGTATCCCTATGAAATATACCAAGAGTCTCCATAAAAATAAAACTTAGAAACCCAAGAGATTAATTGTCATAAAAGCATCTAAATGGCATACCATTAAAGAATAAGATAACAAGATACAAACCACACATTTATTTTACAACATAAATTACAACTTATCCTGGACCCAAACATCTGCCTGGAGCATAGGTTTGATCACAAACATATACCAATGACAGTAAGCAAATATAAAATAGTAGCAAACATCTAATAGTTTCTATGATCACATACTTAGGTTACAGAGACTATAATTAACGTTTTTGACATGAGATGCTAAACATCTCAATCCAAATGCAGCCCATGACTGAAATGATGCTCCAGAGATGACAGAAGTAAAGCCTTCCTCTTGATCTGGAGAAGCTTGTCCCTGATGCACCATGAAAAACTAAGGAAATGAGCTCCATCCATTCCCTTATTGTAGCGACCCCAATAACTATAATGATAAGTAACATGATACCAGGCTGATGCTTTTGCATCTACAGCATCCGAGTCAGAATCTGAGTCAATCAAACCCTTGTTGAACCAGGTCCTAGCTTCCTTTCTCAAAGACTTCACTGCATAATTAACTGCTTCCATATCCCTCCTCTTATTGAAACAATTTGAGCTTTTTAAGATGTTGCCATTGAGTATTTCGGCTTCTGTTTCGATCCCGTAATAGTCCATTAAATTTCCCAACTTGGAATCATATTCACTTTTGTAATCGAAGGCATCACTGATGTATTCCTCAAAGCCATCTACTTTCATATCATGATCATAATACTGCTTTGCTACTTCCCGAGCGAAGGGATTTATAGGACTAGTGCACGATGCAATGTCTTTCACTTGTCGAAAAAGCTTTCTGATCGCAGATTGTGATTCATAGGTGTCTATATAATCAAGCTTTTCCATGAAATCTGGATACTTTTTGGGACGCAGCCAATATGGTATTTCGACTACCACGCTACTTTTGGGGAAGTCAACAGCAATTGAGTGTTTCTTTGCAAGCTTAATGCATTTATCACTCATTGCCCCAAGAGGCTCGCAATCGGCAAAGACTTTGTCGGCATTAGCAATGATTCCTAAATTGTCATTGACCATGAACTTTGGAAAATACTCCTGAACTTCCTGTAGCAAAGAAGTAACATTCTTTATTATGCAAGGTATAGAAGGAATTTGATGCAAACGGGATGGATACATATGAAAGAGAAATGATAATCTTAGAAGACCAAAAAAAAAAAAAAAAAGGGCTACTAAAAATTTAATGAGGGCAAAAGCCTAGTTCAAGAGTCCAACAGATTAAAAAGTTTCTTATGAATGCCTTACATATTATGTATTTATGCAGTGCATTATCCATTTGTAGATATCCGAGGATTTTTTTGTTTTTTGTTTGAAAAAATTGTTTTGACGTGACATAAAAGTGAAAACTGTTTTTGTGTTTTGAAGAGCTATCATACCTTACTTCTACATTGCATTTTTATGGGTACATCAATTATGGGGGCAAAAAGAACATATGGAGGAACAAATCAAAATGCGACTGAGTAGCACCTCTATTGTAACATCATGATCAACTAGCACAATTTGTGCTGGGCTGTAATGCATTGGTTTAATTTGCTGACGAGGAATAAGATCAGGGTCCCAACAGACAAAGTGTGTATCTCCATCCAAATCACTCCCCGAACATTCATTTGGGTGAGGTCTGTTTAAATAACAAACATATATAGATTACACAAAATATCATAGCAATAGATCATATGATATACATATTTGTAGGATATGCTGAATTTTATGGGGCTCTAGGATTAAGTGTAAACTCAATCTGTCTGTGTATGTTTGTGTCTTTGTGGGTGTGTGTGCACAGATTAAAAGGATTTCATGCTTTAGAAGTATCTATTATGGGATATCACAGTCTTACCTCCTTCCCTTTTGCGGAAAAACAACACAATCCACCATGTGCTGCAAAGCTGGCACATTAACAGCCCTTAGAACACGCACATCTCCTGGATATAGACAGGGGTTTTTAGTGACAACAACCTTGCCCTCAAAAATAAAATTATTTGTGTCTGAACTGTTGGCACTAAACTTGAGCGAGGGATCGCTAGCGAGCTGCTTACTAAAACGAGAAATCTGCACAAATACTTGGCCATATTTCAATGTCCTGGTTTCATCAAGACATCCCATCATAGATCTTCCATTTGGAACATATATCCTTGCTCTCTGCCGCAAGTCCATCAATGTAGATGCACGTAATACTTGTAGCATCATCGAAAGAAATGGTTCTTCATCTGGCTTGTGACCAACAGTTAGCATTTCCTTCAGAATGTTTGGTATCTCTCCTGGGAACATAAACTCCAGTGCCTCCCGTGCGCTCAACAGATCTGTTAATATAGAATTCAGTTGATCTACCGTCTCCTTTTGCTTCTTTTCGAAAACTTGATCACTAACTCCGAGGTAAGACAAAAGAGTGATAATTTGGTGATTAAAAAAACAAGGATGATACTTGCTCCATGCCAAAACATCCAGGGTTGTGTTATGTGAATTGTACTTACACATGCTTTTTCTCAGTGATAGCTTAATCGATGATGTTGGATCAACAGCAACAACACCTTTAAACCCACCATATCGAATCTGAAATGCAGATAGATTCGAACCTCTGCAGCCACATTTTGAAGCCACTTCGAGAGCCAATTCTGCAAATATCTTCCCTATACCATCAGAGAAACAATATGTGGTTCGAGGCCTTTTAGCTTCTACATCAGGAATCATCTCAATTTCATTCCTATCAACGTGCATAGTTTCCCTGGAGGAGCTAAAAGACTGACCCAGTCTGGCACCATATTTTGCCACATTCCTTATTGCACGAAAATCGCCCATCCACTCCCTGATGTCTGCTGCAGTAAGACCAGTTCTTGAAGCAAACATCCAAAGAGAATTTTCGCGCAATTGACTGTTTGAAAAGGCAAGAAACTCGAACTTCTTATCACCAATAACTATACCGTTTCTTAGAGTGGATAGTATCCTCTCATAAATGCTAGTTCGATTGTGGTCCTCATTTGCAGAAGATGCTCGAGGTGATAAAACTGTTGAGTGCAGTTTGTCCAAGTCCTCATCAACAAAAGAAACGCGAAGAAAATTATCAATATCTTGAGGATAATTGCGTAAGATGCGATTGGAGAGGCTCACCTCTGGACCACGGAAATATATTTTTGATGGAGTTATTTGAACCCTATGTACATATACCAATCCATCATCTAAAGATATAGCAGGAGGTGTTGGAAGTTGCCTACCCGTGGCGTATCTTTTATACTGCTCACTAAGCCACCTTACAGGCTCAAAGCAGCAGTCTTTTAAATGATGCAGCTTTTCCAAGCCACTCTCTATATACTCGAGTTTTATTCTCTGAGGATCGACCAACCGAAAAAAATTGAAATCAATTGCTAGCCCAGGAAGACACCCACTCTGAACTAAAGAGTTAATCTGGAACAAGATTTTAAATGGCAAGTTGAAACCTGGGGGTGGATTCACAATGGGGACAAGACCAAAATTGTAGGAGAAATTAGACCCTTCCTGAAGAACAAATTGGCCTTCATTTTCTTCGTAGGGCAGAAATGTTGGGAGGTGACCCTCATCCTCATGTTTAAGCTCCAAACATAGAGCAGAAGATTGGCCAATGCGACACGATAGAGTGAAATCAACTTCCCCGTGCCACTGATAACCATTAGCACAAGAGACATCTTCCCTGTATATCTTAGGAACACCAAGTAACTGGCAATAGAACAACGATTTTGTTAAGAAAAACTGATAAAAAATTTCAGTGTCACATAAATCAGAGCAATTTCTACCTATTCAAAAGAAGATAGGACGCTTTCCCAATAACATTTCAAAGCAATGAAGTTATACAATGTTGACGTGAGATCATGAACAAGTAGAGATACGTGATCATGTGAAAACAGAAATTTTATTCAAGTATGTAATGAAATTGGTAAACCAACAAGCTATAGAAATGAATATCTATTATATATGCAGCTACTTAAACGCTAAAAGCTTCACTCTACATGAACATGTCTACCAACACCAACAATCACACACAGACACAAAAAAAAAAAAAAAAAAAAAAAAAAAAAAAAAAAAAAAAAAAAAAAAAAAAGAACGAAAATCTGCAGAGAAGTGGGATTTGATGATGATTTAATTAGATTAGATTACATTACCATAAAGGTAGGATAATCAAATATACTCTAACAAATCTTACCTTTTCCAAGATTCAATACACACAGCCACAGTGCTCAGGGGTTTCCTCTATTTTTTTTTTTTTTTCCTCTTTTGACCCACGAAAAAGAAGATTCAAGAGAGACTCTACGACTGCTCATCAGTGGATCAACCCACACTAACCCATCGTTGATGGATGAACTGCCTGCTGTACTACTTGTTTGCTTTGTATTCTCACTGAAACAAGGATGCGTACAGAGAAAGCCTATTTGCTGCTGTGCGTGTTTTCCTGAACAGGTTTTGCTTACTTAAACCTGTTCTTCGGAACTTTCGGGTGCCTTCTTTTTTTTTTTTAAGTTTTTTTTTTATTATTATTATTATTATTATTATTAATTTTTTAAATTTTTTATTTTCAATTTTTTAATGGATATGACACATGTTAACACCTGAGAGTAAATACGTAGACTATCATTAATTTTTTTACGAAAATTTGAATGGAAGTATCATCTGCGTCTTTTTCCATAGTCTAAAAGTACCGTCAAAGCAAAAAATAAAAAAAGTCAAACCACAATTATCAATATCCTATTTAACCCTTAAATAAATATTAGTTTTTAATCATTCACAATAATTGCCTTGATTAGCTTGTGGTGTGTTTGTTTTGAATAATATTCAACTTTTTTTAAAAACAAATTATATTTAATTTAATTTTTTCAAAAAATTTCAAAATTTTTCAAATTTTGTCTCACGAAATCAAACCTCGTAATTCGCACAATGAATTCGAATAATATTCGGATTCAACACCCAAACAACCAACTGTCATTGCAATTCATTGACCACCCAAACGTAATTCAAAATATTTTTCAAGCATTTCATTCAATTAAAGTAACATATGAGAGTTATGTTATGTTTTAATTCTAAGTCCTATATATGTCTTAATCATTTGTCGCTTTTAATTAGCATTAAGAAGTCTACAAACTAAATGCCAATTATCCTAAAATAGTATCTAAAATAATGCCCAGCTAGATTTACACACACTCAGTATCCTAAGAACAAACAGTATCCTAACACACTCGATCAGATTTACACAATTCAATCCCGGTGTATTCTGCAATTCATTAACATCGAATGTAAACTGACTAATGTATCTGCTAATTAAAATCTAATTTTGTCCCAACAAGAAAATGCATGGTTTGAAGTAGAGAAAGCTAGCGTGAAGACAGCAAATCATAGAAATGGTATTAGTAATTAATTAAGCAACAAACAAACCTGGATGAGAAGAAACATTGTAACTTGGCCACGCGGTCGATGCAGCTTAATCTGCCAAATGCTGTCATAGAGGAGAGTTCGAGCTTGTGTTCTTCAGAGAGATAAGAAAGAAAGAAGAACATCTTTCTCCTATTCAGATCAAAACTGACAGAAACATGTTCCTGTGTCCAGAGCACAGAAAAAGTTTCTTTCGAAATCTGATATCCAAAGTGTAACGCTGTGATATCCATGATAATTATACGAGAATTTCAGAACTTTCTTTGATCATCTTCAGTAGTAGATCGACTAGTAGTTGCAAATCCTTAACACCTTCAAGAAATGATTGAATGAAAGCTAACTGTTATTCCAACCCATAACAGCTTACTGTTATATATATATACAAAAGGGAAAGCACGTAAGTACAAGTGTAAGTAAAAGAAATGAAATGAGAATTAAGGAGGAGTATCGATGATCACCTGAAAGCAAAGCACAGAGAGAACTGTGAGAGAGAAGCAACCTATTTATAGACAAGAGCTAGCAGGGAGACAAAGAGAGAGAGAGAGAGAGAGAGAGAGAGAGAGATGATTGTCGATCATTAAACAATTCCAAAACTTGATCTTTGGGTTTCCACTTTTTGGACTCAACAGCTAGCTTCGTAAAACTGAGGAAACAAGTTTTTTTTTTTTTTTTTGGTAAGTAACTGAGGAAATAAGTTGAGGTAATGACAACGTCGTTTCTTGTCGACATTCGTGTTTCTTTAATATTAGATTCCTCACTCAAAGTCTCGGTCTCTCATGTCGTTGACGAGCAAATTAAAGGTCCAGTCAAAGTCTCGATCTCTCATGTCATAGCACCAAAGTCACAGCTCATTTTATTTTGCCATCTTATTTTTTAAAAAATAATAATAATATTTTTAGTTTAATATATTTGTATTTATTTATTAAGAGTGCCACGTGTTATCATTTTATTAGTGTTAAACCTAATAGAATTTGTCAAATTTTTTTTAACAAAATCTGTCAATTTTTTTTAAAAAAAAATTAAAAAATAAATTAAGAAGAAAAAAAGAGGTGGCTGTCGTGTAGCCCCAACCCGCAACCACCTCTTTTTTTCTTTTCAATTTTCTTTTTTTTTAGAAAAAATATTTTTTTAAGTTTTATTTATTTATATTTTTAATATTTTATTTATTATTATGATTGATACGTGTCTCCATCGTATTGGTGTTGACGTGGCGTTTAACGAAATCTATCAAATTTTTTTACGGAATTTGATTATAGGGAATGATCTGTAAATTAAGCCAACTACAGAGATCTTTAAATTTAGTTTTAATACCAGAGGGAGCGATTTGTAATTTATGCCAATTACAAAGACTAATTTTGCATTTTTCTTTATTAATCCACTTGGTTTTTTTTTCTTTCTTTCTTTTCTTTCTTTTTTCTAAACATATTTTTTTAAATTAATTTTTAATTTTTGTTTTTTAGAGGATTAGGATATTATAGAAAAAAGTGAAATTTTGGCATATTTTGGTAGTTTGAATAGTTATTTTAACGCACTCAAAAATTTATGAAACTATTTTAAAATCAATTATTAGTTGTGAGGGTTTTTTTTTTTTTTTTTTTTTTTATTTATTTATTTAATTCCATATATATATATAAAGTGATAGAATTCTCCACACTGACAAGAAACTAACAAAAGAGAGGGAATATCGTAACTTTTGGTCGCCATGATGGGGAAATTCCTCCTTGCTTGGCACGGTTTAAACTAAAACAATGATGAAATCGAGATGAGCAAAGCAACGACAGAGAAAATGTGTAAACTTAATTAAAACTTGCGCACCAAGGAAATGGCGGCTACCTGGAAGCATTGTTTTATCATATTTTTAGGAAACATACAGTACGTTTTACTCTATAAGTATTGATCTGTGTAGAAATTTAAAATACGAAAATAAAAATGAAAGAAAGTAAGAAAATTACCGGCGGTTCGGTGTTAGACACTTAGGTCCACCTCTCTTAATAACCCTTTAGGACTACATTGTGTCTTATTAACTTAATTGTTTACAATATATAGGTCTCTATTTATAGTTGAATAAATTGACCGATACAATTAAACCTAAATTGGTTTATACAAGAAAACAAAAATTGACCCGGACTAGAAAATATAATATTAGAATATATCCAGCAAATATTCAAAATAAATCTAACATCCCCCTTAAAACTCAAGGTGTAAGCTTGAGTTTGAATTAGTAGCTGAGTTGTCAGCTGATACTGAATTAATAATATTGGAATATCTTAATAAAGAAGAACTGCACAAAAATGTAAAGAATTGTGCGTAATATATATTAGGAGATTATCTTTAAAATAATATTTTTTACTTTCTCTATAAGTATTTTGCTTTGTATTCAAGTTTATGAATTTTTTTGAATTTTTTTTTTCTCTAATTATTTTGCTTGGAAAGTACTCAAACTTAGCCTATGTAAAGGCATGTCTCCATTATTTTGAACTTAGTTTTGAAATATCAATTAAAGTTCAGTTTTTCAAAATTATTTCTCTAATTGCTTATTTGGGACAATTAGAGTCTTTTTCTTTTATATTTGTTATTTTCTTTCTTCCTAAGTTCACATTCAATCTTCAATTCTTTGCTTCTGTTGGTATAATATTCTATCAGAACAGTCTTAGTTCTACTCGTTATCAAGCTTCTAATGTTCTTTATAGTCCTATATTATTTTCATTTAAAGAGAAGAAAGCAGATTCCTCATTTCCTTGACAATATTAATTTTTTTAAAAAAGAGAGAGAGAAGAAAGCAAATTTGTTTTTCTAGTATCTTTTACGCACATAAAGAAATATTAAATGAGATAATGGTTGCTGGTACTGTACAATTCATATGGGCATTGCTTAAAGTTCTGAATAATTTTTTTTCCACTCCAATTGAAAATCCATGTGATTGGTGATGTGATGTAGTCTTGGCCAATCCATGTGATTGGACGCATCTAATTAAGTGTTCATCTCCTTTTTCTTTTTTCTTTTTTAAAAAAAAATATAAAAAAATAAATAAACAAATAGATCAATCTTGATCTCCTTTGTGTGCAAGTTTTCAATTTACACCATTCTCCATCTTGCTTTGGTCAAGAGGAATTTCCCATCATAGGGAGCAAAAGCACTCCCTCTCTTTTGTTAGTTTCTGTGAGACTTTATATAGGATTGGTCTGCATCATTATCCTCTCCATTTTGAATAAAATAAATCACATATCGTTTGTGATCAGAATTTAAAGAAAGTTAGAGGTACATGATTTTGATTAAGATTTAAAATTAGTACAGCTAATTATGTACAAGATGATTACACTAATGTCTTTAAAAAAAATATTATTAATGTGATATTATGTACTTATTTTAAATTTTGACCAAAAAATGAATAATGGAGAGGATTTTTGTATGAGTAATGCTGTAAGAAGGATTATTGTCTTTTTTATCTCCTCTTAAATGTCACATGACTTTTAAAATTACCGTTTAATCAAAATCTAATAATAATTATCTAAATTTCAATGTTTATTTTAAAAGTAAGGCAACATTTGGAAAGACAAGACTTTGAGGGAGGAATCTAGTAAAGAAATTCGGAATTAGAAAACATGAATGACAAGAAACAACGTTGTTGTCATTCCCTCGACTTATTTCCTAAGTTTTTCGAAGCTTTTAGTCAAAAAGTAGAAACCAATTAAGAAAGAGAGAGAGAGAGAGAGATTCTTTTGTACAGCCAATGGTGTGAGAGATTAGCTTAATTCTTTCACATGCAGCAGCAGCAGCAGTTCTTTCTCTGTGCTTTGCTTTCAGGTGATGCTTCTTTTTCTCATTTCATTTCTTTTACTTACACTTGGGCTTTCCCTTTTGTATATATAACTATTCTGGGTTGGAATAACAGTTAGCTTTCAATCATTTCTTCAAGGTGCTAAGGATTTGCAACTACTGGAGGTGAAAGAAAGTGTTGAAATTCTCGTATAATTATCATGGATATCACAGCGTTACACTTTGGATATCAGATTTCGAAAGAAACATTTTTTGTGCTCTGGAAACAGGAACATGTTTCTATCAGTTTTGATTTGGAAAGGAGAAAGTTGTTTTTCTTTCTTTCTTATCTCTCTAAAGAACACAAGCTCGAACTCTCCTTTGACAGCATTTGGCAGATTAAGCTGCATCGACCACGTGGCCAAGCTACAAAGTTTCTACTCATTCAGGTTTGTTGCTTAACTGCTAACAACATTTCTACTGTGGTTGAGATTCTTGCCTTGTTGAGGATGTAGCCGTTGCCTGAGTTTCCATGAGTGGAGTGTTGCCTTGCTGGTTGTGAATTTGTTCATTACATATTGCTGGTGCACAAAGGCATCGAGTTGGTAATGATGTTTCTCTGTTAGTTATGGTTATTGTTACTTGTAACTTGCTCTTTGTGTTTGTGAGCTTGTGTATGTTAACTTGTACTAGTCATCTGAATACTTCAGTTAAGACGTGACTACAAACCCTTTTCTTTTCATTTCTAACACATTAGATCTTTACTTGGATCTTATCCACCCAGATATATTCAATTCTATAGCTTGTTCATTTACAAATTTCATTAGATACATGAATGAAATTTCTTTTTTTTGGATGAACTAAAACATTTTATACCAAACTCAAAACCGTACAAACTCTCCTGTCAAAACTGGATACAACCCCTAAGCAGGGGAAAAAACAACCCTGCCAACTAACAAGAGCCAAGCTCAAGAGCAAAACAGGGAAAAACAATACATTTACACAAAACCTACCCCACGCTATACAGATTCCATTCCTGAATAAGCCTCTAATTAAAAACCGTATCTTTGGAGCTGCTACTAGCCAAAATCTTTGTCTTCACCTCCCACCTGATTTGAGCTATAATTTGTTCCTCAAAACGGGGAACATTCTCATGCAGTAAATCAGAGAAGATTGCCTCCATATATGATATACTAGAACAAAGTCTGCAAAGGGTAGTCCAATGACTTTTTCCTTTAAGAGTAGACGAACTCCACTCTGCAATGTCCTCCCAAGCCTGCTTGGGGTAACGAATAAAACAGGCATCAATCACCCTTTTCCACACCCTACCACTGAAGCTACAAGAGAAACAGGTGGTCTCTACTCTCCAAGCAGCTATAACAGAAAGGGCAGAGAAGATTGCCTCCATACCCACAAAGACTCATCCTTTCCTTGGTGGGAAGAGCATCCCGAAGACAAGCCAAAGAATGAATGAAATTTCTGTTTTCACATGATCGCATCTCTACTTGTTCATGATAACATGTCAACTTTGTACAACTTCATTGCTTTGAAATAATTCTTTTCAATGCTATTGGGAATGCGTCTTATCTTCTTTTGAATAGGTAGAAGTTGCTCTGATTTATGTGACACCAAAAAGTTTGTATTTTTCTTGACAAATTCGTCTTTCTATTGCCAGTTACTTTGTGCTCCTAGGATTCATAAGAAAAATGTCGCTTGTGCTAATGGTTATCAATGGCTCCGGGAAGTTGATTTCACTCCATCGTGTGCATTGGCCAATCTTCTGCTCTATGTTTGGAGCTTCCACAAGAGGGTCGGTTTTCAAAAATTTCCTGTCAATTTTGTCCATTACGAAGAAAATGAAGGCCAATTTGTTCTTGAGGAAGGGTCTAACTTCTCTTGCAATTCAGGTCTTGTCCCCCTTGTGAATCCACCCCCGGACTTCAACTTGCCATATAAAATCTTGTTCAAGATCAACTCCTTGGTTCAGAATGGGTGTCTTCTTGGGCCTGCAATTGATATCAATTTTTGCCGGTTGGTCGATCCTAAGAGAATAAAACTTGAGTATATAGAAAGTGCCATGGAAAAATTGTATCATTTAAAAGACTGCTGCTATGAGCCTGTAAAATGGCTTCGTGAGCAGTATAAAAGATACGCCACGGATAGGCGTCTTCCAACGCCTCCTGCTATATCTTTAGATGATGGGTTGGTATATGTACACAGGGTTCAAATAACTCCATCTAAAGTATATTTCCGTGGTCCAGAGGTGAGCCTATCCAATCGTGTCTTACGCAATTATCCTCAAGATATTGATAATTTTATTCGCGTTTCTTTTGTTGATGAGGACTTGGATAAACTGCATTCGACAGTTTTATCTCCTGCTGCAAATGAGGACAAGCAAACTAGCATTTATGAGAGGCTGCTTTCCATTCTAAGAAACGGCATAGCTATTGGTGATAAGAAGTTTGAGTTTCTTGCCTATTCAAACAGTCAATTACGCGAAAATTCTCTTTGGATGTTTGCTTCAAAAACGGGTCTTACTGCAGCAAGCATCAGGGAATGGATGGGTGATTTTAGTGAAATAAGGAATGTGCCAAAATACGGTGCCAGACTAGGTCAATCTTTTAGCTCCTCCAGGGAAACTATGCACGTTGGCAGGCACGAAATTGAGATGATAGCCGATGTAGAAGCTAAAAGGCTGGGAATCACATATTGTTTCTCTGATGGTATAGGGAAGATATCTGTAGAATTGGCTCGCGTAGTGGCTTCAAAATGTGGCTGCAGAGGTTCGATTCCATCTGCATTTCAGATTTGATATGGTGGGTTTAAAGGTGTTGTTGCTGTTGATCCAACATCATCGATTAAGCTGTCACTAAGAAACAGCATGTGTAAGTACAATTCAGAGAACACATCCCTCGATGTTTTGGCATGGAGCAAGTATCAGCCTTGTTTTCTCAATCACCAAATTATCACTCTTTTGTCTTACCTTGGGGTTAGTGATCAAGTTTTCGAAAAGAAGCAGAATGAGATAGTAGATCAACTGAATGCTATATTAACAGATTCGTTGAGCGCACAAGAGGCACTGGAGTTTATTTTCCCAGGAGAGATACCAAAGATTCTAAAGGAAATGCTAACTTGTGGTTACAAGCCAGATGAAGAACCATTTCTTTCGATGATGCTACAAGTATTACGTGCATCGACATTGATGGACTTGCGGCAGAAAACAAGGATATATGTTCCAAATGGAAGAAATATGATGGGATGTCTTGACGAAACCAGGACATTGAATTATGGTCAAGTATTTGTGCAAATTTCTTGTTTCAGGAGGCAACTCGGAAATGATTCGCCGCTTAAGTTTAGTGCTAGCAGTTCGGACCTAAATAATTTTATTTTTGGGGGCAAGGTAGTTGTTGCTAAAAACTCATGTCTATATCCAGGAGATGTGCGTGTTCTAAGGGCTGTTAATGTGCCAGCTTTGCAGCACATGGTGGACTGTGTTGTTTTTCCACAAAAGGGAAAGAGGTAAGACTGTGATATCCTATAATAGATACTTCTAAAGCATGAAATCCTATTAATATGTGCACACACACCCAAAAAGACACAAACATACACAGATAGATTGAGGTTACACATAATCCAAGAGTAGCATAAAATTCAGGATATGCTACGGATCTGTATATATACATTTATGCATACAAATTTATACAGATCTAATATGATATGTTATGTAATTTATAGATATGAAATTTCAACTTGCACTTGCATAGTGGAAAGTTGCTTTCTTTGTCTTATTTGTTCTCTTATCTTGGCAACACACCACAAAGTTGTATACAACATTATCTAGGTATACACTGTTGACTAACTTAATCTAGTAATTGTATCAGACCTCATCCGAATGAATGTTCGGGGAACGATTTGGATGGAGATACATACTTTGTCTGTTGGGACCCCGATCTTATTCCTCCTCGACAAATTGATCCAATGGATTACAACGCAGCACCAATTATGCAAGTCGATCATGATGTTACAATAGAGGTACTACTTAATCGCATCTTTGAAATCCATACGTTCTTTTTCCAATGTAAAAGTAAGGCATGTTAGCTCTTCCTAAACAATATCTACACATTTGTTTGAAACCACTTTAAGAGAGAACACATCTTCATCTATCCTCTGTTACCCTAGATTTTGCATTTGTTAAAAGTCAATTATGCATTTTGTTAAATACACAAAGAAACAGCTTTTGACAGGTAATTTTAGAAATCTTAATTTTTTTTGTTCTTCAATAAAAATTGAACAAATTAGCCGAAAACATGCATCTTTATGCGCACAGAAGAATACTTTAAGTAGGATTCATTGAAAGGCTTTTAAAAAGCAACTCAAAACTCAAAACACAAAAACAATTTTTACCTTTTTGTTTCGATGAAGTTTGCTTATGCAAAGGCCTTCTCAGATATTTATAAGAAACTTTTTAATAACCTTTTTTTTTTCCCTAAGATTATCATTCTCTTTTATATGTATTCATCCCGTTTGCAACAAATTCCTTCTATACCTTACATAATAAAGCATGTTATTTATGTGCTACAGGAAGTTCAGGAGTATTTCCTCAATTACATAATCACTGACAATTTAGGAATCATTGATAATGCCCACAAAGTCTTTGCTGATAAGGAGCCTCATAAGGCAATGAGTAAAAAATGTATTGAGCTTGCAAAGCTACACTCAATTGCTGTTGACTCCCCAAAAACTGGTGAGGTAGTCGAAATACCATATAGTTTGCGTCCCAAAAAGTATCCAGATTTCATGGAAAAGCATGATAAACCCACCTATGAATCACAATCTGTGATCGGAAAGCTTTTTCGACAAGTGAAAGACATTGCATCGTGCACTAGCCCTATAAATCTCTTCACCAGGGAAGTAGCAAAGCAATATTATGATCCCGACATGGAAGTAGATGGCTTTGAGGAATACATCAGCGATGCTTTTGACTACAAAAGTGAATATGATTCCAAGTTGGGAAATTTAATGGACTATTAAGGGATCGAAACAGAAGCTGAAATACTCAATGGCAACATCTTAAAAATGTCAAAATGTTTCAACAAGAGGAGGGATATGGAAGAAGTTAATTATGCAGTGAAGTCCTTAAGAATGGAAGCTAGGACACGGTTCAACAAGGGTTTTAGTGACTCAGATTCTGACTCTCATATTGTGTATGCAAAAGCATCAGCCTGGTATCATGTTACATATCATTATAATCATTGGGATCGCTACAATGAGGGAATGGATAGATCTCATTTCCTTAGTTTTCCATGGTGCATATGGGACAAGCTTATCCAGATCAAGAGAAAGGCAGCTTCACGTATGTCATCTCTGGAGCATCATTTCAGTCATGGATTGCATTTGGACGACAAATTTAGCATCACATGTCCAAAACATTCTAGTCTCAGTAACCTAAGTGTGTGATCATGGAAACAGTTTAGATTTGGGTACTATTTTACATTTTCTTACCGTCATTGGTATATGTTTTTCAAAAACCAAGATATAAATGCTCCAAACAGATGTTTGGGGTCAGAATAAGTTGTAAAAATACATGTGTGGTTTGTTTCTTGTTATCTTATTCTTCAACATAATGCTTTATCTATTACCTTATTTGTAATGCCCCAACTTATTAACAAGTGGAAAACATCTAGAGTTTCCACACGACACTACTACATGATATTACATCGATCAGAAAATATTGTAGTGAAAATAATTATGAATAAATTTTTCTTTTCTTCATATGACATCACAACCCATCTCAATAAAATATACAAGAGATTCTAATTAAACCCTGAATTTAAATAAACATTATTATTGTTATTACAAACCTTAATATACAAATCTATTACTGTTTATCAAAAGGTGCCACAAACGACACATCAAAATATGCTACAAACTGATAAGTGAAAGTTAGTCTATCTCAAAAGTAAGAGGCAGCTTCCAGTAAGCCTCAACTACAAAATCCAAGACATGTATATAGGTCTTTGTCCTCATCTTCACCTGGAGCATCTGTAAAATTATCACAATTTAATAGGTAGATGTGTAAGTCCACTGCTCAAGAAGTTTAAGCAAACCGACCATTTATAATATGAGCCCATTTTTAAAAATGCCTATAATACCCCACTTAAAGTAATTCAACAAGGTATTATTGTTGTATATATATAAACTTACTTGGTTCAATTGATGTAGAAACTAACATATTGCATGGATGTGTATCTACAAGTTCTTTTGGTTTATGGAGAATGTTTGATGTTTTATTAATCAACTGAAAAGATACTATAGGCATTTTCCAAGTCAATATAAACCCATACAAATAATATGCAGCATGAGAAAATTTATGCATTACTGATCAAAAGATACCTAACATAATTAAAAATACACTGAAAATGGAGAAAGAAATATGCTGGCATGTGTAGTAAGGAATATTTTTGAAATTAAATAGCACAATAATAAGGTAAGTGCAAAATAGATTAAGTAAAATTACCTTAATAGGTAACAAAGGGAATGAAGATGATATGGCCGATAACAATTAGAGACTTAAAACTTAATTTGAACCTGTAAAAAAAAAAATGAATAATACATTTATTTATGATAAGGAGAATAAAAAAAAAAAATTATTATACACAAGAGAGTTGTTAAAGATGGTCTAATGCTAACCAAAAATCAAAATCCAAATAGTACTGCCACACAATTTGAACTCAACCACTAACGAATAATTATAAGAGAAATTAGTAATAAAGAAATCCAACTGAACAAGAGAGAAGAATGTTCACCAATAGAAGTTTTTTCAATAATTCATGAAGACAATTTAGAGAAAGAGAGAGAGATCAGAAATGTGACTTCATCAAAACATGACTTGAAGATAATCTAAGGCATCAAAGTCTTAGCTAAGAGCATTCCCAATAGGTTAGCTATTTGTAACTTTAAGCTAGAATAGCTAAACAAAATGTTAAAAGCCCACTCCATTGGATTATTAATCAAAAGCTAGAATACATTTTCCTTAGATCCGTGAACAGTGCAACGCTATATGTAGAGTTGCACTATTCACATATGGTTACTTTTTTTTTTTTTTTTTTTTTTTTTAAATTATTGTTTCTCCAGGCGAAAAAGGTGAAAAAGACGGAAAGTTGTATTTTTTTTTCCTTTCCCTTTTCTTCTCTCCCGCTTCTTTCTCTCGTCTCTGCGTCTCTCTTTATGAATCATCTGTGTGTCGAGTTCTCTTTTCTTTCCCTCATCTTCTCTCTCTCTCTCTCTCTCTCTCTCTCTCTCTCTCTCTCTCTCTCTCTCTCTCTCTCTCTCTCTTGTTTTCTGTCTCTCTTGCTCAATAATGTTTTGTCAACCCTGTTTTCTTGTTTCAATTTCCAGGAGTGAATGTAGGAAGTGCATACGGTGGATTAAGTGTGAACATTTGTTCTTGGTGCGTGTTGGTTTTTCTCTTTGATTTTTTAATGCACAAAAGGTTTTGACATTTGGTTATCTGGTCACATGGCCTTCATTTTTTTTTTTCTTCCTCTCCCAGTCTCCATACTGCCCATGTTTTTTTCTCTATAAAAATTATTGCGTTAGAAAAACGACAGATTTAACAGAAAGACTGTTGAAAAATATGACTATTAGAAAAATGGTTGTTTGAGAAAAAATTACCGTTGAAAAATTTGTGTTGGAAAAATGACCGTTTTAACAAAAACAACCGTTTGACAAACATGACCGTTTGAAAAAAAAAAAAAAAAAAAAAGGGACTGTCAAAAAATACGATAATGAAAAAAGTAAGGGGTAATTACCTTTTCCCCCCATCAACTACCAGCCATTGTCAACATACCCTCATGAACTGACACCTCGACCAAAAGAGAGCATCCAACTACCAACTTTACATACTTTTCCCTCCTCCGTCAAGGAATCCCGTTAACTTGGACGGAATATTCTATTTTTGGGCGTTAATTTTGGTTTAAAGACCAAAATGCCATCCAACAGTAATTAATAAAAAAAATATTAAAATAAATATGTTTAAAAAAGTTGAGGGCATTTATGTCATTTTTGAATTTGAGTTAGGGTATTGAAGTCTTTTTATGAATTAAACTGACGGAATAGGGCAAAGTATGTAAAGTTGGTAGTTGGATGCTCTCTTTTGGTCGAGGTGTCAGTTTATGGGGCCATATTGACAATGGCTGGTAGTTGATGGGGGAAAAAAGTAATTAACCCAAAAAGTAATAAAAAATAAAAAAATATAGAGTTAAGAATAAATAATCGGATGTATGGTGGCTTTTAAAACCCATTAGCTAAACTAGATAAAATGAATTTTGATTAGCTATTTTAGATGGAGATATACATAAGCCATTGAAAGTGCTCTAGAGCACTCCCATCAAGTTCCTCAAAATGGTTCCCTTCCTTATGTTTAGGGAAAATATCACAAAAAACACCAAAATCTAACCTCCAGCAGCTACCCTAATTTTGGGTTTTTTGGGAAGCACTGTTGCTTCCCAACCTATTATTTTAATTAAAAAAAAAAAAAAACGGCTCTCTCCTCTCTCTCGTCTCTCCTTCCCCCTTCCCGCGTTGGTCTGTCGGAAACCATTTTCCAACACCACATGCTTACTTTCTCACCAAACAAACAAATAACCACCTTTTAATCACACACAAAATCCCCAAATTCCAACTGCCAGAACAATCAAAAGAAAAAAAAAAAACAAAAAAGAAAACCCAGAGGGTTCGGAATTTCACCGAAATTTCACAGTTTGAAATGTCCAAAATTCTGCCGGAAATTTCTTCTTGTTTCACCGGAAGTTCGGACCTCAAGCCACCAGAATCGCACCCTCAACTTCTACTGCGTCGACCCAGTGCGGTGTGGCCGAGGCCGATCTGCTGGAGCTCGTCGTCTTTTTCCATGAAACGGACCATCCGGTCGTAGCCGAGGCCGATCTGCTGGAGCTCGTCGTCGGTGAAGTTCTGCGGAGGCGGTAGCAGCAGGACTCGGCGAGCTTCTTGCTCTTGCGGCGCGCCCCATCCTTCACGGCCCGGCGGAAATCGACGGTGTCGCCCTCGATACGGCCCGGTGAAAGGCAAGGAATTAAGGTTGCTATGGTTGAAGATAGAGGGTTTTGGGGAGAGGATTGAGGAGGCCGTGGAGGGTGAGGGTGGCAGAGGCGAGAGAGGAGGGGTTTGGGAAAGTTTCTGGAGAAGACGAGAGAGAGGAAGAGAGAAAAAAAGAAAATAGAAAAAAGAAATAAAATAAGAAAGAGAAAAAATAATAAAAGAAGATAAGGAAATAGTATTTAATTGATATATGGAAAATTTAGAGAATCTATTATGGGGTGTTTTTTTATAGGGAAGTAAAAATTAGTTTTTTTCCCTAAATATAGGGAAAATGGTAGGGAAACTGATGGGAGTGCTCTAAGTCAAATTAACCAGCCTTAGTCCTACTCCACATCTAACCAGCACCACCCCATATTTCAGCGGCTCTTACTATATTTCACGAAAATTAATTATGGGTGGCAAAATTTTTGAATAATGTTTGATTAACTAAAAGTTTGGTTCGCTCAGAGAAAGAAAAATTGATTCCACTACTTACAACATAAATGCATTTTCCTGCATAGGACGTGAATAATGAACTTCAAACATTAATAATATATATATATATATCTTAAAAGTAAGGCTGGTTTATTACAATAAATCAAAAGTGACTCCCTTTTTATTACATATAAACATTCAAACATGCATGTTTTTATTTGATAAATGGTACCCAACATATATTAAAAGTCAGAATTACCTAAAAAATGTGAATGAAAACATTTAAGCAAGTAAAAAAAAAAATTATTAACCAAGATTTATGCTTATCTTGATAGATATAATATTGCGATCAATAATTTTTTATTTTTCAGAGAAGCAAAAGATCTAGTTCTGACCTAAAGACATCGGATATTATAATCTTTTTGGAATTATATAAGTAGTTTGATAAAGGGATGTCGAAGAGTTGAGACAAATCATATGTCAAATCCTTTCCTTTCTAAGCAGTTGAATAATGAAAACTTCGGTGCATTTGTGAGGAAAAAAAGTAGAAAGCAAAACGATGAATATAGTTATATAGAAACAACGGGAAACAAAATGCGTGATTTGTTGATGCATTTGGTAGAAGAAATCGTGTTGGTGTAAAAAATAAAATAAAATAAAATAAAATATGAATTATCAAAAAAATCACAAAAAATCTGGTTCATGTGAAAGCCAACAATGGCCAAAAAGTAAACTCGCTAGGTACCCAAAAAATTGAAAGACAAAAAAGCCCCCCCTAAAAAATAATCTTTAGGGTTAAATACCTTACACACCTTTGTGGTTTCAAAACTTTATTTTTTCCGTCATGAGTTTTCATTTTTGTTCAAATGAGGTACATGTTCTATGAGAAAATACGGAAATGGTACCTCCGTCTATTTTTCCGTCCAAAACTAACGTCTGATCATGTCATTATACATGTGTCGGCGTACCTGTGCGACACATGTCCCTAGATGCAACGTCAACGCTGACGTGGCTACTATTTTTTATTTTTTAACTTTAAGGACTTTTAAAAAATAAAAAATAAAAAATAAAAATTCTAGGGGTGGCTTAATGCCAGTTTTGGGGGTGGCCAAGGGCCAAAGTGAAAAAAGAAAAATTGGGTTTTCGCCTATGGGGGGGGGGGGGGGGGGGGGGGGGCAAACCAACCCCAGGCCAAATGGAGGTGGCCGGCCACCCCCATGTGGCCAGCCACCACTACAAATTTATTTATTTATTTATTTTTAAAAAAAGCCTTAAAATAAAAAATCAGTGTACCATTTATGATAGTTATTGAAATCACAGGGGGTACATCATGAAATTTATAAAACCACATAGGGTATATAATTGAAAACCGAGGTACCATTTGTAATACTTAATGAAACCACATAGGACAAAACATGAAATTAATAAAACCATAGGGGGTTTAAAGTTACATAATTCACATACATATGACAAATTACAAGTTAGCGCTGATGTGATGCTAAGAGACAAATGTCGCAATATTACACCGACACGTATTGGATAACGTAGCAATCCATTGGTTTTGGACGGAAAAATAGATTGATGTACCATTTTCGTCTTTTCCCATAACACAGGTACCTCCTATGAATAAAATGAAAATTCAATGAGCAAAAAATAAAGTTTTGAAACCACATGGAGCAATTAGGTATTTAACCCTAATCTTTAACAACCGAAAGGGTACTAAAGTAATTTAAAAATGAAAAGACAAAAACCCTATCTTATTTTTTGAAGTCAAAAGATTTAGAGATGCAGAAGATAAAACTAATGCACGAATGAAAAGACCAAAACATTCCTTAAAAAAATACTCAACTCTGTACGAATTTAGAAGGTTAAAAAGTAATTTCAATGTAAAAGACAAAAGTGTCCAGCAGATTCCCTTACCAGCCATTGGGTAAGTAGGGGCAAAATAGTAATTTTGAAATCTAAGAAAATGTTGAAGGACAAAAATAACCCTTCCTGATTTAACTATGATGAACAAAGAGGAAGGGTATAACCGTAAATTGACACTATCAAATAAAAATCAATGTTCGGACTCCCTTCACACTTTTTATATATCTCTAGGTAAAGATGCCAAAATTCATTGGAATACAAGGGGTTAAAGTTTTGTTGCGTAAATTTCAAATAAACCTTTTTTCTAATGTGTATATAAAATCATGATATAATCTTAGAGCAGAACTCAAAGTCTACATTGCAAAAAACATAATAAAGAGGTAATCAGCATAGTAAAAATTTAAAAAACTGAAAAAATTCATGACATCCTTTTGACAAAAAGAGACAAATTAACCCACATCAACACACATTATGATAACCCTGTTCTGAAAATATAGCTTACCAAACACAACAATGCAAAACCAAAATTAGAACCCTAATAAGTAGCAAAGGCAGAAGGCTTCCACAGTACTAGTTGAAAAGTAAAATTAACCCACAAAAGAAAAACAAGTCTCTTTTGAGGCAAGTAAAGAAAAACAAGTTCAGAACAACACTTCCAAAGGAAAAAAAGAAACATACCTTTTGAGCACAAACCATATCTCAGGAAACTAAATCACCAGGCGACGTAGGCCATGGCCAACATGTGCTTGGGATCGAAATGTATAGACTGGCTAGCTTGCCAGCTTTCACAGCTGTTTCCAACCAAGGTATCGAAAAGACACCCAACGCTGGTTTCAGCATAGTGTTGTCAAATAATAAAGCTTAGGCATGAAACAAGTTTTCTCAGAAATAACATGATTCATGGCTTCACTACCACAATGCATATACCTTATTCTTATTCCCCCTTTCCTCACCGGGGGCCGCTTAACTTGAAGAACAGAGCAAAGTCAGCAGCACATGGACACCTGATATTGATTATGTAAACGAACATAATTTCATAAGAGTAGAAGATAATTCACATAAATGAACAACATTTAACAAAAATCTGCAGATTGCTGGAGATTGACACTTGTCACCTACAAACCAACAATAAGAGCTTCCAGGTAGAATCAGTCCTGAACTACAAGTTATTATTGCAAAATCTTCCTGTGAAGGATTTAACAGAAATAATTGCACTTTAAACTAACAACATTAAGCATCCTACTACAAAAACTGCTCAATTTTTTAAACCCGCCAAAAGGATCAATATCCGCATCTGAAGACGATGTATGACGAATAACTTAAAAGCATCTTCTCTCACCATACCGATGAATCCATAATATGAAACCTAATCACCAAATACAAATATGGACTAAAGCAACATCTCTGCAATCTGGACAGCATTAAGTGCAGCTCCCTTGCGTATTTGATCACCACAGACAAAGATGTCCAACCTGCTCAGAATTATTCCGTTAGTATTAAGGTTCATCAAAGTGGAAAAATAATGATTTCAGAGAAAAAAAAAAATGCGGCCCATTAATGAGTCTCACCCATGGTTGCCTTCCTGGGACAAATCGCGGCGGATCCTGCCAACTGCAACATCATCTTTGTTTGACACCTCCAATGGAGTAGGGAAGCGATTGGATGCCCGATCATCAATAACCACTACACCAGGAGCCTTCTTCATCAGAATATCCCTCGCTCTGTGTCCTGGACAACAAAGAAACTCAATGAATTAAGAGTTGAACCTTCAAGTGGAAATTGCTTACAATTCTTCAATCCTCCTTCACAGAGTTTGGATGGGATGACAAAGAACATGAAACATTTTATAATGGGTTGTGGATTTGTTTTATTGTGCCGAAGATGGTTTTGGACCGAGAAAAAATAAAAAAGGGAAAACCCCAATATAGTGCAGCCATTGTAGTAGCTTCAATGCATAGGATTTTTTCAAAAATAATCTTATTGATGCCAAAGGGCACGAACCAAGCACACCAGCAGTAGATATGAGAAAACATCCTCGTCAAAAAAATGGAGAAAGAAGAAAGAAACATTAAAAGAACAGAACTGATGAGTATAATTCAAAACCCAATTAGTATGCAGAACATCACTCACTAGCCAAAGTGATATATAGAAGTTCAAGTTTTTTAACAGAATAATGCATCTCATATCCAAAACTATACAACTCGGATGTTGTAGCCCTCCCAATTTGGTTTTCAAACTGCATAAGTCAAAAGTTATAGAAAGATCCCTAGAGTATAAGGTTGAGACTTGTGCCCCATTCTAGTGCTGGCTTTGCTTCACTTTCCAAAAAAAAAAATACACTAGTCACCCACACCCATTGATCTCTAATATATCGTATCTTCAATAAAATGCCCTTTTGCGCAGAGAGACAACGATGAGAAGCTTGAGATAGGGACAGGAACATCAGCTTCTATGGAAGCTTAGGAAAAGAGAAAAATATTAAGGGGGGGTGGAGGGGGGGAGAGAGAGAAACCCATTAAAAAATTTATGGGTTGGTGAACATTGTCAAATTACGTGTAGAGTGAAATTGTTCACTAGTGCTTGAAAAAAATAAAAATAAAATAAAAAAATTATTTTTATTATTATTATTATTATTATTTTGGCATAATGGCTGAAAATAGTCTTTGTTGAAATGGTTAGCTATTTTAGTTAAAAAGGCAAAATGGCTAAGAGCATGTCTTAAAAAATTAAAAAATTAAAGTAAGAATAATTCCAAAATGATCATCTAAACTTATTTTTTCTACTTTAGCTAACCACTTTTTAAAACATGTATCCAACAGATTTTTTAAATCTTTTCTCTATTTATCAAAATAATCGTTTTCATTTCATTTAATTAATTTATTTATTTTTATCGCGACCAATTACTTTGACAAAAAAAACATGATCCATTATAAGCAATATGCCCCCTTCCAATTTCTCATCTTTCTCTTGCTTTGCCTTGAGCCTCTTGATCAAAACTATATGATTAGCTAAGTATGTACAAGTTTTCACTTTTACTTGAGACACAGAATGGTAGACAAGATGAAATTTTCACTACCATTCATTTTCCTCCGTTTCACGGCACCTAAACTGTAACGCTTCGGTGAAATTAACTAACTGATAGTTAACTTCATGGTTCGTTTCTTAACTTTATTCTAAAAAGAATAAAACTACAAGGATCTTCATTCTCTCTGAATAGAGTCTGCAACAGAAGACTTTCACTTACAACAGAAGATAACAATTTAAAAAACCACAATCAAAATAAAGACAGTCAGAGTGAAGGTTGAAACATCATAACATAGATAGCTGAATCTACCAAAGTACGGTCAAAAGACCAATCATCGAATATAATACAATATTCGGAACCAAATCTAAGAATCAAAACATAACATCAAAAGTCAAGTACTACACTTAAGAACATAAAGCATAACCATGATATCAATCATATACGGGTGGGTATCACCATCGCGGCTCCACGTCCCAGCTAACCAAACGAGATTTAGCTCCTAAAAAATTACTGTGAGCACTCCCTCCAAAAGGACCAAGTGCCTCTCTGGAGTTGTTATCTACAAAATTAGCTATAAAACAATATATGTTTCATAGGCAAAAAAAGATATAAGTGTACGTCCACGACATAGTGAATAATAATACACATGATATACAAATTTTCATCTGGTGAACTCAGATGTTTAAGATATAAATCATATGCATCAAGCTACAGTTATAACTCACATTTCATAAGATGGTCATGGATGCAATATAGATTTAGTAGATGCTTATAACAAAGTAATCATGTAATAGTTCTACAGCATATGGGCCTTGTTTGTTAAGTTACAGAACAGTACACAGTAATGCGTGTACTGTTTATGTACTTTTTCTTTTACTTTTTCATATTTCCTACTACTCATCAACATCAAAATATTCTCACTTTTTTCACTTTTTATATCACATTAATAATTTTTTATTACTATTCAAATAAAAAAATTCACTACAAAATAAAACTTTTTCACCTTTTTATATCACATCATCACTTTTTACTAATTCTAAAATTAACAACTCACTACTCTGTTCTGTTATGTTCTGTACATGTCTTTGCCAAACAAACCCATGGTGTACTCAGGATATTAACCTTTTTCCCGACAGGATTTATGTTGTCCCAAGGAACCTGTAATACAACACCGGTACCCTGCCCCCGGATATGTATGCATACCTTCATATACTAGCAGCCCGACCGAGCCTGACTTCGGGTGGCCTATGATACTAGCAAAGTCATAATCGTGACCCCTATTTAAGCATGGTGCGCTAGTCACAAAAAAAACCATTGGATCCAAGGCTCATCATAACATAATCATAAACTTTTGACATTAAGGTCAACTTGTATAATATAGTAAGCCTATGGCCATTATCCCACACGTATTGGTACACTATGTCATACGATGCAATTTAATATGCACCGTATTTTATATGCATGCTTTTATAAATTAATTCATTCCATTATCTCGTTAATCATCACTCGTTTTCACAAAAATAGAGTTTACAGTAATAAAAAATATATATTTCATGTGAGTTGTAAACATGCAAGTTTGGTACACAAAATAATTATGCTTATGCGGAAAAATAATCACATAACAAGTATCGATATGAGTTTTTACTCATTTGTGTCGTAGGGTGTTTTTCAACAAAATCCTCATGAGTCTTTTCTACCTCAAAATCTGTGAAAAACCCATCATTAATTCTAATTCCGAGTTAAAACTAATTTTAGGCTATAACAAGTTCAAAATAGGTATTTTGCTTGAACCATGAATGTTTAGGACACAAGGATCGAACTTTCGGGATACAATGCTCAAACGTTCTAAACATGAGGAACGTTCGTTCGAAGCACGAGGATCAAATGTTCAACCAGGGGGATCGAACATTCGTTCTTGGTAGAAACTTATTTTTGAACCAAAACTTAAGCAAAGTACTTCTAGCAAAACCTAGGGTCTTAACAGTACTCATAATACGATCCTAAGCCATAACAACACATCAAGTAAGAATTACAACGCCTAAAACATCAAAATGTTAATCCTAATACTAAACAAGCATTAAGACCATTATAACGATTAGGGAATTAAACCTATGATTAAAAGCTATAAAGACAAAGCGACAACATAACGACTATAAAAGAACGAGTTTAAGCTAAGAGGATTTGTAGCACCTCAGATTTTAAACCATAGAATTGAGCGTCTTAAATTATTTGATCACCGAATAAGCCAAAACTAAAAACCTAATAGCTTCCAAGTCCTACCCTAACTAGGATTCACATGCCTATTTAAAAGAGCCTTGTATATAAGAGTTCATACTCGTTGGTTACAAAATCAGAATTGAAGAGATCCTAGAAGACTTGAGAGCAAACCTTAGCCTCCAAAGATCATCTAAAAATTGTTCTTGAAGTTCCACTCACCATGGTATGTGATTTCTTCAAGAATACATACGTTGTTTTTATGCTTTGAAAAATCTACTGCTATGCTTATCATGGAGCACATCCCTTGAGAATTTTCCACTGCTTTTGATGTGATTAGTTCAATATATGTTCCTAACAACAACCAGAAGCCTTAATGGCGTATTATGTTAAATGTTACAAAAACAGTATATATAATAGAATAAAAATCACAAATTCACAGAATCACAATCATAAGCTTTAATGATTATTATCAAAAACCTTATGAAAACATTTAACTAACAAACATTTTTCTAAAAATTATCTATATTTGCTTGATGCAATAGATATTATGTCGATGGGTGCAACATTGGTGTTGCAAAATGTCTTCATATTTGGTATAGCTAAAAATTATTAATTAATGAAAATTTTTTGACACCAATGAAAAATTATTTTCAAAGAAGTGAAAGACGATTTTTGCTTTAATGAAGAATAAACCATTTTCTAAACCGAGTCTTTGCTACTCCCCATCTCTCCTCTCTTAACCAAACACTAAAAAAAATTAATTTTTAAGGTCTCAACTAAATAATAAAAATAAATTAATTTTTCTAAAAGAAAAAAATTTTAGAAAAAATTTTTATACTCAAGATAAACATAACCTTAAATTTTAAATCCAAAAAGTATATATCTTTTTTATGAATAAATAGAAGAAAAAACAAACATATATGTCACCAGCCATGCAAAAAAAAAAAAAAAAACTCATTATTCTTGCGGGTCTACGGCACAACATTGGGCTAGAAATTTTGTAAGGGTTCATGGTTCTTCAAGCAGTAGATTGTCTCTTTGGTTTTATTTTTGTTAAGGAGAATAATACAAATACATCTCCTACCAGGGGTGGAGCCAGGGGATCAAGAGGGGCAGTGGTGGACCTAAATAATTGTGGTTGGAGGGGCCATGGCTAGGGGTGTAAGATGAGCCCAACTGCTCGTAAATTCGGCTCGGTTCGGTTCTGTTCGATTCGGTTAAACTCGAATCGGTCTCGGTTTGAATAATAAATGAGTCGTTCGTAAACACAATAATATGTTTGAATATTAAACAAGATATACTTGTATAAATTCGGCTTGATTCGGATAAACTTGTATAAACTCTTATAACTTCATTTTTACAAAAAAAAAAAAAAAAAAAAAAATCATATTATTTTAATTTTATAGGAAGAACATCTTAAGAAAAAAAAGAATTATTTTTCTAATATGATAGATATAACTTGTGTGTACATGAGTGTGTTTGTAAGTATATGTGGTTATCTTTGTGTGAATGCACGCACGTAATTTGTGTATTTGCATAATGAATTTATATACATACATATAAACTCGAGATTATATTATTAAGATTCAAGTTAATTTATTTAATAAACTCAAGTGATAAAATTTTAACAATACTTAATTAATTAATTATTAGTATGGATTTACGAAAATGTAAACAATCATGATATTTACTTTATATAAGAAATGGATAAATTAATTGAGCAGCTTGTGATAAGACCGAGCTCAACTCGTATTCAAAATAAAATTAAACGAGTCAAGCTTGAATAGAATATCTCGTTTGGTGATAAATTCGAGCTCGACTCGTGTTTGAAATAAAATTAAATGAGCAAAGCTTGAACATTAATACTCGACTTTACTCGGTTCAAATACAACCCTAGCCATGGCCCATGGAAAACTAATATTTCCTCTATGGACACTACAAAAAATCATGATTTTAGTAACGTGCGAATTTTCGTGCGTTACTAAAATTAGTAACGTGCTTAAAATTTGCGTGTTACTAAATAATTTAGTAACGTGGAAATTTTTCCACGTTACTATTTAGTAGCGTGTGAAACTTAGCACGTTACTAAATAGTAATGTGGAAAAGTTTAGTTTCCACGTTACTAAATTCTATGTCAATATGATTTTTTTTTTTAAAAAAATATAATTTTAAATATTTAGTACCGTGGTAAATGTTGCACGTTACTAACTTAGTTACATGGTAAATTTATCACGTTACTAAATTAGTAACCTGCAACATTTACCACATTACTAAATATTATGTCAATATAATTTTTTTTAAAATAATATAATTTTATATAATTAGAGACGTGGTAAATTTATATAATTAGTGACATGTGAAATTTAACATGTCACTAAATATTAAGTTGATATAATTTTTTTAAAAACAATTTTAAATTTTAAATTATTATTGACGTCTCAAATTTGACACCTCACTAAATATTGATCTATCATGATCGGTCGGATGATCTATCGAATGATTTTTCAATCCTATTGATCTATTGATCCTATTGATCTATTAGGATCGATCGGATGATCTATTAATCTATCACGATCAATCGGATGATTTATCAATCCTATTGATCTATCAGGATTGATCGGATGATTTATCGATCCTATTGATCGATCACAATCGATCGGATGATCCATTGATCCTATTAATCTATCACGATCGATCGGATGATCCATCGATTCTATTGATCGATCGGATGATCTATTGATCCTATTGATCTATTAGGATCGATCGGTGATCTATTGATCCTATTGATCGATCACGATCGATCGGATCATTTATTATCATATTGATCTATCACAATCGATCGGATGATCTATCGATCCTATTGATTGATCATGATCGATCGAATGGTCTATCGATCCTATTGATCGATGGATGATCTATTGATCTTATTGATTGATCACGATCAATGGATGATCTATTGATCTTATTGATCTATTGATCCTATTGATCTATCAGGATCGATCGGATGATCTATCGATCACGATTGATCGAATAATTTATCGATCCTATTGATCGAACACGATTGATCGGATGATTTATTAATCCTATTGATTTATCACGATCGATCGGATGATCCATCGATCATATTGATTTATCACGATCGATCGGATGATCAATCGATCTTATTGATCGATCGGATGATCTATCGATCCTACTGATCTATCACGATTGATCGGTTAATCTATCGATCCTATTGATTTATCATGATCGATCGGACGATCTATCGATTGAACGTCTGATTGATTCTAGTGACTATGACATGTCAAATGTAAAACGTTTAAAACATTTATACTAATTAAGTATTAATAACTAATTACTATGTTAGTTTAACATACTATATAAATATTATTATTAACGGATTATAAAATAAAAATGTTTTATAATTTTTAATGTGACTGATATAATGGGCGCACAACAAATTTTTTGGGGCCAAGCTTGCTCCAATTTTTTTCCCTAAATTTTTAAAGGGGTAATTATCTTTTTCCCCCATGAACTACCAAAAAATGCGTAATGCCCCCATGAACTACCAACTCGACCAAAATAGAGCATTCAACTACCAAAGACAACCATTTTCCCCCCTTCCGTCAGTCAAAGGGGTTAAAACAAACGGTCAACGGGTCATGTGCCGTTTTATATGGGGGCATGTTGGAAGATGATGGTAGTTCATGGGGGGAAAAGAGGAAGATGATGGTAGTTCATAGGGGGAAAAGTGGAAGAAAATGAGGGTAAAACGGCGTGTGACTAACGGAAGGGGGGAAAATGGTTATCTTTGGTAGTTGAATGCTCTATTTTGGTCGAGTTGGTAGTTCATGGGGGCATCGCGTATTTTTTGGTAGTTCATTGGGGGAAAAAGTAATTACCCCATTTTTAAAACACCCACCTCGTCTGAAATTTTGTTTCTCCAAATATTTAAAACTCCCACTTCTTTATACACTTTCTCTCTTTCTCTGAGGAGTTGGTTCTCCGTTTGCCTTTGGTTCTAGGTAATTCCTACTCCGAATCTCAGTCCATATCTCAGTCTTCGGTTTGCCTTTGGTTCTCGAACTTCTCGGTTTGCTTTTTTTAAATCATTTCTCCCTCTTTTTCTTTACAATTTTCTTCTTACTTTTTCTCATTTTCTTTCTTACGGTTTCGCCGAGAGGAGCAGAGATCCGGAATCGGAACGGACGGCGGGGTCGCGATCAACGGCGACACTTGGGTGCGACGTGCCGGCGCCGGAGGCCCACCTGGCGAGCCAGTTCCTGGCAGAGTGGTTCTCTCTCTCTCTCTCTCTCTCTCTCTCTCTCTCTCTCTCTCATCATTTCTTGATCGGTGATCATCTGGGTAAATCTCACTTCAATTCTTCGGTTTTGTTTTGAGACGTGGGTCACCTAAATCTCACTTCAATTCGCTTGGAAATGTTCAGTTTCTTCCTAAAAAAAACAGAGCAGCATTTATGGCTTTTCTTTTTCAGTTTCTCTTCTGTTTCTGAAATCCAGAAACAGCAGCGTTTTTCTTTTTGGTAAATTTGTGGTGAATGGGTTGGGTGAATCTGGAAAGAATGTGCTTGACTTGGTTCATTTTTTTGGTTTTTCCGCATGAATATATCAGAAATTGAGTGGTAGCTAGTGTATTTCATGTTTTGCTCAAGTTGTTTATTTTGGTTGATTTGGGCTGCAGACATGGCTCTTTACGGTAAAAAGGAATGGTATTTCTTTACCCCAAGGCCGAACCAGGCAGCTGGAACCGAATACTAGAAGGCGACCGGAGCGGATAAGCCGATTGGGAAACAGTCATTGTCGTTAGCGTCTCTCTACGGCGACGAGCAGCTCACATATTTTTTTTTTTACATAATTTTAGTAACTTGTGAACACACGTTACTAAAAATATTATATTTTTTTTATTATTTTGTTTATATATAAATTAGTAATGTCCATTTACTAATTTACTAACGTTTGCACGTTACTATATATATATTAACGTTCAATTTTTCCTGGGTTACTATGCAATAACGTGATGTCCATTTAGACGTTACTAAAATTATATTACTAACTGAGGGATTAAAAACGTAAAAATCACGCTACTGATTTTACGTTATTATAGTTTACTAACGTGCAAAAGATAGTTTACTAACGTGCAAAAGGCTTTTGCACGTTAGTAAACCTAGATTACTAAAACCGAATTTTTTTGTAGTGGGACTTATTTACCAAAACTTTGAGAACTTTTATGGGGGAGGCTTTGCCTAGGTTTTGGATTAGGTAGAAAGCAAGGGAGGGGGAAAAATGGTGTCGATTTGGAGAATAAGAGAAGCCTTTTGGTCAACTAGTTGGTCTTTACACTTATTGACTTATTACAGGAAGAAAATCAAAGAAAATGTGCCAAGTTGGTGGAGCTAGACCTTACACTAAGTAAAAAAAAGGTGGTAGCTAAAGGAAAAATGTATTACTAATTTTATTTTTTTTCCTACAGGGCCGTGGCCTCTGCTGGCCCTTTAATAAATTTGCCATTGTTGCCACCCTCTCAACCTACAAATTTTTTTTTTTACGCCCGGTAAAATTTTCTTGCATAACCTGATTGCCCACCCTAAACCAACCATAAGGACTATAGACATTACCGGCAGGGCAAGTAGCAGATGACATTTCATATTTCAATTTGAAGATTTTTACTTTTTAGTTTAAGAGCTATAAGAAAATTAGGTTAAAAAATAAGACCCACTAAGAAGTAGATAATCCAAATGGTGCATTTGAGTTGTTCTTAAACGTTTAGGTTTTTTTTTGACATGTCCATCCAGGAGGGAAATGATGAATTTGAATTAGTGGCTTTCGCTTCATGAGGCATGGTCCTTAGTCGATTGAGCTACCCCTAAAGACATAAACGTTTAGTTTTAGTTGTTCTTAAATGCTCAATTTCATTAAAGCCTTATTAAACTTTTCTTTTTACCTGAGCTGTCAACTTTTGACTTTTTTTCCTTTGCTTTTTTGGGTCTTCTGCGTTTTTTTGTCTTGAATACGAAAATTAAGCCAGACAATAATATATTGTGGAAGAGAGAGCATGCGCAGTGCAGGTCTTCTGTATTTATTGACTAAGCCAAGAAAAAAACGCATGATTTGAAAACTTATTTTTGTTTTTTTTTGTTTTGTTTTGTTTTTTTTTTTTTTTTTTTTTTTATGCTTATAGCTTATGCGTGAAAATATAAATTGCATTTAAACTAGAGTTAATTAAATTATTTATGAAATTTGTTAGTTATATTTTTAATTATTTGTAATCATTTTTTTTTTTTAAAACTCTTTTTAATCTTGCCTCCCGTGAATCGATATTTTGGCTCCGTCACTGTCTTCATCTACTCATCTTATTTTTAAATTCACCATTAAATTTATTGGACCAAAAGTTCAATAGTAAATTTAAAACTTGATTATATGAAAATGAGTAATAAATGGTTGGAGAATGAATGTCTAACATCTTCCTTTGGTTAATAAATGTTGAGATGTAACATCTTATTAGTTTGACTATTTTATTTTGGTTTTGATAAGAAGAAAAATGGAGGAATTTTACTAATTGGTAGAGGTTTCTTACTTCCAATACATACAAGTCTCTTTAAAACTCTAAAAAAATATATAAAATTCAAAAATACAAATCAATCAATTGATTTCGGTTTCAATTTCAAATGGGGCCTTTAATAAAGACGACTCATTTTTTTTTTTTTTTTGAAACAGAATGACTTTTTTTAGTTGGAAGTCTCGCAAAATCTAACACAAATTAAATGAGAAATTATGCCTCTTTCAATGAATTGTTAGCCAATATTGGCTACGTAAGCCTCCCATTGATTGCGGTTGTGATTATGGCAGTTTTTAGTCCAGTTATGTTAAAATGTATAGACTGTATTTTTGCATTTGTTGTTAAGGTAATAGTAATATTGTCACGTGGATAAATGTATAACATTGCATTTGTTGTTTATGGCATGGCGTTATCATATATATACATGGGCGGCTCAATGAAAAATTTAAGCCTAAGGCATTTTTTTTATTTTAAAATATAAATATAATCTTTTTTTATTTATTAAATATTTAAAAAATTAATTTAAAAATCATTCGCCTAAATTAATTTTTAGATTTAAAATTACTATAAAAAGCATTTTTGTGGACAGAAAATATTCGACGTACTATTATATTTGTTGATTTTAAATCATAATCAACATTAACAATATGATCGAACATGCAAGAGGTGTAGACAGAAAATATGCGTAAAAAGATGCTTTGATGTGTACATCTAAGGAGATTGTAGCCGACAAATTTGACGAAGACAATTAGACAAATGCAAAGAAAATATAGGAGGAGATGCTCCAAATTTATATATATATATATATATATATATATATATATATATCTATTCTGAGAGAAGTCGTGAGAAAAGACCAAACACCATCGACCACAGAGAATTGATTGAGGAAAGATGTCGGAATCTCATCCGATGAACGGCGGAGACGGCACTTACAGTTACTCCAAAAACTCCTACTTCCAGGTTTCTTCAACTCTACCTATTTTTTTTTCTGTTTTCTCCGTTGCATGATCCTCCTCTTTCTCTTTTTATTTATTTATTTTTAAATTATTTGGTAGTAAAATATTTACCAGCCAAATAACAGAGATCGCTGGGGCTGGAATTGAAACGTTGGTATGATCAATTTCAGTACATCAAAACTCAGCTGTTGCTTTTCAGCTATAATTTTATTTATTTATTTTATTTTTTTTCTGGTTAAAAAAATGACGAACAACCCAAATTGTAACAAAAATATGGATAAGGATTTTCAAGAAATTGTAAATTCTCAAATTATGTGAATTTAGTCTGTTTCTTACATCGAACGGCATGAAAAATGCTACCTATTAAAAATGTAATATGTTACCAATTAATTAGAATTGAGTATATTTTTATCAGGTTGTGTTGTGCTTTGTGTCGTAGAAAAGCTTTGAACAAAAAATAGTCTTTTAGTTTACTGAAAAAGAAGGGTCTCTTTGAAAGTGAAGAAAAAGTTCTTTGGGAGGATTTTTTTTTTTTTGGATGCTTCGGTAGCATGCTACATTTTTATTAAGATTCATTTTCAAGCTTTTCGATGTAAGGAATAGCATGAATTTAAATAATTTGAGAATCGACAATTTCAAAGAAATTGTAATGGATCCTAATACCAAAAATAGCCGTATTTTTTTTTTTTGATAAGTAGTTTAAATTTATTATGTATTATTTATGTTCCTGGCAAATATCTTCGGAAACATGTATGCTTGTTTGCATATGTGTGATTAAGATGTATATGATGCATAAACGAGCCTACATCTAAAGGGAAGTGTTATGATATAAATTATTAAATTTATCATTTTCTTATCAGCTTAAATTTTTTAAGATAAATGATAATTTTATGATGGTAATTTTATAGATGCCATTTTCCTTTCATGATATGAACAAACCAATCTTCTTGGCCTTCATCATAGCCTAGACCATACCAGTAATGGCTATGGCTATGAGCCAATAAAGATGGTAATGACGAAGGTGAGAACAGGAAGGAGAAAATTGACATCCTTAACTTATGTACAGAGAGCAGCTACAAATAATGCCAAGGCAATGATGGATGATGCAATTGCAGAGAAGCTTGATGTTACTTCAGATTGCACATTTCGAATTGCAGATTTGGGATGTTCAGTTGGACCAAATACTTTGTCTGTGGTGCAGAGTATAATAGATGCTGTTCAACACAAATACCAATTATCCGAATACCAAGTGTTTTTCAATGACCACGCCTCCAATGATTTCAACACCCTCTTTGCCTCTTTCTCACCCAAGAAGCCATACTTTGCAGCCGGTGTGCCGGGGTCTTTCCACGGCCGGTTATTCCCTGAATCCTCCCTGCACTTTGTGCATTCATCATTTGCACTCCATTGGCTGTCCAAGGTGCCAGAAGAGTTGCTGAACAAGAAGTCTGCATCATGGAACAAGGGGAGGGTTTACTACACAAACGCCCCGGATGAAGTAGTTCATGCTTATGCAGCCCAATTTGCTGAGGACATGACAATGTTTTTAGATGCTAGAGCTAAAGAGGTTGTGGTGGGTGGACTCATGGTGCTTCTCATGCCAGCCACCCCAAATGGGATCCCTCATTCTAATGCATCATCGGGATTGATTTGTGATCTCTTGGGGTTCAGCCTGATGGATATGGCCAAGGAGGTACTACTTTTTTGCATTGGGAGCTTTTTAAGTGGAACACTTCAATGCAACTAAATTTATATATTGAACCTTAAAAATATCCAAAATTATATTGAAATAAAATCCATTTCATTATTTGATTATTCACCTTACCCTTTCCATTTTTTTTTTTTTTTTTTTGGTTGTTGTTGTAGGGATTAATAAGTGAAGCTCAGGTAGACTCCTTCAACTTGCCTGTGTATGCTCCCTCGCCCAAGGAGATAACAGAGCTTGTGGAAAGAAATGGGTTTTTCAGCATCGAGAGAATGGAGATGACAAACCCTCTGTCAAGCATTGATGGCCCAGTCAATGGGCAGGCATGGACGATGCACATGAGAGCTGGCCTGGAAGGCATAATCAGCAAACATTTTGGAGCTGAGATTATCGATCAACTGTTTCATCGATTCCATAAGAAAATTGAAGAGTTTTTCGCCCCACTGGAGTCTTCATCCAAAGAAAGAACTCAGATCTTTGTTGCTTTAAAACGCCTATGATGTTTTGTCCATTGAAGCAGACATAATTTGCTTGTGTTTTTCCTTTTTGCAACGCTGGTTATGTTAATGTCCAAAGAAACTTAAATCATAAGCTGCTAATGCTATTAAGTCAAATTCAGGTGAATTTTAATTCAATCACTTTACTTTTTGTTTCAAAGACATGTCAAGCAACGTGAATTCCAACTCAATTCACACCCGTTAGTTCAAACATCATCAATGGGCCATAGAGTGCATGCTTGTTTCAAGTTTGAGTTCTAATGACAAATAGAGAAATTTAGAAACAAGCTGGCACATTTGTACTCTTAAGCAAGGGTAACGACCATTTTGTGCCCATAATCTACATGTAGTACTTTTGCATACCAAAAGAGCGATTTTAAACCAAATTATAAAAAATGTATCATTTGAACTTCGTGTTTTTAAAAATGCAGATTGACGGCATAAAAACCAATTCTGTCAATCACAAAACCTCAAGAAAAGGAAGAAACCATAGATCTACATAGCAAAATGATTAACTTTGAGTCCCGTCATCCGCTTAGACCTTTTACACCTGACTGACCTGATGGAATATGCACCGCCAATAAAAGAAGCAAACATTACGTACTTCAGTTAAAGTCTGCACTTCCTATTCACATACACATACTTGGGTTTTGAGGGAAAAAAAAGAAGTAAGCTACAGAGATAATCAAAAAAAGTTTCAAAGGTGACAACAAATTGCGGATTTCTCAGCTCAAATGCAATACATGACTGAATTGGTGCTCCAGAGAAGATGGGTGTAGAGCCCTTCCAATACTTGCTTTATCCTTCTTAATGTGGACCAGCTTGTCATAAACACACCATGGAAAGCTAAGAAAATGATCTCGATTCATACCTTCATTGTAGCAACCCCAGTAAGTGTGATGATATGTAACATAGTACCAAGCTGAGGCTTTGGCATATACATCATCAGCTCCAGAATCTAATCCACTTTTCTTCTCATTGAACCAGGCTCTAGCTTCCTTTCTCAAGGACCTGACAGCCACAGTAATTGCTTCTGCATCTCTTCTCTTGGTGAAAGACTTGGCCATTCTCATAATATTCCCACTCATTATTTCAGCCTCAGTTTTGATGCCATAATAGTCCATCAAGTTCCCCAACTTGTAATCGTAATTGCTTTTGTAAAAGAAAGCGTCGTCAATGAAATCCTCAAAGCCATCAACTTCCATGTCAGGGTCATATGACTGCCTTGCCCTTTCCATAGTGAAGGACATAGAAGAATTAGTATTCGGTGTAATGTCTTTCACCTCCCGGAAAAGCTTTCCAATCACATTGTATGACTCATAGGTGGGTTTGTCTGGCTTCTCCATGAAATCAGGATATTCTTTGGCATGAAGCTTTTGTGGTACTTCAGCTGGTATGCCAGTTTTTGGAAAGTCAACAGCGATTGAGAATAGCTTTGCAAGCTCTATACATGGGATACTCATTGCTTTTTGAAGCTCTCTATCAGCATGAACAGTGTGGGCATTGGCAATAATTCCTAAGCTGTCGTTGACTATGTAGTTAACAAAATACTCCTCGACTTCCTGGAGCAGAAGAAATAAACATCTCTTATATCATAATAAGTCGCAATGTGTGAGGGTTAAAAGAAAATTGAACTGAAGCTGAAATTTGAATGACATTTACAGCTATATTATGATATGTACAGGAATGCAACTCATCAATTCAATGCTTTGAAGGATTTTCACGGAATTCCAATCTGTTAAATGATGAACAGTTTAAGATGCGACATAGTCAGCTAATCAAATTTACTATCATTTAATACTACAATTGAAATTAGGCTTATATATGACCACAACCCTAATACAATGTCAAGTAGTTCCCCTCTTAGATGACCTTTAAAAGCAAAACAATGTAACAAACTCTCCACTGGTTAGACAAGAGACCATGAAAGATATTTCTTTCCAGGAGCAGGGGAGAGCCCATGGAGAAAACCGAACCCAGACCCCACCCATGCTTTGAAGTGCCTTCAATCCTTGGACCACCACGAAAGGCACTCAATAAACCAACATGTTAACCAGAGTGTAAAAATATGCCGCCTTTCCATGCTAGGTTGCCTATATATATTGCATATCATCTGGTCATTTAGTTTGATGTAACACCTTCTAAGCTGGTTTCTTGGCCACACATTCTAAGTTGTTATTTGATATCATCCTTATTTTCTTTCTTCTTTTTTCTTTTTTGTTGTTTCCTTTTTTTCTCGGAGTTATTATATCCGGGACATGCTGCTCATGATAAGCAAATCCTCTAATTAGCACTAGTGTTTGGAATAGACCAATATTTTCTTTTCCTTCTTTTCAATCTCGAACGTGAATACACGCTTCTCACAAGGGCTCTACCTCTCTACTGGATCATGCCCATGAGTTCAATATATAGTTTCTATTTACAGAAAATTAGTTCTTAAAAGAATCAAGGTTTGGGGCAATGAAAGAATCATGATAAGGCATTTTGAAGTAATAAACTAACTCTCTCCATAATCTATTCGTAAATGTCTTCAAAAGTGAAACAACAATCAATAAGAAATAAGTTCCATAAGCAACATTAATCATTTGTTGTTAATCCATTCCAATGTGTCCACTAGAAAGAACTGATTGAAAACCATTCAATATGCAACTTAATCATTTTTCACCATCCATTTGAATGTCTTCAGTAAGAACTGACACTATAATAACTACAAGGCACATAATGTCAGAAAAGACTTGAAATGTAATCTTCACAAATATTATAATGTCATCAATCCACACAAGGAGAGATAGAGATCATGACTAATGAAATGTAACATTAAGATCCTCTTCATTGCAAACAAAATAAGAACCAAGGGGCTTACCAAAAGAACAGAATAGAACCTAGAATATACATTTCTTTTAAAAGAAAGTTCCCAAAAATTACTTGAACATGACAATATATTAAAGAGAGTAATACCTCAATGGTAACATCATGATCCAACTGGATGCTTTGTGCTGGGAGGTAATCCATTGGTTTAACTTGCCGAGGTGGAATCAGTTCAGGATCCCAACAGACAAAGTAAATATCTCCATCCAAATCACTACCGGAACACTCATTTGGATGAGGTCTAAGATTTCAATTAGAATTTTGATATCAGTAATCCAGGTTTAGATGGAAAATATTGTGAATAATACACAGCAATCAAGTAAAAGCAGCACTTCAGGTTATACTTTATAAAAGAACAAACTACAATCCACCACATAAAAATCAATTATTGCTTCCATAGAGAGAGAATATCATATCTGATCTTTTGCATAAACAAGATAGGGACCATTATCTTTCACTGAACCAAATCCCTAGGTGTCATATTACATTGATATAAATACACAAATTGGTTTTAATGTGAAAATGTCTAATTTATCTAAACCCCAATTTTAGGGCTTCAAGGGAAAGGGAATTTTTTATGTAGCACAGTTCTTCAATTTCTAATAAGAAACAACATAAGGTAGCTACAAACATCGTTGAATGCAAGATATGTTGTTCTTTCATTTGTTGGAAACTTTCGTAGGCACATATCCCAAACCCATACCCTGTCATATCATGTTTTAACAAATGATAAGCAAACTTGACAGAAAAATAAAAGAGATATGACCAGTCTCATTGTACTCAAGGACTAAAAATTAAAGGACTCTGTAAATTTATCCACTGCAGTCAAAAGTCACAGAATTCATATTAAGAATGAATTCTGGCAGCCAGTGGTTCATATCCGAAACAGATACCATGTCATATCATGTTTTAATAAATAACAAGCATACTTCACAGGAAATAAAGAGATATGACCAGCCTCAAGTACTCAACTATTAAAATTTAAAGGACTTCATGTAAATTTACCGGCTGCAGTTAGAGTCATAGAATGTCATCTCCAGACAATAAATTCTTGCAGCCAATGGTTAGAACCTAGCTCATAAACAAAGATGAGCTATCTCAAAAAAGACGAGAGAAGAAGCTTAAAGTTGCTGTCCTACAATTCCAACTACGATAAAATTCTGCAATTCAACTTTAAATTCAAACTAAGGCTCAAATGTATGGTAGACAAACATAATTTACTGATATAATGTCGCAGAAGTACTAAGAGATAAATTTACCTAGATCCTCTTTGAGGGAAAACAACACAATCCACCAAATGGTGCAAAGCCGTCACATCTACAGCCCTTAAAACACGCACATCCCCTGGATGCAAGCAGGGGTTTTTGGCAACTACTACCTTCCCCTCAACAACAAAACGCTGATTTGATCCAGTGCCACTGTACATTATGGAATCATTGTAGAACTCCTGATGTTTAGTGCCAGAAAATTGCACAAATACCTGACCATATTTCAAGGTTCTGGTTTCATCCAGACATCCCATCATTGCTCTTCCATCTGGAATAAAAATCCTTGTTTTAATCCGCAATTCCAACAACTTTGATGCTCGGAACGTCTGCAGCATCATAGAAAGAAATGGTTCAGCATCCGGCTTATAACCACACATGAGCATTTCCTTAAGAATGTTGGTATTCTCTCCCGGGGACATCATATCAAGAGCCTCCTGTGCCTTTAATGGATCTGTTAGTATAGCATCCAGTTGTTCCATGGCTTCTCTTTGTTTAGTCTCAAAAACATGATCGTTAACACCAAGGGTAGACAAAAGACTGATCAACTGGCGATTCAGATAACAAGGTTGAAACTTGCTAAATGCCAAGACATTGAGTTTTGTGTTTCCTGATTCATACTTGGACATGCTCTTCCTTAATGATAATTTCATTGATGAGGTTGGATCAACAGCTACAACACCTTTATACCCACCGTATCGGATCTGAAAGGCAGACGGACGGGTTCCTTTACAGCCACATTTTAAAGCCACTTTCCGGGCAAATTGAGCAGATATTTTCCCAATTCCATCAGAGAAGACATACTCGACTCCAGCCCGCTCAACCTTTATATCAGGAATAATTTCCATTTCATGCCTACCAACACTAAGAGTTTCTGTGGATGAACCGAAGGATTGACCCAGTCTGGCAGCATATTTTGCCACATTTTTAATCGAACTAAAATTGCCCATCCACTCTCTTATATCAGCAGCAGTTAGTCCATCTCTTGAAGCAAACATCCATATAGAATTATCCCGCAACTGACTTGATGAGAATGCAAGAGTTTCAAACTTCTTACCAGCGATAACTATGCCATTTCTAAGAATTGACAGAATCCTTTTGTATATTCCAGTTCTCCTATCCTCGTTTGCAGAAGACGTACGTGGAGATAAATCTGTTGAAAACATTTTATCCAACTCCTCATCAACAAATGAGACACGAAGAAAATTATCAATATCTTCAGAAAAATGACGCAGTACATGGTTTGATACATTAATTTCTGGACCACAGAAGTACACTTTAGAAGGTGTTATCTGAACCCTGTGTACATACACCAACCCGGAGTCTAGGGATATAGCAGGCGGCTTTGGAGGATGTCTTGACGTGAGGTACTTTAGATACTGTTCTTTGAGCCACCTCGATGGCTCATAGCAACATTCTTTTAAATGACACAGTTTCTCAAGGGCATGCTCTATATGGGTAATGTCAAACTTACAGGGATCAACCAAGCGATAAAAAGTTTTATCAAGTGTTGGCCCAGCAAGATAGCCATTCTGAACCAACATGTTAATTCTGAACAAGATGTCATAAGGTAAATCAACACCGGGAGGAGGACCAACAACAGGAACTAGATCCAGATTGCAAGAAAAAGTAGAACCACTTTCCAAAACATATCTTCCTTCACTTTCTTTATAATAAGCAAAGTTTTCCTGAAAATTTGGAAGTTGGAGACCATAAGGAAGCTCCAAACATAGACCAGAAGACTGCCCAATACAGTATGATGGAGTAAAATCAATTGCCCGGATCCATTGTTCATCAGAGCTATCCTTGAAAAAATTGAGCAACAGATCTTCAGATACATGTCCTGAAGAGCGTGAATCTTTCTCATAGATCCGAGGAGCTCCGAATAACTAACATTTCAAAAAAAAGAACATACACAGTAAGAATCATTTTTTTTATTGGTAAGTTACACACACACTCGTGGTACATGAACCCACAACCTCAACCTCCACCTTGCAACAAAGGGAGGAAGCATCAATATATAGATCAAAACTATGCTAATTAAGCAGTTGCCGTTTAGTACTAGAGACAGTAATGCCTTTTTATTAAAATGTTGCATAAGATAAATAACTGCTTTAAAATTATTTTGCATAAGTCATTCAATTTATATATGCATCGCAAGAACTGATAAGGTTTATCAGGAATAACTACAACTTCTTAGCAGAGAAGATTGAAAAATGAAGTTAGGAGGATTTTATTTATAAGGGTTAGATGATAAAAGAAGATAGGCTAAACTAAGAACAATAATGAAAATGAAGAAGATAGAAAGAGCAATTTAAGCTTATACCTTGCCAACAAGGTCCCCTCCTAGTAACTTCAGCCAAGACAAGCATTGACAACTCCAAAATAGAATGTATTCTCAAATTTACTTGTGACAAATACTTATTAGCTGTCTCTAAAAGAAGTGCCTAATTAAAATTTCTTTAAAGTATTCCATATATCGTTATTTTGAAATTCATCAAAACCAAGTATTTTTTTCATGAGCGTGAAAAGTATAGATTTGAACATTTTCTTTGGACAATGAAGAGGGAAAACAAGAAAAAGAAAAGGATCTCTCTCTCTCGCCAAAGAGTAGGGACTACACCTACAGGCTACAGCCCATTACCAAAAAATGTGAACCCCCTCAGGAATTTAGAGTTGGAGGTGCAGATGGGCTTGCAAATAAATATCTTTTTTTTTTTTTCTTTTTTTTTTATATAAGTAATGTCAATTCATTAATAAAGCGCAGAGGGACACAACCCTGATACACAAAAAGTATATAATGGAACCCCTAATAGGAACGAACAGAAAATAAATTTAAAAAATCTGCATAAGTAAAAACACTCAAACTATGATGAACCGCTATCCAAATATATATCGTGTTAAGCAAACACTTCTATAGCTCTAACATCGATGTCAGTACATATTCAAAGTGCTGCGCATTCTGCTTTCGCCAAAGACACCACATTAAACACAATGGAACTAACCGCCAAACATCCTTAGCTAGACCACACCCAAACGAAGCGACCCATCTAGTCAACAATTCCAGCACCCTTTGTGGCATAACTCACTATACCCCAAATAAAGTAAGAATGTAACTCTATAGATCGCGAGCAACTTTGCAATGAAGCAGCAGATGTTTAATGGACTCTCCACTCTTTTTACACATAAAGCACCACTCAATCATCACATTCACAGATTGTCATGCGTCAAAATTTTACCTAACGCTGTTGTCCATACAAAGAAAGCCACCATCGCCGGAACCTTAACACACCAGATACTCTTCCAAGGAAATGAAGGGCCATATTTTCTATTTAACACTTCATAAAAGGACTCCACTTCAAATAGACCCCTTTTGGATAGGCTCTAAACTAACCTATCATCCTCTCCATGTTGAACCGAAGTAGAATAAAGCCGAGCGAAGAAAGAAAGTACCATCTTCATCTCCCAATCTTGGACTGGACACATAAAAATGACATTTCACTGAGTACCTCCATTTTGAACCAAATTATCTGCCACCCTCACATCTTTATGCCTCACAATACTAAACAAAACTGGAAAACATTGATTTAAAGATCTATCCCTACACCACAAATCTTGCCAGAAGCTTACATGTGACCCAACCCCAACCTCAAAACGAAAAAAGTTATGAAACTTATCCCACCCCCTTCTAATATGTTTCCACACGCCTACTCCAAAAGTACACAATGCCTCTTTATAACACCACCCACCCTTTAGACTCTCAAATTTGACTTCAATCACCATTCCCCATAATGCCTCTCTCTCCCTACCACATCTCCACAACCATTTTCCCATAAGAGCTCGATTAAACTGGATGAAGTTATAAACTCCCAACCCATCTGATTTTAATGGAGTACAAATCATGTTCCAATTCACTAAATGGAATTTTGCCTCATCTCCAATGCCACCCCATAAAAAATCCCTTTGAAGTTTATCAAGTTGATTAGGCACGCCCACTGAAATAGGGAATAAGAAGAAGTAAAGTTGGTGACATTTCTCAGGTCTTGGGGTAGGACCGTGGTCCAATCCTCGCCAAAGCTAGGTGGGAGAGTGGTCGGTAAGTCTCCTCTGTCCATTCTCAGGCGAGGTTTCCTTATCCCGAATGCTCCCTCCCCTTTGAGTGGCTGTGCTTCTCCTATCACTGGAAAGGGGGCGAATTTCGGGTTGGATGGCTTGACTCAATCTCAGAAGTGGCCGGGTGGGGTTGGCATGTCTGGGGAGATTTTTTTTACCCCCTGGGTGTATGTCATCTTAACATATCCTTGGATTGGGTGTCGGATGGGGTTGGAGATGACCATTGGGCTAAAAAGGGTTCTCTTAAGATCAAAGGGAAGAGAGAGGTGTTGAATTTGAAAAGCGCCATTGATTACGGTGGTGCAAGCATGCCCTCTATGCGAATGAAAGGAAAGGCTTAGGTGCTGGAGCATTGAGTGTTCCTTGTGGGTTTTGGGTTTAAGGGCTTTAGTTATTGTGAGTTTGTTTGGGTTTTTTCTTATAGCTTTGAGTGCTCTTCGTGGATTTCGAGTTGAGGGTTCGATTTTGAGGGCTTTTGGTTGTTGAGGGTTTGTTGGGTTTCTTTATTTTTATGGGCTATTTTGTTTTTCGCTTTCTAGTTAGGGGCTTCCTCTTGTAAACTTCCAGTGTATTTAGGAGCGTCTTATGCTTTTAATAAAGAGTACTTTTAAGAAGAGTCAGCCGACCACCTTTCGACAAATACATTTGCTTCCATCCAGCCAACTGCCATTCCATCTTCTCAATAACACCATTCCAAATAGAAGTGGCCTTATAAGAAGCAGTCAACGTTAAACCCATGTATGTCATAGGCAAAGATGCGACCAGACATCCAAGGGGTTGAGCCAACCCTTCGACATCCTCCACATCACCGATAGGAACAATTTCTGATTTTCCTAAGTTAATCCTCAATCCTGAAGTTGCCTCAAAGCATGAGAAGATACAGCGCAGATGTCGAATTTGTTCTGCTTGCACACCACAAAAAATCAATGTGTCATCAACAAACAGTAAATGATTCAAAACTAAAGCATTAGAATCCCTGGATCCCATTGAAAACCTTGTCAAGTAACCCTGATTCATTGCCGCAATCAGCATCCGGCTCAATGCCTCCATAACCACGACAAACAATACAAGTAAAAGTGGATCTCCTTGTCACAACCCACGAGTGCTATTAAAAAAAACCAAATGGAGTTTCCATTCACAAGAATAGAAAATCTCACCGTAGAAATATAAAATTCTATCCAAACCCTCAATTTCTCTCCAAAACCACAACGATGCAGCATATAGAGCAAGAAATCCCAATTTTATTTTTTTTTGATAAGTAATTGCAATTATATAAAAAGCGCAGAGGGGCGCAACCCTTATACACGGGAAGTATACAAGAGAACCCCTAACAGGGACGAACAGAGAATAAATTTAAAAATTCTACATAAGTAAAAGAACTCAAACTATGATGGGGCGCTATCCAAAAATATAAAGTATTGAGCAACCGCTTCCGAAGCTCCATCATGGATGTCTCTACATCTTCAAACAGTCTAGCATTCCGCTCCCTCCAGATACACCACAGCAAGCATAAAGGAGCTAACCGCCAAGCCTCAATAGCAAGACCACCCCCAAGCGCCGCCCCCCAACTATTCAGCAACTCTAACACCGTACGTGGCATAACCCACTCGACCCCAAATAAAGTATGGACAAAGCTCCAAAGAGCCTGGGCTACCTCGCAGTGAAGCAACAAGTGATCAATAGACTCCCCACTCTTCTTACATAAACAACACCACTCAATTACTATCACCTTCCTCTTACGCAAGTTATCATGCGTCAAAATTTTGCCCAAAGCAGCTGACCAAACGAAGAAGGCCACCCTAGTTGGAGCCTTGTTTGTTTCGTATAAAAAGTTGAATAAAGTTGAATAATATTCAACTTTTTTCAAAAATAAATCATATTTTATTTAACTTTTTCAAATTTTTTCAAATTTTATCTCACAAAGTCAAACCTCGTAATTCGCGCAGTATATTCGAATAGTATTCATATTCAACACCCAAACGGACCATTAACAGGCCAAATATTCTTCCAAGGAAAACATGGGACAACAGGGCCACCTTTCCTAATAAGCTCTTTGTAGAAGGATCTCACCTCAAATAGACCATTTCTAGAGGGATTCCACACTAACCTGTCACCCTCCCCATGTCGAGCCGAACTGGAGTATAGACGATCGAAGAAAGAAATGACCATATCCAACTCCCAATCCTGAATATGTCGCGTGAATAGAACATTCCACTGAATAGCACCATTATGAACCACCAAATTATCTTCTACCGTCGCGTCTTTATTCCTTGCTATACTAAAAAGAGCTGGAAAGCATTGCTCCAAGGATCTATCCCCACACCACCAATCTTGCCAAAAGCTAATATTTGATCCATTCCCCAGTTCAAACCGAACAAAATTACGAAATTCCTCCCACCCCCTCCTAATATGCTTCCATACACCTACTCCAAATGAACCCGAAGCCTCTTTCGAACACCACCCCCCCTTTAAACTCTCAAACTTGGCATCAATCACCAAACGCCATAAAGCCTCTCTCTCCCTACCATATCTCCACAGCCACTTACCCAAGAGAGCTCGATTGAGCTGGATGAAATTGTGAACTCCCAACCCACCTGTAGGCAAAGGTGTGCAAATCTTGTTCCAATTAACTAGATGAAATTTGGTCTTGTCACCAATGCCACCCCAAAGAAAATCCTTTCGAATTTTATCAAGACGATTAGCCACCCTCACTGGAATAGGAAACAATGATAAATAATAAATGGGGATGTTGGAGAGCGTACTATTAATAAGAGTCAACCGAGCACCCTTCGACAAGTACATCCGCTTCCAACCTGCCAACCTCCTTTCCATTTTTTCAATAACACCATTCCAAATAGAGGTGGACTTGTAAGAAGCACCCAACGGCAAACCCAAATAAGTCATAGGCAGAGAAGCAACCCTACATCCAAGAAGATTAGCCAGCCTTTCGACATCCTCTACTCCACCAATAGGGACGATTTCTGATTTTTCTAAATTAATTCTCAAGCCAGAAACTGCCTCAAAGCATAAGAAAATACATCTCAGATGTCGAATCTGTTCTTCTTGAGCGCCACAAAAGATCAAAGTGTCATCCGCAAACAGCAGGTGATTCACAACTACGGCCTCGGAATCCCTGGAGCCCACTGAGAACCCAGTCAAATTACCCTGATCCAAAGCGGCAGTCAACATCCAACTCAAAGCCTCCATAACCACCACAAACAACAGAGGAGAAAGAGGATCTCCTTGTCGCAACCCACGAGAGCTACTAAAAAATCCGGCTGGGGTTCCATTTACAAGAATAGAAAATCTCACTGTAGAAATACAAAAGCGTATCCACTTCCTCCATTTTTCCCCCAAACCACATCTCTGCAACAAATAAAGCAAGAAGTCCCAGTTCACATGATCATAAGCCTTCTCCAAATCCAGCTTACACAGAAGTCCAGGTTCCCCCGATCGAATATGAACATATGCCTTTTCCAAATCCAGCTTGCATAACATCCCAGATTCCCCCAATCGAATTTGACTATCCAAGCATTCATTAGCAATAAGCATTGAATCCAAATTTGTCAACCGACAATAAAAGCATTGTGTCTTAGAGATAATCTTGCCCAATACTAACTTAACCTGTTTGCGAAAACCTTGGAAATAATCTTATACACCCCCCCCCCCCCCCCCCAAAAAAAAAAAAAAAACTAATAGGGCGAAAATCTTTTACATCCAAAGAACAAGTCTTCTTTGGAATTAGAGAAACAAAAGTAGCATTAAGACTCTTCTCAAACTGGCCTCTATTATGGAATTCCGCAAATACATCCATAAGATCCTTTTTCAATATTGCCCAACACTTTTGAAAGAAAGCCATTGTCAAGCCATCTGGACCCAGTGCCTTATCTCCATTCCTATCCCTTACTACATCCCACACCTCCTCCTCAAACTCTCTTTCTAACCAAATACTCTCATCCGCATCAATGGATAAGAAAGATAAACCATCCACCTTGGCCTCCAAGAACACTGCTCAAAATACAATTTGCTGTAATAATGTACTATATGCTCTTTTATCTCCAAAGGATTCTTAGACATTGCACCATTTATATCCAAAGAGTCCACATGATTGAATTGACGATGTGGGTTGGCCACCCTGTGAAAAAATTGTGTTTTTGTCCCCCTCCTTCAGCCACCAAGCTCATCATTTCTGTCTCCAGTTCATTTCCTCAAAAATGAGAATTTTCTCCAGCTCTCTCGACATATCTATCTTTCTAATCCTTTCCTCATCCTCTAAGCAACGACACTCTTCAATTAAATCCAGCTCTCGAATAACCTCCAATAATTCATTCTTTTTCTTCCCTACATCACCAAACACTTCCTCATTCCATTTCTTCAAATCCACATTCAAAGCTTTCAACTTATTAGCCAAAACGTAACTTTGTAATCCATAAAACTCATAAGACATCCACCAAGTTTTAACCTGATCAACAAAACCATCCGATTTCAACCACATATTTTCATATTTAAAATACTTGCTCCCTCCTTTAGGCACCCCACAATCCAACAGCAAAGGAAAGTGATATGATAGAAGCCTTGGCAATCTCCTCTTTGTCACTTCAGGAAAAAGTTCTTCCCACTCCAGAGAAATTATGAATCTATCAATTCTAGACCATGTTTGATCTTATTGATTATTTGACCAAGTAAACCGACCATCTTCAAGCGAAAGATCCACCAAACTCTGCATGAATATGAATTCTGAAAATTCTTCCATTACTACAGAATAGTTGGAAACACCTGACATCTCGCTTGGAAATCGAACCACATTAAAGTCTCCCAATACACCATGGCATCTCCCACCAACTCATCATCCCAGCTAACTCATCCCACAATTCCCTCCTATCCACATCATCATTCGAACCGTAAACCCCCCAAACGCCTATACAACATTATCAACAGTATTGCGCAAAGAACAAGCAACTTTATATCTTCCCACACACTCCTCAACCTTCTCCACTACCCATCTATCCCACATTAACAAAATCCCACCTAACACACCACTTGCTCCCATATAGCACCAATCCACATAATGGCAACCTCATAGACTCTACACCACCTCCCTTGAGATAACTGCCATCTTCGTCTCCACCAAACATACAATATCCGCCTTCTAATCCTTTAGAAGCCCTCTAATCCTCAACCTTTTATTAAGCTCATTTAGCCCTATGACGTTCCACATTAAGATTTTAGGCTTCATTAAAAACAAGATGAGCCCCTTCCCGTATCTCGGCCTCTAATAGATTATACCCCTTTCTTCTCATATTAAAGGGACCAAGCCAACCTATTTAATTCCCGCTGACCTTTTGCCCCTGGTGTAGGTGGAATAGAAGTAGTATACTCTGCCATTGATTGATCTTAGGTAGCTTCAATCTCCTCAAATAATGCCAACATTTTATCCTTCACAAGATAACCCTACAACTTGATAAAAGCCCTTAACTCTTTCAACCAACCACCTTGGTGACACCCTAGGATGATGCACATCTCCCACATCCACTGCCAGGGGTGAGTAACAAAGGTTCGCACCCCTCCAAATCCCCCCTTATTTTATCTTCTTCATACTGTAACAGAAGGCCTTCAGGTAGATACTCCTGCGTGTCCAAAGAATACTGATACAAGACTCCCACGTCCTCTCCCACCTCACCCTTGGACGTAGACCCAATCTCCATTTTGCCACCATCGCTCTCCTAGAAGAAGCTCCCCCTTGCTTCCCCACTGAAATGACTTCTTCTATGTTGCCTCCCACCTTGACCTCTACTGACAGACTATTGACCATCTTGACTTTCGGGACTCCTCCACCATCGACCAAAGTTTCTTCTGCAAGCCTCTGATCGACAAACTCTAAACTAGACCTAGAAGATTCTATCACAGTAATCAACGGCGGACACCTGGAGAGCTGTGGAGCTGCCTCATCGGCGTTGTCTGAGCAAAACCCAGACTAGCCAGACGCTACTGCGGAATATTTTGAGTCCGACCCATTCTTTCCGGCCACCAAGGCCTCCGGCGAGCTTCTGACTAACAACGACACAGTCTGTACTCCTCCATCGCGCATCGCACCCTCAAGTACAGGAACGATGGTCTCTGCCCCAACAATAGAGTGAATCGCAGCCTTCTCTAAGCTCCGACTCATTCCCACTTCGGTATCGTCCATCCACTGCTTCACTCTCCAGAAAGTCTTCGATTATGGGTTGCGACGTTGATAGATCAGGCCAGAAAAATCTTGGCTTTTGACGATGGACTGTGGAATTAAAACATCCCACACGGGCCTTTACCTTTAGACCCAAAAGGCCCACATTTTCTAGTCCCCTCTTCCGGTTCCATTTCACATGCAAACCGGCCCAGTTGGAGATGCTCCATACCTGTCCACATCCTCCCTGAGAGATATTAAAGGATTTTGTACTGATTTTCTTTTTCTTTTTCTTTTTCTTTTTCTTTTGGTAGTTTTAACTTCCCATCTAATTTTAGATATATCTTTCTCTCGGTCCAATGAGTTATATCATGGAGAAAATAATTTCTCTGTAACTACAAGTGATATACAGTATCACCAAGGTAAAGTTTCCGAATGATAACTCAAAGGACTTCGATTCAACGTAGAAATAACCCAAATAACCCATTGATAAAATTTGCAAGACCAATCTAATTCAGGGTTTATCTGGATTACAAAGCTATAATAACTCAAGACACACCAAAATCACTTTCTTGTTCATGGTTAAACCAAAGAGATCTGGAAATTAAACAAGTAGCAGACTTAAACTATCAAGCATGAATCTGAAAAATTCGTCACACACACCACTGGAATCCTTTCATGAAACGAAGAACCCGCCAATAAATATCCCCAGTTCCCATAACTTTGTTAGGTTGCTGTGATGCTTCTCAATCTATTTAAATTATTAAAACACCAAAAATATCACATGCAAGAGGGGTAATTCAAAGTGTAAAACAAGCAATTTTTTGAATCTATGAAATAGACAATAACAATACAATGCTTTAATAATACTGATGTTGTAAAGAGAAGATAACCATGAATTTTTTGGATTAATCCAAAGTAGAATGAGCAACCTGAATCAGAAGATACTTCGTAGTTTGATTGCGTGGGCGATGTAACTCAATTTGCCAAACATTCTCATAGAAAAGCTCAAGCCTGTAGTCCACATAATTATGGGACAGAGAAAAATGTAATTTTCGCATTCCACTCCCAAATTTCACAGAAACATTCTCCGCTTTCCACAGGATTAAAAATTTCTCATCCGAGATCTGACAGCCAAAATGCAAAGTAATGTTTTCTATGTTATGCAGAAAGGTTCTTGGCATTGGAACAATATCAAGTTCCATTGGCCATGCCTTCAGATAAGAGCGCCCATAATATAGGCGTTGATTAGCCAAGGAGATAATACACTCAGCCTCGCTGGTGGTGGTGAATTGAATGATAGCATATGCTCTTGGACCCCCAGTTGTATTCCTAACCTTAATAGCATACACAGTTCCTGCACCTGTAAGTTGCTCCAGATATGCCTTAACTTCTTCAGCAGTCACACCAGAAGGGAATCCAGACAATTGAATCGTCTTACCCATCCAATCCAACTGAGTATGCCTGGACTCTTTTCTGCCATAACAAGCCAGTCATTGAAAATACATAAGATTTTAATCTAGCACTCGTATAATATATTGTAAATTAGGAAAAGCTACAAGTCACAATTTTTATGAAGAGAGTCAACAAATCTATGCAAATTTTTAACAGAAACTGCCAACAAAATAAATATTTGACAAAAGGTAAGAGATCTACAATATTATATATAACATTAATATCTTGGAGCTGAACACCCACTTCTCAAATGTTAGTCTGTAAGTCCTATAGCTAAACAACACAGCCAATTTATGGGGGTGCAAGAGCCACCCTTGTTATAAGTATATCGTCTAAATAATTTGTTTTAAGGTTGAAAATTTTGAAGACATTTAAACATGTGTTTCTACTACATTTACAAAAGAGTAAAGACAGTTCTTATCCAGAAACCAAGTGTTTCTACTACATTCTATGGTATGGATCCTACGATGGCAGAATTTAAACATGTCTATGAACTTCCAAAGCAGTACATCTATCGAGGGAAGCACAATCTCCCATCATATGGAGTCAGAGAACAAGGTTTGCCTAAGCATGTAACTATCATCATAAAATCCATCACTCTTATTGTCCTTGCAAAACTGATTCCCAATCTTAGTCCATATCTTCATTTGTGTTCATCACCTGCTTGTTTCATACAAGTTGCAACCTCGCCTACTGGTCCTGTCATTTTTACCGAATCACGCCTAGTCATCTCAAACAATCAAACACAAAAATTGAATAATAAGTAACCACAAAAATTTGGTTTCACTGATTTGAATTCTTCAAAAAAAAAAAAAAAAAAAAAAAAACCTTGCTTACTAGTGCCTTATCAAGTAAGAAACACATGTTTTATTTTAATAGAATGTAGGAAGCACATGCTTTTTTAATAGAATTTCTCCCAACTCTTATAATGCTTATTAAATAAATATTGTATTTGTTGCATGCGAAGGGATACAATGTGGTGGAACAATTTATCAAGGGCCCATTTAGCCATTGTGATTAGTTGCCCCCCACCCCCCCCCCCCCCCCCCCAAAAAAAAAAAAAGGAGGCCCAATACCGATCAATGGATCCCCTCTACCGAGGCCCCCTAAATCCTCAGGCCACATTGAGCTTACCCTAACAAAGGGCCTAAAGGACCCTAACCCTTCCCAAATCGAATCAGAGCCCAACAACACCTCTAACCGTTCATCGATCGTAGGTGTGTAGCAGGGAATACCTACCACTTCCATGTCACCATAACGGCCTACGGATATGGCTTAGGTGCTGTAGTAAATCTAAGGGTTTGGATTTGATTTCAAACCCTTTGGATTCAAATCCAAAGGGTTTGGAATCCAAAACGGCCTACTATGGGACAAATCTGACAACTGCCTGCAGAAGGGAATATCTGCTAGCCACTCCATGTCCACGCACCCTTGGAGGGGTATCCATATTGACAGGATGTTCCCCAACCAAGGGAACGCCACATGTCCCAAATGGTTGTACAATGTAAGAACCCCACCTCTATAAAAGGATGGCCACTGTAGTTGGTATGCTCTAAGTTTTCTCTTTATTCTTACGTCTTGCTTTCCTCCCATATTTAGAGCCCCCCTACTGACTTAGCAATCAGAGGTTTCCCCTGCTGACACACCCGGCAAGCCTCTATTGCTCAGTTTTTTGTCCTTCTTGCAGGTGCCCTCGTATGATTTAGCAGCATGCGAATTGTACTAATAGTTTGGCGCCGTTTTTGAGAATCTGAAAGGCTTGCAAATCCCCTAGACAAAAGACCCATGTCGAATACTTGATCGACAAGTGTGCGGATGGACAATGCCGACACCTGCAGAAACCAAACCCTCACCGAACCACCAGAACCAGAGGTTTGCAGCACTTGTGACATAATTGTTGTGCCTCACCAAGAATATGGATCTCATCGTTCAGCAGAACCATGAGATACAACGATTCCAGCAACACAACCCTTCCTTAGTCCACAATAGCGTGTAGCAGCCCCCACCCCACGGAGAAGGAGAAGCATAAAGCGGAGACTGTGAAAGTGGTACAGAGTGGATAAGGGTCACCCTCCGTCCCACCTACAAGGCTTGAAGGTCGAACATGCTGAGCACATAGACCAACTTGAAGCAAGGAGTCGAGTTGATGCTCACATTGACTTACAAGCCCAATTCTACGGATCTGTTATAACTGCCAATGGCAATCGTGCTTCCATAGTTAAGAGCCTCCTAGAGGGGACAAATATTCCCTTTACAGCCAGGGTCATGGTGTTCTCCCCTCCCCCTCCCCACAAACTTTAAAGTGCCTCAAACGAAGACGTATGATAGTGCCAAGGACCCCTTGGACCATATTGAGACTTACAACGCTTGCATAGTCCTCCTGGGGTCCCCGACGAGATTATGTGTCGAGCCTTACCAACCACCTTGAAAGGGCTTGCCTGACGATGGTTTGGGAATCTGTCATCCAACTCTGTGGACTCTTTCAAGGATCAGTGCAAGTTGTTCCTTACACAATTCATTGAGGATCGAAACTGGAGGAGACCTGCAGCTTACCTCCTAAAACGAGTAAGACAGAGACCCTCAACGACTTCATGGCCAGGTTCAACAAAGAGAAGTTCTCGGTCAATGACCATGATGAGCGTCGTCTTCGCCACACTTCTTAGGGGAATTTGGTCGAGGAGCCCATTCGTAGAGGAGCTTACCCAAAGGACCCCCCCCTCTACCCTCCAACAATTCATAGACAAGGCAGAAGAGTTCATGAACGCTGAGGATACGATAAGGGTCTTTATTAAGTAGAGTCAACAGGACAACACTAGCCACTCGGATATGGAAAGGAAGGAGCCCCCTCAAGCAGAAAAGAAGGTGGCCATTGGTACAACAGTTGATTGCTTTCCTCCACAAGAACAAAGATGTGTTCGCATGGACACCTGAGGGTATGTCGGGCATCGATTCTGAGTTATAGTCCATCAATTAACACAAACCCAACTGTCAAGGCAGTCAAACAACAAAATGAGAAGTTTTGCACCCGAGCACAATCAGGCGGTCACCAAAGAAGCAAAGAAGCTCATGCAAGCCAAATTTATAAAAGAGGTGCAGTACCCCGAGTGGCTCTCCAATGTTGTCATGGTCATGAAAGCAAGCAGAAAACACAGGATGTGCATCGACTTCACCGACCTCAACAAGACATGCCCCGAAGGCAGTTTCCTTCTCCCTCAAATTGACCTTCTTGTGGATTTCACTGCTAAGCACGGGCTGCGCAGTTTAATGGACTCATTCTCAGGCTACAATCAAATAAGGATGTATGAGCACGAGTTGCTTAGTTTCATGGACGAACTTCTCAGCTGTATGGTCTCCCAACAAGGAATCGATGCAAACCTAGAAAAGATAAAGGTCATATCGGAAAGGCAACCACCACCGAACGTGAAGGAGTTACAGCTACTAACTGGCAAAGTAGTTGTGTGGACCGAGGAGTACAAGAATGCCTGCCCTTTTTCAAGGTGTTACAGAAGGCTTCCCGATCGACAGACAAGTGCGTACCGTTTTTACCAGTAGACGAACAAGCGCCTGGCCTTTTTCCCCGTTCATTTTTAGTTGACGAACATGAGCCTGCCCTTTTTCAAGGTGTTACGAAAAGCTTTCGAGTGGACCAAACAGTGCGAGAATGTCTTTCAGGAGCTGAAAAATTACCTCGACAATCCACCCTTCTCAGCCAAACCAAATTCAAAGAACCACCATATTTGTACCTTGTAGTGTCACCCACTACAATCAGCTCGGCCTTAATACAGGAATAGGATGGAATTCAACAACCGATCTACTATACCAGTCGGGTCCTTCGGGAGGCCGAAGAGAGATACTCGGAGATGGAGAAATTGGACTTCGCATTGGTCACAATAGCTTGTCGGTTGCGCCCCTATCTCCAAGCCCACTCGATGGAAGTCCTAACCGATTGTAATGACCCTGTAAATAACGGAGAATCTATTTCACTGCCTGCCAATAAACCTTGCAATGACTAATACTGACTGCCTGTGAAATATCTAGATGAGTACAGCGCCCAACTACACTAGAGTAAGGTACATGCTACATGGAACGCTCCCCCTCCTCACTATGTGGTTCTAACACTTTTGAGAGTCTGAAATGTGTCATATCGAGTACTCATTAACTCAAGGATTTTCTTCCCACCACCCAAATCCTTCGTTTCAAACTCATCACCCGAAAGGAATTGTGTCATATTGAGTACTCATTAACTCAAGGATTTTCTTCCCACCACCCAAATCCTTCATTTCAAACTCATCACCCGAAAGGAATTTTAATTTCTCAACCTCAAACATGCTTTTAGCAACAATAAGCATATCATCCACATAGAGCAACAAATAAACAAAAGAACCATACGAAAATTGTCCATAATACACAAAACGCTTGTACCATTATCTCAAAGATTATTTTAAGCCATATAGCGATCTCTTCAACCCGACAAACTCCAAAATAGACACAACAAATCCAAATGTGTTGCCAGCCCTCGAGTTTTGATCCAGCCGTCACTGCCCTCAAACTTCGATCGTGCCTTGCAGCTTGCGACATGTGTCTCAAGCCAATCCGAGAGGTCGCTTCAAAAGAAGAGAAAATTAAGATCATGATAAGGCTACGAATTGATTGGAATCGTATGGCTCAGATCAAGCCACTAATCGAGCATGAGAATTTGGGGGCAACAGGTGGACCAATTTACCGAGGGCCCATTTAGCCCTAAGGCCGAGTTGGGCCAGCCACATTGGGCTTACCCTGACAAAGGGCCCTAAGGCCCTTGACCCATCTTGAATCGACTCAAAGCACAATGAACCCTCGTACGGTTCATTGCAAGTGTGTAGCTAGGAATCCCTGCCGTTGCCACTCCCTCCATCCCTATTTGAAGAAAAACTCTTAGCAAAGCAAACATACCGAAAGATTTAGGAGAAGCTCTGTTTTGGCTAACTTACCAAAAACAGAGAAGGATCGTATATTCATAGCCAATAAGCTGATGAGAGTTACAAGGAAAGAAAAGACAAATTCTACATATAAAAATACATAACAGAAAACTATGAGGAAAACATGCAAGGAGGCTTTGACAGTGTGCTGAGATTGAGGAGGAGTCAGCAGGAAACATGGGCAGAAGGAATCCGGGAGAATAGGCGGCATGCACCAAATGCAGTTGTGGCTGTGTGAGGGCTACTGATAGTACGTAGTATCGTGAAAACATGAGTGATTTAGGGGATCCTCTTCTGGTTGCAGCAGGGCTGGTTGGTTACCATTCTTGGAGTGAATTGTTGGAGCTCGCATTCGATGGAAGGCTTTCCTTATTTTCCTCAACACATACTACTTCAGAAATGCAAATTAATTTTACTGCATAAGAGTGTTGAGATCTCGGACAAGAATATTGAATTAACTATGGTTTGCATATTGATCTCAGCTCCAAAATAAACCAACCAAAATCATTACCCACTTTCTGTAGCCTAGTTTCAACCGATTATCACAAAAGTTATATAAAGAAAGAGGTTTAGGACTAAGAGTGAAGCTCATGGTATCAATTAATAAAGAGAAAAAGAAAAGAACATGCAGTCTTAAGAGTACATGCAGTCTTAAGAAAATAACATTAAAAACAAAAAAATCTCTTAGAACTTGTAGTGGTGGCCTGCGGCCTGCGGCCTGCGACCACAGTGTTAAGAGTACATGCATACTATAACTTTGATCACATTCACTTCCCAACAAAACTCACAGACGCAAACACCAAACACGCTCACCTTCACCTTCGCCTTCGTCTTCACCTTCACCTTCACCTTCACCTTCACCTTCACTTGCGTCGGTTTGTCGGTCAATTCCTCAGGCTGGTTTCGGTGTTTGGTAGTAGCATGTTCTCACATAAACTGCTTTTCGCCGAGGAGGAAATTGAGGAGACTGAAGAAAGGTAATTATTCCTTGCTTCATCACGGGACTAAAAACAATTACTGCTGACGTGTGATGCTGACGTTGCCATGACCTCCTGACGGCCAATGGATTTTCGTTCTCAAACACGCTCAGACGTATGTTATGCTGACACGTTTCGAAATTTCATTGGATAATGAGGCGAACAGTCACTTTACTCACCGGAGTTTTCCCCTCTAGAGCGAGTTTATTGTGTGCTTGACCGTTTTGGATTCTCCCTCACTCAGTGAGAATTGTAAGTGGTTGCTTCCCATAGAATACTGGATAGGAGGACCCAAGTCTTTTATTCTTTGCTTTTCCAAAGTATCCGTACAGTTTTAAGGAGCAGAAATTCAGTACACCAGTCATCACGCTTCACACGAGTGATGGGCAATGAAAAGTGACCACGTTAGCCTAGAGAATTCGATCTTCCTTAAGGAAGTTAAACATACGATGGTCGAGCATAAATGTTTTCCCCCAAAAGTTGGAAAAGACTCGTGAGAGAGAGTACTTTGGGACCCACAAATGAGAAAAAGAGAGGAAAGGAATCCAAAAAAGCAAAACTTGTTTACGAAGGATTTGGACGAGCTATCCGCTACACGCTATCTTACGTGATCTCAAAACACAAAGCTATTTTAGAGATTAATTTATTACTTAAAAATTAAAATATATATATATATATATATATATATATATATATATATATATATATATATATATATATATATATATATTATCTCTCTCAAATTAGCATCTAATTTGCAATATATTCCCGACAAACTATCAAAAAAATTGCAATGTAATCTTATAAAATTGTTTTGATGGGGTGACTTGAAATATAAACCACAATTAACTTTGTGGGTCCAAATTAAGTGAAAGATATTTTTGATCAATCATATTATAGCTTGTACGACATCATTTAAAAGATAGTCTAAATAATTAAAGTTGGGAGTAACTGTCTTTTTCCCCATTAATTACTGGTCATTATCAATATGCCACCACGAATTAATATATCAATCAAAAAAGAGCATTGAACTATCATTTACATACAAAAACTCCCCCTTTGTTAGTCAAATATATATATATTTTTTATTAAATTACTATTTGAGAGTATTTCTACCCAGGGGCGGAGCCAGCACCCCCAAGTTGGGGGGCCAAATTGAAAAAAAAAAATTTGGGGGGGGGCAAAATTTGAAAAAATAATAAATTTTGGGGTAAAATTTTAATTTTTTTTTTAGGAGAACCTTGAGGCTTGGGGGCCCCCCCCAAGCCTCAAGGTGGCTCCGCCCCTGTTTCTACCTTTAAAACAAAATTTAACGTCTAAAAATCGAATACTTCATCCGATTTAACGAGATTCCCTAACAAAATGAGAGTTTTTATATGTAAATGGTAGTTCAATGTTCTTTTTGGTGGATGTGTTAATTCGTGGTAGCAATTTGACAATAACCGATAGTTAATGGGGATAAAGGGTAATTACCCCTTAAAGTTGCGTCAAATTTTAGTGCTTTATTTTTTTCACTATTCCATTACATGAGTTTTTAAAGAAAATGTAGTATTCCAAGCAATTTCCTCCAAGACTATACGTTTCATCTTTCTTCAAAAAAAAGGGGAGGTAATTACCTTTTCCCCCATCAACTACCAATCATTGTCAACATGCCCCCATAAACTGACACATCGACCAAAAGAAAGCATCCAATTACCAACGAAAAAAGAAACCAGGAAAAAAAAAACAAAACTTTATAAAAATCTAACCTTTGTTCCGTCAGATCTAGTTCGGTCTCAGTCGCCGGTGGAGATGGCACCGGTGAAGAGCGTCGGACAGCCGGCCGGAGAGAGAGAGAGAGAGATGAAGATGCAGCACTTTTGAAAAAACCAGAGCAACGAAGAAAAAAACCAGAAAAAAAAAAAAAAAAAAAAAAAAAAAAAAAAAAAACTTCAGAAAAATCTAACCTTCGTTCCGTCGGATCTAGTTCCGTCTCAGTTGTCGGTGGAGACGGCGCCGGTGAAGAACGTCGGACGAACAGCTAGAGAAAAAGAAAGAGAAAGAGAGAGATAAAGATGCGTTGGGAGGGGAAATTTAAAATTTTCATCCATACTCGTTTTTCCTTCAAAAGACAGAAAAAATAATTAAAAAAAAAAAAATAAAGTCACTTAGGAACTGGTGGGATGGGGGTATCTCGTCACAGCTCATTTTATTTTGCCATCTTATTTTTTAAAATAATAATAATAATAATAATAATATATTATTTTTAGTTTAATATATTTATATTTATTTATTAAGAGTGACACGTGGTTGTCATCTTATTAGCGTTAAACCTAATGAAGTCTGTCAAAATTTTTTTGACGGAATCTGTCAAATTTTTTAAAAAAATTATTTCAAAAAAAAAAATTAAGAAGAAAAAAAGAGGTGGCTGTCGTGTTAGCCCCAACCCACAACCACCTCTTTTTTTCTTTTCAAGTTTTTTTTGAAAATATTTTTTTTAAGTTTTATTTATTTATATTTTTAATAGATTTTTTTAATTTTTTATTATGATTGATACATGTCGCTATCTTATTGGTGTTGACGTGGCGCTTAACGGAATCTATCAAATTTTTTTACGGAATTTGACTCTAGAGAACATTCTGTAAATTAAGCCAACTATATGAATCTTTAAATTAATTTTAATATTAGAGGGAGCGATTTATAATTTATGCCAATTACAAAGACTAATTTTGTATTTTTCTTTATTAATTCACTCCTTGGTTTCTTTTCTTTTCTTTTAAACATATTTTTTTTAATTAATTTTTTATTTTTGTTTTCCAGAGGGTTAGGATATTATAGAAAAAAGTGAAATTTTGGCATATTTTGGTAGTTTGAATAGTTACTTTAACGCACTTAAAAATTTATGAAAGTATTTTAAAATCAATTATTAGTTGTGAGGGCTTTTTTTTATATTTAATTCCATATATATATATATATAAAGTGATAGAATTCTCCACACCGACAAGAAACTAACAAAAGAGAGGGAATATCGTAACTTTTGGTCGCCATGATGGGGAAATTCCTCCTTGCTTGGCACGGTTTAAACTAAAACAATGATGAAATCGAGATGAGCAAAGCAACGATAGAGAAAATGTGTAAACTTAATTAAAACTTGCGCACCAAGGAAATGGCGGCTACCTGGAAGCATTGTTTTTATCATATTTTTAGGAAACATATAGTTTTCCTCTGTAAGTATTGATCATGAGATTTGTGTAGAAATTTAAAATACGAGAATAAAAATGAAAGTAAGTAAGAAAGAAAAGACATAAGAAAATTACCGGCAGTTCGGTGTTAGACACTTAGGTCCACGTCTCTTAATACCCCTTTAGACTTACATTGTGTTTTATTAACTTGATTGTTTACAATACTTAAGTCTCTATTTATAGTTGAATAAGTCGACCTATACAAATAAACCTATATCGACTTATACAAAGAAACATAAATTGACCCAGACTGAAAAATATAATATTAGAATATATCCAGCAAATATTTAGAATAAATTTAATATCACCCTTTAAACTCAAAGTGTAAACTTGAGTTTGAATTAGTAGCTGAGTTATCAGCTAATACTGAATTAATAGTATTGAAATATCTTAATAAAGAAGAACTGCAAAAAAAAAAATGTAAAGAATTGTGAGTAATATGTATTAGGAGATTATCTTTAAAATAATATTTTTTACTTTTTCTATAAGTATTTTGCTTTGTCTCCAAGTTTATGATTACTTTTGTATTTTTTTTTTTTCTCTAATTATTTTGCTTGGAAAGTACTCAAACTTAGCCTATGTAAAGGCATGTCTTTATTATTTTGAATTTAGTTTTGAAATATCAATTAAAGTTCAGTTTTTCAAAATTATTTGTCTAGTTGCTTATTTGTGACAACTAGAGTCTTTCTCTTTCATATTTGTTATTTTCTTTCTTCCTAAGTTCACATTCGATGTTCAATTCTTTGCTTTTGTTGGTATAATATTCTGCCACAACAATCTTGGTTCTACTCCTTATCAAGCTTCTAATGTCCTTTATAATTCTATATTATTTTCACGCAAAGAGAAGAAAGCAGATTCCTCTTTTCCTTGACAATATTAATTTTTTTTTTTTAAAAAAAAAAAAAAAAAAAAAAAAAGAGGGAGAGAGAGAGAGAGAAGAAAGCAGATTTGTTTTTCTGGTATCTTTTATGCACATAAAGAAGGAAAATGCTAGTTTTACAACACCCACACAACATGGGCACAACACCCTCTCACATGAAGATGGGCCCTAGTGTGTGGGCCCCACCCTCATGTGAGGGGGTGTTGTGCCCATGTTGTGCGGGTGTTGTGCAGCAATCAAACCCCCCATAAAGAAATATTAAATGAGATAATGGTTGTTGATGCTGTACAATTCATATGGGCATTGCTTAAAGTTCTGAATAATTTTTTTTTTCCACTCCAATTGAAAATCCATGTGATTGGTGATGTGATGTAGTCTTGGCCAATTGATGGACACATCTAATTAAGTGTTCATCTCCTTTTCTTTTTTTCTTTTTAAAAAAAAATATAAAAAAATAAATAAACAAATAGATCAATCTTGATCTCCTTGGTGTGCAAGTTTTCAATTTACACTATTCTCCATCTTATTTACAATACATAGGTCCATATTCATAGTTGAATAAATCGATCTATACAATTAAACATAAATCGACTTATACAAGAAAACAAAAATTGACCCGGACTAGAAAATATAATATTAGAATATATCCAGCAAATATTCAGAATAAATCTAATATCCCCCTTTGAACTCAAGGTGTAAGCTTGAGTTTGAATTAGTAGCTGAGTTGTCAGCTGATACTGAATTAATAATATTGGAATATCTTAATAAAGAAGAACTGCACAAAAATGTATAGAATTGTGCGTAATATATATTAGAAGATTATCTTTAAAATAATATTTTTTACTTTCTCTATAAGTATTTTGCTTTGTCTCCAAGTTTATGAATTTTTTTGAATTTTTTTTCTCTAATTATTTTGCTTGGAAAGTACTCAAACTTAGCCTATGTAAAGGCATGTCTCCATTATTTTGAATTTAGTTTTGAAATATCAATTAAAGTTCAGTTTTTCAAAATTATTTCTCTAGTTGCTTATTTGGGACAATTAGAGTCTTTCTCTTTTATATTTGTTATTTTCTTTCTTCCTAAGTTCACATTCAATCTTCAATTCTTTGCTTCTGTTGGTATAATATTCTATCAGAACAGTCTTAGTTCTGCTCATTATCAAGCTTCTAATGTTCTTTATAGTCCTATATTATTTTCACGCAAAGAGAAGAAAGCAGATTCCTCTTTTCCATGACAATATTAATTTTTTTTAAAAAAAAAAAGAGAGAGAAGAAAGCAGATTTTTTTTTCTAGTATCTTTTATGCACATAAAGAAATATTAAATGAGATAATGGTTGTTGATGATGTACAATTCATATGGGCATTGCTTAAAGTTCTGAATAATTTTTTTTCCACTCCAATTGAAAATCCATGTGATTGGTGATGTGATGTAGTCTTGGCCAATCCATGTGATTGGACGCATCTAATTAAGTGTTCATCTCCTTTTTTTTTTCTTTGTTCTTTTTTTAAAAAAATATAAAAAAAATAAAATAAACAAATAGATCAATCTTGATCTCCTTTGTGTGCAAGTTTTCAATTTACACTATTCTCCATCTTGCTTTGGTCAAGAGGAATTTCCCATCATGGGGAGCAAAAGCACTCCCTCTCTTTTGTTAGTTTCTGTGAGACTTTATATAGGATTGGTCTGCATCATTATCCTCTCCATTTTGAATAAAATAAATTGCATATAGTTTGTGATCAGAATTTAAAGAAAGTTAGAGGTACATGATTTTGATTAAGATTTAAAATTAGTACAGCTAATTATGTACATGATGATTACACTAATGTCTTTTAAAAAAATATTATTAATGTGATATTATGTACTTATTTTAAATTTTGACCAGAAAATGGATAATGAAGAGGATTTTTGTACGAGTAATGCTGTAAGAAGGATTATTGTCTTTTTTATCTCCTCTTAAATGTCACATGACTTTTAAAATTACCGTTTAATCAAAATCTAATAATAATTATCTAAATTTCAATGTTTATTTTAAAAGTAAGGCAACATTTGGAAAGACAAGACTTTGAGGGAGGAATCTAGTAAAGAAATTCGGAATTAGAAAACATGAATGACAAGAAACAACGTTGTTGTCATTCCCTCGACTTATTTCCTAAGTTTTTTGAAGCTTTTAGTCAAAAAGTATAAACCAATTAAGAAAGAGAGAGAGAGAGAGAGAGAGAGAGAGATTCTTTTGTACAGCCAATGGTGTGAGAGATTAGCTTAATTCTTTCACATGCAGCAGCAGCAGCAGTTCTTTCTCTGTGCTTTGCTTTCAGGTGATGCTTCTTTTTCTCATTTCATTTCTTTTACTTACACTTGGGCTTTCCCTTTTGTATATATAACTATTCTGGGTTGGAATAACAGTTAGCTTTCAATCATTTCTTCAAGGTGCTAAGGATTTGCAACTACTGGAGGTGAAAGAAAGTGCTGAAATTCTCGTATAATTATCATGGATATCACAGCGTTACACTTTGGATATCAGATTTCGAAAGAAACATTTTTTGTGCTCTGGAAACAGGAACATGTTTCTATCAGTTTTGATTTGGAAAGGAGAAAGTTGTTTTTCTTTCTTTCTTATCTCTCTAAAGAACACAAGCTTGAACTCTCCTTTGACAGCATTTGGCAGATTAAGCTGCATCGACCACGTGGCCAAGCTACAAAGTTTCTACTCATTCAGGTTTGTTGCTTAACTGCTAACAACATTTCTACTGTGGTTGAGATTCTTGCCTTGTTGAGGATGTAGCCGTTGCCTGAGTTTCCATGAGTGGAGTGTTGCCTTGCTAGTTGTGAATTTGTTCATTACATATTGCTGGTGCACAAAGGCATCGAGTTGGTAATGATGTTTCTCTGTTAGTTATGGTTATTGTTACTTGTAACTTGCTCTTTGTGTTTGTGAGCTTGTGTATGTTAACTTGTACTAGTCATCTGAATACTTCAGTTAAGATGTGACTACAAACCCTTTTCTTTTCATTTCTAACACATTAGATCTTTACTTGGATCTGATCCACCCAGATATATTCAATTCTATAGCTTGTTCATTTACAAATTTCATTAGATACATGAATGAAATTTCTTTTTTTTGGATGAACTAAAACATTTTATACCAAACTCAAAACCGTACAAACTCTCCAGTCAAAACTGGATACAACCCCCAAGCAGGGGAAAAAACAACCCTGCCAACTAACAAGAGCCAAGCTCAAGAGCAAAACAGGGAAAAACAATACATTTACACAAAACCTACCCCACGCTATACAGATTCCATTCCTGAATAAGCCTCTAATTAAAAACCGTATCTTTGGAGCTGCTACTAGCCAAAATCTTTGTCTTCACCTCCCACCTGATTTGAGCTATAATTTGTTCCTCAAAACGGGGAACATTCTCATGCAGTAAATCAGAGAAGATTGCCTCCATATATGATATACTAGAACAAAGTCTGCAAAGGGTAGTCCAATGACTTTTTCCTTTAAGAGTAGACGAACTCCACTCTGCAATGTCCTCCCAAGCCTGCTTGGGGTAACGAATAAAACAGGCATCAATCACCCTTTTCCACACCCTACCACTGAAGCTACAAGAGAAACAGGTGGTCTCTACTCTCCAAGCAGCTATAACAGAAAGGGCAGAGAAGATTGCCTCCATACCCACAAAGACTCATCCTTTCCTTGGTGGGAAGAGCATCCCGAAGACAAGCCAAAGAATGAATGAAATTTCTGTTTTCACATGATCGCATCTCTACTTGTTCATGATAACATGTCAACTTTGTACAACTTCATTGCTTTGAAATAATTCTTTTCAATGCTATTGGGAATGCGTCTTATCTTCTTTTGAATAGGTAGAAGTTGCTCTGATTTATGTGACACCAAAAAGTTTGTATTTTTCTTGACAAATTCGTCTTTCTATTGCCAGTTACTTTGTGCTCCTAGGATTCATAAGAAAAACGTCGCTTGTGCTAATGGTTATCAATGGCTCCGGGAAGTTGATTTCACTCCATCGTGTGGCATTGGCCAATCTTCTGCTCTATGTTTGGAGCTTCCACAAGAGGGTCGGTTTTCAAAAATTTCCTGTCAATTTTGTCCATTACGAAGAAAATGAAGGCCAATTTGTTTTTCAGGAAGGGTCTAACTTCTCTTGCAATTCAGGTCTTGTCCCCCTTGTGAATCCACCCCCGGACTTCAACTTGCCATATAAAATCTTGTTCAAGATCAACTCCTTGGTTCAGAATGGGTGTCTTCTTGGGCCTGCAATTGATATCAATTTTTGCCGGTTGGTCGATCCTAAGAGAATAAAACTTGAGTATATAGAAAGTGCCATGGAAAAATTGTATCATTTAAAAGACTGCTGCTATGAGCCTGTAAAATGGCTTCGTGAGCAGTATAAAAGATACGCCACGGATAGGCGTCTTCCAACGCCTCCTGCTATATCTTTAGATGATGGGTTGGTATATGTACACAGGGTTCAAATAACTCCATCTAAAGTATATTTCCGTGGTCCAAAGGTGAGCCTATCCAATCGTGTCTTACGCAATTATCCTCAAGATATTGATAATTTTATTCGCGTTTCTTTTGTTGATGAGGACTTGGATAAACTGCATTCGACAGTTTTATCTCCTGCTGCAAATGAGGACAAGCAAACTAGCATTTATGAGAGGCTGCTTTCCATTCTAAGAAATGGCATAGCTATTGGTGATAAGAAGTTTGAGTTTCTTGCCTATTCAAACAGTCAATTACGCGAAAATTCTCTTTGGATGTTTGCTTCAAGAACAGGTCTTACTGCAGCAAGCATCAGGGAATGGATGGGTGATTTTAGTGAAATAAGGAATGTGCCAAAATACGGTGCCAGACTAGGTCAATCTTTTAGCTCCTCCAGGGAAACTATGCACGTTGGCAGGCACGAAATTGAGATGATAGCCGATGTAGAAGCTAAAAGGCTGGGAATCACATATTGTTTCTCTGATGGTATAGGGAAGATATCTGTAGAATTGGCTCGCGTAGTGGCTTCAAAATGTGGCTGCAGAGGTTCGATTCCATCTGCATTTCAAATTCGATATGGTGGGTTTAAAGGTGTTGTTGCTGTTGATCCAACATCATCGATTAAGCTGTCACTGAGAAACAGCATGTGTAAGTACAATTCAGAGAACACATCCCTCGATGTTTTGGCATGGAGCAAGTATCAGCCTTGTTTTCTCAATCACCAAATTATCACTCTTTTGTCTTACCTCGGGGTTAGTGATCAAGTTTTCGAAAAGAAGCAGAATGAGATAGTAGATCAACTGAATGCTATATTAACAGATTCGTTGAGCGCACAAGAGGCACTGGAGTTTATTTTCCCAGGAGAGATACCAAAGATTCTAAAGGAAATGCTAACTTGTGGTTACAAGCCAGATGAAGAACCATTTCTTTCGATGATGCTACAAGTATTACGTGCATTGACATTGATGGACTTGCGGCAGAAAACAAGGATATATGTTCCAAATGGAAGAAATATGATGGGATGTCTTGACGAAACCAGGAAATTGAATTATGGTCAAGTATTTGTGCAAATTTCTTGTTTCAGGAGGCAACTCGGAAATGATTCGCCGCTCAAGTTTAGTGCTACCAGTTCGGACCTAAATAATTTTATTTTTGAGGGCAAGGTAGTTGTTGCTAAAAACTCATGTCTATATCCAAGAGATGTGCGTGTTCTAAGGGCTGTTAATGTGCCAGCTTTGCAGCACATGGTGGACTGTGTTGTTTTTCCACAAAAGGGAAAGAGGTAAGACAGTGATATCCCATAATAGATACTTCTAAAGCATGAAATCCTATTAATATGTGCATACACACCCAAAAAGACAAAAACATACACAGATAGATTGAGTTTACACATAATCCAAGAGTAGCATAAAATTCAGGATATGCTACGGATCTGTATATATACATTTATGCATACAAATTTATACAGATCTAATATGATATGTTATGTAATTTATAGATATGAAATTTCAACTTGCACTTGCATAGTGGAAAGTTGCTTTCTTTGTCTTATTTGTTCTCTTATCTTGGCAACACACCACAAAGTTGTATACAACATTATCTAGGTATACACTGTTGACTAACTTAATCTAGTAATTGTATCAGACCTCATCCGAATGAATGTTCGGGGAACGATTTGGATGGAGATACATACTTTGTCTGTTGGGACCCCGATCTTATTCCTCCTCGACAAATTGATCCAATGGATTACAACGCAGCACCAATTATGCAAGTCGATCATGATGTTACAATAGAGGCACTACTTAATCGCATCTTTGAAATCCATACGTTCTTTTTCCAATGTAAAAGTAAGGCATGTTAGCTCTTCCTAAACAATATCTACACATTTGTTTGAAACCACTTTAAGAGAGAACACATCTTCATCTATCCTCTGTTACCCTAGATTTTGCATTTGTTAAAAGTCAATTATGCATTTTGTTAAATACACAAAGAAACTGCTTTTGACATGTAATTTTAGAAATCTTAATTTTTTTTGTTCTTCAATAAAAATTGAACAAATTAGCCGAAAACATGCATCTTTATGCGCACAGAAGAATACTTTAAGTAGGATTCATTGAAAGGCTTTTAAAAAGCAACTCAAAACTCAAAACACAAAAACAATTTTTACCTTTTTGTTTCGATGAAGTTTGCTTATGCAAAGGCCTTCTCAGATATTTATAAGAAACTTTTTAATAACCTTTTTTTTTTCCCTAAGATTATCATTCTCTTTCATATCTATCCATCCCGTTTGCAACAAATTCCTTCTATACCTTACATAATAAAGCATGTTATTTATGTGCTACAGGAAGTTCAGGAGTATTTCCTCAATTACATAATCACTGACAATTTAGGAATCATTGATAATGCCCACAAAGTCTTTGCTGATAAGGAGCCTCATAAGGCAATGAGTAAAAAATGTATTGAGCTTGCAAAGCTACACTCAATTGCTGTTGACTCCCCAAAAACTGGTGAGGTAGTCGAAATACCATATAGTCTGCGTCCCAAAAAGTATCCAGATTTCATGGAAAAGCATGATAAACCCACCTATGAATCACAATCTGTGATCGGAAAGCTTTTTCGACAAGTGAAAGACATTGCATCGTGCACTAGCCCTATAAATCTCTTCACCAGGGAAGTAGCAAAGCAATATTATGATCCCGACATGGAAGTAGATGGCTTTGAGGAATACATCAGCGATGCTTTTGACTACAAAAGTGAATATGATTCCAAGTTGGGAAATTTAATGGACTATTAAGGGATCGAAACAGAAGCTGAAATACTCAATGGCAACATCTTAAAAATGTCAAAATGTTTCAACAAGAGGAGGGATATGGAAGAAGTTAATTCTGCAGTGAAGTCCTTAAGAATGGAAGCTAGGACACGGTTCAACAAGGGTTTTAGTGACTCAGATTCTGACTCTCATATTGTGTATGCAAAAGCATCAGCCTGGTATCATGTTACATATCATTATAATCATTGGGATCGCTACAATGAGGGAATGGATAGATCTCATTTCCTTAGTTTTCCATGGTGCATATGGGACAAGCTTATCCAGATCAAAAGAAAGGCAGCTTCACGTATGTCATCTCTGGAGCATCATTTCAGTTATGGATTGCATTTGGACGAAGAATTTTAGCATCACATGTCAAAAACATTCTAGTCTCAGTAACCTAAGTGTGTGATCATGGAAACAGTTTAGATTTGGCTACTATTTTACATTTTCTTACCGTCATTGGTATATGTTTTTCAAAAACCAAGATATAAATGCTCCAAACAGATGTTTGGGGTCAAAATAAGTTGTAAAAATACATGTGTGGTTTGTTTCTTGTTATCTTATTCTTCAACATAATGCTTTATCTATTACCTTATTTGTAATGCCCCAACTTATTAACAAGTGGAAAACATCTAGAGTTTCCACACGACACTACTACATGATATTACATCGATCAGAAAATATTGTAGTGAAAATAATTATGAATAAATTTTTCTTTTCTTCATATGACATCACAACCCATCTCAATAAAATATACAAGAGATTCTAATTAAACCCTGAATTTAAATAAACATTATTATTGTTATTACAAACCTTAATATACAAATCTATTACTGTTTATCAAAAGGTGCCACAAACGACACATCAAAATATGCTACAAATTGATAAGTGAAAGTCAGTCTATCTCAAAAGTAAGAGGCAGCTTCCAGTAAGCCTCAACTACAAAATCCAAGACATGTATATAGGTCTTTGTCCTCATCTTCACCTGGAGCATCTGTAAACTTATCACAATTTAATAGGTAGATGTGTAAGTCCACTGCTCAAGAAGTTTAAGCAAACCGACCATTTATAATATGAGCCCATTTTTAAAAATGCCTATAATACCCCACTTAAAGTAATTCAACAAGGTATTATTGTTGTATATATATAAACTTACTTGGTTCAATTGATGTAGAAACTAACATATTGCATGGATGTGTATCTACAAGTTCTTTTGGTTTATGGAGAATGTTTGATGTTTTATTAATCAACTGAAAAGATACTATAGGCATTTTCCAAGTCAATATAAACCCATACAAATAATATGCAGCATGAGAAAATTTATGCATTACTGATCGAAAGATACTTAACATAATTAAAAATACATTGAAAATGGAGAAAGAAATATGCTGGCATGTGTAGTAAGGAAAATTTTTGAAATTAAATAGCACAATAATAAGGTAAGTGCAAAATAGATTAAGTAAAATTACCTTAATAGGTAACAAAGGGAATGAAGATGATATGGCCGATAACAATTGGAGACTTAAAACTTAATTTGAACCTGTAAAAAAAAAATGAATAATACATTTATTTATGATAAGGAGAATAAAAAAAAAAATTATTATACACAAGAGAGTTGTTAAAGATGGTCTAATGCTAACCAAAAATCAAAATCCAAATAGTACTGCCACACAATTTGAACTCAACCACTAACGAATAATTATAAGAGAAATTAGTAATAAAGAAATCCAACTGAACAAGAGAGAAGAATGTTCACCAATAGAAGTTTTTTCAATAATTCATGAAGACAATTTAGAGAAAGAGAGAGAGATTAGAAATGTGACTTCATCAAAACATGACTTGAAGATAATCTAAGGCATCAAAGTCTTAGCTAAGAGCATTCCCAATAGGTTAGCTATTTGTAACTTTAAGCTAGAATAGTTAAACAAAATGTTAAAAGCCCACTCCATTGGATTATTAATCAAAAGCTAGAATACATTTTCCTTAGATCCGTGAACAGTGCAACGCTATATGTAGAGTTGCACTATTCACATATGGTTACTTTTTTTTTTTTTAATTATTGTTTCTCCAGGCGAAAAAGGTGAAAAAGACGGAAAGTTGTATTTTTTTTTTCCTTTCCCTTTTCTTCTCTCCCGCTTCTTTCTCTCGTCTCTGCGTCTCTCTTTATGAATCATCTGTGTGTCGAGTTCTCTTTTCTTTCCCTCATCTTTTCTCTCTCTCCCTCTCTCTCTCTCTCTCTCTCTCTCTCTCTCTCTCTCTCTCTCTCTCTTGTTTTCTGTCTCTCTTGCTCAATAATGTTTTGTCAACCCTGTTTTCCTGTTTCAATTTCCAGGAGTGAATGTAGGAAGTGCATACGGTGGATTAAGTGTGAACATTTGTTCTTGGTGCGTGTTGGTTTTTCTCTTTGATTTTCTAATGCACAAAAGGTTTTGACATTTGGTTATCTGGTCACATGGCCTTCTTTTTTTTTTTCGTCCTCTCCCAGTCTCCATACTGTCCATGTTTTTTTTTCTATAAAAATTATTGCGTTAGAAAAATGACAGATTTAACAGAAAGACTGTTAAAAATATGACTATTAGAAAAATGGTTGTTTGAGAAAAAATTACCGTTGAAAAATTTGTGTTGGAAAAATGACCGTTTTAACAAAAACAACCGTTTGACAAACATGACCGTTTGAAAAAAAAAAAAAAAAAGGGACAGTCAAAAAATACGATAATGAAAAAAGTAAGGGGTAATTACCTTTTCCCCCATCAACTACCAGCCATTGTCAACATACCCTCATGAACTGACACCTCGACCAAAAGAGAGCATCTAACTACCAACTTTACATACTTTTCCCTCCTCCGTCAAGGAATCCCGTTAACTTGGACGGAATATTCCATTTTTGGGCGTTAATTTTGGTTTAAAGACCAAAATGCCCTCCAACAGTAATTAATAAAAAAATATTAAAATAAATATGTTTAAAAAAGTTGAGGGCATTTATGTCATTTTTGAATTTGAGTTAGGGTATTGAAGTCTTTTTATGAATTAAACTGACGGAATAGGGCAAAGTATGTAAAGTTGGTAGTTAGATGCTCTCTTTTGGTCGAGGTGTCAGTTTATGGGGCCATATTGACAATGGCTGGTAGTTGATGGGGGAAAAAAGTAATTACCCCAAAAAGTAATAAAAAATAAAAAATATAGAGTTAAGAATAAATAATCGGATGTATGGTGGCTTTTAAAACCCATTAGCTAAACTAGATAAAATGAATTTTGATTAGCTATTTTAGATGGAGATATACATAAGCCATTGAAAGTGCTCTAGAGCACTCCCATCAAGTTCCTCAAAATGGTTCCCTTCCCTATGTTTAGGGAAAATATCACAAAAAACACCAAAATCTAACCTCCAGCAGCTACCCTAATTTTGGGTTTTTTGGGAAGCACTGTTGCTTCCCAACCTATTATTTTAATTAAAAAAAAAAAAAAAAAACGGCTCTCTCCTCTCTCTCGTCTCTCCTTCCCCCTTCTTGCGTTGGTCTGTCGGAAACCATTTTCCAACACCACATGCTTACTTTCTCACCAAACAAACAAATAACCACCTTTTAATCACACACAAAATCCCCAAATTCCAACTGCCAGAACAATCAAAAGAAAAAAAAAAACAAAAAAGAAAACCCAGAGGGTTCGGAATTTCACCGAAATTTCACAGTTTGAAATGTCCAGAATTCTGCCGGAAATTTCTTCTTGTTTCACCGGAAGTTCGAACCTCAAGCCACCAGAATCGCACCCTCAACTTCTACTGCGTCGACCTAGCGCGGTGTGGCCGAGGCCGATCTGCTGGAGCTCGTCGTCGGTGAAGTTCTGCGGAGGCGGTAGCAGCAGGACTCGGCGAGCTTCTTGCTCTTGCGGCGCGCCCCATCCTTCACGGCCCGGCGGAAATCGACGGTGTCGCCCTCGATGCGGCCCGGTGAAAGGCAAGGAATTAAGGTTGCTATGGTTGAAGATAGAGGGTTTTGGGGAGAGGATTGAGGAGGCCGTGGAGGGTGAGGGTGGCAGAGGCGAGAGAGGAGGGGTTTGGGAAAGTTTCTGGAGAAGACGAGAGAGAGGAAGAGAGAAAAAAAGAAAATAGAAAAAAGAAATAAAATAAGAAAGAGAAAAAATAATAAAAGAAGATAAGGAAATAGTATTTAATTGATATATGGAAAATTTAGAGAATCTATTATGGGTTGTTTTTTTATAGGGAAGTAAAAATTAGTTTTGTTCCCTAAATATAGGGAAAATGGTAGGGAAACTGATGGGAGTGCTCTAAGTCAAATTAACCAGCCTTAGTCCTACTCCACATCTAACCAGCACCACCCCATATTTCAGAGGCTCTTACTATATTTCACGAAAATTAATTATGGGTGGCAAAATTTTTGAATAATGTTTAATTAACTAAAAGTTTGGTTCGCTCAGAGAAAGAAAAATTGATTCAACTACTTACAACATAAATGCATTTTCCTGCATAGGACGTGAATAATGAACTTCAAACATTAATAATATATATATATATATATATATATATATATATATATATATATATATATATATATATATATATATATATCTTAAAAGTAAGGCTGGTTTATTACAATAAATCAAAAGTAACTCCCTTGTTATTACATATAAACATTCAAACATGCATGTTTTTATTTGATAAATGGTACCCAACATATATTAAAAGTCAGAATTACCTAAAAAATGTGAATGAAAACATTTAAGCAAGTAAAAAAAAAATTATTAACCAAGATTTATGCTTATCTTGATAGATATAATATTGCGATCAATAATTTTTTATTTTTCAGAGAAGCAAAAGATCTAGTTCTGACCTAAAGACATCGGATATTATAATCTTTTTGGAATTATATAAGTAGTTTGATAAAGGGATGTCGAAGAGTTGAGACAAATCATATGTCAAATCCTTTCCTTTCTAAGCAGTTGAACAATGAAAACTTCGGTGCATTTGTGAGGAAAAAAAGTAGAAAGCAAAACGATGAATATAGTTATATAGAAACAACGGGAAACAAAATGCGTGATTTGTTGATGCATTTGGTAAAAGAAATCGTGTTGGTGTAAAAAATAAAATAAAATAAATAAAATATGAATTATCAAAAAAATCACAAAAAATCTGGTTCATGTGAAAGCCAACAATGGCCAAAAAGTAAACTCGCTAGGTACCCAAAAAATTGAAAGACAAAAAAGCCCCCTCTAAAAAATAATCTTTAGGGTTAAATACCTTACACACCTTTGTGGTTTCAAAACTTTATTTTTTCCGTCATGAGTTTTCATTTTTGTTCAAATGAGGTACATGTTCTATGAGAAAATACGGAAATGGTACCTCCGTCTATTTTTCCGTCCAAAACTAACGTCTGATCATGTCATTATACATGTGTCGGCGTACCTGTGCGACACATGTCCCTAGATGCAACGTCAACGCTGACGTGGCTACTATTTTTTATTTTTTAACTTTAAGGACTTTTAAAAAATAAAAAATAAAAAATAAAAATTCTAGGGGTGGCTTAATGCCAGTTTTGGGGGTGGCCAAGGGCCAAAGTGAAAAAAGAAAAATTGGGTTTTCGCCTATAGGGGGGGGGGGGGGGGGGGGGGGGGGCAAACCAACCCCAAGCCAAATGGAGGTGGCCGGCCACCCCCATGTGGCCAGCCACCACTACAAATTTATTTATTTATTTATTTTTAAAAAAAGCCTTAAAATAAAAAATCAGTGTACCATTTATGATAGTTATTGAAATCACAGGGGGTACATCATGAAATTTATAAAACCACATAGGGTATATAATTGAAAACCGAGGTACCATTTGTAATACTTAATGAAACCACATAGGACAAAACATGAAATTAATAAAACCATAGGGGGTTTAAAGTTACATAATTCACATACATATGACAAATTACAAGTTAGCGCTGATGTGATGCTAAGAGATAGGTGTCGCAATATTACACCGACACGTATTGGATAACGTAGCAATCCATTGGTTTTGGACGAAAAAATAGATTGATGTACCATTTTCGTCTTTTCCCATAACACAGATACCTCCTATGAATAAAATGAAAATTCAATGAGCAAAAAATAAAGTTTTGAAACCACATGGAGCAATTAGGTATTTAACCCTAATCTTTAACAATCGAAAGGGTACTAAAGTAATTTAAAAATGAAAAGACAAAAACCCTATCTTATTTTTTGAAGTCAAAAGATTTAGAGATGCAGAAGATAAAACTAATGCACGAATGAAAAGACCAAAACATTCCTTAAAAAAATACTCAACTCTGTACGAATTTAGAAGGTTAAAAAGTAATTTCAATGTAAAAGACAAAAGTGTCCAGCAGATTCCCTTACCAGCCATAGGGTAAGTAGGGGCAAAATAGTAATTTTGAAATCTAAGAAAATGTTGAAGAACAAAAATAACCCTTCCTGATTTAACTATGATGAACAAAGAGGAAGGGTATAACCGTAAATTGACACTATCAAATAAAAATCAATGTTCGGACTCCATTCACACTTTTTATATATCTCTAGGTAAAGATGCCAAAATTCATTGGAATACAAGGGGTTAAAGTTTTGTTGCGTAAATTTCAAATAAACCTTTTTTCTAATGTGTATATAAAATCATGATATAATCTTAGAGCAGAACTCAAAGTCTACATTGCAGAAAACATAATAAAGAGGTAATCAGCATAGTAAAAATTTAAAAAACTGAAAAAATTCATGACATCCTTTTGACAAAAAGAGACAAATTAACCCACATCAACACACATTATGATAACCCTGTTCTGAAAATATAGCTTACCAAACACAACAATGCAAAACCAAAATTAGAACCCTAATAAGTAGCAAAGGCAGAAGGCTTCCACAGTACTAGTTGAAAAGTAAAATTAACCCACAAAAGAAAAACAAGTCTCTTTTGAGGCAAGTAAAGAAAAACAAGTTCAGAACAACACTTCCAAAGGAAAAAAAGAAACATACCTTTTGAGCAAAAACCATATCTCAGGAAACTAAATCACCAGGCGACGTAGGCGATGGCCAACATGTGCTTGGGATCGAAATGTATAGACTGGCTAGCTTGCCAGCTTTCACAGCTGTTTCCAACCAAGGTATCGAAAAGACACCCAACGCTGGTTTCAGCATAGTGTTGTCAAATAACAGAAAAATGATATTTGTACAACACAGGTACAACAACTTCATAAAACCCCCTCACACTGAGACCCACCCCATGTGAGGAGGTATTGTGAAGTTGTTGTACTTGTGTAGTGTAGGAATCAACTCTCTATTCTTATTCCCCCTTTCCCCACCGGGGGCAGCTAACTTGAAGAACAGAGCAAAGTCAGCAGCACATGGACACCTGATATTGATTATATAAACGAACATAATTCATAAGAATAGTAGATAATTCACATAAATGAACAACATTTAGCAAAAATCTGTAGATTGCTGGAGATTGACACTTGTTACCTACAAACCAACAATAAGAGCTTCCAGGTAGAATCAGTCCTGAACTACAAGTTATTATTACAAAATCTTCCTGTGAAGGATTTAACAGAAATAATTGCACTTTAAACTGACAACATTAAGCATCCTACTACAAAAACTGCTCAATTTTTTAAACCCGCCAAAAGGATCAATATCCGCATCTGAAGACTATGTATGACGAATAACTTAAAGCATCTTCTCTCACCCTACTGATGAATCCATAATATGAAACCTAATCACCAAATACAAATATGGACTAAAGCAACATCTCTGCAATCTGGACAGCATTAAGTGCAGCTCCCTTGCGTATTTGATCACCACAGACAAAGATGTCCAACCTGCTCAGAATTATTCCGTTAGTATTAAGGTTCATCAAAGTGGAAAAATAATGATTTCAGAGAAAAAAAAAATGCGGCCCATTAATGAGTCTCACCCATGGTTGCCTTCCTGGGACAAATCGCGGCGGATCCTGCCAACTGCAACATCATCTTTGTTTGACACCTCCAATGCATGGAGTAGGGAAGCGATTGGATGCCCGATCATCAATAACCACTACACCAGGGGCCTTCTTCAGAATATCCCTCGCTCGATCTGTGTCCTGGACAACAAAGAAACTCAATGAATTAAGAGTTGAACCTTCAAGTGGAAATTGCTTACAATTCTTCAATCCTCCTTCACAGAGTTTGGATGGGATGACAAAGAACATGAAACATTTTATAATGGGTTGTGGATTTGTTTTATTGTGCCGAAGATGGTTTTGGACCGAGAAAAAATAAAAAAGGGAAAACCCCAATATAGTGCAGCCATTGTAGTAGCTTCAATGCATAGGATTTTTTCAAAAATAATCTTATTGATGCCAAAGGGCACGAAGACCTTTTGCTCTCTAATATATCGTATCTTCAATAAAATACACTAGTCACCCACACCCATTGATCTCTAATATATCGTATCTTCAATAAAATGCCCTTTTGCGCAGAGAGACAACGATGAGAAGCTTGAGATAGGGACAGGAACATCAGCTTCTATGGAAGCTTAGGAAAAGAGAAAAATATTAAGGGGGGGTGGCGGGGGAAGAGAGAGAAACCCATTAAAAAATTTATGGGTTGGTGAACATTGTCAAATTACGTGTAGAGTGAAATTGTTCACTAGTGCTTGAAAAAAATAAAAATAAAATAAAAAAATTATTTTTATTATTATTATTTTTTTTTTGGCATAATGGCTAAAAATAGTCTTTGTTGAAATGGTTAGCTATTTTAGTTAAAAAGGCAAAATGGCTAAGAGCATGTCTTAAAAAATTAAAAAATTAAAGTAAGAATAATTCCAAAATGATCATCTAAACTTATTTTTTCTACTTTAGCTAACCACTTTTAAAACATGTATCCAACAGATTTTTTTAAATCTTTTCTCTATTTATCAAAATAATCGTTTTCATTTCATTTAATTAATTTATTTATTTTTATCGCGACCAATTACTTTGACAAAAAAAACATGATCCATTATAAGCAATATGCCCCCTTCCAATTTCCCATCTTTCTCTTGCTTTGCCTTGAGCCTCTTGATCAAAACAATATGATGAGCTCAGCACGTACAAGTTTTCACTTTTACTTGAGACTCAGAATGGTAGACAAGATAAAATTTTCACTACCATTCATTTTCCTCCGTTTCACAGCACCTAAACTGTAACACCTCGGTGAAATTAACTAACTGGTAGTTAACTTCATGGTTCGTCTCCTAGCTTTATTCTAGAAAGAATAAGACTACAAGGATCTCCATTCTCTCCGAATAGAGTCTGCAACAGAAGACTTTCACTTACAACAGAAGATAACAATTTAAAAAAACCACAATCAAAATAAGGATAGTCAGAGTGAAGCTTGAAACATCATAACATAGATAGCTGAATCTACCAAAGTACGGTCAAAAGACCAGTCATCAAATATAATACAATATTCGGAACCAAAATATAAGAATCAAAACATAACATCAAAAGTCAAGTACTACACTTAAGAAGATAAAGCATAACCATGATATCAATCATATCCAGGTGGAAATCACCATCGCGGTTCCACATCCCAGCTAACCAAACGAGATTTAGCTCCTAAAAAATTACTGTGAGCACTCCCTCCAAAAGGACCAAGTGCCTCTCTGGAGTTGTTATCTACAAAATTAGCTATAAAACAATATATGTTTCATAGGCAAAAAAAGATACAAGTGTATGTCCACGACATAGTGAATAATAATACACATGATATACACATTTTCATCTGGTGAACTCAGATGTTTAAGATATAAATCATATGCATCAAGCTACAGTTATAACTCACATTTCATAAGATGGTCATGGATGCAATATAGATTTAGTAGATGCTTATAACAAAGTAATCATGTAATAGTTCTACAGCATATGGTCTACCCAGGATATTAACCTTTTTCCCGACAAGATTTACGTTGTCCCAAGGAACCTGTAATACAACACTGGTACCCTGCCCCTGGATATGTATGCATACCTTCATATACTAGCAGCCCGACCGAGCCTGACTTCGGGTGGCCTATGATACTAGCAAAGTCATAATCGTGACCCCCATTTAAGCATGGTGCACCAGTCACAAAAAAAACCATTGGATCCAAGGCTCATCATAACATAATCATAAACTTTTGACATTAAGGTCAACTTGTATAATATAGTAAGCCCATTGCCATTATCCCACACGTACTGGTACACTATGTCATACGATGCAATTTAATATGCACCGTATTTTATATGCATGCTTTTATAAATTACTTCATTCCATTATCTCGTTAATCATCACTCGTTTTCACAAAAATAGAGTTTACAGTAATAAAAAAAGTATATTTCATGTGAGTTGTAAACATGCAAGTTTGGTACACAAAATAATTATGCTTATGCGGAAAAATAATCACATAACAAGTATCGATATGAGTTTTTACTCATTTGTGTTGTAGGGTGTTTTTCAACAAAATCCTCATGAGTCTTTTCTACCTCAAAATCTGTGAAAAACCCATCATTAATTCTAATTCCGAGTTAAAACTAATTTTAGGCTATAACAAGTTCAAAATAGGTATTTTGCTTGAACCATGAATGTTTAGGACACAAGGATCGAACTTTCGGGATACAATGCTCGAACGTTCCAAACATGAGGAACGTTCGTTCGAAGCACGAGGATAAAATGTTCAGCCAGGGGGATCGAACATTCGTTCTTGGTAGAAACTTATTTTTGAACCAAAACTTAAGCAAAGTACTTCTAGCAAAACCTAGGGTCTTAACAGTACTCATAATACGATCCTAAGCCATAACAACACATCAAGTAAGAATTACAACGCCTAAAACATCAAAATGTTAATCCTAATACTAAACAAGCATTAAGACCATTATAACGATTAGGGAATTAAACCTATGATTAAAAGCTATGAAGACAAAGCGACAACATAACGACTATAAAAGAACGAGTTTAAGCTAAGAGAATTTGTAGCACCTCAGATTTTAAACCATAGAATTGAGCGTCTTAAATTATTTGATCACCGAATAAGCCAAAACTAAAAACCTAATAGCTTCCAAGTCCTACCCTAACTAGGATTCACATGCCTATTTAAAAGAGCCTTGTATATAAGAGTTCATACTCGTTGGTTACAAAATCAGAATTGACTTGAGAGCAAACCTTAGCCTCCAAAGATCATCTAAAAATTGTTCTTGAAGTTCCACTCACCATGGTATGTGATTTCTTCAAGAATACATACGTTGTTTTTATGCTTTGAAAAAACTACTGCTATGCTTATCATGGAGCACATCCCTTGAGAATTTTCCACTGCTTTTGATGTGATTAGTTCAATATATGTTCCTAACAACAACCAGAAGCCTTAATGGCGTATTATGTTAAATGTTACAAAAACATTATATATAACAGAATAAAAATCACAAATTCACAGAATCACAATCATAAGCTTTAATGATTATTATCAAAAACCTTATGAAAACATTTAACTAACAAACATTTTTCTAAAAATTATCTATATTTGCTTGATGCAATAGATATTATGTCGATGGGTGCAACATTGGTGTTGCAAAATGTCTTCATATTTGGTATAGCTAAAAATTATTAATTAATGAAAATTTTTTGACACCAATGAAAAATTATTTTCAAAGAAGTGAAAGACGATTTTTGCTTTAATGAAGAATAAACCATTTTCTAAACCGAGTCTTTGCTACTCCCCATCTCTCCTCTCTTAACCAAACACTAAAAAAAATTAATTTTTAAGGTCTCAACTAAATAATAAAAATAAATTAATTTTTCTAAAAGAAAAAAGTTTTAGAAAAAATTTTTATACTCAAGATAAACATAACCTTAAATTTTAAATCCAAAAAGTATATATCTTTTTTATGAATAAATAGAAGAAAAAACAAACATATATGTCACCAGCCATGCAAAAAAAAAAAAAAAAACTCATTATTCTTGCGGGTCTGCGGCACAACATTGGGCTAGAATTTTTGTAAGGGTTCATGGTTCTTCAAGCAGTAGATTGTCTCTTTGGTTTTATTTTTGTTAAGGAGAATAATACAAATACATCTCCTACCAGGGGCGGAGCCAGGGGGTCGAGAGGGGCAGTGGCGGACCTAAATAATTGTGGTTGGAGGGGCCATGGCTAGGGGTGTAAGATGAGCCCAACTGCTCGTAAATTCGGCTCGGTTCGGTTCGGTTCGATTCGGTTAAACTCGAATCAGTCTTGGTTTGAATAATAAATGAGTCGTTCGTAAACACAATAATATGTTTGAATATTAAACGAGATATACTTGTATAAATTCGGCTTGACTCGGATAAACTTGTATAAACTCGTATAACTTCATTTTTACCAAAAAAAAAAAAATCATATTATTTTAATTTTATAGGAAGAACATCTTAAGTAAAAAAGAATTATTTTTCTAATATGATAGATATAACTTGTGTGTACATGAGTGTGTTTGTAAGTATATGTGGTTATCTTTGTGTGAATGCACGCACGTAATTTGTGTATTTGCATAATGAATTTATATACATACATATAAACTCGAGATTATATTATTAAGATTCAAGTTAATTTATTTAATAAACTCAAGTGATAAAATTTTAACAATACTTAATTAAATAATTAGTAGTATAGATTTACGAAAATGTAAACAATCATGATATTTACTTTATATAAGAAATGGATAAATTAATTGAGCAGCTTGTGATAAGACCGAGCTCAACTCGTATTCGAAATAAAATTAAACGAGTCAAGCTTGAATAGAATATCTCGTTCGGTGATAAATTCGAGCTCGACTCGTGTTTGAAATAAAATTAAATGAGCAAAGCTTGAACATTAATACTCGACTTGACTCGGTTCAAATACAACCCTAGCCATGGCCCATGGAAAACTAATGTTTCCTCTATGGACACTACAAAAAATCATGATTTTAGTAACGTGCGAATTTTCGTGCGTTACTAAAATTAGTAACGTGCTTAAAATTTGCGTGTTACTAAATAATTTAGTAACGTGGAAATTTTTCCACGTTACTATTTAGTAGCGTGCTACCGTGTGAAACTTAGCACGTTACTAAATAGTAATGTGGAAAAGTTTAGTTTCCACGTTACTAAATTCTATGTCAATATGATTTTTTTTAAAAAAATATATATAATTTTAAATATTTAGTACCGTGGTAAATGTTGCACGTTACTAACTTAGTAACACGGTAAATTTATCACGTTACTAAATTAGTAACCTGCAACATTTACCACATTACTAAATATTATGTCAATATAATTTTTTTTTTAAATAATATAATTTTATATAATTAGAGACGTGGTAAATTTATATAATTAGTGACATGTGAAATTTAACATGTCACTAAATATTAAGTTAGTATGATTTTTAAAAAAAATAATTTAAAAATTTAAATTATTGTTGACATGCCAAATTTGACACCTCACTAAATATTAAGTTGATATAATTTTTTTAAAAACAATTTTAAATTTTAAATTATTATTGACGTCTCAAATTTGACACCTCACTAAATATTGATCTATCATGATCGGTCGGATGATCTATCGAATGATTTCTCGATCCTATTGATCTATTGATCCTATTGATCTATTAGGATCGATCGGATGATCTATTAATCTATCACGATCAATCAGATGATTTATCAATCCTATTGATCTATCAGGATCGATCGGATGATTTATCAATCCTATTGATCGATCACAATCGATCGGATGATCCATTAATCCTATTGATCTATCACGATCGATCGGATGATCCATCGATTCTATTGATCGATCGGATGATCTATTGATCCTATTGATCTATTAGGATCGATCGGTGATCTATTGATCCTATTGATCGATCACGATCGATCGGATCATTTATTGATCATATTGATCTATCACAATCGATCGGATGATCTATCGATCTTTTTGATCTATCACTATCGATCGGATAATCTATCGATCCTATTGATCGATCGGATGATCTATCGATCCTATTGATTGATCATAATCGATCAAATGGTCTATCGATCCTATTGATCGATGGATGATCTATTGATCTTATTGATTGATCACGATCAATGGATGATCTATTGATCTATCGATCCTATTGATCTATCAGGATCGATCGGATGATCTATCAATCATATTGATCGATCACGATCGATCGGATGATCTATCGAACATATTGATCGATCACGATTGATCGAATAATTTATCGATCCTATTGATCGATCACGATTGATCGGATGATTTATCAATCCTATTGATTTATCACGATCGATCGGATGATCCATCGATCATATTAATTTATCACGATCGATCGGATGATCAATCGATCCTATTAATCGATCGGATGATCTATCACGATTGATCGGTTAATCTATCGATCCTATTGATTTATCATGATTGATCGGATGATCTATCGATTGAACGTCTGATTGATTCTAGTGACTATGACATGTCAAATGTAAAACGTTTAAAACATTTATACTAATTAAGTATTAATAACTAATTACTATGTTAATTTAACATACTATATAAATATTATTATTAATGGATTATAAAATAAAAATGTGTTTATAATTTTTAATGTGACTGATATAATGGGCGCACAACAAATTTTTTGGGGCCAAGCTTGCTCCAATTTTTTTCCCTAAATTTTTAAAACACCCGCCCCGTCTGAAATTTTGTTTCTCCAAATATTTAAAACTCCCACTTCTTTATACACTTTCTCTCTTTCTCTGAGGAGTTGGTTCTCCGTTTGCCTTTGGTTCTAGGTAATTCCTACTCCGAATCTCAGTCCATATCTCAGTCTTCGGTTTGCCTTTGGTTCTCGAACTTCTCGGTTTGCTTTTTTTAAATCATTTCTCCCTCTTTTTCTTTACGATTTTCTTCTTACTTTTTCTCATTTTCTTTCTTACGGTTTCGCCGAGAGGAGCAGAGTTCCGGAATCGGAACGGACAGCAGGGTCGCGATCAACGGCGACACTTGGGTGCGACGTGCCGGCGCCGGAGGCCCACCTGGCGAGCCAGTTCCTGGCAGAATGGTTCTCTCTCTCTCTCTCTCATCATTTCTTGATCGGTGATCATCTGGGTAAATCTCACTTCAATTCTTTGGTTTTGTTTTGAGACGTGGGTCACCTAAATCTCACTTCAATTCGCTTGGAAATGTTCAGTTTCTTCCTAAAAAAAACAGAGCAGCATTTATGGCTTTTCTTTTTCAGTTTCTCTTCTGTTTCTGAAATCCAGAAACAGAGCAGCGTTTTTCTTTTTGGTAAATTTGTGGTGAATGGGTTGGGTGAATCTGGAAAGAATGTGCTTGACTTGGTTCATTTTTTTGGTTTTTCCGCATGAATATATCAGAAATTGAGTGGTAGCTAGTGTATTTCATGTTTTGCTCAAGTTGTTTTTTTTGGTTGATTTGGGCTGCAGACATGGCTCTTTACGGTGAAAAGGAATGGTATTTCTTTACCCCAAGGCCGAACCGGGCAGCTGGAACCGAATACTAGAAGGTGACCGGAGCGGATAAGCCGATTGGGAAATAGTCATTGTCGTTAGTGTCTCTCTCCGGCGACGAGCAGCTCACATTTTTTTTTTTTACATAATTTTAGTAACTTGTGAGCACACGCTACTAAAAATATTATATTTTTTTTATTATTTTGTTTATATATAAATTAGTAATGTCCATTTACTAATTTACTAACGTTTGCACGTTACTATATATTTACTAACGATCAATTTTTCCTGGGTTACTATGCAATAACGTGATGTCTATTTAGACGTTACTAAAATTATATTACTAACTGAGGGATTAGAAACGTAAAAATCACGCCACTGATTTTACGTTATTATAGTTTACTAACGTGCAAATTAGTAAACCTAGGTTACTAAAACCGAAATTTTTTTGTAGTGGGACTTATTTACCAAATCTTTGAGAACTTTTATGGGGGAGGCTTTGCCTGGGTTTTGGATTAGGTAGAAAGCAAGGGAGGGGGGAAAAATGGTGTCGATTTGGAGAATAAGAGAAGCCTTTTGGTCAACTAGTTGGTCTTTACACTTATTGACTTATTACAAGAAGAAAAACAAAGAAAATGTACCAAGTTAGTGGAGCTAGACCTTACACTAAGTAAAAAAAAGGTGGTAGCTAAAGGAAAAATGCATTACTAATTTTATTTTTTTTTCCTACAGGGCCGTGGCCTCTGCTGGCCCTTTAATAAATTTGCCATTGTTGCCACCCTCTCAACCTACAAATTTTTTTTTTTACGCCCGGTAAAATTTTCTTGCATAACCTGATTGCCCACCCTAAACCAACCATAAGGACTATAGACATTACCGGCAGGGCAAGTAGCAGATGACATTTCATATTTCAATTTGAAGATTTTTACTTTTTAGTTTAAGAGCTATAAGAAAATTAGGTTAAAAAATAAGACCCACTAAGAAGTAGATAATCCAAATGGTGCATTTGAGTTGTTCTTAAACGTTTAGGTTTTTTTTTGACATGTCCATCCAGGAGGGAAATGATGAATTTGAATTAGTGGCTTTCGCTTCATGAGGCATGGTCCTTAGTCGATTGAGCTACCCCTAAAGACATAAACGTTTAGTTTTAGTTGTTCTTAAATGCTCAATTTCATTAAAGCCTTATTAAACTTTTCTTTTTACCTGAGCTGTCAACTTTTGACTTTTTTTCCTTTGCTTTTTTGGGTCTTCTGCGTTTTTTTGTCTTGAATACGAAAATTAAGCCAGACAATAATATATTGTGGAAGAGAGAGCATGCGCAGTGCAGGTCTTCTGTATTTATTGACTAAGCCAAGAAAAAAACGCATGATTTGAAAACTTATTTTTGTTTTTTTTTGTTTTGTTTTGTTTTTTTTTTTTTTTTTTTTTTTATGCTTATAGCTTATGCGTGAAAATATAAATTGCATTTAAACTAGAGTTAATTAAATTATTTATGAAATTTGTTAGTTATATTTTTAATTATTTGTAATCATTTTTTTTTTTTAAAACTCTTTTTAATCTTGCCTCCCGTGAATCGATATTTTGGCTCCGTCACTGTCTTCATCTACTCATCTTATTTTTAAATTCACCATTAAATTTATTGGACCAAAAGTTCAATAGTAAATTTAAAACTTGATTATATGAAAATGAGTAATAAATGGTTGGAGAATGAATGTCTAACATCTTCCTTTGGTTAATAAATGTTGAGATGTAACATCTTATTAGTTTGACTATTTTATTTTGGTTTTGATAAGAAGAAAAATGGAGGAATTTTACTAATTGGTAGAGGTTTCTTACTTCCAATACATACAAGTCTCTTTAAAACTCTAAAAAAATATATAAAATTCAAAAATACAAATCAATCAATTGATTTCGGTTTCAATTTCAAATGGGGCCTTTAATAAAGACGACTCATTTTTTTTTTTTTTTTGAAACAGAATGACTTTTTTTAGTTGGAAGTCTCGCAAAATCTAACACAAATTAAATGAGAAATTATGCCTCTTTCAATGAATTGTTAGCCAATATTGGCTACGTAAGCCTCCCATTGATTGCGGTTGTGATTATGGCAGTTTTTAGTCCAGTTATGTTAAAATATATAGACTGTATTTTTGCATTTGTTGTTAAGGTAATAGTAATATTGTCACGTGGATAAATGTATAACATTGCATTTGTTGTTTATGGCATGGCGTTATCATATATATACATGGGCGGCTCAATGAAAAATTTAAGCCTAAGGCATTTTTTTTATTTTAAAATATAAATATAATCTTTTTTTATTTATTAAATATTTAAAAAATTAATTTAAAAATCATTCGCCTAAATTAATTTTTAGATTTAAAATTACTATAAAAAGCATTTTTGTGGACAGAAAATATTCGACGTACTATTATATTTGTTGATTTTAAATCATAATCAACATTAACAATATGATCGAACATGCAAGAGGTGTAGACAGAAAATATGCGTAAAAAGATGCTTTGATGTGTACATCTAAGGAGATTGTAGCCGACAAATTTGACGAAGACAATTAGACAAATGCAAAGAAAATATAGGAGGAGATGCTCCAAATTTATATATATATATATATATATATATATATATATCTATTCTGAGAGAAGTCGTGAGAAAAGACCAAACACCATCGACCACAGAGAATTGATTGAGGAAAGATGTCGGAATCTCATCCGATGAACGGCGGAGACGGCACTTACAGTTACTCCAAAAACTCCTACTTCCAGGTTTCTTCAACTCTACCTATTTTTTTTTCTGTTTTCTCCGTTGCATGATCCTCCTCTTTCTCTTTTTATTTATTTATTTTTAAATTATTTGGTAGTAAAATATTTACCAGCCAAATAACAGAGATCGCTGGGGCTGGAATTGAAACGTTGGTATGATCAATTTCAGTACATCAAAACTCAGCTGTTGCTTTTCAGCTATAATTTTATTTATTTATTTTATTTTTTTTCTGGTTAAAAAAATGACGAACAACCCAAATTGTAACAAAAATATGGATAAGGATTTTCAAGAAATTGTAGATTCTTAAATTATGTGAATTTAGTCTGTTTCTTACATCGAACGGCATGAAAAATGCTACCTATTAAAAATGTAATATGTTACCAATTAATTAGAATTGAGTATATTTTTATCAGGTTGTGTTGTGCTTTGTGTCGTAGAAAAGCTTTGAACAAAAAATAGTCTTTTAGTTTACTGAAAAAGAAGGGTCTCTTTGAAAGTGAAGAAAAAGTTCTTTGGGAGGATTTTTTTTTTTTTTTTTTTGGATGCTTCGGTAGCATGCTACATTTTTATTAAGATTCATTTTCAAGCTTTTCGATGTAAGGAATAGCATGAATTTAAATAATTTGAGAATCGACAATTTCAAAGAAATTGTAATGGATCCTAATACCAAAAATAGCCGTATTTTTTTTTTTGATAAGTAGTTTAAATTTATTATGTATTATTTATGTTCCTGGCAAATATCTTCGGAAACATGTATGCTTGTTTGCATATGTGTGATTAAGATGTATATGATGCATAAACGAGCCTACATCTAAAGGGAAGTGTTATGATATAAATTATTAAATTTATCACTTTCTTATCAGCTTAAATTTTTTAAGATAAATGATAATTTTATGATGGTAATTTTATAGATGCCATTTTCCTTTCATGATATGAACAAACCAATCTTCTTGGCCTTCATCATAGCCTAGACCATACCAGTAATGGCTATGGCTATGAGCCAATAAAGATGGTAATGACGAAGGTGAGAACAGGAAGGAGAAAATTGACATCCTTAACTTATGTACAGAGAGCAACTACAAATAATGCCAAGGCAATGATGGATGATGCAATTGCAGAGAAGCTTGATGTTATTTCAGATTGCACATTTCGAATTGCAGATTTGGGATGTTCAGTTGGACCAAACACTTTGTTTGTGGTGCAGAATATAATAGATGCTGTTCAACACAAATACCAATTATCCGAATTCCAAGTGTTTTTCAATGACCACGCCTCCAATGATTTCAACACCCTCTTTGCCTCTTTTCCACCCAAGAAGCCATACTTTGCAGCCGGCGTGCCGGGGTCTTTCCACGGCCGGTTATTCCCTAAATCCTCCCTGCACTTTGTGCATTCATCATTTGCACTCCATTGGCTGTCCAAGGTGCCAGAAGAGTTGCTGAACAAGAAGTCTGCATCATGGAACAAGGGGAGGGTTCACTACACAAGCGCCCCGGATGAAGTAGCTCATGCTTATGCAGCCCAATTTGCTGAGGACATGACAATGTTTTTAGATGCTAGAGCTAAAGAGGTTGTGGTGGGTGGACTCATGGTGCTTCTCATGCCAGCCACCCCAAATGGGATCCCTCATTCTAAAGCACCATCGGGATTGATTTGTGATCTCCTGGGGTTCAGCCTGATGGATATGGCCAAGGAGGTATTACTTTTTTGCATTGGGAGCTTTTTAAGTGAAACACTTCAATGCAACTAAATTTATATATTGAACCTTAAAAATATCCAAAATTATATTGAAATAAAATCCATTTCATTATTTGATTATTCGCCTTGCCCTTTCCATTTTTTTTTTTGGTTGTTGTTGCAGGGATTAATAAGTGAAGCTCAGGTGGACTCTTTCAACTTACCTACGTATGCTCCCTCGCCCAAGGAGATGACAGAGCTTGTGGAAAGAAATGGGTTTTTCAGCATCGAGAGAATGGAAATGACAAACCCTCCGTCAAGCATTGATGGCCCAGTCAATGGGCAGGCATGGACAATGCACTTGAGAGCTGGCCTGGAGGGCATAATCAACAAACATTTTGGAGCTGAGATTATCGATGACCTGTTTCATCGATTCCATAAGAAAATTGAAGAGTTTTTCGCCCTACTGGAGTCTTCATCCAAAGAAAGAACTCAGATCTTTGTTGCTTTAAAACGCCTATGATGTTTCGTCTATTGAAACAGACATAATTTGCTTGTGTTTTTCCTTTTTGCACGCTGGTTATGTTAATGTCCAAAGAAACTTAAATCATAAGCTGCAAATGTTATTAAGTCAAATTCAGATGAATTTTAATTCAATCACTTTACTTTTTGTTTCAAAGACATGTCAGGCAACGTGAATTCCAATTCAATTCATACCCCTGTTAGTTCGAACATCATCAATGGGCCATAGAGAGCATGCTTGTTTCAAGTTTGAGTTCAAATGACAAACAGAGAAATTTAGAAACTAGCTGGCACATTTGTACTCTTAAGCAAGGGTAACGACCATTTTGTGCCCATAATCTACATGTAGTACTTTTGCATACCAAAAGAGCGATTTTAAACCAAATCATAAAAAATGTATTATTTGAACTTCATGTTTTTAAAAATGCAGATTGACGGCATAAAAACCAATTCTGTCAATCACAAAACCTCAAGAAAAGGAAGAAACCATAGATCTACATAGCAAAATGATTAACTTTGAGTTCCGTCATCAGCTTAGACCTTTTACACCTGACTGACCTGATGGAATATGCACCGCCAATAAAAGAAGCAAACATTACGTACTTCAGTTAAAGTCTGCACTTCCTATTCACATACACATACTTGGGTTTTGAGGGAAAAAAAAGAAGTAAGCTACAGAGATAATCAAAAAAAGTTTCAAAGGTGACAACAAAATGCGGATTTCTCAGCTCAAATGCAGTACATGACTGAATTGGTGCTCCAGAGAAGATGGGTGTAGAGCCCTTCCAATACTTGCTTTATCCTTCTTAATGTGGACCAGCTTGTCATAAACACACCATGGAAAACTAAGAAAATGATCTCGATTCATACCTTCATTGTAGCGACCCCAGTAAGTGTCATGATATGTAACATAGTACCAAGCTGAGGCTTTGGCATATACATCATCAGCTCCAGAATCTAATCCACTTCCCTTCTCATTGAACCAGGCTCTAGCTTCCTTTCTCAAGGACCTGACAGCCACAGTAATTGCTTCTGCATCTCTTCTCTTGGTGAAAGACTTGGCCATTCTCATAATATTCCCACTCATTATTTCAGCCTCAGTTTTGATGCCATAATAGTCCATCAAGTTCCCCAACTTGTAATCGTAATTGCTTTTGTAAAAGAAAGCGTCGTCGATGAAATCCTCAAAGCCATCAACTTCCATGTCAGGGTCATATGACCGCCTTGCCCTTTCCTTAGTGAAGGACATAGAAGAATTAGTATTCGGTGCAATGTCTTTCACCTCCCGGAAAAGCTTTCCAATCACATTGTATGACTCATAGGTGGGTTTGTCTGGCTTCTCCATGAAATCAGGATATTCTTTGGCATGAAGCTTTTGTGGTACTTCAGCTGGTATGCCAGTTTTTGGAAAGTCAACAGCGATTGAGAATAGCTTTGCAAGCTCTATACATGGGCTACTCATTGCTTTTTGAAGCTCTCTATCAGCATGAACAGTGTGGGCATTGGCAATAATTCCTAAGCTGTCGTTGACTATGTAGTTAACAAAATACTCCTCGACTTCCTGGAGCAGAAGAAATGAACATCTCTTATATCATAATAAGTCGCAATGTGTGAGGGTTAAAAGAAAATTGAACTGAAGCTGAAATTTGAATGACATTTACAGCTATATTATGATATGTACAGGAATGCAACTCATCAATTCAATGCTTTGAAGGATTTTCACGGAATTTCAATCTGTTAAATGATGAACAGTTTAAGATGCGACATAGTCAGCTAATCAAATTTACTATCATTTAATACTACAATTGAAATTAGGCTTATATATGACCACAACCCTAATACAATGTCAAGTAGTTCCCCTTTTAGATGACCTTTAAAAGCAAAACAATGTAACAAACTCTCCACTGGTTAGACAAGAGACCATAAAAGATATTTCTTTCCAGGAGCAGGGGAGAGCCCATGGAGAAAACCGAACCCAGACCCCACCCATGCTTTGAAGTGCCTTCAATCCTTGGACCACCACGAAAGGCACTCAATAAACCAACATGTTAACAAGAGTGTAAAAATATGCCGCCTTTCCATGCTAGGTTGCCTATATATATTGCATATCATCTGGTCATTTAGTTTGATGTAACAGCTTCTAAGCTGGTTTCTTGGCCACACATTCTAAGTTGTTATTTGATATCATCCTTATTTTCTTCTTTTTTCTTTTTTGTTGTTTCCTTTTTTTCTCGGAGTTATTATATCTGGGACATGCTGCTCATGATAAGCAAATCCTCTAATTAGCACTAGTGTTTGGAATAGACCAATATTTTCTTTTCCTTCTTTTCAATCTCGAACGTGAATACACGCTTCTCACAAGGGCTCTACCTCTCTACTGGATCATGCCCATGAGTTCAATATATAGTTTCTATTTACAGAAAATTAGTTCTTAAAAGAATCAAGGTTTGGGGCAATGAAAGAATCATGATAAGGCATTTTGAAGTAATAAACTCACTCTCTCCATAATCTATTCGTAAATGTCTTCAAAAGTGAAACAACAATCACTAAGAAATAAGTTCCATAGGCAACATTAATCATTTGTTATTAATCCATTCCAATGTGTCCACTAGAAAGAACTGATTGAAAACCATTCAATATGCAACTTAATCATTTTTCACCATCCATTTGACTGTGTTCAGTAAGAACTGACACTATAATAACTACAAGGCACATAATGTCAGAAAAGACTTGAAATGTAATCTTCACAAATATTATAATGTCATCAATCCACACAAGGAGAGATACAGATCATGACTAATGAAATGTAACATTAAGATCCTCTTCATTGCAAACAAAATAAGAACCAAGGGGCATACCAAAAGAACAGAATAGAACCTAGAATATACATTTCTTTTAAAAGAAAGTTCCCAAAAATTACTTGAACATGACAATATATTAAAGAGAGTAATACCTCAATGGTAACATCATGATCCAACTGGATGCTTTGTGCTGGGAGGTAATCCATTGGTTTAACTTGCCGAGGTGGAATCAGTTCAGGATCCCAACAGACAAAGTAAATATCTCCATCCAAATCACTACCGGAACACTCATTTGGATGAGGTCTAAGATTTCAATTAGAATTTTGATATCAGTAATCCAGGTTTAGATGGAAAATATTGTGAATAATACACAGCAATCAAGTAAAAGCAGCACTTCAGGTTATACTTTATAAAAGAACAAACTACAATCCACCACATAAAAATCAATTATTGCTTCCATAGAGAGAGAAAATCATATCTGATCTTTTGCATAAACAAGATAGGGACCATTATCTTTCACTGAACCAAATCCCTAGGTGTCATATTACATTGATATAAATACACAAATTGGTTTTAATGTGAAAATGTCTAATTTATCTAAACCCCAATTTTAGGGCTTCAAGGGAAAGGGAATTTTTTATGTAGCACAGTTCTTCAATTTCTAATAAGAAACAACATAAGGTAGCTACAAACATCCTTGAACGCAAGATATGTTGTTCTTTCATTTGTTGGAAACTTTCGTAGGCACATATCCCAAACCCATACCCTGTCATATCATGTTTTAACAAATGATAAGCAAACTTGACAGAAAAATAAAAGAGATATGACCAGTCTCATTGTACTCAAGGACTAAAAATTAAAGGACTCTGTAAATTTATCCACTGCAGTCAAAAGTCACAGAATTCATATTAAGAATGAATTCTGGCAGCCAGTGGTTCATATCCGAAACAGATACCATGTCATATCATGTTTTAATAAATAACAAGCATACTTCACAGGAAATAAAGAGATATGACCAGCCTCAAGTACTCAACTATTAAAATTTAAAGGACTTCATGTAAATTTACCGGCTGCAGTTAGAGTCATAGAATGTCATCTCCAGACAATAAATTCTTGCAGCCAATGGTTAGAACCTAGCTCATAAACAAAGATGAGCTATCTCAAAAAAGATGAGAGAAGAAGCTTAAAGTTGCTGTCCTACAATTCCAACTACGATAAAATTCTGCAATTCAACTTTAAATTCAAACTAAGGCTCAAATGTATGGTAGACAAACATAATTTACTGATATAATGTCGCAGAAGTACTAAGAGATAAATTTACCTAGATCCTCTTTGAGGGAAAACAACACAATCCACCAAATGGTGCAAAGCCGTCACATCTACAGCCCTTAAAACACGCACATCCCCTGGATGCAAGCAGGGGTTTTTGGCAACTACTACCTTCCCCTCAACAACAAAACGCTGATTTGATCCAGTGCCACTGTACATTATGGAATCATTGTAGAACTCCTGATGTTTAGTGCCAGAAAATTGCACAAATACCTGACCATATTTCAAGGTTCTGGTTTCATCCAGACATCCCATCATTGCTCTTCCATCTGGAATAAAAATCCTTGTTTTAATCCGCAATTCCAACAACTTTGATGCTCGGAACGTCTGCAGCATCATAGAAAGAAATGGTTCAGCATCCGGCTTATAACCACACATGAGCATTTCCTTCAGAATGTTGGTATTCTCTCCCGGGGACATCATATCAAGAGCCTCCTGTGCCTTTAATGGATCTGTTAGTATAGCATCCAGTTGTTCCATGGCTTCTCTTTGTTTAGTCTCAAAAACATGATCGTTAACACCAAGGGTAGACAAAAGACTGATCAACTGGCGATTCAGATAACAAGGTTGAAACTTGCTAAATGCCAAGACATTGAGTTTTGTGTTTCCTGATTCATACTTGGACATGCTCTTCCTTAATGATAATTTCATTGATGAGGTTGGATCAACAGCTACAACACCTTTATACCCACCGTATCGGATCTGAAAGGCAGACGGACGGGTTCCTTTACAGCCACATTTTAAAGCCACTTTCCGGGCAAATTGAGCAGATATTTTCCCAATTCCATCAGAGAAGACATACTCGACTCCAGCCCGCTCAACCTTTATATCAGGAATAATTTCCATTTCATGCCTACCAACACTAAGAGTTTCTTTGGATGAACCGAAGGATTGACCCAGTCTGGCAGCATATTTTGCCACATTTTTAATCGAACTAAAATTGCCCATCCACTCTCTTATATCAGCAGCAGTTAGTCCATCTCTTGAAGCAAACATCCATATAGAATTATCCCGCAACTGACTTGATGAGAATGCAAGAGTTTCAAACTTCTTACCAGCGATAACTATGCCATTTCTAAGAATTGACAGAATCCTTTTGTATATTCCAGTTCTCCTATCCTCGTTTGCAGAAGACGTACGTGGAGATAAATCTGTTGAAAACATTTTATCCAACTCCTCATCAACAAATGAGACACGAAGAAAATTATCAATATCTTCAGAAAAATGACGCAGTACATGGTTTGATACATTAATTTCTGGACCACAGAAGTACACTTTAGAAGGTGTTATCTGAACCCTGTGTACATACACCAACCCGGAGTCTAGGGATATAGCAGGCGGCTTTGGAGGATGTCTTGACGTGAGGTACTTTAGATACTGTTCTTTGAGCCACCTCGATGGCTCATAGCAACATTCTTTTAAATGACACAGTTTCTCAAGGGCATGCTCTATATGGGTAATGTCAAACTTACAGGGATCAACCAAGCGATAAAAAGTTTTATCAAGTGTTGGCCCAGCAAGATAGCCATTCTGAACCAACATGTTAATTCTGAACAAGATGTCATAAGGTAAATCAACACCGGGAGGAGGACCAACAACAGGAACTAGATCCAGATTGCAAGAAAAAGTAGAACCACTTTCCAAAACATATCTTCCTTCACTTTCTTTATAATAAGCAAAGTTTTCCTGAAAATTTGGAAGTTGGAGACCATAAGGAAGCTCCAAACATAGACCAGAAGACTGCCCAATACAGTATGATGGAGTAAAATCAATTGCCCGGATCCATTGTTCATCAGAGCTATCCTTGAAAAAATTGAGCAACAGATCTTCAGATACATGTCCTGAAGAGCGTGAATCTTTCTCATAGATCCGAGGAGCTCCGAATAACTAACATTTCAAAAAAAGAACATACACAGTAAGAATCATTTTTTTTATTGGTAAGTTATACACACACTCGTGGTACATGAACCCACAACCTCAACCTCCACCTTGCAACAAAGGGAGGAAGCATCAATATATAGATCAAAACTATGCTAATTAAGCAGTTGCCGTTTAGTACTAGAGACAGTAATGCCTTTTTATTAAAATGTTGCATAAGATAAATAACTGCTTTAAAATTATTTTGCATAAGTCATTCAATTTATATATGCATCACAAGAACTGATAAGGTTTATCAGGAATAAATACAACTTCTTAGCAGAGAAGATTGAAAAATGAAGTTAGGAGGATTTTATTTATAAGGGTTAGATGATAAAAGAAGATAGGCTAAACTAAGAACAATAATGAAAATGAAGATAGAAAGAGCAATTTAAGCTTATACCTTGCCAACAAGGTCCCCTCCTAGTAACTTCAGCCAAGACAAGCATTGACAACTCCAAAATAGAATGTATTCTCAAATTTACTTGTGACAAATACTTATTAGCTGTCTCTAAAAGAAGTGCCTAATTAAAATTTCTTTAAAGTATTCCATATATCGTTATTTTGAAATTCATCAAAACCAAGTATTTTTTTCATGAGCATGAAAAGTATAGATTTGAACATTTTCTTTGGACAATGAAGAGGGAAAACAAGAAAAAGAAAAGGATCTCTCTCTCTCGCCAAAGAGTAGGGACTACACCTACAGGCTACAGCCCATTACCAAAAAATGTGAACCCCCTCAGGAATTTAGAGTTGGAGGTGTAGATGGGCTTGCAAATAAATATCTTTTTTATTTTTTATTTTTTATTTTTTATATAAGTAATGTCAATTCATTAATAAAGCGCAGAGAGACACAACCCTGATACACAAAAAGTATATAATGGAACCCCTAATAGGAACGAACAGAAAATAAATTTAAAAAATCTGCATAAGTAAAAACACTCAAACTATGATGAACCGCTATCCAAATATATATCGTGTTAAGCAAACACTTCTATAGCTCTAACATCGATGTCAGTACATATTCAAAGTGCTGCGCATTCTGCTTCCGCCAAAGACACCACATTAAAGACAATGGAACTAACCGCCAAACATCCTTAGCTAGACCACACCCAAACGAAGCGCCCCATCTAGTCAACAATTCCAGCACCCTTTGTGGCATAACTCACTATACCCCAAATAAAGTAAGAATGTAACTCTATAGATCGCGAGCAACTTTGCAATGAAGCAGCAGATGTTTAATGGACTCTCCACTCTTTTTACACATAAAGCACCACTCAATCATCACATTCACAGATTGTCATGCGTCAAAATTTTACCTAACGCTGTTGTCCATACAAAGAAAGCCACCATCGCCGGAACCTTAACACACCAGATACTCTTCCAAGGAAATGAAGGGCCATATTTTCTATTTAACACTTCATAAAAGGACTCCACTTCAAATAGACCCCTTTTGGATAGGCTCTAAACTAACCTATCATCCTCTCCATGTTGAACCGAAGTAGAATAAAGCCGAGCGAAGAAAGAAAGTACCATCTTCATCTCCCAATCTTGGACTGGACACATAAAAATGACATTTCACTGAGTAGCTCCATTTTGAACCAAATTATCTGCCACCCTCACATCTTTATGCCTCACAATACTAAACAAAACTGGAAAATATTGATTTAAAGATCTATCCCTACACCACAAATCTTGCCAGAAGCTTACATGTGACCCAACCCCAACCTCAAAACGAAAAAAGTTATGAAACTTATCCCACCCCCTTCTAATATGTTTCCACACGCCTACTCCAAAAGTACGCAATGCCTCTTTATAACACCACCCACCCTTTAGACTCTCAAATTTGACTTCAATCACCATTCCCCATAATGCCTCTCTCTCCCTACCACATCTCCACAACCATTTTCCCATAAGAGCTCGATTAAACTGGATGAAGTTATAAACTCCCAACCCATCTGATTTTAATGGAGTACAAATCATGTTCCAATTCACTAAATGGAATTTTGCCTCATCTCCAATGCCACCCCATAAAAAATCCCTTTGAAGTTTATCAAGTTGATTAGGCACACCCACTGAAATAGGGAATAAGAAGAAGTAAAGTTGGTGACATTTCTCAGGTCTTGGGGTAGGACCGTGGTCCAATCCTCGCCAAAGCTAGGTGGGAGAGTGGTCGGTAAGTCTCCTCTGTCCCTTCTCAGGCGAGGTTTCCTTATCCCGAGTGCTCCCTCCCCTTTGAGTGGCTGTGCTTCTCCTATCACTGGAAAGGGGGCGAATTTCGGGTTGGATGGCTTGACTCAATCTCAGAAGTGGCCGGGTGGGGTTGGCATGTCTGGGGAGATTTTTTTTACCCCCTGGGTGTATGTCATCTTAACATATCCTTGGATTGGGTGTCGGATGGGGTTGGAGATGACCATTGGGCTAAAAAGGGTTCTCTTAAGATCAAAGGGAAGAGAGAGGTGTTGAATTTGAAAAGCGCCATTGATTACAGTGGTGCAAGCATGCCCTCTATGCGAATGAAAGGAAAGGCTTAGGTGCTGGAGCATTGAGTGTTCCTTGTGGGTTTTGGGTTTTAAGGGCTTTAGTTATTGTGAGTTTGTTTGGGTTTTTTCTTATAGCTTTGAGTGCTCTTCGTGGATTTCGAGTTGAGGGTTCGATTTTGAGGGCTTTTGGTTGTTGAGGGTTTGTTGGGTTTCTTTATTTTTATGGGCTATTTTGTTTTTCACTTTCTAGTTAGGGGCTTCCTCTTGTAAACTTCCAGTGTATTTAGGAGCGTCTTATGCTTTTAATAAGACCAGTTTATTACTTATCAAAAAAAAAAAAAAAAAAAACGTAGGAAGGTTGGAAAGAGTACTTTTAAGAAGAGTCAGCCGACCACCTTTCGACAAATACATTTGCTTCCATCCAGCCAACTGCCATTCCATCTTCTCAATAACACCATTCCAAATAGAAGTGGCCTTATAAGAAGCAGTCAACGTTAAACCCATGTATGTCAAAGGCAAAGATGCGACCAGACATCCAAGGGGTTGAGCCAACCCTTCGACATCCTCCACATCACCGATAGGAACAATTTCTGATTTTCCTAAGTTAATCCTCAATCCTGAAGTTGCCTCAAAGCATGAGAAGATACAGCGCAGATGTCGAATTTGTTCTGCTTGCACACCACAAAAAATCAATGTGTCATCAACAAACAGTAAATGATTCAAAACTAAAGCATTAGAATCCCTGGATCCCATTCAAAACCTTGTCAAGTAACCCTGATTCATTGCCGCAATCAGCATCCGGCTCAATGCCTCCATAACCACGACAAACAATACAAGTGAAAGTGGATCTCCTTGTCACAACCCACGAGTGCTATTAAAAAAAACCAAATGGAGTTTCCATTCACAAGAATAGAAAATCTCACCGTAGAAATATAAAATTCTATCCAAACCCTCAATTTCTCTCCAAAACCACAACGATGCAGCATATAGAGCAAGAAATCCCAATTTTTTTTTTTTTGATAAGTAATTGCAATTATATAAAAAGCGCAGAGGGGCGCAACCCTTATACACGGGAAGTATACAAGAGAACCCCTAACAGGGACGAACAGAGAATAAATTTAAAAATTCTACATAAGTAAAAGAACTCAAACTATGATGGGGCGCTATCCAAAAATATAAAGTATTGAGCAACCGCTTCCGAAGCTCCATCATGGATGTCTCTACATCTTCAAACAGTCTAGCATTCCGCTCCCTCTAGATACACCACAGCAAGCATAAAGGAGCTAACCGCCAAGCCTCAATAGCAAGACCACCCCCAAGCGCCGCCCCCCAACTATTCAGCAACTCCAACACCGTACGTGGCATAACCCACTCGACCCCAAATAAAGTAAGGACAAAGCTCCAAAGAGCCTGGGCTACCTCGCAGTGAAGCAACAAGTGATCAATAGACTCCCCACTCTTCTTACATAAACAACACCACTCAATTACTATCACCTTCCTCTTACGCAAGTTATCATGCGTCAAAATTTTGCCCAAAGCAGCTGACCAAACGAAGAAGGCCACCCTAGTTGGAGCCTTAACACGCCAAATATTCTTCCAAGGAAAACATGGGACAACAGGGCCACCTTTCCTAATAAGCTCTTTGTAGAAGGATCTCACCTCAAATAGACCATTTCTAGAGGGATTCCACACTAACCTGTCACCCTCCCCATGTCGAGTCGAACTGGAGTATAGACGATCGAAGAAAGAAATGACCATATCCAACTCCCAATCCTGAATATGTCGCGTGAATAGAACATTCCACTGAATAGCACCATTATGAACCACCAAATTATCTTCTACCGTCGCGTCTTTATTCCTTGCTATACTAAAAAGAGCTGGAAAGCATTGCTCCAAGGATCTATCCCCACACCACCAATCTTGCCAAAAGCTAATATTTGATCCATTCCCCAGTTCAAACCGAACAAAATTACGAAATTCCTCCCACCCCCTCCTAATATGCTTACATACACCTACTCCAAATGAACCCGAAGCCTCTTTCGAACACCACCCCCCCTTTAAACTCTCAAACTTGGCATCAATCACCAAACGCCATAAAGCCTCTCTCTCCCTACCATATCTCCACAGCCACTTACCCAAGAGAGCTCGATTGAGCTGGATGAAATTGTGAACTCCCAACCCACCTGTAGGCAAAGGTGTGCAAATCTTGTTCCAATTAACTAGATGAAATTTGATCTCGTCACCAATGCCACCCCAAAGAAAATCCTTTCGAATTTTATCAAGACGATTAGCCACCCTCACTGGAATAGGAAACAATGATAAATAATAAATGGGGATGTTGGAGAGCGTACTATTAATAAGAGTCAACCGAGCACCCTTCGACAAGTACATCCGCTTCCAACCTGCCAACCTCCTTTCCATTTTTTCAATAACACCATTCCAAATAGAGGTGGACTTGTAAGAAGCACCCAACGGCAAACCCAAATAAGACATAGGCAGAGAAGCAACCCTACATCCAAGAAGATTAGCCAGCCTTTCGACATCCTCTACTCCACCAATAGGGACGATTTCTAATTTTTCTAAATTAATTCTCAAGCCAGAAACTGCCTCAAAGCATAAGAAAATACATCTCAAATGTCGAATCTGTTCTTCTTGAGCGCCACAAAAGATCAAAGTGTCATCCGCAAACAGCAGGTGATTCACAACTACGGCCTCGGAATCCCTGGAGCCCACTGAGAACCCAGTCAAATTACCCTAATCCAAAGCGGCAGTCAACATCCGACTCAAAGCCTCCATAACCACCACAAACAACAGAGGAGAAAGAGGATCTCCTTGTCGCAACCCACGAGAGCTACTAAAAAATCCGGTTGGGGTTCCATTTACAAGAATAGAAAATCTCACTGTAGAAATACAAAAGCGTATCCACTTCCTCCATTTTTCCCCCAAACCACATCTCTGCAACAAATAAAGCAAGAAGTCCCAGTTCACATGATCATAAGCCTTCTCCAAATCCAGCTTACACAAAAGTCCAGGTTCCCCCGATCAAATATGAACATATGCCTTTTCCAAATCCAGCTTGCATAACATCCCAGATTCCCCCAATCGAATTTGACTATCCAAGCATTCATTAGCAATAAGCATTGAATCCAAATTTGTCAACCGACAATAAAAGCATTGTGTCTTAGAGATAATCTTGCCCAATACTAACTTAACCTGTTTGCAAAAACCTTGGTAATAATCTTATACACCCCCCCCCCCCCCCCCCCCAAAAAAAAAAAACTAATAGGGCGAAAATCCTTTACATCCAAAGAACAAGTCTTCTTTGGAATTAGAGAAACAAAAGTAGCATTAAGACTCTTCTCAAACTGGCCTCTATTATGGAATTCCGCAAATACATCCATAAGATCCTTTTTCAATATTGCCCAACACTTTTGAAAGAAAGCCATTGTCAAGCCATCTGGACCCAGTGCCTTATCTCCATTCCTATCCCTTACTACATCCCACACCTCCTCCTCAAACTCTCTTTCTAACCAAATACTCTCATCCGCATCAATGGATAAGAAAGATAAACCATCCACCTTGGCCTCCAAGAACACTGCTCAAAATACAATTTGCTGTAATAATGTACTATATGCTCTTTTATCTCCAAAGGATTCTTAGACATTGCACCATTTATATCCAAAGAGTCCACATGATTGAATTGACGATGTGGGTTGGCCACCCTGTGAAAAAATTGTGTTTTTGTCCCCCTCCTTCAGCCACCAAGCTCATCATTTCTATCTCCAATTCATTTCCTCAAAAATGAGAATTTTCTCCAGCTCTCTCGACATATCTATCTTTCTAATCCTTTCCTCATCCTCTAAGCAACGACACTCTTCAATTAAATCCAGCTCTCGAATAACCTCCAATAATTCATTCTTTTTCTTCCCTACATCACCAAACACTTCCTCATTCCATTTCTTCAAATCCACATTCAAAGCTTTCAACTTATTAGCCAAAACGTAACTTGGTAATCCATAAAACTCATAAGACATCCACCAAGTTTTAACCTGATCAACAAAACCATCCGATTTCAACCACATATTTTCATATTTAAAATACTTGCTCCCACCTTTAGGCACCCCACAATCCAACAGCAAAGGAAAGTGATATGATAGAAGCCTTGGCAATCTCCTCTTTGTCACTTCAGGAAAAAGTTCTTCCCACTCCAGAGAAATTATGAATCTATCAATTCTAGACCATGTTTGATCTTATTGATTATTTGACCAAGTAAACCGACCACCTTCAAGCGAAAGATCCACCAAACTCTGCATGAATATGAATTCTGAAAATTCTTCCATTACTACAGAATAGTTGGAAACACCTGACATCTCGCTTGGAAATCGAACCACATTAAAGTCTCCCAATACACCATGGCATCTCCCACCAATTCATCATCCCAGCTAACTCATCCCACAATTCCCTCCTATCCACATCATCATTCGAACCGTAAACCCCCCAAACGCCTATACAACATTATCAACAGTATTGAGCAAAGAACAAGCAACTTTATATCTTCCCACACACTCCTCAACCTTCTCCACTACCCATCTATCCCACATTAACAAAATCCCACCTAACACACCACTTGCTCCCATATAGCACCAATCCACATAATGGCAACCTCATAGACTCTACACCACCTCCCTTGAGATAACTGCCATCTTCGTCTCCACCAAACATACAATATCCGCCTTCTAATCCTTTAGAAGCCCTCTAATCCTCAACCTTTTATTAAGCTCATTTAGCCCTCTGACGTTCCACATTAAGATTTTAGGCTTCATTAAAAACAAGATGAGCCCCTTCCCCTATCTCGGCCTCTAATAAATTATACCCCTTTCTTCTCATATTTAAGGGACCAAGCCAACCTATTTAATTCCCGCTGACCTTTTGCCCCTGGTGTAGGTGGAATAGAAGTAGTATACTCTGCCATTGATTGATCTCGGGTAGCTTCAATCTCCTCAAATAATGCCAACATTTTATCCTTCACAAGATAACCCTACAACTTGATAAAAGCCCTTAACTCTTTCAACCAACCACCTTGGTGACACCCTAGGATGATGCACATCTCCCACATCCACTGCCAGGGGTGAGTAACAAAGGTTCGCACCCCTCCAAATCCCCCCTTATTTTATCTTCTTCATACTGTAACAGAAGGCCTTCAGGTAGATACTCCTGCGTGTCCAAAGAATACTGATACAAGACTCCCACGTCCTCTCCCACCTCACCCTTGGACGTAGACCCAATCTCCATTTTGCCACCATCGCTCTCCTAGAAGAAGCTCGCCCTTGCTTCCCCACTGAAATGACTTCTTCTATGTTGCCTCCCACCTTGACCTCTACTGACAGACTATTGACCATCTTGACTTTCGGGACTCCTCCACCATCGACCAAAGTTTCTTCTGCAAGCCTCTGATCGACAAACTCTGAACTAGACCTAGAAGATTCTATCACAGTAATCAACGGCGGACACCTGGAGAGCTGTGGAGCTTGCGGCAGTCCTCCACCAGCTTCCGACATCTCTTGGGCAGGTCTCTCTTCGGCTACAGGGCAAAGCCCAAACATACCGGTGGCCTCATCGGCGTTGTCTGAGCAAAACCCAGACTAGCCAGACGCTACTGCGGAATATTTTGAGTCCGACCCATTCTTTCCGGCCACCAAGGCCTCCGGCGAGCTTCTGACTAACAACGAAACAGTCTGTACTCCTCCATCGCGCATCGCACCCTCAAGTACAGGAACGATGGTCTCTGCCCCAACAATAGAGTGAATCGAAGCCTTCTCTAAGCTCCGACTCATTCCCACTTCGGTATCGTCCATCCACTGCTTCGCCTTCACTCTCCAGAAAGCCTTCGATTATGGGTTGCGACGTTGATAGATCAGGCCAGAAAAATCTTGGCTTTTGACGATGGACTGTGGAATTAAAACATCCCACACGGGCCTTTACCTTTAGACCCAAAAGGCCCACATTTTCTAGTCCCCTCTTCCGGTTCCATTTCACATGCAAACCGGCCCAGTTCGAGATGCTCCATACCTGTCCGCATTCTCCCTGAGAGATATTAAAGGATTTTGTACTGATTTTCTTTTTCTTTTGGTAGTTTTAACTTCCCATCTAATTTTAGATATCATCTTTCTCTCGGTCCAAGGAGTTATACCATGGAGCAAATAATTTCTCTGTAACCACAAGTGATATACAGTATCACCAAGGTAAAGTTTCCGAATGGTAACTCAAAGGACTTCGAAATAACCCAAATAACCCATTGATAAAATTTGCAAGACCAATCTAATTCAGGGTTTATCTGGATTACAAGCTATAATAACTCAAGACACACCAAAATCACTTTCTTGTTCATGGTTAAACCAAAGAGATCTGGAAATTAAACAAGTAGCAGACTTAAACTATCAAGCATGAATCTGAAAAATTCGTCACACACACCACTGGAATCCTTTCATGAAACGAAGAACCCGCCAATAAATATCCCCACTTCCCATAACTTTGTTAGGTTGCTGTGATGCTTCTCAATCTATTTAAATTATTAAAACACCAAAAATATCACATGCAAGAGGGGTAATTCAAAGTGTAAAACAAGCAATTTTTTGAATCTATGAAATAGACAATAACAATACAATGCTTTAATAATACTGATGTTGTGAAGAGAAGATAACCATGAATTTTTTGGATTAATCCAAAGTAGAATGAGCAACCTGAATCAGAAGATACTTCGCAGTTTGATTGCGTGGGCGATGTAACTCAATTTGCCAAACATTCTCATAGAAAAGCTCAAGCCTGTAGTCCACATTATTATGGGACAGAGAAAAATGTAATTTTCGCATTCCACTCCCAAATTTCACAGAAACATTCTCCGCTTTCCACAGGATTAAAAATTTCTCATCCGAGATCTGACAGCCAAAATGCAAAGTAATGTTTTCTATGTAATGCAGAAAGGTTCTTGGCATTGGAACAATATCAAGTTCCATTTGCCATGCCTTCAGATAAGAGCGGCCATAATATAGGCGTTCATTAGCCAAGGAGATAATATACTCAGCCTCGCTGCTGGTGGTGAATTGAATGATAGCATATGCTCTTGGACCCCCAGTTGTATTCCTAACCTTAATAGCATACACAGTTCCTGCACCTGTACGTTGCTCCAGATATGCCTTAACTTCTTGAGCAGTCACACTAGAAGGGAATCCATATAATTGAATCGTCTTACCCATCTAATCCAACTGAATATACCTGGACTCTTTTCTGCCATAACAAGCCAGTCATTGAAAATACATAAGATTTTAATCTAGCATGCGTATAATATATTGTAAATTAGGAAAAGCTACATGTCACAGTTTTTATGAAGAGAGTCAATAAATCTATGCAAATTTTTAACAGAAACTGCCAACAAAATAAATATTTGACCAAAGGTAAGAGATCTACAATATTATATATAACATTAATATCTTGGAGCTGAAGACCCACTTCTCAAATGTTAGTCTGCTAGTCCTATAGCTAAATAACACAGCCAATTTATGGGGGTGCAAGAGCCACCCTTGTGATAAGTATATCGTCTAAATAATTTGTTTTAAGGTTGAAATTTCGAAGATGTTTAAACCTCAATCATTTAAAAAGTGAATTTGCCTAGTGGGACATAAATAGAGGTTCACATTAAAATAACATATATTAAAAAAAAAAAAAAAAAAAAACCAAGAAAGTCTCTACGGATTCCAGAAAGGCAATAAAAGACAGTTCTTATCCAGAAACCAAGTGTTTCTACTACATTCCATAGTATGGATCCTACGATGGCAGAATTTAAACATGTCTATGAAGTTCCAAAGCAGTACATCTATCGAGGGAAGCACAATCTCCCATCATATAGAGTCCGAGAACAAGGTTTGCCTAAGCATGTAACTATCATAATAAAATCCATCACTCTTATTGTCCTTGCAAAACTGATTCCCAATCTTAGTCCATATCTTCATTTGTGTTCATCACCTGCTTGTTTCATACAAGCTGCAACCTCGCCTATTGATCCTGTCATTTTTACCGAATCACGCCTAGTCATCTCAAACAATCAAACATACAAACACAAAAATTGAATAATAAGCAACCACAAAAATTTGGTTTAACTGATTTGAATTCTTCAAAAAAAAAAAAAAAAAAAAAAAACCTTGCCTACTAGTGCCTTAGCATGTAAAAAACACAGTTTTATTTTAATAGAATGTAGGAAGCGCATGCTTTTTTAATAGAATTTCTCCCGACTCTTTTAATGCTTATTAAATAAATATTGTGTTTGTTGCGTGTGAAGGGATACAATGTGGTGGAACAATTTATCAAGGGCCCATTTAGCCATCGTGATTAGTTCCCCCCCCCCCCCCCCCCAAAAAAAAAAAAGAGTCCCAATACCGATCAATGGATCCCCTCTACCGAGGCCCCCTAAATCCTCAGGCCACATTGGGCTTACCCTAACAAAGGGCCTAAAGGACCCTAACCCTTCCCAAATCGAATCAGAGCCCAACGACACCTCTAACCGTTCATCGTAGGTGTGTAGCAGGGAATACCTACCACTTCCATGTCACCATAACGGCCTACTATGGGACAAATCTGACAACTGCTTGCAGTCTACAGAAGGGAATATCTGCTAGCCACCACCCATGTCCACGCACCCTTGGAGGGGTATCCGTATTGACAGGATGTTCCCCAACCAAGGGAACGCCACATGTCCCCAAATGGTTGTACATTGTAAGACCCCCACCTCTATAAAAGGATGGCCACTGTGGTCGGTATGCTCCAAGTTTTCCCTTTATTCTCACGTCTTGCTTTCCTCCCATATTTAGAGCCCCCTACTGACTTAGCAATCAGAGGTATCCCCCGCTGACACACCCGGCAAGCCTCTATTGCTCAGTTTTTTGTCCTTCTTGCAAGTGCCCTCGTCTGATTTAGTAGCATGTGATTAACTGTACTAATAGTTTGGCGTCATTTTTGAAAACCCGAAAGGCTTGCAAATCCCCAGACAAAAGACCCATGTCGAATACTTGATCGACAAGTGTGCGGATGGACAATGCCGACACCTGCAGAAACCAAACCCTCACTGAACCACCAGAACCAGAGGTTTGCAGCACTCGTGACATAATTGTTGTGCCTCACCGAGAATATGGATCTCATTGTTCAGCAGAACCATGAGATACAACGATTCCAGCAGCACAACCCTTCCTTAGTCCACAATAGCGTGTAGCAGCCCCCACCCCACGGAGAAGGAGAAGCAGAAAGGGGAGACCGTGAAAGTGGTACAGAGTGGAGAAGGGTCACCCTCCGTCCCACCTACAAGGCTTGAAGGTCGAACATGCTAAGCACATAGACCAACTTGAAGCAAGGAGTCGAGTTGATGCTCACATTGACTTACAAGCCCAATTCTAAGGATCTGTTATAACTGCCAATGGCAATCGTGCTTCCAAAGTTAAGAGCCTCCTAGAGGGGACAAATATTCCCTTTACAGCCAGGGTCATGGTGTTCTCCCCTCCCCCTCCCCCTCCCCACAAACTTTAGAGTGCCTCAAACGAAGACGTATGATAGTGCCAAGGACCCCTTGGACCATATTGAGACTTACAACACTTGCATAGTCCTCCTGGGGTCCCCAACGAGATTATGTGTCGAGCCTTACCAACCACCTTGAAAGGGCTTGCCCGACAATGGTTTGGGAATCTGTCATCCAACTTTGTGGACTCTTTCAAGGATCAGTGCAAGTTGTTCCTTACACAATTCATTGAGGATCGAAACTGGAGGAGACCTGCAGCTTACCTCCTAAAACGAGTAAGACAGAGACCCTCAACGACTTCATGGCCAAGTTCAACAAAGAGAAGCTCTCGGTCAATGACCATGATGAGCGTCGTCTTCGCCACACTTCTTAGGGGAATTTGGTCGAGGAGCCCATTCATAGAGGAGCTTACCCAAAGGACCCCCCCTCTACCCTCCAACAATTCATAGACAAGGCAGAAGAGTTCATGAACGCTGAGGATACGATAAAGGTCTTTATTGAGTAGAGTCAACAGGACAACGCTAGCCACTCGGATATGGAAAGGAAGGAGCCCCCTCAAGCAGAAAAGAAGGTGGCCATTGGTACAACAGTTGATTGCTTTCCTCCACAAGAACAAAGATGTGTTCGCATGGACACCTGAGGGTATGTCGGGCATCGATTCTGAGTTATAGTCCATCGATTAACACAAACCCAACTATCAAGGCAGTCAAACAAAAAAATGAGAAGTTTTGCACCCGAGCACAATCAAGCGGTCACCAAAGAAGCAAAGAAGCTCATGCAAGCCAAATTTATAAAAGAGGTGCAGTACCCCGAGTGGCTCTCTAATGTTGTCATGGTCATGAAAGCAAGCAGAAAACGTAGGATGTGCATCGACTTTACCGACCTCAACAAGACATGCCCTGAAGGCAGTTTCCTTCTCCCTCAAATTGACCTTCTTGTGGATTTCACTGCTAAGCACGGGCTGCGCAGTTTAATGGACTCATTCTCAGGCTACAATCAAATAAGGATGTATGAGCACGAGTTGCTTAGTTTCATGGACGAACTTCTCAGCTGTATGGTCTCCCAACAAGGAATCGATGCAAACCTAGAAAAGATAAAGGTCATATTGGAAAGGCAACCACCACCGAATGTGAAGGAGTTACAACAACTAACTGGCAAAGTAGTTGTGTGGACCGAGGAGTACGAGAATGCCTGCCCTTTTTCAAGATGTTACAGAAGGCTTCCCGATCGACAGACAAGTGCGTACTGTTTTTACCAGTAGACGAACAAGTGCCTGGCCTTTTTCCCCGTTCATTTTAAGTTGACGAACATGAGCCTGCCCTTTTTCAAGGTGTTACGAAAAGCTTTCGAGTGGACCAAACAGTGCGAGAATGTCTTTCAGGAGCTGAAAAATTACCTCGACAATCCACCCTTCTCAGCCAAACCAAATTCAAAGAACCACTATATTTGTACATTGTAGTGTCACCCACTACAATCAGCTCGGCCTTAATACAGGAATAGGATGGAATTCAACAACCGATCTACTATACCAGTCGGGTCCATCGGGAGGCCGAAGAGAGATACTCGGAGATGGAGAAATTGGACTTCACATTGGTCACAATAGCTTGTCGGTTGCGCCCCTATCTCCAAGCCCACTCGATGGAAGTCCTAACCGATTGTAATGACCCTGTAAATAACGGAGAATCTATTTCACTGCCTGCCAATAAACCTTGCAATGACTAATACTGACTGCCTGTGAAATATCTAGATGAGTACAGCGCCCAACTACACTAGAGTAAGGTACATGCTACATGGAAAGCTCCCCCCTCCTCACTCTGTAGTTCTAACACTTCTGAGAGTATGAAATGTGTGTCATACGGAGTACTCATTAACTCAAAGATTTTCTTAACACCACCCAAATCTTTCATTTCAAACTCATCACCCAAAAGAGATTTTAATTTCTCAACCTCAAACATACTTTTAGCAGCAATAAACATGTCATCCATATAGAGCAACAAATAAATAAAAGAACCATATGAAAATTGCCCATAACACACAAAACGCTTATACCATTGTCCCAGAGATTATTTTAAGCCATACAGTGATCTCCTCAACCCGACAAACTCCAAAATAGGCACAACAAATCCAAATGTGTTGCCAGCCCTCGAGTTTTGATCCAGCCGTCACTACCCTCAAACTTCGATCGCGCCTTGCAGCTTTCGACATGTGTCTCAAGCCAATCCGAGAGGTCGCTTCAAAAGAAGAGAAAATTAAGATCATGATAAGGCTACGAATTGATTGGAATCCTATGGCTCAGATCAAGCCACTAATCGAGCATGAGAATTTGGGGGCAATAGGTGGACCAATTTACCGAGGGCCCATTTAGCCCTAAGGCCGAGTTGGGCCAGCCATATTGGGCTTACCCTGACAAAGGACCCTAAGGCCCTTGACCCATCTCGAATCGACTCAAAGCACAATGAACCCTTGTACGGTTCATCGCAAGTGTGTAGTTAGGAATCCCTGCCGTTGCCACTCCCTCCATCCCTATTTGAAGAAAAACTCTTACCAAAGCAAACATATTGAAAGATTTAGGAGAAGCTCTGTTTTGGTTAACTTACCATAAACAGAGAAGGATCGTATATTCATAGCCAATAAGCTGATGAGAGTTACAAGAGAAAGAAAAGACAAATTCTACATATAAAAATACATAACAGAAAACTATGAGGAAAACAAGGAGGCTTTGACAGTGTGCTGAGATTGAGGAGGAGTCAGCAGGAAACATGGGCAGAAGGAATCCGGGAGAATAGGCGGCATGCACCAAATGCAGTTGTGGCTGTGTGAGGGCTACTGATAGTACGTAGTAGCGTGAAAACATGAGTGATTTAGGGGATCCTCTTCTGGTTGCAGCAGGGCTGGTTGGTTACCATTCTTGGAGTGAATTGTTGGAGCTCGCATTCGATGGAAGGCTTTCCTTATTTTCCTCAACACATACTACTTCAGAAATGCAAATTAATTTTACTGCATAAAAGTGTTGAGATCTCGGACAAGAATATTGAATTAACTATGGTTTGCATATTGATCTCAGCTCCAAAATAAACCAACCAAAATCATTACCCACTTTCTGTAGCCTAGTTTCAACCGATTATCACAAAAGTTATATAAAGAAAGAGGTTTAGGACTAAGAGTGAAGCTCATGGTATCAATTAATAAAGAGAAAAAGAAAAGAACATGCAGTCTTAAGAGTACATGCAGTCTTAAGAAAATAACATTAAAAACAAAAAAAATCTCTTAGACATTGTAGTAGTGGCCTGCGGCCTGCGACCACAGTGTTAAGAGTACATACTATAAGTTTATAACTTTGATCACCTTCACTTGCCAACAAAACTCACAGACGCAAACACCAAACACGCTCACCTTCGCCTTCGCCTTCGCCTTCGTCTTCGTCTTCACCTTCACCTTCACCTTCACCTTCACCTTCACTTGCGTCGGTTTGTCGGTCAATTCCTCAGGCTGGTTTCGGTGTTTGGTAGTAGCATGTTCTCACATAAACTGCTTTTCGCCGAGGAGGAAATTGAGGAGACTGAAGAAAGGTAATTATTCCTTGCTTCATCACGGGACTAAAAACAATTACTGCTGACGTGTGAAGCTGACGTTGCCATGACCTCCTGACGGCCAATGGATTTTCGTTCTAAAACACGCTCAGACGTATGTTATGCTGACACGTTTCAAAATTTCATTGGATAATGAGGCGAACAGTCACTTTACTCACTGGAGTATTCCCCTCTAGAGCGAGTTTATTGTGTGCTTGACCGTTTTGGATTCCCCCTCACTCAGTGCGGAATTGTAAGTGGTTGCTTCCCATAGAATACTGGATAGGAGGACCCAAGTCTTTTATTCTTTGCTTTTCCAAAGCATCCGTACAGTTTTTATTTAAGGAGCAGAAATTCAGTAGTCATCACGCTTCACACGAGTGATGGGCAATAAAAATAGAGAATTCGATCTTCCTTAAGGAAGTTAAACATACGATGGTCGAGCATAAATGTTTTCCCCAAAAAGTTGGAAAAGACTCGTGAGAGAGAGTACTTTGGGACCCACAAATGAGAAAAAGAGGGGAAAGGGATCCAAAAAAGCAAAACTTGTTGACGAAGGATTTGGACGAGCTATCCGCTACACGCTATCTTACGTGATCTCAAAACACAAAACTATTTTAGAGATTAATTTATTACTTAAAAATTAAAATATATATATATATATATACTATCTCTCTCAAATTAGCATCTAATTTGCAATATATTCCCGACAAACTATCAAAAAAATTGCAATGTAATCTTATAAAATTGTTTTGATGGGGTGACTTGAAATATAAACCACAATTAACTTCGTGGGTCCAAATTAAGTAAAAAATATTTTTGATCAATCATATAATAGCTGGTACGACATTATTCAAAAGATAGTCTAAATAATTAAAGTTGGGAGTAATTGTCTTTTTCCCCCATTAATTACTGGTCATTATCAATATGACACCACGAATTAATATATCAACCAAAAAAAAGCATTGACCTATCATTTACATTCAAAAACCCCCCTTCGTTAGTCAAATATATATATTTTTTTTATTAAATTACTATTTGAGAGTATTTCTACCTTTAAAACAAAATTTAACGTCTAAAAATCGAATAGTTCGTCCGATTTAACGAGATTCCCCAACAAAATGAGAGTTTTTATATGTAAATGGTAGTTCAATGTTCTTTTTGGTGGATGTGTTAATTCGTGGTAGCAATTTGACAATAACCGATAATTAATGGGGATAAAGGGTAATTACCCCTTAAAGTTGCGTCAAATTTTAGTACTTTATTTTTTTCACTATTCCATTACATGAGTTTTTAAAGAAAATGTAGTATTCCAAGCAATTTCCTCCAAGACTATACGTTTCATCTTTCTTAAAAAAAAAAGGGGGGGGGGGGGGGGGGGGGGGAGGGGGTAATTACCTTTTCCCCTATCAACTACCAATCATTGTCAACATGCCCCTATGAACTGACACATCGGCCAAAAGAGAGCATCCAATTACCAACGAAAAAAAAAACCAGGAAAAAAAAAAAAACAAAACTTTAGAAAAATCTAACCTTTGTTCCGTCGGATCTAGTTCGGTCTCAGTCGCCGGTGGAGATGGCACCAGTGAAGAGCGTCGGCCGGCCAGCCGGAGAGAGAGACAGAGAGATGAAGATGCAGCACTTTTGAAAAAACTAGAGCAACGAATAAAAAAACCAGGAAAAAAAAAAAAAAAAAAACTTCAGAAAAATCTAACCTTCGTTCCGTCGGATCTAGTTCTGTCTCAGTTGCCGGTGGAGACGGCGCCAGTGAAGAACGTCGGACGACCGGCTGGAGAGAGAGAAAGAGAAAGAGAAAGAGAAAGAGAGAGATGAAGATGCGTTGGGAGGGGAAATTTAAAATTTTCATCCATACTCGTTTTTCCTTCAAAAGACAGAAAATAAATAAATAAATAAAGTCACTTAGGAACTGGTGGGATGGGGGTATCTCGTCACAGCTCATTTTATTTTGCCTTCTTTTTTTAAAAATAATAATAATAATAATAATATTTTTAGTTTAATATATTTATATTTATTTATTAAGAGTGACACGTGGTTGCCATCTTATTAGCGTTAAACCTAATGAAGTCTGTCAAATTTTTAAAAAAATTATTTCAAAAAAAAAATTTAAGAAGAAAAAAAGAGGGGGCTGTCGTGTTAGCCCCAACCCACAACCACCTCTTTTTTTCTTTTCAAGTTTTTTTTAAAATAATTTTTTAAGTTTTATTTATTTATATTTGTAATAGATTTTTTTTTTTTATTATTATGATTGATACATGTCGCTATCTTATTGGTGTTGACGTGGCACTTAACAGAATCTATCAAATTTTTTTACGGAATTTGACTCTAGAGAACGTTCTGTAAATTAAGCCAACTATATGGATCTTTAAATTAATTTTGATATTAGAGAGAGCGATTTGTAATTTATGCCAATTACAAAGACTAATTTTTCATTTTTTTTTATTAATCCACTCCTTGGTTTCTTTTCTTTTCTTTTCTTTTTTGTTTAAACATGTTTTTTTTTTAATTAATTTTTTATTTTTGTTTTTCAGAGGATTAGGATATTATAGAAAAAAGTGAAATTTTGGCATGCCTTGGTAGTTTGAATAACTACTTTAACACACTTAAAAATTTATGAGACTATTTTAAAATCAATTATTAGTTGTGAGGGCTTTTTTTTATATTTAATTCCATATATATATATATATATATATATATATATAAAGTGATAGAATTCTCCACACCGACAAGAAACTAACAAAAGAGAGGGAATATCGTGACTTTTGGTCGCCATGATGGGGAAATTCCTCCTTGCTTGGCACGGTTTAAACTAAAACAATGATGAAATCGAGATGAGCAAAGCAACGATAGAGAAAATGTGTAAACTTAATTAAAACTTGCGCACCACGGAAATGGCGGCTACCTGGAAGCATTGTTTTGATCATATTTTTAGGAAACATATAGTTTTCCTATGTAAGTATTGATCATGAGATTTGTATAGAAATTTAAAATACGAGAATAAAAATGAAAGTAAGTAAGAAAGAAAAGACATAAGAAAATTACCGGCAGTTCGGTGTTAGACACTTAGGTCCACGTCTCTTAATACTCCTTTAGAATTACATTGTGTTTTATTAACTTGATTGTTTACAATACTTAAGTCTCTATTTATAGTTGAATAAATCGACCTATACAAATAAACATATATCGACTTATACAAAGAAACATAAATTGACCCAGACTGAAAAATATAATATTAGAATATATCCAGCAAATATTCAGAATAAATCTAATATCACCCTTTAAACTCAAGGTGTAAACTTGAGTTTGAATTAGTAGCTGAGTTATCAGTTGATACTGAATTAATAGTATTGAAATATCTTAATAAAGAAGAACTGCACAAAAATGTAAAGAATTGTGAGTAATATATATTAGGAGATTATCTTTAAAATAATATTTTTTACTTTCTCTATAAGTATTTTGCTTTGTCTCCAAGTTTATGAATACTTTTGTATTTTTTTTTTCTCTAATTATTTTGCTTGGAAAGTACTCAAACTTAGCCTATGTTAAGGCATGTCTCCATTATTTTGAATTTAGTTTTGAAATATCAATTAAAGTTCAATTTTTCAAAATTATTTCTCTAGTTGCTTATTTGTGACAACTAGAATCTTTCTCTTTCATATTTGTTATTTTCTTTCTTCCTAAGTTCACATTCGATGTTCAATTCTTTGCTTTTGTTGGTATAATATTATGCCAGAACAATCTTGGTTTTGCTCCTTATCAAGCTTATAATGTCCTTTATAATCCTATATTATTTTCACGCAAAGAGAAGAAAGCAGATTCCTCTTTTCCTTGACAATATTAATTATTATTTTTTTTTTCAAAAAAAAAAAGAGGGAGAGAGAGAGAAGAAAGCAGATTTGTTTTTCTGGTATCTTTTATGCACATATAGAAGGAAAATGCTAATTTTACAACACCCACACAACATGGGTACAACACCCTCTCACATGAGGGTGGGCCCTAGTGTATGGGCCCCACCCTCATGTGAGGGGGTGTTGTACCCATGTTGTGCGGGTGTTGTGCAGCAATCAAACCCCCGTAAAGAAATATTAAATGAGATAATGGTTGTTGATGATGTACAATTCATATGGGCATTGCTTAAAGTTCTGAATAATTTTTTTTCCACTCCAATTGAAAATCCATGTGATTGGTGATGTGATGTAGTCTTGGCCAATCACTTTACATTGATGGACACATCTGATTAAGTGTTCATCTCCTTTTCTTTTCTTTTTTTTTAAAAAATATAAACAAATAAATAAACAAGTAGATCAATCTTGATCTCCTTGGTGTGCAAGTTTTCAATTTACACTATTCTCCATCTTGTTTACAATACTTAGGTCCATATTTATAGTTGAATAAATCGACCTATACAATTAAACCTAAATCGACTTATACAAGAAAACAAAAATTGACCCGGACTAGAAAATATAATATTAGAATATATCCAGCAAATATTCAGAATAAATCTAATATCCCCCTTTAAACTCAAGGTGTAAGCTTGAGTTTGAATTAGTAGCTGAGTTGTCAGTTGATACTGAATTAATAATATTGGAATATCTTAATAAAGAAGAACTGCACAAAAATGTATAGAATTGTGCGTAATATATATTAGGAGATTATCTTTAAAATAATATTTTTTACTTTCTCTATAAGTATTTTGCTTTGTCTCCAAGTTTATGAATTTTTTTGAATTTTTTTTCTCTAATTATTTTGCTTGAAAAGTACTCAAACTTAGCCTATGTAAAGGCATGTCTCCATTATTTTGAATTTAGTTTTGAAATATCAATTAAAGTTCAGTTTTTCAAAATTATTTCTCTAGTTGCTTATTTGGGACAATTAGATTCTTTCTCTTTTATATTTGTTATTTTCTTTCTTCCTAAGTTCACATTCAATCTTCAATTCTTTGCTTCTGTTGGTATAATATTCTATCAGAACAGTCTTAGTTCTACTCGTTATCAAGCTTCTAATGTTCTTTATAGTCCTATATTATTTTCACGCAAAGAGAAAAAAGCAGATTCCTCTTTTCCATGACAATATTAATTTTTTTTTTAAAAAAAAAAAGAGAGAGAGAAGAAAGCAGATTTGTTTTTCTAGTATCTTTTATGAACATAAAGAAATATTAAATGAGATAATGGTTGTTGATGCTGTACAATTCATATGGGCATTGCTTAAAGTTCTGAATAATTTTTTTTCCACTCCAATTGAAAATCCATGTGATTGGTGATGTGATGTAGTCTTGGCCAATCCATGTGATTGGACGCATCTAATTAAGTGTTCATCTCCTTTTTTTTTTTTTCTTTTTTTATTCTTTTTTTTTTCTTTTTTCTTTTTAAAAAAAAATATAAAAAAAAAAAATAAACAAATAGATCAATCTTGATCTCCTTTGTGTGCAAGTTTTCAATTTACACTATTCTCTATCTTGCTTTGGTCAAGAGGAATTTCCCATCATGGGGGGCAAAAGCACTCCCTCTCTTTTGTTAGTTTCTGTGAGACCTTATATAGGATTGGTCTGCATCATTATCCTCTCCATTTTGAATAAAATAAATCGCATATCGTTTGTGGTCAGAATTTAAAAAAAGTTAGAGGTACATGATTTTGATTAAGATTTAAAATTAGTACAGCTAATTATGTACATGATGATTACACTAATGTCTTTAAAAAAATATTATTAATGTGATATTATGTACTTATTTTAAATTTTGACCAGAAAATGGATAATGGAAAGGATTTTTGTACGAGTAATGTTGTAAGAAGGATTATTGTCTTTTTTATCTCCTCTTAAATGTCACATGACTTTTAAAATTACCGTTTGATCAAAATCTAATAATAATTATCTAAATTTCAATGTTTATTTTAAAAGTGAGGCAACATTTGGAAAGACAAGACTTTGAGGGAGGAATCTAGTAAAGAAATTCGGAATTAGAAAACATGAATGACAAGAAACAACGTTGTTGTCATTCCCTCAACTTATTTCCTAAGTTTTACGAAGCTTTTAGTCAAAAAGTAGAAACCAATTAAGAGAGAGAGAGAGAGAGAGAGAGAGAGAGAGATTCTTTTGTACAGCCAATGGTGTGAGAGATTAGCTTGATTCTTTCACATCCAGCAGCAACAACAGTTCTTTCTCTGTGCTTTGCTTTCAGGTGATGCTTCTTAATTTTTCTCATTTCATTTCTTTTACTTACACTTGGGCTTTCCCTTTTGTATATATAACTGTTCTGGGTTGGAATAACAGTTAGCTTTCAATCATTTATTCAAGGTGCTAAGGATTTGCAACTATTGGAGGTGAAAGAAAGTGCTGAAATTCTCGTATAATTATCATGGATATCACAGCGTTACACTTTGGATATCAGATTCGAAAGAAACTTTTTCTGTGCTCTGGAAACAGGAACATGTTTCTATCAGTTTTGATTTGGAAAGGAGAAAGTTATTCTTCTTTCTTTCTTATCTCTCTGAAGAACACAAGCTCGAACTCTCCTTTGACAGCATTTGGCAGATTAAGCAGCATCGACCACGTGGCCAAGCTACAAAGTTTCTTCTCATTCAGGTTTGTTGCTTAACTGCTAACAACATTTCTACTGTGGTTGAGATTCTTGCCTTGTTGAGGATGTAGCCGTTGCCTGAGTTTCCATGTTTGGAGTGTTGCCTTGCTGGTTGTGAATTTGTTAGTTACATATTGCTGGTGCACAAAAGCATCAAGTTGGTAATGATGTTTCTCTGTTAGTTATGGTAATTGTTACTTGTAACTTGCTCTTTGTGTTTGTGAGCTTGTGTATGTTAACTTGTACTAGTCATCTGAATACTTCAGTTTAGATGTGACTACAAACCCTTTTCTTTTCATTTCTAACACATTGGATCTTTACTTGGATCTGATCCACCCAGATATATTCAATTCTATAGCTTGTTCATTTACAAATTTCATTAGATACATGAATGAAATTTCTTTTTTTTTTGGATGAACTAAAACATTTTATACCAAACTCAAAACTTTCCAGTCAAAACTGAATACAACCCCCAACAAGGGGAAAAAACAACCCTGCCAACCAATAAGAGCCAAGCTCAAGAGCAAAACAGGGAAAAACAGTGCACATTTACACAAAACCTACCCCACGCTATACAGATTCCATTCCACGCTACTAGCCAAAATCTTTGTCTTCACTTCCCACCTGATTTGAGCTTTAATTTGTTCCTCAAAACGGGGAACATTCCCATGCAGTAAATCAGAGAAGATTGCCTCCATATATGATATACTCAAACAAAGTCTGCAAAGGGTAGTCCAAAGACTTTTCCCTTTAAGAGCAGACGAATTCCACTCTGCAATGTCCTTCCAAGCCTGCTTGGGGTAACGAATAAAACAGGCATCAATCACCTTTCCACACCCTACCACTGAAGCTACAAGAGAAACAGGTGGTCTCTACTCTCCAAGCAGCCATAACAGAAAGGGCAGAGAAGATTGCCTCCATACCCACAAAGACTCATCCTTTCTTTGATTGATATTTAGAAAAAAAGGGTCAGTTTACTTTATACAAATTTTGTTGTTTGTGTAAGTCTATATGATACGAAAATTAGCTTAGTGGTAGTTGGATAGCTGTGATCTGCAATATTCTTGCATTGTTGTTGTCAAACATGTACGAATACTTTTTGTGATTTCTAACCAAAATATTTTTTTAAAAAAAATTAATCCAAGTACTTTGACCCTTCGGCCGACAAAAAGCATTCTTTTTATGGGTAAGACTAGGTTTCATTAATTAAATTAATTAAATAGAAGCAAGATACACATATATAGGACGCAACAAGATTAAAACAATAAATTAAAAATAAGCTTAATAAATAACTTGATCTAATAACTTTTTGGCCTACCAATTAAGAAAGAACATGTATACAATTTTCTTCGAATTAGATTAGAGGGATTTTATTTTTACCTAGCTCAAATTATATAATTTTTTAATTAGTATATGAGAATAATTATTAAAATAATATGTGCTTTTGAATCCAAAATGCGGAATGATTATAACAATGCTTTTGTATATATATATATACAGCGGAATGATAACAATGTTTTTTGTATCATCATTCCGCTATATACACAAAAGTGGACTTCGCTGCCCCCACTTAATTTGCCTCCATGGGTCTTGTCTAATTAGTTTGTTTGTTTTTTTTTTTTTTTTTTTAATTTTTTAATTTTTATTTTTAAAAAAATTGTTACCAACATGTCTTTGTTTGTCACGGGTTTCCTTTCTTGAGTTGAATATCATTGTAATGAAGTGATTGTTTTTACAATCACACAAGCCTAGCTATCTATCTATCCTTTGTCTCCATCTCGAGATTTCAATTCAAGTGTTTTTTATTATGTGTTTGTGATTTCATTGCAATTGATAAGAGTTTTTTTTTTCATGGATTTGGTTTTAGTGACTATATATTTTTCTTGACAAATTCGTCTTTCTATTGCTAGTTACTTTGTGCTCCTAGGATTCATAAGAAAGATGTCACTTGTGCTAATGGTTATCAGTGGCTCCGGGAAGTTGATTTCACTCCATCGTGTGGCATTGGCCAATCTTCTGCTCTATGTTTGGAGCTTCCACAAGAGGGTCGGCTTCAAAAATTTCCTGTCAATTTTGTCAATTATGAAGAAAATGAAGGCCAATTTGTTCTTCAGGAAGGGTCTAACTTCTCTTGTAATTCAGGTCTTGTCCCCCTTGTGAATCCACCCCCGGACTTTAACTTGCCATATAAAATCTTGTTCAAGATCAACTCCTTGGTTCAGAATGGGTGTCTTCCTGGGCCTGCAATTGATATCAATTTTTGTCGGTTGGTCGATCCTAAGAGAATAAAACTTGAGTATATAGAAAGTGCCATGGAAAAATTGTATCATTTAAAAGAATGCTGCTATGAGCCTGTAAAATGGCTTCGTGAGCAGTATAAAAGATACGCCACGGATAGGCGTCTTCCAACGCCTCCTGCTATATCTTTAGATGATGGGTTGGTATATGTACACAGGGTTCAAATAACTCCATCTAAAGTATATTTCCGTGGTCCAGAAGTGAGCCTATCCAATCGTGTCTTACGCAATTATCCTCAAGATATTGATAATTTTATTCGCGTTTCTTTTGTTGATGAGGACTTGGATAAACTGCATTCAACAGTTTTATCTCCTGCTGCAAATGAGGACAAGCAAACTAGCATTTATGAGAGGCTGCTTTCCATTCTAAGAAACGGCATAGCTATTGGTGATAAGAAGTTTGAGTTTCTTGCCTATTCAAACAGTCAATTACGCGAAAATTCTCTTTGGATGTTTGCTTCAAGAACAGGTCTTACTGCAGCGGGCATTAGGGAATGGATGGGTGATTTTAGTGAAATAAGGAATGTGCCAAAATACGGTGCCAGACTGGGTCAATCTTTTAGCTCCTCAAGGGAAACTATGCACATTGGCAGGCATGAAATTGAGATGATTCCTGATGTAGAAGCTAAAAGGCTTGGAATCACATATTGTTTCTCTGATGGTATAGGGAAGATATCTGCAGAATTGGCTCGCGAAGTGGCTTCAAAATGTGGCTGCAGAGGTTCGGTTCCATCTGCATTTCAGATTCGATACGGTGGGTTTAAAGGTGTTGTTGCTGTTGATCCAACATCATCGATTAAGCTGTCACTGAGAAACAACATGTGTAAGTACAATTCAGAGAACACATCCCTTGATGTTTTGGCATGGAGCAAGTATCAGCCATGTTTTCTCAATCACCAAATTATCACTCTTTTGTCTTACCTCGAGGTTAGTGATCAAGTTTTCGAAAAGAAGCAAAAGGAGATAGTAGATCAACTGAATGCTATATTAACAGATTCATTGAGCGCACAGGAGGCACTGGAGTTTATGTTCCCATGAGAGATACCAAAGATTCTAAAGGAAATGCTAACTTGTGGTTACAAGCCAAATGAAGAACCATTTCTTTCGATGATGTTACAAGTATTACGTGCATCTACATTGATGGACTTGCGGCAGAAAACAAGGATATATGTTCCAAATAGAAGAAATATGATGGGATGTCTTGACGAAACTAGGACATTGAATTATGGTCAAGTATTTGTGCAAATTTCTTGTTTCAGGAGGCAGCTCGAAAACGATTCGCCGCTCAAGTTTAGTGCTAGCAGTTCGGACCTAAATAATTTTATTTTTGAGGGCAAGGTAGTTGTTGCTAAAAACCCCTGTCTATATCCAGGAGATGTGCGTGTTCTAAGGGCTGTTAATGTGCTAGCTTTGCAGCACATGGTGGACTGTGTTGTTTTTCCGCAAAAGGGAATGAGGTAAGACTGTGATATCCCATAATAGATACTTCTAAAGCATGAAATCCTATTAATATGTGCACACACACCCACAAAGACACAAACATACACAGACAAATTGAGTTTACACATAATCCAAGAGCAACATAAAATTCAGGATATGCTAAAGATCTATATATATACATTTATGCATACACTTGCATAGTGGAAAGTTGCTTTCTTTGTCTTATTTGTTCTCTTATCTTGGCAACACACCACAAAGTTGTATACAACATTATCTAGGTATATACTGTTGACTAACTTAGTCTAGTAATTGTATCAGACCTCATCCGAATGAATGTTCGGGAAACGATTTGGATGGAGATACATACTTTGTTTGTTGGGACCCTGATCTTATTCCTCCTCGACAAATTGATCCAATGGATTACATCGCAGCACCAATTATGCAAGTCGATCATGATGTTACAATAGAGGTACTACTCAATTGCATCTTTGAAATCTATATGTTCTTTTCCCAATGTAAAAGTAAGGCATGTTAGCTCTTCCTAAACAATATCTACACATTTGTTTGAAACCACTTTAGGAGAGAACATATCTTCATCTATCTTGTGTTACTCTAGATTTTGCACTTGTTAAAAGTCAATTATGCATTTTGTTAAGTACACACAGAAACAACTTTTGACAGGTAATTTTAGAAATTTTAATTTTTCTTGTTCTTTAATAAAAATTGAACAAATTAGTCGAAAACGTGCATCTTTATGGGCATAGAAGAATACTTTAAGTTGGATTCATTGAAAGGCTCTTAAAAAGCAACTCAAAACTCAAAAACAGTTTCCACCTTTTTGTTGCGATGAAGTTTGCCCAAAGCAAAGGCCTTCTCAGACATTTACAAAAGACTTTTTAATAACCTTTTTTTTTTCCCTAAGATTATCTTTTCTCTTTCATATGTATCCATCTCGTTTGCAACAAATTCCTTCTATACCTTACATAATAAAGCATGTTATTTCTATGATACAGGAAGTTCAGGAGTATTTCCTCAATTACATAGTCACTGACAATTTAGGAATCATTGATAATGCCCACAAAGTCTTTGCTGATAAGGAGCCTCATAGGGCAATGAGTAAAAAATGCATTGAGCTTGCAAAGCTACACTCAATTGCTGTTGACTCCCCTAAAACTGGTGAGGTTGTCGAAGTACCATATAGTCTGCGTCCCAAAAAGTATCCAGATTTCATGGAAAATCATGATAAACCTACCTATAAATCACAATCTGTGATCGGAAAGCTTTTTCGACAAGTGAAAGACATTGCATCGTGCACTAGCCCTATAAATCTCTTCACCAGGGAAGTAGCAAAGCAATATTATGATCCCGACATGGAAGTAGTTGGCTTTAAGGAATACATCAGCGATGCTTTAGATTACAAAAGTGAATATGATTCCAAGTTGGGAAATTTAATGGACTATTACGGGATTGAAACAGAAGCTGAAATACTCAATGGCAAAATCTTAAAAATGTCAAAATGTTTCAACAAGAGGAGGGATATGGAAGAAGTTAATTATGCAGTGAAGTCCTTAAGAATGGAAGCTAGGACATGGTTCAACAAGGGTTTTAGTGACTCAGATTCTGACTCTCATATTGTGTATGCAAAAGCATCAACCTGGTATCATGTTACGTATCATTATAGTCATTGGGACTGCTACAATGAGGGAATGGATAGATCTCATTTCCTTAGTTTTCCATGGTGCATATGGGACAAGCTTATCCAGATCAAGAGGAAGGCAACTTCACGTATGTCATCTCTGGAGCATCATTTCAGTCATAGATTGCATTTGGACGAAGAATTTTAGCATCACATGTCAAAAACATTCTAGTCTTAGTAACCTAAGTGTGTGATCATGGAAACAGTTTAGATTTGGCTACTATTTTACATTTTCTTACTGTCATTGGTATATGTTTTTCAAAAACCAAGATATAAATGCTCCAGACAGATGTTTGGGGTTAGAATAAGTTGTAAAAATACATGTGTGGTTTGTTTCTTGTGATCTTATTCTTCAACATAATGCTTTATCTATTACCTTATTTGTAATGCCACAACTTATTAACAAGTGGAAAACATCTAGAGTTTCCACACGACGCTACTACATGATATAACATCAATCAGAAAATATTATAGTGAAAATAATTATGAATAAATTTTTCTTTTCTTCGTAGGACATCACAACCCATCTCAATAAAATATACAAGAAATTCTAATTAAACCCCAAATTTAAATAAACGTTATTATTGTTATTACAAACCTTAATATACAAATCTATTACTGTTTATCAAAAGGTGCCACAGACGACACATCAAAATATGTTACAAACTGATAAGTGAAAGTCAACCTATCTCAAAAGTAAGAGGTAGCTTCCAGTATGCCTCAAGTACAAAATCCAAGATATGTATATAGGTCTTTGTCCTCATCTTCACCTGGAGCATCTATAAAATTATCACAATTTTATAGGTAAATGTGTAAGTCCACTGCTCAACAAGTTTAAGCAAACCAACCATTTATAATATAAGCCCATTTTTTTTAAAAAAAATGCCTATAATACCCCACTTAAAGTAATTCAACAAGGTACTATTGTTGTATATATATAAACTTACTTGGTTCAATTGATGTAGAAACTAACATATTGCATGGATGTGTATCTACAAGTTTTTTTGGTTTATGGAGAAGGTTTGATATTGTATTAATCAACTGAAAAGATACAATAGGCATTTTCCAATTCAATATAAACCCATACAAATAATATGCACCATGAGAAAATTTATGCATTACTGATCAAAAGATGCCTAACATAATTAAAAATACAACAAAAATGGAGAAAGAAATATGCTGGCACATGTAATAAGGGATATTTTTGAAATTAAATAGCACAAGAATAAGGTAAGTCCAAAATAAATTAAGTAAAATTACCTTAATAGGTAACAAAGGGAATGAAGATGATATGGCCAATACCAATTGGAGACTTAAAACTTTATGTGAACCTGTAAAAAAAAAAAAAAAAAATAATACATTTATTTATGATAAGGAGAATAATAAAAAAAAAAAATTATTATACACAAGAGAGTTGTTAAACATGGTCTAATGCTAACAAAAAATCAAAACCCAAATAGTACTGACACACAATTTGAACTTAACCACTAACGAATAATTATAAGAGAAATTAGTAATAAAGAAATCCAACTGAACAAGAGAGAAGAATGTTCACTAATAGAAGGTTTTTTCAATAATTCATGAAGACAATTTAGAGAGAGAGAGATCAAAAATGCGACTTCATCAAAACATGACTTGAAGATAATCTAAGGCATCAAAGTCTTAGCTAAGAGCATTCACAATAGATTAACTATTTGCAACTTTAAGCTAGAATAGCTAAACAAAATGTTAAAAACCTACTCCATTGAATTATCTAATCAAAAGCTAGAATACATTTTCCTTAGATCTGTGAATGCTAGAATAATATATATATATATATATATATATATATTTCATTTTTATTTTTATTTATTGTTTCTCCAGGCGAAAAAGGCGAAAATGACATAAAGTTGTATTTTTTTTTTCCTTTCCCTTTTCTTCTCTCCCACTTCTTTCTCTCATCTCTGCGTCTCTCTTTACGGATCATCTATGTGTTGAGTTCTCTTTTCTTTCCCTCATCTTTTCTCTCTGTCTCTCAAGGTCACTGACCTCTCTCTCTCTCTCTCTCTCTCTCTCTCTCTCTCTCTCTCTCTCTCTCTCTCTTGTTTTCTGTCTCTCTCACTCATTAATGTTTTCTCAGGCATGTTTTTCCTGTTTCAATTTCTGGGAGTGAATGTAGGAAGTGCAGACGGTGTATCAAGTGTGAACATTTGTTCTTGGTGCGTGTTGGTTTTTCTCTTTGATTTTCAAATACACAAAAGGTTTTGACATTTGGTTCTCTGATCACATGGCCTTCATTTTTTTTTCTTCCTCTCCTGGTCTCCCTACTCACCATTTTTTTTTCCTCTCTAAAAATTATTGCATTAGAAAAATGACAGATTTAACAAAATGACAGTTTAAAAATATGACTATTAGAAAAATGGTCATTTGAGGAAAAAATGACCGTTGAAAAATTTGCATTAGAAAAATGACTATTTTTACAAAACGACCGTTTGAAAAAAAAGAAAAAAGAAAAAAGAAAAAAAAGGACAGTCAAAAAATACAATAATGAAAAAAGTAATAAAAAATAATAAAGAAAGAATATAGAGTTAAGAATAAATAATCGAATGTATGGTGGCTTTTAAAACCCATTAGCTAAACTAGATAAAATGAATTTTGATTAGCTATTTTAGATGGAGATATACATAAGCCATTGAAAGTGCTCTAAGTCAAATTAACCAGCCTTAGTCCTACTCCACATCTAACCAGCACTACCCCATATTTCAGCGGCTCTAACTATATTTCAGGAAAATTAATTATGGGTGGCAAAATTTTTGAATAATGTAATTGCTTAACTAAAAGTTTGGTTCGCTCTGAGAAAGAAAAATTGAGTCAACTACATACAACATAAATGCATTTTCCTACATAGGACGCGAATAATGAACTTCAAACATTAATATATATATATATATATATATATATATATATATATATATATATATATATATATATATATATATATATATATATATATATATATATATATATTAGTGTTTGAAGTTCTCAAAAGTAAGGCTGGTTTATTACAATAAATCAAAAGTAACTCCCTTTTTATTACATAAACATTCAAATTAACATGCATGTTTTTATTTGATAAATGGTACTGATAAGTCTTGAATTATTCGATTCAAGACCCCTTAATTTGCATTTGTTAAACCTAGTTCGTGTTGTATATATAACGTTTTGTTATGTTTTAGTGTTTTCTCTTATTTTCAGGTCTTAGTTGAAATCTAATTCAAAATACTTGAATTAGACCTGAAAATACATCAAGGGTATTTTAGTCATTTCCAGAGTTCGAAATTGATCCTGAGAGAATGGAAAATTGTCCAAGGCATTTCGATCGATCGATTATTTGTACAGCAATAATTCGATCGATCGACTTCTCGATCGATCGACATAATTTCGATCGAGCGAAATCGTGTCTTCCAGAAAGTTCAGATATTCTCAGATCTTTGTATTGTTTGTGCGATCCAAATTTAAAGTTGGATTTTGTGGACAGAAATGAACGTCGACCAGCTCTGTTTGTGCGGCTAGGATTCACTCTTTATGATCTTTTGTAAATCCAATTCTCTATATATATGAGATTAGGGTTATAATTTAGATCATGCATCTTTTGAGATTTCGGATTTGCTCAGATGTATCACTTCAATTCCTTGTGTTTTTAGTTTCCTTTAGTGCACGTTTTCTGGGCTTAGTTCCAGAGAGCTTGTCTCCTTTCTTTAATTTCAAGTTCTAGTTTAGCTTGTTCTTCATTTTCTTCCTTTCTTGTAATCCGAATTTCTTTAAGTTTAATCTAGTTGTTTTTAATTCATCTCTTTCTTTTTTCTTTACTGCTTTCCTTTAAATTCATGCTTAACTTATATTCAATTCATGTCTAGCTAATTTAGTCCTTAGGGTTTGATTCAAAATCCAATCCAAAGACCATGTAGTGTTCTTGATGTTCTTAGGATTTTCTTTAGATGTTTGATGATTGTTGAGGGCTAGAGGATATCAAAACCCATGCTAAAAGGTTTTGGTATCAAGATTCCAATCAAATTTACTCATGAAAAAGAGTTTAACTTGTCTATGAGTTTTCCTTGAAGTCTTGAGTAAAACCAACGTTCTTGGAAACAAGAACGATGTCTTTTTCAATGGTGCTATTTGACATGATGTATGATTTCTCATTAGAGTCACCTTATAGGGTATGCTAGGGAACACCAATCATTTCACCCCTTTGGTAGTCTAATTGTCTTTCAATTGTAGTTTAATTTTATGTGGAATGATTTGGTGTGAAACTAGATATCTTATCATTGTGGCCTAATTAGGGTTTTCGTGTATTGTGTATACTTATTAGGATGTGTTATAGAGTAGTAAGCTAGGGCACGTTAGTCACTCCACACCTTCGGTAGAGTAAAATGTTTTCAATTATAGTTTAATCTTTACGTGGAGTTGATTAACGTAAATCTAGGTGCTTTATGATTACGTCTTAACGAAAGTATTTTCATGTCGAGGTCGTCGTAATGGTTGACACCCATTACGCGCTCATATCAAGCATGTTAGGAAGATCCATATAGACTTTAAGCATTGCATAGGTTGAGGAATGGATAAGATCAACACCCTAAGTTTTCTTTTAAGTTAATTTCATTTCCGTTTCCATTTCTTTCACTTTCTCGTTGTAGCTTCAATTCTACAACTTTTGTTTTTACTTTTGTTGATAAATTAAGTTAGATACGCTCTTCTCATATCCTATTACGCAAAACAACCAATATTTCTCTGTGGTTCGATCACCCTTACTATAGTACAACCGATTCGTACTATTGCGAGTGGTAAACTTATAAATTTAAAAATCCACGTAGCCGCTTGGCGCGCTACCAATTTTTGGCGCCGTTGCCGGGGATTTAACGGTTGTTTATGGGATATTTAGGATTGTATTTAATTTGATTTAGTACATATTGTAAATTCTGTCCATAAGCTGTTTTTGGTTCTGTATAAAACTGTTTTTAGTGTTTTTGGTGTTTTAATTCGGTTCTGTCTGTTTTCTGCAGAATTCTGTTTCTGCATAAACATCGCTCGATCGACTTTCTGGACCTGTAATTTCGATCGATCGACTTTTCGATCGATCGACATCATATTGGATCGATCGACTTCTGTTTTTGAGCAGCACTGCTTTTCTGCTGACTCTAGACCGAATTTCTACTTAATTTATTACTGTCCTGTGCATATTTATACTTTAATTTTGTTTTAGATTTTATTTTCTGTATTTTTCTTACATTTTTCTCTTCTGCAGATAATCGATCGATCGACTGAATATTAGATCGATCAACATTTTCTGGCAGTAGCACTTCAGCTGCCACTGCACTGTCTCACTGCAGATCCGGTTAGTTTTTCTTCTCTTTTCATTTTATTTCTTTTCTGTATATTGTATATATAAATTACATTACATTGGTGTATGTTTGGTCGTCGTTCATTGTCATTGCCTATTTTTCCATACGACCCAAACTTAGAGCGGATATCTAGACGAAGTAGATCCAAACGGAACTCACGTCTAAGAGCCCATTCTAACTCACCAATGGCTGAACAACCAAGGCCTGTGTTGTTAAGGGACCACTATGTTCCCTCAACATACACATTTACTTCAAGCCTTCAGTTGCCGGACATTACGGCAGCTCATTTTGAAATTAAGTCCGGATTTATTCAAATGCTTCCTTTATTTTACGGACTTAGTACTGAGGATCCTTATAAGCATTTAGATGAATTCATAGAAATCTGCTCCACCATAAAGTTGCAGAATTTTACAGAGGATGCTTTAAGGATGCGTTTATTTCCGTTCTCCTTAAAAGAAAAAGCTAAGTATTGGTTGACTTCCTTAGAGACTAACTCTATTACTTCTTGGGCTCAGATGCAACACGAGTTCCTTAAGAAGTACTTTACCATAGGAAAGACCAACCAAATACGAAAGGCCATAATTGGTTTTTCGCAAATAGAGGGAGAACCATTTCATGAAACTTGGGAGAGGATGAAGGACCTTTTACGAAAGTGTCCACATCATGCTGTTCCCAAGTGGCAGTTAGTACAATGCTTCTATGATGGCTTGACTGAGCCACATAGACAGATGGTAGATGCCTCATGTAGGGGTACGTTTATGTTAAAGAGTGAGGATGCTGCATGGACACTTTTTGAAAACTTGTCTGAAAATTCTTTACACCATTCATCATCCGGTCGTAGGACAAACACTAAGAGCCAAACTCTTTATGAGGTTTCCCAACCTTTGGACTTGAATACCAAAGTGGATGCCTTATCTAGAAAGTTAGATCAATTACTTGCATTTGGTTTTGTTCCTGCGACTGCATCTCATATACACACACCACATGATGCATGTTCATTTTGTTCCGATCCATCACATCAGGCCAGGAATTGTCCTATTGTTGGACAGTCTTCTGAGCCTCCTTTTGAGCAGATGAACGCAGTTTACTCTAGACCGGTTAGTGATCATTTTAATAATTCTTATAACCCGGCCTTGAGAAACAATAGTAGTGTGTGGCGGCCTAATGTTCCGCAATATAATGGACTGCAAAACCAAGCTTATCAGCAGTCCGACAATCAATTCTACCAGCCGCCACCTAATAGTCGTCCTCCCAACCCACAATAGCAATCAGCCCTTCCACCTCCTAGAAATTCTACATTTGAGGAAAAGGTGTTGACTAGTCTCAGTAAATTTGAGTCTCAGACTCAAATTCTGAATTCCCATTCTCAGTCTATAGCAAAGCTAGAAATCCAACTCGGACAACTAGCTAAGTCCTTTATTGAGAAAGAGAAAGGGAAGTGTTCTAGTCCACTAGTTTTTAAACCTAGGAGTGGAGGGGTAGTCATTGATCCAAAGGTAGGAGAGACGAATACTGAACAAGTAGGGCAATTAGAAAAGATTAAACTTGCCAAGGGTAAATGAGTGTTTACCGAAACACCACACTCCAACACAAAATTCCTTGAGGCATATTTTAAACCTGAAGTGCCTTACCCTTTAAGTTTCAAGGATTCTAGTGGGCACGAAACGATAAATTTTGCCCAACCACTGCCAGACACAAATCCATTCATTAGCAGTGAGTTTTGATGGGTCTGGCTGAAGACGTTAAACTTAGCGCTCCTGGGAGGCACCCCATTCATTTTGTTGTTTAGGTATTATATGTTATTTGTGTGCTTTTTCTTGATTTGTAATTATTTTTGTTTAAAGGCTTTTAGATCGATCCACTGTTGTTCCGATCGATCGACTTTTCGATCGATCGATTTTTGTTTCGATCGATCGACATCGCCCAGTAGGTCACGTGACAGGGTTTAAAACACCCGTGTCCTTCTCATTTCCCTCATTTTTTCTCCTTCTTTTTCAGACCCACCGAGAGCTTTCTCTCTTCTTCTTTGTTTCTTCTTCCCAATTCTTCTATTTTCTCATTTCTTCTTCATTTTTCTTCATTTATTTTTCATTAAATCTCTTCCTCTTCCCTTTTCTTCTATTTCCCACCAATTAGAAATCCAAAAATTTGCCTTCCTTGGCAAATTTATTTTGGCACACCAAGTGTTCGACAAAAGTCCCCAAAGAGCTTTTTCATGGAAATGAACTCTCCTCTCTCTCCCGGGCATCTCGGTGAAACCATACGAAGGGAATGGCAGAGACGGACGTTCAATGTCGAAACACGTTTCGACATTGTTGGTGCATTCCGAGAAAAGGAAGAAGTGAAATGGGCGTATCGTCAAATTCGGAAGCGTAATTTGTCGCCACTTTTGAAGCCCGCCGGTGATTTCTTTTATCCACCTTTTGTACGTGTCTTCTACCAGAATCTCACTTACGACACGGACAACCCGGCTTACTTGTCTTCCGTTGTCTTGGGGCAACAAGTGTACGTGAGTATTGAAGACATAGCCAATGCACTTGGCTGCCCAACCGATGACCCGAGAGGCCGTTTTGGTGAGTACCCTCCACACTGTGACTTGCATTTCATTATTCATGATATGTTTGGAGGTACTTATGGGGATATTAGACGCACTTGTGCGAAGAGAGCACAATTGCCACCTCACCTACTACTCATAGATTCGATTTTAAAGAAGAATGTGTGTCCATTGGGACACAAGACACAGAGGATAGGTGATGTTTTAGCCGCTCTCTATGCTTTTGAAAAGCGGTATTGGATTAGCATCCCTGAGTTGATTTGGAGACAATTGCATAAATGCTGGGAAGATATGATTGAGAAGAGACTGACTAGTGCTGCACAGAGGCCACTTCCATTTCCGTGCCTCATTACCAAGCTGATCGTGTCTAGTGGAATTCCTATTCCGGAGCGAGCCAATTTAGATAGAAGTATTCCAATGTTCGGCCTTGCTCAGTGGACTCAGAGCATTTCTCACATGCCACAGTTGGGCGAGCCACAGGTCGACATGGAGATAGATGATGGTGCTCCCGTAGACGAAGCACCCGAGACTGAACCCTCTGCTCCGCAACAAACTTCAATTCCGTCCACTTCCACAGATTTTTCCTTGCTTCAGAGCCAGTTGGACGTCATAGCTAGAGAGATGCGCGACACGCGTACTGAGATGCGGGAGACACGCGCAGAGATCCTTGCTCGGCAGAGTGCTATGGAGGATATGATAAGAGAGATTTTAGGACGTCTTCCACCACCACCGGATGCAGCTCCATGATTGCCATTAGGGCACATATCTTTCTTTTATGCTGATTTTGATTATAGGCATGTATTTTTGATAGACATTGTGTTTTCTTCTGGATATTTTATGTTTAACACAATGTACTTTGATATGCCTATGGGATGTACCAAACATTTCGGTATTTTTGTATTGCAGATGGGAATATGAAATTTTCTTTTGTTATTCTTTTCTTTTATCTTGTATATTACTTTGGTATTTAGTTTTTTTTTTCAGGTTAAGTGTTCCTACCTCTAAGTTTGGGGGTATGATTTGAGCCATATCTCCCCATTCAGGTTTTCCTTATCCCTTAACCATGCTTTTGTTTTGTACACATTGGGGACAATGTGTTATTTTAAGTTTGGGGGTATAGAAGTACACTTAGTCTAAATTTTGTACAAATTTTTCAAATTTCTTTGTGAATATCTATGTTGTTTTGTAGAATTTAGTTGATTTATAACTGTGATTTGCTTTTCATTGACAATTTTAAAATTTTGAACACATGATCACACAATCAGAGATTCTAAGTCTGCTTAATTACTTTGGCTACGAGATTCATATGTTGAAATTTGAAAATCATGACATACATTGGCATATTGTTTGTGGGGTATGTACTTAAGTTAATACCTTGCATACGGTCTTTAGTGTCTCGGAAAACCAAGATTACTTGTTAGATGGATGACGTTGGGATATATTTGTTTAAAAAAAAAAAAAAAAAAAAAAAAAAAAAAAAAAAAAAAAACTTCATTGAGTAACCGGACCTCTTGCCTCATTAAGCATTGAGTGTTCGTGTCAAAAGATGTAAGTAAATAAATAAAAAAAATGGTTAGTTTGACTTCGTAGTTCTCTTTGACTTGAGTTATTAAGCCCTTAGGGATGTTTTACATCTAGTGCCCTAAAACCATCTGGTTTGGGAGTCACTGGCCTAACACTTGGTACATAGGTCATTTAGAAGCTTAAAGGAGTTGAGCATTGCACAACCATAATAAATAATGTAAATAATAGTAAAGTATGCCTATGCCTTAGTTATCCCATCCAGCGAGAGATATAAGGAATTTTGAGACACTGGAGCATGTATGTAGGTAATGTTCTTTGAAAGCCTCATAATTGTATGTTAATATCAAACTGCATCATTTCTAACATGTGAAATCTTAGCCGGCCATTTGTAAGCAAGTAGACTATGATTTACTTAAACTGTGTGAAGATGGAGTTTATTAATTTAAAGTTGTTCATGAATTATGAACCATTGTTGTGATGATACTTCTTTTTATTAGGTAACATGTATATTTTGTAAAGTTAATGTTTGTAGGTAGCATTTTCTGCTAAACCTTCACGAGACTTCACTCGTCCACTAGGGTAGCCTAGGGGTTTAAAAGGCTTGTTGCATGTGCTAAATGCAATCGCGTTTCCCACGAAAGAGGATGTAGATTAGTTGTTTATATTTTAAATTCTAGTTGTAATGCTAGGGACTAGCATTATGTAAGTTTGGGGGTGTGATAAGTCTTGAATTATTCGATTCAAGACCCCTTAATTTGCATTTGTTAAACCTAGTTCGTGTTGTATATATAACGTTTTGTTATGTTTTAGTGTTTTCTCTTATTTTCAGGTCTTAGTTGAAATCTAATTCAAAATACTTGAATTAGACCTGAAAATACATCAAGGGTATTTTAGTCATTTCCAGAGTTCGAAATTGATCCTGAGAGAATGGAAAATTGTCCAAGGCATTTCGATCGATCGATTATTTGTACAGCAATAATTCGATCGATCGACTTCTCGATCGATCGACATAATTTCGATCGAGCGAAATCGTGTCTTCCAGAAAGTTCAGATATTCTCAGATCTTTGTATTGTTTGTGCGATCCAAATTTAAAGTTGGATTTTGTGGACAGAAATGAACGTCGACCAGCTCTGTTTGTGCGGCTAGGATTCACTCTTTATGATCTTTTGTAAATCCAATTCTCTATATATATGAGATTAGGGTTATAATTTAGATCATGCATCTTTTGAGATTTCGGATTTGCTCAGATGTATCACTTCAATTCCTTGTGTTTTTAGTTTCCTTTAGTGCACGTTTTCTGGGCTTAGTTCCAGAGAGCTTGTCTCCTTTCTTTAATTTCAAGTTCTAGTTTAGCTTGTTCTTCATTTTCTTCCTTTCTTGTAATCCGAATTTCTTTAAGTTTAATCTAGTTGTTTTTAATTCATCTCTTTCTTGTTTCTTTACTGCTTTCCTTTAAATTCATGCTTAACTTAGATTCAATTCATGTCTAGCTAATTTAGTCCTTAGGGTTTGATTCAAAATCCAATCCAAAGACCATGTAGTGTTCTTGATGTTCTTAGGATTTTCTTTAGATGTTTGATGATTATTGAGGGCTAGAGGATATCAAAACCCATGCTAAAAGGTTTTGGTATCAAGATTCCAATCAAATTTACTCATGAAAAAGAGTTTAACTTGTCTATGAGTTTTCCTTGAAGTCTTGAGTAAAACCAACGTTCTTGGAAACAAGAACGATGTCTTTTTCAATGGTGCTATTTGACATGATGTATGATTTCTCATTAGAGTCACCTTATAGGGTATGCTAGGGAACACCAATCATTTCACCCCTTTGGTAGTCTAATTGTCTTTCAATTGTAGTTTAATTTTATGTGGAATGATTTGGTGTGAAACTAGATATCTTATCATTGTGGCCTAATTAGGGTTTTCGTGTATTGTGTATACTTATTAGGATGTGTTATAGAGTAGTAAGCTAGGGCACGTTAGTCACTCCACACCTTCGGTAGAGTAAAATGTTTTCAATTATAGTTTAATCTTTACGTGGAGTTGATTAACGTAAATCTAGGTGCTTTATGATTACGTCTTAACGAAAGTATTTTCATGTCGAGGTCGTCGTAATGGTTGACACCCATTACGCGCTCATATCAAGCATGTTAGGAAGATCCATATAGACTTTAAGCATTGCATAGGTTGAGGATTGAATAAGATCAACACCCTAAGTTTTCTTTTAAGTTAATTTCATTTCCGTTTCCATTTCTTTCACTTTCTCGTTGTAGCTTCAATTCTACAACTTTTGTTTTTACTTTTGTTGATAAATTAAGTTAGATACGCTCTTCTCATATCCTATTACGCAAAACAACCAATATTTCTCTGTGGTTTGATCACCCTTATTATAGTACAACCGATTCGTACTATTGCGAGTGGTAAACTTATAAATTTAAAAATCCACGTAGCCGCTTGGCGCGCTACCAGGTACCCAACATATATTAAAAGTCAGAATTACCTAAAAAATGTGAATGAAAACATTTAAGCAAGTAAAAAAAAAATTATAAATCAAGATTTATGCTTGTCTTTATAGATATAATATTGCGATCAATAATTTTTTGTTTTTCAGAGAAGCAGAAGCTCTAGTTCTGACCTAAAGACATCGGATATTATAATCTTTTCGGAATTATATAAGTAGTTTTATAAAGGGATGTCGAAGAGTTGAGACAAATCATGTCAAATCCTTCCCTTTCTAAGCAGTTGAACGATGAATATTGAAACAACGGGAAACAAAACGCGTGATTTGTTGATGCGTTTGGTAGAAGAAATCGTTTTTCAGTATGGTTGATGTAAATAAAAAAAAATTAAAAATAAATAAATAAAAGCTGAATTATCGAGAAAAAAAAAAACCGCAAAAAATCTAATTCATGTGAAAGCCAACAAGGGCAAAACAGTAAACTCGCTAGGTACCCAAAAAATCGAAAGACAAAAAGGCCCCCCCAAAAAAATAATCTTTAGGGTTAAATTCCTTACACGCCCCTGTGGTTTCAAAATTTTATTTTTTCCCCATGAGTTTTTATTTTTTTTATAGGAGGTACATGTATTATGGAAAAAGATGGAAATGGTACCTCCATCCATTTTTTCGTCCAAAACTAACGTCTGGCCATGTCATTGGACACGTGTCGGCGTACCTGTACAACACTTGTTTCTAGATGCAACGCCAGCGCCATGTCAGCGCTGATGTGGCTACTATATATATACTTTAACGACTTTTTTTTTTAAAAAAATAATAAAAAATAATAAAAAAAAAAAATTCTAGGGGTGGCTCAAGGCCAATTTTGGAGGTGACCCATGGCCCTTGGAGGTGGTTCAGCCACCCCCAAGGGCCAAAGTGAAAAAAGAAAAATTAGGTTTTCGCCCTTGGCCGAACCACCCCCTTGGGAGCCACCCCCAAACCAGCCAAATGGCCGCCCCATGTGACCCCTCAACCACCCCTACAATTTTATTATTATTTTTTTTTAAAAAAAAAGCCTTAAAATAAAAAATCAATGTACCATTTATGATAGTTATTAAAATCACATGGGGTACATCATGAAATTTATAAAACCACTGGGGGTATACAATTGAAAACCAAGGTATCATTTGTAATACTTAATGAAACCACATGGGGCAAAATATGAAATTAATAAAACCACAGGGGGTTCAAAGTTACATAATTCACATACACATGTCAAACTACAAGTCAGCGCTGACGTGGTGTTAAGGGACAGGTGTCGCAATATTACACCGACACGTGTTGGATAACATGGCAATCCGTTAGTTTTGGATGGAGGTACCATTTCCGTCTTTTCCCATAGCACAGATACCTCCTATGAAAAAAATGAAAACTCAGAGGGCAAAAAATAAAATTTTGAAACTACAAGGGGCAATTAAGTATTTATCCCTAATCTTTAACAACCGAAAGGGTACTAAAGTAATTTAAAAATAAAAATACCAAAAACTCTATCTTAATTTTTGAAGTCAAAGGATTTAGAGATGCAAAAAGGTAAAACTAATGCACGAACAAAAAGGCCAAAACATTCCTTAAAAAAAACTCAACTTTGTATGAATTTAGAGGGTAAAAAAGTAATTTCAATGTAAAGACAAAAGTGTCCAGTAGATTCCCTTACCAGCCATAGGGTAAGTAGGGGCAAAATAGTAATTTTGAAACCTAAGAAAATGTTAAAAGACAAAAATAACCCTGCCTGATTTAACTATGATGAACAAAGAGGAAGGATATAGCCGTAAATTGACACTATCAAATAAAAATCAATGTTCGGACTCCATTCACACTTTTTATATATCTCTAGGTAAAGATGCCAAAATTCATTGGAATACAAGGGGATAAAGTTTTGTTGCGTAAATTTCAAATAAACCTTTTGTTAGGTGGTCTTGGACCTCTCTTAACCCCAAAAACAAGCTTATGAGGTGAGGCTTTCCCTCACACTTATAAATTGACCACCAACCACTTCCACAACCGATGTGGGACAACCCCAACAATCTCCCCCTCACACATCGGGCCTTGGGTCGGAGCAGGGACAACCCGTTTCTCCCGCATATTATAGGGCCTGAGACTTGTTGGTAAACCTGAGCTCTGATACCAGTGTTAGGTAGTCTTGGGCCTCTCTCAACCCCAAAAGCTAGCTTATGGGGTTGAGAGAGGCCCAAGACCACCTAACACTGGTATCAGAGCTTTGGTTGTGAAATTGCTGTGTAAATTAAATGGAGGAGTCATCTAATAGCATGGTTAAACTCACGGCTTCCAATTATTCAATTTGGAAGACTAGGATGGAAGATATTTTGTACTGTAAAGAATTGTTTGAGCCTATTGAGTTAAATGGGATTAAACTGGATGCCAAAACCGATGATGAATGGAAGAAATTAAATAGGAAAGCCGTCGGACATATTAGGCAATGGGTTGATCAAAGTGTCTTCCATCATGTAGCCAAAGAAGTTGATGCTTACTTACTTTGGTTGAAGTTAAAGAGTCTTTATGAGCGAAAGACTGCTCAGAACAAAGCATTTACGATAAGAAGGCTTGTGAATTTGAAGTACAAAGATGGGCAAAGTGCTACGGAGCATTTGAGTAATTTTCAAGGATTATTGAATGAGTTGTCTACCATGAAACTTGTACTAGATGATGAGGTGCAAGCATTACTTATGTTGAGTTCTTTGCCGGACAATTGGGAAACCTTGGTAGTGTCACTCAGCAATTCGGCTCCCAACGGTGTGATGACTATGGGTATGGTAAAAGACAGCATGTTCAATGAAGAGGCAAGAAGAAAAGAGCATGGTATTTCTTTTCATACAAAGGCACTTGTTACAGAAAAGCGGGGGAGAAGTAAAAGCAGAAAACCTCGTGGTGATGACAGTCGTGACAAGTCAAGGGGAATGTCCAAGACAAGAAAAGAGATAAAATGTTTTCACTGTTGCAAGCTTGGGCATATGAAGAGATAGTGCAGAAAATTTAAAAAGGAACAGTTGAAAGAAAAAGGTTAAGAATCGAAAAAAAAAAAAAGACACTGCAGCAGTTGCATCTGATGATGATGATTTAGTTGTTTGTGAAGATGCTTATGTTAATCTCGCATGTCATGAGTCTATGTGGGTAGTTGATACGGCAGCTTCCTTTCATATTATGCCATATAAAGATTTCTTCTCTTCCTACACCAGTGGCAACTTTGGTTAGGTCAGGATGGGAAATGAAGCAAAATGTGAAATTGTGGGCATGTGAGATATACAGTTAGAAACCAGCATTGGGTGCAAATTGCTTCTCAAAGATGTCAGATATGTTCCTGAGATGCGCTTCAACTTGATTTCCATTGGGAAGCTTGATGATGAAGGCTACCATAATTACCTTGGAGGTGGATAATGGAAACTTTGCAAGGGTTCTCTTATTTTAGCCAGGGAAAAGAAGATTAACACTCTCTACAAGACTGAAGCAAGATTAGTCAAAGGAGATGTGAGTGTTGTTGAGAATGAAACTTCCACTGAGCTATGGCACAAGAGACTTGGTCACATGAGTGAGAAGGGACTTCAAGTTCTTGCCAAGAAGCAGCTCCTACCTAATATCAAAGGTACGTCACTAATGCCATGAACTCATTGTCTTGTTGGAAAACAAAGAAGAGTTTCATTTCATAAATCCCAACAATCAAGAAAGACTAATATTCTTGATTTAGTTCACACTGATGTCTGCACTATGAACACTAAAACTCTTGGTGGTGCACTTTATTATGCAACATTTATTGATGATCACTCTAGAAAAGTGTGGGTTTTTGCTTTGAAAACTAAAGATCAGGTGCTGGATGTGTTCAAAGCCTTTCACATGAAGGTTGAAAGAGAAACTGGGAGGCAGCTGAAATGTGTTCGAGCAAATAATGGTGGTGAATACAGAGGTCCATTTGAAGAGTACTGCAGAAGCCATGGCATTAGGCTTGAGAAAACTGTGCCCAAGACTCCGCAGCATAATGGCGTAGTAGAGAGAATGAACAGAACTATCTGTGAAAGAATCAGATGTATGCTCTCTCATGCAAAATTGCCAAAATCCTTTTGGGGTGAGGCAATGAAGACCGCAGTTGACTTGATCAATCTTTCTCCATCAGTTCCTTTGAATTTTGACTTTCCTCAAAGGGTGTGGATAGGGAAAGATGTTTCTTTTGAGCACTTGAGAGTGTTTGGCTGCAAGACATTTGTTCATGTTCCTAGAGATGAGAGGTCCAAGCTTGATAGCAAGGCTAAACAGTGTATCTTCCTGGGTTATGGACATGAAGAGTTTGGTTACAGACTTTGGGATCCAGTTTTTAAGAAAATCATACGGAGCAGAGATGTTTTCTTTGAAGATCAAACCATTGAAGACATGGAACAGACTAAAAAGCCAGAGTCTCTCTGTGAAGAACGTGTTGATTTGGGTCCAGTTGTTCCTTCTTGTGTGACGTATGATGAACATAGGAGAGATGTACAAGAAGAACATGTTGACACAGTTGGTAGAAATGGTGTGCCCGCAGTTGATAATGTGGAATCAGAAGAGCACCTACAGCAAGCTTCCTCAGAGCCATCCATTGAGATTCAGTTGAGGAGATCTACGAGAGAGCACCAACCTTCCAGAAGATATTCAGTTGATGAGTATGTGTTATTTTCTGATGGGGGAGAGCCAGAAAGTTATCAGGAAGCTATGTTACATGACCAGAAAAATGAGTGGCAAAAAGCCATGGAAGAAGAATGAAATCCTTGCATGAGAACCACACATATGATTTGGTGGATCTGCCTAAGGGCAAGAGAGCACTCAAGAATAAATGGGTGTTTAGATGCAAGATTAAACCAAACAGATCACAACCAAGGTACAAGGCACGGCTGGTTGTGAAAGGGTTTAGTAAGAATAAGGGTATTGATTTTGAAGAAATTTTTTCACCCGTAGTAAAGATGTCTTCTATCAGAGTTGTTCTACGTCTGGCTGCCAATATGAATTTGGAGATTGAACAGCTTGATGTGAAGACTGCTTTCCTTCATGGTGACTTGGAGGAGGAAATATATATGGAGCAACCAGAGGGGTTTACAACTAGAGGTAATGAACATCTAGTGTGTCAGTTGAAAAAGAGCTTGTACGGACTCAAGCAGGCACCGAGACAATGGTACAAGAAATTTGACTCCTTCATGGTTGAGCACGGGTATGACAAAACTACTTCTGATCATTGTGTATTTGTGAAGAAGTTCTCAGATGGAGAATTTATTATTCTCTTGCTATACGTGGACGATATGTTGATAGTTGGTCGTGAAACTAGCAAAATTGACAGATTGAAGGAGGAGTTGAGTAAGTCCTTTGCTATGAAGGACTTGGGACCCGCAAGACAGATTCTTGGTATGAAGATCTCTCGTGATAGGAAAGATGGAAGATTGTGGCTATCGCAAGAGAGTTATATTGAGAAGGTATTGGACAGGTTCAACATGAGCAATGCAAAACCAGTGAGCTCTCCACTTCCAGGTCATTTGAAGCTAAGTTCAAAGCAAAGTCCTACAAGTGAGAAAGAAAATGAAGAAATGAAGAAAGTGCCTTATGCTTCAGTTGTGGATAGCTTGATGTATGCCATGGTGTGCACGAGGCCTGATATCACTCATGCTGTTGGAGTTGTCAGTCGGTTCCTTTCTAATCCTGGCAAAGAACATTGGGCAGCTGTGAAATGGATTCTTAGGTATCTCAGAGGTACTTCTAGGGTATGTGCTTCGGTAACAGTAAGCAGGTGCTTGATGGGTTTACAGATGCAGATATGGCCGGTGATATTGACTCTAGAAAGTCTACTTCAAGGTACCTGATTACTTATTCAGGGGGAGCAGTGTCATGGCAATCCAGATTGCAGAAATGTGTTGCTTTGTCTACTACAGAGGCAGAGTACATTGCTATCACAGAAGCTGCTAAAGAATTGTTATGGATGAAAAAGTTCTTACAAGAATTGGGTCTACAGCAAGAGAGGTATTTGCTTTACTGTGACAGTCAGAGTGCCATCCACCTTTAGTAAGAATTCAACTTTTCACGCAAGATCCAAACATATTGATGTTAGGTATCATTGGATTCGTGATGCGTTGGATGAGAAATTGTTGCAGATTGAGAAAATCCATACTGATGATAATGGTTCAGATATGATGACAAAAACGTTGTCTATGCAAAAGCTTGAAATTTGCAGAAGGAAAGCGGGCTTGGTGGAGCCCCCCGCGTAGTGGGGAGGGGGAGATTTGTTGGGTGGTCCCTCCTACGGGGGGACCAACCCTTGAGCCAAAAGAAACAGAGGCGCAGCCTCTGTTTCTGTTGGCCAGGAACAGGTCACGCACAATGCGTGACCTGCGTCCAAAATGAAAGAAAAAAAAAAATTAGAAAAAATGGCTTGCAATTTTTCAAGCATTAGACAGAGAGGGAAGTTTAGGTTTTGAAAAAGAAGGAACTCGAGCAAACAGTGAGGGAGAAGAGAAATAGTGTTTTCACATAGCCATTTCCGTCAGAGATTGGAGGGTCATTTATGGTCCGATCTTGATGAAATTTTAGTATGTTGTTCCTGACGACGAGGGCTACACATTGACTGGTGTCGATCGTTGGATTTCCTCTCCAATTGCTCGGTTGTTCATCCCCACTTTTTTTTTTTATAAGTAAATGAAATTTTATAAAAAGCATAAGGCGCCCCTCTAAATACATTGGAAGTATACACAAGGAAACACCTAAGAAGGCAAAGAAAAACGAACAAGAAAATCAGAGAAACTAATAGACACGGGTAACAAAAAAGCCTCCGTCCAAAGATACAACATAAAAAAAAACGAAGCAACAATATCCTCCATGAAATTCTCCAAGTCTTCAAAACACCTAATATTTCTCTCCTTCCAAACACACCAAAGAATGCAAATAGGCACCATCTTCCAAACTACAGCACTCCTTAACCTACCTGCCTTCCACCAACAAGCAAATACATCAACAACTCTCCTAGGCATAACCCAAGACAGAACAAACCGAGAAAAGACATGATTCCACAAAGTAGAAGCCACATCACAATGAAGAAGAAGGTGGTCTACAGTTTCCCCATCTCTTTTGCACAAATAGCATCTATCCACAATGATGATCTTTCGCTTCCTAAGATTATCCACTGTAAGAATCTTTCCAAGGGCTGCCGACCACGCGAAGAAAGCCACCTTCGGAGGAGCCTGAGTCCTCCATACACTCTTCCTAAGGAAATGACTACCCTCACAACCGGCCAAAGAGCTGAAATAGGACTTCACCTTGAACACCCCTTTTCTTAGAAAGGACCCACCTAAGCCTATCAGCACGATCTCTACTCACCGTGGCTAAATGCAACACATGATAGAAAGATGCAAATATACCCACTTCCCAGTCATGCGCCTCTCTAACAAAGCTCACATTCCATTGGATAGATCCGCCCAAAACCTCCATATTATCCGCAACAGAAGCATCCTTCATCCGAGCAATACTAAACAGAACAGGAAAAGCTTCCTTCAACAACCTATCCCCGCACCACAGATCATCCCAAAATTTTGTTCTAGCCCCATCCCCCACTTCCAATCTAGAGAGACCAAAGAACCTCCCCCACCATTTCCTGATATTCTTCCACAGCCCCACCCCATGAGCACCTACAGGCTCGCAGGAACACCACCCACCCCAAAAACTACCAAACTTGGCATCCACCGCAACTCTCCACCAAGCTTCTCTCTCTATTCCATACCGCCGCAACCATTTACCCAACAAAGCTTGGTTGAACAACAACAAATTCCAAATACCCAACCCTCCATCTGAAATTGGGGAACAGACTTTCGACCACTTCACCAAGTGAACTTTAGATTCTTCACCCAATCCACCCCAAAGAAAATCCCGTTGAAGCTTCTCTAATCGAGCAGCAACACTCCTCGGGAGATGGAACAGAGACAAAAAATAAGTAGGCACATTTGCAAGAGTACTCTTAATAAGGGTTACTCTACCAACCTTAGAGAGATACAACCTTTTTCCAACTAGCCAAACGATGTTCAATCTTCTCAACGACCCCGTCCCAAATATGCATAGACTTATAGGAAGCCCCCAAAGGAAGACCAAGATACTTAACCGGCAAAGTGGCAAGCCCACACCCTAAAATATCGGCAAGCCTTTCCGCTTGATCAACATGCCCCATTGGAATTAAATTAGACTTTGCCAAATTAACCTTCAGACCTGAGACTGCTTCAAACAGGAGGAAGAGACTCCGCAAATTACGTAACTGAGAAGAATGAGCACTACAAAAAATCAGTGTATCATCTGCAAACAGAAGATGCGAAAAATCTGTGTCACCTATTTTAAAACCTTCCAGTAAACCCCCCCTAACTGCAGTAGAGATCATACGGCTCAAGGCTTCCATCACAAAAACAAACAATAGGGGTGATAAAGGATCCCCTTGTCTCAGACCTCAGGAGCTACTGAAAAAACCAAAAGGGGAGCCATTGATTAACACAGAGAACCGCACAGTTGAAATGCAATGAGCTATCCACCTACACCACTTTTCCCCAAGCCACACCTCTTCAACATATATAAAAGAAAATCCCAGTTAACATGATCATATGCTTTCTCCAGGTCCATTTTGCAAATGATGCCTGGCACCCCTGATCTAAGCCTACTATCAATGCATTCATTAGCAATAAGAATCGAATCAAGAATCTGCCTCCCTTTGAAAAAAGCGCTATGAGATTTGGAAATGACCTTCTCCAAGACTGACTTCAATCTGTTTGCTAGAACTTTAGCAATAATCTTGTAGATGCCTCCCACCAAACTAATAGGCCGAAAATCTTTGATGGAGTTAGCCCCTGGAACCTTCTGAATAAGAGAAATAAATGAAGCATTCAGGCTCTTCTCAAATAAGCCTCTGGCATGAAACTCATCAAAAACCTTCATAATGTCCACTCTCACGACATCCCAGCACACTTGAAAGAAGGCCATAAAAAAGCCATCAGGACCCGGTGCCTTATCACCATTCATAGCTGACACTACCTTCTTGACCTCCTCCTCTTCGAACGCTCTCTCCAACCAGCTAGCATCAGAATCTGAAATAGAATCAAAGGACAAACCATCCACCCTAGGCCTCCCCCTACTCGGCTCATGAAAGAGCTTTTGATAGAAATTAACCACATGATCGCCAATTTCTGTCTTATTGGAAGAAAGAATATCTCCAATCATTAAAAAGTCAATAGAGTTGTACCTTCTGTTTGAGTTTGCTATGGAGTGGAAAAATTTAGTACACTTGTCCCCTTCTGTCAACCACAATACTCTAGATTTCTGTCGCCAGCTCACCTCCTCCAAAAGAGAACACCTCTCTATCTCTCTGATTATCTCTGTCTTCTTCTGAATCTCCTCCTCAACTAATGCCCTACTTCCTTCAGTATCATCAAAAGCCTGAAGATCCTCAAACAACTTCCTCTTGTTCCTTTCTACCTTACCAAAAACCTCTTCATTCCAAATCTTCAAATCCTTTTTCAGAGCCTTTAGTTTACAAGCAAAGGCAAAACTAGGGGTACCTGATAAGCGTCGAATGTTGCATATTCAAGCCCCTTAACTTATATATGTTAATTCCTTAGCATTGTTATTTGTTTGATTTTGTATTGTTTTATTGTTTTCAGGTTTTAAATAAAGATGCAATTAATTTCATTGATTTTGGGCTTAAAGCACACTTTGAGAAGACTTGGAAGATATGTTTAAGCTTAACCAATCATAATAAAAGACCTATATGATGTGGTTAAGTTTAATCAAATCAAGTGAAGGATTAAATCGGAATTTCTCCATTAAGAGTCAAAATCGGATTAGATTCAAATTTGGATTCTGCATATGTCTCAGTGTTTGGATCATAACTTTTGTGTCAGATATTGGATTACAATGAAATTTGTGGCGTTGGAAAGCTAATAAAAAATGCAACAAATATATCATAAATAGCTTTTCCTAAATTCGGATGTTTACTATGCCAAAATCGCCCCGCAAGAAAAGACTGCAATTCTGGACAAATTTGGAATCCTTTTCCTACTTGGATTGAAGTTTCAATCTCCTACTTGGACAAGAAGACTCAAGAGACAATTTTTATGAAATTCCAAGGGCTTCTAGGACTTGTATGCTCCCTATAAATAGACCCCTAAGCTTCAAGAGAAGGTGTACTTGGTGCTTGGGCTTGTGCTTAGCTTTAAACAGAAATTCTTCTTGGAGGCCTAACAAGTTGAAGAGGAGAATACCATGGCAGGAGGCCATCCCAACACCACGATGAGCGGTTAAATTCCTAATAGAGTGTTGATGTAGCCCTTTCCAAGTAACAATGGTTTAATTGTATTTTAGTTTGGAATTTTCTCTATGCATGATGGTTGTATAACTGTGAGAATTGATTTTAATGTTTATATTCAATCATTATGAATTTCTTATCTTGTCTTAGAAAGTCTTTTATATTGATTGAACTCAATCCTTCATATTTTCTGTGATTATGTGAATGATTGTTATACAATGGTTTTAATTGATATATGATCAAGAGGATTAGATAGACCATGCCTAGGAAAAAGAGATTGTACTACACCCTAGTTTAGTGTAATTTAGGTAGACAGTCTGTGCCAACCGAAGATGGGTTATACTATTCCATTGATTGTGTGTATATCCTATTAAAGACGTAGCTAGTCCATGCCTAGGGAAGACGGGTCGCACCGCATCTTAATGGTTAGGTGGACGGTCCGTACCAACCGAAGATAGATTATACTTATTCTTTAGAGGTAATTTCTTGACTACTCGAGTGAGACGAGCCCTTTGTCATGTATAGTATGAATTTTCCTTATTAATTTATTATTGACCATTGTTATGCGGTGAGTAGTGAAATCAATCCCCTATTCTTTATCTCGTCCCTACTATCTTTAAATTTATGTCTTTTACTTTTATGCATTTATTTTTATAAAACAAAAATCAAACATATTTTAAATTAAGTTATATTTAATCTCGATAAGCTTGATAATAATACCTATGCAGTCTTTGAGGTTCGACACCCTCAACATAGCCCTATCCTATAAGGATTCGTACTATTGCGAGTGGTAATTTTATTATTGATATATTTTGGTAAACAAAAGACCACATCAATTTTTGGCGCCGTTGCCGGGGACTTCTTAACGTAGCGTTATGATGTTTTAAAGATTGAATTTAACTTGATTATTTTTTGTTTTTATTTTATTTTATTTTTATTTTGGTTTCTTTATTATTTTTTTATTTTTTATTTTTTATTTTTTATTTTTTTTGCTTTCAATTTTGTTTTTATTTTGTTTTATTTTTCTCAATTTAGTTCATGTGGGGAGGCATTCCAACACCCCATGAACCATGTTCATATTGCTATAGTCCTTATCATCATGTTAAAGATTGTCCTACTGCAGGACAATTTTCTAATTATTCTTATAAGCATATGAACACACAGTTCTTTAGATCGAGGAATGAGCCTTACTGTGATTCCTATGACCCGGCATGGAGTAACCAGTCTGATATCCCATGGCAAGCTCAAGCTCCTAAAAGTTATGCTCCACAATTTCATGAATTGTACCATCAGACATATCCGCAGTTCAATGATCAAGCGACCTGTCCACCATCTAACTTCCATCCTCCCCACCAGCAATGGCAATCATCTCCATATTGTGCTAACTTTGAGGATAACTAGCAACCTTCTTCTCAGGCCACACCACCGCCTCGGTTTGATTTGGATTTTCGAGATCAGCTGTTGAAATTTATGAACAAGATGGATCAGATAGTGACCTCTGTCAGTCAGACATGGAACTCTCACTCTGAATCCATTGCTAAGATAGATGCTGACGAAGATGAGCCATCTCCCATTGACTGGTCTCCACAACAACAATACCATGCCGAACCACTGCCTCGGTTGGATTCGGATTCTCAAGATCAGCTGTTGAAATTTATGAGCAAGATGGATGCTCACGAAGAGGAGCCATCTCCATCTACTGGCCTCCACAACAGCAATCTCAGGCTACACCATCTACTCAGTCAGATTCTGACGTTCAAGTTCAGATGTTGAAACTTACGGGTGAGATCAATCAGAATTTGAAATCTCGGGGTCAGACATTGAACTCTCACTCCCAAGCCATTGCCAAGTTAGAGCTTCAGATGGAGCAGATGGCAAAGCAAATAGAAGAAGAAGAGTTTCAAAGACAATCAGAGGCTAATCTTGATAGATACTATGTGATGGATGAGAGTACTTCTTATCATGAGCAAACCATCACCACAATGAATAATGGAGAAGTGGTCGAAATTCAAGGGGAAGAGAAAAAGGAGGAGCAAATTGAGGCCCTACAAGCTCTACATCAGGAAAAAGGCGAGGAAGTGAGCACTGAGGCTCTTTCATCACCCACTCTTATTCTCGAGACGCCATATGAATCCCAAGCCTCTATTGCTTGTGATTTACCAAAAGGTCAAGAGAGTAGTTTGTTAGGGATATTAGAAGAGCAAAAAGAGACCATCAAGGTAGAAAACTTCCACTTGTATTCTCCTTATTTTATTACAGTTCATGATTCCCTTCCGGATGAGAAACTGTTTGAGAATACTCAGAAGATTCTCCCTCGATATGCGGACATTTGGAATTACCTTTCTGTAGGTAAAATTTATTCTTTTTGGTCAAAGAGAAGAAAAGATTGGTGCTTCAAATTTAAACTTAAAGGTCAGAGAGCATTGAGTGCATCAAGGACGTGGATTCTGTTGGCTTGGCGGATCCCACATATTTCGACTAAATGAGTTAGCATCATAGGTTCAAGCACAGGCCCTGTATGCTCGAGTCTTCTATTAAGGTCTGGGTACATGATCTCCTTCCAGGTTTATCTTCTCCATTATTGCTTCATTCTTAGTTTATATTTTTACAACAATGTGTTGCACTTGACTAGTATTTGGTTGGAGTTTCACTCTCTTTTTCAGGACAAGTGTTTTTACAATCAAGTTTGGAGGTATGATATGCCCTGCATCTGCTCATTCAGGTATTCCTATCCTCTTATTGTTATGTTCAGTTCTATTCACACATTGGGGACAATGTGTGATTCAAGTTTGGGGGTATGGAAGAACGAAACACTGTCCAATATTTTGCTATGTTATTCTTGAGCATGTTGTTGATTTTGAATTCTGATTCGTATTTCATCGATGAGCTTAACATGATGAACACATGATCACTTGACTAGGGAATTAAGAAGTTTTGTTATTTTCTTTGGCAGCATGAGATATTACTTGTTTCAATTTGATTCTCACAAGCACACTAACACGTAGTCTGTGGGGTATGAAATTTGAAATCAGTTATGTCTGTTATCAATATCTTGGATGCAACTAGGTAACTTATTAGAGGAATAACATTGGCATAAAAAAAAATAAAAAATAAATCAATGTGAAAAAAATAAAAAATAAAAAAATAATAAAAAAAAAGAGAGAATAATATTGATCACTTTGAGCTTTTCGCTGAGTAACCGGATCTCTTGCCTCATTAAGCATTGAGTATTCGCGTCAAAAGGTGGAGTAACTGGTTCAGCTCCAGTTGTGCCTTCGCCGGCGACAATACTTCCGTCGACTCACCGATAGTCACACCAGCCATCATAACCACCGGCTCCGGAGAATCCGCAGAACCCACCAGTCCACCCACTGAAAGCGAGTTACCTGAGAGCATCGACGATCGCAACACTGCCGGAGGAGGACCGGAAGACGTCGACGCCTCTAAAACGCTGGACTGACTCGCGTCACTCCTCACCGGCAACAAGTCCGAACTAGAAAGGGCTTGAACATTCGGCTGGGCAATAGCTTTGCCCTTGGGATCGGGCTCAAAACAAACCTGCTCCTGCTGAACCACACCCCCTGACTTCAAATTCTCATCAACAGCCCAATCAAGGGCCCTCTGAGCTGGTTCAGACAACGGAGGATGCTGGGCTGGAGATTTGCCCTTAGGATCAGGTTTAACACCAGCCTGCTAACCTACGCCCAAGCCCAGCTTCGTTTTTTGTCTATAAATGACCTTGGTCTTGGGCTTATTCCTCCCCATGGGCCATGAGGGCCCACCCGCCTTTTTACCGATCCAACCCGTAGGAACTTCTGCACTAATGCGCTGAGGACCTCCAGCATTCTTAATCTGGCATGTAGGACTATTAAAAAGATACAGACTAGGCTCCATGACATCATCAGGCACTCTGCCCAATAAACCAACCACCCTCTCCAGACAGGCGCTTACTTCTTCTTTTAGTTTCAGTAACGTTCCTCTAAGGTTGAAAAAACCGAAGCTATCACCAGGAAGGAAATTTCTGTCAGAAGAGCCATACCCCTCCGCAGCTGCCTTGTCGGCACAATTTGAAGCTACATGCTCCGCCGTAAGTATCTTCACCGGAGCCGAAGTTGCAGTCCTCGGAACGAGATAATCCTTTGCTCAAGCTAAGACCCTCTATTTACTCACCGCTGGAAAATGTCCAGTTTTAGTCGTGTGACTAGTGTGCCTCCCCTCCGAACAATCCTTGACCCACCGAGGCACCCTGGCTACCGGCCCTGAATACTCACCAAAAGGCTCTTCCAACGGTGGAGACGACCTTGCCAGCACCTCTGCATAGCTTCTACTATTCTCCTTCCCCACCTGGACCTCAGCTACTGCCACCTGTGGTCTGGACCCTGCCCAAAAGTACTCTAACGCCAGCCGTAATTCTGAGCCAAAAATCTTCCATCCTTTACCGGCTCTTCCTTCCAGAACAAGAATTGAATCACACCTTCGATCACCATTAAATTCCTCTACCACCAGATAACCGCCATGCCTGTTAAAGCAACGCTGCGCTAGTATTCTAAGGAACCCAGGAAGAGATGGGTTCCAGAATACACGAGAATCTTCCACTCTAACCAAATCCTCAAAAGTGCGCACCAACCACACTAACTCATCCCTGCTTAAGAGAATAGACCTCTTCTTCTCTTTACAACACTCACGAACACGAACCCTGTTTCGCCTCCCACCACCACCAACTCAAACTCCTTAGATTCGACCGACCAACAACTCGAGAAACCCATCTATGTATGTATGTTGGTGAGACCTTTCTTTGTTGTTATTGGAATCCATTTTTTAAAGTGATGAATTTATGTTTTAATCCAAGAATGTGTGTATTCTTGATGTGATGATGACCTCTAGATATTGTTCTAGAGAAGACAATTTGTAAGCCCATTATTATTGATAGTGGAAGTTTTAACTGGACTAGGTCCCGTGGTTTTTCTCTTCACACCGGAGGGTTTTCCACGTAAAAATTTTGGTGTCTTGCTTGTGGTGGTTGCTGGATTTATTTTTCTACATTGTTCTTGTGTGAGTTGATATTTTGGTGCTAGCTAGATTGACTATTTAATTTGCACAAAGAAGGGTAGATAATTTCCGCCGTGCATTTTGTTATTGGCATTCACCCCACCACCTTTTTTCAAATGTCTATATAAAATCATGATATAATCTTAGAGCAGAACTCAAAGTCTACATTGCAAAAAACATAATAAAGAGGTAATCAGCATAGTAAAAATTTAAAAAATTGAAAAAATTCATGACATCCTTTTGACAAAAAGAGACAAACCCACATCAACACACATTATGATAACCCTGTTCCGAAAATATAGCTTACCAAACACAACAATGCAAAACCAAAATTAGAACCCTAATAAGTAGCAAAGGCAGAAGGCTTCCACAGTACTAGTTGAAAAGCAAAATTAACCCACAAAAGAAAAAGAAGTCTCTTTTGAGGCAAGTTAAGAACAACAACATTTCCAAAGTAAAAAAAAAAAAAAAAAAAAAAAAAAAAAAAAAACATGCCTTTTGAGCACAAACCATATCTCAAGAAACTAAATCACCAGGCGACGTAGGCCATGGCCAACATGTGCTTGGGATCGAAATGTATAGACTGGCTAGCTTGCCAGCTTTCACAGCTGTTTCCAACCAAGGTATCGAAAAGACACCCAACGCTGGTTTCAGTATAGTGTTGTCAAATAATAGAAAAATGATATTTGTACCTGTGTAGTCTAAGAATCAACTCTCTATTCTTATTCCCCTTCCCCACCGGGGGCAGCTAACTTGAAGAACAAAGCAAAGTCAGCAGCACATGGACACCTGATATTGATTATATAAACGAACATAATTCATAAGAGTAGAAGATAATTCACATAAATGAACAACATTTAACAAAAATCTGTAGATTGCTGGAGATTGACACTTGTCACCTACAAACCAACAATAAGAGCTTCCAGGTAGAATCAGTCCTGAACTACAAGTTATTATTACAAAATCTTCCTGTGAAGGATTTAACAGAAATAATTGCACTTTAAACTGACAACATTAAGCATCCTAAAACAAAAACTGCTCAATTTTTTAAACCCGCCAAAAGGATCAATATCCGCATCTGAAGACGATGTATGACGAATAACTTAAAAGCATCTTCTCTCACCATACTGATGAATCCATAATATGAAACCTAATCACCAAATACAAATATGGACTAAAGCAACATCTCTGCAATCTGGACAGCATTAAGTGCAGCTCCCTTGCGTATTTGATCACCACAGACAAAGATGTCCAACCTGCTCAGAATTATTCCGTTAGTATTAAGGTTCATCAAAGTGGAAAAATAATGATTTCAGAGAAAAAAAAATGCGGCCCATTAATGAGTCTCACCCAAGGTTGCCTTCCTGGGACAAATCGCGGCGGATCCTGCCAACTGCAACATCATCTTTGTTTGACACCTCCAATGGAGTAGGGAAGCGATTGGATGACCGATCATCAATAACCACTACACCAGGAGCCTTCTTCAGAATATCCCTCGCTGTGTCCTGGACAACCAAGAAACTCAATGAATTAAGGGTTGAACCTTCAAGTGGAAATTGCTTACAATTCTTCAATCCTCCTTCACAGAGTTGGGATGGGATGACAAAGAACATGAAACATTTTATAATAAGTTATGGATTTGTTTTATTGTGCCGAAGATGGTTTTGGACCAAGAAAAAATAAAAAGGGAAAACCCCAATATAGTGCAGCCATTGTAGTAGCTTCAATGCATAGGATTTTTTCAAAAATAATCTTATTGATGCCAAAGGGCACGAACCAAGCACACCAGCAGTAGATATGAGAAAACATCCTCGACAAAAAAATGGAGAAAGAAGAAAGAAACATTAAAAGAACAGAACTGATGAGTATAATTCAAAACCCAATTAGAATGCAGAACATCACTCACTAGCCAAAATGATATATAGAAGTTCAAGTTTTTTAACAGAATAATGCATCTCATATCCAAAACAGCCACCCGTTAACTATGCAACTCGGATGTTGTAGCCCTCCCAATTCGGTTTTCAAACAGGATAAGTCAAAATTTATAGAAAGATCTGTAAGGTATGAGGTTGAGACTAAAAGATGGTGACTGCAACAACTATTTAGAGGATGGTTGCTGCGAGATATGAAGGAAAAAATTAATGAAAAACTATAGATGACATAGACAGTTCCACCAAGGATCCCTTCCTATAATTTTTTTTTTTTTTTTTTTTCACATATGCTTATTTTCCATCCTCTTAAAAAAATAAATAAATAAACTCTATCAAGTCGTTAAAACTCTTTAAGGATGCATTTGTTTCAACATAAAATGATTTCTTGAAGAAATTTTTCAATCAAAAACATTTTCAGGGAAAATTATTGGTTTTCTATTGTAGAGCCAGAAAATAACGTGGAAAACATTTTTTAGTGTTTGGTTGCACCAAAAATCATTTGCATACCGCCCACCCACCCTCCCAAAAACACCTTCACGCACCTGCCAACCAATGACCACAAAACCACCATCCATCGCCGGCCGGCCTACACCCACCCAAAAAACTATTCCCATCGCCGGCCCAACTATAGCCACCACAACAATGATCTCTCACAGCCACATTACACAACTAGCACAACCTTTGGAAGAGCTATTTGTCATTTGGTTGCTACTGATCTTGCGGGAATAGCTGATGCGGGCTTAGATCTCGACTTCGTCACCTTCGCAGAGGGGTCGCAGAGCGGTTCGCAATGCTTAGGAAAAGGGGATTCACAAGAGAGAGGGGCGGTGAGGTTGGAGCTTTGGTAGCAGATGGCTGGGTGAGGGGGTGGGGGATTGGGAGAGAAGGGAGCGGAGGGGACAGGTAGGAGTTTCAAAAAATGGCTTACACCTCTCAACAGTATTAATTTTGCAGTTGATCTAAAAGCTGATCAATACTTTCCACCCGCACCAAAATTAAAATAATAATAAATAAATAAAATGTTAGTAATGGACTTGGAAGAGGGGATAAATGCCAAGTATCCGCTTGGGATCATGCCCTTTAAGGGGCTATACTAGATGTACAATGCAATTTTAGAAGTAATCTTCCATTTCAATAGGAAAATGAGGAAAAATATTTTTCAGAAAACATTTTACGCCAAAACAAATGCAAACTAAATAGCTCTTGATTCTTTTTGTTACTTTCCCAATTTGGAGAAACTTGTGCCCCATTCTAGTGCTGGCTGGCTTCACTTTCCAAAAAAAAGAAAAAAAAATAAACTAGTCACCCACACCCATTGATCTCTAATATATTGCATCTTCAATTGTTATAGCTAGACAAGCACAATGCAAGAAAAGAAGTTATCTAAAATTAGGATCCTTAAGTCTCCATCTATCTGCATATAGAAAAGGACATCAATGATGTGCCAATGTTATGTCTAAACAATTTTGCTCTTACAAACCACGTAGCTCAAGGGCACTGCAACCTAACGTGGATTTTCTTGACAATACATCAAATATTTGAGTGGGAGAGATAGGGGTACAAACACCAAGTATTTGGGATGTAAGGACCCTACCACATTCTTGACCACCAATCATCAGCAACTAAAAACTCAGAAAGAAAGTGAAAATCCGGTATCTACTTTAAACCATATTCTTCCAAACAGTAATGACATTTAAAAGAAAATACATGAAATAGTGTTTCTATCAACATATATTACCATGAAGCAAAATCAACCTGAAGCGATTTTATAATTAGGAGGATCACATAATTACCTCATCAAGGGGGTTCTCAAACTGAAGATTTAAACTCTCAGCATGAGCACGCATGACAGGAACTCTTATACATGTGGCAGTAACTTTAACATTCATGTCATTCTGGAAAAAAAAAATGGAAGATTCATTTTGTATAAGACCCAACAGAGTTGTTCTCCCATCCACCAAAGGAAATTTAAATAAATCACGAGATAGCTTATAAGATATTAAGAATAAAGTAAAGGATATAGTTTCGATACTTACCCATATTTTCCTTGTCTCTTTTACTAATTTCATTTCCTCCTCATTGTACCCATTCGACAGAACAGGGGCATTATGCGAGAACAAATTAAAAGCATACTGCAAATAGAGAAATTCTTAAGAGGTGGCCCTTGGAAGCAAGATGGAATATAACATGATATATGCTCATAGAAGTAGGTACGCTATACAAGAAATTGACATACCTGTTCCTTAAAGATTCGACAAGTTGGCGGTTTACCTGCCAGGACCTTATAAACAAACGGAAAACTAATCAACTTAGAAGAAATCACAAGGGAATGGATTTGTCCACTTTCCCATGTATATAAATATGGAACTGCAAAAAGACAATGAGATGGAATAAACAGAAGAAACCTCACGAGTTTGCAGCTCAAGCTCTTCCATTGCAGCAGCACCAGCACCACTCGCAGCCTGGTACGTACTAACAACCATGCGTAGCACCTGCAACATTCATGACCAACAAAGCAGATTTTTAGACGCGTGGAAAATGCAACAGTATGCTACAGAAACACATCTAACGTGCTTGATGCATTCAATTAATGCATCAAAATGACAAAACAAATAAGCCCAATTTTGCATAAATTCTCACCTTGGCGCGTCGATGAAGAGGCGTGGCGGCCATCAAGCAAATGATAGTGGAGCAATTGGGGTTGGCGATAAGCGCGCCCTTTCCGATGCCGACCTTAATCCCCTCCATGACCTCAGGATTCACCTCCGGGATCACCAGCGGGACCTTCTCGTCCATCCGAAAGGCAGAGCTATTGTCCACCACGATGGTCCCCTTCTCGACCGCAATGGGCCCGAACTCCTTGCTGATGGACCCACCGGCGCTGAAGAGAGCGATGTCGACGCCGTCAAAGCTCTCGGCGGTGAGCTCCTCGACGGTGTAGTCGTGGCCCTGGAAGGTGAGGCGCCTCCCGGAGGAGCGCTTGGAGGCGAGCATTTTGATGGAGCGGAAGGGGAAGTCCCGGTCCGCGAGCACCGAGAGGAACTCCTGCCCGACAGCACCGGTGACGCCTACGACGGCGAGGGACGGAGCCGTTTCCTGGAGGGACATGCGGACCGCGGTGGGGCCGATGGGTCTAGGCCTGGGCTTCGCCTTGGTCAGGCGGAGCTTGGAAGCGAGGAAGGGATGGTGGGTGAGGGCGGCCATTTCGTTGTGGGTGTGCGAGTCGGAGATCTGAGGGTGAGGCGGCTGCTTGTAGTGGTTGACTGGTTTTGAAAGGGTTTTAGGTGGGAGTTGGGAGTGAAGGTCTTTTCTTCTTCTTCTTTTTCTAGCAATTTATTAAAAAATTAATTAATTAAATTATAAAAATTAATTACAAATCAGACTAATAATTTTTAATAGCTTCAATTTCAATTATGCTTGTTAAAAAAAATATTATTTTTTTTTAAAAAAAAAAATTTAAATACAAATTTGATCCTAGTGGTTGGTTTATCACTTTATTAAAAGGCCCATTGGATTTTCAAACCAACACATTTAGTCCTTGCAATTCCCACTTTTATCAAAACTTCACCGACTTGTCAAAGAAAAATAATGGAATTTTTGTCACTTATACAAAAGCCACTTACGACCAATAAAAAAAGTAATTCTACATATTATAAAAATGTTTATTAAGTTTCTATCAAATAATGAGGTGACTTTTAAAATCGCTATTTGATCAAATTCATCATTTGATCAATCACATCCCTAATCTAAGAAATGTGATCATATAACTGCCAATGTTGCTTATAACCAAGAGAGAATAGGTTAAGACAAGAAGTTGGCTGTGGTGAATTGTGAGAGCCTTGTGCATAAGATCACTAACATGATAGATTCTTGGCTCGTCAAACATCTATCTCTTGCAGGCCGGTTGCAGCTTATCTCCTCGATTCTTTTCAGCTTGCAAGTTTTTTGGACTCGGGCTTTCATCCTTTCAAAGAAGATTATTCGGGTGGTGGAGCAAAAGTTGAAAAGATTTTTGTGGTGTGGTCAAGATTGTAAAGCTAAAGCTAAGGTAGCTTGGGAGAAGATATATGTGCCTAAGAAGGAAGGAGGTCTTGGTCTTAGAAGGCTAGCTAGAAGTGTGGAATAAGGCTGCCATGCTTAACCACATTTGGAATCTCTTCGCTCAATCGGGTTCTTTGTGGATTGCATGGGTGGAGGACAATTGGCTTAAAGGTTGAAGCTTTTGGAGAGTTCTTATCCCTCATCCATGCCCTTGGAGTTGGAGGAAAATCCTTAAGCTTAGGAAAATAGCTAAGGATTTCATTCATCTTAGAATAGGTGATGGTGCACGTACTTTTCTTTGGTATGACAATTGGCATCCTGATGGACACTTGATTGAGAAGTATGGATACCGAGCCATTTATGATGCTGGCAGTAATGTGGATGCTAGAGTCTCTTATATTATTCGAAATGGAGATTGGTTTTGGCCTAGTGCTCATTCGGATAATATTGTGGCCATCCAATGTAGGCTATCGGAGGTGGAAATTGGGGCTGCTGCTAACAAGCCAATCTGGAAAAGTAAAAATGTGAATTATTCTTATTCTGATACTTGGGATTTGCTTTAGCATGTTGTCCCTTAGTGGAGGTTGATTTGGTTCCCCAAGGCTATTCCTAAACATGCTTTCTGTTTATGGTTAGCATTTCGTGATGCTCTCCCCACAAAGGAAAGGTTATGTCATTGCAGGTTTGGAGGTAATAGCCTCTGCCCCTTTTTTTGTCATTGTTGCCAAGAGAGTAGGGATCATATGTTTTTTCAGTGTAGCTTCAGTAGACGCATTTGGAGAGAAGTAATGACTTGCCTCATCACTAATGTGGAAGTGGAATGGGATAAAGTTGCTGCCTGGTCTGCTGTGTTGAAAGGGAAAGGTTTATGGAATAATTTGTGCAAACTCTGTTTGGGGGCTACGGTTTACAATTTATGGAGGCAGAGGAATGATCTTGTTCATAACAATGTTCCTCGTACAGAAGAGAATATTGTGGCTTGCATTCGGTGGGAGGTGAGGTCAAAAATGATGGCTGGTCTCCATGCCAAGGTCACTGCTCGCAACCTCCAGCTGCAAGTCTGGAATCTGCATTGTGGTGTACTTGGTCCCTAGTTGATTGATCTACAGAGTTAGTGTGCTTTTTTTTCTTCTTTTTTTTTTTCCTGGTTGTGGTTTGTAATGGGGTTCTATTTCTCTGTTCTTACAGAGTTAGGGTACTGTTGTGATGATTGAACTGCTGTTTCAGCTTGGTGTTCCCTTTCACTTTGGGATTGTATCCAGAATTCCTGGAGACTTTTGTTCTTGTGTTTGATCTATAAAGCTTTTATTCATAAAAAAATAAAATAAAAAGAAGAAGGAAAGAGAATAGGTTGAGAGTAGATACAACCCATTAAAGCGTCTCCAGCAATGTTATACATTTTACCGACCTACATCCATCTGTGGAATCAACCCTCCAATGGGGCAAGTACAACATCCTGAAGTGCTACAACCTTTGCTTGCCCGCCATATTCTTCTGGCAAGACTTCCTCGCCAACTTCCCGTATGAAATCTTGTCTTTCGTCCTCATTGGTCACAATCACAATCTGCATCATCATCATCCCAAACTCAACCAATCTGTAAATCTAGAAACTAAATAAACCTAATTTTCTTGCTTTCAGAAACCAAAAAAACTCAGATCATCATATATCAACTTCAGTATGATCTGATGTAAGTACCTAAATTGAATTGGAAAATTATTTATAACAAAGAGTTTAGCAACTATTGTCAAAATGTCTCTTCAAAAATTATATGCATGAATCTGTCACCAGCCTTGTAGTGAGGCCTCATTGTGCAGTATAATAAGAGGCCTGGGGTACATAATCTGTGTCTTTAAGGGCAACAACATCCATCTATCTTGATTGGTAACTAATCAACATTTAACTAAACGCCAATCTGTGAACCAAACATAAACTATATACATGACAAAATTGGCTAAATGCTTTGTGAAAAGTTCAGATAATTTGGTTCTGTATAGGATCCACAACAGTATGGTTAGAAACATAGATATACATAGAACTAGGTGAAAAAACATCCCATGCATTTTAGAAAAATTTGCAATGTGCAACAGATTCCAGCAATTTAAACAAAATATTCGCATAACAGGATTGAGTCATAATACTGAGATAATCTTTTCTGTATCCATAACTTTATGCAAGTAAATGTATGCATAAAAAAAAAAAAAATCAACTCTTATATACATACAGTCGGGATATTCGTGACTTGTTCCTGCATTGCAGTCACTGACTCGCAATTTTTAAAAAGGCATATCCTCTGAAAGTACCCATACTGAACCTTATATATGGTTGAGTTAATCTGACCTAAGGAGGTTTCTTATATTTTTATTGTATATCAGATACCTTTTCCAGAGTAGCCGTCTCAAGGAATCTAGAAACCATTCTCCAAACACTCACAAAGAATCGTGGCATGTGTAGAATGAAGCACTTTGCTAAACGTTCAGGGTAGTAAGCCTACACAAAAGGAAGTGAGAAATAATGAGATTATCAACAAAATAATGCATTGAAGTTGAATCATGCAGCAGCCAAATAAGATTTTAATCCTTTGTCAGGTAATACCCTTAGCATATAGGAGGCATTTAAGGCATGTTTTTCCATTATGCATGGAGACCTTCAGCAGACGGTATAAAAAACATATATTTTAGTTAATTCCCTTAACAGACCCAAGACTTCTAAAAGCTGCAAGAATTTGTCTATTCCAGCGTATCTTAAAACCTGAAGTACATGACCAAGCCCGAGGTGGCTGTTGAAAATTTTGGAGTAGATAATAGTCTAATTCTTGGAGGTCGTAAATGGGATAGGGGAAAATTTATAAATAAATTTAAAAAACAAAAGTGCGAGAAGGGCAACATCTGTTGAAAAGAAACAGGATATGCCAGTATGCTGGTGCAGAAAAGAGAAAACAGAGACACAACTACTCCTTTCAGAGCAAGGAGAAGATTAATGACAAAGAAACAACAAAGAAGTAAAACAACAAAAGCAAGAACTATGGTAGCCCCCCACCCCCTTTCCTTTCTGTTTTTTGCACTTTCTTTGTTTTCTGCCTCTTTTCTGTTACCACATAGAAAACTCATAAAAAGAAAACTACATTCACCTGTAAAAATTGAAACCCAGTAATTAATCCTCTTGCATCAATGTTCCTATAAGTAATCTGTTGTAGGTCAAGAATGCCTATCAACTTTTCATTTCCAATTTCTCTTCCTTGGCAAGAACTGAAACAGAAAAAGAAATACCACATGAAATGCTAGTCTCTATCTCTGGAAATAGAAAGAGCATATTAAAAAAGAAATGCACTATGTGAAACTTATGCCCATTTAAACGTAAATAAGCTCAATGAATCACCTAGCTATTTGGAAGCAACAATAAAAAAACAGTTTTAGACAGACCAATGCTGGTCTCAAACTCTAAAGGATTTTAGGAGCTTCTCTGAATGAAATTTCAATTTTTTATTAGCTAATGGAAGAGAGAGAGAGCGAGAGAGAGAGAGAGGATTAAAGTTACATTCAGAACAAGAAAATATACCTAATGTATCTGAAAAATAGGACACAGCACCAAACTTCCAATAAAAAATTAACCACAAGCTCCCTTAAACCTTTACCAGTTATTTTTACATTCCAAGGATAAGATTTTGAACATAATAGTAACAATAAGTAAATGTCATTTATAATTAACATCAAAATTGATTATAAAAATTTCATATCTCCTCCCCACCCTCCCCCGGCACGGACTCTCTCTCTCTCTCTCTCTCTCAAGCACACACTCATTGATTTTGGGCTCTTCAACATTTTGTATTTAGTTACATTCAGGCTGGTGGTGTTTCTATCCTTGGATTTTGACATCTAGAGCAATTTAATCCCCCATCATCCAACTACTTTTTTTCTGGGATAATTTCTAACAGGGAATGGAATGTAAGAAACATTTAAGTATCCCATCCAACAATTCTTCTAAAGAAAACACTCAAGTTGCCAGGACATAAATACTAATATGAACTTGGCAGTCCTTGGACATGCCAATACTGCATATGTGGATAACAAGAATGCTAGGTTGGAGCCCAAACTTTAGGAATCTAATATTTCTTACTCCTATAATTAAATCCTCATTCTAGATTTACAAACTCATATTTTTCTACTAAAAAAGGGCTCAATATGTGTAATGAACATAGTATTTTTCTATGTAATTTATCTGTAATTGGATGTTGATGAATTGTAATTGAGGAATTTGTAGTGATGAATGATGAGATTGGAGTATTCTTTTTTTAATGCCGAGGAACCCCTTTAAGGTAGGGCCCCCTTTGGGACCCATCCCGATAGGGTAAACCCCAGATACACGACCCCATCCGCAAGAAATGTGTATCAAGTAATTGATAAGACTCGAACAGCCGACCTCGTAGTATTACACCAAATGATCGACCATTTGAGCTAACCCTCGCAGGCTAAATAATTGATGGATTGTTTCAAGGACAACCTAATCTCCAAGAAAGAAAACTGAATTGCTTCTAATGAGTCTGGACAAAGCTTACAATTCCACGCTTGGGGCCATTTTATAGTAAAAAGCCAACAACCATTCTAACAAACTAACATAGGCATCAGCCCATTTTTACATCTCGGCCCATTTACAAATGCCCAGCCCAATTGCAACACACCCATCCACTACATAAAATGCATAAGTCTTTAAGGAATTGGAGGAATGCCACTACTCCTGAGCTTGCAATTCCACCATAAAATCTGTCACACCACCACCTATACAACAGCTACAACTTCTACTTGACCTCTAACACAGCACTACTCCTGGATCGTAGGCAGAATCCACGGAATTTTGTGAAGGCCATGACAATATGTCCCACCATGGTCCGATGTGTTGTATTTTCCCATGAGTGAACTAAAATTTCCTTGTCCTGCCCTTTCGGGAATCTTTCAGGCATATCCAACACGTCTAGCACACTTACAACACTTCAATGGCATGTGTGACTTAGGAAAACATGGATTTTCCCTCTTATAAACACATATACACCATGTTTTAAGTAACATTTACACCAAGCATGACTCTTATCTCTTCTTTTTCTTTTTTTTTAATTAGTAAGCGAATTATCATTAAAAGCGCAAAGCACAACCCAGGCTTACAAGAGAAACGCCTAATTAGGAGAAGAAAAAAGTACAAGAAAATCATTAAAGTTAATCGCTAAGGGAGCTAAGTACGCAGCTGTCCAAGCAAAAAGAAAATAAAAGAAGGTCTTGAGCTACTCTAACGAAATGAAAATAAAATGAAAATCATTTTGTTCCCTCCACAGGCACCACAAAAGGCAAGAACATACCATTTTCCACACAAGAGCACTTCGAGAGCATCCACCCATCCACCAGCAAGTGAATAAATCAACCATCTGATGAGGCATAACCTAAGACAGCCCAAAACGGCTGAAAGTAGCATTCCATAAGGCGCATGCAACCTCACAATGGAAAAGAAGATAATCCACAAACTCCCCATTCCTTTTGCACATGCAGCACGTATCAACCATAATGACATGCCTCTTCCTAAGATTGTCTATGGTAAAAATCTTCTCTAGAGCCACCAACGAAGCGAAAAAAGCCACTTTTAAAGGAACAGTAGTTGGCCAAATACTCTTCCAAGAGAAAGGAACGTTATCTTTACAAACAAGGACCCTGTAGAAGGAGTTAACATCAAACTTCCCTTTGTGAGAAGGAGCCCACCAAAACTTGTCTTCCCCTTCCCTTCTCACTCTTATCTTTTTAGCTACAAACACTTTCAAATTAATCTCTATGTTGATACCCCAAGGGATAGCTTAATCGACTGGGCACCATGCCTTAAAAAGGAGAGGTCACTAGTTCGAATCTCTCATTCCCCTCCCCTTAGGGCCAATTTACATATCAAAAACAAAAATTAATCTCTATGCTGATAATAAAATCTATGAAAAATTTATCCCAAGTGTTGGCCTTAAAATCATGATTGTGCTCATAAGAACTACCTGTGTTATCGCCAATAAACTCTAGCTCAAATAGCACCTCCTAAACCTATAAGAATGATGTGCGTGGTGAAGTTAAGTGTTCGAGACCCACAAGGTGCTTGTGGAATTTACCAATAATAATAATAATAAAAAAAACAAAGAAAGAAAGTGAAAAGGAAAAAATTCTTGCTACCTGTTATCCTGCCTCAATGGCCCAACTTTCAAAATTTACCCTGTCAGCTGATTTCTAAACACATATCAATATTAGAGAAATGAATGGGTACCTTGCAATCGTTTTGTCTAGCAGATGAACCACAAATTCTGCACAAAGAAACAAAACAAAGTGAATCACGTATTTATTAGCAAACAGTTGTAAGTAAACAAAAGTGGGGAAATCCAGTTGTTTTATTAAATTTTGTAGCCATCTGTTTATTAGTACAATGAAACATATGTATTTTAAAGTCATCCCATCAATATTTGAACTATGACTGGTTTATCAAGGCTGTATTCTGGAGATTCTACCCATCAGTCCCCAACATCCAGTTGATAACAATCCTAAATTAATTGTTTGCCATGTTCATAAAGTCATTACATGTGGCTTGATTTTGGAATTTGATCTACCATTAAGAAACTGGCCACCCCTAGGAATATATATACAAGACCAAGGTTATCCTTCATTCATTTGTTATTGGAGAGAGGGAGGGAAAGAAGGGGAGATATTGAGTGGGTGAGGGGCATGTTCTTCTTTGTAATAGCCACAGATTGGAAGCAGATTCAAAAACCAATCAAAGTGAGAGACATGGTACATCCCTGTTAAAGCTGACCTCACATCATGTGCGGGAGTAATTTGTCTGACAGCAGGGAAATTAAATAAGGAAAGTTGTTGTAAATGATATGGTGATAGAAAGAATACTGGTTGAAAGGAATTTACCAACTATGATCACTTCCTTGAACAATAACAAGTGGTTGATCCATGGCATAGAAGCAGCATTGTCAGGAACAAAACAGAGAAAGAACTTATCATGCATGTGAATCTGCCATTGGAATAGCTTACCCTCATGCACTATGAAAATCAATATTCTTTTTCCTATTTACATTATTATATTATGCACATAATCACTAATAAACCACATAGATCAAAAGGCTGAAGGTTATGATGTCTTCTTTGAGCATGAGAGTGCAAAGGCAAGTTAATAAAAAAATAATAAAAAATAAATAAATAAAATAAAAAAGAAAAAGGAAGAAGGTGTTCAAATACGGTTTTTTTTTTTTTTAATTATTCTGTTATGGTGTAAGTTATTAGCGGACTTAAGGTAGATGTCCTTTCTGAAAATAGGAGGTAAGCTTCTAAAATTTCCCCAAACCTCGAAGGATGTTGGTAGTTTACTGATGTAGGGCAAATTCCAAGTTGAGATAGAATGGCCCGATCGCACCCACATTTGAACGGGAATGCGACCGGTACATTCGAAAGTAAGGGCATAATAGCCTGATTGCACCACATTCAAACGAGAGTGCGACCGAGGCTTTCGGGAAGACAAGCCGACTCAACTGGCCGCATCTCATTCGAACGAGGATGCGGCTGGTCATCCCTAGAGTCTTGGTAGAACCAACCGGTTGCACTCCCGTTCAGACGGTAGTGCAATCACAACGAACAGAAAGACACAGGAATGTGCAGAAATCTCGATAGACATTATCATTTGATTTTCTGCAAATTTGGGCAACACCGCACATATGGGAACTTTTCCCTGATTGATCACAATCCCAACCAATTTTCTTCCTTATTTAGCATTAGTCTTAGCATCAATAATTTTCAATTTTCCATAAAGATTAGGACTAAACAAATTTATGTCTTTTCAGATGGACACCAGAAGAACACTAGAAGGAACTCTAGCATTCCTCTTTTTATTTAGTCTCTCCATCTTTAGTTGATTTTATTGACTTTAAGATTTAATCTTTTGTAATGTTTTCCTTTTTAGATGATTTACTTACTTTTTGGGTTTTAGTTTCCTTTAAGAAGACCGATGGATGTATTGCAAATCAGGTTTTGGGAATGAATTTGAAAATTAGTGAAATTTTTTGCTTTTCTAAGCTATTTGTTAGCTTCTTATGTTTATAGAATTGAAGTAGTCGAACTTCTTTTCGTTTTCCATTCACTTTCACTACGTCATCTAGCCACAAATATATTGATAAATAAGGCCACTCTGTTCACATAAATAGTAAATTTTTTATTTTTTACTTTTAAAAAAGAGACAATTTAATAAGTCTAAAGAGAAAGCAACACATGCATACTACAACAAGTTGCACTGTGCCTATGCAATGGGCAACACCATCAGGCCCACCATACCTTCAAATAATTTGGTCGAATCTTCTGATTAATCTTTCATATCAAATCCCTAACGATCTGATAGGAACTTTTCCTTGTCAGTGGCCCGACTCATGGATTCAGTGTTCCTAACCTTTTCAAAACGAAACAATGTTTGAGAAGAGACTTAAGTGACTGACTATAACAACATAATTCCCTTTTGTTGACATATACCTAAAGCCCATGAGAGCCTAACTTACCCAGGCAGAAGTTATCTAATAATGAAAGGCCAATACACCTCAATAAAAAAAAACGTTCATATGGTGCCAATGCCATGGGTCTAGAACGCCGAACCAGGTGAAAAAGTCCAACCTGTCCAACTCACATCAAGCTTTTATGCTGGAACTTTTCTCTAATGGCACCTAATGTCCCATAGATGGGACAACTGAAGACCAAAAGGCATCAAGGCACCGACTAAACAAGAATCAAGGCAATCAAAGTTAACAAAAGAAATAAAGTATAACTCCGTCAAAATAAAATAAAGACCAACTCAATTATAATATAAAAAAATAATAAAAGAGAAGTAAACTTTAGCTAATTACTTTTGAATTGGACATGATCCTTAGAAGGGAAATGCTTGCTTGCTTTGACAACCATCACCGGGTATCCATCCTTTGATAAGCCCTGAAGATAAATCTTTCTGGGTTCCAGTTCATCTTGAATTTCGGATTCGGAAATGAACCCATTGGGCACCATTGCAGCCCTCCACTTCAGCCACTGGACAAACATCTTTGCTGCTTTGTCTGGGTCCATCGACCTTGCAATCAAGAACCTCATGAGCGTTGGGTCGCCATGCCCCTGCAAAGACAAACCCATGAAATATAAAAACTTAACCGAATCAAATACACGGTGCGTTGTTTGACAAAGGTACAGATCGGTTTACCTCCGTGGATGACCCGAGCTTCTCAACTGATATTCTCATCTGGGTCAGTGCAATTTCATGGTTTTTCTCCATGTGGAGTACAGTTCAGCTAGCCTTGTTTTCAGATTAAAAAAATATGGATTTGAACTGGGATTGAAAAGAAAGCAAACACAAGGTGCTTTGACTCAATTCCAAAAGGCTAATTGAATGGTTTCAATTCGAAACCATTCAATTCAAAACTTGAAAATTGCTTTCCGGAGAGAGATAGAAAGCGAGAGGTGGCTTTGAACTTTGAAGGGGGTGGAGTATGCGGAAGAGAAGTGAGAGTTCCGTTGACAAAACGGAACATTTGGAAAAGGAGTGAAAAGACGAGGGAACGTACTCCACAAATTTAAGCCAAATTTCTTTTCATTATAACTCCCCCCACTTTTTGCGGAATTTTAATTTACTTCTGAGTTTTCTAAATCACTTTTTTAATTTCTACTTCTTTCTAAAAGGTATTTAGATGGTATTAAAAATAAATTAAAAAATACCGATTCTGTCACGTCACATGCAACAGGTTAAAAATTGGCTTTTTATTATGTTTATAATAAAATACTAAAAACCAATAACAATAATAAAATATATATATATATATATATATATATATATATATATAGGTAAAGTCATCCGAACGGAGACAACCACTTCCTTAGTAGTGGTAACCCATGCGAACACCCAATTATAGGGTGGCCAGTAGAGGAGTCGTTTCTAAGGTATCAACGATGGATGGTTCACGCGGTCACCTCTAGCAAAGGAGGTGGCATACATGGCCATCCATACCTGCGATCACCTAATGCAATGCGAAGTGGCTCGAGCAACTATCCCAACAACCGACAGAAGCTAAACTTTTGTTAGCAATAAATATAACAATCATACTTCTTTTAGGAGTGTCACAAGAGTCATCCTCATAAGAGGGATGCGCCCGGCTCCAATTCCGGAGTAAAGGAGTAGTAGCTTTTACTCCTTTTTTTTATGTTCTGTTTTGGATTTTTTTATAAATATAACCAAAAAGAAAAAATAATAATTTATTTAGCACGTTTTGGGTTGTGATAAAACTAATCTTTAAAATGAAATGAGTAAAGTGAGGAGTGTGAAAAAATTTAAAAAGCAAAAATATTAAGGGAGCTATATGAATTTTTTAAAAATATAAAAATATAAAATAGGAGTGACATGGACAGCAGAGCAGACTAATTCCGCAAGGCCAAGGCGGGTAGTAGATATTTGAAAGCAACTCACACAATGACAAAACAGGGGGATTTGACGGCAGTGTAGAATACAACTTGATAAACACGGCTCACTCAATAAGACGTTAACAGCGTGGCAAGTGGGTTTATACCGTTTGGAACCGAATAAAAATGTGATAAAGACAATTTAAAATAAAAATAAAATAATTTATTACATAATATGTGTATCTCAAAAAAAAAAAAAGTGTCTATAAAAGTTCATAAATATGGCCAAAATTAATATATTAGCAATGTAACATGTCGGGCGAAAAACTAAAATAAAAATAAATGAAAACTAATCAAACAAAATTGAAAAAGTGGAATTTTTTTATTTTTGTTTTTAAATTAATTTTTTAGTTTTGTTTTTAAGAAAATAGGGGTATTTCAAGGAAATGACAAAAAAGTGGCATTTTTTATACAAAATTGTAGTTTGATGTATCAAACTGTCACGCTTGTCACTTTATGAGACTTTATTGAAAATTGATGGTAGTTGACGGAGCTTTTTTATATTTTTTCCTTACATGATTTATAAACATTCTTTGGATTTAAAGTTAAGGTAAGTGTCAAAAGTTTTATCGTTCTTTCACCAAACCTACTATCAAACTCTTGCAATTAAAAGTCTGTAGCAACATTAAATTTGTCAAAATGATAATAATGCTCCACTATAATGTAATCCAATTGATTACTACATTGACCTTCAATGTAACAAGCATTCGAATCTATAATGTCAATTTCAAATTTCTTATATAAATAGACAGCATTCTCAATCAAATTATCCTAACCATCATCTCTCAACTTTTGGATAAATTCTTTTGCAATAGGAACTGAATGAAGAATATTAAAAAATGTCTTGAGATTTTTTTTGCCAAAGCTTGACAAATAACATAAATAATACTCATGATATCATTCATTGAATGTAAAATAAATATAAATATGAAAGATGTAATCATCTTATAAGCAGCATTAACATCCCCACTGAGAGTAAGTGGCTCATTCTCTTATAATATTTTCAAGCACTGAACAGGTATCACCAAACATCCTTATTATACTATAAGTAGAATAAAAATGAGAACCTCAACAAGAATCAACAGCTCGTTTTAAAGAGCCAATTTAATTAGCTCATTTTCCTGTTTCAAGTTCATCAATAGCTAGCATATGTGTAATTTCTACTACTTGATCGGCTTGTAGTTCATCGTGACGTTTACACGAAGCACCAGCTACATTGATAAATAAATTAATATTCATATTTGTAAAGAATTCATCAATAAAAACCACTTATCTAGATGCAACAACTAATGTTAATTGTAATTGAAGAAAAACAATAAGCATAGTATCAACAATGAGCCACTTATGAATCATATTTCTTTGACATAAGTTTTATCAAATAAAACAATCCAAACAAATAAATGCATAACCAAGGCACATAAAATATGGTCAATTTATATCAGCTCAAATAGGGACCTTAAGGAAAAAACATAATTTGCTTCAAATAGGTCGGTGACAATATCACATGACCTTATTTAATCACAATTAATTCAATTAAACAAATGTGATTGCACTCTAATATGTATTTTCAAATTAATGAATCAATTCCGCAACGTACTTATTTATTACATATTACCATTCATCAAAAAAAAAAAAACATATTACCATTCTAGTAGTCGGATCAAAGTCAATACACTATTACTTACTTCACTATCTCTTTTCCTTGATACTTCTGATTTAATTACATGTGTTAGTTTGTGATTGACTGCATTCTGTTTAACAAAATCACTTTTATGTAATGTTGCTACATAATTAAGGATGCCGTTTATTTCAGAGTCTTCATTTCAGAAAAGTGGTTCAAGATGCTCAAAGAAGATTATGTGTAGTTTTCAAGTCAAAGAAGTCGGATCCCAAGCTTCCGTCCAGACAGCCCAAACATGCGTCTGAACGCCCATCAATGTCCAGAAGTTTCGAACAGTTAAAGGTTACATCCGTCCAGACGCTCATTAGAGTTCGACAAGAAATCATATTTTCTTCACAGACACAGATATGGGAAGACAATTGCATCCGTCCGAACGACAGGGCAACACCGTCCGGATGCTATCCTTGATAAGGCAAGTCGTGGAGAAGAATTGCAACCGTCTAGAAGTCAGGGCAACACTATTCGAACACAATCCTTATTATGGTATTTACGTGCAGTAGAAGTGCAACCGTTCGGACTCTAGGGCAACACCGTCCGAACACGGCCTTGATATGTTATTGCGTGAAGCACGTTATGGAAAGCCGGTTGCACAGTTATCCATTCGGACGGCCTCAACTTGCGTCCAGACGCCGCCTATAGAAAACTGAATCAGTGTCTATTTAGGTCTTTTGTACCCTATAAATAGAGGTCCCTAAGCATGTATTATTTACAGAATTCGATATTGAATTCTTCATAGCTTAGAGAATATATCTTAGGGAGAATTTGTGAAGATCCGCTAACTTTCAAGCCGTTGCGGCTGTGTGCTGTTGTTGTGCTCATTATTGAAGTCTAGCCCTAGGATAAAGGAATCCATAGAAGACCCCTTCAAGTAGGAGACTTGGTTGGGAGGCGTTCATGTTGGGTTATGTATTAGAATGCTAGATATGATCGCTACATCGGGTATGTGAGTGTTACTGTCTATGTACTAGCTTTGTCTTTTAATAGTGGATTTCCTGGGTTTGGCTGCCTCAGAGTGGTTTTTCTCTTAATTGAGTTTCCACTTCATTAACAAAATAATTGTGTTATTTAAATTCCGCATTTACATTATTTTGTTACATGTTGCACACACACACAGTTAAATTAGAAGTCATTTAATTTTCAATTGGTATCAGAGCTTAGTACACTCTGGTTAGATTTATTCCTTGAGTGTGATTCTGTTTGACTTCTAATTTCTTTATCATGTCTATCAATGTTGATTTGATGGAAAAATGTGATCTCCAAGGGATGTGCGTCAAATTGTTCAATCAATTTGAAGAGTTTAAAAATTCTAACATTGATCATCTACAAAGACTTAGTGCCCGTTTGGGACTGCCAATTTGCAGAAATAATATGTGATTTTAAAGGAAATCGCAAATCGTGGAGCGTTTGCAGATTGCGATTTAAAATCGCATTTTCTAAAATCGTGGAAAAAACCACAATTTGTGGCAGCAGGATAGTAGGTGCTTAATTGAAAAGGTGCGAATTTAACCCAAAACCACAATTTCGCATAGCAATTATTTGGCGCAATAGTTACCAAAATTTTTAGCGGGAAGGAAAAAAATTTCAAGATTACCCACCTAAAATATATTAAAACCCTTGTTTTTTCTTCTTTTTCTTGGTCTTTCTCTCTGCCTCTCTTCTTTCTCCCCGGCGTTGGCCTGCTCCAGACTTGCTCCTGCTGCATCTTGCCTCCAAATCTCAGGTAAGTATCTTACCTTATGATCGGTGATACTGCCTTTTCAAAGTCTTGCATTTTCTTGCTGTTTGCGTGGTTTTGTTTGAGAAGGGTATAAGTCAGAAGGGTAGTCATAAACTTCATAGATATATGTTGACAAAGAACTGAAAGAGGGTAGAAGTGAGAAGGTAGTCGATATGTGCTTTGATATCCTTATATGTTGAAAAAGAAAGATAAAAAGACAGTGAACGTTAGACCACGCGTGAAGGTTTTTTTTTAAAAAAATAGTTGAGTAAATGTTTAAATTGAATAGATAGGTAATAGAGATAACTGTACACTGCAGGGCACAGTAATTAATAATCAGTGTTTGATTGATCACTGCAAGCTGCAGTGCACGATTTATTTGGTTTATAATAGATCGTTGTTCAGTGAACAATTATCCGATGAGGACAATAATTTTTTTTCTGCAATGATCTTTATTTTTTTATTGTTATTATTTTTTTTGAAATGATTTTTTATTTTTATTTTTAATTATTCACGGATTTTAAAAGATTACTGTTCAGTGAAACAGTGATGGAACAGATTTTTAATATTTTGGTGAAACTGTACAGATTTTTAATTAATTTTTTTTTTAAAATCATGGATTTTAATAGATCACTGTTCAGTGAACAGTGATCGACTATTCACTGAACAATAATAGGTATTTTTTGTTGAAGCTGCACAGAGCAGCTATTTTATTTATTTATTTTTTAAAATCACTTGATCCAACACTGTTCACTGAACAGTAATATGTACAATACTTTTTTTTTTTTTTTTTTTTAAAAAAAATCTATCACAGATTTTAATAGTTTAATAGATTACTGTTCAATAATAAGTACAATACTTTTTCTGAAGTTGTGCTACGCTGTGATCTTTAATATTTTTTTAAAAAAATATTCACGGATTTTAATAGATCACTATTCATTGAACAATGATACATCATTGTTTATTGAATGTATCACTGTTCACTGAACAGTAACAGTACAATACTTTCTTTTCTTTTCTTTTTTTTTTGGTAGAGCAGTTATCTTTATTTTTTATTTTTTAAAATCGATCATTCACGATTTTTTTTCTAATAGTATCGGCACAATTATTTTTGACTAAAAATCAGCAATGGTTTTTTTTTTTTTTTTAAATAATCACATTGATCGATCACACGGATTAATTTTTTCTATAGATTAATGTTCACTAAACAATGATCGTGAACAGTAAACATAGATTTAATTTTTTTTTAATCGATCACACTGATGGATCACTTTTTTTTAATAGATTACTGTTCACTTAATAGTGATAGGCACAATGATTTTTGCTGAAATTATAATCTCTTTGGTATATATTAGTGTTTTGATCTAACTTTAAAATTATAATTTTGTACATGGATAATAACAATATAAACTCCAATTCCAACCTTCAATCAAAACAAAGAAACTCAGATGCTAGAACTCTTTGGACAGTCCAAATGACTACAATCTTTTGTGAAGTCTGTGTGAATGAGGTGTTTCAAGGTAATCGACCAAATACCCACTTTACAAAAGTAGGTTGGAAGAACATTGAAACAGCATTTAAAAATAAGACCGGTAAGTCATGGGAATATTGTAAGTTTAAAAATAAGTGGGATACATTGAAGAAAGATTGGGTTCTTTGGAACAAATTACAAGAAAGTGAAACTAGATTGGGATGAGACCCAGCCAAAGGAACAATAAAGGAACAATAGCTGCAACAAATGAGTGGTAGGATAGGAAGTTAAAGGTGTGGTTTTCATAACCAATTTTTTTTTTTTTTTTTTTTAAAGAATACTATGTACTTTTAGCTATTAATATAGCCATTTTAATTATGTAGGAGGTTCCTAATGCTTTAAAATTTTGGGAAAAAGGTTTAGAGAACCTTCATTTATTAGAAGTTATGTTCAAAGATACTGTGGCCACGGGAGAAAATTCATGGACCCCCTCTTCGGGAGTATGTCCTAATAATTTTGAGACTCTCGTGGATGTGTCATGTGACTCATCCGGTGAACCGAGTCCTCAATATGGTCATGATAATATTGAGATACTTAGTCCTACACAACCACCTAAGTCTACACAGCTGCCTAATTCTACACAGCCACACAAAGAAAATAGAAAGAAGCAAGAAGCTACCTTCATGCAAAGTAAAGGGAAGAAAGAAGGAACAGTGTCAAAGCTAGTACACGAGCTCAGTCGTATCAGTGATGCTGTAGAGCTAAAGAGGTCACCTACTTCAAGAAATTTAGGAAGCAGTATTCATGATGTCATGGAGCGCGTGTGCACCTTGGATGGTATTGAGCAGGGTAATGATCTCCATTATATGACAGCTCATATCTTCCAGAATAGAGAGAAGAGAGATATGTTTGTTGTGATGGAAAAACCACATTTGTAGCTTATGTTTCAAAAAGATGAAGCAGCATTGTTGGGGGGACACCACTTCTCTATTTGATTAGCAAGTGATAAACCATGTGTTCTTTTTTATGCTAAAGAAAATGTTTGGACTATGTGATTTTATTTTCTCCACTTGTGGTAGCTTATGTTATTTTAAATTTGAACAATGTGATTTTCTAGATTGTGATTGTTGAACAAATTCTCAAAAACATTTAGTTTGTAATGTTATATCTTATTAATTGTCATTGTTTTTTAGGTTTCATACACATGGACTGTAATGACTATATGGATTATGGCAATGATGATCATTGCCATGATAATGATGAGAATGATGATGGCCATGATGATGAATTTTACCATCTTGTTTCTGCTAGATGTAGTGTAGTAGTGGCGTATGCCATTAAACCTGTTAGTATTTTAAATTGCTACATTCTGGATAACCAAAAACACTTTATGTAATGATTGCATTTTTAACAGGATGATCGGTGTTTATTCAGAGTCTTCATGTTTTCAGACAATGTTCAAATCAAAGTTTGTGACTGATCAAAAGCTTCTAGAAGATGTCCATGAAGAGTCCTTGCAAATTCCAAAGCCAAATCAACCGGTTCCTGTGCAACAGTCCAGACAAGCCTTTGAAGGCGTCCGGACGCCCCGCAGTGTCTTACAGATAACGATGAAGACGTCCGAATGTCAAAGCAACACCGTCTGGACGCTAGGTCAATCATTGTTCAACACGAAGTTGGATTTCATAAGTTAACATTGATTAGGAAGTCTTTGCAAGCCGTCCGGACGACGTGGCAACACATCCGGACGCTGTCCAGCATATTCAGAATATTCTAGTGTTCCGTTCGAATGCAAAAAGGAGTTATAGCGAAGACCGTCTAGACGTGGACCTAATAAAGATAGAATTACGCTGTTTCTGAATGGATATCGCAGAAAATCGTTCGGACGTGGCTAACTTCCGTCTGGACACTCGACAGCTAGAGCCTGAATCTCAGCAATTTTAGGTTTCCTGTAAGCTTATAAATAGAGAACCCTGGGCTTGTATTTTGCACAGAATTTGACAGTGAATTCCATAGTGCTTTGAGAGGGTGTTTAGGGAGAATCGAAGATCCGCTAGCTCTCAAGCCGTTGCTTGTGTGTGCTCAACTGTTTATGTGAAGTCTATCTTAGGGGTCGGCCCTAAGGTAAAGGAATCCATCAAAAATCCCTTCAGGTGGAAGATCTGGTTGGGAAGCGTTCACGATAGACTTCGTGTCAGAGTTAAAGGTATGACTACTGCATAAGGGTATGTGAGTACAAGTGTCTTGTAACTAGCTTTGTTTTTGGATAGTGGAGTTCCTGCGTTTGACTGCCCCGGAGTGGTTTTTTTCTCTTCATAGAGTTTCCACTTTATAACAAATATCTTATATTATTTAAATTTCACATTTAAGATATTTTGTTGCACACAAACACACACTTTAGTTAAATTAAAAGTCAATAATTATTAACGAAACCCACTGCTAAACAACCTTGTAGAAATTCTAAAGAAATTGGGTATAAGTGGTTAATACATACATTGACTGGTAACGAGAAAAAAAGTCATGATATGTTTAGAATGAAACCGCGTGTTCTCTTTCAATTATGTAATGTTCTACAACATACATATGGACTTCAACACACAAGGCAAATTAGACTAGAAGAGTCAATAGGTATATGTTTGATGACACTTGCACAAGGATCGTGTAATAGATTGGTTCAAGAAAGATTTCAACATTTTGGTGAAACTATACATAGACATTTGCATAAAGTTATAAAAGCGCTTAACCTAATGGCAATGGATCTCATCAAACCTTCTGACCCTACATTCAGTGAAGTTCCCAAAAAAATTCAGCATCGTCAATTGTATTGGCCACATTTTAAGGTACTTATTTTATTTGTTCATTAGTATTATTCAATTTATGCTTACCCTTTGTTAAAGTAATTTAGTAAGTATATAAATTTAACGAAATTTGTATTTGAGGATTGCGTGGGTGCCATTGATGGAACACATGTCCCAGCTGTTGTTACTTGTTAGAGAGGATAAGAAAATTTCATACATTGAAAGAAAGGGAATAATAACTCAAAATGTTTTGGTGGCATGAGATTTTGATTTACTTTTCACATTTATTATGGCAGGATGGGAAGGTGCAGCACATGATACACGTATTTTTTTAGATGCTATTCATAGGCCATCAGCAAATTTTCCAAAACCACTATCAGGTGTAGTATTATCATGTGTAGAAAAATATTATTTGGTTGATGCTGGATACCCCTTTATGAAAGGATACTTAACACCTTACAAGGGGGAGAAATATCACATTCCAGATTTTCGACAAGCTGGTTGAGGAAATAGGATAGAAGAAAGGTTTAACTATATTTACTCATCACTTAGAAGTGCAATCGAGCGAATTTTTGATGTGTGGAAGAATAGGTGGCGAATTTTAAGGCAAATGCCATCTTATGATATGAAAGATCAAATGCTCATTGTAGTTGCTACCGTAGTCCTTCATAATTTTATTAGAATACATGATAGGAAGGATAAGGGATTTAAGTGGGATAAAAGTAACTCCGATAATCTAGAGAGCAATGATGATGAAACATGGAGTAACAATTAGGAAAATATTGGTAATATACATGATGAGGAGATGAAAGTGGTTCGTGACAACATAGCTCAGTCCATTTGTGAGCTGTAAACAATACTGTATTATTTATGTTTTAGGATAATTTTTAATGCACTTTAATTTTTTATTGTACTTATCAACTAGTAGTTTGAATTATTGGTGAATAATGTAGAAGTTAAATTTGATAGACGGTATTGGTTTACTTTGATGGTTTATTCTTCTATTTTTCATTTTATGCCTATTTGAAATCTTTATCTTAAGAAAAAGTAACATTCGGAAGATGAACATGTCGACATAAGTATCTAAGGGAAAAAAGAGAAGATGGTGGCATCTTTTTAAGACTTAGAATTTCAGATAAAGAAGGTTGGAATCTCTTTCCTCTTCTTTCCTTTGACATTTTCTTGATGAACTGTTTTCTTGTACCCCTCCTAGTGGAAATCAAATGTCACTGTAACTTAATTTATTTGCTTCCTTGGTTCCTGAATGGAGGCTTAGGCCAGGAATAGAGGAAACACCTCGGCCACTTTGCTAATCAAAGCCTGTGTCATAACTGTGCTTCCAACCATACCTCTATTGGTTCCTTCATGTTGGTTATTTGACTGTTATAAACAAATGTCTATATTGGTAATTGTTTATGAAATCGCACTTTTATATTAATATTATCCAAACACTCAATTGACCAAAAAAAAAAAAAGCACTTTTTAAACAATATTACCAAACGTTAAGTGTGATTTTAAAAATTGTGTTTTTAAAATCGCACTTATTGAAATCGCACTCCTAAACGCACCCTTACAAATTTTGAAATTGAAAAAGATGTTCTTATTGGAAAAATTAAGTCTTTGGAAGATGCTCTAATGAAATCAAAACTTCATTTTGATAAACCTTTTGACCTAGTTTGAATATTGATAGTACTGCCTCTTCTTCACATTCTATGCCTGCATATAGAACTATGTTTGTTAAACCTAGCATGTCTCAACATCATACCCATTCTACTTGTGGGGATAAATAGACAAATACTAAAGGGACTCGGCATAAAAATCTCAATTCTATCCCTACTTGTCATCACCGTGGTGTTAGTGGTCATATCTGACCTAATTGCTTTCAGATACATTCTCAAAAACCTTGGAATAAATTGCATGTGCCTAGGAAAGATGAACCTGGTATTGAGAACCAAGTTAAGAATTTAAGTGATCAGGTCAAACTCATTAATGAAAAGCTAGGAAGCCTTACCCCTAATGAGAAAAAATCTGTCATGCTTAATAAAAAGAAGAATACCTCTAAACATGTCTGGATTAAAAAAGAGGACAACTTGTGTCTGGTTGCTCATACTGCCTTGAAAATACTTGATACTTGTTTGTGGTATTTGGATAGTGGATGCTCTAAACATATGACATGTGACAATGCACTTCGAAAGGATGTTCAGATGGGCAGAGGAGGAAGAATCACCTATGGGGACGGAAGTCAGTCCAAGGTCATCGGAAAAGGACTTATTGATACTCCGGGACTGGGAGCATCTCAAGAAGCCTTATACATGGAAGGATTCAAGGCAAATCTCCTCAGCATCAGTTAATTTTGTGACAACGACCTAGTTGTCCAATTCTCCAAAAAGGAATGCAATATCTTTGACAGTAGTGGGAAGTGGCTAATAGGAGGAGAAAAAACTATTGACAACTGCTATGGCCTCCCAGGTCTTACTTCAGAGCCTCAGATAATTTGTAACAAGGCAACCATTGATGACAGTGAGTTATGGCATCAAAGGCTGTGACACTTAAACTTTACAGACATGCTCAAAATTGCCAGCAATGAGATAGTCAAAGATCTACCCAAGATGTAGAAACTTGGGAAAGAAGTGTGCGGTCCATGCCAGCTATGAAAGTAGACTCGAGCAGCTCACAAGAAAACCTCAAGTATTCTCACTTCCAGAAACTTAGAATTATTGCATATGGATCTCATGGGTCCCACTAGAACTGCTAGTCTAAGTGGAAGAAAGTACATATTGGTGGTTGTGGATGACTATTCCTGATTCACATGGACTTTTCTTCTCTAGGAAAAATCTGATACTTTTGATACAGCTCAACAATTGTTCAAAAAAATTCAGATTGAATAAAACTGTCATATAATGAGAATCCGCAATGATCATGGAAGAAAGTTTGAGAATGCTAGATTTGAAGAATTCTGTCACTCATATGGCATTTGGCAAGAGTTTTCATCCCCTATTACTCCTCAACAGAATGGGGTTGTAGAGCGGAAGAACATGGTTATTCAGGAGATGGCTTGAGTTATGATCTACTCAAAGAATCTAGCTCCACGCTTTTGGGGAAAAGATGCCAACATTGCTTGCCACTTCATCAACAGAGTCTACCTGAGGCTAGAGACCAACAAGATTCCATATGAGATATGACGAGAAAAGAAGCCCACAATCAAGTACTTCCGGATCTTTGGAAGTAAATGTTATATTCTTCGAGACAGGGAGAATCTGGAAAAATTTGATCCCAAAAGTGATGAAGGGATATTTTTAGGGTACTCCACCAACAGTCGTGCTTACAGGGTGTTTATTAAAAGAACAGAAACTGTGATGGAGTCTATCAATGTGGTAATTGATGATGAAAAAATTGTGGCATCTAGGAAGAGGGAGGAAATTCAGCCTATTCCTGAAAAGCTACTTACTCCTTCAGCTGACATGGTCAAGCCATCTTTCTCAACCCAAGAAACTCATGTCATTCCTTCAGCACCAGATTCTCCTCCAGATCCTCTAGTAAATGTAACATCTGGAAATACTGCTAGTGCTTCTGAAGATGAGGATGAATCCACAAATCCTCCTAAAAGATCATGGGTCAAGCTGAATCATCCCTCCCAACAGCTCATTGGAAATCTTGAAGAAGGGCGTCAATTGAGAAACATAATGATCCAACCATCAACTGAAGTAGCCAACAGGTATCATACAACTGCTATCTTGCACAGAATGAGCCAAAGAAGGTTGATGAAGCCCTACAAGATGAAAGCTAGATCGCTTCCATGCATGAAGAATTACATCAGTTTACCAGAAACGATGTATGGACTCTTGTTCCAAGACCTGCTGATCACAATATCATTGGCACCAAGTGAATCTTCAAGAATAAATCAGATGAGCATGGTACACAGTGATCATAAACAAGGCTCGGCTCTCGATGGAAGCAGGTTTGAGACTCTTAGAAAAGCTATTGGTGTTTGTGACATGTCCTAGGCATGTCTCTTCATGCTAGGATTAGACTTCTATGTGTTCCTTAGTCTTTTCCCCTAATAGCATGATGTGTTGGTTTTAATGAAAAAAATAAATAAAAAAATAAAAATAAAAATTGGGGAGTAAGGCTGCAGGTTGTTCTTTCCAAAAGTTTTTCAGCTATCTCATGTTTGTTAATCTGATATCTCAGTTCATTGTCCTTTGACAGTTTATGCTTATATATGTTTGAGATCATGAGTCTGAGATTGACTAAGTTTTTCCTGCTGCTTCTTTATGCTAGATAGTTATTTTTCTCATGCGATGCTTTTTGTGCACTATCCAAGGCTCCCTTAAGGTCTATTTTTTTTTTTCTCTCTGATTTTTTTCTTTTGAAGATTTTTATGAGAGAGATTTTTTTTTTAATAAGATGGTCAAATTGACCAACTCGCTAGTTGAACCTAGAACCTATAAATTCTGGTATTCTTTCTAGGTTACAGCACCAAGTGATAAAAAGCATTCAAAATCAATAAAAATGAATAAATAAAAAGATCCATTGCTTATTGTGCTATAAATTTGTTCTTAAACTTGTCCCTAAAGAAAAATCAATGACCAAATCATTGCGAAAATAAACGGTCACTAAAGGACTAAGTAAAATAAAAGTGTTGCAGCTTAGGGGAGTGTATCAGATGAGGGTGGCTAGGCCCAAGTAAAATAAGGTTTGACTTTTGACTGATCTTTCATTGATTTTCTCTCATGTTTAGAAAATTCAGCTACCTTAAGTCATATTAGTGAACTTCATACCTTATTGAGAAAGCCTTCACACACACACACACACACACACGAATTGCATAAGTTGAGCCAGCTATTTAAAATTTTGTATCTACAGGGAAATTTTTGTTTATTCAATACTTGTCTCTCAACTACATGTTTGCATAATTCTGAGTTGCTATCTAACTGATTTTTCAGGTTTAGATACATGCATGTGCTGTTTTTCTTGTGAAAGGACTAACATTATTGTCTTCCTCTCCCTCTTTAGCAAGATGTTTTCTATGGCTTTTACTGTTTTCTTTTTTTCCTTTGGACTTTGAAACTGTATTTGTTTTTGGTTTTTCTACTCTGTTTACCCTTTTGTCCTTTTGAGACAAAATGGAGAATATTTTTTGTTTTGGACCAGGAATGTATTTTAAAGCTGGTCAAGTGATTTTTGTCCCAGAATGGCCAAAGGGGGAGTTTGTTAGTTTGTGATTGGCTGCATTCTATTTGACAAAATCACTTTTATGTAATGTTGCTACATAATTAGAGATGCCGTTTATTTCAGAGTCTTCATTTTAGAAAAGTGGTTCAAGATGCTCAAAGAAGATTCTGTGCAGTTTCCAAGTCCCGTCTGGACGGCGCAAACATGTGTCCGAACGCCCATCAGTGTCCAGAAGTTTTGAATAGTTCAAGGTTACATCCGTTCGGACGTCGTGGCAACATGTTCGGACGCTCATTAGAGTTTACAAGAAATCAAATTTCCTTCACAGATACAGATATGGGAAGATAGCTGCATCCGTCCGGACGACAGGGCAACACCTTCCGGACGCTATCCTTAATAAGGCAAGACGTGGAGAAGAATTGTAACCGCCCGGACGTCTGGGCAACATCGTCCGAACGCAGTCCTTATTATGGTATTTACGTGCAGCAGAAGTGCAACCGCCCGGACTCTAGGGCAACACCGTCCGGACACATCCCTGATATGGTATTGCATGAAGCGCATAATGGAAAGTCAGTTACACAATTGTTCATCCGAACGGCCTCAGCTTGCTTCCAAACGCCACTTAGAGAAAACTGAATCAGTGTTAATTTTGGTCTTTTGTAGCCTATAAATAGAGGCCTCTAGGCATGTATTATTTATAGAATTCGGTATTGAATTCTTCATAGCTTAGAGAGTATATCTTAGGGAGAATTTGTGAAGATCCGCTAGCTCTCAAGCCGTTGCTGTTGTGTGCTGTTGTCTATCTTAGGGAGGAGTCCTAAGGTAAAGGAATTCATAGAAGACCATTTCAAGTAAGAGACTTGGTTGGGAGGCATTCACGTTGGGTTACGTGTCAGAGTGCTAGATATGATCATTGCATTGGGTATGTGAGTGTTACTGTCTATGTACTAGCTTTGTCTTCTGATAGTGGATTTTCTGGGTTTGGCTGCCCCAGAGTGATTTTTCTCTTAATTGAGTTTCTACTTTGTTAACAAAATAATTGTGTTCTTTAAATTCCGCATTTACATTATTTTGTTACACATTGCACACACACACACACGGTTAAATTAGAAGTCATTCAATTTTCAATATGATATCATTTTTGTACCTTGTGAGATTTCATCTCACCTTACACAAAACATAGTCTTAGTAATAGCATCGAAACACTCAAGCCTGAACTTTAGGATAATCATTCCCATTAAATCTATATCAAGGGGAATATTTCTTATCGCTTTGTTCCATGACAAATGATTTTGATTACTTTTCGAAGAAGGTGTTCTCATAATGCTACATGCGAGCACCAAACACACAGAAGTGTTAATCAATGATTTGATCTTATTTTGGTATATCAAAGTGACCAACAGTTTACATTTAAATTCACAATCTTCTTAGGATTTAGAGTAACTCTTATAAGTCATCGTGCACGTACACCATTCTTAATCACAGTGTTGAAAGAATGATGACTCACGTAGTCCATTCGGTGCATTCTACTACCTTGCACTTACAAACATATCAACACGAAGCCCTTCCTACTTTTTCTAATCAAGATAAATTGTTAAGGTTGATATGTTATAGTTTAGATGAATTTTCTAGTTCCATTTATGACTAAAAACAATCTTCTATAAATTACAAAGACCTATGACTATGATCTTATATGTGTTAATCGCATTACTCACACTATAGTCAAATACAATGTAACTTAGGGACCTTACATGTATATCATATGAAAATATTCAAACATATATGCATATGTAAAGCAACAATATATATGTACAATGTTCAATGATATACAATTATAGAAAAGCAACATCAATGCAATTGGAGTTTTGGACACTAGTCCCAACATTCTCTCTCTTGTCTTAAATTCCAATCGAAAACTTATCTGTAATCCTTATTCACAAAATGAAACATCCAATGTTTAACCAAAGCAAGTAACTTATGAACAAGACATAATAGAACTTAATCACATTAGAATCATGACTCTTATTATCTCCCTGAGACTCTCCCTAAGAGACATGGACATCCTGTCATTTGAGATAACTTTTGCATCTCATTGAGTCGCAAAACATTCTTGGCCTAGTCTAAAGTTGACAACCATTTTGTTGCTAGACCTCTCCAACTAACTATCTTACTTATAAAAGTAACCACTTTTACTTTTGAGGCAAAATTCTGAGACTTGTCAATAATCCATTCATCTTATGTCTGGATTTTGACTGTTGATGGTACACCTACATAATCATCAATGATTAAGGTCTTATCAATACTATATATTACCATTTTACTTGATATCTTATGTACTCATGACTATACCATAATCTTGATCTAATATTTGACTTCTTAGATAACACTTGATATTCCAATGCTTAGATGCATGCATAAGTTCAAGAAAATACTTTTACATCTAGTATAATACATGCCTCTAGATCAACAAAAAATAAAGAACTTTTGATTTAATCAAAGTATATCTTAGAATAACTCATCAAAATATGAATAGTATCCCAGTTGATTACATTTTGGTTCACGCCAAATACAGTGTGGGATATGATAGGAAGATGTTAGTATATTTGGCATGATACCCCATATCATATCACACACTATATTTGGCATGAACCAAAATGTAATCAACTGGGATACTATTCATATTTTGATGAATTATTCTAAGATATAATTTGATTAAATCAAAAGTTCTTTATGTATCAGGAAACTTAGAGAATTTCATACATAAACTTCTCTTCTTATAACAAATCAGAATATCCTAACAAAAACACATACCTATTACGAGCTGTCTTTTTAAAGAAAATAACATTTTGTTCATATTATCCTCTAAGAATGATTCTTATACTAGGATCTTATCAAGATCTAATGAGCCTCTAGAGTCCATCCCGAACTAGTCTTTAGATCCTTGATGGATGAACAATACAATACAACTTTGGCAATACTTATGTTTTGTTAGTGCAAGAATAAATATCAAAGTAACAATTAATTCTAAAATTAAATGTCATTCATACAAATCATAAATAATCAGACTATCAACAATAAAATGGATAATTGTACCACTAGTCTCTGGGGTATGCTATAATTACGAATCACTCCATATGGTTTAACAAGTTCATGAGAGGTTCTTGTGGTAAACTATAATTACAAATCGATCCCTGAAGTCAAATTCCGTTAAATTTTTTGACAGAACCTGTTAAATGTCACGTCAATGCCACATTAAACCAATAAGATGGCGACACGTTTCCATTTTAATAAAAAAAATATAAATTTATTAAAAAATAAATAAATAAACTTGTTTTTTTAAAAAAAAAAAAAAAAAAATCAAATTCAAAAAAAAAAAACAAAAAACAAAAAAAAGGAATGGGTGGCCTGGCCACCCCTAGTAGTCTGGGGGTGGACCTTCTAGGGATGGCTAGATGGCCACCCTAGCCACTGGGGGTGGCCGCGCGCTACCTCCAGCCACCTCTGGGGGTGGCCATCGCCATCGGGCCACCTCTAAAAGGTCCAAGGGTGGCCTGTAGGCTAGCCCCAGGCCACTGGGGTTGGCTGCGCGCCACCCTCGGCTGCCACCCTTTCCCTTTTTCCTTTTTTTTTTTTAATCTTTTTTTTTAAAAAATAATAATAATAATAATAATAATAAGTTTATTATTTTTTTTTAATAAATTTATATTTTTTTATTCAGATGGACACATGTTGCCATCTTATTGGTTTGATGTGGCGCTGACGTGACATTTAACAGAATCTGTCAAATTTTTAACAGAATTTGACTTCAGAGATCGATTTGTAATTATAGTTTACCATAAGGACCTTCCATGAACCTTTTAAACCATAGGGAGTGATTTGTAATTATGGCATACTCCAAGGACCAGTGATGCAATTATCTCACAATAAAAACTGAATTGACTATCAAAAAAACAAAATGTCCATAAAAACTTCAGAAAATTACTTTTCTGTAACATAGTCTGAAAAATAAATAATTTAACAAAAGAACATCCATGGAATCTTCATTCCAATTTCAAACTTCAAGGTCTGTATTTTTTTTTCTTGGTTTTTTGGTTTCCTAGAACCCCTGCAATCAAATTGCAATCATGTATTAGTACCAAATCCGCACACCAAGAATCCTAGTGGATTCTTACTAAAACATGTATATAACCAAAAAGGAAAACTTTTACCTGAATGTTTGAATGCCAGATATTTGGGCAATTCCTTATCCAATGACCATTCACACTGCAATAAAAGCTTATGCATGTGGGCTTGCCTTTGGATTTGCTCTGAGTTTTACTGACACCTATGACAACAACTTTGTCATCTTCTTTGGTCTCCTTCTTTTCTTCTACCTTTTAGTTCTGAGAAAAAGGTTTCACCAATATCCATACTAGACTGTGGTTTCATCATGCTATCTGCTGGTATTCTTACTAATTCAGACAAAAAGCAAATCTCTTTGCCTTTATACTTACGTCTGAATTCTTTAAAAGAGTGTATCATGGATATGAGGATTTTATCAACTCTAGATTGATAATTAACCTCAGCATCTAATAAACCTAGTTGTTTCAATTTGAGAACCTCACTTTGAATTGAAAAGACATCAGCCTTTTCGATATCTGTGTCCTGTTCGGGAATAAGATAATGTTCCCCAAACTTTACTTCCAAAAATTCCAACATATTTGAAGCAAAGTCAAACTCTTGCAACTTTGTATAAAGCTCAGGCGTCAATGATGTCAAAATGTTTTCTTTTGACATTTCATTAACATGCGTCCATCGAGTAATTAATTACATCATTAGTGGCTTTTAAAGCAGGATAGTCAGGATGAGTTTGCACAAGATTGTGCCCTTCTAGTCTCAATGATTTATTATAACTTTGTATCCAATCTTTATAGGTAGATTCAGAAATTAAATAACAAGACCAAATGGCATGTTAACAGGTTCAAATAAAGAAAAAATTGTAGAATAAAGAACAACATCAGAACATATATCATTTAGCAAATAAATGAAAACCCAATGCAAAACATATAATATTCAAAATGCAACGACAACCTAATCTTGTAATTAAAAGAACATCAACTGGAGCGAGTAGGGCCCATGGCCAAGGCGAGATGTCTCTAAGTACCATGATTAGGCGAGACAACTTTATCATTATTAATATCTTGTCGCTAATCTTTAGTCTCTAACTTTAAGATAACGTAGCTCCGAAATGAGATTAATATCCTAAATTAGTCAAGTGTTTATCATTAAGTAGATTTGATATGATTGTCAAGTAACTCCATGGAAGCATGGTTATTCTCAATACATAACCATATCTCTTCTATCATTTAAGGAATTCTAACCTTACAATTTGCAAAGAAAGACACACTTCAAAGGAAGCAGAGCCTATAGCCAAGGCAAGGTGCCCTTACTTCATCATTGCATATAGACCTATGATGGAGACTACAAGAATCAACAGTATTGATTATCTCTCCCACTTGATATTTTAAACTTATTGGCTTTGTTTAAAAACAATTGTAATCATATTACATTTGCAACTTACTTTTCTAATTGGATTACCTTCATAATTTTCTAAGCGAACCCAACTACATTAGGTTCCTTATCTTATTAGGTAATAGGCATTATAATTTAATAGAATCTGTAATCCAATTACTTTTCAAAATAAAAGCCCTAATTTACATGACATGGTTGACCTAATCAAATTAGGAACCGTTTTTTCAAAATAAACTTCGTCATATGTTAGGTCCTTGGAGTTTCATCTCCCACTCCTTTCAAGGAAAATATTGTCAACCCTAAACCTTTCATCCAAACTTGACATGGTAACCCCAGCAAAATTATGTTACTTCATTCCAATCACATTGGAATCATGTCGTAGGTTTTATGGAGTTTTAACTCCTAAACCAATACTTATTCATAACTTTCCTAAATTGTGAATTTTAAATATCTCATTCCATCTAAGTTGGAATCATCATGTTTAAGTCTTGTGAAAAAAATCACAACCAATTCTGTAGGGAATTATCATAACTTGAAATATTCTTTAGAAAACTAGATCCCAAAAATATTAGGTTAAGAAGTTTTGGATCCATACTTTTAGGGTTTATGGATTAGGATTAGGATTTGGGAAAACCCTAAATAATCCATAGACTTGCCGCCCCTTAGGTTGAAGAACCTTAGGTATTGCAATCAAAGAGTAGCGGCCAGCTATCACAACCAAGCAATGCTATAGTTATAGATAAGACACATGGCTCTTATTCTTTGCTTAATCACGAGTAAAACTCATGTCAATCTATGGATGGTGATAAAATCAGTATGCATCCAAAAAAAAATTATGAATGCAAATCATGTTTTAATAATATGAAACTATTTTCAAATTATCGACAACATGAAAACCATGCACTCAGAAATCAAGACAAGATTGATTTCATTCCATGTTATTTTATCTCAATAACTTGAAATCTAATTCCAAGTACTTCTAAAACACATCCAAGCAACTTGTAACTTTATTTTCTTTTGATCAAGAAAATGTTATATCCATAATATAACATATTCCATAATCAAAGAAATTTCTTTCCTTGATTCTGCATAAAAAATAAATCTTACAAGTTCTTATTATGTAACAGGAATTCAAAATTCCAAACTTGGTACCCATTAGAAAACATAATGAAACGTGTTGAGAAAAAAAAAATTCAAAAAACCATTTCGACTTTTCCAATGTGTTAACTAACCCTTTTACATGTGAAATCAATTGTCACTTCAATTTTTAAACAAACACAATTCATGCTAAAAAAATTGAAATAAAATAGTTGTTGTAGGAATTCAAAAAATTCTAAATTCATTGACGAAAAAAGAACATATCATAACCCTTACGATTCTCATCGAAACTTGAATCCATTTGAACTATTGCGTCAATCACGATTTTTCCATGCAGAAAATAATCCTAAAACAATTTTATGATTTGTTTAAAACATCCATAAAAAATTGAAATTACAGCAGCTGCTATTATAATTTAAAAAATTCTAAATCTGTCGACGAACGAAGAACATATCATATCTCTTTCGATTCTCATCGAAACTTGAATCCATTTGAGCCATTGCATCAATCACGATTTTTACATGTAGTAAACATTCCTAAAAAAAATTTAGGATTTGTTTAAAGCATCCTAAAAAATTCGTAATCACAGCAACACAGTTTGGTTTAATAAAAGTAATGAAAAAAATACCAAGCTTGTTTTTTATTGAGTTGAAACGTTCCAAATAAAATCCTTACATGTTAACAACATATTTTAGGATCGAGAACGATCAATCTAAAATCAACGGAGTGGTTGAATTGAAAATCTACCACAAGCAATATATCCTAACGTCAAAAATACGAAGAACATGCATAAAATCTAAACCAGGTTTTCTTGAAGTTTGGTTCTGATACCAATTATTGAGGATCATGCGCTAATCAAAGTATGCACAGCAAAATACCGATCCTAGAAAAAATTTCTTCAAGATCAACAAAGCTATATTAATTAAACAAACCTGTTTAGGGTACTTACAATCGAAATTCGCCTCTCCTAGGTTATTAGGGCCAGTTGATTTTGGTTAATTTGCTCTATGCATGTTGGATGATGAAGAACGTATTTGTTGTGTTCTTAACTCAACCTCCAGATCTTCTCTCTGGCGACTGAATATGACCGTGAACGTGGACTCATAACTTGAAGCAGTGAATTGGTTCATAATACTTCACTATGGCCCTCATTATGACCCTCTATTTGTAGACTTGGATTTATACTTATGATAGGGTTAGGAGATAAGATCGGGCAGTAACATAGATAGAACAAGGGTCATAGGATAACTAAAATTTCAATTGCTACGATATAGGGTGCACGGCCAAAGGGGAGTGAAACACTCCCATTGGCTATACACCACACGGCCATGGGCAGATGGTTATCTCCCCATGTGTCTAGGGCTAGGGTTTTAACCCTAGCCCATTGCTACCAATTTTCCAACATGGGCTTAGGTTTTATTCCTTATGCCCAATACTCTTTTATCTCCAGTTAAGCCTTTTGGCTCTTTAATTGCTTAAGCCCATAGGATATTAAATCCAAGGGCTCATAGCTTTTTAATTGCTTAAGCCTTTAGGAAATTAATTCATAAGCTCAATCATTTCTAAGTAATGAGCCACTTAGGAATCATATTCATTTGGCCCATGTTTTATCAAAGAAAACAATCCAAATAAATAAATCCATAACTGAAGCACATAGCATTGGTCAATTTACATCAGCTCAAAGAGGGGCCGAAAGGGAATAATACAATTAGCTTCAAATAGGTCTGTGACAATATCACACGACCCTATTTAATCACAATTGATTCCACTAACAATTATGACTGCACTCTAATTTGTATTTTCAAATTAATAAATCAATCCCCTTGACGTACTTATTTATTATATATTACCCCTCCATGGAATCACTCCGTAGTCGAACCAAAGTCAATACACGGTTAGTTAGTTACCTCTTTTCCTTGATACTCTTGATTTAATACATAATATCATTTTTGTACCTAGTGAGATTTCATCTCACCTTACACAAAACATAGTTTCAGTAAATACCACCGAAACACTCAGGCCCGAGCTTTACGATAATCATTCCCATTAAATCTAAATCAATGAAAATATCCCTTATCGCTTTGTTCCATGACAAAGGATTTAGATTCCTTCTTGAAGAAAGTGTTCCCACAATGCAACATGCGATCACCGAATTCATAGAAGTGTTGACCAGTGATTTTGTGACGAACCATTTTTTATATATATATATATATATATAAACGTAAACGGATCATCACAGTGGTACGACTACATATCGCAAAGTGATGAGTGCCAAATATTGTGTATTTGGCCCCCTTAATTTGCATTTGTTAAACCTTTAGTTTTGTTATTTTCTGATATTTTTTGTTAGATAGTATCTTGATTTTAGCATTTTGGGTCTCTGTTAAAGCATATTTTAAATGATTTTGAAAATAACTTAGGCCAATTTTTAGTGTTTTGGGCTTCTTCTAAGTTTTTTTAAGTCCTGATCTTTTGAAGATATATTGATTTCACATTACTTTTTCCTCTTTGCCCAAGTGTTTCACAAGTAAGAAACACAGTCAACAAAACCAATGTAAACATAACATATATGTTAGTTTTATTGGCTTCATTCTGTTAACAAAATCACTATTATGTAATATTGCAGTCTCAACAGGAATACCGTATTATTTCAGAAGTTTTCAAATATTCAGAATTTATTTTTCTAATATGGAAAGAGCCTTATTATGACAAGTTTCAGTGTCACAAGTTTCAAGAAGGCAATTTCAAAGTTCCAAGAAGATTTTGCGAAGTTTCCAACTCAGTAAAAGTCAGATCCCTTGTTCTCGTCCGAACGGTCCAGTGAAGCGTTCGGACGCTCTTCTGTGTCGAGAAGATTCTGACAGCCCAGCGTGCATCTGTCCGGATGTCACGGCAACAACCGTCCGGACGCTCTTCAGTGTTCGAGAAGAATCCAGATTTCCTTTGTAGACATGGATCGGGAAAGACAACTTGCAACCGTCCGGACTCGGCCTTAATAAGGAAACATGTAAAGCACATTATGGAAAGGCGGTTGCACAGTTCACTGTCCGAGCCCTCTATGCCTCCGTCCGGACGCCGCCTAGAGAAATCCAAATCAGTGTCGATTTAGGTCTTCTAAAACCTATAAATAGAGGCCTCTAGGCATATATTATTTATAGAATTTGGTACTATATTCTTTAGAGCTTAGAGAGAGTGTTTAGGTAGAAATTGTGTAAAATCTGCTAGCTCTCTAAGAATTGCCCGATGTGTGGTTCTTATTCATGTGAAGTCTAGCTTAGGGAGGAGCTCTAACCTAAAGGAATCCATTGAAAACCCATTCAAGTAGGAGACTTGGTTGAGAAGCATTCGTATATAGATACACGTCAGAGTGCAAGGTACGATCGTTGCATCAAGTATGTGAGTGTTACTGCTTTGTTACTAGCTTTGTCTTCTTAATAGTAGAATTCTTGAGTTTGACTGTTCCGAAGTGGTTTTTATCTTAATTGAGTTCCACTTCATTAACAAAATATCTGTCTCATTTAAATTCCGCACCAAGAGTTGGTTCTATGGTTGGACAACCCCAAATATTTCCTTTGTAATCTATTTTTCTTTTACTAATAAAAAAGAAGGAAAAACTATGTTTGCTCCCTTTAATTATCACCTTATTTGCAATATTTTCTAATGTTTCAATTTTTACAATGTCCTCTTAATCTACCATTGAATTTGCAATGTTCCTCTTTTGTGACCCAAAATGAAAATATTTTGCATAAAATAAAAAATTTCAAAAAAAAAAAAAAAAACCAAAGAGACCCTGAAGTTAGTATTTTTGTAATTTTGAGAGCAAAACGCATCGTTATTCGTTACAAACCAAATGATAGATTATATTGGACATTACAAAAAGTGAAACATTGAAAGAGACATTGCAAATAAGGCGAGGAAATAAATGTAAATTTCCTATTAAAAAAAAAAAAAAAAAAAAGAAGCTGTCTTAAGAGACATCCCCAAAATATTCTTACCGGTTAAAAACAGATTCCTTACTTCTAACATAAGGCTCTTTCTCTCACCTAGAATCGTAGATAATGATCCATCTGAAATCACCTTTTTCATTTTTGTTTTTTTTGTTTTGTTTATTTATTTATTTTTTTCGTGGGGCATCCTCAAATTACCTTCAATAGAAAGTTGGTCGTCCAATTTGCGGAGTTAAACAACACTTAAAAAAAAAAAAAAAAAAAAAAAAAGCAATAGTGGAACAACACATTTGAGAACTCCAATATGAAGTAGCTAGCCAATGATGCCAGCATTTGCCAATTTCCTGACAATGACGTAACTCTCAATTTGAGGTTTCCATATTAGCTCAAGTTTGGTTGGTCAGCTTAGACTAGAAATATATTTACAAGTAGCAGATCCAGCGAGTGATAAATAAATGAGCAGCATTTCAATAGCGTTAAAAAAAAAAAAAAAAAAAAAAAAAAAAAAAAAAAAAAAAACACCTAATTAACTAGACAATTATGTAGGCAAGATGCCACCATGTTGGAGCCCAATTCAAGCTGTTGTCTGACACAACTTATTCTTCCTACCCTAATTAAAAAGGTTGTAACCCTACTTCCCTACACACGTGAACCTGTCCCCCCCACCACATCACAGAAACACGTTCACAACAACAATTCCTTCTAAGAAGCTTCCACAGTGCACCGAGATTTGGTACAGGCACTGGCAATCAGATCGATCTAATGCTAACAATATTACAGACTTTTAACAGGAATCCCTTCTCGACATTTGACAATTAAGTAGCAATCCCACCTCCGTAGCAATTAATACTCAAGCTCACCACACAAATTCAAGCCTGTTAGAAACAAAAATTCGAATTAGATATAATTAATAATCATCCATGTTAATAAAAGATCATATCTACAAGCTGGATTGCACTATCATATGCAATAACTACCAAAAATAGTTCGTATTCAAGCGCAACTTACCCAAAAGCCATATTATGGTCTTCCACGGATGAAACTAAAAGAAAATCACCTATATGCATGCATGCATGATTACCAGAGAAAAGGATGGCCCCGTAATAGAGAGATCATTAAAAGCACAAAGCCTAGTGAAGTTTAGGAGGCACATGTATGCATGGCATAAAGAAATATACACGATCCCCATGTAAACCAAGTTACCTATTCTGTAAAAACACTCGTGACATCATTCGACGAAAATTGTTGTAACATAGAGATGCCCATTCTTGCATTATCCATAAAATCAACACTTGGCTCCTGCTTAACTTTGTTGTTCTCCACATATAGTTTTCCATGGCTCAAGTTGTTCATTTGTGATTCAAAATCATCTACTGCAAATCGACTTGGAATGCAAGTACCTTTACCAACAAATCCAAGATTCCGAAGAGGTCCTTGATCAAGCACTTCACCTGTTTTCGCAACATAAGAACCCTGAATATCATGCATATTAGGAACAAGCCCTGCCAACTGTCTGGCAGCACCATATGTAATGGTCGACCTTTGACCTTGCAGACCCATGCTGTTATCATCATTTACAGAGCAAGACGACACCGAAGGAGAAATAGAACCCGGGCCTGAGTAACCACTAAGAACTACTGTACTTTTCAGAGCCCCATTAGAGAATTGTCCTATATTCAATGGGGAATTATTTGATTGTGGCGATAGAAGACTGTAATCAATAACAGAACTCCTGTTAAAGTTACAATTCTGACTGACTGAAGCAGGACTATTTCCCGCCTGAAAAATGGCAGATGACTGAGAGGGAGCTACAAGGCAAGACGGCTGCACATTGATTGAACGGCTAGGCTCAGGAAGCATAGACTGCTGCTGCGATTCTTGCTGCTGTTGTCGTTGCTGCTGCTGTAATATATCCATCAACATGTTGCCATTCTGAGCATTCATCCCCCCAAGATTGTTACTAGGTGCAACTGGACCAAGGGTATTGGATGGCCAAGCTCCTAACCCAGAGGAAACGTCTTCCACAGAAGAAATTATTGATTGCTGAAAGTGTTTCGAAACATTTGATTGGCAATTTACTAAAGGCTGACCAAATGCCACACCATGTTCAACAGGGATACGCTTGGGTCCCTGTAACGATGCTTGTAGAAGAGCAGGCTGCTCCATTGCTGCCACAAGGTTACCTGCTGGTCGACCTAAAAGCTCAGCATGCAGGGCAGCCAGTGTTTGTGGTGGAATTTGACCAGAAGCAGCCAATGCTGGGATGTCAAATCGTCCAAGTGAACCCAGTTTCACATTTGGGTCCACAGGCCCACAAATGGTATTAGAAACTCCATTCTGCTGTTGAGCTACCCCACTTAACCTCTTCAAATATAGCCTAAATTTCTGCAAAATTGAAATATGATTACGAATCTTAACACATAACAAGTAGGATTATTCATTTGAGCAACTAAAAACAAGTTTCCTCCAAAATTTTATTTGAGAAGTAATATAAAAAGATCATGTGCAAATCATATGCAGCTTAAAACAGAATTAGTAGCTCCAATATAAATATACAATTTTTCCCCATCATGCAATCAAGGTTGATCACTATTTACATAAAGAAAAAGTCAGTAAAGCTACGCACTAGACAGTTCATATCATGACTTACTCCAATCTGATTTCAAATTCATTAAGATAGCTATAAATCCACAAGTGGCTTATCATTATTGAAAGGCTTACACTGCAAAGGGAGTTTGAAATAGTGGAAGCAATAAACCCTGAATCCACATGGGTTTTGGGACCCACCACAGAATAGAGAAACTCAGACAATTTCTTTTTAATTGGTAAGTTACACACGCACCCAGTGGGACCAGAACCCACGACCTCACCCTCCACCTTGCTACAAAGGGAGGAAGTCCCACTTGAGCTAAAGCTCAAATGATAACAAATTTTATGATAGAAAAACCAAAGCATTCAGCATTTACAAAATGCCATAATAATAGACAACCCCAAATCCTGATAGGACCAAAAAGAAAATTTACAAAAATTATGAAATAAAGTAGAATTACATAACACTTCCCAAGCTATTTTAAATAGCCTAAAAAAGGACAGCAGCAAAGGACTAAGCCGAAATAAACTGAATATCAAACCTAACGGGATGCCTCACAAAAAAAGGGGCTGGAAACTGATGAAAAAAAGTGGATTAAAGCTCCACAGGCTGTTCTTTTGGGCTTTTGCTTGGTCAATCAGCTCCAGAAAGTCCACAGCAACCTGTTCTACATCAGAGTAGGGCACAGGGAATAGCACTGTTGTGTTTTAAAAGCATAATTTATTCTGACATCCATTTGACTTCTATTCATAGAGAGTATGCACATATCCCTTCACTTTTAATTTATGCTTTAGAGTGATCTACCTTCCTATACCTCAAGTGATACATTCTAAGTGCACATAAAAATTATCACATGCAAGCATAGAAGATTGGTAAGTAGGGACGAAATAAACCTGCAAATGGCTAGCAACATTTTCTCTAGTTAAACCAGGTACATTCATCAATTCCAAAATTCGCTTTGGCACAGCCTCTGAAATGGAAGTCACAAACTTCTAATCAGAGATGATCAAAAGAAGTAATAACCTTTCACAAAATGAAATATACCAGAATACAAAGAAGTAACAGCCATTCACAAAATGAAATATACTAGAATACTCTATTGGACTGCAGCCCCCCTTGTAACGACCTAGGGAAAGCGCTAGTCACATCTACGTTGTTACCTCAAAAGGACTAGTCAATTTGGAGTTTTCCTAGAATCACTTATAAAGCCCAGTTTTACCTATTAAGTAATGTGAGACTCAGCATCCATGAGCATCTCTTATAAATCATTTACTCTCTATGTAGGCTACTCATCTTCCCAACATGGAACCAGGGTGTTACAAACTCCTTCTCTAAAACTCCTGACATCTTCGTCAGAGCCACGTCATGCGGTGCTAATAGTACCACATGACATTACTAGGTGGCTCTGATACCATTTGTAACGACCCAGTAAAAAGTGTTAACCACATATGCGCTAATACCCCAAAAGGATTAGTCAATTTAGAGCTTTCCTAAAATTAGTTATAAAGTCTAATTTCACCTAGTAAGTAAGCAACGTGGAACTTAGCACCCACGAGCATCTCTTATAAACTACTCTCTCTATGTGGGCTACTCATCTTCCCAATATGGGACTGGGGTGTTACAACCCTATCCTTAACCCATAATATACAACATTAAAACAATTCTTGAAAAAAAAAAATCCAAAAAGAAAAAAGTAGTAGCAAATCATACTATCAAGCCCGAGTTGGTTCACAGCACTGACAAATTGCTGATGGAGTTCCACAGACCAAACTACACGTGGTTTCTTGGATGCAGAAGGATCATCACTTTCCAATCCACCATCATCTTCATCTTTAGCATTGCTCCTTTTTTTCTGAGCTTTCAGTATTCCTTCAGTTCCTTCATTACCAGAGGAAGTATATTCAGAATCATCATTCCCTCGTTTATGCCGGTCATTCTCTTCCAAGCTGCCCGAATGTTCAAGTTCTTTATTTTCATTCCACTTTTTCCTAACAACATGCTGCCATATATTTTTGAGCTCTTCCTCACGTATAGGCTTAATCAAATAATCACAAGCCCCATGTCTAATTCCTCTCATCACAGCACTTGTTCTCCCATCAGCAGACATCACTGTAGAATATATTGACATGTTAATGTATGTAAGCAAAATTCAAACATTTTTGTGGCAAGAAAATATGATACTCACTAATAACAGGAAGATCCATTTCTAGCCCAACATGCTCCAGAAGTTTAAAACCATCCATATCAGGCATATATACATCACTCAGTACCACATCAAAACACCCCTTCCTCTCCCGTAGGAGATTCAAAGCAACAGTAGCCTCAGAGCAAGTGGTAACTGCAACCAATGAAAAGAAAGTGTTAAAAAACTAAACAAAATTCCAACACATAACATCCTTGATTGGTTTATATCATATCTAGATCCTTACTACTTGCTTCGTCATACATGCAATTTCATAATAATATTCTCACAAGCCTGCCCTATTCAAAAATTGTGGAACATATTACACAAATTTTTCTCAACCATTCTGAACGTGGGTAAATAGAGCACCAAAAGTCAGCACCAAGCAGAAAATGTACTTAATAACTTTGTACATAAGGCCTTGCCTTTCAGAACCACCAAAAAATCTCATATCACATCCCAGAAACTCTAAAAAACAAAACTTCTGTTTTTGAAGTAGTCAAGATTCATAAATTACTAGCTTCCACTCATCCAGATAGCATAATAAAGTCAAATGAGCTACGCTATTGGGTAAACAAGAGAAAATGAGTATATACGGTCTGCAGATGTCATGGACAGGACTGGTTATATTAACTTTACTATAATTCATGAAACTGCTGCATAAGAAGTTTCTTCCAAAGAAAAGTAACTTTCCAGAACAAAGAATTAAAGTTATTTTAGGAAAAGAAAGTAGGGGAAAAGATTGAAGGGAGAGGGGAAGAGATGAGACAACAACCCAAGAACTGGGGTTAGGAGAGAGAATGATGGTGTAAGGGAGGATAAGAGAGGCTGGAAAACAATGCAAGAAGCTCTTTAAATTTTTTCTTTAACATCAAAATCTAGCACCCCTATTACAGCCATGAAAAGAGCCTTTTTAAATAGGTTTCTTTTCTAGCCCTTACCGCCTAAAAAGACCCATTAGCCAATGCCGATATGGTTGGGACCCAGAAATAACCCTAGAAAACGTAAAAGAACTCCAAAAAAATTCATGGAAATTTTTATATGAATTTCCACTACAAAATAGCAAAAAAATATAAATATAAATCTAATAAAATTTAAAGATCTCCTAAAATCAAACATATATCAAAATATAAGCAAATAAAATTCAAATACATAATATTTTAAAGATAAAGCCGCATGTCAAACATAATATTAAAAAACACATTTACAAAAGTATTACTAAGACTAAACATGTCACAGGAACTGAACAATCATAGAGCAAAGATAACTATTTCATCCTAATCTTCTAGTTGAGAAAATAAGCTTGCCTATATATCCTATTTCATTCTGAAACAAGCACAAACCAAAACCAAAAGAATTCACCACACACATCCAAGCAGGCACCAAAAACACATACAAAGCAACCAAAATTGAATCTTTATGCACTAAAACGGTTAACCGCATACTTCGTGGCACAGACGAAGTGAATCAAAGATTCAAAATAGAACTCCCAACAAAAGAAATTAATTACAACTACACCCAAGTTCCAAGCAACAGCGTGATTAAATTTCCGACCAACAAAACTTGTCAAATTGACCGAATTACACCTAGCAAATAGCAATAATCAGAATCGCTGTCCCTACAACCTACCCAGTACCCTCTCTCTCTCTCTCTCTCTCTCTCTCTCTCTCTCTCTCTCTCTCTCTCTCACACACACACACACACACACAAGAAACAGCAAATTGGGAAGCTTTTACAAGAAAACAGCAAAGCAAAGCCAAATTAACCAGTGGTAAAGTAAAAACGAAGAGACTGGGAGGCCACGGACCGAAATAGCGGCAGCGAATGAGCATCTGCTCAACAATCCTGAGGCAAGTAACGTCGTCGTCGACCACGAGAACCCTAAGGCCAGCCGGGAACTGATCGTGCGGCCCTGCTTCAGAGCCAGAAGCACCCCCGCCCTTGCACGAGGCATAGCTGCTGGCACCGCTGGTGGTCACGCTCGAATGCGCCACTCTCTGCATAGCCGCCATCGTAACTCGACAATCAAAAACCCTACTGAGTAGTCGCTCTGTGGCTCCGCTATGCGCCCCTAAAAGTGCTCGAATTGACCATCTTGATCGGCAATTGGAGCCAGATCTGTTTCAGCAAGCCCTATAATCCGCGAGAGAGTAGGAGAAAACGAAACAAACAACAGATCCGTGCGAGAAAGCGTGGAAGTTTTTACAGGGTTTGATTTTGTTGTTGTTTGAGAAAAAGCGGAATTGAACAAAAAGAGACACGGACAGGCAGAAAGGTTTTATTATATTTATTTATATATTGCTTGGGGTAAAGCTCATTAATTATATATTTATGTCCTTTTTGTTTTTTTTTTTTTTGTTTTGTTTTATTATTAATCTCCAGAAAACTACTAAACTAGGGTAAAACTTAAAAGGTCCTTATTTGCAGTGTCCTTGTTTGTAATTTATCGGTTTTTGTATTTTGCTTTGTTTTCCTTTTCCTTTTATTGTTGGTATTTATGGGTAATCTCGAGAAAAGGGGAAACACAAAAGATGGAAATAATTGGAGGTCGGAGTTTATGAGAGGAATGAGAGGGGGGTGGTGGTCCCCTCGCCGCATGCAAAGTTTCACTTCACTCAATTACTTCTTTTCCTCTTGTTTGTTTGTTTTTTTTTTTAAAATATATATATATATATATATATGGGTATGATTCTTACACAACACACTCATATGATATGACGTAGAACCCTCTTCTCTTAAATTATTAAAAATTTATGATGTATATTTTTTATAAAAATAAATAAATAACAAAAATACCCTTATCAAAATTTTTCAAAAACTAGAAAAACATATAATAAAAAAAAATATATGTATTATTTACGATTAACATAAATTCATTGAAGGTCCACAATATAACGATTTCAAAAACCCACACGAATCTAGTCCTTACAAAGTCTTCAACGTGAATCTTAGGTAGTATTTTGACATTGAAAAACATTGTAAAAGAGCTAATTTATGCATAAAACAATTGTAACAAATATATACGGTGCAATCGAAAAAACATTATTTTGTGAGCTTCTTACACGGTAGGTTCGTTTGGATTTGTGGTTTAAAAATGTGCAAATTAAAAAATAACAATTTTAAAACATGTGATTTTTAAAAATGCAATTAAGCATTTGGTAAAATCACAATTTGACTTTTAAAATCACAGTTTGACATTAAAATCGTGCGTTTTTAAAAAAGATTTGGTGTATGTACTGTATTTTTTTTCAACTGCACATATTTAATTTCATCTCTTTTTATTTCTCATAAAAAAAATTTGAAACTAAATCTAAACCGTTGATGCTGTAGTTTTTCTTTTACACCAATAACAACACATACACACACATTAGCATGTTATCAACTAATCCAACAAAATAACAGTTCTTTTAAGAATGAAAGCACAAGTTAAAGTTGAAAGACTACCTCTTAGTACCTTGAACTCCCAAAAAACTAAGAAAATGACTTCCTTTCTCTCTCTCTCTCTCTCTCTCTCTCTCCCCTACATGTTCTAGAGGCTCTAGACAACCAAATGGTCACTAGGGTTCCATTAAGAGCCTTAAATATATAAGCTCCCTCCCACTTCTATAAATTTTAGATTTATTTAAATCGCATGTTGTTTGTCATCAATAGATAGGTGATAGAGCTGATCAATTCTTAGAGTTTTTTTTATTTTATCTGATGTGTGTTCACACTCCACCGATCAATAAGCTACTCTAAGTCGATTGATCAGGTACTTTTCTCTACACTTGTGGTGTATTTTCACCTAACCGGTTGATCAGCTTGGTTGTTGACCAATCGATAAGGTTTTGTTGATTCAGGTTGTCTGATCGATACCTTCCCATCGATAGATCAGTCTCGGTCAATTTCCTCTAAGTGTTGTTCGAACCCATTTTTTTTCCCTAATTTCCACATGATTATGTCCCTTATTTATTCTCGAAGTCCTCACTAAGGTTTTCTTAACTCTAGTTTAAAATGGTATATTACAAAAGTATAACAAGAAGAAAGAGAATTTAATGAAGTTTTATTACCAAAGTTTTTCAAGTGAAATATTTTGAAAGTTTCATTTTTCAAAGTTAAAGAATGTTTTCATAGGAAAAGATTTTTCAGTGAAAAAAATGTTGGTTAAAAGCCAACGCATGGGGTCAGGAAATTTTCCCTGGCCTCATGCGTTCTCACGTGGGTTTGGGCCTCTAGGTTTTATCCCAAGCCCAAATTCCTTTATAGTCACTGCATAGGGCCAGGGAATTTTCGCTAGCCTTATGTATTCCCTTGTCTACATGGGCTTTTGGGTTTTATTCCAAGCCTCAATCTCTCGACAGTTTCTCTCTAACCTATGTTTTAATAAATTATAACAAGCAGCCCTATAAATTAAAAGTCGGATCTGGTTAAATTAAATCAGCTTGGTCCAGGAGTCTAAAGGAAAAATAAAAACCAGCCAAAATAGTCTCGACTCATCAAGTATTATTTAATAATAATTGATTCCACTAAACAATTGTAATTGCACTCTAATTTATATTTTTTTTATTAGAACAATTAATCCCTTTGACTTACTTAATAATGACTTTTGATTCCTCTATGAAATCTTCTGTAGCATAATTAAGGCAAATGATACTGCCATTTAATTCTCTACTTCTTTATCTTTGAATCACTAATTTTATTGTTATTCTTGTACTTGTACATAGTATTTCGGTATCTCATACCAAAATACCATGGCTAGTGACTAAAAATAACTAATCCATAAAACATATCTTAAGGGAAAATTTCTTGTCCTTTTTTTTAAAAACAAAAGATTTGAATTCCTTATTAAGAAAAGCTTTTTCACGAAGTTAGATTTGATTACCCAACACACCAGGATTTTGACCTAAGTAAAAGTCTCATTCATAGATGTATCAAAGCAACCTCCATTTCACATCTGTGTACACGATCCTATCAGTATTTAGAATCAATATCATAAGTAGTCTTTTATGAGTTATTGTACTTCCATATATTGACAATATCTTTTATAAAAGACAACTCCTTGGTCCGTTCAGTGTATAACACTTACATATCAACCTGAAGCCTTCAGCTTCACTCGATCAAGGTAGATCGTTAAAGTTCGATGTGTAACAATCTTTCGCAAATGGAATCCTCAATTCCATTACTGACTACGAATTATCTTATAATTTAGAACTACAATGATTATGGACTACGACCTTGTATGATAACCCTGTTACACATATTCATAAATCATATTCAATGTAATCCAATGACCTTTCACATGCACAACATATATACTTCGTGACAAGCATGTAAATGATGCTATTTGCCGTATGTTCAAATAATTTAATGAGTGAATTACTTATATTCATTACAAACTTTGAATGTCAACATGGATATTAAATTATTGAGATTTAGGGCATAATCTCCAACACCCAGACCTCTTCGTTTGAACTGATAAATGTCCAGTTTAAACCAAACATTATAACACAGTCTTGTTCGAGCGGGCAAACCAGACACACAACTGTAGTTCCGTTCGAACTAAACTTGGAATGAGAATTAGAACGGACCTCTTGGCTTTATCTCAAAACACCCCCCATTTCAACTTGACTTAGGATGAGACTTAGAACGAATGCCTCTAGAGCTCCTAAAAAACATGTTGTTGGAATTGAATTGGAACAACAATTGGAATAGACGTTTCTGATCATTCAACATGCAATGAGAATCTCAACCAAAGTCAAATAACCCTAAATGCCTAGGAGAAGTCAAATTCGATTGTAAGTATTTTGAACATGTTTATTTATTTTATCTAGCTTTGCTTACCTTAAAGCAAAATTTCTCTAAGATCGATTTTTCGCTACACATACTCTACATAGTGCATGATCCCCATCAGTCACCCCTCATAGATGGCTAAGCCACCTCCAAACATTAGGGGTTGGCATAGTGGTTCATGACCGCCTTTTCTTCTTCTTCCTACTCTTTTTATTTTTTATTTTTATTATTTATTTAATAGGGTATTTTTGTCTTTTTGAATTTTTTTAAAATCATTTTATTCTTTTTGTTGACCGTAAGAGAGACATTGACATTTTTTTTTTTATATTTTTGTAAGAACATTGTCGTAATCTTAAATTTGAGAAAACATTATCAATTGAATAATAGTTTTTGGGAATTAGGTGGATTTTTCCCAAAATAATTTCATTCATAACTAAATGCTTAGTTTTTTTTTTTTTTTTTGATGAACTAAATGCTTAGTTAAGACTCCCAATTCATTCCCTCAAAAAAAAAAAAAGACTCCCAATTCATTAGTCTGCCATTGGTCCCGGGTGATTATGCTCAAATAGGCCTAATTGTGAAAAATGTCAAAGTTTATTTTATTCTCTTTTTTTTAAAAAAAATAAAAAATAAAAAATTCTTGACATTCGCTCAAGGTTCTTTTTTCATCGAGTAACAATTGTTAATCAAACACCATTTTCGTGGATAAGAATAGAAGTCCCTTTTTTTTTTCTTTTTCTTTTTCTCTTTTTTTTTTTTTTTTTTTTTTGGGTTGTTGTTGTTGGAAGAGCGGGGTTTCCGCCTTTCCGGTTTCGAAAGGTCGAGATCAACTAGGCCTAATTCATGGCATGAAATAGACAAGAGCATGGGATGGCTTTGGACCTACACTCACTTGATACTTGAGCTGGGACCCACTGAATTCAATTCTTGCAATTTCAAATTTCTTTTGAATGAATTATACATTTTCTAACTACAGTTTTTTCGTTACCACACATGAGATTACTCGGGCTTAAAATAAAAAAAAATAAAAAAAATAAAAAAAAAACCACAAGCATATTAAGATAGACCCACCCGCTTTTAGATACAAAAAAGAGGTCAAGGGGAGATAGGCAACTAGTCTCATCAAATTTGGCTCGGTTGTGATTGGTTTGTTTCGACGTAAAACATTTTTAAATTATATATATATATAGACAATAGAAAAGAACATTAAAAAACAAAAACAAATATAAGCTTAACAATGGAAAAACCCAATCTAGACAAAGTATTAGTACCTCACTGCACTAGAAAGAAACTAAGAAGGTGAAAGTCATTTGGAAATGCAGCCAATAAAAGCCGCGGCCCACTATAATGGGTAAAACTATTGAAAGTTTGAAAACCCTTACAACATGGATCTAGACCAGTTTCCAATGAAATCGAGCAGACCAAGGATAAAAATAACAACAAAAACAGAATCTCCACACAGACAAAGAGTCTGTAGCCCAAACCAGTTTGGGTTAAGTTGAAAGCAACAACACAGAGAAAAGAAACAGAATAACAACACCGACAGATGGCTTGGAGGAGGGGGGTGGCAAGGACATAGTGGAGGGTCGACAGTGGGTATCGAGAGGCAGGAAACCACCACAGGAGACCGGTGAGAGCGGCGGAAGGCACTGGAAGATGTCACACGAGCCATAAAGCTGCCCACATGTCGACGCGTGTTGGCCAGATGGCGACGCGGTTGATGGCGGCTGGAAGCAGAGATATCAAGGATCACGGTGGAAAGGCGCATGAGAGGGTGGAGTTTCCTGAAGTTGACAGATTTAGTTTTCAAAAAACCGAATCTAAAAACTTAAAAAAGGGGCTCGGATCTAAGGTTGGGAACGACTGAAGGAGGTTGAAAAGGAACGATCTGAGGAGGAGGAGGAGGAGGAGGAGGAGCCGTATGAGCTGCTATACAAGGATGAGTCGCCAATGGTGACGGATAGGCCTCCAATGAGGATTATAATTCTACCAAAGAGGCAAAAAGAGCCTCGAAAGAGGCGAGAAATGATGGGGAAGGAGGAAGATGGAATTAGAGATGAAGAGGAAGGAGGAGGGAGACAAAACTCCCTCCTACCATGGCAGCCTGAGACGAAGGATGAATTTTTTTAAGAGAGGGGAAAGCGGGTTTTTTTTTTTTTTTTGGGAGAAAACCGATTCCATTTTGTTCTTAAGCAGAGATTTAAACTTCGGGGGAATATATATGATTAATGTTGATAATAATAGATAGAATATTTCAATCAGCCTGATCATCATCAGTGTAGTTTTGAACGACGTTTGCACATGATTTAAGTGCAACTTTTGGGGTAATCTTCCCTTATAAACCAATTTTCAAGAATAATTTTACTTGAAATTTGTATAAGAAATCTCCTTAAAAAAATGGCATTATCAAGGTATATACGTAGAAAGAAGATGTTTGTAAGATGGTGAGAATGGTAGTTTTTGCTTCTCCAAGTGTTTGGTGAGCTGACTGATCGACTGAGTGAGTAGCACCAAGCTAGGATGTCTTCTTCTTCTTTTTTTCTTCTTTTTTGAAGAGGCTAGCTAGGATGTCCTCTTCATTGTCAAAGGAAGTCTTATGTCAACATCAAAATTTGGTTTGTTGGAGGAGGGGTTCATTTGTACAAAGAGTGTTAGTTGGGTGGGGTTATCGAGGACCATGTTGCGTGGTTTTCATTTTAAATTCCTGAATCCGACCATCAATTGAGATCCAAAACAAATAATTGCAAAACCAACAACACAGTCTCGGCAGCAGGTTGACTGACTTGCTCACCAAAAAAATGTGTTTTTCTAATCTCTGTCTTTATTATGATATTTACACAAATCTTCCCTAAAAGCCAACATTAAAAATCGGTTTGTAAGGAAAAAATATTTAAGAGCTTATATACACGGTATATTATACTTAAGCCTAGTGAAATACTTGAGATCATAATATAATACCACCACGTTTCGCAGTCGACGTCCATGTGGCCCACTCTATCAACACTAATTCGATAACAACCATTTCTATTTTGACAATTTCACTCACTTATCGGTGTTCAATGACTTAATACTTAATATAATGGTTGGCTTTAATACTAAATATTACGTGCCTCCATAATGTAGAATTGAAAATTTTGATAGGATAATTTGAAGTATTCTGAACTTCCTTAATTACTTAAGGGTAGTTCAAAGTACCTTAAACGACCTCCGCCACAACTACAAAAATGGAGATAATTAATTACTGACCCTTTTATTCATCAATCCAATCAAATTATAAAGCATTACAAAGCAATGCGATAAAAATTATACAAATTTTAGATACACATCTTCATTGAAAACTTGCTTGCAAGAGAATGGTACGGTCCCCAAGAATTTATGCACCCATTATTAAAATCGTACTTTATCCATATAAGACAATTAGACAAACCCAAATCAAATTCATCTTTTCCTCACCCATTTGTTTTTTCTTTTTGCCCCACTTTTAACTGTCTCTTTGGTTTTGGTGTCCACAAGGAGACATTCATCCGAGTCTGATTCTTAAATTGACGTTGCAGAATTAATGATATATAAGAGTGAGACATGCCACAAATTTTATTGAGAAGTTAGTGATCGCCAGACCGTTAGTTGAGAGACCCTTCAGAGTTGTGACAATAAAGATCGAGTGAGATAAAAAGAATTAATCTACCGCATAGATTTTGCTTCTGTTTATATATATATATATATTATAAATGCACACGTGTGACCTTATCTTCTCAAATATGCGAGTACTGTCTCAGCTGAAGCACAGTAGCTTACGACATATGCATCCAGGGTCGTCAATGTCGTTGAAGAGGCTAGGAGGATGGGCAATACTATCCTCACCCCCGATGCTGCCATTTTCTGTCAAGGCAGACAGCTTTACCCGCAGAGTTAGCGTACGGTTGGCTATTAGGGCTCTGAAACTGAGCCACCGACGCGTTCGGAGCAGTTGGTGCGCTGCGAGGAGGAGATCAGTGAGATATGAGGATGATGAAGAGGAGGATGGGCACAACGAGGAAATTGCGATGTTGGAATTCTACAGCCAGTCTGCCAAGGGAGAAGCGCTTATTGTGGATGCGGTGGTGGACGAGGAGGAAGTACAAGTGCTTATCTTCAAGGTCAGTTCTTTTTTTCTTTTTCTTTTTTCAATCATCTTTTGTTTCTTTTTGGTTGGGGAATGGGGGCTTCTTAAATATATGTATATCTTATTGACTTAAATAGCTTTAAGGGCCAACAAATACAAGCACCAAAAAAGAAAATGAAAAGGAAAAGACCAAAAATCATCCTAGCTATAGGCTGAGCAACTTTGAGAACTGCCTGAGTTAAGTTACTTCCTTCCATAAAACCAGAGTATATATTAAGTGTATGTTCTTTTTGCCCATTCAAGCTGTCAGAACAAGTTATCTCGCGTCAAAATAATGATTGGCAAGTCCCTACAAAAGAGAAAGAAATTAGCAAATGAGCTTTGTTAGAGTGGATATATTGATTAGAGATAGTTTTTTTTTTTTTTTTTTTTTTAAAGAGAAAAGAATAAGGAAAATGTTAGATTTACAACATCAATACAATAACTGCACAATAACCCCTCACATGAGGGTGAGCCCTACACACTAGAGTCCACCCTCATGTGAGGGGTTGTTGTGCAGTTGTTGTAATGGTGTAGTGTAAGAATCAAATCTCATTGAGGCAAAATAGAAGAAAACTCAAACTTTATATAATCCTTATTTGTAGACCAATAGAATATACCAAACAAACATTTTAGGGTTTTTTTTTTTTTTTTTTTTGTCTTTCTTTTAACAGAACATGTCAAACTTCATTAATATCAAAAACTGATCCCAAAAACAATTAGGATCTAGGACTCCTGTTCCCTAGTTACCATTCCAAAGATACTCTATGGAATATTCTCCAATCAAACTGGGTTAACAAAATTTGCAGCTACTTCCTTGGCAAGAATATGGGCCGCCCCTGCAATAATGCCTGAAAAAAAAAATTTGTAATTTTTTAATTCAAACTCTATTCTACTCCTACAATAATGCCATTATAAGGCTACAAGTCCCAACAAACTAAATCAAAACATTTATTTTCTTATATTTGCTTAAAAGAAAAAAAATAAATAAAATTTAAGACAACTTAGTCTAGCCCCAGTCCAGCGGCAGCAGCACTCTTAAAAAATGAAAGTTACCATCAAATTTGGGCTAATATTGAACTAAGAAAACCTAACTGAAAACTAAAATTAGACACCATGAATGATCGACAGTCGACACGCCTCAAATTTTTCTCTACACGCTACTACGGTACTAGCAATTTTAGGGCCTGTAAAATGCAATTTTAGACACTTTGTATTTTTTTTTCTTTTTCTTTTTGTTTTTGTACTAGTGCCTACATGTTAACTGATATATGAATTTGGCATATATTTATGAAGTTTGATAGATACGTTTTTTGTGATACATATATTATGTTATAATTTATATTTTGAATACTTTTATATATGATAATAAAAATATAATATATAAAAAGAACAAAAAAAAAATTATTTATCTTTATATTTTATTATTTTAATTCCGCTCCTACTAGCTAAGACAAATTTCTAGCTCCGCCACCGGCGGCCGCGCGAATTTAAATCTCTAGATACATGAATAAAACTAGCGAAACCATTTCAGCTCCGATCCTGCTGAGTGCTGGATGCTTTCAATAAAATGCCCAATTCGTGATAAGTGGGGAGGATCCGAGTTAGCTTCGTTTACAACCCGCAGGGCATCGCCGTCAAAGATAACATTAAAAGAATCTCATATCTTTTCTAAAATTCTCCACACATAAGGCTGCCATTGCTTCGGCGCGCAGGACGTTTTAGGTTGTCTGTAACAAGTATTTATAGGCAACAATCTCCTAAACCTAGTAGAAATTGAAAAAAAATCGGTTAACAGATTTGCTGCAGCTCTTTTTCACAAAAAAGTATATAATAAACTAAAAACAAAAACATGAAATTTTGTCGCTTGTTCATATGAGTCCTTGGAACTTGGAAGAGGTAGCGAACGAGCACTTTTGTCATTATCTTGGATTTGGAACATCTAGTTCAAAGGGGATATAGCGAACAAGCACTACTGCAAGCTTCCTGGATCAGCTAGTTCGTAAGGGCCTTCAGACAAGTTAGCGATCGAATAGCCGTTCTGGACCCTTCCTGTGGCCTTCTGTATTAGCTCATTCGTACGATCATCGACCTCGTATGACTGAACGCCCCTGTCTGAAACAGTTTTTTGGGTTGCTCGTCTCGGTTCTCATCTTCAAATGCATGCATCTCGATCCACATCAGGGATTCAGGACTCTCAGCGTTGATGTCTGTGCAGTTGTTTCAGTTTATGAGAAGGGAAAATAGCTGTTGGAATATTTCTGCGTAAGAACAGTAATGGGCAGAATGAATGTGCCGTCCTTGGGGAGTTGGGGTCACTGACCACTCGATTGGCTCTCTTAGTTCAATGTCGTCCGCCCAGCGAGTCGAGCTCAACTTCTCGTCTTTCAAGTAGGACGGTAAATGATTTGAGTCGTGGCGAGTTTTAAAATTTTAAGATGGACATGTTAATGAGTTGAGGTTCAATAGTAGAGTCCGAATTCGAGTAGAGTTTTAAAATGTGTATTCAAGCTTGACTCGTTGAAAGTCTGGGCGAGCTCGAGCTTGAGCTCGTTGAGATTGAATGTCGACATTTGAGTCGAACCGGGTACACGACAAGCTCGATTCAACTAGAGTTCGAACTCGGCTATTAACTATATTTTTTAATGCATAATACGAGCGGATCAGAGTTTAAGTCCGAGTTTATGAACAACCTTTATACATTTATCTATAGCATAAATATATAATATCTAACTATATAAGGCATATTATAAAATGTAGTACATAACTATAGTCAATAAATAACAAATTAACGATATGTTATAATTATATAGAACTAGAGAGTATAAACTATAGTATATATAATGTGAGCAACTATTCAGTCTAATATACTATATATAACTAATTAAATGCCACTATCAAAGTATAATAATTAATATGTAATACTATATTTACTTAGCTAGTATACTACATGCTTATTTAGTACATACAATTTTTTTTCTCTTTTTATTTTTTATTTTTTATTTTATCAAAATGACCTATGGACTATAGTTAACTATATAACTATACTTACATAGTTAGTTAGTTGATTAGTAATATTAAGTTAGTATATATTAACCAACATATTCACATATTATGTGTGTATATGAGCTAGGCTTGCGAGCCTTAATTGAGTCGGGCGAGCAAGTAAGGTTAAGCTTTATACGAGCTAAGCTTTCGAGCTTTAATCGAGCGAGCTGAGTATGTATCACTTAATAATTGAGTAGCCTTAATAGGGTATGTGTCACTTAATCGAGTTTTGTCGAGAGAGGCGGCTAAAGATTAATTTTTTTTTTCTTTGCTGACATCATATGGAAACTAGTATCATGGATTACCTCATTATTGAACAGATTCGCAAATATTGCAATATTAATATTTATGGAAACATAAATTTTCAACTATGTTAAAAGCATAAACTCATATACAAATGAGGAATGTTTGGTTGTACACTTCCATCTCACTCTTATCTCACCATTATATTGTCTACGTGGACTAATAATGTTGTTAAAAAAATTAGGGTCCTAATACGCACTCTCTACTATCTCTCACATTATTGGTCTACGTAGACAAGGGTAGAATAGGAGTATGATAAGAATGTACAACTAAGCATTTTACAAATAATTAGTCTCTCTTCTCTTGATAGAAGTAAATTCATTTAAGAAAAAAATCTGCTGAGAAAAAAAAAAAGAAACTGAGGTACATACATAGCTCTGGCAGATTTTCTAAAACTTATGCTAAATGCTAGGGAAAGAATGGGACTTCTTCTCGAATTTTTCAAGATCTTTTTCATCATCAAAAGATGAACTAAATTGGGTTCAGAGTTTGCTCAAAACTATGTTTGTAATATGAATGTTTCAGGGATTTTCTTCAAGCTTGAGCTACAGAACTTCACCAGATCCATCAAGAAGCATTCTTCCTGCTAGGGCAGTGATAAAGTCCATAGACAGAATTAAAGGACCTTTCGACCCTTCTAATATAGAGTACATTCAGAAAGGTCTAACATGGGAAGCTTTCAAGACCAGTCTCCTAGGCAGTACTTAAACTTGGCTGGCCGGCATTTTAGAATAATCTTTTTATTATTATTATTATTATTATTATTATTATTATTATTATTATTATTATTATTTGCTTGGTGTAAACAGTCAATCTGACATGTCCTCCAATTGGAGTTTCCTCTAATTTTTTTTAATGTATGATTTATAATGTACCATATCATTCATAATTAATTAATCTAATGGCTCACAATCAAACCAACCTCACTAGGAAAGGAAAGCCATCCTCATTGAATCTCTATTTCACTCTTTTTTCTTTTTTGAAACAACCTTCTCCCTCTTCTCTTTCATATTTTCTTTTCTGATATCGCCCAGTTCTCAGCTTCCTACTTTTTAAACCAGCTTCCTTTTACCACAATGATATGAACTCTGTTGGATTTATTTAAAATAAATAAAATAAAAATTAATTATTTTGGATATTTCAAATAACTATGAAATCTATTTTTTTCCTAAAAGTTTTATGTGCATTTACATCTTTCAAGTCAATCCAAAAGTTTAGAGGGAAAACCAAAAAAATTTAGTGAAAGGGAAAAGTTTTGTCACACATTGGTTAGATACAAAGACGACAACTAATTTATAAGGAATCATTCTCACTTAATAATAAATTGAGTGATAGAGAAGAAGTTAGGGTGATCATTGGCAGACGGTGCAGGATAATTTGAAACGATGTCAAAAATCATTGCAACATTGGGTGAGGAAGGAAGGAATGCTTTCGGAGGTCAAGATTAGGGAGGTGTCTCAAAAGCTGCGTGATGTACAAATGAATGAGTCTAAACCTAATAGTGTTGAGGAGTCCAATCTCCAATCTGAACTACATTTCTTGCTTGAACAGGAATAAATTAAACGGAAGCAAAGAGCCAGGGAGGAGTGACTCAAATATGGGGACCGGAACACAAAGTTCTTCCATGCTTGTGCCAATCAAAAAAGCCGGAGGAAACAGATCTTGAGAATTGTGGATAAAGATGGTAGAACCTGTAGTTCTCAAGGTGATATTGAGAATGCTTTTAACTGGTATTTCAAAGACCTTTTTTCTGCTGGGGCCAACTTGGAAGTGGATCGTAGTCTAGTGGCTGTTGAAAGGAAGGTCACTTCTCAAATGAATGAGAGATTGGTGGCAGATTTTAATATGGAGGAAATCACTCAAGCCTTGTCTCAAATGGATCCGTTAAAGGCTTCGGGACCGGATGGTTTCCCAGCTGTGTTCTATCAGAAAAATTGGCCTACTGTTCAAGAAGAGGTATGTTTTGCTATTTTACATTTTTTTAACACAGGGATATTAGATGCAAATATCAATAAGACCTATATCGCCCTTATCCCAAAAAAGGGCTCTCCTGAAAATGTTACAGACTTTAGGCCTATTAGCCTTTGCAATGTTATTTATAAACTCATATCAAAAGTTTTGGCAAATAGGCTTAAACCAATACTGCCTCATATTATTTCCCCTACTCAAAGTGCTTTTATCCCTGGAAGACTAATTTCTGATAATGTTTTAGTTGCTTATGAGACAATGCACACCATGCATTCTCGAATGGGGAGTAAGACTGGTTTTATGGGTCTCAAGTTGGACCTAAGCAAAGCTTATGACTGGGTAGAATGGAGCTTTTTGGAGGCAGCTATTCTGAAGATGGGTTTTGTTGTCAAATGGGTGCAGCTTGTTATGACTTGCGTGTCTTCAGTGCAGTATGCTGTTTTGGTTAATGGCCATCCAGGAGAACCTTTTAGCCCTTCTAGAGGACTCCGCCAGGGTGATCTGATCTCCCCCTACCTTTTTCTCCTTTGTGCTGAGGTGCTAAGTTCGTTACTTTCACAAGCGGAGTCTAAGGGTATTATTTCAGGGGTACCCACTTCTCCTAAAGGCCCAAAAATCAGTCATCTTTTCTTTGTTGATGACTGCATTATTTTCTGCAAATCAAATTTTGTGGAATGTAGACGAGTCTTGAGAATTTTGGGGATTTATGAGGAAGGGTCTGGCCAAAAGGTTAATTTGATGAAGACTTCCATATTTTTCAGTAGGAATACTTCTCAAGACAGAAGAGCTGAGATCCTTCGCCTATCGGGTTTGACTGAAACAAATAGGTTTGATACTTACCTGGGTTTGCCTGCACTGATTGGGAAGTCTAAAATTCAAGCTTTCAAAGGTATTAAGGATAGGGTGGGACAGAAACTAACCAATTGGAAAGTAAAATTCCTCTCCAAAGCTGGCAAATAAGTGCTTTTAAAGGCTGTGGTTCAGGCGATTCCTTCATATAGCATGAGTGTGTTCTTGCTGCCTACTTCTTTATATAAGGATCTTAATCGCTTGATGCAAAAATTTTGGAGGAAGAATGGGGCTAATTCTTCAAGGATCCATTGGATGAGTTGGGAAAAATTGGGGAGGGCCAAAAGGATTGGTGGCTTAGGCTTTCAGGATCTCCTTTGTTTCAATAAAGCCCTTCTTGCCAAGCAGGGTTGGAGACTTTGCCAAAATCCCAGTTCTCTCACGGGCAGTATTCTAAGAGCTAAATATTTCCCATATTCTTCTTTTTTGGAGGCATTTTTAGGTAATTGTCCTTCCTATGCATGGAGAAGCATTTTTTCAGCCCGTGATTTATTGAAACAGGGACTAGTTTGGAGAGTTGGTAATGGTGAAAGCATTAATATTTGGGGGGATAGATGGTTACCCACTCCTATCACTTACACTGTTCAATCTCCTCCTGTTTTGTCCCTCCAAGAAAACCGGGTTCAGACCCTTATTGACAGGGATTCTAAATGTTGGAACGTTCCTTTGCTGCAGGCCACTTTCAACCCAGAGGAGGCCAGAGTGATAGCTTCAATTCCTCTTAGCCCGCACTTGCCACCGGATCGCCTTATTTGGTTAAGCACTAAAAATGGGAATTTTTCTGTAAAGAGTGCTTACCATCTAGGCCTAGAAATCATAGATAGAGATAGAGGTCAAACCTCCCAAGTTGAGAAGGGCACTGATGTTTGGTGTAGTATTTGGAATCTTCAAGTTCCAAACCCGATTAAAATGTTTTTGTGGCGTGCTTGCAATGATATCCTCCCCACTAGAAAGAATCTCCTTAAAAGAAGGGTGATTGATGATGACAAATGTCCCTGGTGTAATCTAGAAGAGGAAACTACAGCCCATGTTATTTGGTTCTGTCCGGCAGCAAAAGATGTGTGGAATGCAGGCCATTCGATTTTCCATAAATGTGCTTTTGTTGAACATTCTTTTCTGGAAATTTTTCAATTATGTTTGGGCCGTTTTAGCAGGGATGAGATGGACTATTTTGCAGCTATTGCTAGGCGGATTTGGCAAAGGCGTAATGAGATGCTCTTTGAGGGTGTTGTTGATCATCCAAATAAGTCTTATACAAATGTTGTTGCTGTGGTGGATGACTTCAAACGCTGTCTCAAAGGTGATGAAGAGGCACATCAGCCCCTGGAGGTTGAGGTTCGGGGCCCCCCTTGCTGGATGAAACCTCCAGAAGGTACTATCAAAATTAACTTCGATGCGGCTATCAATAAAAACTCAGGTTTGTTGGGGTTGGGTGTGATTGCTAAGGACTGCATGGGGTACTTGCTGGGAGCAAAAAGATTGTCCAAACACATGCTTATTGATGCCCGTTCTGCAGAGTTAATGGCAGCCTCATATGTTTCTCTTTTTGCCTGGAAGTTGGTTTTTTTCATGTGATCTTTGAAGGAGACGCTTTGAATGTCATTAGGGAGGTGAACTGTAATCCTCCTTATCTATCTAAAAGTGGTCATTTTATTGAAGGAATCAAACAGGAGGTGCTTAATCTCAACTCCTATTCTTTTGTTCATGTGTCTAGAGCTTTAAATGAGGCAGCCCATACACTTGCAAAATCTGCAGCTATCAGCTTCTGTGATGATGTTTGGCTAGAAGAGGTTCCTCTATGTATTGTTGATATTGTCACTAGGGAACAGAGATCTTCGTAGGTTCTGTTGTCGCTGTTCTTTGGGATCTCTTTCTGTCAATTGTGTTAGCCAGTTTTGTTGGCTCTGGTTTTAGGGGGTTTTTCACCTCCCTTTTTTGTACTGGCCATTGGCTTCTTTTAGTTAATTTCAGCAGCAGATGCTACATGTTCGAAACAAAAAAAAAAAAAAACCAACCTCACTAGGAAAGGAAAGCCATCCTCATTGAATCTCTATTTCACACTTTTTTCTTTTTCTTTTTTTCTTTTTTGAAACCACCTTCTCCCTCTTCTCTTTCATATTTTCTTTTCTGATATCGCCCAGTTCTCAGCTTCCTACTTTTTAAACCAGCTTCCTTTTACCACAATGATATGAACTCTGTTGGATTTATTTAAAATAAATAAAATAAAAATTAATTATTTTGGATATTTCAAATAACTATGAAACCTATTTTTTTCCTAAAAGTTTTATGTGCATTTACATCTTTCAAGTCAATCCAAAAGTTTAGAGGGAAAACCAAAAATTTTTAGTGAAAGAGAAAAGTTTTGTCACACATTGGTTAGATACAAAGACGACAACTAATTTATAAGGAATCATTCTCACTTAATAATAAATTGAGTGATAGAGAAGAAGTTAGTTGCCTAGTGGCAGCAAAGCCGTCTGGGTCATATGCAAGGGCAACGAAAGTCTCGGTATATGGCTTGAGAGAAGCTTGGTCAACCGTGATTGTAATGCCCTTGGCTTTTTTTTTTTTTTTTTCCTTTAGAAAGCTATGATGCTACTACTACTAATATTATTTTATATAAATCAACACAACGAAAACTAGAATAAATATGCTTTCTCTTTAAGTCTTCAATAAAATCTAACATAGCCTCTATTTCACCATATACAGTCTTTACAATAATCAAACTTATCAATTTATACATCACAAAACATGGCACATGCGGCATCTATATAAATATAATTATTAACTAACAAGCTTGACTTATCTCAAGTCGATACTCCAAAAGCTAAAACTCCTCAAGAATCTCAAAGGTAGACACCTAAACATGCATATGGATCAACAACTATCTCTTCTCCTATAATATCTATGAAGATTACTCCAATTAAATCCATAATTTCTTAGGCGAATTAGTGAGTCAACAATCTCAGTAAGTCTAGTATAAACTGACTTTTGGAAACATGTGACATGAGTCCCTTCTTCTTTGAAAACCAATATATCTAGTGCTAATTAAGCAGTTGGAGTCATTTTAAAAAAAAGTTTTATTAAAAGCTTTAGCTACTTGATAATCACATAGTAAATCTCATGAAGTATTAAGAAAAGAGTTAAATAACATGTCATGCATCATATTAAATATCATTAAAACATTAACATAGCTCATATCTCAAGAAACATTATCATATATCATAAAACATCAACATATCTCATGAATACAATCATATTTCATATATCATAAAACAATAACATAAATAGTATTTATAAACTTAGTAAGATATCAATGCCTTCAATGAGAGCAAGTTCAATCATCCATCTGTGAGAGCCAACGTATATCGATAGCCCGATGGGAGCAAGCTCAACCATCCATTGACGTGTGCTGACGTATCAATAGCAAACAGTACATGAATGAGCTTCCTCATCGCAGAACAAGAGATGACTCCCTATTTTAATGGAGGAACAAGAGTTGAACTCCATCTTATTCAAATTGATTTATCGCAATTGATATTAGACAGTAAAAGCCATAAAATATATATATATATATGAAACAAAATTCATACCAAAGCGCGCAGTGAAATAAAGCAATCCCACAAAGCTTTTAACTTCAAGAGAAACATTGCTAGATTGCTTTTCAAGACAGAGTTTGTGCTACTTACTTGATGATTCGGCCTCTCCTAGGCTTTAGGGCATAGGACTGAGTAATGTTGGATGAACATCAATCCTGTACCCACAAGAGGATTCAAAGCTCATCTCTTGTTCTTTGTGTTCTTCAAGAACTAGAAGGTTTTGAAGAATTGATTACTCCATTAGATCTTCTCTTTGATGATTGAACATGACTATGAGTATGGTCTCACACAATTTTTCTCAAGAACTAGAGAAAAACCTTGAAGTAAAACTCAAAGAGAAAATTTCTCCCTTGATCGTGTATTACTCTTGTGAGGAGTCAAGTTATTCTTTTGCTTTTCAATGACACCTCTATTTATAGGTTTGGGAATACTTAGAGAGGAAAGAAATGAAAGCATATGAGTTCAAGTGGAACTAAGACTACAAATCCTAGTCCTACATAAAATTGGCCAAGGGAGGAAAAAGACCTCCATTGCCCTTCTAGAGACATGGCCATGGGGAGAATTATTCTCCCCATGTGCCTAAGTCTATATTTTTATCCCTAGACGAATTCATCTAGCCCATATTCTTGGGCTTGGGTTTTATCCCTTAAGCCCAATGCTCCTTTATCTCTGTTTAAGCATATAGGAGTAAATCCACTGAACCCAAAACTCATGCCTAAGCGTATAGGAATTAAATGCATGGGCCCAAAGCTCTATTTAATTCCTAAGCCCAATCTTCTCCAAATAATTAGCCACTTCAGTTATAAATCTCTTGGCATATGCTTTATAAAATAAAACAACCCAAATAAATAAATACATACCCGATGACCAATATTAAATTAGTCAATTTACATCAACTCAAAAAAGGACCTAAGGGAAAAATACTTTAAGCTCCAATAGGCCCGTGACCTTGTCTGCCCTAGCATGTCACGTGGCACTATTAATCACAATTGATTTCACTCAATAATTATGATTGATCTCTAAATAGTATTTGATTTGAATGAATTAATTCACATGACGTACTTATTGATTATTAATCATATATTACACTTCCATGGAATTATTCCGTAATCGAACCAAAGTTCATCCATTATTACTTTGTTCACTACTTCTTTTTCTCGAATAACTAATTTAATTACATGATTATCCTTTATGTACCATGTGAGAATAAATCTCACCTTACACAAAATAAGTTTCAGTAAAACCAATTGAAATACTCAGGCCCGAGCTTTACAACGGGGGCGAACAAATCCCTAAGTGATATAATATAATCTACATTATCTCCTCTAGGCTGCTCATACTCACCCCTAGGCTGCTTCACATTCTCAGGTTGGTCTATGTTATCTCTCATCTCAACAGGTGCTCTCCGCTCTCTCCTAAGAGTTCTTTCTAAATCGGGATCTAAAAGTATCAACTCTAAGTTCAAGGATCTCCGACCAAGCATATACCAAATACAAGTGCTCAAATGAACCAACTAAATAAAAATAAAATTATAGAAAAGAAGAAAAACAAACAAAAGATAATTTAAAAAGAAAAGCAAAATACTAACAAAAACAAACCAAAAAGAAATTGCAAATTTTTTTATTTATTTATTTTTTGTTAAACAATAAAGCAAAACAAATAAAAATAAAAATAAACAAAAATTGCAAGAAGAAGAGTAAAACAAAAATCTACCTAAACTAGTAGAAAAATAAAATCAATTCAACAAAAATTAATTTTCACAAATCAACAAATTCCTTGGCAATGACAAAAAAAACTTGTTGTGAGTTTTAAAATACTCGCAAGTACAAGAATCGTATGCAATATAGTGTGTGAGCAAGTGCGAAGTCGAATCCACTGAGAATTGTGTTGCGAAAATTAATTTCTATTTAAACTAATTCTATTTTAACCTCGTTATGAATTTTTGGAGTTTTTTTTATGCAAAATAATAAATTAAATTAAACTGATTAAGAAAAAAATTAATAAAAAGCACTAAGGTTTTTGGAATCCACCTCGCCAAATTAAACACCACACTCTTGTATTTTACTCATAAATCTGACAAACAAATTAGCCTTATTCATTGTTCGAGGTTCCACAAAAATGCATATTAAATCATTCAATGAATCCAACTCAATAACAAATCACAACGAATATCCAATTGAAATCAAATCATCCAATGTATCTGTTTGATAAACAAATCACAATGGGTATCATCTTTCAAACTAAATGATTCGATGTATTTATTGGTTGAAACACATTGAATATCCAACTTTTAACAAATAATTATTCAATCAAACGACATAAATCAATTAACTGAATTAGACTTGAACAATATTTTGATAAACATCGGAATTGTATAAATAAAATAACAAAACTGTGCGTGTAATTAATGGCGAGGTTTCATCTTCAACCTTAGTTGAAGATTTTAGCTTCTCATGACTAAAAATATCATGCTAAGTTTAATTAAAAACATCAATAAAAATAAATAAATAAATAAATAAAACATGTAAGAAGTAAACGTGGTGAGAAGAGCCGCAAGAAATCTGTCTAAAAAAAATTGCTCTAGGTCTGGCGCCTCATCCCCCGCGTTGTCTTATTACAAGATTTTTTTTTTATTTTTTTATTTTTTTTTATTTTTTTTTTCAGGTGCATGCAAGCTTGGAAAGAAACGTGTATATCTGGCACTCACGCACGGCTTGCTTATGTTTAGAAAATAAAGAATCCACTTGCGCTTCCACGTCTTGTCTCTATTCAGTCCTCTAGAAAAAATCTTTGCTGCACCTCTCAACGTTTTTGTTGGGTTCTATTCTTTCCTTAAGAATTCAATGCTGCATGTCCTCTTAAGGAAAGAATTTCTGAATTCCCACTTCACACCTCCACGTCTCCACATACGTTTACACAAGTTGATGCTATAGCTCTTCGTTTCATTCAAGACAAAAATCCTCTCCTAGATTTGCACCGCACGTCCACTTATGTGTTTACCAAAAATATATTTTGAGCCTTCAGGTTTTGGCGTCTCCCATAAAGAAAACGTGTTCAAGAGAAAAAGAAAAATAAATGCTACAGCAAAACCATTGGGTTTTTGGTGCTGATTGACCTAAACACTATTTATGCGCAATAGGTCAAAATGAACTCTTGCATTGCGCCTCCATAGTCCACATGCACACGTCTTTTATCCCTGTCCGAGACAAAACAAGGGAAAAGAGAAAAAGAAATTTCTTTCTCTATATGGCGCCATACCACATGTTTTATGTCAAGAATATTTGCTTTGTATGGCGCATCCCACGTGTCCTACGGTGCAAACAAAATATATGCTCTTGACATCTACTCACTTGTTCCAAATAATTCTATTTCTTTGCAATTTCACATAAAGACCGTCATTTTTACTCAATGATCTGCAAAGCACTAAAACAAAAAAACTAACCAAGAACATTAGAAAATAACAAAACTAAATGCTTAACAAATGCAAATTAATGGGTCCAAATATATAATATTTGGAGCTCATCATGTACCGTATGTTGGCTGAGCAATAAGTAGTCGTGCCACTGTGATGACTCATTTATGTTTAAAAAAAAAAAAAAGGGTCGTCACAATAAGTAGAATAAGTATATATTTTAGAAGACAAGCATTTTTAACTTTTACCAGTTACAACTTCCAAGGACATAGAAGTAGAACAGTCAGCAAGGCTTATAATTTTCAATCATATAATTAATTGACAACATATATTAGACTATGTAATCACCACTTGATCCACTAAATGTCATCTTGCACCATGCAGCCATGCCCCCCACACGTTGCTCAAGGAGTCAAAGCAGAATCATTTATTTTTCATGCGAATCATTGCCTCTTCTGTTTCTTAAACAATCCTCGAAAAGCCAAATTGTTTATTGTTTGGCTTGGATCTCATGGGGTGAAGATCCAACGACTAAATGCCTAAATGGATTGAGGCTTTTCATTTTTTTTTTTTTATCACGGTTAGTTTAGTTAGTTCAACTTAGTTTGCCTCTTCGTCTCTTCGGTTTCTCAAACACATGTCAATAGACTTAATGAGTTTAATGCTCTCAACCACCCATGCCCCACATTCAATGCGATTGGATCTGCTTTTTTCTCACAAATCTCTCCAAGCCTCACCATCTGCAGTCTTTCTCTCAAGTTCTCAACCTCTCTCTCAGCCTCTCTCATCTAAACTCCGCACACTCCGATCTTAAAGCTTTACCCTTAAGACTGCTATCAAATCTTGTGCATGACGACAGCCTATCTTGGGCTCACCCTTACGATTCATCATCTTATGGGCATATATGTTTTGTCTAATATATTTCATTTTGTTTTTGTTACTTTTCTATTGTTACTTGGTTACTCTTTTGTAGAAAGAACTTTGACTTTTGACTTCTTTGTCCAAAAATCTCACAGGCGTTGTGATTTGTTTGGTGAATCTCTCTTTCTCCTTCATCCTCTTAGCCTATCTTCCTAGCTCTTCATCTTTAGTCACTCTTTCTCTCCATTATTCATGTCCTAAGTTTTGGGTCCTGAGAAAACTAAGAAAGAAAGAAAAAATAAAAATAAAAAAACTTCATTTTTCTCATTTACTCTCTTCGTCTCTGTATGTATTCTCAGAAAACAGAGAGAAATAATCTTTTATTTTTTATTTTTTTTAAAAAAATCATTAAGTTAAAGACTCGAAGATGTGTGATGGCTCTAAGACCGCAAAAGTTTAGGTTATCAGGAATGCAGATTTTAAGAAAGTCTTTTCCTTGTTGAATGTATGATGAAAAAAGAGTTTTCGTCTCTTTGTTTTGGTTCTTAGGTAAAAGGTATATATATACAATGAATTTTTTTATTTTTTATTTTTTTTAACACTTTGTCTCTCTATTTGGTTTCTGAGCAAATTCAGAAAAAGGATGCATGCTGATGTTGTTTAGCATTTACCATTTAATTTGTAGTACAATGCTGTTTAAATATGTAGGTGTGATTTTATTTTTCATTATTTTTTATTTAATAATCTGTATATGTTTGTGTTTATTATTCTTATGTAGATAGTCAGTTACTAAAAAATTGTCCATGGACGAGCTGATAACCATTGGAGATGATTCAAATGAAAGTTCACTTGTTGTGAACCTAAATCTAATGGATATCACATTTGATGATGATGGTGGTGCAATTGTTGTCCCCAGTGAGGAAGGTGCTCTTGTGGCTGAAGAGGTCCAGGAGAATAATCCTTAGAAGCATGCTTATGAGAGGAAGCCAAGGAAGAAGGCTTCTCTTGTTTGGAATGATTTTAAGGAAGTAGTGCAATCTGGTGTTAAGAAAGCTCAATGCATTCATTGTAGATCAATCCTTGCCATTCATTCTTTGGATGCCACAACTCAATTTCATAGGCACTTGAATGGTTGTATTCCACGCATAGCAACTAACAAGAAGCAGAAGGTGGTTACATTTGATTATGAGGGTGGTAGTTTGAGCTCCAGTGCAAATTTTAGTTATGATCATAAGAAGGTAAGAGAACTTGCTTCTCATATGATACTTTACCACGAGTATCATTTTCTGCAAATGGAACGTGCTTTGTTTAATAAGTTTATGAGAGCTAACCCTCTTTATTGACAAAAGATATCTCGTGCAACTGCAAAAAATGATTGTAGGTCTACATATGAAATAGAGAAAAAGAAGCTAAAAATTTCTTGAGAAATATTAACAAATAAATATAACAACTGACATGTGGTCCTTAGGGCATAGAGTTTCTTATATGGTAGTTACATGTCATGTTGTTGATTCTTGGTGGAATTTACAAAATCGTGTCTTGAACTTTTGTAACGTCCCACCCCCACATAGTGGTGTTACTGTTGCTGATGGTCTTTAAAATAGTTTCATTGACTGGGGAATTGAGAATAAGTGTGAACAATAATAGTAGACAATGCTAGAAACAATGATGTGGCCATTTGAATTTTAAAAGATGATTTTGCTATGAAAAAAAAAAAAAAAAAAAAATTATCTGTTGGGGGACAAATGTTTCATGTACATTGTTGTGCTCATATAACAAATTTGTTGGTGCAAGATAGGATTAGTCAAATTGAAGATATTATGGATTGTGTTAAGGATGATATAAAGTATCTAGTTGCATCGGAGGGGAGGTTGAAGTAATTTGGAGAAATTGCAAAGCAATTACAATTGTCCTCAAACAAACTGATTTTGGATGTTCCCACAAGATGAAATAGCACTTATATGATGTTGGCTGCTACATTAGAGTTTAGGGAAGTGTTCCTTATGTTTGAAGAGTGGGATCAAAGTTTTCGTTGGGTGCCAACTATTGAAGATTGAGGAAAATTTGAGAATATTTGTCATGTCTTATAGGTTTTTAATGAGGTGACAAAAATAATATCATGGAGTAATTATCCAATTGCCAATTTATTCTTCCAAAGGTTTGGAGAATTAAAGATGTGTTGGGTAAGAAATGTAGGGATGAAAATTGTTATATAAGAGCAATAACACAAGAAATAAATTTGAAGTTTGCGAAGTATTAGGGGGATGAAAATGGTATTGTTTTGGATCCAAGATTCAAGATGAAACTTTTACAATTTTCTTTCCCTGAAATTTATCAAGAGCCTGAAGCCACTACAAATATTGAAATGGTCCATAGGGTTTTAAATGAGTTGTATGGTAAGTATGTTGATGATCATAACTTAAATGCTGTCCCACAAAGTGGGCAAGAAAATGTTTTTGAATCTTCTTCAACTTCAAGTAGTAGTTCAACCAGTGTTCTTCGAAGGAGCACTACAAGTGGAATGGCTATGCTTCAATCTTTTGTAACAAGTGTTGATACTTTTTCAACCTACGAAATTAGTTTTAGAAGTATATTTGGAAGAAGATGTTTATATTTGTGATAAGGGTGTTGATTTGAAATTTGATAATTTGGAATGGTGGAAATCCAATCAACTTAAATACTACATTTTATCTAAGATAGCACAGGACATACTTGCAATTCTTATCACTACGGTGGCTTCAGAATCAACATTCAGTGCTGGTGGTAGGGTCATTGATCCGTCTCGTGTATCTTTATCAACTGAAACTATGGAAATGATGTTATGTGGCTATGATTGGGTTCGAGCACTACATAGACTTAAAAAAAAAATCATCTAATGTAAGTATTATAATTTGTAGAGGTATGTTTTGTTTTTGTTTCTCCCTTTAATAAAATGTAATTAATATTCTTTGTTTTTTGCAGGAGGAACCATCTTTGGTGGAAATTTTGTTGCCTTAGTTACTTAGCAAGTTGTGAGCAATGCTGGATTATGTAGTATATTTTTTTGTTGTAGTTAATGAGATCAAATTCTAATTTATGATTGATTTCTTTTATTAATTCTGCCTTGAGTGAAACTAACTTATCTATTGCTTTGCTTTTAACATGTTATTTTATGTAGGTACTTGGTATAATTGAAGACTTGAAGTGTTGTATTTTGTGTTTAGTTTTTGTTGGTATTTGGTATGCTCGTGGTAAGTTGATTGTAAAGTGTTTCATGGTCATGCATGCTTAAGTTTTTTTGTTTAAGACTTGAGGAGTTTATATTTATGATTCTTACTAATTTTTGCATTTTCTCTATAATAAACAAGTGAAGAAGTTAACCAGCTTGTTTTATGTTTTATGTTTATTTATTATTTATTTATTATTTTTTTTATTAGCATTCTTGAGATGGGGTCTATCCATCCATGGGGATTTGCTGTATAGTCTACCATGTATTAAACTTACTATTGTTAAATTTTGTAAGCTAGGCAACTGAAATTATTTTTTTGAATGCTTGTATAGTGTAGTTCATGTTATTTTGTATATGTTATATTGTTAGCTTAAAGCTTGGAATGTTGGCAACTTATCTTTTGTTTATGTTTTGTTGGAATTCTTGAGATGTGGTCAATCCATCAATGGGGATATGCTGTTGTTAGTTTATTGGTTGCATTCTGTTGACAAAATCATTATCTTATCAGGGTACTGCTAAAACATGAACACCACAATTCAAGGAATTTTTCAGAGATATTCAGAATATTTTCTCCAATATGGAAAGGGCATAATTTGACAAGTTTAGTGTCACAAGTATCAAGAAAGGCAATTTTTGGAAGTCAAAGAAGATTCTGACGCGCTTACAGCTCAGCAAGACGGTTTCCATTGTGACCATCTAGACGGCCAAAGGAAGCGTCCGGACGCTCACCAGTATTCAAAGAAGTATCCGAACACCTCAGCAGACACCAATCACAGGAAGCACATGTGTAACGCCCCGCTTTTACAAAAAGTGTAAGTGAAAATTTTCGAATGTTCACGTGACATCACTATCTCATCAGAGTTAAATGTTAGCAACAGAATATATATAAATATAAGGGGTAATTACCTTTTTCCCCCATTAACTACCAGCCATTGTCAACATGCCCCCATGAACTGACACCTCGACCAAAAGAGAGCATCCAACTACCAACTTTACATACTTTGCCCCATTCCGTCAGTTTAATTCGTAAAAAGACATAAATGCCCTCAACTTTTTTAAACATATTAATTTTAATATTTTTTTTATTAATTACTGTTGGAGGGCATTTTGGTCTTTAAACCAAAATTAACGCCCAAAAATGGAATATTCCGTCCAAGTTAACGAAATTCTTTGATGGAAGGGGGCAAAGTGTGTAAAGTTGGTAGTTGGATGCTCTCTTTGGTTGAGGTGTCAATTCATGGGGGCATGTTGACAATGACTGGTAGTTGATGGGGGGAAAAGGTAATTACCCCTAAATATAATATAGACTTGGGAATTTAATAACACTTCAGAGCTTCTACTGAAATACCTCAAAATAGATATAAATAGTAAGTCAACATAATTATACAAAAGTAGTAGTATTCATGTCTCACAGGGCATATATAATTATACAAGCCAAAATATTATATAACAATATAACTATTGTCTCTAAAACTAGGTTAGTGAACTACATCATAGTAGTTCCCAAAAAGGAGGTAGTCTAGCCTCAAATACTAGAATCAAGGTTCATTTATGGGTCTGAATAACCTTGATATTCTTCCTCTTCATAACCTGATTTAGCACATAATACAAGGAGAAAACAAAAACATAAAATACTAAAGTGAGTCCGCTGTTTCCCATAATAATATGAATGTTGATTCATTTAATAAATGCAACATAATGCAATAGCTTTATAATCATATGTATACGCAATATATAATCTTTGGTCGCGAAGCATAAACATAGATTGAATATAAACATAACCATAAAGTAATGATAGTTTTAAAAGCAGAGTTTTAGGTATTTCCCTTTTTTCACTCCTCTGTTGGCCTTGGCACGATTAGCGTTTTATTTGAAGCCTTGGCTTCCTCAATTTAACTTTTAATTATATTCTTTGGCAACCTTGGCTCCTGGAAACCTTGGTTTCCCTGGTGACCTTGGTACACTAATTTTTGTATTTATTATTCTCTTTTCAGGTACTTCTTCATTCACCGAGAACCTTGGAACTCTAGTGAAGCCTCATGTACCCACTGTGGATCTTGATCCAACAGCTTGTTATTAGACAGATCATTAAAATAATAAAATATGCAAAACCACATGCGCAAACAAGTAAATAAAGAAGTAGACCCAGTATTATAGGAAAAATCAATCAGCTTCGTCCTCAGTAAGTATAGAGATACTTACTCGTTTGCTTCAACAGTTATCCTTAAAAACTGCATAATTTAAGCCATGCAATAATAATAAATTAGTGAAAAGGCATTACAAAAGTATTTATTATTATTACTATACTTATTCTCAAGAAATTATAGCGGCTACAAATTTAAATATAACTATCATTCTAATACTTCCATTTATAAAAATTGAATGGCATAACGGTATTGATGTTTTGTTTTCTTAACTAGAATATTAAACGCCATTTTAAATTATTGAGTAATGAGATGACACTAATATAATCAAATATATCTTCTTTTTATTAACCATTAGCTCCAACTAATATATATACTTTTATCAATCACCCATATTATCCACATACATTCATTTTCTTTTAAAAATCACCTACACCCGTTCACCAAATACACACACTCACTGTCTTCTCCTTTTGAAGCACACATGCACATATTTCTTCCTACTTCTTCATGCACACACATCCACACCTCTTAATCAACTCACGTACTTATTAACACCACACACGAACACTTTATATATATATATATATATATATATGTACTTGATCATAAGCTAATAAATTTACAATCTTCACACTCATGTCTTAAGCTTCAACTTGATTTTGCTTGCTGGTTTGTCTTGAAAGAACAATGAAGATCCATAAATATACATATATATACATAACCGATTATTGCTTCTTCAAGGTAGTAAAACAAGTCATAGTTTAACATAGGAAAGTATTGCTTATTCTTTGAGAGATTTAGGAGAGAAACCACTTATTGATGCTGCTGCTCTATAGTGACTCGAATGAAGATAATGAGTTGCTTGTCTAAACCGGAAAATTCAACCAACGATGCTCTGTTTTATTGGTCTAAAAACAGGGGCTGATTCTCACTCGGTTCTTGCTGGTTTTGGGGTGATAAGAGGGCAATTTTAGACTTTAATTTAGCTTACTAGGTGTAGGAAAAGCATAGTGAATCAAAGATATTTTTGTACTCAAAGTTATTGCACTAGAATAAGGAAGAAAACAGTGTTTACATGAGAGAGAGAGAGAGAGAGAGAGAGAGAGAGAGAGAGAGTTTACTGAAATCTTGGCTTTTCTTCATGAAAACCGATTACCCATGCATCCTTATATAACAATCTTGAAGGGCTGAGATCAATCCAGTACAATCTCTTTCAATGGTCGGATTTTTGACAGCAAGAAAGAGAAAAATCTAGGCAAGATTACACAATATCTAATATTAGATTTTTTTTTTTTTTTTTTTTTAATCATATCTAATGTCATAATTAGATTGTACTACCATATGTAGTTCATTTTCAACCAAACTAGGCTAACTTAGGCTAACTAAATGGTTTTAATCGTCTAAAATCGTCCACATGCATTGGGTTCAAGAATTACAGGGAGAAAATCAATTTCTGTGCTTTTACGAGTTCTGTAATGTACTATAATACAAGGTCGCTCGATCGACATCGATTTAGAATCGCTCGATCAACTACAAAGCTGCTCGATCGATTCCGTTTACCTGCTATTATTATGTCGTTCGATTGATTTAATATTCGATCGATCAACTTTGCTTCCAAAGTCACTCGATCGACTATGAAGTCGCTTGATCGACTTTGGTTAATATTATCTTTACTTATCCGATTTCTATACTTATATATTTATATATATACACAATTCTATTTAATCTATAACTAATAATAATTAAGTCTTATACCTATGTATGCATATTCTCATATTTTTATTTATGCATTACTATCCTAAGCATGATATTTTTCGGGTATTACAACATGTTCGCACAAATGTCCGGATAGTCCAACAAACACCTAAACCCGAGAACTCCTGTTCGATGAGGAGTCCGAACAGCAAACTGAAGGTTGCGAACAGTGAAGACAGCATAAAACCGTCTGGACGCTAGGGCTCTGCCGTCCGGATGCGCTACTGAACACTTTTGAAGAAAAGCATGTATTTTGAAGTTGGTTGCTACTCGACGTCCGGACGCCCACTTACCTAGTCCGGACACTGCCTAGAGAAATCCGTATAAGTGTTGATTTAGGGTTTATGAAGCCTATAAATAGAGGTCCCTAGGCAGTGTTTTTGTAAGGAGTATCATATAAACTCCATTGTGCTAAGAGATGGTGTTTAGGCAGAGATTGAATATTTGCTAGATTTTTTAGAGTTTTATTTGTGTGATTTGATCAACTGTTGAAGTCTAGTTTAAAGAGGAGCCATAAGCCAAATGAGTCCATTAAAGAACCCTTCAGACAGGTGGTCTAGTTAGGAGGCGCTCATTTATAGAGAATTCAAGGTACAACTATTGCATAAAGGGGTATGTGAGTACGACTGCTTTGTAACTAGCTATTTCTTCTGTTAGTGGATTTTTTGGGTTTGGCTGCCCTTCAGTGATTTTTCTCTTTGTTGTAAAGAGTTTTCACTTCGTCACCAAAATATCTGTCTTCTTTACATTCCACATTTATATTTTGGTGCATTGTTGATCACACACACATAGGAGTCAATTTATATTTTTCAATTCGTATCAAAGCATTTTTTGGATTTATTTCCTGAGTACAATCCGTGACTCTTTTTTTTTTTTTTTAATCATGTCTCAAACTCTTAATTTCGTTTCTGCCTCTGACGACACGAATTATGGCTATTGGGAAGCAAGAATGCGCTTCTTTTTAAAATCCATAGACGTTTGGCAAATTGTAGAATCTGGTTGGACTAAACCAGAAGCTGAAATTGCTTAATGGACTACTTTTCAAACCCATGCTCGCCTTTCCAATGATAAAGCCCTACATGCTCTTTTTCAAGCTCTTTTACCGGCGGAATTCTCACGAATTTCACACAATGAATCTGCTCAAGAAGCATGGCAAATTCTAGAAACAACATATAAAGGCACTAAATGTGATGACCCTTTTTTTTTTTTTTTTTGTGAAACATACAAACAGATCATCACAATGGCCCGGCTACATTTCGCTCAACCAACATATGGCACATGCCTCATAACATGCACTTGATAATCAGAGTTACATCTAACAGTGAAATATAGCATGATACCAATATGACCATAACAGAAAGCATATCTATAGATAACTTGTGGTTCATACAAAAGAGCCATACATGAATCTATCTGTTTAAGGCTTTACAATATTATCACTAATACAAAAAAATGGCTTTACAAAAGAATGCGTGACACATACTTCACAAGCCATATACAAAACATAACAAAAGAGTCGACACCATAGTCCATCCCATTACGACTATCGATGTGGGCTTCAATCGTAATATTGCAGATACAACGCAACTAGATCGCCGTCGACCTCAGGTGTACCTGCAGCCAAAGGAGCAACATCTTCACGGTTGCGGGGTTAACCACATCCATACAGGTGGAATTATGAGCCCACTGTCTCAGCATGAAACATACCAAGACTTCAGTGATATTAAACTGACTGAGTTTTTGTAAAGAACCAACTTTTCCTTTTTTAGTCTTATGTACACTATAATAAGTACCAATTTTATAAACTTTTGTTTTTGAAAACATGCGGGGAAAGATAAAAAAAGGCCACAAGCATAAGAGGACTTCAGAATTTTAACAATATTTGATGCCATTCGTGGTACGGATGGTGGGAAGTTAAAGGAAAAATACAAGTTGTGTGGTACTATATACTTGGCTCCAAGTACGTATGGAACTGGAAATTTGAAGCTTCACTTAGACACTTGTTCGAGGAGAAACACTCGTGATGTTGGGCAGATGCTCATATCTAGAAGTCAGGGATCTATGTCTGTAAGTAGCTCTAAATTTTGTCCCAACAGATTTCGAGAATTGTTGGTTACTTCGGTCATTAAGCATGACTTGCCTTTTCGATATGTTGAGTATGAGGGCATAAGAGAGATGATAAAATGCTTGCATCCTGATGCATCACTTATCTCTAGGAATACTCTTAAGGCTTATTTGAAATTTTTGCATCTAATGGATAAACAAAAGGTTAAATTTATGTTGAATGGTTGTTTTGGGGGGATTTGTTTAACATCTAATTTGTGGACTTCTTTTACTACTGATGGGTATATATGTTTCACAAAACATTTTATTGACAAAAATTGGGTCTTAAGTAAAAGGGTGTTAAACTTTTCATTTATGCCCTTACCACATAATGGTATATCTTTGTGTGAAAAGACATATAATATGCTACAAGGGTGGAGGATTGAGACCAAGGTTTTCACTATAACATTGGATAATGCTTCTTCCAATGATGTTTATGTTAGTTTATTAAAAAATCAATTGAACATGAAGAAAACTTTTCTTTGTGAAGGCGAGTTCTTTCACATTCGTTGTTGTGCACACATTCTTAATTTGATAGTTCAAGATGGTTTGAAAGAGATTGATAGTGCTCTCCAAAAGATTCGTGATAGTGTGATGTATGTTAGATGATCACAATTGAGAAAACAAAATTTTATTCAGACTGTGAATCAAATGTCATTGGATAGTAAAAATGGGCTAAGACAAGATATGCCAACCAGATGGAATTCTACATATCTTATGCTTGAGATTGTTATTCATTATCGGCGTGTTTTTAGTTATTTAGAGATGATTGATTCAAAATATAAGCATTGCCCTACTACACTTGAGTGGGAAAAAGTGACTAATATATGTTGTTTTTTGGCTTCCTTTTACCATGTTACATATGAGTTTTCTCGTACCAAGTATCTCACAGTCAACTTATACTTTCCTGTAATTTTTGACATTTATGTAACCTTGAAGGAAGAAGTTGAGAGCGAAGATGAGTATAAGAGATTAATGGCAAAACATATGCTCTCTAAATTTGAGAAATATTGGTGAGAATTTAGTCTAGTGTTGGCTCTTGCAGCTGTGTTGGATCCTCATTACAAGCTTCAACTTGTAAATTTCTGTTATTCAAAACTTTATAGAGTTAATAATTTTAGAGAGTATAGACATGTTCGTAATAAATTTGTCTATCTTTTTATGGAGTATGGTGGTTCCTCAACTACATCTTCAAGCACTATATCTCTTTATATAAGATGTGTTGATCCCCAACTACCCCAACCACAAGTCAAGCGGACTTCCGCAACTATAAAAGTAAAATTATAAGTTTATTTTGTGATTTATATGCTATTGTTAGTAACTTAGTATATATACTCCTAACTACTTAGTAAATTACGTTTATATTATATTTTTTTAATTGTAGGAATATTTTATTTGTGGCGGAGGGGATGTTCAATCAAATAAGAATTAATTAGAACTTTATTTGGATGAACCTAGGATGATGATTGATACAGAGGGAAATTTTGACATTCTTTCACATTGGAAAGGAAATGAATTTCATTATCCTACAGTAGCTTCTATGGCTTGTGACATTTTAAGTATTCTTATTTCTACTGTTATTTCAGAATCCACTTTTAGTGTTGGTGGATGTATGATTAATCAATATAGGAGTTTGCTCAAACCAAATATTGTTGAGACACTAGTATGCACTCGAGATTAGTAATATGAAGAGAAATGTAATATTTGTTATTTGTATATTTATATTTTTTCATTAACTTATATTATTTTTTCATTACACTAATTCCTCTTATCTTTTAATGTATAATTGACACAAATAAAGTTGGATGAGCCTGAAGAAGATATTTTGACTTTGAATCTCAATTCAAATGATATTCCAATTTCATTATGAGCAAATTCTATTAATATTCCTTGACATTGGCTTATATGTGGATGAGTTCTTTTTATATAGAACTTTTTACTAGACTCTTGGTTGTTGATTATGGGGTTTATTTTGCCCTTACTAGTTGACTAAAACTGAATTTTGTTTGCTAACTTTTGTTAAATTTTTAAATTTTTTAGTTATGTTTAGTTAACTTAAGTTTAATTTGAGAGGAATAGCTTAGCATTTGCCTTTTTGTATTTCTCTTAAATTTTCAATATATGTTTGTATATTCAAATTTTATTTTAATTCAAATGTTTTTTGGATTATGTGGAGGTAGACTAGGCAATAGGCATTGGAGATGTGATTTGGTTTGTGATTTTAGGAAATGTCAAATTGTCAATTAATGAGATTACGAGAGTTTGCAAGTAGATGTATTGGTTTTCAATTTGATTAATTTGTGCCTTTGTGGTCTAATTAATGATTATATGATTATCAGATTTATAATTTATGTTTTTGGAAAATGCCAATTGATGAGAGTTGCTAACTTGCTATTGGTTTTCAATTTTATTAGTGGTCTGATTAAATCAAATCCAGCTTTGTATCGTCCAATGATGTTTTTTAATTTTTAGATGGTTATTGGCTCATATATTGAATTCCTAATCATAATTAAAACAGCTTCAAAAAATCATAAACCAGCATTCAAAAAATCTTTTCAAAAAAATCGGGTCATGTCAGGTTGACATGACTTGTTAAGTAATCGTGTTCATTGGGTTGTGTTCGGGTTACAGGTTCCAACCCGATTAATAATCGGGTCGGGTTTGGCAGAAATGTGTTGCCAGGTCAATTGGGTTGACACGAACCCGACCCGCCAACCCGAATTGCCAAGCCTAATTGTGGGAAAGTAATAGCTGCTGCAGAGACTATCAAAAAGTCTCTTACCAAGAGAAGCCCTCCCACATGCCATCATTGTGGCATAAGCGGTCACATTCAACCCAAGTGTCCACAGTTGCAAGCTCAAAAGCCGAAGGACAAGATCACTAGCTTATCAGGGTACTGCTAAAACAGGAACACCGTAATTAAGGAAATTTTCTAGAGATATTCAGAATATTTTCTTCAATATGGAAATGGCCTAATTTGACAAGTTTAGAGTTACAAGTATCAAGAAAGACAATTTCTGGAAGTCAATGAAGATTTTGACGTGCTTATAGCTCAGCAAGGCGGTTTCCATTGTGACCATCCGGACTGTCAGAGGAAGCGTCTGGACGCTCACCAGTGTTCGAAGAAGTGTCTGAGCACCTCAACAGACATCAACCACAAGGAACACATGTTCGCATAGATGTCCGGACAGTCCAGCAGACACCTAGACCCGAGAGCTCCTGTTCGATGAGGAGTCCAAATAGCAAATTGAAGGATGCAAGCAGTGAAGACAGCATGCAACCGTTCGGACGCTAGGGCTATGCCGTCCGAACACGCTATTGAAGACTTCTGAAGAAAAACGTGTATTTTGAAGTTGGTTGTTGCTTGACGTCTGGACGCCCATTTACCTACTCCGAATGCCTCCTAGAGAAATTCGTATAAGTGTTGATTTAGGGTTTGTGAAGCCTATAAATAGAGGTCTCTAGACAGTGTTTTTGTAAGGAGTATCATATAAACTCCATTGTGCTAAGAGATTGTGTTTATGCAGAGATTGAATATTTGCTAGTTCTCTTAGAATTTTTATTTGTGTGATTTAATCAACCGTCGAAGTCTAATTTAGGGTGGAACCCTAAGCTAAAGGAGTCCATTGAAAAACCCTTCAGACAAGTGGTCTGGTTGGGAGGTGCTCACGTATACGTACGTGTTAGAGTTCAAGGTACAACTATTGCATAAGGGGTATGTGAGTACGACTGCTTTGTAACTAGCTATTTCTTTTGTTAGTGAATTTCCTGGGTTTGGTTGCCCTTCACACACACACACACACGCATAGGAGTCACTTTATATTTTTCAGCTGTATAATATTTAAACTTATTCTTGTTAATTTTGTAAGCTTGGCATCTAAACTAATTTTTTTGTATGCTTAGTTAGTTCATGTTTTATTGTTAACTGTATGAAGCTTGGCAGGCTGACAACTTCTCTTTTGTTTATTTATTTATTTTTGGAATTCTTGAGAATAAGTTGAGCTTTATAAAGAATGAGTTGTAAGTTGGAATTTTTTGTTGGCTTTATGAAGAATGAGTTGTAAATTGTAACTTTATGAATGCTAAGATTAGCCTACTTGCTTGGATTGTTTGGTATTTTTCGGATTATATTGTGTTTATTTATAGTTATAAAAGTTGTATTTTCAAATATATCAATTTTAAAGTTAGTCTATGTAAAAAATGTCTAAGGATCAATGAAATTTGCTATCAGGCTTGAATGATCAAATCAAATCAAAATAATTATAAAATTTGATATAAGAATGAATTTTAGTTTTTGTTTATGTTTATTTGGCCTTTTTTAATTGCTTGTAAAAAATAAATTGCCAAAAAAAAAAAGAGAGCTCGAACTCTTTTATTTGATAAATACTTATCGAATTTAAGCTGAGTTCGAACTACTTAAGAAGAAATGGAGCTGAGCTCGAACTCATTAAAAATTTGTCGAGCCGAGTTCGAACACGCAAAGCTCGACTCATATACATCCCTATAGGCACCCCTATATCTTTGAAGATCAGGTCTTTTTATTTTTATACTAGGTTTTTTCCTCAACTTTTATGCTAGGTTTCATGAGAAGCACTTCTTGAAATTCATTGCCAAAATTTGGCGTTTTAAAACCGAGCACTAAATTCAACAATATAAGAGGATGAGATTTTGTTGATTGCCTTTATGTCTATTTTCTTTATTATTATTATTATGGGAAAAATACAAATACTCTTTCAAACTACGATTCAATTGTCAATGTGCCCCACAAATTACTAATTGATTTAATGTTTCTCCTAAATTACAAAAAAAATGTCTATGTCCCTCATAAAGCTAACAAAAAGACAAAAATACCTTAAAAAAGTTTGAATAAGACAAATGCATCCTTATAAATTTGAAAAAAAAAAAAATCCAATAATAAAAAAAATAATTTTTTCAAAAAATAAATTAAAACATTAAAAAAATAAATTACAAAAATTACAAACTTTTTTTTAAAAAAAAAAAATGAGAAAAATAAAAATCTAAGGGGCTGGCCAAACTAAAAATTATATAAAACAAAATCTTAAAAAAAAAATTTAAAAACCTTGGTTTTTATTTATATTTTCTTTTTTTTTTAAAAAAAATTATTTTTGTTTTTTGTTTTGTTTTTATATAATTTTAAGAATTATATATATATATTTTTTGTATTAAGGAGACATTAACATTGTTTGGTAGTTTAGGAAAAACATTGATACAATTAATAATTTGAGAGCACAATAAAAATTGAGCAGTAATTTTAGAAAGCTTGTGTACTTTTCTCTATGAGAAATGATCCCTACACTCATTTCTCACAACAGCTCCACAACAAGCTGACGTGGCTGATAATATTTTATTATTTTCTTTGTTTTCTTTTCTTTTCTTTTTGTAAAAAAATAATAAAATATTACCAGCCACGTCAGCTTGTTGTGAGAATGTTGTGAGAAATGAGTGTAAGGATCATTTCTCTTTCTCTATTATTATTATTATTTTGAGATGATCTTTTATTTAAAGTGGCATTAATCCAATCCATCCGTTAAAATATAAATTTTGGAAATTATTAAGAAAGTCGATTATTACTAAGATATTCTTCTTCTAGGGATATATCTAAAGATGCCGACCGCTTCGTGACAGCACTTCCACCTATGACGTGGAAATATCTATTAGGACATTCCCCCACCACCTCCCAAAGTTACAAAATATCTTCTCAATCCACCTATGACGTGGAAGTTTCTCGGTGGGAGATATATGGTGGCAAGTTAGGTCTAGATATTTTCCCACAAAATATCTGTTCGACACGTGGTACCCACGGCACCGACTTGGGCAGTCATTGCCATTTTTAGCCCTCCATTGTTTCTTAAACTGCTAAATTGCCATTCCTTACGTTACAGATTAATTTAATTTTCATTTTTATTATTAAATTAAATAATTCAAAATTTACCACCCTTACATTTATTGTGTACAAAATGTAATTAATTAAAAAATAACTAATTCAGTATATCATATGTGATGAAATATTAAAGTGACAATATTTGAATTATTTAATTTGAAAATAATGGTTAAAGTTTAAAAAGCTCTACAGCATAAAGTTCACTAAAGTTCTATCACATCTTAATCATAGTTATGGATTAAAGTAGTTTAAGGTAGTTGGGGTTTTTTTAAATATATAAAATGCCCAACTACTTTAAGAAGTAATCTAGGTCGTCTAGAAGTTATAAGCCCTTTCATAAAATTGATTTTTTTTTTCTTTATTTTTTTTTAATTTTTTTTTTTTAAAAAAAGCAAGTATCTCTGCGTTCGGAAAATGAGATTTATCCAACTGTTTGTTAATATGTTTTAGAGGCTTTGTTTTTCCTTTTAGTTTAAAAAAAAATAAAATTTTGATGTAATATAAAGGTAAAATTATTTTTGTGTTTGAGATACTTGGTAGTATTTTTGGATTAAGATAAATTGTAGATTATCAAATTACGCAATTTATGCCATTTTTAAGCATCGAAACGATTGAAAAATACCACATATAAAAAATGTGGCATGTTTATCAAGGTAGTCAGGAAGAATTTCCCTCCCGAAAGACTTCCTCTTCACTTTTGTAGAGACGTTTCTTCTTCATAAAATTAGAATACAATGTTTTTGGTCAAAACTTTTTTACAATATAGAAAGTATGAACCTGATGAAAATATACTTAATTTTCAACTGTAACGTGCCACCTTTTTTATAGGTGACATTTTCAAGCGTTTCGATGTCTAAAAATAGCTTAAATTGCATAATTTAAGAATGAACAATTTCTTTGAAATTGCAGAAGATCCTAATCGGATAATAAAAGCATTAACACAATCAAAGCGACTACAAATTACAAAAGGACAAGGATATGAAATTAATAATAGGGAAAAGTACACATACCTTTTTTAAACTACCATCTAATTGTCAATGTACTCCTCAAACTACTAATTGTTTCAATGTGCCATACAGTTAAATATATATATATATATATATATATATATATATATATATATATATATATATATACATACATATTTATTAAAAAAATTATTATTGAAAACTTGTTTTTTTAATATGATTTTTAGCTTGGGCTACCCCATTGGATTTTTATTTTTTTAAAAAAAAAATTGTTTTTTTTTCACTCTTTCAAAAATAGTTTCATATTTTTTAAATTGTTTTTTTTTTTTTTAGATTTAGTTTTTTTTTTCTTTGAATTTATAAGAATATATTTGTCTTATTGAAATTGTTTTAGGATTATTTTTGCCTTTTTGTTAGCTTTAGGGAATTGACATTTTTTGGTAGTTTAGATGAGATATTAATACAATGGGTAGTTGGGGAGGCATATTAACAATAGAGTAGTAATTTGAGGAGAATCTATGTATTTTTTTTTCTTCTTAATAATATCAATTTTATAGTCAAATTTTTTAATTAGTATATGTAACTGTACACATAATTTCATGTTATTTGTAAAGACTGCAGGACCACAATGTGTTAATAAATATATTCATAATCATGCTAAAAAAAGAAAAAAAAAAGTGGTCACAAATCACAATCAAAGCAACCGCAGGTAGGCTTGGCAATTTTGACACGACCCGCGAATCCGACACGAACACGACATGAATATATAGGGTTTGGGTTTATACTATGATGCAGGAGGATCTAAGTCTGATGACGTTGAGCTGTCAGATTGCACAATAATGACTCTGAAATACCTGGAGCAGGCGGATCAGCGCAAAATTGGCAAGAAATCGTAATTTGGCTTAATTGGGGCAATTTCCGAGTGCGCTGCAGTAATTTGGCCATAACTTTGGCTACGAGTATCTGTTTCGCGCATATGACCCCAATTCGGAAAGCTCTCTTCGGGGCGCACGTCGTGGCCACCGAGCTTTGCTCGGTGCGCCTCGTTTCGAGCCCCAAAATCCGCTGTTTTCCTTGTCAAAACCCTAATTTTAGATATTTTTTTTTTCCATTTATGGTAACTTTTCGTTTATTATTTAGGAGGTGATTCTGAGCCCGATTTGGGCCAGATTTTCGGCAGAATACTTATTTTATTACGTATTTCTTTTTATTAGGGTTTTCGGGATTTTGCTATTTTTGGCAAAAATTCTCCTAAACCTAATTTTCAGCTATTTAAGCCCGGCTTGTGGGCGTTTTTTCGATAGCTTATTATTATTGATTACTTATCAAAATTCAGAGTTTTCTCTCTGTTTTTGGGTGATTTCCTTGTTTCTTCCTTGCAAATTGCCTGTTGATTAGCCTACAGAATAATCGCTATTCTGTTCCGGCATCATACTATAACCTGTTTATGACCCGTCAACCTGTTTATGACCCGTTAATGACACGTTTATGACCCACCAACCTGTTTATGACACGTTTATGATCCCGTTTATGACCCATCGATCCGTTTATAACACATTTATGACGCAATAATTACATATTTTTTACCAAATTTGCTAAATGAGTTGACATGCTAACCCGATGGGTTGACACGCCAACCAAATGGGTTGACACGATAATCCGAATTGCCAAGCTTAACCGCAGGTACATAGATCGACCTGGACAATTGATGAGTCCTGGCTGCCCATTACCTACCCCTGAGGTTTTTTTTTTTTTTTTTTTTTTTTTTTTTTTTTGAGATACTTGAAAAAAAATTACATTAAATTAGGGTTGGACAACTCAAAATAAGCATTAGAAATGTAAGTACGCGGAGACAATACTTTCAAAAATGCGGGCCTATTGATTCTTGGCACAGATGCCAAGAACGCAACCCACCAGTGAAAGATTAAAGGTTCATATTGAGTGTCAAATGATCCAAACACCGAGTGCGTAACCATTACAGGAAAAACAAAGTAGATACATAAAACAGATAGCCCATAAATACAAAAGTGGTAAAACAGACAACATAGCATAGCACTGGTCGGATGGGAGTCGCCGGCACATGTAGACCACGCGCCGGCTGGGGTGACCTATCTCTTGCCAAAACCATTGTGGACTGCCACACACAATCTACCAACAACAAAGACGTTGGAAGGAAATGGTGGGAAAGTGGCCTCCATGTGCCGGCGAGTGAGATGCACTCATTGGCGTGTGCAATCAACACACTGTTAAGAGGTGGTTCGGAGGTAGTGCGGCTGGTGTCGACGGAGGATAAAGACAGCTCCAGTGTGTTGTGCTGAATCCGATTGAAGAGTATAGATCTAGCTTCAAAAAACTTGACCCAAATTCTTATCTAAACTTGACGGTGGACATTGTGGGTAAAGGAGTTGGCCGGTGTAGGTTGTGATATTGGTAGAGAAAATAAAGATAATACTTTCATTGAGGCAATTAGGGTTAGAGTAAACTCTAGCAAGATAGAAGCCTTAAAACAGGTGAAAGTTGAGGGACAAAGAAGGAGGGAAAGAGAAGAGGGAGAAGAGAGGAAGGGCTTCCCTCCTTCCATGGAGTCTGATCTGGAAGGCTAGAAAGAAGAGAGTTTGGGAGGAACGAGCGTTTTCACCCGGCGTTGGAGGAAGCTATATATAATATATTTTGATATTGTTCTGAATATAAATATTGATAGTCAATAATAAGCCTTTAAACCCCCACGCCCCACCCCAATTATCCCTCTGATTCTGGAAATCAGATACAAAGCCTTGTCGGGTGAGCATAGGATATTGTGACAAGGGTTTGTACTTCCGAAATTATCCCATTATATTTATGAAACAAAACAGAATTTATTAAAAAAAAAAATTGGTAGATTTACTCATTTACCTATTTTTCAATTTTCCGTACTTTATGAAACAAAATATAAATTAGAGAAATTATATTTTTATATTTATCGTATATCTATTGGCCATTTATTTTTTAAATTAACCATTAGATCTGTAAGACTCATAAAGACTCACACGTGGATCCTTATCCTCTCTCCAATCGCCTACCGTCTCACTATAAACTAAAGGATAAAAAAAAAAAAAAAATTATTGAACTAACAACCGATTTTAGAATAACTCATGAATTTTAAAGCATACAAAATCAATTCATATGGTTTATCTAAATTTCAAATCGTTTACTGTGGAATAAAAAAAATTCAAAAGTCTTCAAGGTAAACAAAAAATAACAATTTAGTCATTGTAGTTAAATTTCGTCAAAATATTTGATGAAGTCTGTTAGTGTCAACATTACTATCAATAAAATGATGACATGTGTCACTTTTACTAAAAGCATTTAATTAATTTTTTTCCTTTTTAATTAAAAAAATTTAATTTTTAAATTTATTTAACATTTTAGTTTTATATTAGTACTTTTTTTAAAATCTATTTTTTTTTAAAAAAAATAATTTTTTATTTCAATTTTTAAGAGAATAAAGATATTATAAAAATATTCGATAAAAATGATCTTTTTTGGCCCACTTTTATAATTTGATGGGTCATCACTCGCAAATTTAGGGATTATTTTAAAATTGGGTGTTTAATTTTGTTTTTTTTTTAAAAAAGAAAACTGGTTTTATACCCGGTGGTGCTGTGGTAATTAAGGTACTCAAATGGGGCATTTTCATCGGAGACTGTCCAGATATATATGTCCTGCACAGAGCTGTGTCACAGCCATCTTGAGACACAGAGCGAGAAAGAGAGAGCATAATCAGAATGGCCATGGCAAAGGAGCAACGAGAAGAGAAGGAAGTTCGGAGCTCAGGGAAGAGACTGAAATGCGTCAGAGAGGAAGAGCTTGAGGCCGTCGAAGAAGAAGAAGAAGATGACGAGGAAAGCGAGCTTCCGCTGAAGCCAGAGCTCTTCTACCCCATGGCGCCCACGTCTTTCGTGGTCTCCGATTTTCTGGAGCCTGATTTTCCACTCATTTACGTAAACAAAGTCTTCGAGATCTGCACCGGCTACCGCGCCGACGAGATCCTCGGTCGGAACTGGTAAGGAGTGTTTCCTCGATTTATGTAGCGTTTCGTATTCTTGTTCCAGCGCTTGGTTAATGTGAATTAGCTATAACATCTGGGTTGTAGGGATGTATATTTTTATGTCTGATAAAATTGTTGTCATGGTTTCCAATCTCAAATGTATTCGCTACGATTTGTTCGTATCGTTTTTACTTGGGAATGTGGAGCAGTGCTGGGATTTCTCGAATGTCAAAGATGAATGAGCATACCTGGTTAACAATGTTGCTAAGCGAAGGAGCAATTAGTGAAGTTGATATGAAAAAATCAATAATAATTGTTAGCTAGCTGTATTAAGCTTAAATTGCCAGAAGTTTTAGACTTGTTGAAATGAGAAATTGCTCTGGTGCAAATAGAAAAGCAAATATTAGTTGGCTTAACGTCTAACAATATATGTGGCAATGGGTCTAATGGCTGGAAATATCCATTTAGACTTGGAAAGATTGAATCTTGAAGGATGAAAGTGACTAGTAACAGTTTGGTTGCATGAATCATTCCTGGCAGCTGTCATTTGAGGAAAATTAGGTTTGGTTGGGTTCCGGTTTTGGAGTGGAAAAGGCTGACCAGGTTAAGTTTCAATTATGGGGTAATAAAATGGGTACCCTTTGGAGCTCAAACAGATGAGAAAAAGTTAGAAAATGCGATCTGTTTTGTGGTTGTGGAATTTAACTTAGGAAAACAAATCTGGTTCTATGGGTTCTATGGGTATGTTTTATTAGCCTCCATCATAGTAAAACATATTCTCTATCGAGTATAAAACATTACATTTATATAAATAGATGACTAATATCTGACTTTAATAGGAATTGGATTCATGAACTTTGACCACTAAACCCAAATTCGATAAATAAAACACCCAATAACCTAAGAAAATTGCAATATAACCCCATGGACCAAAATTACATCCATTCTAGAAACCAAATATCACAGAAATACAATACTCCTAAAATTTCATAAAATTAAATTTAAATAAAACCATCTCTTTACTACTTGCATGGTCAGCCCAATTCGACACTTTGACATGTTGAGTAGTTGCAGTGTTGTTAGCTTGGTAGAGCTGTTGTAGAAGCTGATATACTTATGATTTGACTTTGGCTTCCTCTTTATACCAATTAGTTGCGAATGCTTTTTTAGGTTGTTGTCCGCCCTTTTTTTTTATTTTATTTTTATTTTTATGAATGATAATAATTTTTGTTGAAGAAAAAGGAAATTCCTCGTACATGAAGAGTATACAAGAAAACAAGAGCACTGAAAAACTAGCTGCCGTACAAGAGCACCAAGAACTAGCTGCTGTTACAATTTAGAAAACAAATCAGATCTATCAAATTCCCTTAAGAGAAGTTAGGAACATGAGCAAGGGCCCCATCCAGAAGAGATCTCAAGGAGGATTTAAGAAGTAGCACATAGGACTTACTATCCTCAAGAGTTGACGGTTCCTTTCTCTCCAAATGCTCCACATGATGAGGGCGGTAATAATTTTTTAGATAGCTTCTCTAGGATGTCCATGCCCAAGGAACTTCCAACAATGGAGAAGTTGAGGCACGTTACCAGGTGTGATCCAAGAGACCCCAAAGCTGTTAAGCACTAAGTGTCAGATATCAACAGAAAACTCACAATGGAGGAGAAGATGATTAATAGTTTCCTCATCCTTCTTACAAAGGCAACATCAATTAATCAACTGAAACCCCCGCCTTCTAAGATTGTCCACCGTGAGGATTCTACTCAAAGCTGTGGCCCATAAGAAGAAAGTAATGCGCGGAGGGTCCTTCGCCTTTCAAATGCTTTTCCAAGGAAATGAACTAGGCTCTTCATTGCTTGGAGAAGTTAACATAGTGTAGTAGTTTTTTATTCCAAAACCATGCCGGAAGGAGTCTACACCATGCTATCCATAGCTCCCGGAAGTGGGTTCATATAGTATAAAAGAGTGAGAAAAGAATCCAGAGATTCAATTTTCCCAATTATGAACACCTCGAATGACATTAAGATTTCAAAGGGTGTGTGGATTGGAGCGATCTATGTACCCTGAAACCAAAGCCTTCTTGTTATGAGCTAAGGAAAAGAATTCTGGAAAAGAACACTTTATAGCACTATCATTGCTCCAAATATCATTCCAGAAACAGATGCAAAGGCCATCCCCAACCTCATAAGAAATATAATTTGAAAAAGCTCCCCAAATTTTTCTTAATATACCTCTAGAGACTAACCCCATAAGAACCTCGTGCATTTTCACAGCACCACCCCTTCTCTGGATCCCATACTTCGAAGCAATCACCTGCCTCCATAAATAATCTTTTTCATTCCCGAACCTCCAAAGCCATTTACCAAGCAGAGATTTGTTAAACAAAGTAAGGTTTTTAAAACCTAATCCCCCTCTGGCAATTGGGGAGCAAACAGTCTTCCAGTTTACCAAATGCAATTTGTGTTCCCCTCCTGGATTGTCCCACAGAAAATCTCTATGAAAACGCTCAATTCTTTTGGCTATGCCAGCTGGTAGGGGAAAGAGAGATAGAATAAGTGGGAATATTTGAAAGCATACTCTTGATGAGAGTAAGGTGTCCTCCCTTGGACAAGTTAATCTTCTTCTAACTCGCTAGCCTTTTTTTCAATTTTCTTAACCACCCGATCCCAAATGGCTTTAGATTTGAATGGAGCACCTAGAGGAAGACCCAAGTAATGCAACTAAAGAGAAGGGATATTACAACTGAGAATATTCGCATGCTGAAACACTTCCAAGCTCGCAGGTGTGAGCTTCTCCACCAAACCATAGCTCACCAGAGATAACGCCGAAAGGATTACTGTATACGAAGACATATTGGCCGGCTTCGTCCTCGACCCAAAGCTTACCGTTGAGGTGAAAGAATCGGAAACCAGGTGAGGTTGGGAGTTGTGGGCTTGAGGGCCAGCCTCACTAGAAGTGGGAAGAACCTGTTCCAAGAAGTAGGGAAAGCTCTGATGTGGGTCAGAAACAGAGAATGAGCCCAAAGCATTAGGCTCCACGCTGGTGGCATAAGAGACTGAGGGCTGGCCCAAGGAAGAAGAACCTTGTCTTAGTACTATGGGAGCCCAAAGGTCTGACTGGCCTAAAGAGAGGCCTAGGCTTGTTCTAGAAGAAACCACCGAATCCAACTTATCAAGCCCCTGCCCGTTTTTTCTCCAAATTTGGGTTACACGTGATGTCTTCCAGCTCACGTGTCTCAGCCCCTTCCCATCCACAATGATTTGTAATTTGCTACCCAGGAAAGGGCGACAGCTGTCCTTGAGGGACTTGAGGATCTTCCAAGCGGGGGAAAGGGCTGCCCCAGCCGTTTTGCTACCTCCCCCTTTGTCTCGCTCTTTTGTCTCTATGCTAACACTGGCTCCAGAAATTGTGTGACGTGGGCAAGAATGAAATTTGTAATGGAAATCCTCGTCCTTCTTGAGCGTAACAGAATGTGTATGTTGTTTTGTCCTCATGTTCAGGCCATCCGCCATTGACACAGCATTCGAGCTCGACGTCGCACCAGAACCAATATCTCCACCAAGAGTTGCAGGAATGAATGGAGTTTTAGCACACCAGACAGACTGAGTGAAGGGCATGCCAACGCAGGGATCGCCATGAGAAGCCAGAGGGAACTGTTTCCTGGTGCTGTGAGTTTGCATGGCCGCTTCTGGTTTTGTCCAGATGTACTTGCCATCTGCCATTGGTGCTGTATCTGAGCTCGACTTAGCACCAAGGGCAGGAGCTCCAACAAGAATTTCAGGACTGCATGGGGTTTTAACAGCCAGAGCTGTCTGCATGAATGACTTGCCAATGGAGGGATCTCCATGAAATGCCAGAGGAAGTTGTTTCATGGTGAGGTATGGTTCCAACAGGAAACACAGCGCCTTCCCAATGCCACGCCTTCTCTCTGCCTTCAGGGAGCAGAATAATCCCCCGCCTCCCTCCTCGATGGCCAAATAAGCCCCGTGAACATTGTAGCATCTTTGACAAATGATGACGTTGTATGCGGTTCTGATTTTCTGAAAGAAGCCCTTATTGTTTGCTGAACTTGCTACCTCCTCTATCGTCGACAGAAGCCAAAAAATGCGTTCATGACCCAAACAAACAGAGCGGACAGCCTAAACCCCGCTTGATAATCTTGAGACATAAAGATTTACCCCCTGAATCTAATAAAAATTCGAATGACTTCGATTCAACACAGAAGATTCTGCCCATGGTGTGGACAATCACCGGACTTTGAAGCAGTGATATCCTGTTTTGAAGCCACTAATAATGGTGGCTAGCATGCGGAGCAGTGCTATAGGATTGTATTCAAAATTCGAATGGAGAGTGGGGGCAGGTTAAATGGAGGGAGGGGGTGGCCATCCCATGTGCATTCTTCCCGGACTGGCTCTTGTGTCTAGTTTCCAATTAGATCCGAAATACATATTTCATTTAAGAAATTCACAGTGGTCTTCAGTTTTGCTCACCATTTTTAACACCTGGAATTCAATTGATATGTTGGCGTACGGATTATCACTTTTTGCCACTGTGTAGTTTCTCTGAAGATTTTCCTTTAAAGCAATTAAAGTTCGTCTATAATATCCTCAGTTATAAAAAGGAAGACTATTACCTTCTGCAGGAACTCATATCCAAGATATTATGTGGAACTTTGTATTTCTGTGTATCAGCTACCGATTCAATGGATTATTCTGATGTTCTCTTCTCTGTCTTTAGTGAAGGTTTTTTTTAAAAAAAATTTATTTATTTATTTTATAATTTATTCAATTTTCATTCACATGTCTGTAAAGTCATAAGGTATTCAAAATTATGTTTCTGATTTTATCAGCATTTTGATCATGTGGTCGTCTGCTCTTATAATTGTAAGTTGCAAGTAATCTCTGTTGACATATTAGAGGTTTTTTATTTTTATTTTTTATTTTTTATTATTTATTATTTTTTATGTTGCAGTCGGTTTTTGCAATATCGGGATCCTCATGCTCAACGGCGGCACCCTTTGGTAGATCCTGTTGTTGTTTCTGAGATTAGAAGATGTCTCGAGGAAGGTATTGCATTCCAAGGTGAGCTCCTCAATTTCAGGAAGGATGGCACTCCCATGGTGAACAGGCTAAGAATTGTACCTATACACGATGATGATGGAACTATCACACACTTAATTGGTATTCAAGTCTTTTCTGAAGCGAAAATAGATCTGAACCGTGTATCATATCCAGTTTTCAAAGAGACTTGCAATCAGCAGTTTGATCAGTCAGGCAAATATTCTGCAATGAGTGGAGAATCACCATTCTGCCAGGATCAAGGATTATGTGGAATTCTTCAGCTCTCAGATGAAGTCTTGGCTCACAACATTTTATCGCGCTTGACACCAAGGGATGTGGCATCCATTGGGTCTGTCTGCAGAAGGATTCGTAAATTGACAAAGAATGAGCATGTGAGGAAGATGGTATGTCAAAATGCATGGGGAAGAGAAGTTACAGGTACATTGGAACTGATGACTAAGAAGTTAGGGTGGGGGCGTCTAACCAGGGAACTGACTACTCTAGAGGCTGTGTGTTGGAGAAAACTGACAGTTGGGGGTGCAGTAGAGCCTTCACGATGCAATTTCAGTGCTTGTGCAGCAGGTAATCGACTTGTATTGTTTGGAGGGGAAGGAGTTGATATGCAGCCAATGGATGACACGTTTGTTCTCAATCTTGATGCTGCAAATCCAGAGTGGCGTAGGATGAGTGTGAAATCATCCCCACCAGGGCGCTGGGGTCACACTCTCTCATGCTTAAATGATTCTTGGCTAGTGGTTTTTGGAGGATGTGGGCGGGAAGGATTGCTCAATGATGTTTTTGTTCTTGACTTGGATGCCAAACAGCCAACATGGAGAGAAGTCTCTGGTGGAACTCCGCCTCTCCCTAGATCTTGGCATAGCTCTTGCATAATAGAAGGTTCTAAATTGGTTGTCTCAGGTGGATGCACAGATGCAGGGGTACTTCTTAGTGACACATTCTTGTTGGATCTCACTACGAACAAACCAATGTGGAGAGAGATTCCGACGTCGTGGGCTCCTCCCCCTAGGTTGGGGCATTCACTTTCAGTTTATGGAAAGACCAAAATTCTTATGTTTGGTGGACTTGCCAAGAGTGGGAACTTGCGGTTGCGATCAGGTGAGGCTTACAGTATTGATTTAGAAGATGAAGAGCCTCGGTGGAGGCAACTGGAGTGTAGTGAATTCACTGGCATAGGCAGCCAGAGTGCTGTGGTTCCTCCTCCTAGACTTGATCATGTTGCTGTCAGCATGCCTTGTGGGAGGATTATCATTTTTGGTGGTTCAATGGCTGGGCTTCATTCTCCTTCACAGCTCTTCCTTTTGGATCCTTCTGATGAGAAACCATCATGGAGGATACTCAATGTTCCTGGACAACCACCTAAATTTGCTTGGGGTCATAGCACTTGTGTGGTTGGAGGGACTAGAGTCCTAGTATTGGGTGGGCATACGGGGGAGGAATGGATACTTAATGAATTGCATGAGTTGTGCTTAGCAAGCAGACAGGACTCAGACGTGTAATGTAATTATCAGTTGCCCAAATTACCAAAGGACTTGAGATCAGCACCAATTCTTCCGGATGAATATTTTACTTCATTTTCTGTGCTAGTTAAGGTACCTCCTCCTACATTTTTTTACTTGTAAACTACAATCCGACGTGGTCTATGATTAATTTTTTTTTTTTTTTTAATGTATTGTTCATTAGAAATGTCGCTTTTCTTACTTGTTTTGACTGTTGTAAAATGTGAACATACAATACTAATGTATATGTTTGATGCTTGTATTCCCAAACATTGCGTTATTGAGTCCAAGTGACTCGTCTTCAAGATGTTATGATGGTTGTTTCTAAAATACAATGGCTACTGTTCAAATATGACACCAAGTTGAAACGATGGTTGTATTTCTTCGATCGCTCACTTTGAAAACTGATCAAAATCACTCCATTCACTTCTTATGTTCATCAGCTCATGTCAAATGGTTGAATAAGACTAAATTCCAAGTCCAAGTAGTTCGGGAAGGATTCAACATCGAGGCTGCAAGGGGTTTTCTTTTTTGTAGTCTATTTTGGATTGATTATATAATGAGCATGGACTGATATGGATTGTAAAATAAGAGATGATGTATTAATAATTCCAGATGCAGTATTTTAGAAATATAAGAGCTATTCGAGATTCTCGATCTCCAGAGAGTACAGACAAATTCAGCTATTTTGATTCTTACTTTTCTCTACCCGTTTGGGTAATCTTTACATATAGACCCAATTCGGTTACAATATCAACATAAAACGCAGGTATGATAATAGAATACAAAATGTAAGAGTTAACTGAACCGCAAGTTAGAGTTAAACCGTTGTCTGGTTTTGAATCACACGCTTCACCCTTCCTCTACCTTTTGTCTACTCTGGCATTGAATCACTGATATAGGGCATAGCCAAGGCACCTGTGTCATACACCCATAACAAGTTTCCCCTCTTCAAAGCACCTTGCCCACAAGGTGAGGGTATTGAGTACGCAACTTCTAGAGGCTCTCCCTGGTATCATCTTCCATGGGGGCTGGGCTCCCTTCTACTGAATGAATACCTCCGTAAGAGCTATGCGGTTCTTCTTGATCATACGTCTATCCAGAATAGCCTCTGGTTCAGATCTAATTTCCCCGTTTTGATCTGCATGAGGTAGTGCCGATATTCTTCAAAATTTGTTGTCCCGAAAAATCTTGGAGATAATTTTAAGTTCTTACGCATGGCAATCGATTTCTGATGGTAAGGTTGTACACAGAGGTAAATCTAGAACCCTTCTTGAAACTCCATTTTTCTATGATGTTTATCTGCTTGTTACTTCATGCGATTTTGAGCCTGCTGGAGATGTTCGTTAGGAAGATTGATAACTGTGTTTCGATCTTTTAACTGTATATCAACTGTAATGTTTTCAAATGTTCCAAGAACAGAGGACAATAAAGAAGGTGGAGAGTACCTATACACGACCTCAAGGGATAAATCCAGTAAAGGAATGGTTTGTTGTATTGTACCACCATTCCGCCGGGGATAACCAGACACTCCACTCTTTAGGTTTAGCTCCAGCATAGCATTTTAGGTAGGTCTCTAGACATTTGTTTAACGCCTCTACTTGGCCATCCGATTGGGGATGATAGGCAGAGCTAAATGCGAGAGAGATACCTTGAAGATGAAACAACTTTCTCCGAAAGGAGCTAGTAAAGATAGGGTCCTCGTCAGAAACTATTGTCTCGGGCATACCATGTAACTTAAGAACATTGGCCAAGAAAATTTGAGCCACCTTAGAAGCTTTACAGGGGTGAGAAAGAGAAAGGAAATGACCATATTTGGTAAACCTATCCACAACTAAGATGACAGTGGAACCATGAGGGAGAGGTAATCCCTCGATGAGATCCATGGAGATGTCAGACTAGACTTGGGTGGGTACAGGGAGTGGTTGTAGTAACCCAGCTGGATGGGTAGTTTCATGCTTATTTAGTTGACACACAACCCATTCTTTTACAAATTCTTGATGTCCTTGCGCATCGCCTTCCAATATCTGCCTTTGCCCTATGTATAGTCTTCTGATAACCAAAATGACCAGATGTTGGATTAGAGTGAATGCAATCTAATAGCTGTAGCTGGAAGGGTAAATTTCTAACTATCCAAATTCTCCTCATTTTCAAAATTAGACCTTTTTGCAAGGAATATCCCTTAGGTAGCTGGCCTTGTTGTAAGTTAAGCAATAATTCTTTTGTGTCTAGATCTTGTAAGTAAGATGCCTTCAACTCCTCTACCCAGGTTGGGGGTATGGAAAAAGATCAGGGAAATTCACAAATCCTCATGATCTGATGGTTCTTTAAACTTCTTTGATAGAGCATCCACCACGCGGTTCTCTTTCTCCTTGTTGTATTCAATCACAAATTCATATCCAAGGAGTTTGGACTCCACCTCTGTTGTGATACGGTTCCCACCTTCTGTTCTAGAAGAAACTTAAGTGATCGCTGATTAGATTTCACTTTAGGGCAGCCCTAGCAAATAGGGTCTCCATTTTTGGACTGTCTTGACCAAGGATGTAATGTTCAGAACATTATTTAATAATTGAAGTATAAAATTTGAATAAATAATTAGTTAAGTTAATTTAGTGTCTTTAAAAATGCAAGAGAACATTTTTAAAGTCCAAAGAAAAAAAAAATAGAAAATAGAAAATAGAAAAGAAATAGAAAAAGGAAAAGAAAAGAAAAGAAATATATATATATATATATATATATATATATATATATATATATATATATATATATATATATATATATATTTTTTTTTTTTAAAAAAGAAAGAGGTAGGAAGAGAGGCGCACTTAGAGGAAGGGCCGCACAACCCTTCAACGCATCAGATGATGTGCGTCCGGACAGAAATGGGACCCTTCCGGACAACACCTATTTTAAAGAGACAGATCGCCTCTTTTCTTCTCAGCAATTCGGAACCCTTTCACCTTTTCTTGTTTTTTCCTAAAGGGTTTTCATAGAAAAACCTTTATCCACGAAAATCTAACCGTTCAATCTCAAATCCGACTTCAGGAACGTGATCTACATGCTTAAATCTACGTTTTTATCGATCGTTTTGAGGTAAATCGTTAAAACTTTTTTTTTTTTTTTTTTGTTGAGATTTTTGGTTAAATCTTGTAAAATATGAGTTTAATCTTAATTATTCTTTAAGCTTGGTGTTATTTGGAGCTTGCAAAGATTCCCCAAATACCGGACATTGTTTTGGTAAATTTTTGGGTAAGTTCCTTTAAACCCTAATTTATGGATATTTGATTTAGATCGTATTTTGGGAGTTTAACACTAAGATTTTTTATGGGTTAATGTTATTTTGAATATGTTAATGCTATATGTTAATGGGTTAATGCCTATTGTGATTAGGTTAGTGAATATAATTTATGGGTTAGTGTTTATCGTTATTGGTATTTATTTAGGTAGTGGTTTTTAATGTCTAAACCTAAACAAATATTTTGGGTTAGTGTTATTTCGATTTAGTTAGTGTCTATGGTCTATGAGTATGTGTTTGGAACCCTAGAAAATTATATGGGTTTCCATGGGTTAGTTCTTGGGCAATTTAAAAGTTAAATGTGAGTTTAATATTAGAAAAATATTAAGTAATGTGCAACGTGTAATTTTACAGTGGCGCATTGCTATGGATTATTTAGGAAACCTAGAAAGGACTAATATCTGCGCAGCCAAGATGAATATTCTACTCACTTAGAAACTATTATTTTTTATATATTATAGATTTGCAAAATATATATGTTTTATAAATCCGAACCGACTGTATGTTGAATATACCTGTTTTGGATGATTTGAGTACTTTCAAGTACGTTAAACTTATCAATGATATTTTGGAGAATTGAATATTGTATGTGGAGTGTAAAATGAATTGCGTGACTATGTGATGCAGTTGGGAATTTTAAATACTGTATTTGGTGTTTGAGAGATTGGTGTTGTGACATGTTTATGGATTTTTTGGGGTGTTATCACAAATTGTTTTGGAGCATATTGCATTGGTGCATGGTTACTCAATCTTTGGAGATACTTGAGTCAGGGACTCGGCTATTTGAGTTTATGACTCGGTTACTTGAGCCAGGGGCTCTGGGGACTTGCATATATATATATATATATATATATATATATATATATATATATATATTGAGGTGTGTTTGTTTGTGTGGTTTTTCATGATATGTATATTGTAGTTTTGCTAGACGTATTAGTATGCGTATGAGTCTTAATGGACAAGAGCATACGTATATTTCTATTGGCTAGTTCCATGATTTAAATGCATTAAGTTTGAGTTAAGTTTGAGGGTACGTTGACGATTGCATTGCCTTGAATTAGAGATGATAATGTCTATGTAATACCACGCGAGTTGTCGTGCAAATGCAATAAGCTATTGGGTGTAAGCATTAGAATCAGAGATGCCAATATCTATTTAAAACCATGCGAGTTGTCGTTGTTCTTTAGCTAAGACGTGCTTGTATATTGGAGTTTAACTCTAGTACTCGAATGATTACGCTGATGTCCAAAGGCAATAAGCTGATGGGTGTAGGCATGGTGTCATCTATTTTAGGAAATGTGAATGTCTTAGTACAGCTAAACTAGATGCCATTGTTTTCCAACTTGAGGTCTACGTGCATGCGAATGCCCTCGTGTGTATGTAAACCTAAGCCACTGAATCACAAAAGTATTATAGTAGGTGAGAATGTATATAGTTATTTCCAACAACGGAATTTCTATATATAATCTTAACTGTATAGTATGCTTTAAATGTTTTCTAATAGATGGTGTTTATTGTATCAGCTACAGGTGTTTTCAAAGACAAAAGTGTATAAAATTGATAGCTGTTATAGTGTACGTAAGACTAAAAAAGAAAAAGTTGGTTCTTTGTGAAAACTCAGTCAGTTTAATATCACTAAGGTCTTGGTATGTTTTATACTGAGACGGTGAACTCATTCTTTCACTTAAACGGATGTGGCCAGTATCACAACTGTATAGATGTTGTTCCTTTGGCTGCAGGTACATTAGAGGTGGAGGATGATCTAGTGGTGTTGTATCTGGTGTATTACATCTGAAGCTTACCGCGACAGTTGTAATGTGTTGGACTATGGGGTTCTTATTTTGTATATTTTGTATATGGCTTGTGACCTGCGTGTCACTTATTCTTTTGTGTAGCCATTTTTTTGGTATATGATGTAAATGTTATTAAGCCTTAAATAGATAGACTATTGATGACTTTTTTGTATAAACAATAGGTTATCTATAGATATGCTTTTCGTTATGATTATATTGATATCATGTTATATTTCATTGTTAAATGAAACTTGCCTAAATTCTATGGAAATGAAGGGCCTATAGCAGCTGACGATTGGATCACCTCCCACGAGGACTTAGCTGACTCATTACGTTGCACGGAGGAACAGAAGGTAGATTATGCAGGTCTAAAGTTCAGAGGTGAGGCCAAGAATTGGTGGAAGTCCAAAAAGCGGCACCTCACTAGGGAATATGGGCAGGGTGTTCCTATCCCATGGGAATGCTTTAAGCGAGAATTCAATGATAACTTCTTTCCTCGTGCACAGAGGCAACAGTGTGCAAGGAATTTCCAGGACCTGAAACAGGGGTCAATGTTAGTTGAGCAATACTCAACTGAGTTTCAGAGGCTGTCAAGGTATGCCCCAAACCTCATTTTGGATGAAGAATTGAAGGCTGAGAGATTTCACGATGGCTTAGCGCCACGAATCCTTGAAAGGATCATTTTGTCAAGGTGACTGATTACATTGAAATGGTGCATGTAGCCACCATGACAGAAAAGGGGATCAAGGCAGTGGCTGCGGACTATATTAGTCGGAAGCGGTCAATGTCTGCGGGGACTTTCACTGCACCACCATCCAAGAAGCAAGCTACTAGTAGTAGTGCAGGGTTACAGGGAAGGAAGAACACTTATGCTAGCCAGGGTAATGTCACTTACCCGCGATGCAATAAGTGTGGGAAGCAGCATACGGGAGAATGTGGTATGAGAACAGGTGTCTGCTTTCGTTGTGGCAAGCCAGGCCATTTTGCGAGGGAGCGCACACAGGCAAGTGCGAATAGAGGTCAAGGGTCTTAGGCCAGCATGAATCAGCCTAGGCCTACAGCACCAGCACAAGTGTATGCTATCACTCCTGAGAATGTTCTAGAGGAGGTCAATGCTATCGACGTGGTTACAAGTACAATTCCATTGTTTGGTAGTATTGCTTGTGTGTTGTTTGATTCAAGTGCTCCACACTCGTTTATCTCCTCATCATATGTGAAGTTGTGTAGAGTGAACCTAACCATTAGAGCAGAATATATGTGTGGCCATCCCTGTTGGCGACGCTATCACTTATAGGAAGTGTGTGGACAACTATCCCATAGAGATTGACGGTAGGATTTTGCCAGCGAAGCTAGCGGTATTTGGCATGTTGGGCTTCGATGTCATTCTGGGTATGGATTGGCTATCAAAGTATGAGGCTAACATCGATTGCCGCAGGAAGTTACTTTCTGACCTCATGGCATGAAAGAGTTCACACTTTGTGGGTCTTATGTGCGGTCTATTCCGCCACTTCTCTTTGCCGTTCAAGTTCTCAAGAATGTTAGAGATGAAGCACAAGCTTACTTGGTGTATGTTCAAGCTAAGCCAGAAACTCAAGCGAAGTTGAAAGACATTCCGGTAGTGCATCACTACTCGGATGTTTTCTTTGAAGTCACTGGTTTGCCTCCTAATCGTGAAGTTGAGTTCTCCATTGACTTAGTATCGGAGACTCAGCCTATTCACAAGACACCTTATCGTATGGCACCGACAGAGTTGAAATAATAGCTTCAAGAGTTATTTGATTAGGGCTTCATTCGCCCAAGTGTATCACTGTGGGGAGCGTCGATGTTGTTTGTGAAGAAGAATGACAGGTCTATGCAGATGTGTATAGACTACCGCAAGTTGAACAGGGTTACTATAAAAAATGAGTATCTTTTACCAAGGATCGACGACTTGTTCGATCAATTCAAGGGAGTTTCGGTATTCTCGAAGATAGACCTTCTTTTGAGGTACGATCAGTTGAAAGTGCGAGAAGAAGATATTCCAAAGATAGTGATTCGAACGAGGTCCATTATGAATTTTGGGTGATGCCTTTCGGATTGACTAATGCTCCGTCTGTGTTCATGGACTTGATGAATCAGGTATTCTATGAATACTTGAATTCCTTTGTGGTAGTATTCATTGATGACATATTGGTCTATTCGGCTAATTATGCAAAACATGAGGAGCACTTGAAGATAGTGTTAGAAAAGTTGCGAGAGAAGATTGTTTGCCAAGTTTAAGTAGTGCGAGTTTTGGCTTGAAGAAGTATCATTCTTGGGCCATGTTGTGAACAAGAATGGTCTTGTGGTAGATCTAGCCAAGGTGCGAGCGATAGTTGAATGGGAAAGGCTAACAAGTGTACGGAAGATCCGTAGCTTCTTGGGCTTAGCAGGGTATTACAAAAGATTCATTGAGGGGTTCTCTTCATTGTCAGGGTTACTCACTACTCTCACAAGGAAGAATGCTCCATTTGTGTGGAGTGATGGATGTGAACCCAATTTCCAAGAATTGAAGCGCAGATTAGTCACTGCACCTGTGTTGACATTGCCATGGAGTCTGTTGGGTATGTTGTTTATACAGATGTATCGAAGAAGGAATTGAGATGTGTACTTATGTAGCAAGGTCGGGTTGTGGCCTATGCTTCAAGACAACTGAAAGATCATGAGAAGAACTACCCTACTCATGATTTGAAGTTAGCAGCAGTTGTATATGCAATGAAGATATGGAGACATTACCTCTATGGTGAGAAGTGCGAAATTCACACCGATCACCAAAGTCTTAAATACATTTTCACACAAAGAGACTTAAACATGAGGCAAAGGAGATGACTTGAGGCCTTGAAAGATTATGATAGCAAGATGTTTTATCATCCTGCTAAAGCCAATATAGTAGCTGATGCATTGAGTAGAAAGTATTGAGAAGATGAGACAGATCCATAAGAAGTTATGGGCCAACTATCTCAGCAGTTTGCCATTGTACAAATTGATGAGGTGATGACAGGAGGTCCTCCAATTATGGCAGCATTTGTGGTTGAACCTATGAGGGTTGACAGAATCAGAGTGGCACCAGAAGATGATCTTGAGTTGCGAGATCTCAGGGATAAGGCCAGATAAGGAGAAACATATGGGTTCTATCTTACAGCAGGTGGGACTTTGAAGACAAGCAGTGGGAAAACAGTTATTCCAAGTGATGCTGAGTTGAGGAGAGATATCCTTGATGAAGCTCACCAGAAACGGTACACTGTTCACCAGACAATAACAAGATGTATTAAGATATGAAGAAGAAATTTTGGTGGCACGGCATGAAGAAGGATATTGCAAAGTATGTAGCACAATGTCCTTCCTGCCAGCTTGTGAAAGCTGAAAATCAGAGACCTGCAGGGTTACTTAAGCCACTTGAAGTGCCTATGTGGAAGTGGGATCAGATTGCTATAGATTTTGTCTTCGGTCTTCCAAAAGCACCTAGCGGACAAGATGTCATATGGGTTATTGTTGACAGGTTGACGAAGAGTGCCCATGTCCTTCCCATCAAGATTACTGACTTGATGATCTATTAAAAAAAAAAAAAAAGATTGCTGACTTGATGGAAAGGCTAGCAGATTTGTATGTGCGGGAGATCGTGAGACTTCATGGAGTACTTATTTGCATTGTGTTGTATCGTGATCCATGGTTCACTTCAAGGTTTTGGGAGAAGTTGCAAAGTGCTCTAGGTATGAAGTTGAACTTTAGCACAGCATACCATTTGCAATCCGACAGCCAATTCGAGAGAACCATTTAAACTCTAGAGGATATGCTTAGGCTGTGCGTGTTGAATTTCAAGGGGAGTTTGATACATCATTTTCCTTTAGTTGAATTTGCCTATAACAACAGTTTTTAGGCAACTATTGGCATGGATCCGTATGAGGCGTTGTATGGGCGCAAATGTCGATCGCCTTTGTATTGTGATGAAGTAGGTGAGAGACAGTTATTGGGACCAGAATTAGTGCATGTAATGAAGGAAAAGATTGCACTTATCCGAAAGCACATGCTTACCGCTCAATGTCAACAGAAAAGCTATGCGGATAAGCATTGTCATGAGTTAGAGTTTGCAATTGGCGATCTTGTGTATCTCAAGGTGTTGCCAATGCAGAATGTGTGCTGTTTTGGCAACACGAGCAAGTTTAGTCCAAGAAATGTTGGACCGTTCAAAGTGTTGAAGCAAGGAAGCTCTTTAGCGTACAAGATCAAGATGCCTCCTGATTTGGCGAGCGTTCACGATGTTTTTCACGTCTCTTAGTTACGGAAGTTTAGTCACGATCCATCTCAGGTGATTAATCACGAGCCTCTTGATATTCAGCCGAATTTGACATATAAAGAATTGCCCATGCAAATTTTGGATTGCAAATAGCAACAATTGAGAACCAAATCCATCCCTCTCGTGAAGGTTTTGTGGTGGAATCACGGTGCTTAGGAAGTCTCATGGGAACTGGAGCAGCAGAAGCGGGATAAGTACCCCACTTGTTCGAGTGAAACTAGGTGTGTTTCTTGGATTCATGCCAAATTGTGTGTTTAGTTTCATGTAAATTGCATGTTTGCATGATTGTAAAGCGATTTGATGTCCTAATTTCAAGGACGAAATTTTTAAAAGGAGGGAGGGATGTAATGTCCAGGAAAATTTGAGTAAATAATTGGTTAAGTTAATTTAATGTCATTAAAAATGCAAGATAACATTTTTAAAGGGTCCGTTTGGGTTTAAAAAGTGCGATTTTAAAATGTGCGATTTAAAAAAAGTGATTTTTAAAAACGCAGTTAAGCGTTTGGTAAAATCGCAATTTAGCATTTAAAATCACAGATTAGCCTTTTAAAATACTGCGTTTTCAAAAAAGCACTTCATTGCCTGCGATTTGAATAAGCACTTTTATGCGTTTTCAAATCGCAATTTTTTAAAAACGCAGTTTCCAAACGGTTCATTTTCTGCGATTTGGTTTAAAATTGCACTTTTTCTCTACGAAATCGCAATCCCAAACGCACTCAAAGTCCAAAGAAAAGACATAAATAATAAAAAAAAAAAATTAAAAAAAAAAAAAGAAAAGAAGAAGAAGTAGGAAGAGAGGCGCACAGGCATGCGCCTCAATTAAAGAAAAAGAAAGAGGAAGGGCCGCACAACCCTTCAGCGCATCAGATGATGTGTGTTTGGACGGAAATGGGACCCGTCTAGATTGTACCTGTTTTAAAGAGGCAGATCACCTCTTTTCTTCTCGGCAATCCGAAACACCTTCACATTTTCTTGTTTTTCCTCAAGGTTTTTCAAAGAAAAATCTTTATCCATGAAAATCTAACCCGTTCAATCTCAAATCCGACTTCGGGAACGTGATCTACACGTTTGGATATACGTTTCTACGATCCTTTTAAGGTCAATCGTTAAACTTGTATTTTTTAGATTTTTAGTTAAATCTTGTAAAATATGAGTTTAATCTTGATTATTCTTTAGGCTTGGAGTTATTTAGAGCTTGCAAAGATTCCCCAAACACCAGACATTGTTTTGGTAAATTTTTGGGTAAGTTCTTTTAAACCCTAATTTATAAATATTTGATTTAGATGGTATTTTGGGAGTTTAACCCTAAGATTTTCTTATACGTTAATGTTATTTTGAATATTTTAGTGCTATATGTTAATGGGTTAGTGCCTATTGTGATTAGGTAAGTGAATATAATTTATGGGTTAGTGTTTATCGTTATTGGTATTTATTTAGGTAGTGGTTTTTAATGTCTAAACCTAAGCAAATATTTTGGGTTAGTGTTATTTCGATTTAGTTAGTGTCTATGGTCTATGAGTATGTGTTTGGAATCCTAGAAAATTCTATGAGTTTCCATGGGTTAGTTCTTGGGCAATTTAAGAGTTAAATGTGAGTCCAATATTAGAAAAATGTTAAGTAATGTGCAATGTGTAATTTTACAGTGGCACATTGCTAGGGATTATTTAGGAAACCTAGAAAGGACTAATATTCGCGCAACCAAGATGAATATTCTACTCACTTAGAAACTATTATTTTTTATATATTATAGATTTACAAAATATATATGTTGTTTTATAAATCCGAACTGATTGTATGTTGAATATACCTGTTTGGGATGATTTGAGTACTTTCGAGTATGTTAAACTTATCAATGATATTTTAGAGAATTGAATATTGTATGTGGAGTGTAAAATGAATTGCGTGACTGTGTGATGCAGTTGGGAATTTTAAATACTGTATTTGGTGTTTGAGAGATTGGTGTTGTGACATGTTTGTGGATTTTTTGTGATGTTATCACAAATTGTTTTGGAGCATATTGCATTGATGCATGGTTACTCAATCTTTAGAGATACTTGAGTTTGGGACTCGGATACTTGAGCCAGGGACTCGGTTACTTGGGCCAGGGGCTCTGGGGACTTGCATATATATATATATATATATATATATATATATATATATATATATATATATATATATATATATATATATTGAGGTGTGTTTGTTTGTGTGGTTTTTCATGATATGTATATTGTAGTTTTGCTAGACGTATTAGTATGCGTATGAGTCTTAATGGACAAGAGCATACGTATATTTCTATTGGCTAGTTGCATGGTTTAAATACATTGAGTTTGAGAATGTGTAGATGATTGCATTGCCTTGAATTAGAGATGATAATATTTATGTAATACCACACGAGTTGTCGTGCGAATGCAATAAGCTATTGGGTGTAAGCATTAGAATCAGAGATGCCAATGTCTATGTAAAACCATGCGAGTTGTCGTTGTTCTTTAGCTAAGACGTGCTTGTATATTGGAGTTTAGCTCTAGTACTCGCATGATCACACTGACGTCCAAAGGCAATAAGCTGATGGGTATAGGCATGATGTCATCTATTTTAGGAAATGTGAATGTCTTAGTACAGCTAAACTAGATGCCATTGTTTTCCAACTTAAGGTCTACGTGCATGCGAATGCCCTCATGTGTATGTAAGCCTAAGCCACTGAATCACAAAAGTATTATAGTAGGTGAGAATGATTCCAACAACGGAATTTTTTTGTATAATCTCAGCTATATAGTATGCTTTAAATATTTTCTAATAGTTTGTGTTTACTGTAACAACTACAGGTGTTTGCAAAGACAAAAGTGTATAAAATTGGTAGCTGTTATAGTGTACGTAAGACTAAAAAAGGAAAAGTTGGTTTTTTGTGAAAACTCAGTCAGTTTAATATCACTGAAGTCTCAGTGTGTTTTATACTGAGATGGTGAATTCATTCTTTCACCTATACGGATGTGGCCACCACTACAACCATATAGATGTTTGGCTACAGATACATTAGAGGTGGATGATGATCCAGTGGCATTGTATCTGGGGTATTACGACTGAAGCCTACTACGATAGTTGTAATGTGTTGGACTACGGGGTCCTTATTTTGTATATTTTGTATATGGCTTGTGACCTGTGTTTCACTTATTCTTTTGTGTAGCCATTTTTTTGGTATATGATGTAAATGTTGTTAAGCCTTAAACAAGTAGACTATTGTTGGCTCTTTTGTATAAAAATGTTATCTATAGATATGCTTTCCGTTATGATCATATTGTTATCATATTATATTCCACTGTTAGATGTAACTCTGATTATCAGGTACATGTGTCATATGTTGGTTGAGCGACAAAGGGTCATCATAAAGGATAGTAGCTCTTTTTCGTATGCAGAGAGAAATAAGGACTGTCCCTTCAAGGCCTGACTTAGGGAAGCTATAGGTTGCCTTTCTTGCATCAAAACAGCCCCTAAGCCTGTACGACAAGCATCGCATTCAATTGTGAATGTTTGTGTAAAGTCTGGAGAGTCGTAACACTAGTGGGCTGGTAATAGCTTGTTTGAGTTTGAGAAAGGCCTTCGTGGCACTACTATTCCAATGGAAGGAGTTTTTCCTTAAATGTCAGGGGAGCCGCAATCACACCATATCCCCTGAAGAACTTTCTATAATATCTAGTCAATCCCAAAATGCCTTGTAAAGATTTTATGGTATGTGGGACTAGCCATTGAAGCATAGAATCCATTTTAGAAGTGTTTGCCCGCACCCCTGATTTGAGATTAAAATGGCCTAAGTAATCTATTTTTGGTACTCCAAACCTGCATTTTGAACCTTTAGCATAGAGCTGGTGAGCATGTAGCACACCTAAAATTGTTCTCAGGTGGTCTAAGTGTTCCTCCAAATTACTACTATAAACCAAAATATCAACGAAGAACACCAACACAAATCTCATTTAAAAAGGTTTAAAAAGGTCATTCATAAAAGCTTGAAATGTAGAGAGAGCATTAGTGAGGCCAAAAAGCATCACTAAGAACTCGTTGTGCCCCTCATTATCCTAAAGGTGGTTTTAAGAACATGCTCTAGCTTTACTCAGATTTGATGATACTCGGACCTCAAATCCAACTTGGAAAAAATTCTATGCCCTAAATAGCTCATCCAACAATTCATCAAGCACAAAGATATGGTAGTTGTCCTTAATTGTGTCTTGATTTAAGGCCCTAAATTCAACACATATTCGCCAACTACCGTCCACCTTCCTTACTAACAAAATGGGTTAAGAGAAAGGGATTTGACTAGGCTTAATAACCCCTGACTCAAAAAAGTTTTGGAACAATTTTTTCTACTTCAGTTTTTTGAAAGTAAAGATAGCGATAAGGTCTAACACTAATTGGTTGTGTTCCCATAAGCAAAATCTGATGGTCGTGTGTAATACCCCAACTATTAATTAGGTTTAAGAAAACATTATTAATGTTAATAAGGTATTAGAGTTGGTTAAGGAAGTGACTTTTGATTTTCTGTCCTAGCCGAACGTTTGACGAGGGATGCTGAACATTAGATACAATAGTACATCGAATGTTCGAGGCTAAAGTCACGAACATTCAATGTTATGACGCATGACATTGTTCAGACAGCATGCTTTATGTCAGAAGGTATACCGAACGTTTGACTAAACATAAAACCATTGAATAATACACTACACCAAACGTTTGACAAAAGTAGACCGACGTTTGGCAAAATTGTGTAAGAATAGCTTATCCTTATCTTCATACTATAATATCCTTGCCACATGTCATATATTCAATTAAAAAATAATAAAAGTTAAAAACAATTTAAAAATTAAAATTAAAAATCAAAGAAAAATAAAAAAAATATTAAAAAAAACTAAAAAAATTAAATATATATATATATATATATATGAAGGGGTGGCTCGAGCCACCCCTTCGGGCCAAATTTTGGCCTTAGCCACCCCTACGACCGATTTGGGGGTGGTTGGCGGACCGAGCCACCCCTCTTTTTTTTTTTTTCAAATTTTTTAACCTTTTTTTAATATTTTTAATTTTTCTTTGATTTTTAAATTGTTTTAAATTTCATTATTTTTTTAATTGAATATATGACACACAACAAGAGTATTATAGGAATTTTTTTGACAAAATGGGTATTTTTGACACTCTTTGGTAGTTTTCGAGGGGGGGGGGGGGGGAGTCATATTACTACAATTGGTAGTTCAAGTGTCTACTCTAAAAATGGCTCGTAGTTAAGTTTTTTTTTTTTTTTTTTTTAAATTATTCATTCTTTTATAGCATGATTATTTCATGTATCAAACATGCATGTTTACAACTCACATGAAATATGATTTATGATAATGTAAACTCCATTTTAATGTAAACGGGTATTGGAATATGGATTGATGCATCGTGTGAGTTTTTTTTTATGAAAGCATGCATTCATGTAAATGATAATGGCTAAATTACATCGTATGACATGGCACCCGATATACGAATGATGACCATGGTACGGGTTATACCCTATGGTCTATAGTTTACAGTTGCCTTGGTACCAATGATTTATACGTGACCAATGCAACTATGTTTAATTTGTGGTCACTATAGACGAACGCTATTAGTGGTTTGGATCACCTAGGGTCGAACTTAGTCAGGCTACTAGTGATGGATGGTATGCAAAACATTCGGTGCATCAATGTTGTACTACAGGTCCCTCGAGACAGCACCAACCCTGCTGAGAATAGGTTAATATTTCGAGTAAACCATATGGAGTATAACTATGATATGCTCAGCTAATTATCATGTGTCTTATATTTATACTACATGCACATGACTTATAACTGTTGAAGCAATGTCGCATACTACTGCCTATGGTTTGTCGGTCTTTTACATACAAACTGAGTTCACATATATGATAACATGAATCCCTTGTATATCCTCACTTACTAAGTTGTAGACTTATACTTTATATTTTCCACTCATAAAATATTCATATTTTATAGATGTTGAACCTTTAGATGATGGATGTTGGGGATTCAGACAAGAGGCTAGCTTTGGACCGCTTCTCTAAGTTGATTTTTGAGAAGTTAGACCCACTTTTAAGTGGTGATTTGTGTCATGATTTCTAGAATCCTTTGCATGATATGTTTTTGGGATTTCTTTGGGAGTACTATCAATTTTTTTGTAATCCTTTAATGGAACGGTAGACTTGGTTATCTTTAGTTTATGGTTAGCAGCTTCAGACTTGGCCTACAATATTTTAATATTTGACTTGATGATCGGTTTGAGACCGACATTTGTTGATTATCTCTATGTTGTGATGTTTCTTAGTTTGCTCTGGTATTGTTATTACCGTGAATATGAAATTAAGTATCTTATTGCACTAGAAAAGTCTTTTGTTGTAGGCTCTTTAATGAAGGCTCTACGATTCCTTGGTCTTATCTCTAGCGAGATTCGACAAGGAAGTATGTCGTGGGATAATTACCAGTTAATTATTTCATAGGGCGTTACACGGATAGATCATATGGAGTATTAGCTATGACTTAATTACATGTGTTATCATATATCATAGTTATAATGTATCTTATCTTCTGTGGTATTATTTTGACAAGGATTTTATTACAAGATGTATTTGATTTATTATTTCTTCATGAAATACTGAGTTTACTGCATTATAATCTATTTTTCATGTATGCTTTACTCACTAAGTCATGGACTTACACTTGTAAACATTCTTGTTTTACAGTTGGTTGTTCATTAGAAGATGAAATTTGTGAAGTCGAGTAGGAAACAGATGACATTGGAGGATCTTGCTAGATGGGTTTTTGAGGAGCTAGACCCTGAATTGAGTTATATTTTGTGGCATGATCATTATCAACCTCTTTATGATTCAATCTTAGGATTTTTGCGGGGATATTATCGATTGTTTTGTGACCCTGACTTCACTCAAGGACTTAGTGTTTCTTATATTTGATAACTTTATGGTTTTGAGACGTTTTATGTAATGTTTTGGGGAATTTGTTTTTGGTAACCGGTCTTCGACCGAAATACTGGGTGATTATTTTTTATATTGCTAAGTTTTGCTTTGATGTTTAATGTTCTTGCTTTGGTTATTCATTGTGTTGTGATTTATTGGTAAAGCTATCTTGTGTGGTAAGAGATGTCTACTTTTGTTGTTTAACCCTTTGGCAGAGGGTCCAAGTAATCCCTTTGACTTATTTCATTGGTAAATAAGTTGGGGGAGATGCTCCAAGTAATTACTAATTAAGTAATTTTGAGAGCGTTACGCTGTTGAGGGATATAGTTTTAAAAAACAATAAAAATAAAAAATAGCAAGTTTCGTTGGATTTATGTCATCAAAGTAGAGTGGTAGCGCCCTTAAGTTATTATATATTGCACAATAATTAGGGGCGACACACTGTTGGACCGAAGGTAATAGATCATGCCCATATTGAAAAAAAAAAAAAAAAAAAAAAAAAAAAAAAAAAAAAAAAAGGATAGTTAGATAAGATTGAAGAAATCACGGGGTCAAACCCTAGGCTTAAGTAAGATATTTTAGAGGTACAAAAATGGGAAAAAGAGATGGCAAGTGCAACCACCATGTGTGATCCATCACTAGAGATTTGCCAGGCTAAGTGCACTTAGACTTAATCAGGTGGTCCACAATGACTCAACCCGCACCCACAAGTTGAGAACGGGTCATTCGAGATTTCACACAACCCCAACATACGGAATGTAATCATATGCGAGGCCCCAGAGTAACAAGTGGAAGATAAATGTTCAAAGTTATTAAAGTTTAGATTTTTTTTTTTTTTTTTAAAAAAAAGTATATAGAAAAATTATCTACTGCAAAGAAACTTTGTTTTATTGTTAGATTTTTAAACTTAATCATTTTAAAAATGGTTGGATATATTTCTTACTGATTTTCCGATCACCCTGTTTTGTGTTACCTCCCTAGAGATGTCGGTGAGACCGCGTTAGGAGGCCGAAATGTTTAGAGGTAGGAGGAGGGGTCACTAGAGAAAAATTTGCATTGTTATGTTCAATTAGTTCAATTGTTAGCACTGAGATTTCGAAAACGGTTTATATTAAAGTTGTGTCGTTGTGTATTGTTTTTATGTCGAAGTTCGCAAAAATCATTCTGCTTCTAAAATTTACAATAAAGTCATCAAGTATTCTTAAGTCGTGCTCTGAGTTTCTTGTCCGGAGAACTGGAAAATCAAGCTCTGGCGACCAGTATAGGCTATTATTATTTTCTTAGCACAAAAAGAATATGGAATTAGTTTGTTCACAGAGTGGTCTACCAGAACCTTCTGGTAGTTTAAGTAAACACACACACACACACAAGAGAGAGAGAGAGAGAGAGAGAGAGAGAGAGAGAGAGAGAGAGAAAAGTCTTCCAGATTTTTGAGTCTTATGCAAGGGGTCCTCCATTATTTCCATGCTACAGAGTCAATCTCATCTCTGGCTGACTTGTACAGTTCAAGCCTCTTAGCAATGGCTGTTCTTCTTTCCATAAGCGCTGGGTCCTCATCCAACATCGCACCAAGCCGCTCCTTCTGTACATAATACACCACACAACAATATTGTTAATCACTTTTGATAACTTCATCCATGCCTATTTTTACTTCCTTTTGATGAGCTCACTATTTCATGTCTGGATGCAATTACAGTCCTGTTTTCTTGAATGACACAAAATTGAAGGAAATGAAACAATTAATAAATGCTAGAGGATGATGATATAATGAAATGTTTCACGAGAAATTGGAATATTTATCAACAATATCTTCAAAACGGGGAGGAGCAGGAAGAAGAACAAAATAGCTTTCTAAAAATTCATCTGCCTCTGCATAATCGTTTGTCCAACATTGTTGTTAATTATTTTCTTTAGATACTTTAATCATTCAAAGGAGAGGGGTGGAGGGTTCAACTACAAGGTAAAAAAAAAAAAAAAAAAAAAAAAAGGGGATTTGAAAACTTTACCTCCCTCCTCCCAACTTGAGTGTAAAAGTGATTGAGCAGTGATCTCTTGGCCTCTCGAACTTGACAGTAAACCACAGCCTTGGGAATAGAATTCTTCAGTGTATCACAAACCATATTAATGTAAGCATTGACGTTTGAACCTATATTCAAATTATAGATTTCTCTGTCAGCTCTTACAGCTTGCATCCTTAGAAACCAATTGCTTTAATGAGGAATTTTACATGGCAATAAAATAAGGAGTAAATAGCATACCAATCCTCCTGAAATGATTATCTGAGTAACGGTCTGCATTTGGGCCTGCTGGGTTTGAAATTTTCTCTGGTTCAAGATGAAGCTTACGGAAAAATTCCACTGTCAAGTAGCTAGATTCCATATCCACCAGCCGCAGGATTGTTTTCCGACTTTCATCACGAAATCTTTCCAATGCTTCTGTTGCAGCAGCTGCAATGTCAGATTGAAGCGTTGGGAATCGTTGTAATTCCTGCATTTGCCATAACATAGAATTGCATCAAGTATAATAAATTCTGTCCAAATTGTCAAGCATCCCGAACTCATCTTTTGAGGCCAGCTAAAGACAAAGACATGCATATACCTAAAAATGGTATTAAAATGACAAAAACCATTCCAGCTCTTTTTCAACAAAAACCATTCACAGCTCTTTTTCAAAGGTGTGGATTGCACTTCTTAAAAAGAAACAGAAATCAGGAAGATGTTCATGAATACCCACCCATTCAAGAACATATTGATTGCAGGTATTCTCTTTCATCTACAAAATCAGGTATCCTATTGTATTCAATGACATCATGTATTGTGAAATAAGTGGATCTAGTTATTGAAAACATTGAGACACTGGACAAGTCACTACTAAAAAGGTAAATTCGAAAAGATCTTCACATTATCCAGATCATGTTATCGTTGTTGTGATACACAACACCACTACTGTACAAAAAATTATCATTCCACTGCCACATTGGCTCCACAAAATTCTATCGTCACTGCCATAAAATGAGCTCCAATGAATATTTGTAAATAATAATTCGGGTAACAGCTGCCTGCAGTACATATTGTAACAAATGCTGAGTTGAAGAAAAAGTTCCTAAGAACATTACGACTCCAAGACTACAAAAATCACCTTTTACTACATTGAGGGGGAGCAGGTTCATATCATAACTAGCACTATAAAGTGCTTTTGTTTTTCGCTTCTCACTTTTATTCATTGGCCGAACAAGATATTATTGTATTCAATAGAAACGAAAACTTTTTTTTTTTGATAAGTAAAAATTCATTAAAAAGCGCAAAAGGGCGCAACCCTAATACACAGGAAATATACAAAAAGAGCCCCTAATTAGAGGAAATGAACGAACAAGAAAGTAAAAAATCAGCAAACGACATACTATCCGGGCTATGCACCGACACCCAAAGATATAACATATGAAGCACATTTCTACAAAGAGCCCCCACCAGAACCTCCACATCCTCAAAAAGCCTAGAATTTCTCTCACGCCACAGGCCCCACAAAACACATAAAGGAACCTGCTTCCAAATCCGGTTAACAGTACCACGACCCAACAAAGTACCCCACTAGAAACGAAAACTATTGGAGCCATATTCTAAATGGCTATTGCTTAAGAGTATTCTTATCGTATACATCCGAAGCTCAAGAGTAACATCTATGTGTGAAGTGTCTTGGTCAAACATGGATTTATGTCAGGGCACGGTGTCATTGGAGACATTATTATCAAAGATATCAACAATGGTAGAGAATACCAAATTTTTGTTGTGCTACATTTTATGTTGTATACCTTGTTAATTGGCTCCTACGTTGCATTAATAAATTATAACTGTGTGAAATAGCCTCATTTGCTAAAACATCCCTTGGATATTATCTTACTCTATTCCTGTGTTTTTTCTTTTTCAAACTGAGTAAATTGACCATCTTAGGTGTTCTCTGAAATCAAACACTTTTATTTTGCTCTAAAGATTAGAACTCTATTTACTACAATGAGAAGCTTTTTTTCTACCATGTCATGTCCCTCGGTCTCAAATTTTGGTAGGTAGACTGACTTGACATAAAGGGACGGCGGAATTATAGAAGTTGCTTTCAAAAAAGTAAATTGACACATACACTCCATTTGACTTTTTCATGATGGGAAAAGAAGTAGAACTATTCATAATGAAATCAAGCATAGTCTTAGATAGAAATATGACAATGGTTTGATATAGAAACAAAAGCAGAATAGATGTAATTGGAAAACCAAATCAAAGAGAAATTAAAATAATTAAATTTATATAAATCTTACTGGAGTATTGCAAAAATTACTAACAAAATTGCTTACCTCTGTTTCAGCTATCGACTTCCTCACTAGTTCTTTCAAGACGAAGTGCACCTGAGGAAGACAATCAAAAAGGAAGAGAAAAAAAATCAATTATGGGATTTTAAGTAAACTAAGAATTTTGCCTCGGTAAAGAGCATTACTTCGAACAAAACAAAAAATGACTGGTAGGAAATACAACTCTTGCTTGCGAAACTGTGGTGTATAAATACCATTTCCACTCCAATCCACCATCTCAATGATCTCTTTAACATCCCAACAATGGATTATAGTCTCTCAAAAAGTTACTAAATCCCAAAAAATGAGTGATGAATTAATTTTCTAGTTCTCAAAGATCTAGTTTCAAGAAAAGAATCTGAGTCCCAATTCAATATTGTTGTTCTTTTTTCCCTTCCAGGTCTCTAATTGTATTATCCACACATCATTCACTAAATACAATATCCCAACAAGCACCTGAATCCTTTCACGTATGAAAAAAAGTTGAGAAAGGTCCTAATATTAGTTTTCTCCCCCACCAAGGCTCTAAAGAGTAACAAAGCCCCTGCTTAGCAAATATCGTAATCCCAATTTGGAGAAGAAAAATTTAACAGATTGAGAGTAGGTTGAGTGCATATTTGAAAAACAATATTTTTCATACACACTTACTCCATGTAGGGTTCCTTATGCATGAAGGAACAAATAAATTTAAAACTCTTATTCTTCACGAGTCATTTGACTACTTCCTTTTCGAAATTCTTACATAGGAAACAAGCACCAACGACAAAGCTAAATGATATATATATATATAGATATAAAAGAAAAGAAAAGAACAAGAAGAAGAAGACAAACTTAAGCATGCCAAGATTCTATAAATTCTAGAAAGGGATTCATAAACTGAGGATATAAGTCTGACATTCAAGCATAAAGCATGTGTAGAAGGTTCCCTCCATCACATTTGCTATTTTTCTATTCACACATTAAAAGAAAATTCAAACAACAGGGAAGGGCTAGAACACAAATAATAACGCACACTAAATGCATATCATAATATGGTCAAGGAAAACTATACCTTTAGCAAAACTGTAAGTGCAAAAAACCTAAAATCATCAGTTAGAATATGGCAATCCATATTAAAAAAATTAAATGAACGTTCAGAGAATCTAAGTTATCATATTGTACATGTCTAAACAGTAAACAGCAGGGAAGGAAAAAAAAAAAAAAAAAACTTCAACTTTAGCAGAACTACAAGGGCAAAAAACCTAAAATCCTCAGTTAGAATATGGCAAAATAAAGAAAATTACCGCATCCACGGAGGCTTCAGCTGGGCCTTTAAAGTAGCTGATGGATCCGTCAATGAGTCTTCTGTATCCTTGTTCTGGAGCAATCAAGTGGGGCTGATAACCATCAGCCTCAGAAACAATTTTCTGGACATTTTTCAAAGAGAGATGACGGTCAAAAGGGAGCTTCTTCAGAGCAGCTGGTAGTTGATGGTCAAAAACTCCATATATACGATCTCCACCAGGTCGCCTGAAGTAGCAAGTAATTACTTAACTATAAATATTCACCCAAAAGGAGACCCAAAAAAAGGAAAAAGAAAATTTTAGCTTAAATACGAATATTTACCCAAAAAAGATAATTTAACTAAACAAAACTTTCTAGGCAGAAATCCAAATTGCACTACGATAAGTTGAGTATCTAATTGAACTCAATAGACATCCAGTCAGTCACAATGTTCAAACCAGGTGAAGCTACAAGACTAGATTTTTCTTATGAACAATATTATAGAACAAACTAATTTCTATTTTTCTGCTCCTTTCACAAATGTTCTTCATCAAAGGACTTCCAGAATTGGTTAAACAGTATTCTGTCATTAATATTGGTCAACATGACATCCATTCCCACCTGCCTAACATTGAGTTGGACAGATACAAAAGATATGACCTTTATTAAAATTATAAAAAGAGAAATAGAAAATGCAAATGGACTACTATCTTATGACTCCTCTCTTGTACTAAACCTACTACTCTATATCAGTTTTCCACCACATATATAAATATGAATACAAGCTATATGACAGACATATGTGCATCCAATTTAACAAATTTACAAGTTCAGTAATAGCTGTGTTCAGATGTTTAGGTTAAAGAGATTTGTCATGCATAAAGCCTATTTTCCATTCAGAATGCGGATTTCCGTATCCTATTCCACAGATTACAAATAAATGGTAAGCTAACTCAAAAACATAACCAAAGACTCAGGCCTAAGCTTGTTGACTAGTAAAAGAAGTAGTAAGCATAAACACGGAAGGGATGGCTGCCAAAAGGGGAATGATTGTTACTGAAAAGGCGAAAATTTTGAGTAGGGTTCAGTCCCTTAGCTTTTTATTTATTTATTTTTTTTCTACATACTGTTGGACGTATCTAAATCCTCTTGGTCTTGAATGCTCCTCTTTCTAAAAGGCAGTTGAAGTTAACCATGTATATTGGGTAAAGAAAGGCAGTATTCCCTTCACATACACGTAACAGGTGGTCACTTCAATTGAGATTTCTTATTATTCTGGCCTAAGTGCCATTATGGAGAGGCTTAATAATGTCCTAAGATAAGTTTAGTTCCTAAGATTAGGAGACAAATGGTCTCCGTGCGATTTAAACAATTAATTGTTTCTCTTGCAATTACTAGCATGCCAATGTACTCTGAGGGGCTTTGATTTTTCCCCTCAGACAAGAGCAAGGTATAACAAGAATTAGTGCTTTATGAAACACAATTCTATCACTAAAGGTTGAGTGCAAAGATTTAAACCTACATCACAACCCACATAGAGCCAAGAGCTTTAAAAATGAGAAGTTATCCAATCCAATAAACTATTCTTGCAAAATAGTGGGGACATATAGGTGTTTGTGCCTTAAAATGCATTTAATATGAATTTAAACTTTTTCAGAGAACATCATTTTTCTCCACTACAAGGAAATTCGGTTCAGAAACTCAAACATTGAATCAAATACAACTTTTTCAATAAGAATCAAGTTCGTAATCTTGTAGTCTTGAGCAATCAAATCAAGCAACAATTTCAACCAGAACCTAAGAAAGAAATGTTTATTTGAAATTGATAATAAATTCGGGAAAAAATAATCATGTAATTTACCCTCCATCCAGGTGTTCCTTAAATATACGGTCAAATGCACGGCACAATTCTAAAATAGTGTAAAGCTGGGCCTGTACATACAGGTAACAGATTACAAGTCAGGAAATAAAAAATTCTGATTTCTATATAAGAAAACTGATATAAAGTCCAATTTTTACCCCTGAGTCTACTGCAATAGGCCTTCCAATACGATCCAACTCTGCGTTAAGCTCATCAATGGTTTTATTTATTAAAGCAATGATACTTGGTATCCGCTGCCTGATAACAGTCTCTAGATGCTGACAAGAAAAAAATGAAGAAAGAAGAGGGAAGAAATGAAAGTTATTCAGTATTAGAGAGGTTAGATATTTCAATAAATTTGTAACGTAAGCCATATATTAAAGAAAATAACTCGAAGGTGACATGGATGAATAAGACCTTGGATAAAAGTTTGGCAAGATACTCTGAACCCATTTTGTTTGACAAGTGTCCATACTCAGGACTTGTTTCAAAATATTCACGCTCCTTTCTACGAGCAACGATCATGTCAACATTTTTGTTGATATCAGCTTGTGAACGGTTCACAATTCCGACCCAGGGATGTTGCAGCCTGTATGCCCTTCCTTCGAGAACCTTAAACATTTGTATAGAGCAAATATCATATTTTAATGTTGTGCTTACAACCAGAGTTACCCTCAGGAGACTAAACTTCAGTAGTGCCATAAATGGGGGAAAAAAATCAAACAGAAGGCCGAAGGTAGAAATTAACAATGGATGAAGGTTAAGCTATTGCCCTCATAAATTTAATGTGTAGTATGATTAATTTATGCTGTGAGTATCATTGAATTCATACATCCAAAGCATTTGTTCCTTTATCCATCAGATCAAGTTTTGTGAGTACACCAAATGTTCTTTCACCTGAAAATACAAAATGTAACAGAAAATAAACTTTTTGCTCACAAAACAAACAAGCCGATGCTAAATGCAAATAACTCTAGCCTTAAACTTATGGAACCTACTTTATAGTACCTGTGGGATCGACTTCTCTTGCAAGTTTAATAGCATCCGAAGTGGCAATATCTTGATTAGCAGGAGAAATAGCCAATATAATGCAGTTCGGCTACAAAATTAGAAAGTCTGTTGGATTAATAAGCATATGTAGAAACTTGAACACAAAGAAATAATTATTGTGCCAACAATTTCCTAGATTCTAAACCCTTAAAATTCTAGAAATACGCTAGGTAGTAAATATATCGTTAATTCAACCAAAAGAAATCACCACAAACATGAAATACATCACTGACTACGAAAAGAAAATTGAAGCATAAATTCCTCTTTTTCTGGTCTGTAGTAAGAATTGAACCCTCCCACCCTTTCCTTTCAGATGCCAAACCAGCTCCAGCATGCCACAATAATTTTGGCAAAAAGGAAAATTAAAAGATTGAAGGAGTTGACTTAGGGTCATCACTGCAAACTCAAAACAATGCATAATCGTCCTCAAGCTGCATATTTATACACATCAATAGATACAATTCAGAGATATCCCATCTCACTATATATATGTTCATAAATGAATAGACATAATTGAAGGCTCCAACCAAAGACTCATATACCAAAGAGGAATAAAAGCCGGATGCTCTTTTAGAAGGGTGTAAGGCATTTCTACTTCGAAACGGAGAGAGCCAGGTCAGTGCAACGGGTGGATGTGACTGTTGGGCCCACTAGGATCTACTTGGAGATTGATTTTGAAAATAGCTGACTGTTAAGCAAAGCTTGGTGGTGGCTTCAGGAGCTACCCTTAAATAAGTAGTATGAAGAATGGGCCTACCTCCATCAAGATTATAAACAAGGAGGCTTTGGTTTCAGAGTACATGGATCGCTCCAGCCCGCACACCCTTTGGAATTTTAATTTCATGCGAGATGTTCATGATTGGGAAATTGAATCTCTAGATTCTTTTCTCACTCTTTTCTACTCCATGAACCCACGTTCGGGAGCTACAGATAGCATGGTGTGGACTCCTTCAAGCTGGCATGGTTTTGCGGTAAAAAGCTACTACAGAATTTTATCTTCTCCTAACAGAGAAGAGCCTGGTTCATTCCCCTGGAAAAGCATTTGGAAGGTGAAGGCCCCTCCGCGCATTGCTTTCTTCTTATGGGCCACAGCTCTGGGTAGAATCCTCACGGTGGACAATCTTAGAAGGCGGGGGTTTCAACTGATTAATCGATGTTGCCTTTGTAAGAAGGATGAGGAAACTATTAATCATCTTGTCCTCCATTGTGAGTTCTCTATAGATATCTAGCACCTAGTGCTTATCAGCTTTGGGGTCTCTTGGGTCACTCCTAGTAACGTGCCTCAACTGCTCTATTGTTGGAAATTCCTTGAGCATGGACATCCTAGAGAAGCTATCTGGAAAGTTATTCTAGCCCTCTTAATGTGGAGCATTTAGAGAGAAAGAAACCGTCGGATCTTTGAGGATAGTGAGTCCAGTGTGCTTCTTCTTAAATCCTTCTTCCTTAGATCTCTCCTGGATTGGGCCCTTACTCATGTTCCTACCTTCTCTTCAGGGAATTTGGTAGATCTGATTTGTTTTCTAAATTGTAACAACACCTAGTTCTTGGTGCTCATTGTATAGCAGCTAGTTCTTTGGTGCTCTTGTTTTCTTGTATACTCTTCGTGTACAAGGATTTTCCTCTTTTTTCAATAAAACTTCTTATTATTCATAAAAAAAAAAAAAGATTATAAACAAGTAGAGATACCCTGCAATCCCTTCCAAACCCTTCATTCAATAGATATCTACTTAATGCATTAACAATAAATCCACCAAGCATCTTATTTTCAGAATTGCAAGAGCATAAAGAATGGGATCCTGTTGTGCCCCACATAAATTGATAAAGAAACCCAAGGACTTCCATTCACCCATTTTTAAAGAAGCTAATAGCCTCAAATCATAATATGGCATTGAAATCTTCCAAAAGTTCAGCATCAGAGTGCTCATTAGAGTAAAAAAATTGGACTTGTTTCGCATTGCAGCTGTGTCCTCTAAAAACTAATCTCAGTTACAATTTAAGAAGGTGGTGAATGACATCTCTAGATGAAGAATAAGAATATACTGAACTTTTGTCCCATTCCGTGGGATTTTAGGCGATGGTGATTAAACATATCAAGATGAATGGAATCTGTTGCTTCTCGCCTCCCAAGGAAGAACTACTTATGTCGACATCCAAGTGAGATAACTATGTCTATGTTACACTAAATCATTTCATTAGTTGGAATTCATAACTCTAAACAAATTATAATTGTGCAAGGTAGAAGTTGGTCAGTTTGCTTCATCGACAAGTGAATCGTTTTCAGTGGATACTAATTCTCTTGGATTTGTAGGGATAAATTGGTGGTAGTTAACAATATTTGTAGGAGGTGGGTTATGGCATTAATCTGAAGTAAGAAGTTTGTGTAAAGAGTGGCTCCTTTTGCTTTCTTTGGTGCATTTTAAAGGAGTCAAGTAAGCATAATTTGTTTTATGATATGAACTATCTCAAGACAACATTTGATTTCTTGATATCTTAACTCTTTGAAGGAGATGACTGGGCAGGGAGCAGAATCTTCTTTTCTTGATTTACTTTTTTTTGATAAGTAATAACCTGGTTTTATTAAAAGCGTCAAGTGCCCCTTAGTACACCGGCAGTATACAAGAGAAAACGCAATGCTGGAAAACGAAAAAAAAAACAGCCCAAAAAAAGAAAGAAAGAAACCCACCACACAAACCCACAGGAACCTAGCCTACAAGCACAAAGAACCCCAATCCAACCCACAAGGAACACACAAGAAACCCACCCAAAAACCCACAGGAACCTACACCCTAAAACACAACACCCGCAGCCCACAAGCAACCCACAAACTACAGAACCTGAGCATTGCCTTGATTTACTAACTTGGTCTTGATTAAAATCTTGTTCCCCACCCCTTGGCATTGCCTTTTTTCTTTAGCAAATTTATGTTTTTCATCAAGAATGTAAAGCATCCCCACCTTCTCAACATAAGAACGAACCATGTTTTCGATATCTTCGACAATAGTCTCTGGCTGTCCCTCTGCAAAAGACAATTGTTTCATTGCATATCCAAATGTGTAGGTTGACTACTCTTACCAGAACAAAGAAAGGGAGAGAAGACCAAATAGTAAAATAGAAACTACCTACAGTAATCTTAGAAAACCAAAAATTATAATAGAAATTACCTACAGCAACCTTTGTCAAGCCCGGAAGATCTACGAGGGTTAAGTTTACAACTGCCAGACAAAACCATGCACTTATCATCACAAAATCAAACCAATACAGAGACTTACAAGAAACTAACAAAAGAGTTTATCTAAAAAACAGAAGATAACGTATAATATAGAAATGAATAAAGAGAACTAGAATTACTAAAGCGTAGAACAAATATAAGAAAGTTCATGAGTGCTTGCATAGAAGGAAGAAGGAAAAATGTACCAATGGTTAATCTTTACATGTCTATGATGTTAACACTTTAAGCTTCTAATAAGGATGGGCTTCACTGTTCATACTTTTATATGAAGGACTAGGAATTCCAATAAGAATCTACATAAGATGCCTAACTTCAAAATTTGGCCTCTGGTCCATCAAACTTCCAGTTGCAGATTGAGAATAAATAAAACTTATAAACAGTGTGTATTGTACGACTAATAGAAATATTCAACTTATGTCTTCCATTCCCCTAAAGATGCGACTCCGAAAAAAAGAACAATTTTGCACTAGATAAAGTTTGCTAAGCAAATGAATCCTAAGGGGATAATTCATATAGGCTACTCTGTCAAAATCACATCTACAATGGAAGGCAGTTTAATTCCATCTCTATTATTCAACTGTATCTGTGAACTGATCTAACATACAAATAACTCTCTTCCCATCCTACTGTTACTAAAATGTACAGTAAACAGCCAGTAAAGAATGGAAACCTTGAATTGAAAAAAGTATTTTCAAGTGTGGGCACGAGTTGCATTCATTTTTTTATATTTTTTTTCTCTCTCTCTCTATTGGAAGCCCAATAGGCCTATGGGATACCTACTGGGAGGTAGCCCTCTCCCTTCCCTTGAACTCCCCCAACCCTGGTGAAGACAGAATTTGAGCCCAGATCTCTGGTCCAATGCAAGAGACTTTACTAGTTAAACCATATCTTCGTTTCAATATCTTTTTCTTTTTACTTCCATAGGATAATCGCATAAATAGATAATGATGAAAATTTGATAATAAACTCGTTCTTTATTAGACAACATCCAATTTTTATAGGAACCACAGTCTGGCCCTTAGATCAAAATCATACCTGTAGCTTCTCTACTTTTACTTATTTTTTTTGATAAGTATACTTCTCTACTTTTACTTATTACCCTCTATTTAATACTTACTAAAGGAAAATTCTCATCTCATTTTGTCAAGAAGCAAGATAATTATGGCCCATGACTTTCAAAATTTATACAGCTTCTGTGACCCGAAATCTTCATCAATGTGCATGCTACAGCTAGGATTTTCCATATAACTTCAAGCACTTGGCAGTGGGTGCACAATAGGTATTATTTCTGCAGTTGCATAGCAGAAGTATTTTCTTACTATAAACCTCCACATTCCAGCATCTGTCCTTGTCAACATCTGTTGAAATTCTTCATGAATACTTCACCATTTACCTAATATTAAGATTTTCTATACATTATGGTTCAAAATTACATAAGTACCTTGTGTTAACTCAGGTTCATTATTGATTTCATACTCAAAATCATGATCCTTAACAGTTATTCTTAAAGATTGTGAGCACAGTGTTCAATATGTGTCAGAGAAATGCTGACCAAAGTAAAGCCATAAAAAGTTTAATACTGAAATGCTAATGCAGATACTAAAGAACTTAAATATGGTCACCATAGATTTTAAATGCGATCTAATCGAAAAGAATATTTCTCTTAGTTGTGATCTCAATAAAGTTTTGAGTGAATTTCCCTAGGACAGAATAATTTTCAATTCTGAAATAGAAGCACACAAGTTCAAAACTCAACAGTTATTAGAATGTAACTCTTAAATTATAAAGAAAGGTCCTGCAACAAATAAAATCAGACAACCAGTGCCTTGTAAGAGTGTTAATAGCATATAGAAACATACTTAAGAAATGCAAGTTAGTTCATCTTTTTTATTAACAAACAAGGGTAATTAATAGGCAGTTTACAAGTTTGAAGATGGACCTCAAGGAGAGCAAAAACCTACTCAGTAAAAAAAGTAACACAAACCATTAAAGGTGAGGGGACATCTCTCATCATAATGACCAAACTACTCAGTTGTTACATCGTCTTGTCTTTTCCTATGTAGTTAACTCTACAGTAGAAAACTCCTTACAATATTCCTTTTTCTTTAAAATAAAAATGCAAATCAGGGGGATGCCAATACAAACAAGAACAAGTTACTGTGGTGAGTGAATGAATGAGGCTTATATAAAGGACAACATAATTCATTTGCATAACTTGTTAATATTTTGTTAAAAAAATAAATAAATACAAACCATTTGGAGAATATATGCTCAGATGAATTGGAATGTTAGAGATTTGTTTTGACTTCCCAGTAATACGATCTGTTTCATCTTGGATCTCCTTGCGCACAGCAGCTGGATAAGCAAAAAGACACGTTATTTGGAGGAGAGTTGTATACGAGTGTAGTTTATCTTCTAACCCATGATAGCATGACAACGAGTGTAGTTTATCTTCTAACCCATGATAGCATGACAAAGTAAATGATTAATGAATAAACCTCATAAATGTCAAACTTCTTATTTTGGAAAAAAAAAAATGAATAAATATTGCCAAGTACAAAACTGACAGCCAAATAATGTGGATGAGATATTACTTAACAGAAAGAAGACTATTTATGCCAGTTTTACATAAACTAGTCTTTCCTTTCTAGCATTTGGTGCACTTAAAATGTAACTATTTCACTTACTAAGCAAGAGACACAATTATCCCATCCAATGCAAAATACAGTAATAGATGAAATAAAATCATAAATCAACCAAAAATGTTAACCAATTCAAAGTTGTTGAGCCAACTTCATCAATTTATTTCTCCTGAGCATCTGCTTTGACCAAGGCTTTCTGTAGCTCCTGCCATTGTGTATGCTTAATAGGTATTTGAGTCCATTGGATGACTAACAATAGCATGAATTCAAACCCAAAACATAGTAGAAAGGGCTGTGATTGTTAGCATCTGTTACATTCATCCCCTTTGTCGTAAATGATTGAAAAATGAGTTTTCTTGCAGAGAGCAAGGTGATTTCTGCCCCCCCCCCCCCCCCCCCCCCCCCCCCCAATTATCCTCATGTGAGCATCTAGGTCAATCAGTTCTGCTAATAGTTACAACTTCTAAATGACTTAAGGACTTGAGGTGTCACATTAACATATCCCATTCCACTACCATCCTATCGAAATTCAATACCAATATTAGCCCTTAAATGCAATAATTAGCAAATCTGAAAGTTAATGGGACAAAAGAGTGTTTTTAAACATATAAGTGATTGTGTTCAGTAAAATCATTTGAACTCTAAAAGGAAACTTTGACTGCATAATAAGTAAATAACAAAGTAACCTATATGCCTGCAATGCATGTAGCCAAGACTTTTATGTGGCATTTGGTTGGGAGTAATCTTTTAGGATTCCCGGGAATCCTTGTTTAGTTGCATTTAAGTAAAGGGAATCCAGATGCCCATGGGTATTTGGATTCCCTTCCAACCTCCTTTTGTTGAGAATTTGGATTCCCTTCTAGAGAGATGGGAATTCACATTTCCCTCACCCTATCAAAGTTTTTTTTCCCCTTTAAACGGACAAAAATGCCCATACTTTATTTTTAATAACATACTCCCTAGGCTTTCTCAATCCCCAAGCCTTGGAAAAAAAACTCTCCCTAGGCAGACTAAAAAACTCTCTCAAATCTGTAGGCTGCCTCAAAAGATCTCTCCTTAGCCACTATTTTCTCTCTAGAATGCATGTTTATAACATACATATAAAGCGCTAAGTTTATTGTGTCTTGGTTATGCTTTTTGTGTGCGTAACCAATGTAATGCTTCAGTTCAGCGCATAGAATTTTATCAAACACAGATCACCAAACAACAAAACAAAGTCAACTTAAATTTAATCATTCAAATCAAATAACTAAATGAGAAGAATATAATTAAGTAGGATATGTTTGTTTGTTATCAATATTGGTAGAAATTTTAATTTGTCAAAAGTTCATAGTCTGTGTTATTGAAAAACACTGAAGTTTGTTTGACTGCTTTGAATTTAGTGCTTCAATTAGTTGCCCGGCTTTTCCAACAGCAAGAAAGGACTATTTAACCCAGGGTAAGTGGAGAAACCTACCCCTGCTTTTAATAAGATGAATTTGGATTTTTATAGGTCTGTTGGATGGAGGCATGGTACTTACTAAGGAACAGATGGATGGGTAAATTCCAGGACTAATTGTGAAAGATATGGTTAGGCTAAAGTATCAAGCCACTCTTTTTAGCTTTCTGCTTAACTTATCAAAAACTAACTTTTTAACTTTTTGATACTACTATTTGGTTTTCTTTTCTTTTTTATTGGATATTAGTGTGGTTACACAAGAAAAGTTTGACTATGAGAGAATTTTGTTATAATTATTATTTTAATGCTACTTTTTGTTTGATTGTGACCATTTGTAAAATCTGTATATAGAAGTGAGAAACTCTCGTAGGTTGAGACAAGGGGATCCTCTTTCACCCTTGTTGTTTGTTTTGGTGATAGAGGCTTTGAGCCGAATGATTTCTGCTGCGGTCAATGGGGGTCTGATAGAAGGCTTCAAAGTTGGCAATGCTACTTTCTCTCATCTTTTGTTTGCCAATGATACTTTAATTTTCTGTAGTGCTCATCCTTTTCAGTTGCGTTATTTCCGGAGTCTCTTTCTTCTGTTTGAAGTTGCTTTAGGCTTGAAGGTTAATTTGGCTAAGTCAAATTTAATTCATGTAGGGACCGTAGATCAAGTGGAAATTTTAGCCGGAATCTTAGGGTGTGAGGTTGCCACTCTACCGATAAAGTATCTTGGTCTTCCGTTGGGGGCCTCCTATAAGTCTATTCATAAATGGGACGGTGTTATCAATAAGATAGAACAACGATTGGCCAGCTGGAAAAGGTTATACCTTTAAGTGGTAGAGTCACCCTTATCAAGAGTACCCTCACCAATTTACCCAAGTATTATTTGTCTTTATTCCCTCTCCTGGTGAGTGTTGTTGTTCGCGTTGAGAAGCTGCAACGGGATTTTTTATGAGGTGGGATTGGTGAAGAGTTCAAATATCACTTGGTGAGTTGTCTAAGGTTTGTACTTCAATTTCAAAGGGAGGGCTGAGTATCAAAAACCTGGTGATGTTCAACCACGCTTCATTAAGTAATTGGCTGTGGCGGTATGGGATTGAGAGAGATGCTTGGTGGAGTGACGGTGGACTCTAAGTTTGGCAGTTTGTGGGATGAGTAGTGCTCCCTTGAGCTTGTAGGTGCCTTTGGGGGTGGGGTTGTGGAAGAATATCTAGAAAGGGTGCAAGACATTCTCTGGCTTTTCTAGATTTGAGGTGGGGAATGGGGCTAGGACAAAATTTTGGCATGATCTATGGTGTAGGAATAATTTTCTTAAAGGAAGCTTTTACTGTTTTATTTGGTATTGATCGTGCGAAGGATGCCTCTATTGTGGATAATTTGGAGTTTTTAGGCGGTTCCACTCAGTGGAACATGAACTTTGCTAGAGAGGCACATGATTGGGAAGTGAATGTCTTTGCTTCCTTCTTCTAGGTGTTACACTCAGTCATTGTGAGTAGAGGTAATGAAGATAAGCTTTGGTGGGTCTCTTTCAAAAGGGGCTTGTTCAAGGTCAAGTCCTTCTTTAGCTCCTTGGCTTGCTCCGAAGGTAGTCGCTTCCTATGGAAGAGTGTGTGGCAAACTCAGGCTCCTTCGTGGACGGCTTTTCCTGCGCGGTCGGCAGCCATAGGCAAGATCTTTATAGTGGATAATCTCAGGAAGAGGCATCTTTACAGATCTGCTTGTGCAAGAGAAATGGGGAATTAGTGGATCACATTTTTCTTCATTGTGATGTGGCTTTCATTCTGTGGAATGCTCTTTTTACTCGCTTTGGTATGTCTTAGGTTATGCCTAGAAGATTTTTTGACTTGTTTGCTTGTTGGTGGACATCTGGAATGCCAAAGAGTGCTATGATTTGGAAGATTGTACCGATTTGCCTTTTTTGGTGTGTTTGGAAGGAAAGAAATAATACGTGTTTTGAGGATTTAGAAAGGTCCATGGAGGATATTTTAGCTTCGTTTCTTTATACTTTGTATCTTTGGACGGTGGCTTTTGTGTCCCCACTGTCACTTAGTTATGTTGATTTCCTTGTTGGTTTTTCTCTTTCTAGTTAAGTGATTCCTTTTGTATACTTCCGGTATACTTAAAGGCGTCTTACGCTTTTAATAAGACTTGATTTACTTATCCAAAAAAAAAAAGTGAGAAATTATTTTATTCCATAAATTTGGGAAATGAAAGAAAAACAATGGTTTATATATAGTTTTTACTCCCTATCATTTTCGGTTTAATTTTTAAATTTTTTTTTTATATCAGACAGTGTTTATGCACTTGAAGAGAGAAATATAAGGATATTTTGAGAAGCATAAATAATTCCTACAAGATGTCTAGGAATAAACCAAATATAGGAATCTCATATTTTCAAGAATCCTATCAGATTCCTAATCATTCCCAAACGTGGGTTTAGTCACATTCTTGAGAATCCATATTCTTAGGCATCACATTCTTGGGAATGTGGATGCTGGAGGAATGTTAGATTCCCGGAACCAAACACCACATTAGTATCTTCACTTAAATGGTGCTTAGAAATAGAATGATAGTACATTTCTCTAGTGTTTGACAAGGTTAAGCTGGAAGGGTAAGGAAAGGAGTATGGATAGAGGCGGTGCCAAAAGATATGGTCACCAGGGATCTTATGGTGGCCATTTCTCTAGAAGATTAATGAAGCTAAATGGTAAAATCTCATTCTTGCAGCCAAACCAAGTAGTTGGAACTAAACATATATCATTTTAAGTATAAGCAAAAGTAAACAACAATATCATCTGAGGTAATGACTATAATATTTTTAGTTAAATTAATCTTTCGGTGCCACCTGTAGTTAAAGCATTATAGATTTTCCATATAAGCATAAATCTCAGATTAGCATATCAAAAGAAGCCTCAAAACACCCAACCTCACCTTCAACCCCTATCGTCCCCATCTCAAGATAGAACTTCACCCAAGAATTCGGTAATAGAAGCAATTCATAAGAACTGTTGCATCAAAGAATTCTTTAAAGCTACTGTTTAACCATGGCTCATAATCTTTTCAAGTATGCCAAAAACAGGAACACAAATATAGAAAGATAAAAGAAACAGTTTTTCATTACATTAGCCCTTAAATGGCAAAAGGTATAACCCAAGAGAAAATTGCAGCTTTTATTAAAAGTTGACGTACCAAAATCAGCAAGCCTTCTCTTTGGTGCGTGGAGAAACTCTGCATATTCAGATTGCCCCCTTTCCGTCTTATGAAGTTGCAAAACTAACGGCCTCCGTGTGACAATACCTTTCAATCATAGAACGATAAATAACAACAAAACATTCTGTGTTAGCAAAGGGAAGAACATAGTGTGTGTGTGTGTGTGTATATATATTCTTCTATTAATTCCATATGCCGTAACTCTGAAAATGACTAATATCTCAACGGCATACTTGAAAATCAATAAATTGACGACAGTGACCAACAGGACTTGAAATAGAAAGGAGAAAACATGGTCGCCAGAGGCATGAATATGATGCACAGCATTAATTGTTCAAAAGCCCCACTTGGCCACTTTAAAAATGTATCAAAATAGAACAAACTAAATGTCAAAAGCTCCACTCCACTGAACGTTGGATTTGTAACTAGATCCAACGTCACAAATCAAAGAGAATAATTCAAACAATGGAATAACCAAAATGGATAAGAAGAAAGATCAGCACCACAGCAATGAAGAATTACCGGATCCACGAGGCAGGAAGTCCCTTCCAACCACACTTTCCAAGACCGACGATTTCCCGGAACTCTGATATCCACCAAAAAAATCAAGCATTTTGAAACCAAAAGGAAAATGGGTGACCCTGCAGCAAACGTGAAACGAAGAAAAGGATGTGAAGAGGTGGAAACCTGGCCTCCGACGACGGCGACGGAAGGAAGAGCTTCCCACAGCGACATTCCCTCGCCGCCGTAATCGCCTAAGACGGTGCAGGCTCTCTGGATGCGGTTGACGAGGCCAATCAAGCTCTCCATGGTTGCCATTTCGGGATCCAAGATCTAAGAAGCGTAGGAGAAATGTAAGATGGGATTTGGGTTGAGGGAAGAGAATGAATTGGATCCCAGAATAGAATGCGGGATCAAGAATAAGGGTTTAAATCTAATCTCAGAATCAGCAATGGGTTAGGTACAGAATGTCAATCAGCGAGAGAGAGAGAGAGAGAGAGTAAACGGAAAAAACGGTTGCAGGGCTGCTAGAAGTTGCTGCTGCATGTTCCTTGATTGAATATAGAGAAATGGTACACACTTACGTCTCGTATACATTTTTTTCCATCATTTGAAAATAATCCCACTTCGGCTCGGCTCACACCAGCCCGGCCCATATTCAGAGCCATAAGCTTGACAGCCCATGTCTATTCGGGCTAGAGCCTGGGCCCAAGGCCCGCTTGATATAAGCCCGTAAGAATAGGCGTTCAGAAGTTATGGGCACCATGCCGGAAGGAACATAACAGACAAGAAGTCCATTACGTGTGACCCTAAGTATCCAGGAAGCATATCTCGCGTTATCCTTGATATTTCAGAACCGCACATTGCCTCCAAATAATTCGTAAATCTCGCATTGAGATTATTAAGGAAAGAGTCCCGATACAGAATGTGGGCGGTTACGAGCTAAAGTCTGACATCGGCGTGGTTCCTAAGGGAAGAAGGGAGAGAGAGAGAGAGAGAGAGAGAGAGAGAGAGAGAATCCTAGGGGTAAGAAGGTAATTAACACCCAACTTATAAATATGCCAGAACCTCATGTATGAAAAGGGGACTACAATTTTATACACTGATACTCAATACACGCTCGATATTGACTTAGCGGCTTAGGCATTAGAGGGAGGAACGCGGCCAACCCCCGGCGTGTTCTCTTCACTGTGTTTATTTTGCAGCGAAGGGACGACTAAGACCGCGAAAGAGGAGTGAGTTGTCATGACCATACCAAAAACTGTAACAATAACATCTAAATATAACCAAATTTCAAATCCACCATTGAATTTATGGGGTCTAATGTGAGTCTCATAAATCTAAAAGGTTTATTTAAAAATGAGATGTACAAGAAATATAAAAATATCATTTCTCTTTATATATATATATATATATATATATATATATATATATATATATATATATATATATGTTATGAATGCATTCGTGCATTTGGTGGGTGACCATTTAGTTCCATCTCTTGGAATTATATATATTCATGTCACCTTTTAGAATTCTTATAACATTCATGTAATACATTAATGTGGCCTTTTAATTCATGTCATATCATTTCTTATTCCTTAACCTCCTACTATGATTCTATGACTATAAAATGGAGTATTAAGTAGTTTGTAAAACACGCAATAATAGAAAAGAATCATACATAGTTCCTGAAGAACTAGTTTCACATATTGCAATCTATTTATCTTGTCTTGTTATTTTCTTTAATTTTACAACACGTTATCAGCACGAAGCTCTAGCCAGTTGTTGTGTTCTTTTGATCTTCAACATCAAAAGTTGTCTGTGGGATATTCTTAATTCATTGTAAATCTCTTTAAGATTTAGTAATCTTATTATATATTTTGTTAATTAACATTCTACCGTATGCTTAAAAAAATATAATGTTTTAAGAATCATATTATAACATATGAATTTTATGACCTGTATGAGATCATTATGAACTAAAATGTTATTATTATAACGCTATGAATATTGATGTTATGAATCTTAAAAATACTATTAAGAATGAAAATCAAGCATCCCAGCAAAATCGCGCTAAAACAATAATTTTTTTTTTTTCACTATCAGTGAATTAAAAAAAAAAAAAAAATAGTACCTTATAGTAAAAGATCCATTAACCTTGTAAAATAATTTAAGGGAGAGATACGAGTACCAGAAGACAATTATCCTCCCAAAAGCTCATTATGGTTGGATGCACCTGAAGTTGCACTCTTTAAAATTAGCTCACAGTTAAAACTGTGTGGTGAAAAAATCATTTATGATGATATAGATCATATTTCATTGCCTCGAATGTGCTCCTGCAACAGCAATATCGAGAGCGTAATTTTATAAGATATTCTAAATAAATATCTTGTCTTATAGTGGTTGAGCAAAACAACAACTTATTAATGAAAAATCATCAATCATGTCCAACGGGTTTTACACCATTTCCTGAAGCAAATGGAACCTCATTTCATGGTAATAAAGGAAACCGTGGTTGTGGACGTGGATGTGGTAAACAAAATAAAAAATTATAGAGCTCAAGTGGAACGTACTCATAATTCTTACAAAAGAAATGCTCATTTCCACCAGAAGTGAAACCATACTGGGGCGAAACAAGATAAAAACAAAAGGTTTACAGAATAAAACTACAAAAAAAAAAAAAAAAAAAAAAAAAAAAAAAATCTATGAAGATAAATGTTACAGGTGTGATATGAAACGACATTGGTTGTGTACCTGTCATACACTTAAACATTTAGTAGACTTATATCTAGCCTCCATAAAAGAGAAGAAAAATATATTGAAATGAATTTTGCTAATCACAGTGATCCTGGAGATCCTTCAATTTTTCTTGATATTCTAAATGGAGAAAGTATCATTCATCTTGATGTTTCTAATTTCTTTGTAGACTAACAGAAAAATCTGATCTTTTGATTGGAGATTAATATTTTCATTATGTTTTTATCATATTATGTTTACGTTGTCATTTTTAATTGTATTTTGTTATTTTCTTTTGATTAATGAAATTTATTTTATTTATATATGAAGGCAAGAGTCATACTGATGGAATGATTTTTCAATATAAGAAATATTTTTAATACTTAATATTAAACAAAGCTAGTGTCAATACAATATCAGGTTCATCAAACCTAATTGAATGCTCTGGAAGAGCGAATATCATATTACCAAAAAGAACAAAATTTTGTATTGATGATGCTTTGTATTCTTCTAAATCTAAAAGAAATTTAATCAGTTTTAAGGATATTCATCTAAATGGTTATCATGTTGAAACCACTAATGAAGGCGGTGCGAATATCTTTATATTACTTCAATAATTTCAGGCCAAAAGCTCATTTTGAAAAAAAAAAAAAAAAAAAAAACTGCATGCTTTTTCTTCTGGGTTATATTATACAACAATAAGAACAATTGAATCACATGTTGTGATGCACCAGAAGTGCTCTAATCTAAAGATGTTTATGCTTTGGCATGATCGTCTTGGACATCCGGAAACAATTATGATGCGTCAAATAATTGAGAACTCTCATAGGCATCCTTTAAAGAACCAAAAGAATTTTTTACAAAGTGATTATCCTTGTGCTGCATGTTCTCAATGTAAACTTGTAATAAAATCATCCCATTCTAAGGTAATTCTTGAATCCCCATCATTTTTACAAAGAATTCAAGGGAATATATGTGGGCCGATTCACCCTCCATGTGGGTCATTTAGATATTTTATGGTTTTAATAGATGCATCAACTAGATGGTCACATGTTTGCCTGCTTTCTACTCGTAATGTTGCATTTGCTAGACTTCTTGCCCAAATAATTAGATTACGAGCACAATTTTCTAATTATTCAATTCAATCTATTCGGATGGATAATGCATGTGAATTTACATCTCAATCATTTTATGACTCTTATTATTGCATGTCAATCAGTATTAATATTGAACATCTTGTTGCTCATACCCATACTCAAAATGGTTTAGTTGAATCGTTTATTAAACGACTTCAGTTAATTGCTCGACCTTTGCTTATGAAATCAAAACTACATGTTTCTGCTTGAGGACATGCAATATTACATGCTGCATCATTAGTTTGGATCAGACCAACATCTTACCAAAAATATTTTTCTTTACAACTTGCATTTGGTCAACTACCAAATATTTTTTATTTTTGCATTTTTTGTTGTGTTGTATATGTTCCAATTGCTTCACCTCAGTGCACTAAGATGTGACCTCAATGTAGACTTGTGATTTATATTGGTTTTGATTCTCTATCTAGTATTAGATACCTCGAGCCTTTAACTGGTGATATTTGTAAAGCACGTTTTGAAGATTGTCATTTTGATGAAAATATATTCTCATCTTTAGGGAAAGAAAAGTCGTTGCCAGAAGCACGACAAGAAATCACTTGGAATAATTCGACATTATCTCATTTTGATCCTCTTACAAATCAATGTGAACTAGAAGTTTAGAGGTTCATTCATTTGCAGAGTATTGCAAATCAATTGCCGGATGCATTTATTAACAACAAGAAAATAGTTAAGTTTTACATTTCAGCTGCTAATACTCCAGCAAAGATAGAAGTCCCTGTAGGACAATCAATTAATATAGCAGCAAATGAGTCTAAGGCACGCCTGAAGCATGGAAGACCTATTGGTGCAAATGATAAGATTCCCCGGAAGAGAAAAGCATAAGGAAATGAAATCGGCGCTCCTGAAGAGGCCTTACCCACAAAACCGGCAACAAAAATTGATCCATCCAAACTTTCTGTACAAAATTCGATCTCCTACAAATGAATCCCCTGAAGAGGAATCTCCTGAAAAGTTACCTCCTGAAAAAGAACAGGTACCTGAAAATAATGAGATCTCAATAAATTATATAAGTATAGGAGAAATATTTGATAGAAACAAAATTGTTATCGGCAACATATTTTCATTTAAAGTTGCATTTGACATTACCAGAAGTAATGATGATATTAAATCACAATCCGTCGAAGAATGTCGACATAGAAATGATTGGCCAATATAGAAGGAAGCAATTCAGGCAGAATTGAACTCGCTGGCAAAACATGAAGTATTTGGACCTGTAGTCCAAACACCTGAAGGTGTATCACCTGTTGGATATAAGTGGGTATTTGTACGAAAACGTAATGAAAAAAATGAAATTGTGAGATACAAAGCAAAACTTGTTGCACAAGGTTTCCTGCAGAAACCTGATATTGATTATGAAGAAACATATTCTCCTGTAGTGGATGCAATTACATTTAGATTTTTGATTAGCTTAGTAGTTACAGAAAGTTTGGATATGTGTTTAATGGATGTGATTACAACATATTTATACAGATCACTTGATAATAATATATACATGAAAATCCTTGAAGGATACAAAATGCCTGAAGCATATAATTCCAAATTTCGAAGTATTTATTCTATCAAACTACAAAGATCTTTATACGGGTTAAAGCAATCCGGACGCATGTGGTACAATCATCTTAGTGAATATCAATTGAAAGAAGGATTTGAAAATAATCCAATTTGTCCATGCATTTTCATTAAGAAATCAGAATCTGGATTTGCCATCATTGTAATTTATGTAGATGATTTAAATTGTGTTAGGACTCCAAAAGAGCTTACAAAAACTGCAACTTATTTAAAAAATGAGTTTGAGATGAAAGATGTTGGAAAGACAAAATTTTGTCTTGGCTTACAGATTGAACATTTTCAAAATGGAATTACTGTTCATCAATCAATATACATAGAAAAAGTCTTGAAACACTTTTACATAGAAAAAACTCATCATTTGAACACTCCAATGGTTGTTCGATCACCTGATGTGAAAAAAGACTATTTTCATCTTCGAGAAGATGACGAAGAAATTCTTGGTCCTGAAGTACCATATCTTAGTGTAATTGGTGCACTGATGTATCTTGCAAAATGCACACGACCTGATATAGCATTTTTAGTTAATTTACTAGTAAGATACAGTTCTGCACCAACTTGAAGGCATTAGAATGGGGTCAAATATGTTATACGTTATTTTCGTGGAACAACTGACATGAAATTATTTTATCCAAGAGGTTCAAATTCACAGTTAGCTGGATATGCAGATGCGGGTTTTCTTTCTGATCCGCATAAAGGTAGATCTCAAACATAATATCTATTTATATGTGGAAGTATTGCTATTTCATAGAGATCTGTCAAGTAAACACTTGTTACTACTTCTTCAAATCACTAAGAGATTATTGCAATTCATGAAGCAAGTCGGGAATGCATATGGCTAAGATCACTAATTCATCACATTCAAGAAAAGTGTGGTTTATCCACAATCAAAGATAACCTGACAATACTATATGAAGATAATGATGCTTGTATCACACAGATCAGAGGAGGATACATTAAAGGTGATAAAACAAAACACATTTCACCGAAATTCTTTTATACACATGAGCTTCAGAAGAATGGTAGTATTGATGTGAAGCATATACGATCAAGTGACATTTTGGCAGATTTATTTACCAAAACATTATTAACTGCAACATTTAAGAAGTTGGTGAATAACATTGGAATGTGCCGACTCAAAGATCGTTCATCATAAACAATTAAAGCTCTTTATCCTAATGAGGGGGAGTAAAATGATTATGCTAATTGTACTCTTTTTCTTTCGCTAAGGTTTTTCCCATTGGGTTTTCTTTTGCAAGGTTTTAATGAGGTAGTCATAAAGCATACGACGACACACAAGAATAATGTACTCTTTTTCCTTCGCCACAAGTTTTTTTTTTTTTCTCACTGGGTTTTCCTTAGCAAGGTTTTAACGAGGCATATCTTAGTGTATGGTCATCAAAGAGAAAGTGTTATGAATGCATTCATGCATTTGGTGGATGACCATTTAGTTCCATCTCTTGGAATTCTATACATTCATGTCACCTTTTAAAATTCCTATAGCATTCATGTAATACATTGATATTGCCTTTTAATTCATGTCCTATTATTTCTTATTCCTTAACTTCCCACTATGATTCTATACCTATAAAATGGAGTATTGAGTAGTTTGTAAAACACACAATAATAGAGAAAAATCATACATAGTTCCTGAAGAACTAGTTTCATATATTGTAATCTTTTTATCTTGTCTTGTTATTTTGTTATTTTCTTTTTTTTTTTTTTCTTTTTTTTTTTGCATATTTTCCTTCCCTCACCTTGCCACGAGGGTGGAAGATGTAAGGCTTGTTTGGTAAACTTTAAAACATTATACTTTTTATATTACATCAGTCACTTTTTAAAAACTTTTTTAATTTTTTCTTAAAAAAATTTTTTTTACATTTTTTTTATACTTTATATCATATCAGTAACTTATTATTACTATTTGGACAAAGAGAGTCGAGACTCGAACTGTAGTCACGATATCACAACACACGCGGAAGGTTTTTGGCAGCTCTAAAATTTTTTAAAATCTTTATAAAATTATTGTTTTGTATATCGTGATCTCGGTAATGATAACTTTCTTACTCGATTGACCATCTAATTTAGCTTTCTATTCTACTACTCTTTTGTGTTTATGTATTTAATTGTTTACTAAAACTTGGATCCCAAAAACAAATCTAATTCCACCAACAATGCAATGTTCTCCTCTTGGGCTTGAAAACTTAGACATGCACGCACGTCAACCTGCCACTGTTCTGCTTATAAGCATTGATATCACATTACCATTTTTCTTTTCTCTCGATATCTGCTAGTTGAAGACCGTTTGTTTTTCTTTTTCTTTTCTGTTCTCACGATCATCAGGCTTAAACAAGAGAAATCTTAGATCAAATTATCGCATACATAAGATAAAATCATAAAACACAGAACATCAAACATATGATAAAATCATAAAATCAATCAGTTCAGTGTTCCTCTTTCCAACCCCAATATGATAATTACAAGAATTTTTAAGCAGGTAAAGCGAGCATATATTACGGTTTTTAGCTCAGCTTCCACCTCATTCACATGATTGCAATAAAAAACAAGAAAAGCCAAATTAAGAACAGCTGCCTGTCCAGTAATGAATCTACAATAGATTTATAACCAACGAGAACTATAGATGAATAACACAACCATAGAACATCTGATCTTGATCTGATTACAAAAATATTAACAAACCTGAACCAACAACAATCACACTAGACACAGAATACAAATATAAACTGCAAAGAGAGAATGGAAGGAACAAAGTAAAAGCCAATAAGCTACCTATACAACCACACCACTGGCCCACTCAAAGAAAACCTGACAATATGTTAGCCCAAAGTCAATTATCTTCCTTTTTGCTTTTTTTACTGAGCCCTAAACAGAGGAATTACAGTCTACGTCAGAAGCATACCGATTTCTTCCTCAGATTCTGTTCTCTTTTCGGATTTTCTTCTCTACGCCAATTTCAGTGAATGTAGAGAGGTCGGCATGCCGGTTACATATAGTCAATCACAAAATGAGGGAAAAAAAAAAATATAACAAGGCCTATGCAGATTTACTGCAGCTGCGTCAAAAGATTTATAGTCATTGGGTGCTGCGTGTCAACCCACCCCGAGCCACATTTCTGCAAAAATCCAAGGACTCATCAACTTTAAAAATTAACACAAAAAATAATTATCAGCAACTATAATTTTATTAATTTAATTTATGGTCAATGTCTTCCGATTATTAGCGGAAAATAAGAAAAGGTCTATGTTATTCTTAAACAAAGGTTTGAACTATGCATTCCAAACTGACATTTTGAAAATTGAGAATTAAGTAGTGCCACCTCCACCAAGCCGTAAACTGGAAACTTTTTCACTGCCTTTAGATAAAGGATGGATAAAAGGCCACAGCCAAATCGTATGCAAGGTTCCTCACTAAGACGTCCAATAATTCATGCTCAAAGTGGAATAATTTATTGTCAGAAATAGTTTTATATATATATATATACATATACGAAAAGAAAAAGAAAAAGGTTTTTGTTAAGAATAATAATCACTATGTACCCTCTCATTTATTAATTATATGCTTCCTTATAAAATTGTCAAGCTAGTGTGCATATGTCCATACATTTAACAAGTTGTTATACTAATAATATTTTACTTATCAATATTATTAGAATTTTACTAATAGTAATATTTTGCAATTACTAATCAAAAAAAGATATATATTTTACTGACACATTTTTAACAGAATGTACTCTATAACTCTAAAATGAACAACCTGACAAAATTCTTCTTTAAGAATTGACAAACTACAATCCAATGAATTCTTATACAATATAAATCAAAGAATATTTTGATGCCCAATATTAATTATAGCAAAGATATTAGCAATTACAGTACGTGTGATTATCATAATATCAAACCAAGTTGGTTCCTTAAAAATTATAATATAAAAGGGTTTTAATTATAGGGGATCTAGTGCAGGTCTCTATGTGCATGTGTACATATCTGGCCATGTGCCTATTGTGCCCCCTACATAAAAGAAAGTGTAACAACAAACAATAAGGGCTGAATAAAAGAATTTTTTTCCCCCTAAATAGAAAGGGTTAAACAGAAGACATTGAGGATACATGTTAACCATAAATTACATCATGTAGATTACAATATTGATGAGATTACGCATCACAACAAGGGTTTTCTTTGTTTGAAATATACTTTCATGCACTTAAAATTTGGCCCAATTTTGATTTTTCACTCCTTTTTTTTTTTTTTTTTTTTTTTTTTTTTGATAAGTAAGATAATTTCATTAAAAAAAGCGTAAGGCGCCCCTAAGTACACAGGAAGTATACATAGAAGCAAACTCAGCTAACCCACATAAAATTTAAAAAGTTTCAATTTCTTCCCCAATAAATTTAAAATGTAGCTATCTCATCCTTCCATTCATCAGCCATGCATGCCACGTCAAGTTATAACCGTGCCACATCAGCTTTCTACCAGTCGCATGAGCATTTTCAATTTATGAGTAATGGAAGAAAGGACAAAATTACTACCCTTTAATGTTTAGTGTGGAAATTGAAACTTTTTATGCTTCGAAAAACAAAAATCGAACATAGGCTAGATTTCAATGATCAAAAGTGTATTTCAGCCGTTTTCTTTTTATTCGTTAGGACCACTTGAAGCCCAATGGAATTGAGAACATAGATCAAAAGCTCCAAGCCTAAACCAGCCCCACCAATCATCACCCCTTTCTGTGACTTAGAAGCAAAGGAAGTATATGCAGGAATCGAGTTGTTTTTGAAGAGCCATAATTTTTTTTACTTACCAAAAAAATAAATATTTATGCCTCTTCAAAAAAATTATATGAGAGAGAGAGAGAGAGAGAGAGAGAGAGAGAGACCACCGAACAATCCAATGACAAAATGTGGAATCCCTACAGCCAACCCTAAGAACTCTTTAATTAAGGCTCAATCAGAAAGACCTGAATGTATTTCATTTTCTACCCCAAATGCAACTGTGAGGACACTAAGTACATCTATTCCATTTTTTACATTACTACTGTTGTATAATTTACGCACCAAGTTTATCTCTAGATTCATTTAACAGAATTAATACATGATCACATAATGAAAAGTAGATTTAAATACCAAAAAACTAAGGGAGCAACAAACATGAACGTGCCTCAGCACCTTATTGAGAATTTGGAGGGAAAAAAGCCTATAATTTAGACTGACATTTAGCTGAATACATTGAGTTAATATTTGGTATAACAAATCAACATGTTGAAAGGGCATATTAAAAACCATAGTGAACTACAACACTTTTCAGTTCAAATATAGCCCATATCTAGCTATGAAGGAAAAATTAACTTTCATGAGTAAAAGGTATATGTTAGAAATTAATTAAAATAACTTCAACCTGAGAATAGAAACAAAGAAAGAAGGATGTAATTTGAATTCAAACATCAATATGCAAAACTGGAGGGGAAAAATCATGCAAGTCATATATTGACTGCTAATCCGAGAATCAAAGAAAAAATTCATGTGAAGGGCAATGCATTGACTAAATGATGCACTAATTTAGCGCAAGGCATGACCTTGAGGTGAAGAGATATTAAGAAGTACCTAGAAGGAAGCAGCTGAGCACTGTTGACTGGACCCTTTGCATTACCAAACCTCTTGGCCCTATTCTCATGTTCTTTCTCTACACGCATGGCAGCTACCTCCTTTTCCATGGAAGCTACTTCTCTCCTCATCTTCTTAGCTTCAACTTCCATTGCCTTGGTCAATGTCTCTACCTTCTTTGCTAACATCTGAAAAGCACCAATCGAAACCAAATATTAACTAGAGGTGTAATTATAGAATCAAAAAACAGTAAGGACAAAAAATCAACCTCAATAGCATCATCCTTGTCTTTCAGGCTTTGATCTTTCTCATGGCCGGCTTTCCTCAAAGCTACCACCTCTTTTTGCAGTAAATCATACATAACCCCTGGGACGCTATCCTCTGTATCCACCGCCTGGAACTCATTTGGCTTATCATCCGAACTTCCTTTCCAGTTATTATTTGCCTCACCATCCTTCATTCCCTCACAAGATTGGTTGAATGTATAACTGGGGCTTGTTCCATTCAAGAGAATCTTACCCCTATCCAAGGACCTTGTGCCACCATCAAACGATTTTGAAGTGCCTTTAGCATGCTTCAATACTGCACTGGTACTAGAGGACAAAGAAGATCGAAATTGAGATGTTGGTGTTCTCTTGGAAAAAAAGCCATTGGAGGTTAATTTTGAGATGTTATCTGCTCCACCCAGTGACTGACGACGAGAAGGTCCATTGCTTACACTCCGTCCCTCTGGCGTACTGCGAGTGGTACTATTAGAAGGTCCTCTCAAACTCTCCTCCAGCACTTTTAGTCGTAATTGATATTTTTCCTGAAAATAGATAAAGAAAAAATTTCCACTTTCATCAACAGAATAGACATATGGCACAGTTACTTTATGACATGACCTATAAAACTGGATGATTACTTTCAACTGGGCTTCAGACTTTGCAGTTCGCTCAGCTATAGCAAACTTGTCCCGAAGTTGCTGCATTTCTCCCTGTAAACAACATAGTTTGGCAATAATTCAAAGATGGAAACTACAAAAAGCCGAACAAGGTTTTCTTCAAAGAAAGAAACTCAGTAAGATCTCAGTATCAAAGCACAAAGAAATAAAAGCCCACATTTACCTGCAAGAATCTCCGTTCTTCAAGCCATTGCTTTACAGGCATCACTTTGTCATTAGCATCCTTCCACTCATTTGCAACCACTACAGCCACTCTGTTTGCAGTTACCTTCGCACGGGCCAGCTCCCGGTCAAGAGTTTTCCTTTCCTCCTGAGGAACAAAAATCAAACCTTGCCAATTCAAGGATTGCTTCCCACTAGAGGAAAATTATAGGTAAACCTGAGCAACTTCCAAGATTGAGCATTCAATAATGTTAGGGACATTACATTCATCTCCTGAACTTTCCGCTGATAATCCCTCACAGCATTTGCAGCTGCACCACCAGCAAGAACAGCCTCTTCCAACTCCCGTACAGTTTGGGTAAGCTTTTCAACCTCTGCTACCTTTTGTCTATGCATTTTGTCCAAAATTTTGTTTTCTTCCTAAAACAAACAAGCAGTAGACATAAATTCATTCCATTTGAAAGAATGGACATCCCAAGATCTACACTTGGGGAAAAGAATATCATGCAAGATTTTGTTTACCTGGCATATTTCTATCTGTTTCATTAACTCCTGGTTTTTATTTTGGAGATCATCCACCAAAGAGGCCTTTGCTAAGGCAACCTGGACTGTCCTCTCAGCTTCAAGTAAAGCAGCTTCTTTTGATTTCGTAAGACGATCTAATGCTTTGTTATCATCTTGAAGTTTTGCAATCTGCAAGGACAGAATTAAAATAATCACTATAATAGATCCTTTTTGTCCCTTTATGATGACAGCAAGGAAAAAAAGAAAGAAATGCAGAAAATGATTATAGTTTAAATCTTTTCCTGGCAACAGGATGCCAGAACACCATTATCATTCGGAAACACGGGACATACCTCCTGCTTAGCAAGCTTGAGCTCAGCCTCCAGAGGCGCAAGAATGGCTTCAATTGGTGGCATATCATCATCCTTCTGGGCAGCATGAACCCTTCGAAGAGTGGCTTCAGCAGCAAACTGAGCTGCCATGGAAGCCTTCTTCTCATCGTTAATCTTCTTTATTTCAAGATTCTGCAAAACATTTTTTGTAGAATAAATAGATAATTGTGACAACAAGAATCAAAAGCAGAACAGAAATTGGAAGTCTTTGAGCAATACTTTGCTTTCTAGAAGAGACTCTGTCAACTTCAGCTTCTCCTCCACCTTTGACAGTTCTTCAGTGAGCTATGGTAATAAAAAAAAAAATGGAGAAGCAAAGTCAGTATCCATTTCAACGAAATAATATAACTTCAAAACATTAGGTTAAAAAAAAGCAATGAAAGAAAATAATCCGTGATCAAATATATCACGTTTGTCAAAAAAAAAATGATAAACTAGAATACTTGGATTGCTCTAAAACTGGCCAATGCAATGCAAGACCAAAATATTTACTCTAAAAAACATCAACAAGCAATCTAGATGTCAAAACAGAAACAAAGGGCCCACAAGGTAATTGCAAAAATGATGAAAGGTACTAGATTAAAGCTACTGACATTTTCTTACGTACTGAAATCACCAATTAAAACAGCTTATATTTGTATACATCGCAGAAATAAAATCAAGTAGAAATTTGAGCCTCACAATTAGCAACCGAAGTCCATGTCAAAAGATGAGTGGCATGTTAAAGAGACAACAAAGCTTCAATCCAAGGAAAACAACTCATAATAGGATAACGAACAAGCGACGGAGGAGCGCGCTAGCACAGAAGCTGTTGGCTAACACGCATCCGTTTTCTTATCTTGTGACTGCATTAGCAGTGATATCCCATAACATTAACAGATAAGATTCCAATCCATCAAATGGATAAACATTGACCCCACAATCAACAGAAAAAATACAAGCAATGCAAATGAACAAACTTCAATAAATTTTTTCAAAATTAAATGCAAATTAATATTTGGATATTAAAAGCCAAGTTAGGAGGGAACCTAAACCACAAACAACAGAAATGAACTCAGATCAGCAACAAGACCAGTAAGTTCTTCTCACATACATCAAATTAAAAAGTTGTATACTAACTTAGAGTCAAGACTACCATAAGGCATGCAAAAAATTCAGGGAAAATAAAAAGTGAGATATTATGCTGTTAGAATAGACAGTTAGCATTGGCATGGTACAATAAGCAAAGCATAATGAGCTAGATAAAGCCCGTATCTTTAGAGCTAAAGAATGAATCCATTTCCACCAATTTAGAAAAACAAGTAATCCGAAAATACAAGTACACCAACTAATCAAACAAAAATTCGCCATCCTCCATGGACTTCAAATTCCTCTTATTTGTGTTTGTTATCATTAAGAATCCGTATAAATTGAAGATACATTAAAATAATGTTTAAATTAATAAGCACACATCTAATCTATCGATGAAAACTGTAAATAAAAAGAAAAGCTCCAAAATAACATGTATAAGAAAATAAGAAAACTAGAAATAACCTCTTCAACGGCCTTTTCTCTAAGCCGTTCAGAAAACCTCAAGGCCTTGATCTCCGCCTGGGCCTCTCCCAACTCTCGCTCCTTATCTGCACAAACACAAACACAAAAACCAAGAAAAGAGAATCAACACGCAGCCCATCCAAATCAGCTGGAAGCGCACCGGATCAAGCCGCATTCCGCACCTCGGACATCGTTCTCGAGCCGATTGAGCTCGACCTTGACCGGATCCGAGCCGTGCAGCAGGTTTATGAACTCGTCGGCATCCAGGCTCGGCCTCACCGACGCCCTCCTCCGCGACGAGCTCTTCCCCTCCTTAAACGATCCCGACACCGCCAGTGGCGCCGGCGGCGTCGGAGTAGCTGTCGGCTCCGCACCGCCATTGCTCGTCTCCGGCGCCACCGCTCCCCCTTCTTCTGACAACTCCGCCATAGCTGATCTGACCGATTCTACTACCTACGAATCTCACATCCAAATGCACCTCGCTCTCAGGATCCAGAAGCTAGGGTTTCGAATCAGATTATATATATATGATACAGATATACAGTTATACAGATATATATATAGAGAGAGAGAGAGAGTGGGCTTGAAAATGGTGGTATAGCGTGAGTGAGAGAGAGAGAGACAGAGAGGGGGAAGTGCTTTTTGGGTGTTTCTCTCTCTAAAGGGATTGTGATTTAAATCTGGTTGTATCTCTGATTAGTGTTTCTCTCTCTAAGAGAGTGTCAGTAGTGTGAGGGGAGAGAGAGAGAGAGTGATTAAAAAAAAAATTCAAATAAAAAAATGTGGGATTGGCAGAGACGCTTTGCTGTTAAGCAGAGAGTGGTGCCTCAGTGCATCAAGGGAGTTTACATAGCTCTAAAATACTGCTACCGGTATTGTTTTTTCAAATAAAAATACATGGCATTGGCAGGGACGCTTTGCTGTTACGCAGAGAGTAGCCTCTTCAGCGCCTACGGGGACTTTCTTTTAGCTCTAATACCACTTTTTTAAAAAATAAAAAAATAAATAATTGCTCTAATACCACTTAGCGTATCTGCATTTATTTCTATGATAATATGAAAAACATTCTGTATTTTCACGTCTATTTTCCAATTTTAACAAGAAAAAATATCTAATAACTAATGTTTGTGCCTCTATCGATTTTGACTTTTGCGTGACAAATAAATGGGCACATTTTTTCAATGAATTATCCTCCGTACCACATTTTTATTTTTACAACTATTTTACAGTACTGATATAACAATTTTAATTGATTCTTAGAATTTTTTTTTTTAAGAATAAATGATCTAATAGTTGGTTAAAACTGTCATATCCGTATTGTAAGATAATTGTAAAATAAAAATATAATTTCTAATATTACTCTGTTACATAACAAAGAAAGGCAACAACTAAGTATAAGTGATGGGTGAGAATTCTACGAAGGAAGAGGAACAAGCCATTGCACCTGGGCAGCCAGAGTTAGGATTGAAGATGGGCACCATCCAATAAAGAGGAAATTTTCATTATCCAGTTATCCTCATCAGTATTAGTATTAGAGTAGTACTAATGGCCCATTTGGTTCGTGGAATATGTCTATGAAATGGAATGACTATTCCTATTGTAACTCTTCGATATTTGTATAACAAAACTATAAACAGAAACCTCTAATTTTCGCGTGACATTACTACATTAAAGATAAAAACTCTCGTAGTGAAATATATATATTTTTTTGGGGTAATTACCTTTTCCCCCCATGAATTACCAAAAAATGCGCGATGCCCCTATGAACTACCAACTCAACCAAAATAGAGCATTCAACTACCAAAGACAACCATTTTCCCCACTTCCGTCAGTCAAAGGAGTTAAAACAAACGGTCAACGGGTCATGTAACCGTCACACGCCGTTTTACCCTCATTTTCTATCTCTTTTCCCCCATGAACTACCACCATCTTCCAACATGCCCCCATGTAAAACGGTACATGACCCGTTGACTGTTTCTTTTAATCCCTCTAACTGACAGAAGGGGGGAAAATGGTTGTCTTTGGTAGTTGAATTCTCTATTTTGGTCGAGTTGGTAGTTCATGGGGGCATTGCGCATTTTTTTGTAGTTCATGGGTGGAAAAGGTGATTACCCCTATTTTTTTCTCTCTAAAAATCTTGGGAATAGCACGCATAACACATCAGAGTTGACTGAAATACCACGATATATTATAAACATAGCTTAGTTTTATATTACATGACGAATGCACTCATTGTGCATCAAATAAATGTCATAGACAGCACATAAACATACATAATAAAAGGGAAAAAAAAGACACTTTGCCCTCATGTTTTATCCATGGCCTGGTAATATACCCTCCAATGTACCAAAATTAAGAGATGACCTTCCTGAACTTGTCAACGTGTGGCAAGTTATACCTTCTGTCCATTCGCCCATCTATTTGGACTGAAAATTGGCACGTGCGTTGCACGCGACCTTTTAATGCATTTTCTCTTCCAAAATTGCCCTTACCCTTAACTAACTCTTAGTCAACCATCCCACCACGTGTCATCCAATTAAGTCCATCCCCTCTTCCATTGGCTCCTTGCCTCCGTGCTCTCTGTCTCTACTTCCAAGGGAGATGAGAATGAAGCTGGTGCCGTGCCAACGTGAAGAAATCATATATATATATACTCGAGGAAGACATGAAAAACCAAAAATTAGAAAACTCACTTGCTTTGCAAACGGTGTAGGTGGAATGATTTGAGGACCTTATGAAGGTTCTCATAAGTCAAATGGTTAGGCTCGAAGACGAACATGCCGGCGTTGAAGTACAAGGGAGGAGGAGGAGAACCCATTTGATCAACAGGCCATGTCACCTTCTCCGGGAACTGCTGGCAGTACCCAATCTTATGCAGCGGCGTGTGGCTCCATGTCTTCTCGCAAAAGCAGTCCATCACGGCGTAGAAGTAGCCGTTCGGTGTGTCAAAGAGATGGTCTATGTTCTCGAACACTTGAATATCCGCATCCAAATACATCATCTTGTTGTACTCCTCAAACTGCAAATAAAGTGTAAAGCATGTATATATAGCGTACTTACATTCCAAATACGAAGCTTGGAGTAGTTGATAACGTGGTAAGCCATAACAAACTTGTTAGTATTTTATATTGGCGACACTCTGGATAACCAAAAACACTTTATGTAATAGTTGTAATTTAACAGGATGGTCGGTTTTCAATTCAAAATCTTCATGTATTCAGACAGTGTTCAAATCAAGGCATGCAACTGATCACAAGCTTCTAGAAGATGTCCATGAAAAGTCCTTGCAAATTCCAAGCCAAATCAATTGGTTCCTGTGCAACCGTCCAAACGAACCTTTGATGGCGTCCGAACACCCTGCAGTGTCTTACAGATAACGATGAAGACGTTCGGATGTTAGAGCAACACCGTTCGGACGCTAGGTCAATCATTGTTCAACACAAAGTTGGATTTCAAAAGTCGACATTGATTGGGAAGTCTCTGCAAGCCGTCCGGACGACGTGGCAACACATCCGAACACTGTCCAACATTTCAGAATATTCCAGTGTTCCGTTCGAACGCTACAAGGAGTTATAGCGAAGACTGTCCGGAAGCTCGGTCAAGCCGTCCGGACGTGGACTTGATAAAGATAGAATTGCGCTGTTTCTAAAAGGATATCGCAAAAAACTGTCTGGACATGGCTAACTTCCGTCTGGACGCTTGATAGCCAGAGCCCGAATCTCAGCAGTTTTAGGTTTCCTGTAAGCCTATAAATAGAGGGCCCTAGGCTTGTAAATTGTACAGAATTCGGTATTGAATTTTCTTAGCTTTGAGAAGGTGTTTAGGGAGAATCGAAGATCCGCTAGCTCTCAAGCCGTTGCCGGTGTGTGCTCAATAGTTTGTGTGAAGTCTATCTTAGGGGTCGGCCCTAAGGTAAAGGAATCCATAAAAAACCCATTCAGATAGGAGATCTGGTTGGGAAGCATTCACGATAAGCTTCGTGTCAGAGTTAAAGGTACGACTACTGTATAAGGGTATGTGAGTACGACTGTCTTGTAACTAGCTTTGTTTTTGGATAGTAGAGTTCCTGGGTTTGGCTGCCCCAGAGTGGTTATTTCTCTTCATAGAGTTTCCACTTCGTAACAAATATCTTGTCTTATTTAAATTTCGCAATTAATATATTTTGTTGCATACAAACACACATACTTGGTTAAATTAGAAGTTAATATTTTATTTTCAATTGCTATCAGAGCCTGGTACACTCTGTTTTAGATTTATTTCTTGAGTGTATTCTTTTGACTTTTGTTTTGATTATATTTTAATGTCTCAAAATCTTAATTCAGTTCCGCCCTTTGATAGGACAAACTATAGCTATTGGAAAGCCCGCATGCGCTTCTTTTTAAAATCAATTAATGTTTGGAAAATTGTTGAAATTGGTTGGATTAAACCAGAAGAAGCAGACGAAATTACTGTTACTCAAACAAGCCCGCGACTTTCCAACGATAAAGCCCTTTATGCACTATGTCAAGCACTTTCACCATTTGAATTCACAAGAAATTTCAAATTGCTAAAGATGCACGGCAAATTCTAGAAACAACATATGAAGGCACAAAACTGGTAAAATCTGCCAAGCTTCAAATGTTGATTTCTAAATTTGAAGAAATTAAGATGCTAGAAGAAGAGACCTTCGGAAAGTTTTACACTAAGGTTAGTGACCTAAGAAACTTGATGGTGAGTCTTGGGAAGCAAATTTCGGATGTAAAACTCATCCAAAAAATACTAAGATCTTTGCCTGAGCGTTTCAGGATTAAGGTGACAACTATAGAAAAAAGCAAAGATCTGGAGGAGATGAAGATTGAAGAGCTGGTAGGATCTCTTCAGACATATGAATACTCCTTACCTCTAGTCAGAAAGGCAAAGACTATTGCCCTCAAGGCATCTAAGAAGTAATCCAGAGTTTCATCTAACGAAGACTTTGACATTGATGAAGATGCAGTGGCAATGTTAGCCAAGAACTTCGAGCGATTCATGAAAAGTAATAATTTCAAGAAGAAGTTCTCTGACAGACTAAGAAAAGCTCCCTATACAACTGATACAGAAGAAGCAGAGAAGAAAGATCCGAGGGGTCCCAAATACTTCGAATGTTCAGGTTTTGGACACATCAGGACTGAATGTGAAAATCTAAAGAAACAAAAAGGGAAAGCCTTTAATGCAACTCTCAGCGATGAATCTGAGAAGGAAGAAGAAACTCCTGAGGAAGAAAAATTCCTGGCCTTCGTGGCCGCACATGAAGAAAATGAGGATTATCAGTCCTACTACTTTGAGAATAATGAAGAAGAAGATATGCAGTCAGCCTATCAACTTCAATATGTTGAATTCCTAAAGATGAGGGAGAAATACAAATAGCAGGTACTAGAGTTAAACAGCCTCAGGACTGAAAAGACATCTATGCTCATGAAGATCAATGATTTAGAAGAGAGGCTTCTGGAGACACAGCTGCAACTGGAGAGAGTCTCAGACGAGAAGCTTATTCACATGCTCTCCATTCAGAAGTGCCTAACAGACAAGACCGGCCTAGGATATGTTCCTCCTTCTACTTCTGATACTCCTTCTACCTCACAGACTATTTTTGTGAAGCCAATTATTCCCGAATCTCTACCCCCAATTCTGGATAAGGGAAAAACTGTAATGGAAGGGGAAATACCTGTCATCCCTCAGCCTCTGGCCAAGCTTTCTATCAGAAGAAAGCCTCCCATATGCCATAACTATGGCGAGTTAGGGCACATCAGACTTAAGTGCCCTCATCAGCAAGTTCAGAGGAAGAAAAAGTGGCAGGCTCCTAAAACTCCCATATGTCACCAATGTGGAGTTAGTAGTCATGTCATACCTAAGTTTCCTCCACCTAAGCCTCCCAGGCAGCATAGATCTCCGCCCATAAATCATGCTCCAAGGCATCAGCAGCTGCAGAATCTTATTCAAGCAAAAAAGACTTGGGTTCCCAAAAAGCTGTAATTGGAAAAACAGAAGACCGTAGAAAGCGAAATTTGTTATGAAGGAAATTCTCCTGCCAGTTCTTTCATGCAAGATCTGGTCAGATTTCTAACACTATAGCTAAAGAAGGAAGGACATGACAAAGATGAGGACACCCACTCCCCGAGGGGGAGCAGACATACCTAGTAGGTAAGATCACACATGCCTAGGATTTTGGTTCCTAAATCCTAGAGCATGACAAGTTCACTTGCATATTTTTTATCATCTTATAAAAACTTTGCATGTTGTTATGGAACTATCGTTTCTATCCTTATATTCCCTTTTGTTTGTCTTCAGGAAATTCTGCAGGAATTAAATAGGAATGATAGTAAAAGCATGTCGAGCAGCTCCTTTTCTATCTTGTTACTTTCAAACCTCTCTCCCTGGGGTCAGGTTTGTTTCTACCTTACATGCTTGGTCTATACTATCCTCTTTATTGTGAAGCATGTTTGTTGTTTATGTTTTTTTTAATAATAATAAAAAGGGTGGGGGGGGGGGGGGGGGGGGGGGTTAAAGGATGTAGAGTTTTATTGTTCCATTATATAGCTTCCAGATATCTTATGTATGTTTAACTGATGTCTCAGTTTTTGATGCATTTATTCGTTAGCCTTTATATAACTGAGAGTTTCTCTTGATATCTGCAAAGTTTTCCAGTGGCATCCATAATAGATAGTTGTTTTTCTCATGCGATGAAAAATATGCACTTTTCAAAGGCTCCCTTAACGCTCTCCTCTGACTTTTAGCTTTTGAAATTTTTTTTAATGAGAGAGATTTTTTTTGCTAAGATGGTCAAATTGACCAACTCGCTAGTTGAACCTATAACCCATAAATTCTAGCATTCTTTCTAGGTTGCAGCACCAAGTGATAAAAAACATTCAAAGGTGAATAAATATGGATAAATAAAAAGATCCACTGCTTATATGCTATAAATCTGTTCTTGATATTGTCTCTATAGAAACAGTCAGTGACCAAATCATTGCGGGAATAGACAGTCATTAAAGGACAATGTAAAAGAAAATGTGCTGTAGCTTAAGGGGAGTATATCAGATGAGGGTGGCTAGGCCCTAGTAAAATAAGGTTTGACTCTAACGTTGATTTTCTCTCTTCTCTAGAAAATTCGAGTGATTTAGGTCATATCAGTGAAATTCATACCTTTTTTTTTAGAAAGCCTTCACACACACACGCACTGCTTGAGTTAAGTTTTCTATTGAAAAATGTCTTTCTACAGGGAAATTTTTGTGCTTATTGAATCCTAACTCTCAATTATATCTTAGTATATTTTTGAAATGCTAATTGAACTGGGATATCCGTTTTATATACATGCGTGTTCTGGAAATTATTTGGAAATATTTTTCCTGCTATTTTTCCTCTCCTTTTCAGATTTTTTTTGTGTGAAGCGTCTGGACGGTGGTTCTAGCTGTCCAGACGGTAAGGTTGATTCGTTTGGACGTCCCTCCTCCTTGTCCGGACGAGAGTGTTTTTGCGATCTCCTACGTGGCACTACGTCCGAATGTCACTTAAGTTCTGTTCGGATGGTGATCCCTGTAGGGTTATATCGCATTCCCCCGCCCCCCCCCCCCCCCCGCGCTGCAGCCTTCTCATTTAACCTTTTTGGTTCTTTTTGTCGTCTTATGCGTTTTTTCTATGCTTTTTATGCGTATTTCTCAAGTGCAAGTGTCATCTTTGCAATTTATCTCCACCCCAGGTATTTTATACTCTTTTACTAATTTACTTTAAGTTTTTATGCTTAAAATAGTTTGTTTTTGGGTTTCTATTATTTTGAGTTTAATATGTATTATTGCTAAAAATTCATTATTATTTGGGTTGAGAATTTGCATATTTGGTTCTTGATATTGTTTGGGTTGTGTTTCTTGTTGTTGTAATTTCTGGGATAGTCCATTTTACAGCCGTTACAATGCCCAAATTTTTTTTTTTTGGACTAATAGGAATTAATGCTTTCATGGATTTGTTTCTGTGATTTTTTTTAGTCCAGAAAATATGTCTTCAGATGACTCTCCTCCTCGAGTCAGTTGCTGACAAGCTGCGCCGCATGCAATCGCAGCAGGTCCTATCAGAGTGGAATCTCCTCAAAGCAGATATGAGGGATCCAGTTCTGCTCCCCATTGCTTAGATGCTACTGGAAAACCACTGGGAGTACCTATACGACTGTGCCTGCCCGGCCTTTCCCAGACTGGTACAGGAGTTCTATGGCAACATGATCATCATCCAGGATGATGACAGAGGACTCATTATGCAGACCATGGTCAGAGGACAACCAATTCAGATTGAACCGCAGCTTATTAGTGTTGTGATCGGAGTACTTGTGTTACCAGTATCCGGAGTTCCTTTTCCTGATGAGGCTCCCAACATTGATTTCCTGCATGATTTCTTCGAGACGAGACCACAGAGAGACGACAAGTCCCACTCCCAGATCAACATCAGTGCTTTTGCTCCTATGCACCGATTTTTAGCAAAGGTTGTCGTGACAAACCTTTGGCCTCAAGGTCGTCGGAGTGAGCTTACTCTCAAGAAGGCCACCCTTCTCTATGCCATTGTGATGTGGACTCATTTTTGCTTGTGCAAGCATATCTTGCACACTATGCTCGAGGTTCGAGACGAGATTAACACGAGTCTATTTTTTGGGTGTTTAATCACTCAAATCTGTCTGCAGGTCGTGACAGATATTTCAGACTCTGAGCCCAGATCACGGATTCTAGATCCTCTTGGCATTCAGACCCTCATGAAGTCGAATACGCAGTTGCGGCATGAGGCTCAAGGTGATGTTCCTCAGCCTCCATCAGTTCCCCCACCAGCAGCTACATCATCATCACAGGTTGTGCCTCCTATATTTGATATAGATACTGCATTTACTCAGCTTATGTCATCCATGGGAGCTCTCCAGCGTGAAGTTAATCTTATAGGAGAGCGTGTAGAACAATGTCAGATTGACATCAGGGAGTGCCTGTAGTATCATCACCCCAAGCCTGATGATGAGGACTGATTTTTTTACTTATTATTGTTTGTATTTGAACAATTTTAAATTTGTGTTGACCATTTGTGTAGTTATTAAAACGCTTATGGTTTTAATTAATACTTTGTTTATCCTTTGTCATTGTGTGACAAAAAGGGAGAGTATTTTTTGGTTTATTTTGGTATTTAGACCGGGAATGTATTTCTAAACCGGTTAAGTGTTTTTGTCCCAGAATGGCCAAATGGGGAGTTTGTTAGTATTTTCTATTGGCTACATTCTAGATAACCAAAAACACTTTATGTAATGGTTGCAATTTAACAGGATGATCGGTTTTCAATTCAGAATCTTCATGTATTCAGACAGTGTTCAAATCAAAGCATGTGACTGATCACAAGCTTCTAGAAGATGTCCATGAAGAGTCCTTGCAAATTTCAAGCCAAATCAACCGGTTCCTGTGCAACCGTCCAGACGAGCCTTTGAAGGCTTCCGGATGCCCCGCAGTGTCTTACAGATAACGATGAAGATGTTCGGACGTCAGAGCAACATCGTCCAGACGCTAGGTCAATCATTGTTCAGCACAAAGTTGGATTTCAGAAGTCGAGATTGATTGGGAAGTCTCTGTAAGCCGTCCGGACGACGTGGCAACACGTCTGGACGCTGTCCAGTATTTCAGAATATTCCAGTGTTCCGTTCGAATGCTACAAAGAGTTATAGCGAAGACCATTCGGACGCTCGGTCAAGCCGTTCGGACGTGGACCTGATAAAGATAGAATTGCTCTGTTTTTGAAAGGATATCGCAGAAAATCATCTGGACGTGGCTAACTTCCGTTCGGACGCTCGACAGCCAGAGCCCGAATCTCAGCAGTTTTAGGTTTCCTGTAAGCCTATAAATAGAGGGCCCTAGGCATGTAAATTGTACAGAATTCAGTATTGAATTCTCTTAGCTGTGAGAGGGTGCTTAGAGAGAATCGAAGATTCGCTAGCTCTCAAGCCGTTGCCGGTGTGTGCTCAACAGTTCGTGTGAAGTCTATCTTAGGGGTCGGCCCTAAGGTAAAAGAATCCATCAAAACCCCTTAAAATAGGAGATCTGGTTGGGAAGTGTTCACGATAGGTTTCGTGTCAGAGTTAAATGTACAACTATTGCATAAGGGTATGTGAGTATGACTGTCTTGTAACTAGCTTTGTTTTTGGATAGTGAAGTTCCTGGGTTTGGCTACCCCAGAGTGGTTTTTTCTCTTCATAGAGTTTCTGAAAAATTAAAATGACTTCTAACACAAAGTAAGTGTGTGTGTGCACAAAGTGTTAACAAAATATCAATGTGGAATTTAAAAGACATAAGAATTTTTGTTAACGAAGTGGAAAACTCAATATGAGAAAAACCACTCCGGGGCAGCCAAACCCAGGATATCCACTATTCAGAAGACAAGACTAGTTACAAAGTAGTAGCATTCACGTACCCCTGATGCAGTGGTCGTACCTTGTACTCTAATGTGTAGCCTAACACAAACACCTCTCAACCATGTCTCATACCTGAAGGGGTCTTCAATGGAATCCTTTACCTTAAGGCCAACCCCTAAGATAGACTACAGATCAGGGCAGCAACAACACACACAACAACGACTTTAGAGAGACTAACTTAGCTCAATAATCTCACAATATAACTCTCTAAGCACTAATGGAATTCAATACTGAATTCTTGCTATTCTCAAGCCTAGGGACCTCTATTTATAGGCTGAGGGTTCAAATGAGCATCTGGCTTGATAAAACCTAGGTGCCGCTCGGACAGTAGTCATAGGGCGTCCGGATGGACAACTATGCGATTAGCTTTTCAAAAATTTCACTGAAATTCTTTCCTGATTTGAGCCGCGTCCGGACGGTGGTTCTCTGTCGTCCGGACGGTCGCACTTCCACTGCAAGTAATTTCCATACAAAGGCTTCCCGCGTCTGGACCAAGGGGATGGTCGTTCGGACGGTTGATCTGTTGCACTCAATTTCCATATCTAATGCTCGCGCGTCCGGACCAAGAGGATTGACGTCCGAACATCTGGATTTTGTATGCGATACTTGCCTTATGGATGAGCGCGTCTGGAAGGAAATCCACGTCGTCCAGACGGTTGCAGTAATCTTCCCTAACTGTGTTTTGGAAGGAAATCCCACAACTGGTTGAACACTGAGTGTCGTTCAGACGTGCTGCTGAAACATCCGGACGGATGCAAGCTGGAGTAGTTAGAAGCTTCTCGACACAGAGGAAGGTCCGAACGGATGATGCTTTGGACAGTTGGGCGTCCGGACGGTATGTCATGTCGTCCGGACGGCTGGCAGGGAACTGAATTTTCTGACTTGTAAATTGTGCAGAATCTTCTGGAAGCACTCAGAATAGCGGAATTCCTGTTAAAATCATCATTACAAAGAAGTGATTTTGTCCAACAGAATGTGGCCAATTACAAACTAACAAACTCCCCTTTTGGCCATTTTGGGACAAAAAGTCACTTGACCGGTTAAAAATACGATCTCGGTCCAAATAAAAATTACTCCCCTTTTTGTCACAAAAGGACAAAGGGTAAAACAGAGTAATGATAAAAACCACACAAAAATTACTCCCCCTAAAGGTCCCAGAAAGACCAGGGTAAACAAAGTAATAAAATATCTAGGAGTTTAAACAAATGTAGCAAATTATCAAAAAGATAACACAAATGTCTCCAAATATATCAAAAACTACAACGGGAAAAGAAAATCAGGATGCATCTGCCATCGGTGCATCGTCCTCGTCATCACTGCTGGACGGGTGATGGAACTTGAGACACTCCCGGAGATCAATCTGATTTTGCTCTATGCAGAGGTTAATTGAGTGAACCTCTTGTTGCATAGCTGAGATGGACTACTGCATATATGACATCGAGAGCTGCATGAACTCATGCCCCCCTGAATAGCGGCCAATGCCTCCATAATCTGAGAATAGCCGGCATCTTGCTGAGATGGCGGAATAGTCTGAGAAGAGGATGCCACATCTGGTATGCCTACAAGAATATGAGGAGGTGGGGGCACATCATCATCCTGATCATCTCTCTGTAGCTATGCATTGGACTTCATTAGAGTTTGCTTGTTGATAGGATCCTGGTTCTTCATCTTTGGCTTGCCAGCAATACTGATGCTTGTCTGTAGAATAATCTCTGTGAGTAGGCAGCCAAATGGGAGACCGGTATTGCCCTCATCACGGGCCTCCAAAATAATGCCCAAAATATGCTTGCACAAGCAGAAAGGCAAGCGAAGATTGATAGCATACACGAACTGGGCCCTCTTCAAAATCAGGTCACTGTGCCTGACATGCGGTGTGGGGCAGATAAGGCGTCGATCCTAATGGTGGTGGCGCGCTCCTCTCCTTGGGGAACAACATGAAAGAATTCGCTGAGATCATCCAGAGAAGGAGGGATTACCACCTCATTATAAGAGCTGCGAGGAATCTGGAGAACAGGTACTACTATGAATTGACTGATGATCGGGGGATCAACAGTGATAGTATGCCCGCCTACAATAGACTAAAGCACCAATCCGCGGTCATCATCCTGAACCACCTTGAGGTTGGCATAGAATAGCCTGACCAGCCTGGTGTACACAACACAGGCACATGTGTGTAGATACCCCCAATGATAGGTCTGGATAGTGTAGTGGATACTGTCTAGAGGAGCCACCATGATATCAGACCGAACAACATTTTTCTCAGCAATGACTGGTCGGTCCATAATTTTAGCTCTAAGGGCTGCCCTATCTCCCTCTGTCCTCTATTGAACTCTGCGCTGTGGATTACCTGTAGACATGATTCTGCAAAAGAAACCAACAAGATTTGCCAATAATAATCCAAAAGAAATATTCTTGTTAGTGCACATAGAAAATCCGGCATTATAACGGCAGTAAAAAAGACTTTTCAAAAATTACAAACAGGAAATATCATAATATAGTCCACAATAATACCAAACCAGATAATCCCAACACAGTAGATATCTCAAATATGCATAAAAGGATATTCTAACATTCCCAAAATAAACTCAATAACATTCCCAAAATAATCACTATTCTAACAATTTAAAAAAAAAAACTGAAAAGAATAAAGTTAACTAGAAAAAGTACATGTAATGTGGTGAGTAATGCACAAAAGGACAAAAGAGTGCAAGAAAATGCAAAAACTCTCAAGAAGTCACTCACTAGAAGCCAAAAGAGGAAGAGATATTGTGGGGTAACTTTAGAAATGCGGTGGCCAGGGGTTTATAAAACTGGTGGGGTCCCCGTCCGGACGACTCATTAACCAGTCCGGACGCGCGTTGCCTCGTAAACTTGCGAACAGGCCGCGCGCGTCCAGATGTGTAACCTTACCGTCCGGCCGTCAGAGCCGCACGCGTCTAGACGTCTAACATAATCGTCCGGCCGATAGAGTCACACTCGTCTGGACGCAAAGAGAGGCCGTCCGGACGCTTCACACTGAAAAGACAGAAACTAAGGGAAAAATTAGCAGAAAATATTTTTCCTAAAGTCAGCTTCAGAACACGCATGTATAATCAACTGATAAAGCAATCAGAGAGCATCTCAAAACTATGCAGAGATATAAAAGAGAGTTTAGAGTTCAATCAGCACAAAGATTTTCCTGTAGATAGAAAATTTAGATAGATTACTCAACTCATACAATGCGTGTGTGTGTGAAGACTTTTTCCACAAGGTATGACTATCACTGATGTGACAAAAAGCAACCAGATTTTCTAGACCAAAGAGAAAATCAGTGAAAGATTAGTCAAAAGTCAAACCTTATTCAGTACTAGGGCCTAGCCACCCTCATCTGATACACTTCCCCTAAGATGCAGCACCCAATTGTTTTACTTGTACCATGAAGGACAAGGTAAAATTTTACTTGCACCATGAAGGACAAGGCATATTGCAAATTCAGCACATAAGCAGAAAATATACATATATAGCGCATAATTCATAAGAGTAACTGCTTGATTCTTTTGATGCTGCAACCTAGAGAAAATGCCAGAATTGTTAGGTTCTAGGTTCAACTAGCATTTGATTTGGCCATCTTATCAAAAACCTCTTCTCTTATCTAGAATTTCTAGAAGCAAAAAGTCAGAGAAGGAAAGATGTACCTTTAAGGAAGTCTTGGATAGTGTACATTTTCATCGCATGAGGAAAGAAGCTATCCAACTTTTGCATATACAGGAAAACACTTGGCAAATATAATCATAAACTCTCAATCATATCTAAGCAAAGTAGATTAATGCATAAAGAATTGAGATATCAGGTGAAAACACATGCAATATCTTACATGCCAAGAAAAAAAAATATTCCTGTAATTTCTCCCTTTTTTTATTATTATTAAACAAAATGCTATATGGAGATGCCATCATATAACATGCAAGGCATGATCAAACCTGTGTAAGCTCGATGTTGCCAATACAGAAAAACAGTCACTCGACCTGCTTTTTCTGTCTTCCCCAAATAGTACCTGCAATATTCTCTCAAAAGAAATAGGGGACAAAATAAAACTGGTTCCTAGATTGCATAATAAGCACAAAATATAGCAAGTAAAAGTCAAGCAATCAAACCTGATGCCTTAGGATTAGGAACCAAATCCTAGGCATGAACACCTTTTCCTACTAGGTGCGTCCATTCCCCCTCATGGGGTGAATTTCATTCTTCTTCTTGACCCAAGCTTGCCTTCCTGTGGGTGGTTGCTGGCAGGACTTCATCTATTGACCCATCCATTCCATCATGCTTTGCATCCAAATAGGTGGCTCCATGCCGTATTGATCATCTTCTACCTTCTGCAGCCTTTTGAAGTGCTTGGATTTGGTCTTGGAGTTGCCACTATGATTGGCAGGTACAAATCGTTGCTGAGGCCGCTGATGTTGTGATGTCAGGTGCCATGGTGCATGAGACCAAGGAGCTTGATATTGAAGAGCCTGATACCTTGGTGATTGATGGTATGGAGCCTGATACCATGGAGTCTGATGCTGGGTCAGAGGTCTAGTGCCATGATTAGCTTGTCTGGGCACTTCTTTCTTGACCTTTGCTTTCTGTGCTTTTAGAAGGGAGCACTGGGGTCGAACATGCCCACTTAGACCGCAATGATGGCATATAGGAGATCTTCTGATGGAAGGGGGCTTTTGAGTGCCCAGAATATCTCAGTTAAGCTTGTCCTTCCCTTTATCTTCAATAGTGGGGGGAGACTTTAGGACTGCAGGCTTAACAAAGATAGTCCTGAAGTAGAGGGAGTGTCAGAGGGAGGAGCTACATACCCGAGACCAGTCTTGTCGGTTGGGCTCTTCTGAATTGATACCATGTGAGTCAGCTTTTCATTAGTGACTCTCTCTAATTGGAGCTGTGTCTTTAGTAACTTCTCTTCTAGCTCTTGTATTTTCTGCAGCAAAGAACTCTTCTCAGTCTGCAGACTGTTCAGATCATGAATGTGCTGCTTACGATCTTCCCTCAATTTTTCAAACTCTATATAGAGGGTTTTGTATGCCTTCTTGAGTTCTTCCCCATCATCACTATGCTCCGAGTAATAAGAATCCTCCTCTTTTACATTGTATGCCTTCCCTTTGCTCTTCTTGAGGTTCCCACAATCAGCTCGTATATGCCCAAATCCTGAGCACTCAAAACATTTTGGACCTCTGGGATCTTTCTTCTCTTCTTCCTCAGGTTCAGCTTCTCTGGGAGCTTTCTTCATCTTTTCAGAAAACTTCTTCTTGAATCGGTCATCTCTCATTAGTCTTTTGAAATTTTTGGCCAACATAGTCACAGCTTTTTCTTCCTCCTCAGAGTCATCTTTAGATGAGGCTTCTACCTTTTTCTTGGAAGCTTTCAGGGCAATGGTCTTCAACTTTTTGACAGGGGGCAAGGATAGCTCATAAGTTTGAAAAGATCCCACCAACTCTTCAATCTTCATTTCTTCCAGATCTTTTCTCTCTTCAATTGTAGTCACTTTGATCCTGAAATGCTCAGGTAAAGATCTTATAATTTTTTAGATGAGTTTTACATCCGAGACGGGTTTCCCAAGACTCACCATAGAGTTTCTTAAGTCACTCATTTTGGAGTAAAATTCTCCAAATGTATCTTCTTCCAACATCTTAATTTCTTCAAATCTGGAAATCACCATTTGATGTTTGGCAGATTTTACAAGTTTAGTGCCTTCATATGTTGTTTCCAAGATTTGCCATGCTTCTTGAGCAGATTCACAATTTGAAATTTTTGCAAATTCAGATGGTGAAAGTGCTTGACAAAGAGCATGGAGGGCTTTATCATTAGAGAGCCGTGTGGTTTTCTGAGGGACTAGTTCGAGGGCTGCATCAGCTAGTTTAGTCCAAGTAGTTTCAACAATACTCCAACAGTCAATAGATTTAAAAAAGAACCGCATATGAGCCTTCCAATAGCCATAGTTTTTACCGTTTAAGGCAGGAGCAATATTCAGAGTTTGAGACATTTTAATAGTTAGAAGTCAGAGATAAAAAATAACACTCAAGAAATTAATCTTAATCAGAGTGTACCAAGCTTTGATACCGATTGAAAAATAAAAATGACTTCTAACACAAAGTAAGTGTGTGTGTGTGCACAAAGTGTTAACAAAATATCAATGCGGAATTTAAAAGACACAAGAATTTTTGTTAACGAAGTGGAAAACTCAAAATGAGAAAAACCACTCCGGGGCAGCCAAACCTAGGATATCCACTATTCAGAAGACAAGACTAGTTCCAAAGTAGTAGCACTCACATACCTTTGATGCAATGGTCGTACCTTGCACTCTAACATGTAGCCTAACACGAACGCCTCCCAACTAGGTCTCCTACCTGAAGGGGTCTTCAATGGAATCCTTTACCTTAGGGCCAACCCCTAAGATAGACTTCAGATCAGCGTAGCAACAGCACACACAACAACAACTTAAGAGAGACTAACTCAGCTCAATAGTCTCACAATATAACTCTCTAAGCACTAATGGAATTCAATACCGAATTCTTGCTATTCTCAAGCCTAAGGACCTCTATTTATAGGTTGAGGGTTTAAATGAGCGTCTGGCTTGATAAAACCTAGGCGCCGTCCGGACGGTAGTCATAGGGCGTTCGGACTGACAATTGTTCGATCGGCTTTTCAAAAATTTCGCTAAAATTCTTTTCTGATTTGAGCCACGTCTGGACGGTGGTGTCCTGTCGTCTGGACGGTCGCACTTCCGCTGCAAGTAATTTCCATACCAAGGCTTCGCGCGTCCAGACCAAGGGGATGGTCATTTGGATAGTTGATCTGATGCACACAATTTCCATATCTGATGCTCACACGTCCGGACCAAGAGGACTGACGTCCAAACGTCTGGATTTTGTATGCGATACTTGCCTTATGGATGAGCGCGTCTGGACGGGAATCCACATCGTCCGAACGGTTGCAGCGATCTTCCCATAACTGTGTTTTGAAAGGAAATCCCATAGCTGGTCGAACACTGAGTGTCGTCTGGACATGCTGCTGAAACGTCTGGACGGATGCAAGCTGGAGCAGTTCGAAGCTTCTCGACATAGAGGAAGGTCCGGACGGAAAGTTCTCGTTGTCTGGACGGATGATGCTTTGGACAGTTGGGCGTCCAGACGGTATGTCATGTCATCCGGACGGCTAGCAGGGAACTGAATTTTCTGACTTGTAAATTGTGCAGAATCTTCTGGAAGCACTCTGAATAGCGGAATCCCGGTTAAAAAACATCATGACAAAGAAGTGATTTTATCCAACAAAATGTGGCCAATTACAAACTAACAGTTTCCACTTTGTAACAAATATCTTGTCTTATTTAACTTCCGCATTTAAGATATTTTGTTGCACACAAACACACACACTTGGTTAAATTAGAAGTCATTATTTTATTTTCAAAACTGAATTTGGTTTTCAGACGGATAAATAGGCTCGATGGGCCATAAATTGCTTATGAATGAGAGTGAAGCTGGGGGTAAACATCCCTAATCTTTCTGTCCCATGGGATGCATCTAACATTTGAACATGTCTAAGTCAGTTGCGGAAACCTCCAAGGATGATATCACAATTACTCTTGGCAATGAGGATTGTGACAATAATATGCCCTTGTCAACTCTTCTAAAGAAGCCATTGACTTGATTGGAGCATTTCGTAACTATCCAAACAACAGTAGTGAAGGCATAGGGGAGTTTGATTCTTTGCCGCAATTGGACCTTTCCTTGAAAAGATCTCATCCCAGTGGCTTTTGGAATAAATATACTGAAGAAAGGCGTACCTGATGTGCAAATTTTAATACTCGCAAGCGCACTAATCGTTTGCAATATAGTGTATGTGCAAGTGCGAGATCGTATCCACAGGGAATTGTGTATTTGTGTTGCAAAAACTAATTTCTATTTAAACTAATTCTATTTTAACCTAGTTTCAAATTTTGTGAATAACAGAAAAATAAAATAAAACAAAAGAAAAAGTACTGAGGTTTTGGAATCCACACCCACCAAATCATAGCAACATATTCTCATGATTGTCAATACATATCCGAAGTTCTCACCGTAAAAATCTTATGTATATCCTACTATACTTCAAAAATTCATTAAATCATTCACTGAATCCGTTCTTTGCGCAAATCACAAAAGATATCCGGTTTTGAATCAAATCATCAAATGTATTCGTAGAACGAAACACAATGAATATCCAATGTTTTGATAAATGAAAAATCAAAGCAATCAATTAAATGAGACTATTCTCAAATCATCACATGTATCTGGAAATCACAATAGATATCCAAGAAACCATCTGAATAATTGAAAAGAAGTAGAACATTGAAAATATTAAACCCAATAAAATCGGATAGCATAAACTCTCATAAAAATATTGTTACTCTTCAAAGGTGAGGTTTCATCCTCAACCTTAGTTGAAAAGAAACTAACTACTCATTGATAAAAATAAAATACTAAATTTTATTAAGAAAATAAAATAAAGTAAAAAACTTACAAACTACTACAGGCCTTGGTGTGGCTGCAGGCTTGTGCCTCTCACCCTCCACACCTTTCAAGAGAAAATAAAACACACACACACACACACACACACACACACACACACACACACACACACACACACACATATATATAGGCTAAGTCCTGGGGTATTTCGATGCTTCTGATATGGAAAGAATTTGAGTCTCTCGGTCCCTTCATTTGGAAAGAATCACGTATATTGATGTCAGTGCTCCATGCGTGGAAAGAAATCAAGTGTTGATTTGGTTCTCCTTATGCATGCATTCCCCTCTCACGTACGTGATTTCAAGAGAAAAGAATTGGAAAGAATCAATTTGGCACTGTCTCGTGCTTCAGTTAAATCCCTTGCACCTCCACGTACGTCTCACGCAAAGTTACAAATCAGTGCCGCAAGGTATAAAAAAAACAACGTGCAGCTTTCCTTTTCAGTTATACGTGTTTCCCACTCATGTCCAATGCCAGGATTTGGAAAGAAATCCTGTATATATTTTGATGCACGGGAGTCACGAACTACTAGTAGATTCGGTCCCACAGGTCTATGCTTCTCATTGTTCATGGAAAAAGTCGTGGTTCTTTTATGGATAGAATTTGTTGCTGCCAGGGATGGAAAGAATAATGTGTTTTTGGTTGCCTAGCTGCATGGAGATCAACCCAGTTTGGGAATAAATCATATTCGGCGCTCCCTCAATCCTCAATAAAAGAATGTGTCTTCAATGTTGGCCAGCTCACGTGTCTTGGTTCCAAATTAATGCACTCAACGGCGCCTTCTTTTGGAAAGAAAAACATGCTTGCTTATGGGCTTCGTTCGGTGCTGCTGATAATGGAAGGGAGATATTTGCTTGATTTGGTCCCCACAAGTCTAGAAATAAAATTGATTTGCACTTTCATGGAAAGAAAGCTTGGTGGTCCAAATTCCGGTGAAGACAAAAAAAATTATTTCCTCTTCAATTATATTTTATTCTCCCCAATATTTCTTTCCTTTGTAAATCCACGAAAATACTGCTATTTTCTCTCAAAGACCTGCAAAACACCAAGACACTAAAACTAACAAAAAATATCAGAAAATAACAAAGCTAAAGGATTAACTAATTTAAATTAAGGGGTCTAAATACACAATATTTGTCACTCATCAGTACCCTCGGACATTCTCATATACAACAGGACCCCTCCTTCTGTGTGAATATGTTTTATCAGTCAAACCTTTAAAATATTAATTTTGAGCAGCAGCATGATCCACATAGTCAAAATACAAACAATGTTGCAAACTAGACTATACACAACAGCAATTTGTCATGCTCTGTTTTTTGAACATGAAACAGAGGACGTGGAGAATGCTTTTTTATGTCAAGGTAAGTTTTCCTACAGCAGCAGATTCATCAAGAGCTATTGCACTTGAGGAATTAGTTGTCATTGATATTAGCATTGCTCCTCAAGCTGCAATTTGCAGATAAGGAAACTAAAATAATCAAGGCTACATGTGCAGCCGCAGCAATGAAAGCTGAAAGCTTGTACAGATGGAATAGGCACAGATCATACAATCAAAGATCTTGGTATTATGCTACGTGGGCCCTTAGGTGGGCACAAAAACATGTGCCACGTGGGCACATGAAAACCATGCAAACAAAACAACGGATTCGACAAACAAAACCATGGGTTGCATGGCTAGCTTATTTTCTGCTTGTACAACCTTAGAAATGGTAATCTTCTTTTTTTGTGTCGTAGCTAGGTTGAACTTTGTTACAATTCCCTCATAGTATTGAAGCACCATGTCCATAAAGACTAATGGGTTTGTCAAAGGTTGTCTTCCTAAGGAACTAAAGAAAGTGCTTCGATGACTTCAAAAAAAAAAGAAAGTGCTTCGATCAATGGCTGGCGTGATTGATGATATGGGGGCTTGCATGTGATCCGATTAAGTGGTGCAATGATTGACGAGGTTTAACAAAAGAAGAGAAAAAAATGGTTGTCAGCAAGGTCTTGGTTCTGCTTTATGGTGAAGGCGTGGAAGTTTTCTTTAACAGGGACGATGAGGTTAGGACGTTTGAGTGCATGTCTCGGACGGTTCTGCAATGAACCAGTAGAATCCGTGGCTTTCTCGGACAAGGAAGCAAAGCAACTGGGTCAAAAATCTTCACCCGAAGCATTGACGGAGTGAGGAAGCCATTAATGGAGCTTTATCCAAAGCAATTCTGTGAAAGTGCCATGCGAGTGTGGTCTTTGCTGGATGTTGTTTTAAAATCAAAACACACCGTTTCATTTAAGAGCTAATGGGACAGGGGTATTTTTGGAAGCAGAAATGCATTAAACGGTCATGTCCGTTGCACGTGACCAACTTTCCGTCCAAACAGACCGGTGAGTGGACGGAAGGTATAACTTGTCACACATTGGCAAGTTCAGGAGGGTCATCTAACAATTTTGATACATTGGGGAGTATATCGCCAGATTGTGGATAAAACATGGGGGCAAAGTGTCTTTTTCCCATAATTAAACATGCTAAACATAAGCAAAGTTCAAGCTGTATTACATACAACAAAAAATAAACACAAACTAGCTCCTCAAAGGCTAGCACAAAATAAACAGAAGATGGTTCAATAATTATCAAAACTAGCAAAGGGATCATCGCCTTCCCCTTCTTGACCTGTATCGAAAATTATTTAAATATGACATTATCATATTTACATAGGCACAAACAAGCGAGTCTTCCATTTTCATAGTATAAGAGACCGTTGGATTATTGAAATAGTTTTAGAAGATAATGAATGTATGAATATGCATCGTAGTAGCCAATTGGCTTGAGTCTTAGATTTTATATATTTTCGCTCATCTCGTACCCAAGCTAAATACCGGTTAGTCTTAGCGACTGTTAAAGCTTCCACTTATAAAGTTTACATGTTTACTGTTGGAAGCCTACCGGTCCCAGCTTAGTTGCTTATTAAAAAACCTTTGGACTGTTATCACTTAGTCCACTTATTTGTCATTTCCCCCCTACTACTCATTAGTTTTGTTTATAGCCATCATCTCAACTATTTTTTTTTCTTTGGCACAATATGCATTTCATAAGCAGTTATCCATAACAATAAATAAGTAAAACATCAATCATTTTAGTAATGAAACATAGAATCATTTCTTAGTAAGTACTTCCATACTTACACTTAGTATAGATTTCTTAGCTCATTCTTTGCATTATATATATATACACACACACACACAAAGAACATAATACATTTATCATTTCTTTTTCTAAATAACATGTTGTTTTAGACCCTTTACTCTTTATATTTATTATTATCTATCTCTTTATTTTTATGTGACAATTAATAATATAAAGACGATCACTTATAAGAATCCAAATACGAAGATTAATGTTTAAACATTGAAGCAAGCGTAAAGCCTTTGGTGACATAATTTTTAAACATGAAACTTAAGTAAAGACACATTAGAAGGACTTTAAAAGTAAAAACGATCACTCACAATTGTCTAAACATTAAGATCAATGGTTAAACGTACAAGCAAGATGCTACAACACTTAAACAATAATCTTAACATAAAGATATATCGTAAGAATAAGAAAAGTAAAGATAATCACTCACAATTGTCTAAATATCAATATAAACTCATTCTATTCATGATGACAAAATGTAAATACGATCAACTCATGCTATTCATGAGGACAAAATTTAGAGACAATATATGTAAATGTAATAAATGTAAGAAATAGTTTATGTTTACACTTATCTTTCTTTGTTAATATTTTAAGCTTATTGGGTCCTTAAACAATGTATTAAATCAAAGAACACAATATAACTAGAAAAGAAAGAATGCTAAGAGAGTCATAAAATATTCTTTCAAAGCTGATAATATTTATTGACTTCTAATTTAAACCTAGTGTGTGTGTTTGTGTGCAAACAAATATCTTAAATGCGGAATTTAAATAAGACAAGATATTTGTTAAGAAATGCAAACTCTATGAAGAGAAAAAACCACTCTGAGGCAGCCAAACCCAGGAAATCCACTATCCAAAAACAAAGCTAGTTATAAGACACTCGTACTCACATAACCCTATGCAGTAGTCATACCTTTAACTTTGACATGTAACCCAACACGAATGCTTCCCAACCAGATCTTCCACCTGAATGGGTTTTTGATGGATTCCTTTACCCTAGGGCCGACCCTTAAGATAGACTTCACAAGAACAACTAAGTACACACTGGCAATGGCTTGAGAGCTAGCGGATCTTCGATTCTCCCTAAACACCCTCTCAAAGCACTATGGAATTCACCACCGAATTCTATACAAAACACTAGCCTAGAGCCCCCTATTTATAGGCTTCAAGAGACCTAAAAAACTGCTGAGATTTGGACTCTGGCTGGCGAGCGTCCGGACGGAAGTTAGCCACGTCCAGACGATTTACTGCGATATCCTTTCAGAAACAGCGTAATTTTATCTTTATCAGGTTCACGTCCGGACGGCTTGACCGAGCGTCCGGACGGTCTTCGCTAAAATCCTTTCAGCGTTCGAACGAAACTTTGGAATATTCTGAACTATTAGACATCGTTCGGACTTGTTGCCACGTCGTCTGGACGTCTTGCAGAGACTTCCCAATTAGTGTTGACTTCTGAAAACAGACTCCTTGTTGAATACTGATTGACCTAGAGTCCGGACGATGTTGCTTTGACGTCCGGATGTCTTCAATGTTTATCTGTAAGACATTGCGGGGTGTCTAGACGGTCTTGCCCTAGCATCTAGACGGTTGCACTTTTGTCGCACGACTTTCCTTTCCAAGGATAGCGTCTGGATAGGAACACCACATTGTCCGGACGGTTGCAGTTGTCTTACCATATCTGTGTCTAAGACAGAAACCCTAGTACACGTCGAACACTAAATGGCGTCTGGACGGTATTGCCACGTCGTCCGGACTGATGCACTTGAACACTAGATTCTTCTCGAACTCTTAATAGCGGCCGGACGATTTGCCATTACGTCCGGACGGATGCAATCTTGAACAGTTCGAAGTTTCTAGACACTGATGGGCGTTCGGACAGAAAGTTCTCGTCGTTCGGACGGATGTTGCTAACTGATGAGTGTCCGGACAGGAACACCACATTGTCCTGACGGTTGCTTGGGATCTGACTTCGCTGAGTTAGAATCTGCACAAAATCTTCCTTGAATACTGAAAGAGCCTTCATGAAGCTTGTGACACTTGCAACTTGTCATAATACGGCTATTTCCACATCAACGAAATAAACTCTGAATATCTGAAGATTCTGAAATATACGGCATCCCTGTGAAAGCAGCAACATTACATAATAGTGGTTTTGTCAATAGAATGCTGCCAATCAAAAACTAACAGATTTTATATTTTGTACTAATTTGGGATATTTATTACATTGCATGTAATTTTTGGGAAGTCCATTTTACAGCCGATTTTTTTTATGGAACTAACAAGCCTTAACTGTTTGTGGCGTTTTTTGGGCATATATTTCTTTGCATATTTTTTTTTCAAAAATATGTCTTCAGATAGCTCTCAAAGCCGGGTAAGATAGACGACAGAAGAAGGAATTGTTGCCACCAGAGCTCGCATGGAGAATAGACAGCTGATTCCAAAGAGGAATATTCTTAGAGCCGATATTATGGTTGCTCCACTGGACTTCATTGCTCAGATGATCCAAGAAAATCACTGGGGTTACCTCTATAGCTGTGCATGCCCCATGTATCCTCGGCTGGTGCAGGACTTTTATGGGCACTTGGAGGTGGTACAAGATGCTGAGAGTGGGTCATTCTTCAGACTATAGTGCACGGGTACATTATCCGGATCGACCCTCGGCTTATCGGTTCCATTCTTGATGTCTCGATACTTACTATTGCAGCCAATCCTTTCTCAGAGGTATTAGAGCCTCATAGTTTGGAGCATATCATGGACTACTTTGATGCCCATCCTCAGGGCGAAGAGTAAGCACACTCAGACATCAAGATCTGTGCATTCTCTCCCTCGCACCAGTTGCTTGGGAAGATTGTTTTGCTCAATCTCTGGCCCACACCTCGTAAGAGTGAGCTTGTGTTAAAGAGGGCTCGCCTTGTTTATGCATTAGCTATGAGGATGCCATTCTGCTTGTGCAAGCACATCCTTAACACTATGCTTGATATGAGAGATGATCATTCTACATGGCTTCCTTTTGCGTGCTTGGTCACAAAAATTTGCCTTCAATTTGTGACATACATCTCTGCTGAGCCCAGGATACGTGTTCAAGATCCTCTTGCGAGTTAGACTCTCATGAAATCTAATGCTCAGCCCCAATTTAGGGGTCAAGGCGAAGCACCTTAGCCTCTTCCAGCTTAGGATGATCAACATGCAGTAGCCTCCTCCCCTCAGACTGCTATTCCTCTTCCATGGTATGATGTTGGTTTTGCTCAAATGATGGATATGTTGAGTTCCATTCAGTGGGGGGTAAGCTCTATCAATGTCAGAGTGGAGAAGTGCCAAATTGACATCCAGGAATGCCTTAAGCACCATCATCCATCTCGTGATGATGAGGATTGAGTGCTATTGTTACTGATTTTTTTTTTTTTTTTTTTGTGCTTTCTTGGCTCTTGTTTGAGACAATTTACTTTTATTCTTGTTATTTGGAATATTATTGTTTTTGCTACTCTGGATTTTATATATACTATGTTTACCCTTTGTTCTTTTAAACCGGTCAAGTGTTTTATGTCCCAAATTGGCCAAAGGGGGGTTTGTTAGTTTATTGGCTTCATTCTGTTGACAAAAACACTTTATGTAATGTTGTTGTTGTAAACAGGGCTACAGTATTATTCAGAATCTCCAGTTTATCAGAGTTTATTTCTCTAAAGATAGAAAGAGACTTATTATGACAAGTTCAGTGTCACAAGCATCAATAAGGCAATTTCAGAAGTCCCAGGAAAATTCTGCGTAGTTGACAACTCAGAAAAAGTTGAATCCTTTGTTTTCGTCTGGACGACCTAGTTATGCGTCCAGATGCCCTCCAGTGTCTAAAAGATTCTGACAAGCTCAGCGTTGCTTTCGTCCGAACGTCATGGCAACACGTCCGAAGGCTTTTCAAAGTTTTAGAAGATTCCAATTTTTCTTTGCAAACACGGATTGGGAAAGACAGCTTGCAACCGTCCGGACACGGCCATAATATGGAAACGCATGAAGCACGTCATGGAAAGGCAGTTGCATAGTTCACCGTCCAGACGCTCTATACTTCCGTCTGGAGGACGCCTAGAGAAATCCGAATTAGTGGCGATTTAGGTTTTCTAAGCCTATAAATAGAGGCCTCTAGGCATGCATTTTACACAGAATTCGGTATTGAATTCTCTATAGCTTAGAGAGGGTGTTTAGGGAGATACTATGAAGATCTGCTAGCTTTCTAACTGTTGCAGGTATGCGGTTACTTTGTTCATGTGAAGTCTAGCTTTGGGAGGAGCCCTAAGCTAAAGGAATTGATTGAAGACCCCTTCAAGTAGGAGACTTGGTTGGGAGGCGTTCACGTTGGGTTACGTGTCGTAGTGCAAGATATGATCGCTGCATAAGGGTATGTGAGTGTTACTGTTTTGTTACTAGCTTTGTCTTCTGAATAGTGGAATTCCTAGGTTTGGCTGCCTCGGAGTGATTTTTCTCTTAATTGAGTTTCCACTTCGTTAGCAAAATATATGTCTCATTTAAATTCTGCACTTGTGATATTTTGTTACACGTTGTTCACACACACACACACTGTAATTTAGAAGTCTATTTATTTTTCAATAATCTTTAGCACTGATATGGCAATGGCCGGACGGGTAAGTTGTGCTCTATTCCCCCCTGCGCCACACATCCCTCATTTCTCTCTTTTCTCTTGCGATTTTTTGAGTTTTTCTCGTGTCTTCTCATGAGTTTTCGTCCTTTTTTTTTTTTTTTTTTTTTTTTTTTTTTTTTTAATCTTTTTGTGCATTTTTTTCTCCATTCCAGGAACTATGCTCTATCCTTTATATTCCTTTCAGTTATTTTAACTGTTAGCATTTTAGGACTCTTTTGGAATATTTTGTTGAGATAAATAATGCATGGACCTACTTATATTTTTTGTTGCTAGGGTTGGTTTAATTTATTTATGTTGTTGGACTACTATTTTTCATGTGAAATTTTTTTGGGCATCTAGTTTATTGCCGTTATAATGCTGAAATTTTTCTGGGACTAATAAAATTTCATTGGTGTTATTTTCTTTGGCAACTATTTGGGTAATATTTTTGCAGAATTATGTCTACTAGCATCTCCCAGCCAGAGTGCGACAGAGGACAGAGGACAGAGGAAGGATAGGCTGCCACTATGGCTAAAGCGGCAAACAAGCAAGCACTTGCAGATAGGAACATCCTCAGAGCTGATGTTATAAGGCCTCCACTGGATTTCATTGTCGAGATTATCGAGGCAAATCACTAGGGGGTACTTGTACACTTGTGCAAGTCCTGTGTATCCCAGGCTTGTATGAGAGTTTTATGGGTGCCTAGAGGTCATTCAGGATGATGACCGTGGGATCATACTTCAGACCACTGTTTAGGGGTAGACTATTCAGATTGATCCCATGCCATCAGCACCATCCTTAGTGTTCCAGTATAGCGCCTTTCATTCAATCTGTTCTCAGAGGTCATTGAGGCTCCTAGCATAGAGCAGCTCAGGGATTTCTTTGATGCTCATCAACAAGGTGACAAGCGTGCTCATGCTCACATCAAGATCGATGACTTCTCTCCCCCACACCAACTGCTTGCAAAGATTGTTTTGAACAATCTATGTCCCACAGCTCGTAGGAGAATGCTAGTTCTTAAGAGTACCTAATTTCTTTATGCCTTATGTATGAGGATGCCTTTCTGCTTGTGCAAGCACATCCTCAACCATATGCTAGAGTTAAGAGATGATCATTCTATAGGGCTTCCATTTGTGTGCTTGGTCACGAAGTTCTGTCTCCAGGTTGTGACAAACATATCTACAGAGCCCAAGATAAGAGTACAGGACCCCTTTGGCAGTCAGACTCTCATGAAGTCTAATGACCAGCCGCGGCAAGAAGGTCAAGACGAAGCTCCTCAGCCTCCTTCAGTTCAGTTTGATCTACCTACCAGAGCTTCATCTTCTCAGACTACTCCTCTAACTCCACAATATGACGTTGGATTTGGGCAGGTTATGGTTGTTTTATGCTCTCTTTAGAGGGATGTCAGCTCTATTCAGCGGGAGGTTAGCTCTATTCAGCGGGAGGTCAGCTTTATCAGTACTAGAGTTGAGTAGTGCCAGCTAGATCTTTAGGATTGTCTCCAGTGCCATCATCCTTCTCATAATGACGAGGATTGAGTGATTGTTTACTCATTTTTTTTTTTGGAGTTTTGTTGGTTTATCTTGAGACAATTGTTATTGTTATTCCTGTTTTGAATATTTGTAAACTTTTATAACTCAGGTTTTTATTTACTCTATTTACCCTTGTCCTGCTAAGATATTAAGGGGGAGTATTTTATAGCTGGTTTTTCTACTCTATTTTACCCTTTGTCCTTTTAAGATAAAAACATGAAGTATTTTTGGTTTTGGACCAGGAATGTATTTTTAAACCGGTCAAGTGATTTTTGTCCTAAAATGGCCAAAGGGAGAGTTTGTTAGTTTGTGTTGGCATCATTCTGTTTGACAAAATCACTATCTTGTAAAGTTGTTGTTCTTATCAGGGATGCCTTATATTTCAAAGTCTTCATTTCAGAAAAGTGCTTCAAGATGTTCAAAGAAGATTCTGTGCAGATTCCAACTCAGAGAAGTCGGATCCTAATTTTCCTTCTAGACGGCCCAGTCATGCGTCTGGACATTGATAAGCGTCGAATGTTACACATTCAAGCCCCTTAACTTGCATATGTTAATTCCTTAGCATTGTTATTTGTTTGATTTTGTGTTGTTTTATTATTTTTAGGTTTTAAATAAACATGTAATTAACTCCATTGATTTTGGGCTTAAAGCACACTTTGGGAAGACCTAGAAGATGTGGTTAAGTTTAATCAAATCAAGGGAATGATTAAATCGAAGAGTGAAAATCGGATTGGATTCAAATTTGGATTCTGCACACGTCTCAGTATTTTGATCATAACTTTCTTCTCAAGTTTTGGATTGCAATGAAATTAGTGGCGTTGGAAATCTAATACAAAATGAAACAAATATGATAGAAATAGCTTTTCCCTAATTCGGAAGTTTACTATATAAAAATCACCCCACAATAAAAGACCGCAAATCTAGATGAATTTGGAATTCTTTTCCTACTTGGATTGAATTTTCAATCTCTTACTTGGACTAAGAGACTAAGTTCTGATTTTTCTTGGATTCCTAGGGCTTTTAGGCCTCTTCTATTCTCTATAAATCGACTCCTAAACTTCAAGAGAAGGTGTGTTTAGCTTTAGACAGAAAATTTTTCTTGGAGGCTTGGCAAGTTGAAGAGGAGAAGAACATGATAGGAGGCCATTCCAGCACCACGATGAGTGGCAAAATTCATAATAGGGTGTTGATGTAGCCCTTTCCAAGTAACGATAGTTTAATTGTATTTTAATTTGGAATTTTCTATATGCATGATGGTTGTATAATTGTGAGAATTGATCTTAATGTTTATATTCAATCATTAAAAATTTCTTAACACTGTCTTAGAAAGTCTTTTATATTGATTGAACTCAATCCTTCATATTTTTTGTGACTATGTGAATGATTATTATACAACGGTTTTAATTGACATATGATCAAGAGGGTTAGATAGGCCATGCCTAGGGAAGATGGATTGTTCTACACCATAGTTTAGTGTAATTTAGGTAGACAGTTCGTACCAACCGAAGATGGATTATGTTAGTTTGTGATTGGCCTCATTCTGTGTTTGGACAAAAAATACTTGTTTGTAAAGATGCTTTTATCAGGGATTCCACTATTCAGAGTGATGTCAGAAGATTCTGCACGGTTTTCAAGTCAAAAGTTTCTCAGAGTCCCTGTTAGCCGTCCGGACGCCCATCTGTCCATTGTTCCATCTGTCCGAACGACGTGCCTTACCGTCCAGACGCTAGTCAGACCAAGCATCATCCGACCGGATGATGTGCATTTTCCGTTCGGACCTCTACTGTATCGAAAAGCTTCTGTTCCAGCTTGTTTCCGTCCGGACGTCTTAGCAGCACGTCCGGATGCCTCTCAGTGATCGATCAGCTTCAGATTCTTTCCAAGTTCAATTTAAGGGAAGATTGCTTCATCCGTCAGGACAACGTGGATTCCCGTCCGGACGCGCTTATACATAAGGCAAGAATTGCAATTCAAATATCACCGTCCGGACGGCAGTCAGCCTTGGTCCGGACGCGCGTTCATCAGTTAAGGAAATTGCCGATTCGACTTCAACCGTCGGGACGACTGCCTATCATGGTCTGGACGCGCGCATAGCCGATATGGAAATTGCATGTTGAAGTTCAGCCGTCCAGACGCTCATCCCCATGGTCCGGTCGCACGAAGCCTTATATGAAAGTTATTTGCAGCGGACATGCGACCGTCCAGACGACAGTGTCTCACCGTCCGGACGCGGCTCTTAAATAGGAAAGATTTTCAGCAAAAATCTCAGAAAATTCTGTCACACTGTTGTCTGTCCGGACGGCCCAGGTTCACCGTTCGGACGGCGTCCATACATATTACAGCAGTCGCCCATTCTGCACCTCAGCCTATAAATAGAGGCCCCTTGGCATTGAGAACTGAAAGAATTCGGTATTGAATTCCACAAGTGCTCAGAGAAGTTATTTTGAAGATTGTTAAGCTGATTTAGTTTCCTCTGAAGCCATTGCAAGTGTGCTGTTGCTGCGCTACATCTGAAGTCTATCTTAGGGGTTGGCCCTAAGGTAAATGTACGACCACTGCATCGGGTATATGTGAGTGTTACCATCTTGTATCTAGCTTTGTCTTCTGAATAGTGGATATCCTGGGTTTGGATGCCCCAGAGTGGTTTTCTCTTAACTGAGTTTCCACTTTGTTAACAAAAATTCTTGTGTCATTTATTTTCCGCATTGTTATTTTTTGTTGACACGTTAAGCACACACTTGCTATTTATTTTAGAAGGTAATTTCAATTTTCAGATTATATTATTCCATTAATTGTGTGTATCCTATTAAAGACGTAGTTAATCCATACCTAGGAAAGACGGGTCGTACCGCATCATAGTGGTTAGGTGTGAAAAATTGAAATTGACTTCTAAAACAAATACAAGTGTGTGTGTGCACAAAGTGTTAACAAAAATTAACAATGTGGAATGTTAGTTTTTGTGTTGGCTGCATTCTGTTGGACAAAATCACTTCTATGTAATGTTGCTGCTTTCACAAGGATGCTGCTTTATCCAGAGTCTACTCTTTAGCTATGTTCTTCGAGAAGATTCTGTGAAGTTTTCAAGGATTTATTTCGGTTCCCTGTCAGCCATCCGGACGACGTGGTATTCAGTCCGGACGCTCATCAGTCAGCAACTTTTGTCTGGACGATGAGATCTTTCCGTCCGGACGCCCATCAGTGTCTAGCAGCTTCTAACAGTTCAAGATTGCATCCGTCCGGACATAGTGGCAAATCGTCCGGACGCTCTTCAGAGTTCGAGAAGATCCCAGTGTTCCAGCGCATCTGTCCGGACGACGTGGTTATACCGTCCGGACGCCATTCAGGGTTTGACAAGCTTTAGGGTTTCTGCCTCAAGACACAGTTTTGGGAAGACGGCTGCTACCGTTCGGACGATGTGTGATCCCGTCCGGACGATGTTATCTATGAGGCAAGACGTGCATACAAAGTTCAACCGTCCGGACGACAGTCTTCATGGTCCGGACGATCAAGCTTCATATATGGAAATTGCGTGGACCAGTTCAACCATCCGGACGTCACCCTTCAGGGTCCGGACGCTCCAAAGCCTTATTATGTTAATTATGTGCAGCCAAAGTGCAACCGTCCGGACGCTAGGGCAACACTGTCCGGACGTGGCCTTGTTATGGGAGCTTTCAGTACTATTTTGGAAAGGTGGTTGCAGTTGACCGTTCAGACGTTCGGTCAAGCCGTCCGGACTCCCTCCGGTATTTTGATCATAACGTTTTACTCAAATATCGGATTGGGACAAAATCAGCGTCGTTGGAAAGCTGACAAAAAATGCTGTCAACTGATTGTCTGGACGGCTACTATAAGCGTCCGGACGGAACCCGTCTGGACGGAAATATTTTCCTATCCGGACGGCCCTGCAGAAAATTCCAGAATTACTTTCCGGAGAAGAAAAACATGACCCGTTCGGACGCGTGTGTTTCAGACTCCGTTTTAGACGCGTTTTTGGGTTTCCTAAGCCTATAAATAAGAGGCTTGAGGCATGCTTTCAATATAGAATTCGGTGGTGAATTATCCACAGCTTAGAGAGGGTGTTTAGGGAGATATTAAAGATCTACTAGCTCTCTAGCTTTGCCAGTGTGTGATTTGATCAGCTGTGAAGTCTATCTTAGGGGTTGGCCCTAAGGTAAAAGATTCCATTGAAGACCCCTTTAGGTAGGAGACCTGGTTGGGAGGCGCGTTGGGTTACACGTTAGAGAGCAAGGTACGACCACTGCATCAGGGGTATGTGTGTGTTACTACTTTGTATCTAGTCTTGTCTTCTGAATAGTAGATATCCTAGGTTTGGCTGCCCCGGAGTGGTTTTTCTCTTAATTGAGTTTCCACTTCGTCAACAAAATATTTGTCTCCTTTAAATTCTGCATTTAATATTTTGTTGCACACTGTTCACACACACTTGTTAAAATTAGAAGTCCATTTAATTTTTCAGTTGGTATCAAAGCGGGCACACTCCGTTGAAAGGATTTATTTCCTGAGTGTGATCCTCATCTCTTTGTGACTTCTATTTTTTTATTACACCTTTTATCATGGATTTCTCTCAGTTATCTGAAGAAAATCATGATATTGAGCTCTTTAAAGTTTTTGCTAAAATAGATAAAATTGTTATTCCAAAAAAGCTCAAAAATGTGAAGCAAGAAAAATAGTCTTTGATTGTTCAGTTATCTGAATCACATGTTTTGATTGACTCTTTGAGATCTGAGAATACTATGATATTTAACATTATTGATACACTTGAGAATAAATTAAAAGAATCTGAGGATATCTTGAAAAAATTCTCAAGTGATAATTTGAAAAGCATGCTTTGTATTCATTCAGATATTTCTAACAAGCCTGCTTCAATTGTTGATGATATGAGTACTTCTACTTCACATGCTTCTGATTCTGAAATAGATTCTATTGATATTAAGCCTGTGATAGTAGATACAGCTTGTTTAGAAAATTCTTGCTTAACTAATCATGTGATGCCAAATCGAAAGATACAGGTACACAAGCTCATGGTAAGTTTGTCCCTACTTGTCATAATTGTGGGAAGATTGGTCATATTAGGCCAAATTGTTATTTGTTGAAATCCCACAGGCCTTGGATTAAGCAGGATGCTCTGAGGAAAAGTGAAGTTGAAGATTCTTTCTCAGCAAAATATGTCCTCCGCATAGGAGACATATAAAAGGTAAAGGCAATGTTATTTGTAAGAATGCTAATCATAATTTTGCAGAGAATACAAAGAAGCATTCAAACAAAAGAAGCTTGCCTACCTGTCATCACTGCGGCATCATCGGTCACATCCGATCCAAATGCCCACAACTCTAGAAGTTGAAGGTTTAGAGGAAGTTGCCAACTAGAGCTACATCAGGCACTCTACCTCCTACGGCGCTTCAGGCTCCACGGCATCAACATCAGTTTGTTCCTGCCTGTCATAGTGGCAAATCAAAAAAGAACAAATCAAGGCGCTACAAGAGAAAGCCGCAGAAGCCCATTAGCTACCATGACTATGAAGGGTTTCTGAGCCTGATGCAAGGTATGCTAAGGAGAATGGACAACATGGGCAAGACCTGCAAGCTACCGCCATGAGTCAAGTAGGTATGGGTCAAGAAGGATGAGACCATTCGCCCCTTGAGGGGGAGTGGACTCACCTAGTAAAGGTGAAGTCTTCCCATGCCTAGGATTTTGGTTCCTAAATCCTAGTGCATGTCAGGTATGTTTGCATTGCATCGGTTATCATGTCATATCTTATTCATGCCTTGCATTCTATTTGAGGAACCTTTTTATTCTTTCCCTATATTTTCTCTGGTTTTCTTGAAAATCATCTGCATATATTTTTTTTGGGGATGACAGTTAAAGCACGTTGGGCGGCTGCTTTTCTGTCTTGGTATTTCTAAACCTCTCTCCATGAGGACAGGTTTGGTTTTACCTTACATGCTGGGATTAGATGTCATTTCCTTTTCCATAAGCATGTCTTTGTTGTTTTTTTTTTTTTTTTTTTTTTTTTTTTTTTTTTGTCTCATTTTTCAACAAAAAAAAAAAAAAAAAAATTGGGAGAAGATACGGAACTTTATTTATTTCTTTTGATAGCTTTTCAGATATTGCATGTGTTTTTGCCTAATATCTCAGTTCATTGTGCATTGATTAAATATGCTTATATATGATTGAGAGTTTATGCATGATATCTGCTAAGTTTTCCTGTTGCATCTTAATGATAGATAGTTACTTTTCTCATACGATGAAAATGTGCACTATCTAAGACTCCCCTAAGGTACATCTTTTCCTTATCTGACTTTTTGCTTCTAGAAATTCTAGATAAGAGAAGAGGTCTTTGATTAAGATGGTCAAATTGACCACATGCTAGTTGAACCTAAAGCCTAAAAATTCTGGCACTCTCTAGGCTGCAGCACCATAAGAATCAAGCAGTAAATCATATGCATTATGCGCTTTTAAATTGTATATTCACTGCTTATGTGCTGAATTTGCTATATGCCTTGCCCTCTACGTGCAAGTAAAAAAATTTTACTTTGTCCTTCATGGTACAAGTAAAACAATTAGGTGCTGCATCTTAGGGGCAGTGTATCAGATGAGGGTGGCTAGGTCCTAGTAAGATAAGGTTTGACTTTTGGCTGATTTTTCATTGATTTTCTCTCTTGTTTGGAAAATCTGGTTGTTTTTTTTGTCATATCAGTGAATTTCATACCTTATTGAGAAAGTCTTCACACACACACGCATTGCATGAGTTGAGTAATCTATTTAAAATTTCTATCTGTAGGGAAATTTGTGCTTATTGAATACTTTACTCTCATTTATATCTTTGCATATTTTTGCATTGCTATTTGACTGCTTTATCAATTGATTATTCATGCGTGTTCTGAAGCTAACTTTTGGGAAAAATATTTTTTTGCATATTTTCCTCAAGTTTCAGATTTTCAAGTGTGAAGCATTTGGACGGACCTATTCTTCGTCCAGACGAGAGCAATCTTGCTATATGTTGACCTAGTAGTTGCACATCTTGACAAGATCTCTATAGGTTTAAGACTTGCTTCTCTTTCTCTGCCATACACATATCTTTGCATTTTTATTGATTTATCATGTTGTGTGTTTTTCTCGTGGATTTCTCCCGAGATTTTGGCATTTTTTGCACATCTCTTTTCATCCCATGATCTTCATTGTGTCTTCCGTTATTCTTTTAAGTCTTTGTGCTTTTAGAATATTGGAATATTTGTTGGGATATTTTCTTGAGATAGTGTGCATGAATCTAAACAGAGTGTACCAAGCTCTGATACCAATTGAAAAATTGAAATTGAGTTCTAAAATAAATACAAGTGTGTGTGTGCACAAAGTGTTAACAAAAATTAAAAATGCGGAAAATAAATAACACAAGGATTTTTGTTAACAAAGTAGAAACTCAAGATGAGAAAAATACTCCGGGGCAGCCAAACCCAGGATATCCATTATTCAGAAGACAAGACTAGATACAAGATAGTAACACTCACATACTCCTGATGCAGTGGTCGTACCTTGCTCTCTAACGTGTAACCCAACACGAACGCCTCCCAACCAAGTTTCCTACCTGAAGGGGTCTTCAATGGAATCCTTTACCTTAGGGCCAACCCCTAAGATAGACTTCAAGTTAAGCGCAGCAACATCACACACAATAATGGCTCTAGAGAGAACAAATCAGCTCAATAGTCTCACAAATAACTCTCTAAGCTCTAGTGGAATTCAATACCGAATTCTTGCAGTTCTCAATGCCCAGAGGCCTCTATTTATAGGCTAAGGGTTTAAATGGGCGACTGCTTTGATAAATACGGGGGCCGTCCGGACGATGGACATGGGCTGTTCGGACGGACAACTGTGCGACTAGAATTTCGAGATTTTTGCTGAAAATCTTTCTTGTTTGAGAGCCGGGTCCGGAAGGTGAGGCATTGTCGTTTAGACGGTCGCACGTCCGCTGCAAAGTAATTTCCTTACTAAGGCTTCGCGCGTCCGAAACAGAGGGATGGCCATCCAGATGGTTGATCTTCTACACGCAATTTCCATATCGGTTGAGCGCGTGTCCGGACCATGGCAGACTGGCATCCGGACGGTTGAATTTAAATTGCGATTCTTGCCCTATGGATTAGCGCGTCCGGATGGGAATCCACGTCGTCCGGACGGTTGCAGCAATCTTCCCTTATTTGAACTTGAAAAGAAATTTGAAGCTAGTCGATCACTGAGAGTCGTCCGGACGGGCTACTGAGACGTCCGGACGGATGCAAGCTAGAACAGAAGCTTCTCGATGCAGAGGAAGGTCTGGACGAAAATCCACGTCGTCCGGACGGATGATGCTTTGGTCTGTCGGGCGTCCGGACGGTATGGTACGTCGTCTGGACGGCAGGCAAGGAACCGAAATCTCTGACTTGTAAACAGTGCGAAATCTCTAGAACACTTCTGAATAGTGGAATCCCTGTGAAAAAACATCTTTACATACAAGTGATTTTGTCCAATCAGAATGAGGCCAATTACAAACTAACAAACTCCCCCTTTAGCCATTCTGGGACAAAAATCACTTGACCAGTTTGAAAATACATTCCCGGTCCAAAAATAAAAATTACTCCCTCTTTTTGTCACAAAGGGTAAAATAGAGTAATGAAAACCAACCATAACAAAAATTACTCCTCCTAACGGTCTCAGAAGGACCAGGGTAAACAGAGTAATATTAGTCCAAGAGTTTAACATAGTAGAATATAAACCAAATGTCTCAAACACACAAAAAAAGACAAATAAACAAAAGGAAACTCAAGCATCCTCTACCATAGGTGCAGTCCTAGGCGCATCATTCTCATCGTTGATGTGTTTTTTAAATAATACTCGCAAGTGCACGAATCGTTTTGCAATAGTGTTATGCAAGTGCGAGGTCGATCCCACAGGGAAATGGTCAAATATTGGTATCTTGCTTAATCAACCTCATTTTAACCTAGTTCCATAGGTTTGAGACTTGATTCAAGAACAAAAGACTAAATGAAAGAGATGTAATGAAATATGTAAAATAAAAGGAACTAAGGTTAAGGAATCCACCAAACCAAATCCTACAACTCACACTCTTGGTTTCCACTTGAACACCCAAAGAACATTAAGCTTAGGGTGTTATTCAAGTTTCTTAACCATAAACCCAAGAACCATTAAATGAATCCAACACATTGACAAATCACAAAGAGTACCGATTGAAATCAAAACATCCAATGTATCATTCAATCACAATGGATATCATCATTCAAACCGATAAAAAAATGTATTAGTCGATTGAAACACATAAAATGTCCTCTATCCACCACTAGCCACATTCATTGCAAAAGATAAAGCTTTAAATGAATGGAACTTGAACAACTAACATGATATATCATTAAATGTGCAAGTGGTACAGCAAGGTTGTGAGTGTCATCAATGGAAAGGTTTCATCCTCAACCCTAGTTGAGGTTACTAGCCTTCCATGACTAAGAACACCACAAGAAAATGATGAACAACCATGGAAATGAAAGAAAAGCTCTACAAAGAGAAAGTGTTCTGAAAATAAACTACTGAATTACACTACAATAAGCACGAAATTAAAACTAACTACAGAGTTTCTGCTCTATTCTTTCCTCTCCTACTCTCTCTACTACTCTCTCAACAAGGGGATGGCTATGGCTTTTATAGAGGAAAGCCATGGCAAGAAATGACTCCTCTACCCTCCTCTAGGGTTCTTCTGCAGCTAGAGACAACCCCAAACACGAAACCAGCGTGTTCTGCAGCGGAAATCAGAGGGAGGACTGCTTTTTGGCTTCTGATTGGGCATTCTGGCGCGCTTTGCAAAAGCAGTTTCTGGGAAAATTCGATCGATCGACTTTTATTTCGATCGATCGACTTCGGGCAAATATTCGATCGATCGAATTTTAAGTTCGATCGATCGACTTGTCAGGGTCTCCGAATTTCCAGTTATCTTCTTATGAAATTTGTCATTCCTCTCTTATTGTCCTACAGAAACAGAAAACACAAAAACTAACCAAAACATTAGAAAAATAACAAGGATAAAGGTCTAACTAGTGCAAATCAGGGGGTCCAAATACACAATATTTGGCACTCATCAAATACCCCCAAACTTACATTTTGCTAGTCCCTTAGCAAAAACAAAATGAAAAACAAAATCAAAGCATGAAACATAAGTCCTCTTTCGTGGGAGAAACGATTGCATTTAGCATATGCAATAAGCCTTTTAAACCCCTAGGACTCCCTAGTGGACGAGTGAAGTCTCGTGAGGGTTTGCCAGAAGTGGTACCCACAAACACTGAAATGCCGTATTTATCAATTGAGCGAAAATCATCATTCAAACACATGGTTCACACATCATGAGCATGTTTAACAAAATGAATATCACATTATCATGTTATCAAAAATCGATCAACTCATAGATGGAAAATTGAGACAACACATGTTCAAAAAGTGTAAGGTGTGAATAGCATAGAATCATGGGGTTTCGATTTTCTTCAAAGCACATATATCCAAAAATTCGCAGGACTTCCGTCAAATAACCAAGGCTCATTATATATTTATTATCATTTATTATTATTTTGTGTCGGCTGTGCAATGTTTGACTCTTTTAAGCTTTCTAATTGACCTATGTAACGAGTGTTGGGCCAGTGAGTCCCAAACCAGATGGTTTTAGGGCACTAGATGTAAAGACATCCCTAAGGGCTTAATTACTCAAGTCAAAAAGGCTACGAAGTCAAACTAGCCAAACAATCATCCAAGCTGAAATTCTCATCTTTTTACGCGAACACCCAATGCTTAATGAGGCAAGGGGCCCGGTTACTCAATGAAAAGTCAAATTGGTGATATTATTCTAAGCTTTTTTTTTTTTTTTTTTTTTAAACAATAAGCCAAGGATTCATCAACAAGTCATCCTACAAATCTCAAGACATATAAATTTTAATTCAAATCTCATACCCCACAGAAACAAATGCTAATGTGCTTGTGATGAACAGTTTAAACATGTCAAGTCTCTCTAATCCAAAGATGAGTCAAAAGATCTCAGATTTTCATGATATGCAAAATTCAACATTTTAAACAAACCAATGAGATGCAAACCATAGTAAGATGTAACCATGCTCAACTAACAATAAAGCAAGATGTAACCATGCTCAACTAACAATAAAGCATTTTATTTTTTTATTTTTTTTTATTTTTTTATTTTTATGAATGAGTATTAACAAGGCAACAAAACTAGAATCAAATGAAAACAGACAGAAATGTCTACTCCACCCCCAAACTTAGAATAACACATTGTCCCCAATGTGGCTAGAGATACAATACCGAAGGGTGATGCAAGTTGGGCACACTTGTAAGAGAAGCGCTCCCCCAAACTTGAATGGCGGACACTGTCCTGAAAATCACAACTGAAACACAAGAAGATCAAATGATAGGAAAAAATGATGATGAGGGTTGCCTCCCACAAGCGCTAAGTTTTCAGTCTTCAGCCAGACTTTCCATCCTGACGACAATCACTCCGAGTAACTCGGGTCCTCTAAAAGGGTCGTCTCAACCTCCAAGCTCTGTAACTCTAAAAATGGCTTTAGTCGTTGCCCGTTCACCTTGAACATGCTGCCATTTTTTGGATCTTCAATCTCAATGGCCCCATAAGAAAACACTGATCGAATTACGAAAGGGTCTGTCCATCGAGATCGGAGCTTCCCTGGGAACAGATGCAAACGTGAATTGTAAAGAAGGACTTTCTGACCAGGCTCAAAAGATCGTCTCAATATGTTCTGGTCGTGGGCCTTCTTCATCCGTGCTTTGTACATCCTAGCACAGTCATAGGCATCGTTCCTCAGCTCTTCCAATTTATTGAGTTGGAGCTTCCTCTGTGAGCCAGCCTTTGTGAGATCGAAATTTAGCTGCTTAATGGCCCAGTAGGCTCTGTGCTCCAACTCCACAGGCAGATGGCATGCTTTCCCGTACACGATACGGTAAGGTGACATGCCAATCGGTGTCTTGAACGCTGTCCGGTATGCCCATAATGCATCGTTCAACCGGAGAGACCAATCTTTTCTTGACGGGTTCACCGTCTTCTCCAAAATCCTCTTGATCTCTCTGTTTGAAACCTCCACTTGTCCACTCGTCTGAGGGTGATAAGGAGTGGCAACCTTGTGCGTGATGCAATATTTCTTCATCAGCTGTTCGAAGACCCGGTTGCAGAAGTGCTTTCCACCATCACTAATAATTGCTCGAGGAGTACCAAAACGAGCAAATATAGTGTCTTTTAAAAACTGGACCACAACTCGGTGGTCGTTGGTCTTGCAAGCAACTGCCTCTACCCATTTGGACACGTAGTCCACAGCAACCAAAATGTACAGATAGCCGAAGGAGTTTGGGAAAGGTCCCATGAAATCAATGCCCCATACATTGAAAATCTCAACAATAAGAATCGGGTTGAGGGGCATCATATTTCGACGTGAAATACTCCCTAGCTTCTGACAGCGCTCGCATGCAACACAATAAGTGTGAGCGTCTTGAAAGATGGTAGGCCAGTAAAATCCGCACTGCAAAATCTTTGCAGCGGTCTTCTTCGCACTGAAGTGGCCTCCACAGGCATGATCATGACAAAAGGAAATGACACTAGATTGGTCAGGCTCGGGAATGCATCTCCTAATGATCTGATCGGGACAATACTTGAACAAGTAAGGATCGTCCCAGAAAAAATTCTTCACCATGGACAGAAATTTGGACTTATCTTGCCGTCCCCAATGTGAAGGCATTTGTCCGGTGACAAGATAGTTCACTATGTTAGCAAACCATGGTGAGTGAGTATGAGCAATATGCATCAACTGCTCATCGGGGAAGGTCTCAGAGATGGGGGCGGCTTCTTCCGTGAAGTCCACGGTAATCCTCGAGAGATGATCAGCCACCACGTTTTCGGACCCCTTCTTGTCCCGAATCTCAATGTCGAACTCTTGTAAGAGCAAAATCCACCGGATGAGGCGAGATTTAGCATCCTTTTTGGAAAAAAGATACTTCAATGCCGCGTGATCCGAGTAGATGATGACTTTCGATCCTAGTAGGTAGGATCGAAACTTGTCCAGAGCAAAAACGACTGCCAGCAACTCCTTCTCAGTGGTCGAATAATTCAGCTGGGCGTCGTTCAGAGTCCGACTAGCATAATAAATGACGTGGGGAAGTTTGTCAATGCGCTGCCCCAACACAGCTCCAACGGCGTAATCGGACGCGTCACACATGATCTCGAAGGGTGTACCCCAGCTTGGGGGCCGAATGATGGGTGTGGACGTCAGAATAGCCTTCAAGGCCCCAAATGCTTTCTTACAATCTTCATCAAAAATGAAAGGGGCCTCCTTTACCAACAGTTTGCACAAGGGCCGGGCGATCTTGCTGAAATCCTGAATAAATCGCCGATAGAATCCTGCATGGCCCAGAAAAGAGCGAACCTCTTTCACTGTCCGTGGGGGAGGAAGGTTGGATATCAGATCTACCTTCGCCTTGTCGACTTCAATCCCCCGACGAGAGATGACGTGCCCGAGCACGATTCCTTGTTGCACCATGAAATGGCACTTTTCCCAATTGAGCACTAGGTTCTTCTCTTTACACCTCTCCAAAACCAACGTGAGGTGGTGCAAACATTCCTCAAAAGATGACCTGAAAACCAAAAAGTCGTCCATAAACACCTCCAGGAAACGCTCTACCATATCAGAAAAGATGCTGATCATGCACCGCTGAAAAGTAGCTGGTGCATTGCATAAGCCAAAGGGCATGCGTTGGTAGGCGAACGTTTCGAACAGACAAGTGAAGGTCGTCTTCTCTTGGTCTTCAGGGTCCACAGGGACCTGGTTATATCCAGAATAACCATCCAAAAAGCAATAATACTCGTGCCCGGCCAACCGCTCCACCATTTGATCAATGAACGGAAGAGGAAAGTGATCTTTCCTGGTGGCGGTGTTCAGCTTGCGGTAGTCAATGCAGACTCTCCATCCCGACTGTACTCGAGTTGGAACCAACTCGCCTTCCTTGTTCTGCACGACTGTAACTCCAGCTCGCTTGGGCACGACATGAATGGGGCTCACCCATTTGCTGTCAGAGATGGGGTAGATGATGCCAGCATCTAACAACTTGATGACTTCTCCTCTGACGACTTCTTGCATGGTCGGGTTGAGCCTTCTCTGTGGCTCCCTTGATGGCTTGGTGTCTTCTTCCAAGTGTATCCTATGCATCACCACCGAGGGGCTGATTCCCTTAATGTCTTCAATGGTCCAGCCTATAGCTTCCTTATGCTCCCTCAAGACATCTAACAACCTCTCCTCCTGAGCGGTGTGAAGATCTGAAACTATGATTACGGGCAAAGTCTCTGCTGGACCGAGGAACTTATACTTGAGATTGTCCGGTAAGGGCTTAAGTTCCTTCTTTGGAGGCTCAGGTACTGCTGCCTCCTCTTCCTTCTTGCTCTCCAGAGGAGCAAACTTCAAAACATCATTTGCTTGCTCAAGCAGGACATCCAAGTCCAGATCCTCTCCAAATTGAGCAAGGCATGCTTCCAGGGGTCTTGAATGCTTGATTCTTCAATGCTTTCCTCCAGGATTTCCTCTATCAAGCAGACATTGTTGATCTCATCATACTCCCTCGGTTGTTTGCTGATGGTGAAAATGTTCAGCTCTACCGTCATGTTGCCGAAAGAGATCTTCATTACTCCCGTCCTACAGTTGATCAGGGCGTTAGCCGTAGCTAAGAATGGTCGCCCTAGGATTACCGGTATCTGAACTCCAACGTTCTGTACCGGCTCGGTGTCAAGCACTATGAAATCCACGGGGAAGTAAAACTTATCCACCTTAATCAAAACATCCTCCACTATTCCCCGTGGTATCTTCACTGACCGATCAGCCAATTGCAATGTCATAGAGGTGGGCTTCAATTCTCCTAATCCTAATTGCAGGTAAACTGAATAGGGTAGGAGATTGACACTGGCTCCAAGGTCAAGCAGGGCCTTCTCAATGTGGCTGACTCCTATCGTGCAAGAGATGGTAGGACATCCAGGGTCCTTGTACTTGATGGGCAGCCTGTATTGGAGGATGGAACTGACTTGCTCGGTCAAACAAACTTTCCTCGGGACATTGTTCCTCCGCTTGACGGTGATTAAGTCCTTCAAGAACTTGGCGTAAGACGGCACTTGCTGGATGGCATCCAAGAATGGAATGTTGATCTGCACTTGTTTGAATACCTCCCGAATGTCCTCGAATGTTCCTCCTTTCTTGGGCGCGAGAAGTCTATCAGGGTAAGGCGCCCTAGGTATAAACGGCCTAAGAGGAGGAGTCTCTACGGTCGGAGCTAATGTAGATGGCTCGGCATCTTTCTTCTCGACGCTCCTGCTTCCTTGTTCTCCTTGTGCAGCAGGGTTCTCTTCCGGTTGAACCACTTGGTTGTCCACTTGTTTCCCTGATCTAAGTGTGACAACGGCTTGCACATGCTCCTGTCCATGCACTGCATTTGATGATCCTCCCTCGTGAAATTGCAACTTTGGATTCGGCACAGGCTGACTAGGGAGCTTTCCCTTCTCTCTCTCCCCCAGGTGACTAGCAATTTGCCCGATCTGGGTCTCCATCTTGGCAATAGCTTGAGTGTTCACCATGGTAGCATTCTTCACGTCACTGATGGATTGGCCGGTAATCTGGATGAAGGCCTTAAGAGTGTCTTCCAACGATGATTGTGAAGAAGAGGCAGGGGCTTGAGTGGGGGACTGGTATGATGGTGCTGGCTGGGCTGGACGGCTTTGATGGTGAACCGGCTGATGAAATCCAGGGGGGTATTGAGTATGAGATTGGTGAGGAGCTCCCCCTTGAGCCATAGGCTGGTTCTGCTTCCAAGAAAAATTAGGGTGCTTCCGCCATCCTGGATTGTACGATTCGGAGAAAGGTCCATTGGCTTGCTTTCGGTAATCGTTGAAAGCGTTCACTTGCTCCATTGGTGACTCGGCAAAAGCTGGCAATGATGGGCAAGTTTGTGCTAAGTGCAAGGGACTAGCACAGATGGAACAGCAGTCAACATGGAACGGGTTGGCAGCATTCATGGATTTGCTAACAACTAGGGCTTCGACCTTTTTGGTAAGGGCATCTATCTTCATTTTTAATTCTACATCCTCCTTAACCTCATAGATGCCTCCCTTTTTCTGAATGCGAGCAGCTCTATCTCGACAGCTTGAAAAATCCCACTGTTGGGAATTGTCGGATAACTGATCTAAGGTCCTATACGCTTCCTCTCCCGTCAAACTCAGAAATGCGCCTCCGTTCATCGACTCGATCATGCTACGATTGGATTGAGTTAACCCTTGATAGAAAAATTGCACCAGTCTCCATTTCTCGTATCCATGTGGAGGGCACTTGATCAGCATCTCTTGAAATCTCTCCCAACTCTCAGAAAATTTCTCATCTTCCTCTTGAGTAAATGAACTTATTTCCTTCCTACACTCATTGACTTTGGACATGGGGAAGAATTTGTTGTAGAACTTGTTGAGCAAGTTCTCCCAAGAAGTGATGGAACCAGGCATGTTTGAATCCAACCATGCTTTGGCCCTATCATGAAGTGAGAAAGGAAATAGCCTAAGATGCACAGACTCTTCAGAAAAATTTTGAAATTTGAAGGTAGCACAGATGTCCTTGAATTTCTTCACATGGCTATAAGGATTTTCGAGGTCTAAGCCATGGAATGCGGGTAGGAGTTGAATGACATGAGGCTTGAGGTCAAAATGAGTGGCATTGGTTGGGGGTAACACGATACATGAAGGAGAATTTGTTGCAACGGGTGCAAACAAATCCCTAAGTGTTCTAGTATGATCCATGTTTTCTCCCCGATTCCTCTCATTTTCATTAGCATGCATGTTATCTCCCATCTCAACAGAATTTCTAAGATTTCTCCTAAGAGTTCTTTCAATTTCGGGATCTAAAGATGTCAAGTCTAAGTTCAATGATCTTCTACCAAGCATACACCAAACATACACAAATGTTTAATCCAAAGAAAACAATCAAACAAAAATAAAGAAAACAATTTGCTAATAGGGAACCAAGTTCTCCAAAGTACAATCTAGGCTAATTCCCAGGTAGGTGAGGGGGGTCACAATGGACACACTTAAATTCCAAGACCAATCCTTGCCAGAATTCACCTTGACATTGCCCTTAGATTGCTAAGTATCCTTACTAGCAAAATATTTTCTTTTTTTCTTTTTCTCTTCTTTTTTTTTTTTTTTATAACAAAGAAAAATAACACAACTAAGATAAATTTGAAAGACTAACACAAATGCATACAATTTATACTAAGACAGCAGTAAAAATAAAGATAAGAATACTTACAAGTTGGGACCAAAAAGAATTTTTGGTAAAAATTTTCTGCTACTGATCTTATCCAGGAGCTGCCTTCTGAGTTGAGGTCGATCGATCGAATGTAATGGTCGGTCGATCGATCGAAAGTCGATCGATCTAACTTTTTATTCGATCGATCGAATGTTCGAAATTTGCAGGGCCAGGAACAGAAACAAAAATAGAACAGAAAATCTTTTTTTTTTTTTTTTGAATAAAACAAATTGAGGATAATATAAAACACAGACTAAACAGAATTTGAACTAAGTTATAATGAACTAAAAGGAAATTTAAACAAACAGCAAAATACTATTAAACAGAAACAAATTATGAACAAAAATGAACAAAATGGCCTAAAAAAAAAATACTGGAACAGTGATACTTACCTAGTTCCGAGCTGCTGCTGTGCAGGAAATCGTTCGATCGAAGTATATTTCGATCGATCGAAAGTCGATCGATTGAATATAATGTCGATCGATCGTCTTTTTATAGTGCAGATTCTAAGTCGACCGATCGAAAGTCGATCGATCGAATTTATTTTCGATCGATCGATTCTTCAGGGCACCTAGTAAGTTGCAGAAGCTGCAGAACAGATCCGGGAAAAACAAAGAAAAGACTTAGAATGCAAAACAGAAGCTAAACAACAGCAAAAATGAAACAAAAATCTATCTAACTAGTAGAAAAACAAAATCAATCAAACAAAAACCAATTTTTGAACCGATTTCCCCGGCAACGGCGCCAAAAACTTGATGTGTATTTTAAATAATACTCGCAAGTGCACGAATCGTTTTGCAATATAGTGTTATGCAAGTGCGAGGTCGATCCCATAGGGAAATGGTCAAATATTGGTATCTTGCTTAATCAACCTCATTTTAACCTAGTTCCAAAGGTTTGAGACTTGATTCAAGAACAAAAGACTAAATGAAAGAGATGTAATGAAATATGTAAAATAAAAGGAACTAAGGTTAAGGAATCCACCAAACCAAATCCTACAACTCACACTCTTGGTTTCCACTTGAACACCCAAAGAACATTAAGCTTAGGGTGTTATTCAAGTTTCTTAACCATAAACCCAAGAACCATTAAATGAATCCAACACATTGACAAATCACAAAGAGTACCGATTGAAATCAAAACATCCAATGTATCATTCAATCACAATGGATATCATCATTCAAACCGATAAAACAATGTATTAGTCGGTTGAAACACATAAAATGTCCTCTATCCACCACTAGCCACATTCATTGCAAAAGATAAAGCTTTAAATGAATGGAACTTGAACAACTAACATGATATATCATTAAATGTGCAAGTGGTACAGCAAGGTTGTGAGAGTCATCAATGGAAAGGTTTCATCCTCAACCCTAGTTGAGGTTACTAGCCTTCCATGACTAAGAACACCACAAGAAAATGATGAACAACCATGGAAATGAAAGAAAAGCTCTACAAAGAGAAAGTGTTCTGAAAATAAACTACTGAATTACACTACAATAAGCATGAAATTAAAACTAACTACAGAGTTTTTGCTCTATTCTTTCCTCTCCTACTCTCTCTACTACTCTCTCAACAAGGGGATGGCTATGGCTTTTATAGAGGAAAGCCATGGCAAGAAATGACTCCTCTACCCTCCTCTAGGGTTCTTCTGCATCTAGAGACAACCCCAAACACGAAACCAGCGTGTTCTGCAGCGGAAATCAGAGGGAGGACTGCTTTTTGGCTTTTGATTGGGCGTTCTGGCGCGCTCTGCAAAAGCAGTTTCTGGGAAAATTCGATCGATCGACTTTTATTTCGATCGATCGACTTCGGGCAAATATTCGATCGATCGAATTTTAAGTTCGATCGATCGACTTGTCAGGGTCTCCGAATTTCCAGTTATCTTCTTATGAAATTTGTCATTCCTCTCTTATTGTCCTACAGAAACAGAAAACACAAAAACTAACCAAAACATTAGAAAAATAACAAGGCTAAAGGTCTAACTAGTGCAAATCAGGGGGTCCAAATACACAATATTTGGCACTCATCAATCGTCACTGCTGGCAGGATGATGGAACTTGAGACACTCCCGAAGGTCCAGCTGATTCTGCTCTACACACAGGTTGATGGAGTGCACCTCCTACTGCATGGTGGAGATGGACTGCTGCATGGATGACATGGAAAGCTGCATGGTACTCATACCTCCCTGAATGGTAGCTAGGGCCTCCATTATCTGAGAATAATTGACGTCCGGCTCAGAAGGTGGGACGGTCTGAGAGGAGGTGGCCATGTCCAGAAAGCCAACAGGCATGGCAGCAGGTGCATCATCATCAGAATCATCTCTCCGTAGCTGGGCATTGGACTTCATCAAAGTCTGCTTGCCGATAGGATTCTGAATCTTCATCTTCGGCTCCCCAGCAATACTGATACTTGACTGTAGGATGATCTAGGCGAGTAGGAAACCGAAAGGAAGATCGGTATTGCTCTCATCACGGGCCTCCAGAATAACGCCCAAAATATGCTTGCACCAGCAGAAGGGCAAGCAGAGATGAATGGCATAGACGAACTGGGCCCTCTTCAAAATCAGGTCACTATGCCTGACTGTCGGCTAGAGATTGTGCTGAACAATCTTCGCCAACATGTAAAGAGGAGCAGATAGGGCGCAGATCCTGATGGTGGTGGCGCGCTCCTCTCCCTGGGGAACAACGTGGAAGAACTCTCTGAGATTGTCCATAGAGGGAGGAATGACTACCTCATTATAAGGACTGCCAGGCAGCTCGAGAATAGGCACTCTGATGAAGTGACTGATGATCTGGGGATCAACAGTGATAATATGGCTACCAACGGTGGACTGAAGTACCAACCTGTGGTCATCGTCTTGCACCACCTTTAGGTTGGCATAGAAAAGTCTGACAAGCCTGATGTAGACAACACAGGCACATGAGTGAAGATACCCCCAATGATAAGTCTGGATAGTGTCATGAATACTATCCAGAGGTGCCACCATAATGTCAGAGCGGACCACATTCCGCTCGGCAATGACTGGGCGATCCATGATCTTGACTATAATGGCCGCCCTGTCTCCCTCAATCCTCTGGCGAACTCTACACTGTGGACTGCCTGCAGACATGATTCTGCAAAAAGACACCAACAAGATAGCCAAGAATAATCCAAAAATATTCTTGTTAGGTCACAACAAAAATTGGGCATTATAACGGCAGTAAAAGGGACTTTTCAAAAATATAAACAGAAGTTATCACAATGTAGTCCCTAAAAATATCACCACAGCAGATATATGCATCTCACAATCTCAACAACATCCCAAGAAAAAAATTAATGACCTAACAGTTAAAAAATAAATTGAAGAGAAAAAGAAACGAAAAATACCTAGAATTTGAGAATAATGCGCAAAAAGACAAAAGGGAGCAAGATGAATCCAAAAGCTCACAAGTAATAACTCACAAGATGCCAAAAAGGGAGATTTTGGTGGGGTAGGGTGGATATGCAGCAATCAGGGGTATATATAGATCCTGTGGGGTCCCCGTCCGAACGGTGCAATAACGTCGTCCGGACGTGCGCTGCATTGGAAACTAGCGAACAGGTCACGCGTGTCCGGACGGGTAACCTCACCGTTCAGCCGTTGGTTACCGCGCGAGTCCGAACTAAATTTGAACCGTCCGGACGACGAAACTTCACCCGTCAGGACACCAAGAGAGACTGTCTGGACGCTTCACACTGAAAAACAAAAAACTGATGAAAAATTGCAGAAATTAATTTTTCTCAGGTCAGTTTCAGAACACGCGGGTATAATCCACTGATAACACAATCAGATAGCATCTCAAAACTAAGCAGAGATATAAAAGAGAGTTGAGATTTCATTCAGCACAATTATTTTCCTGGAAATAGAAAATTCAAATAGACAACTCAACTCATGCAATGCGTGTGTGTGTGAAGACTTAACCCACAAGGTATGACTTTCAATGACATGACAGATAGCAACCAGATTTTCTAGACAATAGAGAAAATCAGTGACAGATTAGTCAAAAGTCAAACCTTATAACTTACTAGGGCCTAGCCACCCTCATCTGATACACTCCCCCTGAGATGCAGCACCTAATTGTTTTACTTGTACCATGAAGGACAAAGTAAATGTTTTACTTGCACGTAGAGGGTAAGGCATATAGCAAATTCAGCACATAAGCAGTGAATATACAATTAAAGCGCATAATTCTTATGATTTACTGCTTGATTCTTATGATGCTGCAATATAGAGGGAATGCCAAAGTTTTTAGGTTCTAGGTTCAACTAGCATGTGGTCAATTTGGCCATCTTATCAAGGACCTCTTCTCCTATCCAAAATTTCTAGAAACAAAAAGTTAAATAAGGAAAGATGTACCTTTAGGGGAGTTGTGGATAGTGCACATTTTTCATTTCATGAGAAAAGAAGCTATCATACTTTTGCATATATAGGAAAACACTTGGCAGATATGGTCATAAACTTTCAATTATATCTAAACTGAGTAGATTAATGCACAAAGAATTGAGATATCAGGTGAAAACACATGCAATATCTGATATGCCAAGAAAAAAAATATCCTGCAAATTCTCTCCAATATATATATATATATTTTTTAAAGAAAAAAATCAATGCAATATGGAAATGACATCATATGCAAGGCAAGAACAAACCTAATGATGCCAAAACAGAAAAACAATCGCTCGACCCGCTTTTTCTGTCTTCCCCACAAAGTACCTGCAAAATTCTCTCAAGAGAAATAGGGGGCAAAAACAGAATTGGTTCCTAGATTGCATATAAAATATAGCAAGAAGATAAGCAATCAAACCTGATGCCGTAGGATTAGGAACCAAATCCTAGGCATGAACACCCGAACCTGCTAGGTGCGTCTGTTCCCCTTCATGGGGTGGCTGTCCTTCTTAACCCAAGCCTGCCTTCATGAGGGTGGTTGCTGGCAGGACATCATCCACTCCATCATGTTCTGCATCCAGATAGGTGGCTCATTATGATATTGATCTTCTTCCACCTTCTGAGGCCTTCTAAACTGCTTGGATTTGTTCTTAGAGTTGCCACTATGATTGGTTGGTACAAATCGCTGCTGAGGCCTCTGATGCTGAGATGTCTGGTATCGTGGTGCATGAGACCAAGGAGCTTGATATCTTGGTGCTTGACGATAAAGAGCCTGATACCATGGAGTCTGAAACTGGGCCGTAGGTCTAGTGCCATGATTAGCCTGTTGGGGCACTTATTTCTTGGCCTTGGCTTTCTGAGCTTTCAGGAGGGAGCACTAAGGATGAACATGCCCACTTAGACCGCAGTGATGGCATATGGGAGATCTTCTGATGGAATGAGGCTTCTGAGTGCCTGGAACATCATCATTGATCTTGTCCTTCCCTTTATCTTCAACAGTGGGAGGAGGCTCTGGGACTGTAGGTTTCACAAATACAGTCTTTGAAGTAGAGGGAGCATTAGAAGAGGGAGCTACATATCCGAGACCGGTCTTGTCAGTTGGGCTCTTCTGGATAGACAGCATACGAGAGAACTTCTCATCAGTGACTCTTTCTAACCGGAGCTGCGTCTCTAATTGTTTTTCCTCAAGCTCTTGTATTTGGAGCAGCAATGAACTCTTCTCAGTCTGCAAACTGTTCAGACACAGAGATGCTGCTTACGACCTTCCCTCAGCTTCTTATACTCTATGTAGAGTGTCTTGTAAGCCTCCTTAAGCTTTTCCCCATTATCACTATGCTCTGAATAATAAGAGTCTTCTTCCTCAGCGTGTGGGGCTACAAAGGCCAGAAATTTCTCAGACTCTGGAGCTTCTTCTTCGGACTCATCACTGAGAGTCACATTGTATGCCTTCCCCTTGCCCTTCTTAAGATTCCCGTAATCGGCTCGGATATGCCCAAAACCTAAGCATTCAAAACATCTGGGCCCTTTGGGATCCTTCTTTTGTTCGTCCTCAGGTTCAGCTTCTCTGGGAGCTTTCTTCATCTTTTCAGAAAACTTCTTTTTGAATTGGTCATCTCTCATAAGTCTTCTGAAATTCTTGGCTAACATAGCTATAGCTTTTTCTTCCTCCTCAGAGTCATCTTCAGATGAAGCTTCTACCTTCTTCTTGGATGCTTTTAGGGCAATAGTCTTCAGCTTCTTGACCGGGGGCAGAGACAGCTCATACGTTTGAAGAGATCCCACCAACTCTTCAATCTTCATCTCTTCTAGATCTTTGCTTTCTTCGATAGTCGTCACCTTAATCCTGAAACGCTCAGGCAAAGATCTTAGAATCTTTCGGATGAGTTTCACATCCGAGTTAGGCTTCCCAAGACTCACCATGGAGTTTCTTAGGTCACTCATCTTGGAGTAAAACTCTCCAAATGTCTCATCTTCCAACATCTTAATCTATTCAAATTTTGAAATCAACATTTGAAGTTTGGCAGATTTTACAAGTTTAGTGCCTTCATATGTTGTTTCCAAAATTTGCCATGCTTCTTTAGCTGATTCGCAATTTGAAATTTTTGCTAATTCAGATGGTGAAAGTGCTTGGCAAAGGGCATGGAGGGCTTTATCATTTGAAAGACGTGCATTTTTTTGAGGGACTAGTTCGAGTGTTGCATCCTCTGGTTTAGTCCAACCAGTTTCAACAATACTCCAACAGTCAATAGATTTTAGAAAGAACCGCATACGTGCCTTCCAATAGCCATAGTTCGTACCATCAAAGGCAGGAACAAAATTAAGAGTTTGAGACATTTTAAACAGAAAGAAGTCAAAATAATAACACTCAAGAATTGAATCTATACAGAGTGTACCAAGCTCTGATACCAATTGAAAAATTGAAATTGACTTCTAAAATAAATACAAGTGTGTGTGTGCACAAAGTGTTAACAAAAATTAACAATGCGGAAAATAAATAACACAAGGATTTTTGTTAACGAAGTGGAAACTCACGATGAGAAAAATCACTCCGGGGCAGCCAAACCCAGAATATCCATTATTCAGAAGACAAGACTAGATACAAGATAGTAATACTCACATACCCCTGATGCAGTGGTCGTACCTTGCTCTCTAACGTGTAACCCAACACGAACGCCTCCCAACCAAGTTTCCTACCTGAAGGGGTCTTCAATGGAATCCTTTACCTTAGGGCCAACCCATAAGATAGACTTCAAGTTAAGCGCAGCAACATCACACACAATAATGGCTCTAGAGAGAACAAATCAGCTCAATAGCCTCACAAATAACTCTCTAAGCTCTAGTGGAATTCAATACCGAATTCTTGCAGTTCTCAATACCCAGGGGCCTCTATTTATAGGCTGAGGGTTTAAATGGGCGACTGCTTTGATAAATACGGGGGCCGTCCGGACGGTGGACATAGGCCGACTGGATGGGCAACTGTGCGACTAGAATTTCGAGATTTTTTGCTGAAAATCTTTCCTGTTTGAGAGCCACATCTGGACAGTGAGGCACTGTCGTCTGGATGGTCACACGTCCACTGCAAGTAATTTCCTTACTAAGGCTTCGCGTGTCCAGACCCAGGGGATGGTCGTCTGGACGGTTGATCTTCTACACGCAATTTCTGTATCTATTGAGCGCGCGTCCAGACCATGTCAGACTGGCATCCAGAAGGTTGAATTTGAATTGCGATTCTTGCCTTATGAATGAGCACGTCCGGACGGGAATCCACGTCGTCCGGACGGTTGCAGCAATCTTCCCTTATTTGAACTTGGAACGAAATTTAAAGCTAGTCGATCACTTAGAGTCTTCCGGACGGGCTGCCGAGACGTCCGGACGGATGCATGCTGGAACAGAAGCTTCTCGATGCAGAGGAAAGTTCGGACGAAAATCCACGTCATCCGGATGGATGATGCTTTGGTCTGTCGGGCGTCCGGATGGTATGGTACGTCGTCCGGACGGCTGGAACTATGGACAGATGAGTGTCCGGATGGGATGACACATCGTCCGAACGGCTGGCAGGGAACCGAAATCTCTGACTTGTAAACAGTGCAGAATCTCTGGAACTCTTTTGAATAGTAGAATCCCTATGAAAAGGCATCTTTACATACAAGTGATTTTGTCCAATCAGAATGATGTCAATTACAAACTAACAAGGTGGACAGTTCATGCCAACCAAAGATGGATTATACTTATTTTTTAGAGGCAATTTCTTGACTACTCGAGTGAGACGAGCCCTATATTATGCATAGTATGAATTCTCCTTATTAATTTATGATTGACCATTGTGATGCGGTGAGTGGTGAAATCAAACCCCTATTCTTTCTCTGATCACTACAATCTTTATTTTTATGTCTTTAGTTTTGTGCATTTAACTTAGTTATAAACAAAATAAAATCAAACAAATTTTAAATTAAGTTATACCTAAACATTTAAAAAACACACTACTACCTAGAGCTAAAATTCAGTAAAATACTTCTTGAAGGCTTGAAGAGTTGAAGAGTTGAAGAGCAGTAAATTATGGCAGGAGGCCATCTCAGCAGCATCATGAGCGGCTAAACCCTTCATAGGGTATTGATGTAACCCTATCCAAGTACAATGGTTTGATTGTATCTTAATTTAGAGAATTTCGATTTATGCATGTTGGTTGTATAATTATGAGAATTGCTAAAATTCGATATTGTTCTTAATATTTTAATGCAATTGTTCTTAAATTCAAAATCAATATTGGGGAAATCCTTATCTTGTCTTAGAAAGCTTTTTACCTTTATTGAACTCAAATCAATCTTATTTTTTGTGATTATGGGAATGATGATTATACAACGTTTGACGTATGATCAAGAGGGTTAGATAGGCCATACTTAGGGAAGACAGATCGTACTACACACTAGTTTAGTGTAATTTAGGTAGACAGTTCTTACCTACCGAAGATGGGTTATACTATTTCATTGATTGTGTGTATCCTATTAAAGATGTAGCTAATTCATACCTAGGAAAGACAGGTTGTACCACATCTTAGTGGTTAGGTGGATGGTCCATGCCAACCGAAGATGGATTATACTTATTCTTTAGAGGTAATTTCTTGACTACTCGAGTGAGACGAGCCCTATATCATGCATAGTATGAATTTTTCTTGTTAATTTATGATTGACCATTGTTATGCGGTGAGTGGTGAAATCAATCCCATATTCTTTCTCTCATCACAACTCTCTTTATTTTTATGTCTTTTACTTTTATGTATTTATTTTTAGAAAACAAAAACCAAATCAAACATCTTTTAAATTAAGTTATATTTAATCTCGAAAAACTTGATACAACCCCTACATAGTCCTTGAGGTTCGACACCCTCAATATAGCCCTATCCTACAAGGATCCATACTATTGCGAGTGGTAATTTTATTATTGATGTGTTTTGGTAAACAAAAGACCACATCAGACCCCATCTGTGTCTAGAAGATTCTCATTGCTCCAACGTACATCCGTCCGGACGTCATGGCAACACGTCCGAACGCACTTGAGGGTTCAAGAAGAATTAGGTGTTCCTTCATAGACACGTATATGGGAAGACAGTTGTATCCGTCCGGACGACTGGGCAACACCGTCTGAATGAGGTCCTTAATAAGGCAAGACGTGTAGAAGAATTGCAACCGTCTGGACGTCAGGGCAACACTGTCTGGACGCAGTCCTCATTATGGAAGTTACGTGCAGCAGAGATGCAACTGTCATGACGCTAGGGCAACACCGTCCAGACGCGGCCTTAATATGGAAACGCGTGGAGCATGTTATGTAAAGCCAGTTGCACAGAAGACCGTTCGAACGCTCTATGCTTCTGTGCAAAGGCCGCCTAGAGAATTCGGAGACAGACTCGATTTAGGTCTTCTTAGCCTATAAATAGAGTCCTCTAGGCATGGATTCTTTATAGAATTCGGTATTGAATTCTTTATAGCTTAGATTGGATGTTTAGGGAGAAATTGTGAAGATCCACTAACTCTCAAGCTTTTACAGTTGTGTTGTTGTTGTGCTCGTGATTGAAGTTTATCTTAGGGAGGAGCCCTAAGGTAAAGAAATCTATAGAAGACCCTTTCAAGTAGAAGACTTGGTTGGGAGGCGTTCACGTTGGGTTATGTGTCAGAGTCCAAGATACGATCTCTGCATAAGGTATGTGAGTGTTACTGTCTTTGTACTAGCTTTGTCTTCTGATTTTCTCTTAATTGAGTTTTCACTTCATTAACAAAATATCTGTCTCATTTAAATTCCACATTTAGATATTTTGTTACACATTGTTCACACACACACGATTAAATTAGAAGCCCTTTTATTTTTCAAAAACCAAAAATCAAACTTTTTTTTTTTTTTTTGAATTAGATTAGAGTTAATTTCAATAACTTAACAAAAACTCATAGTCCTTGAAGTTCAACACCCTCACATAGACCTTATCCTACAAAGATTCTTTCTATTGCGCGTGGTTTATTTTATTATTGATACACTCAAGAACACATCAATTTTTCGCGCCGTTGCCGGGGATCAAACCCGGGCCACCCGTGTGACAAGCATGAATACTTACCACTATGCTACAACAGTGACAAAAATTGATGTGGTCTTTTTAAAGCAAAAAAAATATCAATAATAAATCACTATTTGCAATAGTACGAATCCTTGTAGGATAAGGCTATATAGAGGGTGTCGAACCTCAAGTACTGCAGGGGTGTTGTTATCAAGTTTATGAAGATTAAAAATAACTTAAGAAAAGATGGTTGATTTTGTTGTTGATTAAAGTGCATAAAATAAACGCAAAAGAGAGTTGAAATGTGAGAGAGAGAGAGAGAGAGAGAGAGAGAGAGTAGGGTATTGACTTTATCGCTATCCGCACATCAATGGTTAATCATATTTAATCAAAGAAATTCATTCTATGCATGTTGTTAGCCCTATGGCGTTAATCCGATTATATTGCAAATATTTTGATGATAACAAATTATATCTTGTTGCTCTAATGTATTTACTTCAAGTATGATAGTTGCAAAGAACATTCGAGCACACATTCTCAAAGGACCAAAGAGAATCAAAGGCATTTGGAATTCTAAGCAAGAAGCCCTTAAGCTCTGAAGAACTCAAGATTGAAGAATCCGTATTTTATTAGGGTATTCTTGCAAAAGCTCTTGTATGATTGAACTCCTGAGACTCCTCACTCTAGAATGAACTAAGGACCCTTCATACATTGCATATATGGATTTTTGAAATACGAAAATCATTAAAAATCAAATTTCAAGTTTAAAAATTCTGCTGGAAATTATTTTGTCTTGAAAAATCAGATTTCAAGTTTAAAAATTCTGCTGAAATTATTTTGTCTTTAAAAATCTGATTTCAAGCTTAAAAATTCTGCTAGTTATCATTTTATCTTTGAAAATCAGATTTCATCTTTTGAAAATTAGCTAACAATAATTCTTGTCTTTGAAAATATGGTTGCAAATTTGAAATATTAGCTAGCAACAATTTCTGACTTTGAAAATCTGGTTGCAAATTTGAAATATTAGCTAGTAACAATTTCTGACTTTGAAAATATGGTTGCAAATTTGAAATATTAGCTAGCAACAATTTCTGACTTTGAAAATCTGGTTGCAAATTTGAAATATTAGCTAGCAACAATTTCTGACTTTGAAAATCTGTTTGCAAATTTGAAAAGTTAGCTAGCAACAATTTCTGACTTTGAAAATGTGATTACAACTTGGAAAATCAGCTAGCAAAATTCAAATTCTCTCCAACGGTTATGTTCTTTCTAGACCTATAAATACATGACCTTGGTTCTCATTTTGATCATCAATCCATCATTCAATCAAGTGAGAAACAAACAAGCTTAGAGCTCAAAGCATTCTTTCATTTCATATATTCAAGTTCATTTGAGCCATTCAAGTTCAATTCGTACAAGAGTTCTAGTGAGAGAGATATTGTTGTAAAAGCTTTATTTGTATATCCTTCTCAAAAAGGAGAATTGTCATTGTGAGAGAAATCTCAAATCTGATCCACAATCTATTGTATCAAGAGGGTTGGTGTGACCCTTGTGAGGTGTGAAGGAGATTTTCCACCTTGTGAAGAAGAGTAGTGTACTCTTGAAGTGTAAAGGTTTTAACTCCACCTGCAAGGAGTTTGGTTTAGTGGATTGAAATCTCAAGTGGTGTGCTTGGGGAGTGGACGTAGGTCAGGTGGACCGAACCACGATAAATCGCTGAGTTTGAATCTCTCTCTCTCTATCTCTTTATTATTGTTCCAATATTTATATTGTTTGCATTATACTGCATTTTATATTGTTCTAAATTCTTAATTCAGTATAATTTTTATTAAAAGAAAAGTTTGCCATCAACCCTATTCACCCCCCCTCTAGGGTTGATTATCTGGGTAACACATGTTATAAATAAATAAGAAAATTCCTTATTAAAGAATAAGTATAATCCCTCTTCGGTTGGCACGGACCATCCACTGAACCACTAAGATGTGGTATGACCTGTCTTCCCTAGGTATAGATTATCTAATTCTTTAATAGGATACATACAATCAATGGAATAATATAACCCATCTTCGGTTGGCACGGACCGTCAATTAATCATCATTCCCATAATCACAGAAAACAAGATTGATTTGAGTTCAATAAAGGTAAAAAGCTTTCTAAGACAAGATAAGGATTTCACCAATATTGATTTTGAATTTAAGAACAATTGCATTAAAAAATTAAGAACAATATCAAATTTTAGCAATTCTCATAATTGGATATGGTTACACCTGTTAGTATTTTATGTTGGCTACATTCTGGATGACAAAAACATTTTATGTAATGGTTGCAGTTTAAACAGGATGATCAGTTTCTATTCAGAGTCTTCATGTAATATGGACAGTGTTCATTTCAAGTCATGTGACTGATCACAAGTTTTTAGAAGATGTCCATGAAGATTCCATGCAGTTTCCAAGTCAAAACAGCCGGTTCCTGTGCAACCGTCTAGACGGGCCTTTGAAGGCGACCGGACACCCCGCAGTGTCTAGAAGCTTCAGCGTTGAAGACGTCCGGATGTCAGAGCAACACCGTCAGGACGCTAGGTCAAGCTTCAATTTCTAGACGGAATTGGATTTTAGTCAATACTTTTTGGGAATTCTCTGCAAGACGTCCGGACGACGTGGCAACACGTCCGGACGCTATCCAACATTTCAGAATATTCCGGACTTCCTTTTCGAGCGCGGAAAGGAGTTACAACGAAGACTGTCCAAACGCTCGGCCAAGCCATCCGGAAGTGGACCTGTTATGGAAAGAATTACGCTATTCTGGAAGGCAGTCACAAAAGACCGTCTGGACGAGGCTAACTTCTGTCCGGACGCTCAATAGCCAGAGTTCAAATTTGAGCAGATTTAGGTTTTTTGTAAGCCTATAAATAGAGGGCTCTAGGCTTGTAATTTGCATGATTTCTGTATCGAATTCCATAGTGCTTAGAGAGTGTGTTTAGGGAGAATTGAAGATCCGCTAGCTCTCTAGCCGTTGCCGGTGTGTGCTAAACAGTTCATGTGAAGTCCATCTTAGGGGTCGGCTCTAAGGTAAAGGAATCCATCAAAGACCCCTTCAAGTAGGAGACTTAGTTGGGAAGTGTTCACCATGGGCTTCGTGTTATAGTTAAAGGTATGACTACTACAATAGGTTTTGTGAGTATAAGTGCTTTGTAACTTGTTTTGCTTTTAAATAGTAGAGTTCCTGGGTTTGGTTGCCCTGTAGTGGTTTTTCTCTTCACAAAGTTTTCACTTCGTCAACAAATATCTTGTCTTCTTTAAATTCCACATTTAAGATATTTTGTTGCACGCAAACACACACTTGGTTATTTAGAAGTCAATATTTATTTTCAATTGGTATTAGAGCTTAGTACACTCTGTTTTAGAGTTATTTCTTGAGTGTGATTTTTTTTTATTGACCTCTTTTTTTTCTATCTTGGTATGGAAAAAGGTGAACTCCAAAGGATGTGTGACAAATTGTTTGAAAAATTTGAAAGTTGTAAAACTTCAAGCATAGATCATCTTCAAAGACTTGAAAGTTTTGAAAAAGAAAAAGATGTGTTGATTAAGAAAATTAAGTCTTTAGAAGATGCCCTAATGCACTCAAAACCACCTTTGGAAAAACCTTGTGATTATGTTATGAGTAATGATAATGCTACATTCTTCATATACTATGCCTGTTCATAAAGGGTACAATTCTATTCCTTTCTGTCATTATTGTGGTATTAGTGGTCATACTCGTCTTAACTGCTTTCAAATATGCTCTTAGAAGCCTTGGGATAAAAAGCATGTACCTAGGGATTATGAGCCTGGTATTAGAAATCAAGTCAAAAATTTATGTGATCAAGTTAAGCTCATCAGTAAAAAATTAGAGAGTCCTACCACTCATGAAAAAAAATTATGTCATGTCTAAAAAGGGAAAAAGTACTTCTAATAAGCAAGTTTGGATTAAAAAAGGTGACAATCTTTGTTTAGTTGCTCATACTGCCATAAAAGCCCTTGTAACACCCAGTAATTTCAAGCTCTTAAGAAATCATTGATATTGTTGAGGAGACAATATCCACATGTTTTTATAAGCAAACCTAAAGTTGTTTCGAAAGATTAAAAGATCAAAACCTAAAAACCCTTTAAAAACCTAAAAGTAACATTTAAGCTTTAAACTTTGGTTAAACCGAAAATAGGACAAACAGACTCAGATTTAGATAATTCAAAAACCATTGTGCTTAAAAAAGAAAGATCTATCATGTGGCAAAAGTTAGTAAAAAGTCCACCAGTTGACTTTTTGACCTGAGCCTAAATAACCCAACTGTCGATATTAAACGAATAACTGTCAAGAAAAATATCTCCACGCTTCTAGAAAACATTTATGTATAAAAAACAAGAGTAATGATGAAAGGATAGGATATCTCAAAAGTAATCATGACAAGAAAGAAAAATCAATAAAGCAAGTGTGAACGCAGAAAGTGGATAAAAGATATTTTGGCTTAATAGACAGAAACTTTGACTTGATTGGAACTAAGTCAAAATGAACTCGAAATGGGACAAACCAAAAAGATAAAATGTTTATCATGAAGTCCTCTATCTACCCTCAAAATTTCATGTCAATCGGAGTAGGTTTGACCATCAAAATAATTCTCGGAGTAGGTTGCCCTCAAGTTGGACGAAAATTCTAAAATCCAAATTTGCAAGACATTATCCAATAAGCTAATTCTTTTATTACATTTTGGACCTAAATACCCCTGCTTTCCTCCTATAAATAAGCATGAAGGGCCCTTTGTTTTTCCACACAAATCCTAGACAACTTTCAAGAAAGCTTTTGCTTTGGTTATCTCTCCCTTTTTCTCTCCTTCTACCACACAACCACTTTGGTGTTCTTGAAGTTATTTTTCTCTCCAAATCAAATTGGTAAGTAAATCTTGACACTTCTTCCTTACTATTTGATTTCATTACTTGTTTATTTATTGCGTTACTACGGAGTTAGTTTAACAACCCCCGTATTTATTTACTTGTTTATTTATTGCGTTACTACGGAGTTGGTTTAACAACCCCCGTATTCATTTACTTTAAAATGCAATCCTACAAAGTGGTTGTGCCGCTAATTTCCCTATCCCTTTACATAAAAATATTATCCTGTTAGGATTCATGTTTAAGTGTTATATTACCAAGAGCATTATGCTGCGTTTCGGTGCTTAAACATGAAACGTTGTAATATTTTCTCAATGAATCGTTGTAGGATTCATGTTGAAGTAATTACCTTTTAATTGATAACTAAAAACGATGAGTAAAGTGATGTAAAAATATACACATTTTTAATATTGGAAAAAGGACTGATGTATATATCATCTTCTTTGTATATATTTGTTACAGAAAATGAGCTAAGAAACTACACCAAGAAGAGTAAGTATGGATGTACTTACTGAGGAATAATTCTATGTTTCATTAGGACTGTGTGGTGTGTGTTTATTGCATGTGGTTGTTCATGCATTGCATGTTGTGTCCAATTAATATAACGGCTGATGAGATAGCCATCAACAAACTGATGTAGTAGCAAGTGGAAGGAAGGCTAGTCAGTGGATCCAGGGGGTTCATAGTGACCCAGGGGTGTCCGAAGTCCTAATATATAACTAATGCTGGGACCGGTAGGATTCCAGTGCAAACTGGTAAGACTTTAAGTGTGAGGCAAAGGACATGAACGGGTTTGGATACCTAAGAACGAGAGGTCTGAAGTAAGATGATCATAAAACACAAACTAAATGGTTACTACGATGCATATTCATACAACTCTTGCATTTATATTATTTATGAACTGTTATTAATCTGATGGTAACTTAGATATGAAAATGGATGACTCACTTGTTTGTCTATGTAATATGATGACGTCATATTTGCATAGTTACTGATGCAGATCTGGAGAATGAAGGCATGGACCCATATGCCAGTTTTGATGGTTTTTGAAACCATCAACGAACTATCATGTGCTAACTTAGAAATTGCTAGTTGTGCTTATATGTGTTTTGTTTTATGGCATGTAAATATTTATAACAATATCATGTTTGGCATATTTTATGTTATATGCTTATGTGCCGCCTGTGGCACTAATTTTGATGCACCTAGTGTGCATATGGCATGTAAAGATAAACCTAAGTAACTTTTAATAAACGTATCGAGGTATTTCAGTCAGCTCTAATGTGTTATGCTATCAATTCCTAAGTCTTTAGAAGAAAAAAAAAATTCCACTGCGAGAGTTTATCTTTGATGTAGTAATGTCACGTGGAAACCGGAGGTTTCTGCTTACGAATTTGCAGGCTTAAATTTGGGGCATTACAGCCCTAGATACTTGTTTGTGATATTTGGATAGTGCTTGCTCCAAACATTTGACAAGTGATAAGGCACTTCTCAAAGATATTCAAATGGGCAGAGGAGGGAAAATTACTTTTGCAGATGGTAGTCAGGCCAAGGTTATTGGCAAAGGACATATTGACATTCCAGGACTAGGAGTATCTCAAAAGGCCCTATATATGGAGGGTCTCAAGGCAAATCTGCTCAGCATTAGCCAATTTTGTGATGATGACTTGGTTGTCCAATTCTCTGAAAAGGAATGCAACATCTTTGACAACAATGGAAAGTGGCTAATGGGAGGAGAAAGAACTAGTGCCAACTGTTATGGCATTCCAAGTCTCTCCTCAGATTCTCAGATCATCTGCAATAAAGTTACCATTGATGAAAGTGAGCTGTGGCATCAACGTTTGGGTCATCTAAACTTCACTGACATGCTGAACATTGCAAGCAAGGAAGTTGTCAAAGATCTTCCTAAAATGAAAGACACTGGGAAAGGAGTTTGTGGTCCATGCCAGATAGGAAAACAGACTCGTGTTGCTCATAAGAAGACATTAGGTATTCTTACTTCCCGTAATTTAGAATTGCTACATATGGATCTCATGGGTCCCACCCGAACCTCTATTCTTGGTGGGAGGAAATATATTCTGGTTATTGTAGATGACTATTCCCGGTACACTTGGGCTCTTCTTCTTCGGGAAAAACCTGATGCTTTTGAAGCCTCTCAGCATTTGTTCAAAAAAAATACAAATAGAGTAAAATTGTCCCATCATGAGGACCTGCAGTGATCATGGCAGAGAGTTTGAGAATGCTCGGTTTGAAGAATATTGTCACTCTTATGGCATTCAGTAGGAGTTTTCTTCTCTAATTACTCCTCAACAGAATGGGGTTGTGGAGCGGAAAAACAGAGTTTTTTCAGGAGATGGCTCGAATGATGATTCATTCTAAAAATCTTGCTCAACATTTATGGGGAGAAGCTATCAACATTGCATATCATATCATCAATAGAGTTTACCTGAGGCCAGAAACTAGCAAGACTCCATACGAGATTTGGTGAGGTAAGAAACCCACTGTTAAATGTTTTCAGATTTTTGGTAGTAAATGCTATATTCTACGAGACGGGGAAAATCTGGGAAAGTTTTATCCCAAAAGTGATGAAGGCATATTTTTTGGGTACTCCACCAACAGTCGTGCCTATAGGGTCTATAACACCATAACAGAAACAGTAATGGAGTCCATCAATGTGGTCATTGATGATGATATTGGGGCACATAGCAAGGGGGAGAGTTCTCAGTCCACCCTAGAGGCACTACCTTCTCCCACAGCTAATGTAAGTGAGCCTTCCTTTTCAGCAGTTGATCCTGTATCTATTCCTCATGTCTCTCCTACAGCAGCAGATATTCTTCCTGATTCAACTGATGTTGTGCCTATTGAGGAAACTAATCCTACATTAGATCAAGATCCAGAGACGATAAATCCTCCGATTGAACCCGCATCTTGGGTCAAGCTCAATTATCCTTCCAGGCAGCTCCTTGGGAATCTTAATGAAGGTAGATGGTTGAGAAGCAGAATAATCAACCCCTCAAATGCGGTTGCTAATCAAATGACTTACAATTGCTATCTAGCTCAATTTGAACCAAAAAAAAGTGGAGGAAGCCTTGCAAGATGACAGCTAGGTTACTGCTATGCATGATGAGTTGCATCAGTTCACTCGTAATGATGTCTAGACTCTGGTTCCCAGACCGTCTGAGCACAATATCATTGGCACAAAGTGGATTTTCAAGAACAAATTAGACGAACATGGCACGGTGATCCAAAATAATGCACGACTTGTTGCTCAAGGGTACACTCAGATTGAAGGGGTAGATTTTGACGAAACCTTTGCCCTAGTTGCCCGCCTTGAATCTATCAGAATTCTACTCTCTATATCCTGTCATCTAGGATTCAAGCTTTACCAGATGGATGTCAAGAGTACCTTTCTGAATGGCATTCTTCAGGAAGAAGTTTATGTGGAGCAACAAAAAGGATTTCTGGATCCTCACTATCCTCAACATGTCTACAAGCTGAAGAAAAGCCTTGTATGGTCTCAAGCAAGCTCCACAGGCGTGGTATGAGAGATTAACCACTTATCTTCTGGAAAAAGGGTTCACAAGAGGACAGGCAGATCGGACTCTCTTCATCAGAAATTAAGGGAATCACAAACTCATTGCTCAAATCTATGTGGATAATATCATCTTCGGAGCAACCTTAGATTCTCAAGCTCATGAGTTTGCTGAAGAAATGAAACAAGAGTTTGAGATGAGTATGATAGGTGAGTTGACCTATTTTCTGGGGATGAAAGTCAAACAAACCTCTGAAGGGATCTTTATTTCTCAAGCTAAATATGTAAAAGATTTGGTAAAACGGTTTGGTCTGGATGGGAAAAGCCATGCACGCACTCCCATGAGCACAAGTGTCAAGATTGGTGCTGATTTGACAGGCAAGCAAGTAGATCCTACTCTTTACAGAAGTATAATCGGCAGTCTTCTTTATCTTACAACAAGCCGACCGGATATTGCCTTCAGTGTCGAAATTTGTGCTCGATTCCAAGGGAATCTCATCTCACCGCTGTCAAGCGCATCATCAAGTACTAAATGCCACTGTTAATTATGGTATCTGTTTTTCTAAAGAAACAAATCTTGTGCTTGCAGGATACTCTGATGCAAATTGGGCTGGAAATGCTAATGATAGGAAAAGCACCTTTAGCGGATGTTTTTATGTTGGTAATAATCTGGTAACTTGGATGAGTCGGAAACAAGCCTCAATTTCCCTTTCCACTGCAAAGGCTGCGTATATTGCTACTGGAAGTTGTTGTACCCAATTACTGTGGATGAAGAAATTGCTCTGTGATTATGGCTTCACTCAAGACACTATGGTTATTCATTGTGACAATACCAGTGCCATAAATATTTCCAAGAATCCAGTTCGGCATTTTCGAACCAAGCACATCGACATACGGCATCATTTCATCCGTGACCTTGTCGAGTCCAGGGAAGTAGCCCTTATTTTTATTCCCACAGAAAATCAATTGGCTGACATCCTCACCAAACCTCTTGATGGAAGCAGGTTTGAATCTCTTAGAAAAGCCATTGGTGTTTGTGACATGTCCTAGGCATGTCCCTACTTCTTACTTGGATCAGACTCTTCTGTTCTTCTAAGTCTTTTCTGTGGGTTGCATGATTTTTTTTTGTTTGTTTTGTAAAAAAAAAGAAAAAATGGGGGGATTTGATGCAAGGTTGCTTCTAAAGTTTTCAGCTATCTCATTTATATTTATCTGTTTTGACAGTTCTCTGTACTTTGATAGAATATACATTCATATGGTTAAGATTCTAAGTCTGATATGTGCTGAGTTTTTCTGCTACATCTTTACTAGATAGTTGCTTTCCTCATACGATGAATATGTGCACTATCCAAGGCTCCCTTAAGGTACATTTTTTTTTATCTCTAAATTTTTTTGCTTCTAAAAATTCTTTTAAGAGAGATTTTTTTGCTAAGATGGTCAACTTGACCAACTCGCTAGTTGAACCTAGAACCCATAAATTCTACCATTCTTTCTAGGTTGTAGCACCAAGTGATAAAAAGTATTCAAAACTGAATAAATATGGATAAATTAAAAGATCCACTGCTTTTGTGCTATAAATCTGTTCTTGAACTTGTCCCTATAGAAACAGTTAGTGACCAAATCATTGAGGAAATAGACGGTCACTAAAGGACGAAGTAAAAGAAAAGTGTTGCAGCTTAGGGGGAGTGGTTTTTGGACAGGGAATGTATTTCCAAACAGGTCAAGTGTTTTTTGTCCCAGAATGGCCAAAGGGAGAGTTTGTTAGTATTTTATGTTGGCTACATTCTGAATGACAAAAACACTTTATGTAATGGTTGCAATTTAAATAGATGATTGGTTTCTATTCAGAGTCTTCATGTAATATGGACAGTGTTCATTTCAAGTCATGTGACTAATCACAAGTTTCTAGAAGATGTCCATGAAGATTCCATGCAGTTTCCAAGTCAAAACAGTCGATTCCTATGCAAACGTCCAGACGGGCCTTTGAAGGCGACCGGACACCCCGCAGTGTCTAGAAGCTTCAGCGTCGAAGACCATTCGGACACTCAATAGCCAGAGTTCGAATTTGAGCAGATTTAGGTTTTCTGTAAGCCTATAAATAAAGGGCTCTAGGCTTGTAATTTGCATGAATTCTATATCGAATTCCATAGTGCTTAGAGATGGTGTTTGGGGAGAATTGAAGATCCACTAGCTCTCTAGCCGCTGCCGGTGTGTGCTCAACAGTTCGTGTGAAGTCTATCTTAGGGGTCGGCCCTAAGGTAAAGGAATCCATCATAGGCCCTTTCAAGTAGGAGACTTGGTTGGGAAGCGTTCACGATGGGCTTCGTGTTATAGTTAAAGGTATGACTACTGCAATGAGTTTTGTGAGTACGAGTGCTTTGTAACTTGCTTTGTTTTCGGATAATAGAGTTTTTGGATTTGGCTGCCCCGGAGTGATTTTTCTCTTCACAGAGTTTCTAGTTTGTCAACAAAAATCTTGTCTTCTTTAAATTCCACATTTAAGACATTTTGTTGCACACAAACACACACTTGGTTATTTAAAAGTCAATATTTATTTTCAACATCAATACCCTATGAAGGGTTTTAGCTGCTCATGATGCTGCTGAGATGGCCTCCTGCCATGATTTACTGCTCTTCAACTCTTCAAGCCTTCAAGAAGTATTTTACTGAATTTTAGCTCTAGGTAGTAGTGTGTTTTTTAAATGTTTAGAGGCCTATTTATAGGGATTAGAAGAACCCTAGAAGCCCTCAGAACAGCATAAGTTAGTCTCCTAGTCCAAGTAGGAGACTAAAAACCTAATCCAAGGTGAAAAAGGACTGCTGCTGTGTGTTGTATGCCCGAGTGTGCTCGAGCCCAAGGGAAGTGTGCTCAAGTGCATGGGCGCTTGAACTTAGGTAGTGATGTGCTAGATCCCATGGTTGCCAGCTTGCTTCCAAAGTGTCCTTTAACCCAATTTCCACTGGAATTCTTGCAACTATCATATATAACCCTGAAACATGAAAACAAAACAAAATTAAACAAATAATACACTAAAGAATTAACATATGTGAGTTAAGGGGCTTGAATGTGCAATATTCGGTGCTTATCAAGTACAATAGTTCTTGTCATGATCCTTCAGCTGCCTTAAGACATAGGCCACAACCTTGGCTTGTTGCATAAGCACGCACCCCAATCCCTTCTATGATGAATCTTTACAAACCATGTACCCAATAGATTCATTGGGTACTGTGAGCACAGGTGCAGTCACAAGCTTTTGCTTTAGATATTGGAAAGTAGCTTCACATACCTCGCTCCATTCATATTGGGCATTCTTCTTTGTATGGACGGTTAGAGGCCCAGACAATGCGGAGAATCTCTCAATGAATTTTTGGTAGTAACCAGCTCGACCCAAGAAAGTACTAATCTCCCGAACCTTCGTCGCTCGTTCCCATTCAACAACAGCTTTCACCTTTGCTGGATCAACTACAACTCCATTCTTGTTCACTACATGACCTAAGAATGACACTTCTTCCAACCAAAACTCAGATTTCTTGAGTTTGGCATACAACTTTTTCTCTCTTAGCACATTCATCACAATCCTCAAGTGCTCTTAATGTTCAACATGATTGGACGAGTAGACTAATATGTCATCAGTAAATACTACTACAAAGGAGTCTAAGTACTCATAGAATACACGGTTCATCAAGTCCATGAATATAGACGGTGCACTAGTAAACCCAAATGGCATCACTAAAAATTCATAATGGCCATACCATGTTTGGATCGCTGTCTTCGTCACATCTTCTTCTCGTACTTTGAGTTGATGTTATCCTAAAAAAAGATCAATCTTAGAGAATACTGAAGCTCCTTTATGTTGATCGAACAAGTCGTCGATCCATGGTAAGGGATAATTGTTCTTGACTGTTACACAATTCAATTCACAATAATTTATGCATAGCTGCATAGACTTGTCCTTCTTCATAAACAATACTAGTGCTCAACACGGTGACACACTTGGGCAAATAAAACCCCGAATAGGCTGAGTTCAACTCTCTCAACTCCAAGAGCCATACAGTACGATGCCTTGTGAATAGGTTGATTTCCCAATACCAAATTAATGGTGAACTCAATTTCTCGATCCAGAGGCAATCCCATGACTTCTGCGAAAACATCCGGTTATGGACGTACTACCGAAATGCTCTCGAAGTTCGACTCGACTTCAGGCTTGGCCGAAACATAGGCCAAATAAGCTTGTGCACCCTCTCTAACACACTTTCTTGCTTGAACTGGGGAGAGGAGCGGCAGAGTAACTTGAACACGAGACCCCGTTGAACATAAAATCTTCGATGCCATGGAGTTGAAATGTGACTTTCTTCTTTTGGCAATCAATATTTTCTCTATACTTTGATAGGCAATAAATTCATAGAATAACATCAAAGCCCAACATGCTAAACACTGGTAACTTCATTGGTAGAGTTCTCCCTTCTATGACAATAGGACAATTATCCACACATTTCCTAGAGGTTACTTCGTTACCAATGGTAACAGGAGTGGCCACACATATGTTATGTTCTAGTGGTTCGGTATTCAAATAACACAACTTTATATAAGTCGAAGAAATAAAAGAATAGGTAGCACCCGAATCAAACAAGATGCAAGCAACACTACTGAATAAAGGAATAGTACTTATGACAACATTAGTAGCATTCTCTTCAGCTTTGACATTGCTCGGTGTGAGTGAGTAAGCTCTAGCTTGTGCAGGTTGCCTAGGCTGATAGTTGCTCGCTTGAGACCTTTGACTTATGAAATTCATCATGGAGCAATCTTTGGCGAAATGGCCCTCCTGGCCATAATGAAAACATGCTCTAGAACCCATACAACACACACCCGAGTGTGGCTTCCCACACTGAGAGACACTGTAGCTAGCATGGCTCACTAAAGCATTTCTTCTCCCAAAGGACCCGAAGCTACTACTTGAAGACTGTCTCTTTAACGGAGGTGGAGGAGGAAGAGCTCCAATTGACATCAACCACTTCCTATTCACATAGTCAATAGCTGCTTCTTTGATTTGCATCTCAAAAATGGTGGCAATGTGCAACATTTTGAAATAGTTTGTCATTTCAAGGAAAGTAATCCTCTCACAGATTCACAACGACAAGCCGTCACATAACCTTTCAGCTTTAGTTTCTTCGTTAGGAATGAGGTGTGGGCAAACCTCGACAGTTCAGGAGCTCAGCCAAATACTGCTCAACTGACATTTTCCCTTGTTTGAGATCTTTGAAGTCTTGAGCACATTGTTGTCATTGTGCTTGAGGGAACAATTGGTTGTTGAACTCTCACTTAAACCTCTCCCATGTGATTGGGACACCATGTCACAACTCTCCTGCTGTAAGTACCTTTCTGGCCTTCCACTAGAACTTGGCTTCCCCATTAAGCTTTAGTCCCATATAATTGACCCTTTGATTGTTAGTACATCTGAGCACCTCAGAAATGTCCTAGAAATTTGTGATCCAATTGTCAGCTGCCAAGGCTTTTTCACTTCCATAAAACACTGGTGAGTAGTCTCTGAAGAAGTTGGTCAATGAGCAACCGACCGTATCATCTTGATCTCTTCATCATGGCATAGCGGCCATCATGGTGGTTATAAATTGTGAAGCGGTAGCCCAAAACTAGATCGCTTCAAGCATATAGGGAGGTGGCGGAGGAGGAGGGGGTTGTATACCGCCATCCCCATCATTTGTCGATTCCTCATCCTTATAACGCAAAGGGGATCTTCGTCTAGGTTGCATAACTCTGTGCAATCACATTGAAGTTATCCTACCAATGTGAGAGTGAAATTGGTACCACATAAACAAACACAAGTCACATCAAATGCACTACAATGAATATGCATTGCACAGAACGATATCCTATTAAAGTTTTTGTATCTTTAGTCTTTGTTATAAGCTTTTAGGATCTTAATGGTGCGTTTAGGTGTTCGATTTTTGAAATCTAAATTCAATTCTTATTTGGTGCACAAATTTCGAGGCAAAAAAAAAAGATGTTTGGATGCTTAGTAGAATTTAAATTGTATTTGAAATCATGTTTGGGTGATAGTTGTATGAGAGTATTTTTTTTTTCACGAATAACTATGGTAGGAAATGATTGGAGGTACAAAAAGTTATGTAAAATTATTGAAGTTATAAAAATTAGTGTGGACTAATGATTGAAATAATTATTATTCAATATAAATAAATATGAATCAATTATTTATTTTGAAAAATAAAGAGACTTCTAATTTAACAGTGTGTGTGTGCAACGTGTAACAAAATATCAAGATGCGGAATATAAATGAGACAGATATTTTGTTAATGAAGTAAAACTCAATTAAGAGAAAAACCACTCCAGGGCAGCCAAACCAGGATTTTCACTATTCAGAAGACAAAAGTAGTTACAAAGTAGTAGCACTGACATACTCCTAATGTAGTGGTCGTACCTTGAACTCTTACGCATAACCCAATGCGAACGCCTCCCAATCAAATCACCTACTTGAAGGGGTGTTCAATTGAATCCTTACCTTAGGGCTCCTCCATAAGATAGACTTCAACACGGGCACAACAACAACACTTCGACAACGGTTAGAGAGCAAACTAATCAGCATAATAACTCTGAAACTACACTCTCTAAGCTTTAAGGAATTCAATACCAAATTCTTACCAATTACATGCCTAGCGGCCTCTATTTATAGGCTACATAAGACCTAAATTGAGATTGGAATGATTTCCTCTAGGCGGGGTCTGGACTATAGCTAAGAACATCCGGATGTCCAACTGTGCAATCGGTTTTTTAAAATCACTGATATTCTTTCTTGAATAGGGTCGCGTCCGGACGGTGTTGCCCTAGCGTCTGAACGGTTGCAGTTGTCTTCCCATATCTGTGTCTGCAAAGGAAATCCTTTTACATGTTGAACACTGAATGGCGTCCAGACATGTTGTTGAGACGTCCTAATGGATGCAATCTTGAACAGTTCGAAGCTTCTGGACACTAATGGGAGTTTGGACGGAATAACCACATCGTCTGGATGGATGTTGCTTGACTGACGAGTGTCTGAACGGTTGACAGAGACGTCCGAACGGATGTAAGGGATCTGAGTTCACTGTCTTGAAATCCGCATAGAATCTTCTTTGAAGCACATAACCGACATGTAGATTCTGAATATAAACAACATCCCCGATTAATAAGCAACATTACATAAAAGTGATTTTGTTCCCGATTAAAACTCTCATTTTAGCCATTCTGGGACAAAAAACACTTGACCAGTTTAAAAGTACAATCTCGGTCCAAATAAAAAATTACTCCTCATTTTTTTTTTCAAAAGGACAAAGGGTAAAACAGAGTAAGAGAAAAAAAAAAAAAAAAAAAAAAAAAAAAAAAAAAATAGCAAAAAAATTACTCCCCCTTAATGTCTCAGTAGGACAAGGGTAAACAGAGTAAATAAAACCTAGAATTATAAAGTTTTACAAAAATAAAACAGGATAATAAAAATGTCTCAAAATAAGTCAAAAAAAAAAAAATCAATCCTCCTCAGCAAGGGTAGGATGATCCTCATCATCACGGGCTAGATGTGGTGCACCGCTTCACACGGAGGTTAATAGAATGAACCACTCGCTGCATCGAACTCATACCTCCATGCAATGATTCTAGAGAAGCTAGAATCTGAGTCAAAACTGCATCAAGCTGGGGAGGTGGAGGAGCAGTCTGTGAAGATGACACAACAGCAAGCATCTCAACATGAATAGGAAGGGGCTGAAGAGCTTCATCTTGGACTCATGCCTCAGCTGGGCATTGGACTTCATTAGTGTCTAATTGTCGAGTGGATCCTGTATCTTCATCTTGGGCTCTCCAGAGACGTTTAAACCAAACTGTATGATAATTTGCGAGATCAAGCAGCCAAAAGGAAAACATGTAGTATTCTCATCTCTGGTCTCCAACATAATTTTGAGGATATGCTTGCACAGATAGAAGGGCAATCTCATAATAATGGCATGTAAGAACTGAGCAATTTTCTGGATTAGGGCAATCTCATAACAGTAGGCCAAAGATTATGCTGGACAATCTTCGCAAGCAGGCGATGCGAGGGAGAAAAGGCACCGATTTTGATATTAGTAGCTTGATCCTCACCCTGCAGAATAGCATTAAAGAACTCCCTAAGATCCTCCAAGGTGGGAGCCTCCACAACCTCATTAAATGGGATGACAGAAATATGAAGCATAGGAACACTGATGATCTTGCTGATGACTTATGGATTAATTTGAATCACATGCCCCTCAACAGTAGACTGAAGGACAATGCCACTGTCCTCATCCTACACAACCTCTAGATGTGTGTAGAACTCTCTGACAAGCCTGGTGAGCACGATGCAAGCACAATTGTAGAGGTAGCCCTAGTTATATGTCTAAATGATCTCATGAATGACATCAAGGGGTGCTACCATAACATCAGCCCTGACAACATTCCTCTCTGGAATGACTGCCCTGTTAGCTATTCTAGCTCTGGAAGCTGCAACGCCTTCCTCTGTCCTCTGTCGGACCCTGTGCTAAGAGCTGCTGGCAGACATGATTCTGTGAAGAATAACCAAAAAATACTTGCCAAAAAAATAATACCAATGATATTAGATTATGTTAGTCCAAAAAAAAAAAAAAAAAATTGGCATTATAACAACAATAAAATGGACTTCCCAAAAATTACAAACGCATTAATATCCTTAAAACGGTCCAAATAAATGCCAGAATAGATAACCCAAACTCAACAGTAGACATCACAAACAATTTTATGCAGTCTTTATCTCAAAAATATCCCAACAGTTAAAAGAACTGAAAAGAAGGTAAAGGATAGAACAAAATACTTGAAATGAGATAAAATGCAGAAAAGGACAAAAGAGGACGAGAACTCATGAGAAAACACAAGAAAAAGTGCACCAAAAAGTGTAAAAAATAGAGAGAAACCTAGAGAAAATAGAAAGGAGATGCGGTGGCTAGGGCAGAAAAATGCAATTTTAAACCTGTAGGGTAATAGCTCGGACGCATCACTATCCCATCCGGACATGGGATGCCACAAAAGCTTTCGACAGAACCGCGCGCTTCTGAATGTGTTACCTGACCGTCCGGCTGTCTGAGCCTCACCCGTCCTGACGCAAGAGGATACCGTTCGGATGCTTCACACTGAAAAAAAAAAAAAAAAAAAAAAAAAAAAAAAAAAAAAAAAAAGAAAGAAACTCAGGGAAAATTTGCAAAAAAATTATTTTCCCTAAATTTAACTTCAAAACACGCATATATAATCAACTGATATAGCAATCAGATAGCATTTCAAAAATATGCAGAGATATAATTGAGAGTTAAGAGTTCAATTAACACGAAATTCCCTATAGATAGAAATTTTAAATAAATTACTTAACTCATGCAATGCTTGTGTGTGTGAAGACTTTCTTAATAAGGTATGAAGTTCACTGATATGACTTAAAGCAAATGAATTTTCTAAATAAGAGAGAAAATTAATGAGAGATCAGTCAAAAGTCAAACCTTATTTTACTAGGACCTAGCAACCCTCATCTAATACACTCCCCCAAGATGCAACACACTTTTTTTACCGCAATGAATTGGTCACTAACTATTTCTTTAGGGACAAGTTTAAGAACAAATTTATAGCACAATAAGCAGTGAATCTTTTTATTTATCCATATTTACTGATTTTTTGAATGCTTTTTATCACTTGGTGCTGCAACCTAGAGAGAATGCTAGAATTTGTAGGTTTTGGGTTCAACTAGTGAGTTGGTCAATTTAACCATCTTACAAAAAAATGTTTCTCTCATAAGAATTTCCAAATGCAAAATGTCAGAGAGAAAAAAAAAAAATGTACCTTAGGGGAGCCTTGGATAGTGCACAAAATCATCGCATGAGAAAAGCAACTATCTAACATTAAGATGTATAGGGAAACTTGGCAAATATTAGGCATAAACTCTCAATCATATATATCCATAGTCAATTAATGCACAATGAACTGAGATATCAGGCAAAAACACATGCAATATCTGAAACGCCAAGAAAAGAAAAATAAAATTTTTGCATCTTCTTCCCCAATTTTTTTTTTATTTTTTATTTTATTAAAAACAATAAAAACATGCTAAAAAGGTGAATATACAATCATAACCCTAGCTTGTGGTAAGATCAAACCTGTCTTTAAGGAGAAGGGATCAAAATTACCGATACAGAAAAACCGTCACCCGACGTGCCTTTTTTGTCATCCCCAAATAGTACTTGCAAAAATTTTCTCAAGAACAACAAGAGAAATAGGGAGCAAATACCAATGGTTCCTAAATTGCAAGGCAAAAAAAGATATGACATGTAGAGAATAATGCAATGCAATCAAACCTGATGCTCTAGGATTAGGAACCAAATCCTAGGCATGTGTATTCTCACCAACTAGATGAGTCCATTCCCCCTCAAGGGGTGAATGTCTGCCTCCTTTTTGACCCATGCCTGCCTTCCTTGTGGTGGTTGTTGACAAGACTTCATCTGATGATCCATCCACTGTATCATACTTTGCATCCATATAGGCAACTCCCTATAGAATTGATCATCCTCCATCTTCTGCGTCTTCTTCATGAATTGCCTTGATTTGTTAGTCTTGGGTTTGCCATTCTGATTGGCAGGAACAAATCTCTATTGATGCCACTGATACTGAGGAGCCTGGCGCTTTGGGGCCTGGTGCCTTGTAACCTAATACCATGGAGCCTGATACTTGGGAGCCTGATGCCCTGGAGCCTGATGTTGGGCCAAAGGTTTAGTGTCGAAATTAGCTTGTCTTGGCACCTCTTTCTTGACCTTTGATCTTTAAGATTTGAGAAGAGAACACTGGGGTTAGATGTACCCACTTAAGCCGCAGTGATGGCATATAGGAGGTCGACTAATGGTGGGGGGTTTCTGAGTGATCAAAATATCTCCACCAATTACGTCATTTCCTTTGTCCACTACTGTGAGTGGAGGCTCGGGGATTGTGGGCTTGACAAAAACGGTCCTAGAAGTAGAGGGAATGTTAGAGGGAGGAGCTAGATACCCAAGTCCGGTCTTGTCTATTAGGCTTTTCTGGATTGACAGCATATGGGTCAGCTTTTCATCACTGACCCTCTCTAACTGCAGTTGTGTCTTCAATAGCTTCTCCTCTAGATCCTATATTTTGAGTAGCAGTGATCTCTTCTCAATCTGTAAATTGTTTAGCTCATGAATGTGCTGCTTACGAGTCTCCCTTAACTTCTCGAACTCTACCTAGAGGATTTTATAGGCCCCTTTAAGTTCTTCCCTGTCTTCATCACTGTGCTCAGAGTAGTAAGAATCCTCATCCTCTTCATGTAGAGCCACAAAGGCTAGAAACTGATCTTGAGCAGGAGTTTCTTCTTCTTCAAACTCATCATTGTGAGTCACATTGTAAGCCTTCCCTTTTCCTTTCTTGAGATTCCTACAATCAACTCGGATATGCCCAAAGCCTGAGCATTCAAAACTTCAGGGCCTCTTGGGTCTTTCTTCTCAACTTCTTCAGGTTTAGACTCTTTGGAGGCCTTCCTCAGTCTTACGAAGAATTTCATTTTGAATTTATCATTCTTCATCAATCTTCCGAAATTCTTGGCCAGCATTGGCACTGCATCTTCTTCTTTCTCAAAGTCCTCTTCAGATAAGACTTTGGCTTTCTTTTGAGATGCCTTGAGGGCAAAATAGTCTTCACCTTCTTTACTGGGGGTAGGGAAAGCTCATAGGTTTGAAGAAATCCCACCAACTCTTCAATCTTCATCTCTTCTAAGTCTTTGCTTTCTTCAATAGTAGTCACCTTTATTCTGAAACAGACTTCCCAAGACTCACCATTGAGTTCCTTAGGTCGCTCATCTTAGGGTAAAAATCTACGAATGTCTCATCTTCTAGCATCTTAATCTCTTCAAATCTAGAAATCTACATTTGAAGTTTGGCAAATTTAACAAATTTAGTGCCTTCATATATTGTTTCTAAGATTTGTCATGCTTCTTGAGCAGTTCCATAGTTTGAAATTTTAGTAAATTCAGACGGTGAAAGAGCTTGACATAGAGCATGGAGGGCTTTGTCATTGGCAAGTCATGCGTTCTTTTCAATTACAAGCTCAATATTTGTATCCGTTGGCTCAGTCCAACCAGCTTCAATAGTTTTCCAACAATCAATGGATTTTAAAAAGAAACGTGTTAGTTTATTGGCTACAATCTGTTGGACAAAATCACATCTATCTAATGATGCATTTAAACAGGGATTCAATTATTCAGAGTTTTTCTAGAAAATTCTGCACAATTTACAAGTCAGATAAATTAGATCCCTTGCAGCCGTCCGGACACTTAACTGTCCAAACATAATCCGTCCGGAAGATGAGAACTTTCCGTCTAGACTTTCCACTATGTCGAGAAGCTTCAAACTGCTCCAGCTTGCATCTGTCCGGATGTTTCAGCAGCACGTCCGGACGATGTCTAGTGTTTGATCAGCTATGGAATTTCTTTCCAAAACACAGATATGGGAAGACAGCTGCAACCGTCCGAACGACGTGGATTCCTGTTTGAACGTGCTCATTCATAAGCAAGTCGTGCATTCAAAATCAAGACATCCGGACGTTAGTCTTCATGGTCCGGACGCTCGAGCTTCATATATGAAAATTGCGTGCATCAGATCAACCGTCCGGAAGATAGATGCTATGGTCCGAACGTGCCAAGCCTTGATATGGAAATTGCGTACAGCTAAAGTGCGATCGTCCGGACGACAAGGCAACACCATCCGGACGCGGCTCAATTCAGGAAAGAATTTCAGCAAAATTTGGAAAGGCAATCTCACAGTTGTCCTTCCGGACGCCTTGTGTCTACTATCCGGACGGTGCCTAGGAATTTCAAGCCAGACGCTCATTTGAACCTATAGCCTATAAATAGAGGCCCCTAGGCTTGAGAATTGCAAGAATTCGGTATTGAATTCCGTAGTGCTTATAGAGTTATACTTTAGAGTTATTATGTTGAGTTAGTCTCTCTCAAGCCGTTGCCAAGTGCTGTTGCTGTGCTGAATTGAAGTCTATCTTAGGGGTTGGCCCTAAGGTAAAGGATTCCATTGAAGACCCCCTCAAGTAGGTGACTTGGTCGGGAGGCGTTCGTGTTGGGTAACACGTCAGAGTTCAAGGTACGACCACTGCATAAGGTTATGTGAGTGCTACTGCTTTGTAACCAGTCTTGTCTTCTAAATAGTGGATATCCTAGGTTTGGCTGCCCCGGAGTGGTTCTTCTCTTAACAGAGTTTCCTCTTCATCAACAAAATATATGTCTCTTTTAATTATGCATTTTGATATTTTGTTGCACACTTTTGCACACACTTGTTAAAATTAGAAGTCTGTTTAATTTGGTATCATAATTTTCAATTAGAATTCCGCATATTACTTTTGTCCCCACACGATTTTTTTCATACTTTTTGTCTTCTGGTGCGGGTTTTTGTATAATCTTGGCTTATTTTGTCCTCTTGTGCATTTTTCTCTTCTCTCCAGGTACTTTCTCAATTCTTGTTATTCTTTTCAGTGTTTTGTTAACTGTTAGAATATTGAATCTTTTGGGGAATGTTTTTGAGATTATAAATTGCATATTTGTGATATCTACTGTGTTGGGACGTTATGTTTGGGTATTGTTTTGGACTGTATTGTGATATTTGTTGGGTGCATTCTTTTGGAAGTCCATTTTACTGCCGTTATAATGCCAGATTTTCTTTTGGAACTAACAAGATTCTAACCTTTTTGAGGTTATTTTTGGTAAATTTTGTTGGTTATTCTTGCAAAATCATATCTGCTGGCAGTCCACAACGCAAAGTCCGACAGAGGATAAAAGGAGATTTGGCAGCCATGAGAGCCAAAATTATGTACAGAAATGTTATTGCTGAGCAGAACATTGTTTGTGCAAACATTATGGAGGCTCCTCTAGACAGCATCCACGATACCATCCAGGACTACCACTAGGGATATCTTCACAACTGCACATGTGTTGTGCTCACTAGGCTTGTCAGGCTATTTTATGCTAATCTCGAGGTTGTTCAGGATGATGACCGCGAGTTGGTTCTTCCGTCCTCTGTGGATGGGCATATTATCACTGTTGATCCTCAGATCATCAGTCAGGTCATCGAGGTGCCTGTGCTCATTTATAAGGCAAGTCATGCATTCAAAATCAAGACGTCCAAACGTTAGTCTTCATGGTCCGGACGCTCGAGCTTCATATATGGAAATTGCGTGCATCAGATCAACCGTCCGGACGACAGATGCTATGGTCCAGATGCCCTAAGCCTTGATATGGAAATTGCATGCAGCTAAAGTGCGATCATCCAGACGACAGGGCAACACCGTCCGGACGCGGCTCAATTCAGGAAAAAATTTCAATGAAATTTGGAAAGGCGATTGCACAGTTGTCCGTCCGGACGCCTTGTGTCTACCATCCGAACAGCGCCTAGGAATTTCAAGCCAAACGCTCATTTGAACCTGTAGCCTATAAAAATTCGGTATTGAATTCCGTAGTGCTTAGAGAGTTATATTTTAGAGTTATTGTGCTGAGTTAGTCTCTCTCAAGCCATTGCCAAGTGCTGTTGCTGTGCTGAATTGAAGTCTATCTTATGAGTTGGCCCTAAAGTAAAGGATACCATTGAAGACCCCCTCAAGCAGGTGACTTGGTCGGGAGGCATTCGTGTTGGGTAACACGTCAGAGTTCAAGGTACGAACACTGCATAAGGTTATGTGAGTGCTACTACTTTGTAACTAGTCTTGTCTTCTGAATAATCGATATCTAAGGTTTGGCTGCGCCATAATGGTTTTTCTCTTAACAAAGTTTCCACTTCGTTAACAAAATATTTGTCTCTTTTGATTCTACATTTTGATATTTTGTTGCACACTTTTGCACACACTTGTTAAAATTAGAAGTCTGTTTAATTTTCAAAACGCATACGAGCTTTCCAATAGCCATAGTTCGTGCCATCAAAGGCAGGAATGGTCATAAGATTTTAAGACACGATAACATAAAATAGAAGTCAAACAATAACACCCAAGAATTAAATCTAAACAGAGATTGTACCAAGCTCTGATACCAATTGAAAAATAAAGAGACTTCTAATTTAACCGTGTGTGTGTGCAACGTGTAACAAAATATCAAGATGCGGAATATAAATGAGACAGGTATTTTGTTAATGTAGTGGAAACTCAATTAAGAGAAAAACCACTCTGAGGAAGCCAAACCTAGGATTTCTACTATTCAGAAGACAAAGCTAGTTACAAAGTAGTAGCACTCACATACCCCTGATGTAGTGGTCGTACCTTGAACTCTAACACATAACCCCATGCGAATAACTCCCAACCAAATCACCTACTTGAAGGGGTCTTCAATGGAATCCTTTACCTTAAGGCTTCTCCCTAAGATAGACTTCAACATGGGCACAGCAACAGCACTTCGTCAATGGCTTGAGAGCAAACTGATCAGCACAATAACTCCTAAAATATACTCTCTAAGCTCTAAGGGATTCAATACCTAATTCTTACCAATTACATGCCTAGAGGCATTTATTTATAGGCTACAGAAGACCTAAATTAACTCTGGAACGATTTCCTCTTGGAAGCGTTCGGACGGCCAATTGGCTTTCAAAAATTGCTGATATTCTTTTCTGAATAAGGCAGCGTCTGGACGATGTTGCCTTAGAGTCTGGATGGTTGCACTTCAGTTGCACAAAATTTCCATAATAAGGACTGGCATCCAGACGGTTGCAAAGCTGCTCTACGTCTTGCCTTATCAAGGATAGCATCCGGACGGTTGTAGCTGTCTTCCCATGTCTGTGTCTGCGAAGGAAATCCTTTTACTTGTCGAACACTGAATGACATCCGAACGTGTTACTCAGACGTTCGAACGGATGCAATCTTGAACAGTTCGAAGCTTTTAGACACTGATGGGAGTCTGGACGAAAAAACCATGTCGTTCGGACGGATGTTACTTGACTGACGAGCGTCCAGATGGTTGACAGAGACATCCGGACAGATGCAAGGGATCTGACTTCACTGTCTTGAAATCCGCACAAAATCTTCTTTGAAGCACATAACCAACATGTAGATTCTAAATCTAAACAGCATCCTTAATTAATAAGCAACATTACATAGAAGTGATTTTGTCCAACAAAATGCAGCCAATCACAAACTAACATATTTTGCTTTTTTTTTTATTTTTTTATTTTTTGAAATTTGGCACTATTTTCGTCCATGGTTATTTTACAATCTAGGTTGTTAGATACATCTAACGAACTAGAACCTTCTTTCCAGATTTTATTATTTTAAAAAAAAAAAACAGATAAATAAATAAACACTTGCATTAGAGGGTCATCCATGCGGGTCTAGATTATTCCATGAAGAAACTTCAGAAAATTTTCCACCATTTCCCAAGTCTCCCCCTTCCATGTAAATACTAATCCCTTCTACATGATGGCATTAACTGCTATGCCACATGTCCACCTTTCCTTCTCTTGAGATTCACTTGCACTTCCCATCACTGCACGCACACTGCACTACAAGCACCCTATCACAACCCCACTTCACACGTCTGCACATCTCACATTTTCACACGTCTTCACCTTTTCCACACACTTCGTACAGCACATCTTCTACAATCCACTTCTCCTTCTTTTCTGTTTCTTTCTTTCTTTTTTGTGTTTCTGCCCCTTACTTCCCTTGGTCAGATCTGCGACCAAGGCCATATCACTCCACCGGCCGATCGACCGCTGCCCACCATGACGAACGGCCATCGAACTATCATTGCCCACCAAGACGAATGGCCACTGACTAACAGCACACCGCAGATCTCCGGTGGTTCGTTCGACCCTCTAGCGCCAGATCTGACCACGAGCACCACATATTTCATTGCTCCAAAAGTCAAACCTTATAACTTACTAGGGCCTAGCCACCCTCATCTGATACACTCCCCCAAAGAAACAGCACATATTTTGTTTTACTTGTACCATGTAGGACAAGATAAATTTTTACTTGCTCATAGAGGGCAAGGTAAATTTAAGCACATAAGCAGTGATTAAACAAATTTAAAGCACATAACTTTTTATGAATTACTGCTCGAATCTTAGGGTACTGCAAACTGAAGGGAGTGCCAGAATTTATAGATGCTAGGTTCAACTAGCCTGTGGTCAATTTGGCCATCTAATCAAGGACTTCTACTCATATCCAAAATCTCCAAAAGCAACGAGTCAGAGAAGGAAAGAAGTACCTTAGGGGAGCCCGGGATAGTGCACTTTTTCCATCGCATTAGGAAAGAAGCTATCCTACTTTTGCATAAACAAGAAAAACACTTGGCTAATATAGTCAAAACTCTCGAATATATCTAAGCATAGTAAATTAATGCTCACAGAAGAGAGATATCAGGTAAGGATACATACAGTACCTAATAAGCCAAGAGAAAGAAAATCCTGCAAATTCTCCTTTTTTTTTCTTTTTTTTTTTCTTTTTTGTTGAAAACCGATAAACAGAAAAACAACAAACACATGCTCAAAAAAGGAAATGACATCTAATCCCAGCATGTAAGGTAAAACCAAACCTATCCACATGGAGAGAGGTTTAGAAATACCAAGACAGAGAAGCAGCCGCCCGACGTGCTTTAACTGTCATCCCCAAAAATATCTGCAGAAGCTTCTCAAGATAACAAGAGAAAATATGGGGATAAAATTAACAGTTCCTCAAATAGAATGCAAGGCATGAATATGACAAGATAGACAATGCAATGCAAACATACCTGACATGCACTAGGATTAAGGAACCACAATCCTAGGCATGGGAGACTTCACCTTTACTAGGTAAGTCCACTCCCCCTCAAGGGGTGAATGGTCACATCCTTCCTGACTCATACCTGCTTAACCCGAGGCGGTAGCATGCAGGTTTTGCCCACGTTGTCCATTCTCCGTAGCATACCTTGTATTAGGTTCAGCAATCCTTCATGGGCATGGCTGCCATTGGGCTTATGCGGCTTTCTCTTGTAGCGCCTTGATTTGCCACTCTGATTAGCAAGAACAAACTTCTGCTGATGCCGTAGAGCCTGAAGAGCCATCGGAGGTGTAGCTCTTATTGGTAGCTTCCTCTAAACCTTCAACTTCTGGAGTTGTGGACATTTGGGTCGGATGTGACCAGTGATGCCGCAGTGATGACAGCTGGGCAAGCTTCTTTTGTTTGAATGCTTCTTGACATTCTCTGCAAAATTATGGTTAGCATTCTTACACATAACAGTGCCCTTACCTTCTATATGTCTCCTATGCGGAGGAACATATTTTGATGAGGAACAATCTTCAACTTTACATTTCCTCATAGCATCCTGCTTGATCCAAGGCCTGTGGGATTTCAACAAACAACAATTTGGCCTAATATGACCAATCTTCCCACAATTATGACAAGTAGGGACAAACTTACCATGAGCTTGTGTACCTGTGTCTTTGGATTTTGGCATCACACAATCATTCAAGCAAGAATTATCCAAACAAGCAGTGTCTACTATCACATGCTCAATAATAAAGGAATCTAATTCAGAATCAGAAACATGTGAAGTAGAAGCACTCAAATCATCAACAACTAAATCAGGCTTGTTGGAAATATCTGAATGAATACACATCATGCTTTTCAAATTATCACTAGAGAAAACAGAATCTTTTAATTTAATCTCTAGTGAATCAATAATGTTAAACAACATGGTATTCTCAGATCTCAAAGAGTCAATTAAGGCATGTGATTCAGACAATTGAACAATCAAAGACTCTTTTTCTTGCTTCACTTTTTTAAGCTCTTTATGTGAAATTTTAGAATGATGATCATTCTTCAATTTATTAAAAACCTTCAAGAGCTTAATATCAGAATCCTCATTTGATAACTGAGAAGAATTCATGATAAAAGGTGTTAAAAAAAAAAATAGAAGTCACAAAGAGATGAGGATCACACTCAGGAAATAAATCCTAAACAAAGTGTATCTGCTCTGATACCAATTGAAAAATTGAAATGACTTCTAAAAGTAAAGTGTGTGCAACAAGGGTCAACAAAAATTAAAGCACAGCGGAAAGTAAATGACACAGAGATTTTTGTTGACAAAGTGAAAACTCAATTAAGAGAAAAACCACTCCGGGGCAGCCAAACCCAGGATATCCACTATTCAGAAGACAAAGCTAGATACAAAGCAGTAACACTCACATATACCGATGCAGTGGTCGTACCTTGCTCTATAACGTGTAACCCAACACGAACGCTTCCCAACCAGGTTCACCTACCTGAAGGGGTCTTCAATGGAATCCTTTACCTTAGGGCCAACCCCTAAGATAGACTTCGGTTTTAGCACAACAACAGCACACTTAGCAAAGGCTTCAGAGGAAATATCACGTCTTTAAGCAGTAGAGAATTCACCACCGAATTCTGTTGAATGGCTTTAGAGGAATTTCTAACTTCTCTGAGCTCTAGAGGAATTCACTTCGAATTCTTGCAGCTCTAAGTGCCCAAGGACCCCTATTTATAGTCTGGAGGTCAGAATGAGTGTCAGGCAAAATTTGCCTTGGAGCCGTCCGGACGGTGGACCATGAACGTCCGGACGGACAACTGTGCGACAGGATTTTTCCGAAAATTCCGCGGAGAAATCTTTCCTGTATAAGAACATCGTCCGGACAGGATGGCTCGATCATCCGGACGGTCGCACATCTGCCGCAAGTTATTTCCATATCAGGCTTTGCACGTTCGGACCATGGGGCAGGAGGGTCCGGACAGCTAAACTTCAGCACGCAATTTCCATATCTGATGCGTGTGCGTCCGGACCATGAAGGGGAGACGTCCGGATGGTTGAAGTCGAATCGTTAGTTACCATATACGATGCACCAGCGTCCAGACCACAGCTGTCAGGCGTTCGGACGGTCAAATTCAAACTGCGATTCTTGCCTTATGGACACACGCGTCCGGACGAGATACCACATCGTCCGGACGGTTGATTGATCTTCCCTTTCTTGAATTTGGAAAGAATCAGTGAACCGTTCGAGAACTGATAGGCATCCGAACGTGCTGCTGAAACGTCCGGACGGATCAAGCTGGAACAGAAACTTCTCGATATAGTGAAGTGTTCGGAGGGAAGAAGCACGTCGTCCAGACGGATGATGCTGGACTGTCTGGCGTCCGGACGGGATGACACATCGTCCAGACGGATGGAGCAGTAGACAGATGGGCGTCCAGACGGGATGGCACGATCGTCCAGATGGCTGATAGGGAACTTGAATTTCTTCTGACTTCACTCTGAATAGTGGAATCCCTGTTTACAACATCTCGGCTGCACGTAATTACCATAATAAGGCTTGGAGCGTCTGGACCCTAAAGACTGATGTCCGGACGGTTGAATTGGTGCACATCTTGCCTTATAGAAAACATCGTCCGGACGGGATCACACATCGTCCAAACGGTAGCAGCCGTCTTCCCATAACTTTGTCTTGAGGCAGAAACCCTAATGCTTGTCAAACCCTAAATGGCGTTCGAATGGTATAACCACTTATCCGGACAGCTGCACTGGAACACTGGGATCTTCTCGAACTCTGATGAGCTTCTAGGCACTGATGGATGTCCGGACGGAAAAGATCTTGTCGTCCAGATGGATGTTGCTGATTGATGAGTGTCCGAACGGAATACCACGTCATTCGAATGGCTAGCAGGGAACCGAAATAAACGTGCTTCCAAATTTCACAGAATTTTCTTGAAGGACATGACTGAAGAGTAGACTCTGGATAAGGCAGCTTCCCTGATGAAAACAACAATATTACATAGAAGTGATTTTGTCAACAGAATGCAGCCAACACAAAAACTAACAGTCCACAATCTCAATAATCTAAAACTCACTAAGTTTTCATATTGAGCTGACATTTTCCTTTTTATACCATACGTTTACAATAATAGCTACTCTTAGTAAAATATTTCTTCCTAAAATGTTTTCTAGTTGATAAGGTAAACATTGGCATTCCATAAATACTTGAATTCATACTTAGTTGTGAATACATATACATGTTCCAATCTTCTGATTGGAAGCATATACATATAATCTCATCTAATATATATATATATATATATATCATCCGAAAGCTTTCAAAACATTCAGGAAATACAAGCATACGTGTACATCAAGCATAACATCACATAAATCATCATATGCAATCTAGCTGTAATGATATACATATGGTCTATTACATCCAAACTTATTGACATATTAATACGTCTAGCATGAAATACCACATATATCATTCTATGCAATCTAGCTATGACAGTATACACATGTTCTATTTCATTCAAAATCATATACATAGAGTTACATCTAGCCATAAAAAAAAAAAAAAAAAAAAAAAAAAAAAAAAAAAACATAAATCATGTCATACATCATCATCATGTCATGCTTGCCTTTCCTTTGTTTCTCATAGTTTTGTTGCGGATGCTAATGGGATTCTCACCTAACTGGTCTTACACATGAGTTACTAATGCAACTTCAACCTAAACGGTCTTACGCTAAGCGTTCATGATTTCGTTCCATGCTCATGCTTTCATGCCATATATCCATTATGCCCATGCTTTCATACACTTATGCATTATTTAATATCATATGCTATTCACTCTCTTTTCAAACACATCATGAAAACATTGGCCCATCATAAAATTCATAAATCATATCTCATACTCGTTTCCATAAATATACTTGAAACTCATGAAACTTCATCAAATCATCTCTCAACATAATTCAAGATATTAAAAGCATTCTGATAAATGCTAAATGTTACACATTCAAGTCCCTTAATTCACATATGTTAATCTCTTAGTTTGTTATAGTTTGATGTTTTATGTTGTTTTTATGTTTTCTTGCATTTTACAGGTTTTGGAAGAAAATCACTAAAAATCCATCAAATTCCAAGCTTAGAACAAGTTTACAAGAATATTGAAGTCATGAAACTCACTTTTGGAAAGATCCAACTCCAAATCAATTTTGAATTTGTTTGCTGGAGAAAAGAGATATTGGCAAAAATCTATTACTTTTGGAAAGATTTCAGAATGAGTATGTCTCTGTATTTTAACCATAACTTTCGGTTCAAGTCTCGGCTTGCTGTGAAATTAGCGGCGTTGGACATCTAATAAAAAAATAAACAAACATATTTGAAATATTTCTTTCGTAATTCGAAAATTTACTATGCCAAAATCACCCCGCAGTATATGACCGAAAATCTGGACGAATTTGGAATTCTTTTCTTTCTTGGATTGGATTTTCAATCTCCTACTAGGACTAGGAGACTTACTTCCAATTTTTATGAGATTTCTAGGGATTCTAGGGTTCTTTTAATCCCTATAAATAGGCCTATAAACATTGAAGACAGACACACAAGTTTTAGGAAGGATCAAAGGCTACTTTAAGAAGTATTTTGGTTTTTCTTTCTTCCTATCTTTATTTTCTGTATGTATATATTTTTAGTCCAAATTAGTTGTAGTTAATTACTTTTGTTGGGGCTCGATTGAAGCCCTAATCATGTCTCTTTAAGGTTTCAATTGGCATCGTTGGTACAATTCATATTTTGATGGTTAACTTGATTATTTCCTGTTTTATTGAATTTCTCACATGTTTATGCTTAATCATCATATGCATGTGGTATGAATTTGTTATTTATGTCAATTTGGATGGCCGAGTCTTGGGCATAATAGAGTAACAAAAGAACCCCATCACAGGCTCTTATATTAATCAACATGAAAAACCGAAAGTAGATGCCATGCTCTAGGCTTCATGTGTTTGTCAATCTCCATAGTTTTTTGCTTTCTTAAAGAACAACTTAATAGATGCCATGCTAAATCCTTTGAGAAAGAAAAGAATTAGAGTAGATGCCATGCCTAATTCGTTGCTTACGGAGATCAATAGCCTAAGGAGTAAATGCTATGCCCTTTGGTTGGCAAACATTTATTATCATGTTATGATTGTAGTATTGTGCATATTGTGAATCTTAATTGAGTATGATTAGCAGTGGATATTGAAGCCCTACCTTTTCTTCTTATTATTTCGATTCAATATTTTGTCTCATCTCATTCAAGATATTTATTTAGGAAATTCTCTTTAAGCATAATTTATACCAATCCCCGTAAAAATGATCTCGTATTTGCCTTCTATACTATTGTTCTGATCTTGTGCACTTGAGAGTAAAATGTACAATTATTTGCCTATTTATTTAGGTAGATATTGGCACAACACATTCTCAAAACAAATACTATCACAAAATATTATACGCTCGAATTATCACAAATATAGCATTTTATAATATCATAAAAACCACTAACATTTAGTACCTTTTTCTTAATGAATTAAATACTCACCTAAGCTGCTTGACTTAAAGCTTATGAAGGAATTTCCCGACGTACGCTTTGCAATGTACCACTGCATTTCACATTGCAATGACACATTAAAACCAACCCACGACATTTATAACCCTAAATCCCATTTGGTTCTTGATTTGCCTCAAGAGCCACAACCCATGGAAACTCATAGAATTTCTAGGGTTCCATTTGACAAACCAACAACTAATAACACTAACCCATAAGAAAATCTTAGAATTAAACACCAAAACCTCCAATTTATAATATTTAACCAAAATTTAGGGTTTGGGTCTGCTAGGGATCATGCGCTAAACAAAGTATGCGTAGTGGTATATCGATCCAAGAAAAAATTTCTTCAAGATAAACAAGGCTAGATTAATTAAACTAACATGTTCAGGGTACTTAGAATCAAAATCACCCTCTCCTTGGCTACTAGGGCTACTTGACTTTGGTTGATTTGCTCCTTGCATGTTGAATGGCAAAGAAAGTGTTCTTCGTGTTCTTAACTCAACATCCAGATCTTCTCTATGATGACTGAATATGACCATGAGTGTGGACTCATAACTTGAAGTAGTAAATTAGTAAATCATACTCCACTATGGCTCTCTATTTATAAACTTGGATTTACAATCATGATAGGGTTAGGAGATAAGATAGGGATGTAGCATAGATTGGATAGGTGTCATTGGAGGAGTTGAATTCCATCTCTTACTATCTTAGGGTGTTAATCCTAGGCTCATTGCTTCCAACTATTCAGAATGGGCTTGGGTTTTATCCCTAATGTCCAATACTCATTTATCTCTACTTAAGCCTTTTAGAATTAATTTCAAGACCCGTAGCTCTTTAATTACTTAAACCCATAGAAATTAATTCCTAAGCCATTAGCTCTTTAATTGCTTAAGCCCATTGGAAATTAATTCCTAAGCCCAATCATCTCTGAGTAATGAGCCGCAAAGGAATCAAATTCCTTCGGCCCATGTTTTATCACATAAAACAATCCAACTAAATAAATACATAACCAAGGCACATAGCATATGGTCAATTTACATCAACTCAAAGAGGGACCTAAAGGAAAAAATACAATTAGCTTTAAATAGGTTTGTGACAATATCACATGACCCTATTTAATCACAATTGATTCCATTAAAAAAAGCAACTGTACTCTAATATGTATTTTAAAATTAATGAATCAACCCCCGCAACATACTTATTTACTACATACCCCTTCATGGAATCATTGCGTAGTCGAACCAAAGTCAATACACTATTACTTAGTTCACTACCTCTTTTCCTTGATATTCCTGATTTAATTACACGATATATCATTTTGTACCATGTGAGATTTTCATCTCACCTTGCATAAAACAAAGTTTCAATAAATACCACTAAAACACTCAGGCCCGAGCTTTAAGATAATCATTCCCATTAAATCTATATCGAGGGAAATATTCTATATCGCTTTATTCCGTGACAAAGGATTTGGATTCCTTCTTGAAGAATGTATTCCCACAATGCTACATGCGAGCACCCAAGGAACAGAAATGTTGACCAATGATTTGATCTCATTCTCGTACATAAAGTGACCTACACTTTATGTAATAACCCCGACCTTCTTACGAGGGTAGAATGGTCAATTGCTATCTATGATAATGGATAACAAATCTGATATTTTAAATATTTAACACCTGAGTTCATATAATATTTTATTATTCATATTGAATATCTGTTTTTATGTTTTTTACTAAACATCTTCTTTTACATTTAATTTTTTTTTATAATAATATTGAATGCCTCTTTTACACAAAATATTTTATATTAATATTTAATATCCAATTTTTAGTCTTAAATGTGAAATCTTTATTGTCAAAACCCTAGCAACCACCAAGTGAGAAAATCCTAGCCTTATAAATACATCTCTAGTCGTCACTCTCCCCTCTCATCAGAGAAAATTCTTCAAGCCGTCTCTCCGACTCTCTCTCTCTTTCACAAAACAAATTTCAATTCCTTCGCCCTACCTCTCACGGTAGACTGCAAGTATATTTTTATTGCCTCTTTATTGATTCATTTCTTCTCTTTTGTTGATTAGTCGTAGTCCTTACATGTCTTGTTTTCCCCTTGTTGTCTTTTTATTATTATTATTATTATTATTATTATTATTATTATTATTTGTTCTACTCTTCACATCCTATTGCTTACTCTCATTTTATTTCTTTTATTTGTTTCCTTTTGTTTAGTCGCAGCATGGTTTTCACCTCCTAGTTGTTTCATTGATTGTTTCTTCTTTTTCTATTCTAGTCGTACAATAGCAACAGGTCTTCGCATAGATTATTATTTTATTTTTTACTTTTTTTCTTTATTCCTTTTAAGCCTCAAACATGGTTCTTGTTCTCTTTATATATATATATATATATATATATATATTTGTTCTTTTCTTCCTCTTTTCTTTGCACAAGCCACCATGACTTGTCATTTCATCCTTGTTTGTATATATATATATATATATATATATATATATTTGTTCTTTTCTTCCTCTTTTCTTTGCACAAGCCACCATGACTTGTCATTTCATCCTTGTTTGTTTTTATTTTTCCCTCTTTTTCAATAACTCCATGCCTAATTTTGGTTTGACTAAATTTCCTCTCTTTTCTTTTACTATACCGCCAGATTGTGTCCTAACCTTACGGTTTTGCTACAGCCATTTGTTATTTTCTTATTTTCTTGGTTGTCTTAAATCTGTTTCGCAGAGGAACAAAAACAGTTTTAATTTAAGCGTTCAAACCTTTTTGTAAATTGCTTAAAATCATGGAGCTTTTAATAATTTATTTGGGTATATGTATAATTCTACAATACCTAAGTTTATAAAAATTACAGTTGCTAGCACATATTAATACTTTCTTTTAATACATGTTATTACATGTGCACAAAGCGTTAAGGGCTGGTATTAATAGTGAAAAATAAATAATGACTTCTAACAACCAAGTGTGTGTTTGTGTGCAGCAAAATATCTTAAATGTGGAATTTAAAGAAGACAAGATATTTGTTGACGAAGTGGTAACTCTGTGAAGAGAGAAATAACTTCGGGGCAGCCAAACCTAGGAAATCCACTATCCAAAAACAAAGCAAGTTATAAAGCACTCGTACTCACAAAACTCATTGCAGTAGTCATACCTTTAACTATAACACGAAGCCCATCGTGAATGCTTCCCAACCAAATCTCCTACTTGAAGAGGTCTTTGATGGAATCATTTACCTTAAGGCCGACCCCTAAGATAGACTTCACACGATCAAGGAGCATACACCGGCAATGGCTTGAGAGCTAGCAGATCTTCAATTCTCCCTAAACACCCTCTCAAAGCTAAGAGAATTCAACACCGAATTCTGTACAATTGACAAGCCTAGGGCCCTCTATTTATAGGCTTATAGAAATTCGAAAACTGCTGAGATTCTAACTCTGGCTGTCGAGCGTCCGGACGGTCTTCTATGATATCCTTTCAGAAACAGCGCAATTCTATCCTTATCAGGTCCACATTCGGATGGTTTGGCCGAGCGTCCAGAGGGTCTTCGCTATAACTCCTTCCTGTGTTCAAACGGAACACTAGAATATTCTGAAATGCTGGACAGCGTCCGGACGGTTGCCACATCGTCCGAACGACTTGCAGAGACTTCCCTAACAGTGTCGACTTCTGAAATCCAACTCTGTGTTGAATACTGATTAACCAAGCCGTCCGGACGGTATTGCTCTGTCGTCCGGACGTCTTCAAAGAAAACTGTTGGACACTGCGGGACGTCTGGACTCCTTCAAAGGCTCGTCCGGACGGTTGCATAAGAACCGGTTGATTTGGCTTGGAATTTGCAAGGACTCTTCATGGACATCTTCTAGAAGCTTGTGATCAGTCACATGCTTTGATTTGAACACTATCTGAAAACATGAAGATTCTGAATTGAGAACCGACCATCTTGTTAATTCACAACCATTACATAAAGTGTTTTTTGTTATCCAGAATGTAGCCAACATAAAATACTAACAAATAAGTCATATTATTTTTATAGAATTACTTTAATAACTTATAATATTTTGGTAACTTATATTTATTTATATAACAGAATCTGTCTTCACAACACATGTAGCCTCTTTTCTTATCATATTAAGCGCATGAAACTTCATCAAATTATATAGCTCTAATAGAAAATATTTCTTATGACATTTGCCTTTATTGAGTCCTATTCAAATAATAAAAATATGATATTGCTTATGTAATGGTTTAATTATTATACAGTTAATGTCGTTAAACGTACCTCGGGAATTCATTCTCAATAGGCTAGCAAACCGAACAATAGTGTCAGTATGTTGTCTTGTGTCGAGTTTGTAGTATTAATTTATTTAAACCTATACCCAGGTGATTAGCTAGCTATCAAGATAGTGCACTAGCAGCATATAGAGAGGTAAGGAAATCTTCTACCCCTTATAAAATTGTTTCTTGTTATACTATTTTATTTATTATTTCTAGCAGACTTGTGAATAAATGTTCTCATTATATATTGCAAATTTTATTGCTGGCATTATAAATTTTAAATAGTTTTTGAAATGATATTATTGTTGAGAATTGATAATTTGATATTCTTGAAATCAGTATTGTTGAGAAAAGTCTTAATCATGAAATACTTTCCAGTTATAGTAATTTAGTATTTGTTTAAAGGTTCCCGAAATATGGAAGACACTATCTTTAGAAAGCGAAAAAAAATGAGAATTGTATAAATGAAAAACCCTCACATACGTTGCCTCAAGGTGTACCAAAAGAAGTGAAAAGAATAAGAAAATGTTTTATAAAAGAGGCACGTGTGTGGAGTAGGTTATTTTGGCCCCATAGTTATTCATAGAGGTTAAGCTCAATACCGTTACTTGAATGGAAGCACAGCCGCTGAAGGACTCGAGAATGCGATAATTCATCCCTATGTCATGCTAAGTTCACTTTGATTAATTAGATGACGAGGCAGGCCTGCCATGGTCATAAGGACCGCGCAACCCTAGTACACAGGGCGTAATAATATACACGGGCCATAAAAGAGGAATTTTATTCATAAGCAAATATTTATGTGATTTATGTAAAATGCTGGATTTGTATTTTATATTTTTTTCGAGATTTGAAGAGTACGAGTTTTACAAGCACAGTTTTAAAGAAAATGAATTTAACTCGACCGTTTTATGGTTTCAGATTACCTTACTGAGCATTTCTCGCTCACCCTTACTCTGTTTTTATTTTCAAGTTGTGAGCGGAGAAACTTAGGCGGCCGGAATTGGGATTTAGGCTAGCGATAGGAGCATTGCATGGCATTTACCTTAATAAGTGCACTAGCACAAGAACTTAAGTTTTACTTTGGATTTTAATTATTCTACCAAATATTAATGTTATTTAGAGATACTCATATCCACATTTATTGAAGTTCTGAATTTAAAACTATTTTCTGGTATTTTTATAATTCAACATATTAGCTAGATTATCTGGCAGACCTTTTGATTCTTTGCGGCTTTGTATAAGAAAATGGACGAACCTAGCCCTAACGGTCTGGGGCCCTTACAGCATTGGCATCAAAGCCACTTAATAATGTCAGGCCATGTGGTAATGGAGCACCGCATGACGTGGCATTGACAAGAAAGTCAGGGGTTTAAGAAGGAAGTTTGTAACACCCCGATTCCATATTGAGAAGAGATGAATAGGTCACATAGAGTGAATGATTTATAAGGATACTTATGAGTGTTAAGTTTTACATTGCCTAGTTACTAGATAAAACTGAGCTTTATAAGAGATTCTAGGAAAGCTCTAAATTGATTAATCCTTTTGGGGTGATAGCGCAAATATGGCTAGCGTTTTTTTTTTTGAGTCATTACAGTAAGGCATTCCCTAATTTCCCAACCGAGTCTAACCCCGAGTGACCCACCCTACTACTAATGCGAGTAAAGGTGACTCCGTTCATGGGTGGTTGTGCTGATCACAATAGCCTTCGGATCCAAGGTAGAAATTCTCACATATACCCCTAAGCCACAAGGTCAAGTCTATATAATTGGTGTGAACATGCCACAATTTCTTTCACGAAATATTCCCAATGGCTTTTTTGATAAACAAATCAATGCTTTTATTTTGTATAGCCAAAGGTATGGAGCATTTTATTTTAAGTCAAGTGGGCCATTTTTCTCCTTGGGGGTAGACAAGGAAATTTTGTGTGATGGTGTAAAGGAACTTCGAAAGGGTGAGGGAGCTCATTTGCCCCCTCTCGAATCCCCTCCCGAAGCCCCTGCATCTATATGGCCTATAAATAGGCATTTTCACAGTATTGTTAGACAAGTCAATGTAATCAAAATGTAGCTCTATTAAAATGATGAACCTACATTTCTAAGACCAAACCACCTAAATATACAATTTTTCTTCACCATCTAAATATACAACTTTTCATCACTTTATTTATGTGGCAAGATGATCTCCCACTTTCTAAAGCTAGTAGGGGACCACCTTACCACATAAATAAAGTGTTAAAAAGTTGTATATTTAGGTGATAGAGAATAATATCTCCAATTTTTATTATCTCTATTTTCTCCTTTTGCTTTCGCTCTTTCAAGTTATAGTTTAATTTACTATTTTAAAATTGCGTGGGCCTTACGCAATCCTCTCAATGTTTGGGCTGTTTCTGGAAAAAATAGGAGGATAAGCTAAAAAAACATGCAAAAGAGAAACAGAAAAAGCTGCCGCCTTGCCCTTTTGATAACGTTTCTATCCCTTGAGAGAGGAGCTTAAAGCTTTGTCTCTTTCTTTTCTTTTCTTTCTTTCTTTCTTCTTCTTCTTCTTTATATATATATATATATATTTTACAGAAAAGAGAGATCGGGGTGAAAGCTTAAAACTGTCCGTTAATATGTAGCTTAGTAGAGCCCTTAGAATGAGGCAAGTACCCTCAACGACCTCATGAGTCATGACTTGCTTTTGTGCTTTTAAATTTAGAAATGATTGATCTCTTGCCCTTTCATTAAATATACACAAACACAAAAAGTGTCACTTGCTGCTTGGGATTCAACGGCACAGTGATGCTGACGCTATACCGACTCCCCTGTACGGCCACATATAGAATGCATTATCCAATTATTACAAAATCGACCAATTTTTAGCTATTTTATACACAACATTGGGAGTTACATTTGGATTAATTCTGTTGTCATAATAAATAAGAAAAAAAAAAAATCAAGCAAGTTCAAGAATAATCCAAATTTAATTCCTTGTATTGATATATTTTTCCTTTTAATTATTATTTTGATAGGCCGTATCATTTGCATGCAATGATTTAACCGTCGTAAATAAAAAATAAATGATACATTCTTTGATACATTCTTTCACTCTCGTTATCTCAATAACACGTTTGTTGATGTGATAATAAAAATTATTATTAAATTTTAAATAAATCATCATTATTAAATTTTAAATTCAATGATAATTTTTACTGTAATGTCATAGAATTTACATTAAGAGTATGCATAGTAGTTCTCCAATTAAATTTCTTAGACAAGACCTATTAAATGGTAAGTTATTGTTTTAGGAGTATCACATGCTATAAAATTTTCCTCCAAAATTTTCTTTCAAACCAATTTATTAAATTAATATCTTAAAAAAAATGTGAAAATTACATACTTTAAGAATAAATGTCACGTACTTTGTTAATTATCTTATTAAAAATGCATGTATTTCCTACATGCTCTTCAAATATATACTAATTTAAAAGTCAAAATTAGAAAAATATTTTTCAAACCTTTTTTTTTAAAAAATTAAAAAAATTAAAAAAATTAAAAAAAAAAAATTAAATAGATGGGGTTTTTAAGACAAACTGGCCGGTGGGGCTTGGATTTGGTAGGGGTAGGAAGGGATGAAGAATTTAAACTAAATTAATCGCTTTTTTCCGGTTTTCGTGGATCGGCCAAGAAATTACCGCAGCTAACCTTACGTCCCCATAACTCTTGGCTTTTACATTAAGTTGGATTAAAAATATGATCTGAGTGGATTCATCCAACTGAATGGACTCTAGGCTTTTACATTAAGTTGGAGTAAAAATAGAGTAATGTTTCTTACACAACTCTCACATAATTTTTGCACAACTCTAACTACTTTTTGTTATGATCAACCATTGGATTTGTTTTCCAACATGTGGGTCCTAGATATTCAATGGCTGATTTTAAAAGAAAGTTGTTAGAGTTGCGTAAAAGTTGTACAAAAATTGTGAAAGAAACATTACTCGTAAAAATATGATCCGAATGGATTCATCCAACTGAATAGTATTCAAGTTATATATATATATATATATGTGTGTGTGTGTGTGTGTGTATGTGTGTGTGTGTTTACATTAATGCTCCGTTTATTTCGGTGTAAAATGATTTCTATCGTAAAATGTTTTTAGGGAAGTCATTTTTCAGAAAAATATTTTTCGTCGAAATCATTTTTCGGTGTTTGGCGTGTACGGAAAATTACAAATATTTTTTATACTTTAATTTAATCATATTAATTTTTAAAAAAATTAATTTTATTCACAAAATAAAAAATATTAATATAAAATAATATAAAAATATTTTTCATACAAATTTAGGCAAACGTGGTTGGAATCAGGCCATTGGTACCAGATTCCAGCGATCTTTGTCGGAATCCGGCACAAAACGGCCGGATCCCGGCCAGTTGACCCGAAGATGGCTGTCCTGGCCAGATTCCGGCCAGCTGGTCGAGATCCTGCCGTTCTGTCCAAATCTAGGTCGGAGTTTCGGCCAGAACAGCCGGATCTGGCCAGATAGCCGAAGATCCAGCGGCTCCGGCCAGATTCCAGCATAATTTGTTGGATTTCGGCATTGACCAATATTGGAATCTGGCTTGTTGGAATCCGGCGATAGTGAACTGCTTGAACGTAAAGGTCGACTGCATTGTTTAAAAGAGAGTCGACTGCGTCTACCATCTACGGAAAATGATTTACGCCTTTAAAAAGTGTAAATCATTTTCCAAAATTTATTAAGCATTTTTGGTCAAACGGAAATCATTTTTCGGTTAAACATTATTTTTGCCCCTACCAAACATCGGAAAATAGCGAAATCATTTTCCAGAAATTATTTTACGTCGAAACAAACGGAACATAAGTTGGAGTAAAAATATGATATGAATGGATTCATCCAATTGAATAGGATTAATAGGATTATGGGCACGCGTGTGTGCGGCTAGTCACGCGCGTGCGGTTTTTTTTTTTCTTATTCTTCTTAAAATTAGTCTTCACATACATTTTTTATCACATTCGTGCGGCTTTTTTTTTTCTTCTTCTTCTTCTTATGGTTAGTCTTCACATACATTTATCACATTCATTTCGCATCGATTGACCGTATGTTTTGAGTTTTTTTTTTTTAAAAAAAAAAAAAAAAAATTAAAACTACAGAATATGGGAGATTTAGAGCATCTGAAGATGCTCACTACTTCATTTACTGTCAGAGCTTAATGATATACAAGTAATGCTACTCTTCACACTAATTTATCACATTCATTTCACGTACATCAATTGACCAAGCGCACATCTCAAGTAATTTCTTTTTTTAATTAAAACTACATAATATGGGAGATTTAGAGCACCTGGAGATGCTCACTACTTCCTTGACAGTCCAAGCTTAGTGATATACGAATAATACTACTCTTCACACTCATTTCATATCGTTTAACCATGTGTTTTGAGTAACTTTTCTTTTCTTTTGTTGTTTAGTGGCTAACATAGATAAGAAGTCACTTAAAAAATGTTCGTCACGTTAGCCGATTTGAAATAAGTTTGATAAATAAATATGAAAAGTAACATTACTCGTATATCATTAAGCTTGGACTGTCAACTGTTTGGGAAGCAGTGTGCATCTCCAGCAAGTACTATAAATCCCTCGTATTCTATATATTTAGTGAATATGAGACAAAAATCACGTCTAATATTTTAGGAAAAATTACAATTTAGCCCCTTAAATTACCACCCGTTTTGCAACTAGTCCCATAAACTGTCAACACTCCGACTCCAGCCTCCCTAACTACCAAAATGTTTGAAAAATGTACATTTTGATGAAATATACCCATAATACCCCTATCACATATCATTTTTCAATTAAAAATAAAATAATAAAAATAAAAATAATAAAAAACTAACTCACTTATGTAGCTAGAAGGGATCCTACTTTGGGACAATCCACAAATGGAGACCGAGGAAAAGGAGCTGCCAGCCCCTATTCTTTATTCTTTCGATCGATGACCACAATACGTCCCTGGGGGAAAACAAAACCCCGCCTTTAACGGCATTAGATACCCTTATTACACTGGAAAGTGGGGAAGGCGGGAAGCTTTGGGACAACAATAAACCAGATCCATATTTTTTTAATTTTTTTCCGTAAGTTCTTGATTTTTCCAAATGCGAAGGTAAGTAGCTGAGAAGATACGGAGAGTGGTTCGGTCTTCATTTCTTAGCAGTACTTAAAATCAGGTCCGGTTTGGCTGCCGAGAAACGGTTGGAAAATAAGAAATGATGGCTTTTAATATGAGATTCCTATGTTTGGTAGCTGAGAAAATAAAAAAGCATCGCTGAATAATTGCAATAGAGCTTTTATGCCCTCGCTGACCTGAGGTTGTACTAATTTTTGAAATTATTAGTTTTATTATTTCTACTATTATTTTTCAACTTTTGAAGCGTAAAAGACGTTATAGTAATCCTCCATTTTCTCGGGAGCCAACCAAGAAACATGTTTTCCTCCTCTGTATCCGAGTTTCAAACCCCGTTTGCAAATTTCCCTTGCTTTGAATTCAACGATAAATGTCGCCGCGAGGTTTTGACACGCCCAAATTTGTCTATTATTAGTCTACGTTCTTGTGAATTTTCCAAAAAATAAAAATTAAAGTTAAAAGTAAATTAGACGGCCATTTAAGGCCCACCCCCTTCACAACCATTTTCTTTTTAAAAAAAATAAAATAAAAAAATAAAGATTTTTTTAGATTAGTTTTTATTTTTTACTTTTTTTATTATTTTTTTTTATTATTTTTTTTAATTAAAAAATAACACGTGGTAAAAGTATTATGGGCATATTTCATAAAAATGAGTCTTTTTCAAACATTTTGGTAGTTTAAGAGTCAAAGTAGAGCGTTGACAATTTATGAAGTTAATTACAAAACTGGTAATAATTTAGGGGTTAAAGTGTAATTTTTTCAACATTTTATTTTCAACTTATGTAAAACACAATTTTTCACTACAGCGATTAATAACCTTTTTACAATTACTGTAGCAAAATCTCCTTTATTTTGTTCATTCTTAACAACTCTCTTTGATTATTTTATTATTTATTTATCTTCCCGACAACACTATGATACATACTTTTCTCTTTTCTTTTTTTTTCCATGTTGTTTAACAATAACTGCTCTCTATCTATTATTTTGTTTTTGAAAAGAAAAAAGTCAAGGCCCCTCTCGTCTTTCTCTCCTCTAAAGCCCCTACCATGTGAGCATGTTTTTCACCGGAAGAGGGTGGCCTCACGCCTCTTCCTTTCAGTGGTGATTTCCCTCTAGCTGGCTTCTCGTGAGTCAGGGTATTTTTTGTTCCCCCTGGATTGGTCTAGTGGGGTTAGTTTTTCTCCCAACCTCTAGGGTTATGGAGCTTTTGTTCTCTCCGGCTAAATTCAGTGGTGGCTGACTTTCCCATAGCCTTTTTGGACTATGGTGGCTTGTTATTTGCTTTTCTTTGTTATTTATTTCGTTTTAGCAAGACTGTTCATCTCAAGATGTCTTCTTTGGAGGAGTGGTCGAGCAAGCATGCCATTGGCAGGGTGATTTTTGGCCACTTTTTCACTTTTTTATTTGATTTTGGAAGCCAGATCTAGACTTCTCCGCCGACTTTTGACTGACACGCGCCACCTAGCCACGTTTCCCGTCGTCTTCCGCCCCTGCTGCCGCAAGCTCTGATCGTGTCGATCGTCGGTGATCGGCGCGTGGCGCCCACGCGCCTGGAGCTCTCTGCTTTGTAGTGCGTGTGAGGATCACACTCCGCCTTTTTCAAGCTCTGCTCGGTGGCCGGCAACCGGTTATACGGCGTCGAATCTCCGTCTGGGTGGTCCCGGTGACGGCGCATGTCCTTCACTCGCCGCCGTCTGGCATCTTGGCATTTTCCCCCACTGCCGGCAGCTTGTTTTGGGTGTTTTTTACCTATATGCTTTTTGTGTTTTTCTCTTGTTTCTCCAGTCTCAGCCTACTTGTGTTTGAATCAAATTTTGTGGGAATATTTGTTGGCTAATTGCTAGATCAGCCCTCTTTCTTTAGAGAATGAGCGTTATTGTAAGAACGGCTTAAGTGTCATTCTTGTAAAATTTGTATTTCTGCTTAGACAGCTGTTTTACTAAGCCAGATCCTTCTGTTTTACTAAGCTAGATCCTTCTGGCTTAGAGAGTTGAGAGGTCATGTCCCTTACTTTCAAGTTATAAGTATATGAACTGTTTGCAGTATTAATGATAGCATATGCTATTTTGTTCAAAAACAAAATAAAATAACTGCTCTCTATCTCTCTCTTCAAACTGATCAACCGAAAAGAGGTGAAAATAAATATTGGCGATGAAAAGCCTTCCCAATTAGAAGATTTGAAGACCAAGAGATTACTCCAGAAGTGGAAGAAGTTGTTGTTGGCGTAAAATAAAATTGTCGTAGCTACCCTTTGATTGCTTTAGAATTTTTACATAACAGGTCGTCATGTTGATAGTCATTGTCCATTATATATTTTGGGTAGATAATTGCTTAACAAAATACACTCAATAAAAAAAAAAAAAAAATAAAAAAAAAAATAAAAAATAAAAAAATTGATATTTGACCGATGATATTAAGGATTGACATTGTTATTTAGAAAATATGACCGTTAGAAAATATGAATGTTGAAAAATATGAGTGTAAACAAGAATATAATAATAAAAAAAATGCTAAATAATATTTAAAAGAAAAGAGTGTAGATAATAAAAAAAAAAATATGTCAAGGTCTGTATAGAAAAAGCTCTAATTAAGTACAAAAAAAAAAATGCACTTTTTAATTCGGTACTTCGATTCACATAAAATTGCTGAAGATGTTGTAATTAAGTAGTTACCAAATTTTTGCGAAACAACAAACTTGCTCATTGGCGGACCTAATGGGGGCTAGGGGGCCTTGGCCCCCCCAACCCCTAAAATTTCCCCCCAAAAAAATAAAATAAAAATCTATATATATATAAAATTTTACCCTAAATTTTGTTTATCTTTTTAGTTTGCTCCTCTAAAATTTTCTTCTTTCAATTTGGCCCCCTCACATTTACAAGGCTGGGTCCGCCACTGAACTTGCTGGCTTAGTTGGAATCAATTGTAAAGGCAGGAGTTCATCGATTTATGTTTAGATTTGGCTTAATTGCTATAAAAAAGTACAGCTGTAATTTTATTTATTTGTCCAGATTTAATTTTACTCTTTCTCTCTTTTTCTCATGAAAATCTTAAAATGAAATTTAAACCATTGGTAAAACTACAACATGTATGTGGTAAATTTTTTTTTTTTCCCGCATTTCTTAGCTTTAGTATGGCCCGTACATTTCTAGGGAGTTTGAATCACAGAATGAATAGGAATGGATAACTACTTGAATTTTGGGGGTTAATTACACTGATTTGAGACTACTATTCATTACATAGACTATGGAGGAATTTTTTTTTTTTTTTTTTTAACTCAAAAAAAGGGGGGTATTGGATTTTATAAGAGAGTATGTTTATACCAGTTTTGCTTGATGGTGTTTCGTATTCTGATGCCCTTTATTTTCTAGTTTGAGTTTATTATTGAGAAGTCCACCGTTGATCTTTCATTGTATCATTGTTCTTGATGAATGAATGTTGTATTTAAAATAAAAATAATAATAACAATAATTAAAAAAATTTTAAAAAAAAGAAAAAAGAAAAAAGAAAAAAGAAAAAGAAGAATACCCCCATGACCATGAATCTTCAAGAAACCCCAGATTTGTACGAACAAAATACAAAACAAAGTCAAAGAATAAAGTCACACCTTTTTAAAAGGAATAATCAGAGTCTTATTGAAAATAACTGCTTCTGATAAGTGGCAATGTCTTAGTTGTTTGACTATCTATACGTTTTAAGTAAGCATGATGAGAAAATTGAAAATCAAGGTTCAAGAGGGCCCATCGATATTGGTTTGAAAAACTCACAATCCCCAGATTGCAAGCACCGATCAAAAGAAACCTACTGCTTGTATTTTTAATATTAGTGTAGATGTCTGTACGTACCTTTTTATTTTTTTTGACAGCAACGTACATCTTAAATTGGAGGCCGGGGTTTGTATTGCAAAAATATAATGAAGAGTCCTTGTGGTTTTCAAGACCCACGAGAGAGTGATTGAACGGGACCCGAGCCAATCATGAGTAATAGTCGAAGATGATAGATATGGCCCGGCCATTGGTCTTGCTTTGCCCTATTTTCTCTCTTTCTTTTTTCGTTGAAGATACCTGAATCTGTTCAAAGCAATCTTCATCCGTTCTTGTTTTATTTGAGTAACACTTTTCTTCTGCTATGAATTTTAACCGATTTTTACTTGGTGTTGAGACATTTTTGAGTTTGGGCCGAGTTGTTTGATGAGTCAAGTAGTCAAGCCTAGCACTCATGTTAATCCTATAAATCAACGGCTATCAAGGCAATAAGGTTTGCAACTAGCTAGATCAATCGCAAGCTTAGATCGATTCTCAAGGCTAGACACGAGAGAATCCACATGGTTGAAGCGTAAATAAGAAGTGTATAGTAGATTAGAAGGTGTTCAGCAGGATATATAAACTATACATTGATGTGTGAATCCCAACCTGATCAGCCATCTCATGGGTCCCTAAACCCTAAACCGTGGCAGAGCTCCTCCAGGATTTCCGTCTCATGATCTCTTTCGCATCATCCATTCGTCAGTACCAACCCCATCACCGAGGGCAGGGCACATTTGCAGTGATTAGAGGAAGAGTAGGTGCTCATGATATCTTTATGAGAAATGATTTCTACACTCATTTCTTACAACAGCCCCACAACAAGCTGATGTGGCTGGTAATATTTTATTATTTTTTTACAAAAAGAAAACAAAACAAAACAAAAAAAATAATAAAATATGAAAAATGATCCCTACACTCATTTCTCACAACAGCCCTACAACAAGCTGACGTGGCTGGTAATATTTTATTATTTTTTTACAAAAAAAAATGAAAACAAAACAAAAAATAATAAAATATTACCTATTTTAGTCTTTTGGGCATTTTTTGGGTTTCTATTAAGGTCTATTTTAAACGATTTTGAAAATAATTTTGGTAAGTTTTTAGTGTTTTGGGGTTTTTTTTTTTTTTTTTTCTTAAAGCCCTAATGTTTTGAAAATATATTGATTTTTTGCCCAAAGATAACACGAAAAAGCAATACAACCAACCAAACTATATATCTACAACACCTACTACACAATAAGACAAGCAGCAAATAACACAAAACATAGCTATCTATGTAAAAGAACACAATTAAAGATACTCCAAAAGCTGATAAATCTCTTATCGAACGTGCTCATACATAGTTACACACTTTGGTCATATGTGTCTACACTTTCCACTAATAGTGAAAAGTTCTAAGGTTTTTTTTTTTTTTTTTTTTTTGAGAAAAGACTATTAGGGAACCTTTTCCAAGTAAAAGATGGTCGCTTTGGTCTCTGGTGGCATCACGATGAACTGATGAAGAATGAGAATGCATTGTGCAAAAAAAAAAAAAAAAAACTTAAAACAATGTAAACATAACCGATACATAATCCAAAACGATGTCGTTTTGGTAAATTTATTATACATATATATAAAAACATATATTATATATAAGAGTAATGCTATAAGGAGGACACAGTTGTCCCGAAATTGATGTGGATTTTAAAATCACCATTAAATCAAGATCCAATAGTAATTTATCAACATTTAATAGTGATTTTAAAAGCCACATCAATTTTAAAATGACATGAGTCTTCATTTTAGTATTAGTCTATATATATAAAGGGTATACAAATGTGGTTAATATCTACCCGCATGTACACCCCTAGTTGACGTGGCCTTACGGCCTTAACCAACCTTTGAGGGATCTCACAGATTTAAATATTAGGGTTAAAGACATTTTTTATACCTGTGATTTGGAAATTTTATTTTTTGGTACCTTAGTTTCAATTCGCATCGAATATTAGTACTTGGATTTTGGGAAAAGACGGGTATGGTACCTCCATCCATTTTTCTGTCCAAAATTTAACGGATTGCCACGTTTCTACTATTAGGTGTTGACACATGGCACAATGTAAAAAATAAAAATAAAAAAATAAAAAAACAGATAATAAAAATCTTTAAAAATTAATTAAAAAAATTAAAATATATATATACTAAAACCCTTTTTTTTAGCCACCCCCATTTTGAGCCACCCCCTTGGCTGGTTTGGGGGTGGTTCAATAGCCAAAGAGAGAAAAAAAAAATTAATTAAAAAGAAAAAATTGTGAGGGTTTTTGCCCTCGAGCCACCACCAAGGCCAAACCCTCTATTTTTTTTTTTTTAGAAGGTTTAGCCATGGGGGTGGCCGAACCACCCCCGTGGAATGGGGGTGGTTTGGCTACCCCAAACCTGCTTAGGGGTGATTTGGCCACCTCCAAACCGGTCAAATGGTTGGCTGAGCCTCCACGTTGGCCAAAATGGGGTGGCCAGCCACCACTCCTTTTTTTCAAAAAAAATTTCAATTTTTTTATTTTTTAAAGTTTTATTATATTTAATTTTTCATTAATTTTTTTTGAAAGATTTTTATTTCCTGTTTTTTATTTTTTATTTTTTACATTGTGCCACATGTCAACACTTGAGAGTAAACATGTGGCATTTCGTTAAATTTTGGACAGAAAAATGAACGGAGTTACCATATCCGTCTTTTTCCAAAATTCAGATATCATCTGCGATGTAAATTGAAACTGAAATACCAACAAATAAAGTTTCCAAACCACATGTACCAAAAATATCTTTAACCCTAAATATTATGGTGAAGTTCTGTCCCTGTACCATTAAATCTTGTACAATCTGTTGCTCTTATCAATCATATTTTTCTATTTTCAGGCTCTGATTTTTCTAGGTTGAGCAATGCTGTGTATATGCCCTCTGTAAGTTCAATTTGTACAAGGTAAACATTATTGAAGATCTTTGGAAACTTGAGAAGGTAATATGGTCATTTTCAAGGCACCATCCTTCTTTGCTATTTATATTGTTGCCTGAATTAACTAATTCCTTCCTAAAATCTCTAGAATGTCCTGAACTTGCAGATTTTGCCGATTAATTGGTACTTGCTTTTCACATGTCTTGTGCTATGAAGGTAAGAGAAAGAGGAATGCTAGCTCTATATATATATATATATATATATATATATATATATATATATGTATATTCTCACTCTTACGGTTCCTAATACATGCTTCTTGATGTAACATTAAAAATTATTATTATATTCAAAATTTAATAATGATTCATCTAAAATCTAATCGTGATTTTTTGTGCTATGTCAGGAAGTTTGTGAGTGGGATTGGCGTGTAGCATTTCTCATGTCATAGTTTTTTATAGCAACTAAGTCAAATTCTTATAATTTTGACTACAAAATTATTTACAATCTGATGTGATAATTCATAAGTTATAAAATAATTAAGAGAAATTGATAAGCAAATTTTTTTACTCAATTATTTCACTATTTATAAATTACCACATCGGTAGATAACTTTGTAATAAAAATTGTAGTAAAAGCTATGGTGTTATAAGCTCTTCTAAGTATAATAGTAGTTCTTTAAAATCTTTTTTATTTCATTTTTATAATACTGTACATTGGCACGATTGCCATATTTGTGCACCACTAATTTATTTTCACCAGAATCTAATTTTTCTTTAAAATGGAACGAGAATGATTAATACACTTTTTAGTGTATATTTTTTGACGTAACAGTGAAAATTATGATTAAATACAATAAGATTTTAATTTAATGATAATTTTCAATACCATGTTAAAGAGTGCATTTGAAAATTAATGTGCACTTGAAAGTGCATGTAGATATAATTTCTCAACGAATAATGTTAGGGACCATCTTTTTATTCTCTCAAATTGATATGACTCTTAAAATCATTATTAAATTTGAGATGAGTTACTATTAAATTTTGATCCAATAATTATTTCATACTAAGTTGTTATATTCTCTTATAAAAATATTTCTCATTTAAATTTAACCTTAATCAATAGCATTTTATATTCTTGTTTATCCTATTTCCTTATAGGGTTTATTTTCTATAAATTGATAGATTGTAGAATAGTGAACATATAATAATACATTTCAGTCAAAATGTGACTCGTACATCTCTTTTCACTTTCGTTCTATCTCTCTCTTCTCTCATATTATTTTATATATATTTCTACATTTTTCACCCTCCTGAATGCAAGGCTTCTATATGGCATCTACAATCTAACATTTGACTATGGGGTAATGTGAAAAGTACAACTTCATCTTATCTATATTGTATAACTCATTGTGTGAGTTATGAATCAGGGCCCTTTGACACTGAGATGGCTAGAATAATTAAATGAGTTTCTTAGTAGATATGTTTAATCGGCTTTGCTTTTTGTAGGTAGGAAGTGGGACAAAGCAAAGACTGTGGCTGAGGTAAGAAAGCTGACATGATTAACAGCTATGTCTGACAGGCTGCACATTTTGAGAAGCTGTATGCCTTATTCAGCTTTACAGCATATTGATGATCCTCCCTGCTTTAAGCCATCTCCATCTGCACGGCACTAAATAGTTTTCCTTTTTCAATGGAAAGAAAATTTCAGCTTTACATTATTCCGTCAAGTGTCTGAGCTGAACATGGCTACCAAAGCTGAGGGAACAAAAAGAACTAAAAGAGAAAAGCAGAATTCATGAGCAGGGGGGCTTGATACAGAAATGAGTAACACCAAGCCTTTGTCAAATGATAGTTAAATAAAGGGATAATTATACTGTTGAGTTTTAGGGTTGGTCATAACTATTTTTTATTCTCTATAATTCAAAAGGTTTATGAGAAGTCTTCATAGTAAACAATAATTACGAATTACTCTCTAGACTAATTTTTCATCTACTAGATTAACAGATTTCATTAGTCAGTCACGTCACACTCAATAGAAAGCCAACACGTATTCATTACAATAAAAAAATATAAAATCTAATAAAAATAAAAATATTTGTTTTTTTTAAAAAATAAAATAAAAGGGTGGCTGCATGTGGCCGTGGGTCCTGTGATCTTTGGCTGCTGTAGGTCTGTTAGCACCAAATAACTGCATGACACGTGCGAAATCAGTGCCTGATCTACCCAGCATATAGGCCCCACGGCGTGTTTGTTAAGTGATCCGCAAGTTTGGCATAGCAGTGTGGCTTTTGCTTTTTATGTTCATTCAGGTCGCACTCTGTCTTATCGTTTTTAGCAGTCTTATCTTGTGCTTTTTGACGAATTTCTTTTGAATCCTGAAGAAAAGAGCATGTAGTCATCTTCTGCATGTAAGCATTCATGCTCCCTCTCAATTCAAGAGTGGTGATAAATAATTAAATACGTAGACACTGCCATTTTCTATTTTCCAATCTACACAATCTTTGGTCTCTCCTGTCTGCTGTTTGGATGCAATAAAGGCATAAACGAGACAAAGGAGATGAGATATATCCATCGTTATGGTCTAAAGGGTTAGATATAGCCTACAAAAATAAGTGTAGGGCCTTTTGATTTGTTGGCTGAGCCCACCAATTGCTAATTATGCAATACATGTGGGTAATTAGAGTTGTTAGAACAGTTTTCGGATCGATATGTGCCGGTGGATCTCACTCTGATGTCTAAGTTCAATTCGTATGAAATAAAAAAGTACAAAACAGATTATGTGTCTATGATACTTGGAAGTCATGTTCAACCTGGAATATTTCTATTTGAATTCAAGTAGAACTCTTATCTCAAATCGTGTGGAATAAGAGCTTATTCCGGAGAGAGTCATGTTCAGCCAGGATTGTTCCCCGGTTAAATTCAAATGGATTTCATATCTCAAATCGTGTGGGATAAGAGTTTATCTTGGAGAAACCGAAATTGAGACTTTGCTACACCCTTCCCGAGGATTATGTGATAGATTCTTCCCGCAAATCCCTCTTAGAATATTAAGATAAGGATCCCCCGTATCTTTTGTCCCAATCACCTCATGACAATTTCAGGAAACTCCAGTTCCGAGACCATCTGGACCTGAGTGTACTGTATGAGTTCTTTTCGTTGTCTTGAGGCATTGCTATCCCGAGACTAGCTTGCAATATACTCACTAGTCATGGTCTCCAGGAGCGTATTTGCCTATGGGGTGACCTGGTATGAGTATTCCTCGTGGCACTCCCGAGATATGATAATCCCGCACATCCTCTATTCAAGAATGAGCCAAAGATGTCTATGAATAACCCTGTCTTCGCGGACTTCAGCTGAGGAAGAAGTCTTCCTAGGCCTCTTCAGACTTGACCAGCCCTTACTTCCGGAATGGGCTGTCTTCGGTGAAATTATTTTCCAACAAAAGTAATTCTTTTTTTCTAAAACAAAAAAAGTGACATAGATGGCCCATTTGTAATTTCGAATGTAGCAGTCACCTTTTTATATATTACAAATGTACAATTCATTCTGGTTAAAAAAAAAAAAAAAAGTAATTCTATATATTATTACTCGGGTAATTAAGTGTTGCAGTGATTGCTGTGAATTTTAGGCTTGGAGATCATACAGTATAAAGTGTCTAATTGTCTATATAAAACTATGAAATCATGGCACGGTAATTCCACCAGTTGTAGTTCAAATTTTTTACCATATTACATCAGTATTTTAGGATATGATGGACGTTTATGATCTGTTGGTTATTGTTTTAATCTGATTGGTATAATCAAATAATTAGGTAACCGATATCCATTTGTGAAAAAAAAAATGTAGCACCAAGTGGATTCACGTGTACCATGTAAGTTGTAGGAATGGGGAGTACGGATATCATATATCTGCATAGGTAGTGCCAACACTCTCGTCCCCTCTTTCGGTTCCCTTTTCATGCCGTTGAGGGCCTTAGATGGTGTTAACAAGAAAATAAATAAGAAGAGAAAAATGTTTGATACTAATGCTCTGTTTGTTTCGGCGTAAAATGATTTTTGAAAAATGATTTCGGCATTTTCCGGTGTTTGGTAGGGGCGAAAATAATAGTTAACCGGAAAATGATTTCTATTTGATCAAAAATGCTTTGTAAATTTCGAAAAATGATTTACACTTTTTAAAAGCGTAAATCATTTTCTGAATACGCCAGACGCATTCGACTCCTTTTAAACGACACAATCGACCTTCACGTTAAAACAGTTGACCATCACCGAAATCTTGCCGGTATCGAAATCCAACAACCTCAGGTCAATGTCGCCGGAATCCAGCAACAAAATCCGGCCATCTTCGCCGGAATCCGGTCGGCCCAGATTTATGTTTGAAATGATGTTTGGTGTTAGTTTTATTTGAAAAAAATAGAGAAGAAAAGAAAAGAGTTGACTTGGGGACGGTTCCTAAGTTTTTTTTTTTTTTGTGACTTTGGCCCTTTGAAATTTTTTGATGCAATTTGATTTCTTTAATTTAAATTTCTAGTTCCACCCTTGTATATGTCAAATTAGTGATTGGTGGATTCACTAATAAATATTTATATTGTTAAGCTTAATTTGATTAAAAATTAATCCTTAAAGAATTAAAAATACAATTTTTTTGTCCAATAAACCACCATGAATAAAACCTCTCAAGGAACCCAACCCACTACATAGCTAGAGCCTTGACTCACTTGCTTTGTCTAGTAAACACACTCTACCTACCTGAAATAGGCACTAGCTTCAAACTCAAGTTTTGCCACTCTACTTAGCTACCACGTGCAAAAATCTGTTATGCATTAGACTAACACTGGCACCATTCTGGATTTTACGGCTAGGATATTTCACCGCCCCAACTTGTAGAAACCTGCAAATTAATGTTGACTTTGACCGCCCAAACTAAGACCCAGTATCACCTTGGTTTCATTGGCTGCGTGGCTTCACGTGCGACCAACTCTCAGTGCAAGTGAAACTTTCGATATACCAACTTGAGTCTACCCGAAAACCTCTGTTCTCTCTCCTCCCTTCTCTGAAAAACTAAAACACCCAAACACCATGGGAGGAGGGAAGCTCTATGCTTCCCTCCCCCTCCTCTCCCTTTTCTCCTTCTCTCCTCCTCTTTCCTCCCTCTACTACCGCCTCTACTACCACCTCTGTTGAGGCCTTTACTATCGCCTCTGTTAAGGCCTTTATCTTCCTAGAGCTTGCTCTAACCTTATCCACCTCCTTCAAGGTATTTTACTTGCTTCCTTGTCCATCAACACAACTCTCACCAGCCATCTTCTTCTCCACTGTGTCTACTACAAAATTTGGCTAGTTTCTTGGGTCAAAATGTTTGAATCTAGATATACGATTCTCCGCCAGTTTTTGAATGACACGTGCCTCTTCTTCGGATTCGGTGTCATCTTCCGCCTCCACCGACCCCAGTTGTGTCTCCTCAAAACACCCACGCACAGAAGCGTGGCTTGCACGCGCTAGCGAGTGATTTTCACCAGCCGGTGCGTGAAGCCACGATCCTCCTCCCCACCTTCCCCCGCTACTATTGTTGGTGGTTTGCAAAAGTCCACAGCGTTTGCACAGGAGAGAGGTCTTTCAATCCTGGCGTGTGGTCTATATGCGCCGACACCAATGACTCCCACCCCATACTCCACCGCCCTATAGCTACTGTGTTGTTTTTATTTTTTTCACTTTTGTATTTTTGGGCGTTTATTTTTTATGTATCCCCTGTGATTGTTACGCAACCAGTGTTTAGGTCCTATGGACTCTGTACACCTTTAACCACCTTTATTGGTGGTTTGGGTTCTTGGCATCTGTGCCAAGAATCAATAGGCCCGCGCCTTAGGATGCATTGTCTCCACATACTTACATTCTTAGTGTTTATTTTGGGGTGCCCAGCCCTAGTTTTGATGTAATTTCCTTTTCAAGTATCTCTAAAAAGAAAAAGAAAAAAAATCGATGTACCTATTGAAGGCGTGGGATGTACCTTTTGATACATAGTACAACACGTCAACAATCATTTGTGGTGGGAATCACGAACGTTCGTGATCGGAACCGCGAACGTTCTTGGTGGGAACTTTGAACGTCTCAATTAAAAGCAAACGTTCAGCCAACACAAAAGGTCAAAAAGTAACAATTTCTAATTAAGACCTAATTAACATTTGTTAATAATGTGGAGCACTACAATTCGGCTAGGATAGAAAATCAAAGTTATATTCCTTAACCAACAACCCTAATTCATCAATAACATTAATTAAAGCTTACTTATCCCTAATTAATGATCGGGGTATTACATATAAAAAGGACTAGAGTGTCCTCCCAAATGTCATGTGGCTTTTAAATTACCATCAGATCAAAATGTGACGATTCATTTTTTTTTATTTTTTTTTATAAAATAGATCATCGCAGTGGCATGACTCCACACCATTAACCAAACATCAACACTAAACATCTCACAGCATGAGTATGTCTCATCAAAGATTACACATAGCAACGGAAATTACTAAACATTAAACAATGCGATCTATGCACAACACACAAAGCCAAATAAAACATTTATATGATTAAAGCTTGATCATTATATCTTTTACATAACAAAAAAATGGTTATACTAAAGGTGTCATATACGACATAGTGCCATGAGTATACCAATGTATCTACATACTAACAATAGATGCCCATAAACATGAAGGGACTAAACTATAGCTGTGACAGCCCATTTTCTTTTATTTATACAAAATGGAATCGCACCGTGGCATGACGATTAGTCACCCAGCCAACTCAAAGTACACATCCCATAATATGTATCTGATACATCAGAGTATATATATACATGCATACAAGCATTCCACAACTTCAGGGAAGCACAAGCATACATGTATCTTTAAGCATGCAAATCTTTGACATCAATTCTGGTCATACAAGAATACAAATATTCTACAACTCCGGAGAATATATGTATACTAGCATCTCCAATCCTAACTTCACTTAAATCATATGCAAAACTAGTTGAATAAAAATATGCATAATTCTCTCCCATTAAGACTCATAGGCATGTTAATACGTCTAGTACTAAATTCCATATAAAATCTTTTATGCAATTCTAGTTGGAACTGTATACATTCGTTCTATCTCATTCAAACTTGTAGGCATACTGATACATCTAGCCATGAAAATTATCATAAAACATGTCACACATCACTATGCTATGCATGCTCTTGTTTTCTTGTTTCTATAACTAGGAGCATCAACTCATTGGGCCTGTAGACATCAACCTTTAGGACTTGTTTCTGAAGTCAGGAGCAACAACTCACTGATCTTATTGATCTGAAGCTACTCACTAGTCTTACTATTCCCAGGAGCATCAACTCACAGGTGCAAGGAGCATCAACTCACTCGTCTTACTGTTTCTGTTGCTAGGAACGTTAACTCTGGTCTCACACTTGTTCCAACTTTAAGGCATCAACCCGCAGAGTTCGTTCAACGTACATGATTTCGTTATACTAGTACATTAACACTATTTATGCTCTGTGTCCATGTTATCACACATTCAAACAATTTCTTGTTCAATGGCATCATGTTCTTTCTTTTCACCCAGTCATGAAAACTCAACTTCACTTAATGTTCATCAAAACATATAATGAAAACATATCTCAACATCATTTCATAATCATGTCTCAAAGCATATAAAGCATCTCTAAAATATTCTTAGTCATTCTTCAAGATATTGAAAGTATTCACAAGCATGTATATTCATCTAAAATAATATTGGCTCTAGAATCAAATCATTATATATATATATATATATATATATCTTATCATGAAAGCACAACAAGTTCTCAGAGAATAAAATACTCACTTTGGCTGCTCAGTATAAGGCTTAAAGATAAATCCTCAACCAAACCCTTGCTAGGTAATCCTACATAAACACATTTTGCATGACACTTTAACATTTTCTAACTCTAAACTCACAACTATCTCTTGAATTGCTCAAGTGCTAAACCCATGGAAGCCCATATAGTTTCTAGGGTTCCATTTGACAACCCATTAACAAATAATACTAGCCCTAAGATAATCTTAGGGTTAGATACCAAAACTCACAACTTCAACGACTTGAACAAAAACTAGGGTTTTGGGGTTTTACCTTAAATCCACCAAAACGAGACCCAAAGCTTGGAGATCTTTTAGAATGCTCTAAAGTACTCAAAACTTAAAGGAAAATGGAAGATTATACTCAAGTTCTCAAGATTTATACCAAATCTAGAGGAAGTTAGAAATTTCGGATTTACCTCAAATCGAACAGTGAAAAGTAGATCTTGCTTCAAGGATCACGTTCCGAAGTCGGATTTGAGAATGGAAGCTTGAATCTACTGGGATCTAGGGTTTTGTGGCAAAAACCATAAGAGAGAGAAAGAGTTTTCGAGAGAGAGAGAGAACTGGAAAAGTGAGCTGAAACCGTCACTCATCAATTTTAATACAAGCCTGTCCGGACACCACAAGTTCAGCTCGTCTGGACACGCAAAAGATTTGTGACTTTCTGGTAGTCCTGTCTGCAAGCTTGTCCGGACATAGTTGCGTAAATGGACTTTTTTGCCAAGCCCGTCCGAACATACTACACAGAAAATCCATTCTAAGTATTTTCTAAGTGTTTTTCTCACATTTTCTCCTAATCTCTTACTTAATTAGCCTAATTGTTGTTCTTAATGTCTAATTAACTTCTTGGACATTACAATAGCTTGACATTATGCTCCGGCGTAAAAACATCTTGAGTCATGATAGCCCAAGTACAAGGCCACCGAGTCTTCATCTACTCCCTCAACCAATCAATACCTAGGGTTTGGGTAGAGAAGAGAGAAAATCATGAGAGAGGAGGAGAAAATGGGGGAAATGAGCCCGTCCGACAGATTAGTGAGCCATCCAGACGCCCCTGACGTGGAACGTCCCGAGAGTCATTCAAAGGTCCCCTGTCTGCAGACTCTGCACCCCATCCAAACACAAAGGGGACAAGAGACTTACTGTCTAATCTGTTTGGACACGTGAATGTCCCATCCAAACACACACCACTGAGATTGAATCTACTGCTCCATCTATCCGGACACAAGTTGAATTGGAACTTACTGTCTAATATGTGCAAACACAATAATGTCTCGTCCAGACGCCATGCTGAAATCCAGAGTTAACAAAATTTCTAAGTGTTTTTTCTCATTCTTTATTTCAAAATTGTTGGATTTTTAATTATTGGCAAATTCGGTGTCAAAACTTAATTGGTTTATTCAAGAAAGAAAAGTGCCAAGTAAGGAAGAATATTATAGAATATTCCTCAAGAAAACGAAAGAGCTAAGAAAGAAAGAATATTGCAGAATATTCTTCAAGAAAAGGAAAGAGCAAAATGATGAAAATATTACAGAATATATTAATCAAGAAAGGAAAGATATGTGATGTGGAAAATATTATGCATAATTAATTGTTCTTAATTGGTTCTTATTCTGTTGACAAAAAGATTCATTATCTGTGCACTACTTAATCAGGGACACCTTATTTCAGAAGATATTTAGATATTATTGCATAATTAATTCTCCAACATGGAAAAAATTGTACAAGACAAGATCTGCAATATACTGATCAAGAAATGAAAGATTCTGAGACAAGGAAGATTCTGGCAACTTTACAGATGTCAGAGTTAGTTTTCCCTGCATATTGTCTGGACACCTCAAGCACCGTCCGGACGCTACCTATGGAAATCCGAGTTTGATTAGAATTAGGATTCTAGAAGCCTATTTAAAGGGGCTTTGTGCTTATAATTTTATAAGAATTCGGTATTGAATTCTTGTGTGCTAAGAGATGGTGTTTAGGCAAAGATTGTAATATTTGCTAGTTTTCTTAGAGTTTTTATTTATGTGATTTGATTAACCCATTGAAGTTTAGCTTAGGGAGGAGCCCTAAGCTAAAGAATTTCATTAAAGACCCCTTCAGGTAGGAGACCTGGTTAGGAAGCGTTCATGTAAAGGTACGTGTCAAAGTTAGAGGTACGACTACTGCATTAGGGAATGTGAGTATTATTGCCTTGTAACTAGCTTTGTCTTTTGAATAGTGGATATCTTGGGTTCGGCTGCCCCGGAGTGGTTTTTCTCTTGGTAAGAGTTTTCATTTCGTCAACAAAATATTTGTCTTCTTTAAATTCCGCATTAATATTTTGTTGCACTGTTGACCACACACACACGTTAATTAGGAGTCACATATTTTATTTTTCAATTGGTATCAGAGCCGATACACTCTTTTTGGATTAAATTCTTGTGTGTGATTCATGACTCCTTCTATCATGAATTCTTCTTAATTATCTAAAGATAATTATGATAATGAGCTCTTTGAGGATTTTCTAAAATTGAGTAAAAATTCTAAGATTTCCAAAAAAGAGCTTAAAAAAATTAAACAAGAAAAAGAGTAGTTAATCAAGCAATTGTTTAAACAACATGCTTTGATTGACTCTTTAAAATATGAGAGTACCATGTTGTTTAACACTATTGATTTACTTGAGATTAAATTAAAATAATCTGAAGATCTCTTAAGAAAATTTTCTAGTAAAAATTTGAAAATGATGTTTTGTATTCAAAGAGATATTTCTAACAAGCCTGACATAATTGTTGATAATTTGGGTGCTTCTACTTCGCATGCTTCTGATTCTGAAATAAAATCTCTTTTTATTAAGCTTGTGATAGTAGATACGGCTTGTTTTGATAAATGTAATAATTCTTGCTTAAAAAAATTGTGTGGAACCTAAATCCAAGGATCATCAAGAAAAATAAACTCAAGGTAAGTTTGTTCCTAGTTGTTATCACTGTGGGATTATTGGTCACATTAAACCAAAATGTTATTTATTAAAATCCCAAAAGTCTTGGAATAAACAAGATGCTCCCAAAAAGGGCAGTGTTGAAAACACTTTTTTGGCTAAATATGTCCCTTCCCATGGGAGACATATATCTCAACTTTAAATTTGCAGAGCCTATCAAGAAGCATTCCAACAAACAAAGTCAGTCTACATGTCACCATTGTGGCACCTCTAGGCACATTAGGCCACACTGTCCTCAGATCCGACCTTAGATGCCTTGGATCAAGAAACAAGAGCTAAAGAAAGGTAAACCTGGCTCTAATCCTTCCAAGCCTCATCATGCTCCTCAGCAAAAGCGACAATTCCCCCAAAGGGCTCATCCCTCATGCTATCATTGTGGCAAGATTGGCCACACCAAAGCAGAATGCTTCAAGTTAAAGCCTCGTAAGCCCAAAGAAAATCAAATTTTTGAAGGGCTTGTCAGCATGATGAAAAGTGTCCTGGCCAGGTTGGACGAACTGGACAAGGCTCCGAACGATGACCCAAAGGTAATAAGGTATGGGTAAGGAAGGATGAGACCATTCACTCCTTAAGGGGGAGTGGACTCACCTAATTGGTGAGTACATGGCATGCCTAGGATTATGATTCCTAATTCTAGAGCAGGTCGGTATTTATGCATTGCATCATTCTATCACTGTCATTTTCTTTTTTTGCCTGTGCTTTGCATTATTGGTTGGAACTATTTTATCCTCATTATTCTCTAGTTTTCTCTAGAGAATCTTCTGCAGGTACTTATGAGGATGATAAAAAAAACACGTCAGGTGGCTGCTTTTCTATCTTGGTAATATCAAATCTCTCTATGAGGATAGGTTTGCTCCTACCTCATATGCTAGAATTAGATTTGATCTTTTTCTCTGATAGCATGTTTTTGTTGTTTTTCAGTTATTTTTTTCAACCAAAAAAAAAAATTGGGGAGAAAGATGCAGTAATATTTATTGTTCCTTTGTGAACTTTTCAGATATCACATGTACTTTTACCTGATTTCTCAGTTCATTGTATTTTGATAAAATAGGTTTACATTTGATTGAGATTTTGAGTATGATATCTGGTAAGTTTCTATGCTACATCTAAATGCTAAATAGTCTATTTTTCTCATGCAATGAAATTGTGCACAATCCAAAGCTCCCCTAAGGTAATTTTTTTTTTCTCTCTGTTTTTTAACTTTTGGAAATTCTTATGAGAGAGAATTTTTTTTTTTTTTTTTTTTTGCAAAGATGGTCAAATTGACCAACTCTCTAGTTGAACCTAGAACCCAAAAATTCTGGCATTCTTTCTAGGTTGCAGCACTAATAATGAAAAGCGTTAAAATTCTCAAAAAAATCTGGATTTAAAAGATCCAATGCTGAATATGCTGTTAAATAAATTCTTGCACTTGTCCCTATAGAAAGAGTCAGTGACTAAATCATTTCAAAAATAGATGGTCACTAACGGACTAAGTAAAATAAAAAGTGCTGCTTCTTAGGGGGGTGTATCAAATGAGGGTAGCTAGGTTCTAGTAATATAAGGTTTGACTTTTGATTGATCTAACATTGAATATTTCTCTCGTTTATAAAATTCAGTTGTTTTAAATCATATCATTGAACATCATACCCTCTTGAGAAAGCTTTCACACGCACATGCATAGTATAAGTTGAGTAAGCTATTTAAAATTTCTGTCTACGGGGAAATTCATGCTCATTGATTACTTAGCTCTCAATTATATGTTTGCATATTTTTGATTTGCTATTTGACTGTGTTATTAGTTTTAAATACATGCGTGTTTTGAAGCTAACATTGGAAGAAAAAAAAAATTACTATGCTCTTTTTCCTAAATAAAATAAAATAAAATTGGTTAGCTATTTAGTGTGTCAATTTTTGCTTAAACTACCACTTTTCTTTCTTGTTTTTATTTGATAAACAGTTTTTTTTTTCTAGTCTATTGAAATGTTTTTTTTGGGACAACTGTGATTTGTTTTCTCTGTTTGCCCTTTGTCCTTGTGAGACAAAAAGGTGGAGAAATTTATTTTTGAATCGTGATCTTTTTTGTCCTAGAATGACCAAAGGGAGAGTTTCTTAGATCTTGGTTTTACAATATTCAAGGTTGCATATCATGCATTGGTCATTGTTTTTATTACTAGCCACTGTGTTTGATCTTTTCCTTTGTCATTTCGTGACAAAAAGGGAGAGAATGTGTGAATTTCTCTAATAGGTGGAGCAATTACTTTGATTGATCCATAGAATGCTAATGTGTTCAACTATCCATCTTTATGGCAATGTAAGGTTTGCTACTTCAAATCTCTAAGCGTTTAATTGTTTGTTCATGTTTAAGAGAACAGGTTAGACTCAGAGATTGCCAGTTTTTGTTGGATCTTAATTGTTCTTAACTTGAGCTTCTTGTAATAATTAGTTTTGTCACTAAACTGCCAAAAAGGGAGTTTGCTGGGTTTTTAATTATTGGCGAATTCGGTGTCAAAACTTAGTTGGTTTATTCAAGAAAAGAAATAGCCAAGTAAGGAAGAATATTGCAGAGTATTCCTCAAGAAAATGAAAGAGCCAAGAAAGAAAGAATATTGCAGGATATTCTTCAAGAAAAGGAAAGAACTGAATGGTGAAAATATTGCAGAATATATTAATCAAGAAATGAAAGATCTGTGATGTGGAAAAAACTCTGTATAATTAATTGTTCCTAATTGGTTCTTATTTTAGAAGATATTCAGATATTATTGCAGAATTAATTCTCCAACATGGAAGAACTGTACAAGACAAGATCTGCAATATACTGATCAAAAAATGAAAGATTCTGAGACAATGAAGATTCTGGCAACTTTACAGATGTCAAAGTCGGTTTTCCCTTTAGACCGTTTGATCGCTTCAAGAACCGTCCAGACACCATTTATGGAAATCCGAGTTTGATTAGAATTAGTATTTCAAAAGCCTATTTAAAGGGGCTTTTTGCTTGTAATTTTGTAAGAATTCAATATTGAATTCATGTATGTTAAGAGAGGGTGTTTAGGCAAAGATTGTAATATTTGCTAACTCTCTTTGAGTTTTTATTTGTGTGATTTGATCAAACCATTAAAGTCTAGCTTAGGGAGGAGCTCTAAGCTAAAGGATTCCATTGAAGATCCCTTCAGGTAGGAGACCTAGTTTGTAAGCGTTCATGTAAAGGTACGTGTCAGAGTTAGAGGTACGACTACTACATTAGGAAATGTGAGTATTACTGCCTTGTAACTAGCTTTGTATTCTAAATAGTGGATATCTTAGGTTTGGTTGCCCCGGAGTGTTTTTTCTCTTGATAAGAGTTTCCAGTTCGTCAACAAAATATTTGTCTTCTTTAAATTCCACATTAATATTTTGTTGCACCGTTGACCACACACACATGTTAATTAGGAGTCACGTATTTTATTTTTCAAAAATTTACTTAAGTAGTCTAATTTACGTTAAAAATCTTGTTTAATATCTTAGATGTTACAAAAAATTAAGGGGTAATTACCTTTTCCCCCCATGAACTATCAAAAAATGCGCAATGTCCCCATGAACTACCAACTCGACCAAAATAGAGCATTCAACTACCAAAGACAACCTTTTTTCCCCCTTCCGTCAGTCAAATGGGTTAAAACAAACGGTCAACGGGTCACGTGACCGTCACACGCCGTTTTACCCTCATTTTCTTCCTCTTTTCCCCCCATGAACTACCACCATCTTCCAACATGCCCCCATGTAAAACGGCACATGATCCGTTGACTGTTTCTTTTAACCCCTCTAATTGACGGAAGGGGGGAAAATTGTTGTCTTTGGTAGTTGAATGCTCTATTTTGGTCGAGTTGGTAGTTCATGGGGCATCGCGCATTTTTTGGTAATTCATGGGGAAAAAAGGTAATTACCCCAAAAATTAAATAATGATCATCTCAAATTCAATGGTAATTTTAAAAGCCACCTGTCATTTGAGATGACACTAGGAAAACTTTAGCCCTCTTTATAGCATTATTCTTAAACTTAAAATAACTTTACTCCTTTATAAAATCAACTCTATCCCCCTTCAGTTTAACTCGTGCACATCACTTTCCCCCTCTTTTCTTCCCTTGTTTTCCTTCTTTCTTTCTTGCTTCTTTCCTTTTCTTTTTGTCCACACACACACACACACACACACACACACACACACAGAGCTTGATTATTTCATAAACGAGCTTGATTATTTATGTAATAATATGACCATATGATTTTGATGTATTTTACATGTTTTATGATAAATGATGGTTTATGAAAATGGATGATTACGAGAACAAAAGACATGATATTGCATATTGTTGCATTATGAGAAGAAAAGACTAAGTATTGAAAGGGACAATTCCCAATATAATGAAAGAAGACAATTCCTCATAAACTAATAAATAGTGAAAAGGTACATCATTGCATAAGATAAATGTTTATTATTACCTTTTGCTTCATATATATATATATATATATATATATATATATATATATATATATATATATATATATTATCAAACTATCTTATCAGCTTGATTTTAAGTAATAAATGCTTCTATTTGGGATATTTTCTAAACATATGATGTAATATTTTCTAAAAGAATGCTCATAATAAAATGTCAGTAATTTCTATACTTACTGAGACTACTGAGACAGTGGACTCACTTATATGCCCATGTAATTGTTGATTCAATTGAAGTAATCCACCATTACACAGATATTGTAGGTTTGGTTGAAGAGACTGATGATATAATCCGTATGTGTGCTTAGAGGTCCACTATTGAGGAGATATGTTGGTCTTTAGAATGACTTGAGATGAGTTTCAATTTCTAGTTTAATTGTTGTGTTTATTTTTGCCGCATGTGGCACTTTTACTATAGTTTAAAGTTGTAAAACATTATGTTGTTAAATAGAAGCTTTGGTATGTATAATTAGTGAGTTGTGATATCAAAAGAAAGCAAAAATTTAGTACTATATTTTTCGCTGTAAGATTTATTGTCTTTGATGTAATAACGTCACGTGTGAAATTAGATATTTCTACTTACAACTTTGTTTTTAAAAGTTGGGGTGTCACCCACATAAAGCTTATGAACTTCACCTATAATTACATTCTCTGTTGACGCAATTTTTCTACACACGTGGAATTATTATCATTCTCTTTCAAGTTTATCCAAACTTGTACAAATTTCTTATTATCTTTCTATTATCATTTGTCTTGTCTGAGATTGTCATTGTTATGCTCCCATGCTCTCTCTCTCTTCTTCTTCTTTTTTTCCTTTTTTTTTTTTTTTTTTTTTTTTTATAGATATTTTGAAAAGAAATTACATCAACTAGAGCTGGGCAACCCAATTAAAATACAAATAAAGACTAGGAAATACAAGTAAATGACTAAGAAAGTAAGAACGCGGGCGCAATGTTTCCGAAGATGCGGGCTCATTAATTCTGGGCACGAATACGAAGAATCGAAGCCATCAATAAAGGTGGTAAATGGTGTATAAGGAATCTAAAGGACTCAAACACCATGGGTAACTAATACAGAGAAATACAAAGAGAATATGTACAACAAAAACAAGAAATACAGAAAAGCCCAAAAATACAAACAGAGAAATAAAATCAACAGAGAGCACCGGGCTCTCTTCTAGTTATGAACTTTCCTCCTTAATTTCACTTCAAACACTATTGATTAAGTGTACTTATTTATATGCAAGCGTACTTTCCCGGTTGGAACTTAATTGGTATTTGGGTGCTAAAATTTTGTGGCTACTCTCTCTCTCTCTGGGTCTAACACATACGGGCCAAAATAGTCAAGCCTTAGTTTTATTGATTCAAGGTTACATATAGTGCAAAACACACATAATTCTTGATGCCAAAGCAAGCACCTTCGAAATTCTCATAGGTTTTACATCTAGGAGCTAGGGTGGATAGTATTGTCATGGGTTGAATCCCTACGGGCATGTGTGAATTGTGTATTACCTATCCCAAAAAAAAAATATATTAAATATAATTTAGCCCCCTCAATTGACAACAATTTTTGATAAAGCACCATAAACTGAATAATGTCATGCTTTGGCCCTTAAAACTGCTAATATGTTACAACTTATGGTCTGTTTGGGTCGAATATTATTCAATATTCGAACTGGGTTTTTATTCAAAAACCCGGAACTTGGAACCAAGGTAAATGAAAACCGAATGGTCCGTATGAATATAGTTTGAATTTCAAGGTGAAATGACAGATGCGTGAATTTTGCTCATATGAGCTAGCAGTTACAGAGGCGTGACTTTTGAGTTTCGTAGCATTAAATGCTACTCTCAAACCAGTTGTACAGTGATGAGATGGTGGAACCAAGAGCAGTAGACGCATGCCTCATGCAAGACTAACGTGTATGTCCAAATAAATGTTATCTGTTTTTTTAGCTTGTGGCACGATGTACAATGGTTGAATCTCATCCGTCAGTTGCATTTGTACATATCCGCGTGCACACACCCAACCACTCCCGCATTGTAATGTAATTCAAGCTTGTTTGTCTGTTTCTTTTTCTTCAAATAGGGAAAAACAAGCTTTTGTCTTATCAATTTAACATGCTTAGAACATGCTCAAACTCTAAGGACACGTGAGTGCATTGGAATTCTGCTGGGTGTAAAACATACACCGCACCCTTCTCTCATTTTCTTCCTCCTGGCAAACAAGAAACCCAGAGAGAGAAGAAATCGTGTTACTATTGCTTGAAAAGCAGCGTGTCAGGGTGCTTTTCAGGCTTTCATCACCTCCTTCCGCCCGTTGTAACAATATTCGCCGGCAGAGAGTAATAGATTGGGGTCTTTCACCCATCAAAGAAGTAGGTGATTTTTGCATTATTTGCTTTTATTCTATTTATCAGACCTGAACCTAACAATTTTTGGGCTTTGTGTTGTGAGTGACGGCCTCGCACAGTAGACGAAAATTGGCTATAAGATCATGCATCAGAAGGTAGAACCTCAATGTCTTTAGAGAATCCTTCTTCCTCGGATGAGCATTCTTCCTCAATTCGTTCCAACACCGAACGATACTCAGCTCCTCCAGTGAAGACAGTCCACGTGGTAGGTCCAAGAACACGGTCTTGGAGGGTTAGTTTCAATTTTATACTTTGATTATTGTTTCAATTTTTATTTGTAATTTGCACAAGAACTTTGTAATTCAAGCACTGTTAAGGGGATTTATTATGATATTATTTTTTGTATATTCTGTTTTTAACGTTCAAATGTTGTTCCTGTTTGTTGGTTTGGATTTTTAAGATCATTTCTCATACAAGTTGAGTTCCTGCATAATTTTGTAGATATGTTATTATTGTTTGAATTGTTGTTCTAATTTTGGTAGATTTGTGTGTGTGTGTGTATGTGTGTGTGTGTTTTTTTTTTAAGTATAATTTCTTTTTTCAATCATTTAATGGACTGGCATGAGAACTGATCTGTTATAACTTATTCTTTTAATGGACATCCTTTTTTTTTTACAAAAAAAATATCTCATACCAATCGAATTCCAGCTTAATGTTTTGTTCACCAAATCATTTCTGTGGAGGTGATTTTTGTTTAAGTGTGTTCTTTTCTCAGTCACATCCATCCGCACGTGTTTACAAAATAATTGTCAAAGTATTTTTTTTTTTCAAAACCTTCATAATATCAAATAGTTTTTCTGAATGAATTTCTAAAAAACTTGCAAGTTGTTTTTAGGTTAGGACTTAGGACAACAACAATCTGCCAAATTACAATAGACTTGGTGCCAATTTGACAATCTGTCGCCTTTTTTTACTTAAAACAAATTCATCAAAAGCGGGTGTAGACCGGTACAAAACAAATTAACCCAAAAAAATAAAGCAAATTAATCAGAACTTTGTCAGAAACACATTTGAGTACACAACACCCCAACCTTCGAAAATAAAATCACAAAACACTGATCTTTTTTCTTTTTTACTTAATCAAATCGCGTACAATACACTCTAATAACTTAAAACAAGTTCAATACAGTTTTATTTACTTAAAACAAATTTTATCAAACCATTACCAAAAACTAATTTACTTACAAAACACTAAAAAAAGAAAGAAAGCATAAGATGATTCATTGATCAATATAGAAAAGTAACTTCGTTTTTACTGTCCACAACTATAGATGTTGTTCATATGCTTTCTTTTTGTGTTTGGCTACAACAACATCACTTGATTGAAGAAGTCAAAAGGCATCAAGAGAAAGTAAAACAAACCCAACCGAAAGGCAGAAAATATTTTTTTTGCCAATACAGAAATAAATAAATAAATTATTAAAAATGGGCACAATAATACCTAACCACTAACTAATCAAAACATTATCAAAAACAAATTTATAAACAAGACACTCATATTTGTAACAAATTTTTGAAAAAAAATTTCTCTTTGAAACACTCTTAACTTTAAAACAAAACTACCACAAATTAAAAAAAAACTAACTACAAACTAATCAAAACATTATCAAAAACAAATTTATTTAAAAAACACTCATATCTTTAACAAATTTTTTTGAAAAAAAATTGTCTTTGAAACACTCCTAACATTAAAACAAAACCGGCACAAATTATTTCAACTAACCACAAACTAATCAAAACATTATCAAAAACAAATTTATTTACAAGACACTCATATGTTTAACAATTTTTTTTTTTTAAAAAAAAAAAAAAAAAAAAAAAAAAAAAAAAAAAATTGTCTTTGAACCACTCTTAACTTTAAAACAAAACCAGAACAAATTAAAAAAACTAACCACAAACTAATCAAAACATTATCAAAAACAAATTTATTTACAAGGGGTGATAAAACGATTTTTTTATTTACTTTGGTAGATTTACCATGCTCACAGCACAAATTGAATGCTGTCTTAAATTCATGCTACATTTTGTACAGCCATATTCGACAAGAAGCAAGAAGCAGTGTTTTCCTGACGCGTTAAAAACCTCTCATATTCAAAAGGTATTCCTCACCTGTTTCTCAATGTATTCTGTAAAAATAATTCATGTTTATAACTTTTTCACCATAGGCATATATTGGAATTTTAGGCTGTAATTAATTTAATTTTAAATTAGGCTGCATTAAAAATTACTTGCTACTTTGAGAGTTAAGTGTAATTTATCGTATACTCGAATTTTGTTAAAACATTTGACTAGCAGTTCTAATAAACAAAAATATACATAAGTACAAAATATAATAGGGAAAAATACAATGTAGCCCCCCAAACTTTAGAAATTCTCAATATTGGCACCCAAACGGAAAAGTACACTAATCCCCGTCAAATTTCAATTCAATAGTCAATGTCCCTCATAAATACCAATTGTGTCTATAAAAAAAAAATATATACTTTCATAAAAGGCATCTTTGTCATTAGGGGGGATATAGAAAATCAGGTGGTAGTTTGAGGGGCTATGTAAAAATATGTCAACTTCATGTTCTTTTGGTTGGGCATGTTTTTGTACGTCATTACTATACCAAATTAATGGCCCTACTTTTCCTGACCACACTAGAGAAAACGATGCGCCATGCCAAAAGGAAAAGGAATTGAATGGACTCCCGAGGAAGAGAACCTTTTGCTCGAACTTCTTCTAGAATGTGTGCATAACGGTACCATTGTCAGAGGGACCGTGAACCAAAATATATGGGTGTAGCTGACCAATAAAATGAATGCGAGGACCAATACGGTTTTTAATCCTGGCCAGCTATCATAAAAGTACATAAGATTTCGAAAAAACCACAAAGACTTCTCAGGTCTGTTAAGTCATGAAACTGGCTTCTGATGGGATCCCATATTAAACACAGTCAGTGGGACCCCGACGCAATGGGAGCGTGTCAAGATGGTATGCTCTATCCCAAATGACCTCGGTGTACTCAATCTTTTATATAAATCATGGAAAACAACAAATTTAAATTGAGTACTTTTTTGGGTTTTCGTAGGTGGATGAGAGAATCACACGCTTCAAGGCAAGGGGGTGCCGTAACTATGAGCAACTGGGGATCCTTTTCGATCGGTCCATTGCAACTGGCATTCTCTGTCGTTCCTCTACACAATCCCCGCCTGACACCGATGAGGAAGAACGTCTCATGCATCGTATGCAGACGGAAGGCATACACATGCACAATGGTGTGGCAAGTTGTACAGGTCGAGCAAAAGGTTATCCATCACAGGCATTTGTTGACCTCGGCAGTCCGCATGATGATGAGGCCGGTAGACCTTCATTTGGTGGAGGTGGGTGCAGGGGGAAAGAGCCAATGGTGGAGGATACATGGGGTGACCTGGAGCGTGATATTGGACTGGGCGTCATAATGGGATCTACACAAAAAGGATCTTCAGGCAAAAAATCATCTAGGCAAACAAAAAGCACAATGGTGGCTTCGAAACAGGCTATGTACGATGAGTTAAGGGAGATGGCGAAGGCAAGGAAAGAAGTCTTGCGTTGGCGGAGTCAGCAGGATATGAGTTCCACACAACAACACAACACTGCCAAATCCGCACTTTCGATATGCCGGGCTCTCGACTTGCTGGACGAGTTGCAGCATGAGGTTAGTGATGAAATTTATGTGGCTACAACAGTTGCCCTGAGGGATGAACAACTTCAAGCCGCGTGGGTCCGCATGACAAAAGAACGCAGATTGATCTGGCTAAAAAAGCAGAAGCCCCTGGACTGATAGGCAGGATGAGATTGCAATGTATTATTTTATTTTAACTTAACTTTGAGGATAATTTATGTTTGTTTAATGTATTTTAGGTATTGGGTATGAGACAATTATATTGAGATGCAATGTGTTATTCTATTTTCACTTAACTTTGAGGACAAATTATGTTAGTTTAATGTACTTTCGGTATTAGCTATTGCAATGTGGTATGATTGGTGATATGTGTTTTACTACGTGCGTATGTGACAATAATTGATGTGTGTTTCTTGGTATTATTCATCAAATTATTTTAAGCTGTATTAAACTCAAATGTGTCCGTTGGTAGGATGGATGGATCTAACATCCCTTTTGACTCTGTAGATGAAGATAGCGGCTACAAATTTGATGACGAATTAAGTATGATATTGGTTGTGCTAGACATATCAGAGGACAATGAAAACACCAAAATGTCGGCACGCAACTTGCCATTATGAGGGGCCATGTATATAACGTGCATGCTAAATGGTAACCCAACGCCATGTAAAGAAATGTTTCGTATGGAGCCACCGGAGTTTATAGCTTTGTGTAGTGAGTTGAGGGAGTGCCAACTCATGAGGAGTGCAAGGTACCTTGATGTTGAGGAAGTGTGGCTATATTTCTTATGATTATTGGCCACAGCCAAGGGCAACGGGTCGCATCAGATCGCTTTTCAACATTCCATTGAGACAGTAAATCGCCATTTCAAGACGGTTCTTGGTGCAGTGAGCCGTCTGGCAAGGGTTTAGATTAGAGTTCGACACAGGACTGGGGTGCACTCACATGTAAGTAGTAATCCTAAATATTATCCTTGGTTCAAGGTGAGTTCATGTTCTTTTGCAACACAACTGTGTTATATTAATGCCACCTTTCAAATACTATACGCAATGCCCAGGTTTTAAGTTTTTCTTTTTTTTTTTTTTTTTTTTTTTTTTTTTTTCTATATTTTTATAGGATTGTATTGGTGCGATCGACGTCACACACATAAAGGCGAAAGTCCCGGTCGAGCACCAACGCCTCTTTCATGGCCGGAAAAATGAGTGCACACACAACGTTATGGCAATATGCGATTTCGATATGTTATTCACCGTGTACGTTGGCTGGGAGGGAACAGCCAACGATGGTGGCATTTTTAAGGATGCTATTACAGGTGACAATGGTCTTGAGTGGCCCACAGATGGTTGGTACCTTGCATTCAAAATGCAATTAATTTATATATGACATTTTGTCATGTCCTTACACTAATTTTCACTGTTTTATTTATGAAGGGCACTATAGTGTGGCTGATTCCACGTACCCATGCACGCACAGTTTTTTACCTCCATATAAAGGGGAGAGGTACTGATGTGAACCCGCAGGATGAAATCCCCTTTGAACCCACAATCAAATTGAAACCTACCCAAGAAAGCCAAAAATCAAGTCAAGAAGATCTAGACCCGTTGAAATCTTGTTTCAAGAACCTAAATTTGGTTAGAACGCCACAAAGGGTTTGCCTTTGATAAGTTCTTAGTTCAATCAAGAACAAGTAGAGAAAACTGAAAAAGTTTTCTATGAAGAACAAAACTTCATTCACAATCAACTTGTCTAGTATATGCGGCTACAAGTCTTTTTAAAACCTCTCCATAAAACCCTAACCCTACTAAGGCCTACATCAATTAAAAGACATGGGCTGAACATCTTCAAGCCCAAAATATCCTAAACTACACTTCTATAGCTAATAAAAGAAGTCCACTTAATAAAACAAATAGGCCTAAAGGGCTACAACCATAGAAACATAAAAATAGGCCCACATGCCTATACTTAGTGAAATAAAGAGTTTGCAAGAAACCACTAGGCTATGCCGCCCCCATCTGTTGTTTGTATCACATGAATTAAAGTTGGTTCTTCTTCTTTCAAGCCCATCTTGAATGTTGGAGTCTTGCTCGATAAATTTGCAAACTCGGCCCAAGTGGATTGCACCAATCCTTGCATTGCCTCCTTGATCTTCTTTGCCCTTGACTTTGTGATTGGCCCATCTGGAACTTGTAAGGGATTTTTAAGATTCGGCCTACCATGGGGCCCATCATTCCCCCTCTCCTCAAAAGGATTCGACCTCGAATCGTCACCTTGACTCTTGAGATGCTTTAATGATTCATGATCGGTGTGGATCACAAATTCCTTAGGCCAAAGGTAGTGCTGCCACGTCTCTAGAGCGCGAACAAGTGCATAAAGTTCTTTGTCATAAGTGGGGTAATTCAAGGCCGCCCCACTTAGCTTCTCACTGAAGAAGGCTATGGGCCGCCTATCCTGCATTAAAACGGCTCCAATTCCTATTCCTGAGGCATCACATTCAATCTCAAAAGTTTTGTTAAAGTCAGGTAATGCTAACACAGGTGTAGAACATAACCTTTCTTTGATAGTAGCAAATGCATTTGCTTGATCATTCCCCCAATGAAATCCAACATTCTTTTTAATTATTTCAGTGAGTGGTGCAGAAATGGTGCTAAAATCCTTAACAAAACGCCTATAAAAGCTAGTTAAACCATGAAAGCTTCTTACCTCAGTGATGCTTTTAGGCGTTGGCCACTCCTTGATAGCCTTTACTTTTTCTTCATCCACCTCAATACCTTTTGTACTAACAACATAACCAAGAAAAACAACTTTTTCCATGCAAAAGGTACATTTCTTAAAATTAGCATACAACTTTTCACATCTCAACACATCTAACACACATCTTAAATGCTCAATATGTTCATCTAAGTTCGTGCTGTACACTAAGATATCATCAAAGTATACGACTACAAATTTGCCTATGAACGCACGTAATACATGGTTCATTAATCTCATGAAAGTACTAGGCGCATTTGTAAGTCCAAATGGCATAACCAACCATTCATAAAGTCCATGTTTAGTCTTAAAAGCAGTTTTCCATTCATCTCCCTCTTTCATTCTAATTTGATGATATCCACTTTTAAGATCTATTTTACTGAAAATACATGAGCCATGCAATTCATCAAGCATATCATCTAATCTAGGAATGGGATGACGGTACTTTACCGTAATATTGTTGACCGCTCTGCAATCAATGCACATCCTCCAAGTCTCATCCTTCTTTGGCACTAGTAGCACTGGTACTGCACATGGGCTCATGCTCTCCCTCACGTACCCCTTGCTCAACAAATCTTCAACTTGCCTTTGAAGCTCCTTGGTCTCCTCCGGATTACTCCTATAGGCTGGTCGGTTTGGAATAACTGCTCCGGGTATGAAATCAATTTGGTGCTCAATGCCTCTAATGGGTGGCAACCCACTCGGCATCTCCTCCGGAAATACATCATCAAACTCCTGCAACAAAGAAAGAGCCAAACTAGGAAGAGATTGGTTAGTTTCATCAAGATTAAGATAAGATTCTTTGTAAACAAGAAAAATCATAGGCTGATCTGCTAAGAAGGCCCTCTTAACCTCACTCTCTTTTGCATAAAAACTCATCTTTGCCTTCCTTTTTCTCTCTGCAAGTCCTCTTTCTTTTTTCTCTCGTGGCTCCACTCTCTTTTCTTTATTCTCAAGCACCTCTCTATTTTCTTTTTCACTCTTTCTTTTTTGCTCAATCTCATTTTTCAGCTTCAATTGGTCCTCATAGACCTGTTTTGGGGTTAAAGGAGCAAGCTTGAATGTTTTTCCATCCTTCACAAAGTTGTACCTATTTGTAAACCCATCATGAATCACCCTCCTATCATACTGCCATGGCCTCCCCAACAAAATATGGCCAGCATGCATAGGAACTACATCACAAAGCACCTCATTACTATACCTCCCAATGGTAAAAGCCACCAAAACTTGTTTATTGACCTTGACCTCCCCACATTCATTCAACCATGGCAACTTATAAGGTCTAGGGTGCTTCAATAAAGGTAAGCTCAACTTTTCAACTAGGGTGGTACTAGCTACATTGGTGCAACTTCCCCAGTCTATAATCATACTACACACCTTGTTGTTTACATAACATCTGGTATGAAATATGTTCTCTCTCTGTTGCTCCATATCGTCTATCTTAATTTGCGTATTGAGAGCACGCCTGGCAACAAGAGACTCACCTTCTACTGGGTATTCCACTCCATCATCATCACTAGCATTAACCAACTCGGGCATCTCATCACTATCATCTTCACTATCAGTCATCACCTCCCCATTGTCTCGCAGAACCATCACTCGCTTGTTTGGACATTGAGACGCAATGTGCCCTGAACCCAAACACTTAAAACATTTAATATCTCTATTCCTTGAAGGTTGGAAATCAACTTTGGGTTTGTTCTTGCTAGTTCCCTCATCTTTTCCCTTAGGTGGTTCGGCCTTCCCCTTTACTACAGCGTGATCATTTCTATCCCACTTTGGTTTCCAAGGAGTGCTAGAAACTGAAGTATACCTTGCTGCCCCCCTTTCTCTTTAATTGCCTCTCCACCTTCATAGCCATGTGCACCATATCTTCTACCTCCACATAATGTTGCAACTCAACTACATTGGCTATGTCCCTATTCAAACCACTTAAAAATCTGGCCATTGTGGCCTCCCGATCCTCCTCTACATTGGCCCGAATCATAGACACCTCCATCTCCTTATGGTAATCTTCTACAGTCCTTGACCCTTGTATAAGGTTTTGTAATTTTTGGTAGAGGTCTCTATAGTAGTGGCTAGGTACAAATCTTCGCCTCATGAGAGCTTTCAACTCACCCCATGTTTCTATAGGTCTCTCATGATTCCTCCTCCTATTGGTCATTAATTGATCCCACCAAATAATTGCATAATCAGTGAACTCAATTACTGCCAACTTCACCTTCTTCTCTTCTGAATAATTGTGACAATCAAAAATCAACTCTATTTTCTTCTCCCACTCTAAATAGGCTTCAGGGTCAGTCCTACCTTGGAAAGATGGTATTTTCATTTTGATGCTCCTAAGGTTCCTATCTACCTCATCTCGACCCCTTGGATTTCTCCCATGTCCTCTTCCACGCCTACCTCCTCTAGGTCTGTCAACTCCGCCCCTTCCAACTTCAGATGCTATGTCTTCCTCCTCATCATCATCTCCTTCGTTTTCAAACTCATTTTCAATGCTAGGCGCACGTCTCCTCCTATCTCGCCCACCTTGCAGATTTCTAATGACTACCTCTTGCTGATCCATCCTATTCTTCACCTCCTCCAACACCAAATTCAACTATTCAAACTATTGTTGCATGGCCCGCAATACAAAGAATGAATTATCCACCTCCTCCTTAGGTGTTGAGTCACTCTTATGAGACATTTTCAATGCACTACAAAACAAAAAATATGTTAGTGGTAAAAACCTCACACACTCCCTTGCATGTTTACACTCAAATATTGTCACTCCACTCGTGTTTCCACTCTTTTAGTCTTTCACCTCACCTGTTTTTTCTTTCAAGTTCTTTAAGAACTAGTTGAACTAAATCAAGACATCACCTTGTATTATTCCAACCAGCAACAGATTCCAGAAACAAGAAAGGAATAAAATGACATGGATCTAAAAGAATTTGTACGAGGAAAGAACAATTAGGACACAAGATACTAAAGATGATACACTTGATCTCTTTGAAGATAAAGATCAATCAACACCAAATCACTTCAATTTTCGGATTGCAAAGTATATCAAATAGCTTCTTTTTTTTTTTTGTTTGTTTGTTTGTTTGTTTGTTTGTTTGTTTGTTTGAAATTTCTTTCTTCTTCTTCTTCTTCTTCTTCTTCTTTTTTTTTCTTTTTTTTTTTTTCTTTCTTCTTTTTTTTCTTTTTTCTTTTTTTCTTTTTTTTCTTTTTTTTTTAAAAAAAAAAAATTTGAAAAATTACAAATATGGAAGTTAAAGCAAGGATTCAAATCTGAAAAGTTTAAGCAAAGATTCGCAAAAGCAATCAAGAATGGAATTCAAATCTGACAATTTCAGATCTGAAAAATTAAAGCATAGACTGGTGTAATTAATTAAAGAATTCACAAATCTGAATTCCTGAATCAAGTACACGAGTAACCAATTGTAAAAATCACAGATCTGAATTCTAACACACGATTTTGTTTTATTTTTTATTTTTTATTTTTTTCGAACAGAACACACGAAATTAATAAGAATGAAGAAAGGAGTTGTAGATCCAAATGCAAGAACTAAAAAAAAAAAGAAGAGAAGAAAAAGAAAAGGAAAAGGATAAATAAGACCTGATTTGGAGCCTGAGCTCTGATACCAAATGATGTGAATCCACAGGATGAAATCCCCTTTGAACCCACAATCAAATTGAAACCTACCCAAGAAAGCCAAAAATCAAGTCAAGAAGATCTAGACCCGTTGAAATCTTGTTTCAAGAACCTAAATTTGGTTAGAATGCCACAAGGGTTTGCCTTTGATAAGTTCTTAGTTCAATCAAGAACAAGTAGAGAAAACTGAAAAAGTTTTCTATGAAGAACAAAACTTCATTCACAATCAACTTGTCTAGTATATGCGGCTACAAGTCTTTTTAAAACCTCTCCATAAAACCCTAACCCTACTAAGGCCTACATCAATTAAAAGACATGGGCTGAACATCTTCAAGCCCAAAATATCCTAAACTACACTTCTATAGCTAATAAAAGAAGTCCACTTAATAAAACAAATAGGCCTAAAGGGCTACAACCATAGAAACATAAAAATAGGCCCACATGCCTATACTTAGTGAAATAAAGAGTTTGCAAGAAACCACTAGGCTATGCCGCCCCCATCTGTTGTTTGTATCACATGAATTAAAGTTGGTTCTTCTTCTTTCAAGCCCATCTTGAATGTTGGAGTCTTGCTCGATAAATTTGCAAACTCGGCCCAAGTGGATTGCACCAATCCTTGCATTGCCTCCTTGATCTTCTTCGCCCTTGACTTTGTGATTGGCCCATCTGGAACTTGTAAGGGATCTTTTAGATTCGGCCTACCATGGGGCCCATCAGGTACCATCTCAACGTGTTTCGCAACATGCCTTTACCATGTGGGTACAATGAACTATTTAACTTCAGGCACTCATCGCTACGAATAATAATCGAGAACTGCTTCGCCAAATTGAAGAGGAGATGGCGTATATTAAATGATATGCATGGGTACTTATTGGTCCATCAACCTACCATTATAATGGCATGCTGCACGCTACACAATTTCATCGGGGTACACAATCCGAATGATGAAATCTTCAACGGCACTGATGCAGCAGAACCAGAAATGGACGTCGATCAGACAGAGACAAGTGAGCAGCCAGATGAATATGGCAACAACAATGAGGCAAGCCCTTCAAATCCAGGGTAGGGCAACAACGATGAGGCAGGCCCTTCAAATTCAGAACATTATGACTTCTCCCAAGCAGCTGCTGTTGAAATGGGCCAATTTAGAGTAAGCATTGCACAAGCAATGTGGGAAACCAGTCATGGACACTACAATGCGGATAATTAAAAAAATTGCAATTATATTGTAGAAGAAGTGTATTTTGTTTTGGATATGCATTAGATATGGTTGTGGTTTTACGAATGTGTTTGGTTAATTTCGAATTAAATATTCTTTTATGTCAAATTTTGTACCTGTATTAATTTTGTTTTACGAGTTTGTTTTAATTTTTTATACCGCATTACCAAGTAGACATGGACGTCGAGGTGAACTGTACATGTGGTGCTGGACCCATGAGACTCCTCGTTTCAAGAACAGAAAGGAATTATGAGGCGTTTTTACAAGTGTCCCCTAGGCAAGGTATGAACTCGTAAAAAAACGCAGGCCTCAAATTGAACCAGCATTTTGATGTTAATGATTTTATATGCATTTGTTGTATTTACCAATAGTAGTCTCATCTCGTTTTAATGTATTATTGTAGAATCATCTCGGAGGTTTCAACTGAGAAGATGAGTTGATGCAAAATTTTGCAGAATCGATACACGAGGACCCCGCTGTGCACTTACATGAGCAGGGCAATGCATCAGGCATGTCGTGGATTGTCAGGGGCATTATGCGATACTGTGGTATTACATGGATTTGCGTCCTGTGTTTGTTAGGGTTACTGTTTTTATTGGTTCTTATCTTTGCCTGAAGTGGTTTGGTTTGTAATGCGGGTGGGATATGAAACCACTGTTTATCATATCATATATTTTGCTTTCACTGGTATTAGTTTATTGTATAATATATATCGGATATTCCTAGGGATCGCTACTTGAACCGTTTTTATTTTTAGTACCGCTCATGAACTGTAATGAAGCTATGCATTTGACTGGATGCCAACCTTTGTTCATAATTTTATATTAGATATATCTTGGCCAAATTAATTTGTGGTAAATGAATATGTCGATAATTTCGGTTTATAATTTAGAATTAATGTAGATAATTTATTTAATTTTAATGAGAATAAAATAGGCATTTTTCATGAGAAATGAGAAGGAAATAATTTATATTAAACTCGGAAAATATTCGTTACTAAATAAAATTAACTAAAATTAATCACAAAATTAAAAGAAAAAAAGTGCTTATCTTAGATTTAATAAAGCAAAATAAATTAAAATCATTAGTCCATAAAATTTAATACTCAATTTTTAATTAGTATACAATGAATATTTCAATCATTATCAAGATTAAGGGAAAATTATAGTTTAGTCCCCTAAATTATCACTCGTTTTGTGTCTAACCCCACAAACTGCCAACACTCCGACTCCGGACCCTCAAACTACCAAAACCTTTGAAAAATGCCACATTTGGTGAAATATCTCCATATTATCCCTGCCACGTGTCATTTTTCAATTAAAAAATATTTTACTAAAAAAAACTAAAAACTAAAATAAAATAAAAAAGTAAACTAAAAACAATTTAATTTTTTTTTTTTTAAAAAAAAAAGGAAAATAGGGTGGCTCGCGTCCACCCCAGGGGTCGGGGCGTGGCGCGCGGCCACCCCCCTCCCCAAGGTGGTGGCCCCCAAAACAATATATTTTCTTTTCTTTTTTCTTTTTTTTTTTAAAAAAATAAATAAAATAAAATTTTAGTTTTTTTAGTTTTTAATTTTTTAATTTTTAGTTTTTTTAGTTTTTTTTTTATTATTATTTTTTAATTGAAAAGTGACACGTGGCAGGGGTAATATGAGGATATTTCGTCAAATAGGGTCTTTTTCAAAGGTTTTGGTAATTTAGGGGACCGAAGTCGGAGTATTGGCAGTTTGTGGGGCTAAAATGATAGTTTTCCCAAGATTAATTTTCATCATACCAATTATTATGCACAACTTTTCATACAATCCAATCATTTCCTATTATTAAAAAATATTTTTTTTCAATCTCAAAAAATTAACTCTTATTTTTATAACACCAATCATTATACACAACTTTTCATACAATCCAATCATTTCCAATCACTTTCTATCATTATAAAACACGTTTTTCCAATCTAAAAAATTCAACACCCAAACACATATTCAAAAAGAATATGAATTCTATTCAACATCCAAACACATTTTCATTGCCTCGAAATCCGCAAACAGGTTCAGAATATTATTCATATTCGAAATATTTAATACCCAAACGGACCATTAGCTACTTCAGTCAGTCTTGACTGTTATGTTGGATTAAAAATCAATTTTTTTAAACAAATATTTCGAAAATACCCTTATTTTGATATTTGAAAAACTGAAATTACCCTTTGACCTTTTCTACTAAATAATAAATAAAAGGCAATTTTGGTTTTTCAATAATCAAAATAAAGGTATTTTCGAAATATTTTTGTCAAATTTAATTTTACATGCATCCAACATAACAGTCAAGACTGACGGAGAGGGTTAAATAATAACAAATTGGTAGTTTGAAGGGTCAATTCATAAAACTTGTCACTTCGTAGTACTTTATAAAAAATGATCGTTAATTTATAGAGCTAAATAATATTTAACCCAAAAAAACAAAAAGAAAAAGAGGGGGTGGAACTCTAATGTATTTGACCCTTAGTCATTTTCTGTTTTGGTGCCGTCTGGGTTGTTGAGTTAATTTGGGCCTTAGGGTGGTCTGAAGCCCAAATAGAAGGCCTTTCTTTCTGCTTAGATTAGAGGTCTTGATGGATTGATTATTTTTTTTTTTTTACATGTTCACACGAGAGGGGAAATGGGGGATTCGAACTAATGACCTCCGCTTCATGAGGCGTGGTCTCCAGCCGATTGAACTACTCCTTGGGAACCTGATGGATTGATGTTGATCAGCAAATTGAGACTGATTTTGTGCTCATGTCTGTGTATTTATTTAGTGGAAATCTTAGTTGGGTTAACCTAATGAATCAACTCTTCTCCTACATTGAGGCTAAGGTTTACAAGCAATAACGTCTAATAAAATTAGACGTGCATTTGCGATTGCAATTTCGTAGACAAAAAGTGCGATTTTAAACTAAATCACAAAAAAATGAACCGTTTAAGAATTGCATTTTTAAAAAATTGCGATTTGAAAATGCAGAAAACTGTTTTCTCAAATCCTAGGCAATGAAGTTTTCTTTTTTAAATGTTGAATTTTAAAGGCTAATTTACGATTTTAAAGGTCAAACTGTGATTTTATCAAACATTTAACTTTATTTTTAAAAATCAAATTTTTAAATCGCATATTTTTAAAGAATACTTTACAACTGACCTACGAATGACTGTCTCTTATAATCATTATTAATGGTAAGTTGTCCCAGACGGTGGATTTTACTTTGAGATATCCCACATAAGCCGTAAAGCCAACCAGCCAAACCAAGAATCAAATTTAAAAAACGGCGCCAAAGTGGGTTGCTAGGGTTCTTTCTTGTTCTTGCAGAAAGGGAAAATCCCGCCATGGCGATTGAGTGTCTCGTTCTCGGTAATCCACTATCTCCCTACTACTATTCTTATGATCTCTAATAACATTCTTAATCCGAACTTTTTGTTTGCGGTTTCTGTTTCAGGCGCTGGGCAAGAAGTCGGGAAGAGCTGCGTGGTCGTGTCGATGAACGGGAAGCGGATAATGTTCGACTGCGGGATGGACATGGCCTATCACGACCACCGCCGCCATCCCGATTTCTCTCGCCTCTCCCAGTCCGGCGATTTCGATGCCGCCCTCACTTGCATTGTCATCACCCACTTGTACGGGCTTCCACCTCCTTGTGATTCTCATTTCATTGTTCATTTATTCAGTTTGATTAAAGTTCCTGGCTTGGTTTACTCGATTTTCATTGATTTTGCAATCGGTTAAGCCATTTGGACCACATTGGTGCTCTTCCTTACTTCACGGAAGTTTGTGGGTATCGTGGGCCGATATACATGACGGTGAGTCTTTCACATGTTTGATGAAATGTTTGGGAAGTATTTTGGTGCTCAATTCCTCCTGATTTCAATGTCGCATGTGTTTTATACAATCTGTCTGTGCATTATATGTCCATATATTCCTTCCCTTCCTGTGCCCCCATATTTCGGACTGCTCACTTGGCTTTTTTAATGACTAAATGATTGAGCTGGGGTGTCAGAGGTACATTGACTTCTCAGATGGCTTATCAAATGTTTCACATGTGGACTTTTGAAATTCATGATTGTCACCAGAATTGGATAATCATGTTGAAACTTAATTGCACTGCAGTATCCAACCAAGGCATTAGCTCCTGCGATGTTGGAGGATTATCGAAAAGTAATGGTTGAGCGAAGAGGTGAAGAGGAACAATTTACCTCGGAGCATATTGTGGAATGCATGAAAAAAGGTACATGCGTTTTTTCTTTTTTCTTTTTCCCCAATTTTTTCTTTTGGGGTGTGACATAAATACGTGTGTTCCAGTCATTTTGGTTTAGTTTAGATAAAGGCCAATTGAAGAATTTTGTATTGAAATTGGGTAGGCCTAGTTGGATGGCTATGATCTATCTAGATCACTGACATGTCCTGATGGGGAGTTATCTCCTAGTTTGCTTTGATAGAGAACCATGAGTGATTCCCATTTGTCCCAAGTATCTTTGTTGAAAAAAGCTCTTATCTAGATATTAGTTTCTTACAATTGATGATCCTATGCCAACATATTCAGTCTTTCTCACTGATATTTTAAGAATTTTCTTTTCAGTGCTTAGCAACTTTGGTTTTTTCGGGACACATTAAATGCTCCTACAAGAAATTATTCTTTGTCTCTTTTTCCCTTTTATGCTAATGGTTGTGTTAAAGAAACCTATATTATTTCTTAAGTTAGCCTGGGCATTCATGGAAAATTTATGTTCTCAAGGTTGAAGATGTTGAACTTTTTCTAGCATTAACTCACCAATTGAGCACATGAAATGTGGAGACATGACCTTTCTATCCTTTCACCTTTGCTTTAACAAATATTAGCTTCTTTTTGTTGCAAATTATGGTTCCCAAAAAGAAAGAAGATACTTGAACTTTCAATGGCATTAGCCAAATATTCCACATTTAGAGTCTTCTCCTTCACTTGATTAGCACATAGCACAATTCTTTTCAAAATTTTATTATTAAGAGACAAAATGGTCAATTAATATTAAATTTAGAGTCATAGACCACATTAAGAAAGCAAAATTAGAGGGTAGAGCTGGCAAAAGTTTAGTATACTCCCTTACCCGCTTGGTTGGACAGGTTTTTCCGTGGCTCTTTGACCTCAGTTTTAAAATGTATTAGGTCTTATTATCTTTATGTATCTCAAATTTTTTTGATATTTCAATGTTTGTAGTTTTATGCTTTATTACATAGCCAGCGTGATCTGCCATGGGAACCACTTCTCACTAAGGCAGCTAGTAGAATACTAGGAAAGACCTTCATCTGGTTTTTATTGATTCAGAAAAAAGTGCAGGATAGAGTTCCTAGGGAGGTAATGTAGTGGGTCTTAGAAAAGGAGGTGCTCTAGCTGAGTACAATAATATAATTAAAGATCTCTTCGAGGGAGTAGTTGTGACCACCCATTCTAAGGGAATACACACCCGAAGGGAGCCACCCTTTGCCTTCATGAGGAAGAGAGATCAAGGAATTTGCAGCGGAAGTTTTTTTTTTTGGCAACTATATAACCATAACATACATAACATTACCAGAGCACTATGAGTATCATGAACTTAAATACCATAACAATTTTTCATACAACATAACTGTCAAAAAATCTTAAACCTCAATCATCAAGATAAATACATGTCCTCAACTGAAGAGTCCAACCTCTCAGAAATACACATCATACTGAAAACCATAAGGGCAGCAACATAAAACCACTACAACTGCACACGTTCGTTAGGCCCTTCATTTCTTTTTCTCTACTTTGCGGCTTGAGCTTCTTGGGCGATCTCTAAGTTCTTGACTTCGATCATGCTCGTTGTAAATTTGCATTTACAGGTGGAAGAGTAAGTTCATGGCTTAGTAAGTATGTAAGGTTAAAGCAATGTGTGATTGTGAGACTTGCCTTTGAACTGTTTTCTCTTTAAACTATATTCCTCTTTATAAATAAACTTTTCTTCAAACAAAAGCTGGTGATCATGTAAAAGAACATGAATACCCTTGAAAGTGTTTCCCTTTTTTCAAAGAATGATTTCCATATAATAATAATGATTGGGGGCTTTGCTATCATTCTTTGTAAAGGACTATTTTTAGTAAATAAAGAGCATGTAACTTTGATCATGATAAACAAAAACAATAATAAATTGTAATTGTAACCCTTGCAAAACAACTTCATTGGTAATTAGAAATCATTACTATAATATACTTTTGAAAAGTAAGTCTTTTCTATAATATACTCTTTACCTTAACTTTAACTTCATTCCATGACCATATGCAAGGCTGTCACCATGGTAATCATTTCTGAGACACTTACCTTTCATTGCTTTCCATTTGATAACCTTCCACTTGGCCTATATCGTACGGTTAACCCCCAACGATCTAGGATTGGTCACCTTCACATTTCCGTCATTTAGTGTGATTGATCTATGCTATTTGTTAGATTATAAATTAAATGATTAAATCCGTCCCTTCCTATAAGCTTAAGCTTTTGGGATAAGTGGTGATTTTAACACTATTATCACTCAATCACTCTACATTGTATATTGGTCATAATCCTCACATCATGGGTGCCTTGGGTCCAACCCGTATACACATACATACATAAATTTCTTTTGTTGTAAAAACCTTCTGAAACAATTATTCTCATATCATAATGATAAATAAACATTACTTCTTGTGTATTTCATAACCTTTTTGATTTTTGTTCCTCTTTTTCTCTATATTATGGGTTTATCTTGTGTACTTTTTGTATATTAAGATTGTGTCCTTCTGTGCTTTTAATGAAATTGAATTACTTATAAAAAAAAACTTTTGTTCTTTCATAATAGTACTTGAACTTTATAAAAATGTATAGATATTTACTTGTATAAATATACACTTCAAAATATTAGGCTCACCATGCATTATATAATACTAAATACTCTAATATAACACATTATTTTTCTGTTTTTAGTCAGGTGTTTCCTTTTATATACTTTCAGTGTAATAAGGAGCGCCTTACGCCTTCAATAAATTTAAATTTACTTATAAAAAAAATAATAATAATAACATGTCTTTATAAAATAATAGTGAAATATATATATATATTTTGGTTCTTTGTTTATTTCAGTCTGCTTAAAACTTAACCTACTTCCCTTGAATTCCCCGCTTCAGTGTCCGATTTTGCATTTGCTACGAGAAATCTTTATGTATGGTCAAGATCGCTAGTAATGTTAAATCATGAATATGATCTACCTATCGAATAACCTTCAATAATCACTTAAATCAAAACCCTATTCAACAAGAACCTATGATCGTGTGGCTAGCAATAAAACCAACCTTGTTAACCCATCATTCTCATGTCCAACTTGTACTTAAAAACCCATATTTTTTCCTTAATTTCAAAATGGTGGCCGGTTATATAGTTTCTCTCACTTGGCCCATTGCATCATTTCACTTTAAAACATCCAGCTAGCCCCAATTTCCATTTGACCCAATAACCAAAATCAAATCATTTCATTTCAGTAGCCCTAAACAAAGTTATTTAATTCCAAATTTTATTCTTCAATTAACCCCAAGGGGGCGCTTTACACGGGTTGAGGTTTAGATAACAGGGGTGGGTAAACGAAGTGACCCTGCCTTGGAGGGGTTCCTCGTTATCAAAAACTTTTACTTTTCAATTATCCAAATTTCAAAATAAATTTCCAAAAATCTACCTTAGTCCAATAATATCCTATAACACTTTTAAATATTTCTTAATAAAATTAAAAGCCTAGAATAAAAAATCCTTGATAATTTATTCCAAATAATCCCATAATTCAGCAAAAATCCTTAATAATTAAAATTAAAACCTATAAAATAATATTCACCAGATATTCATTGGAATGTAAGCTTAACCTCATTCTTTAGGGTGTTGTGTTCAGCTAGAGTGAGATGAGGTAGTGAAGATAAGCTATGGTGGGTCCCCTCCAAAAGAGGGTAGGTTATAGTTAGATCCTTCTTTTATTCCTTGGTCTGTAGTGAAGGATACTGCTTCCTTTGAAAGAGTGTTTAGCAGACTAAGGTTTCTTGAGGGCGTGAATTGTCTTGGGTTATGCCTAGACGTGTAGTTGACTTGTATGCTTGGTGGCTATCAGTAGTACGTAGAGTATTGCTATGCGGAAGATGGTGCCTACGTGCCTTTTATGGTGGTTATGGATGAAAAGGAATGACATTTTTTGAGGACCGTGAGAGGACTTCGGTGGAGATTAAGTATTTTTCTTTAAAACTTCGTATCTTTAGACAATTACTTATGTTTCTTATTTAACAACTAGTTATAGTGATTTTCTTATTCTTTTTTGCTTCTCCTAGTTAGGTGCTTCCTCTTATATACTTTTTGTGTACTTTGAGCACTCCCATCTGATTATGCATATTTCTATGCAAAATGGCTTAAAAAAACCTACTTTTTTTAGTTTAGCTAACCACTTTTCAAAGTCTCCATCTAATCGTTTATCCAAATTTCTTATCTATTTATTAAAATAATAGTTTTTTATTTTTAGTTAAAAACCCATCTCCACCAAAAAAAACACCAATTGAACACCATCTGCTGACAACATAACTCGACCATCACCAGCCCAGAATACAAGAAGCCAATCATCAATCATCACAGCAAACCAATCCACTTTTTTTTTTATTATTTGATGAATAACTTTTTATAACCACAGCAATCTCAAAAACAAACATGGCAAAGAACTAATGTAATAGAAACAGTTATACAATTATCTCCCCCACCTATCAATACGCCAATTCACTTTTACAAACCAAAAGAGAGCAAAACAGAATTCTGCAGAAAAAAAAAAAAAAAAACCAACATCAGCCGAACAAAACATTCTGCAGAAATAGAGAACAAGCACAAAGCTACACTAAACCCCATTCTCAGTACCCCAGTTTTACAACATATATCTATCAGATACTCCTAAGCTTGTTGTTGGAATGGTTGTCTTTCCTGGTTGCTGGCGGCTCCGGCTTCCTCATTTTGAGAGGCTGTGGCATCACCAACATATTTCATACATTCACTCCTCATCACGCGAAAGAGAGACCCACTCGCCAAAATGGCCGAAGCAACAAAGATTAGCGAATGAGTTTTTCAAAGATCAATCCAGGGCTTGAGCATGAAAGCAAAGATAAGGAAAAGGAGCAAGAACTGGGTGATCATTTATGGGTTTTGTAGAGAAAGTGAGAAATGAGAAAAAAGAACAATAAAATGAAAAAGAAAGCAAGAGAAAGGGAGAGAAATGAATTAAAAAAAAATACATCTGTGAACAGGTCACACCACATGTGGCGTGATACTGTTCACGAACCGATTTTGGACTCCCTTTACATAAGCCGATGAAAGAGGATTTTGGCATTTTCCTTGGCCATTTTAGCTAAAAGTGCAAGATGGCTAATTCACTGTGGCTGCTCTTAGGGTGCCTTTATGCTTTTAAAGATATTTGTTGATTACTTATAAAAAAAAAAATCACCAAATTAAAAATACCACAATAACATTAAAACATTCCTTCTCTCAAAAAGGATTTTAAGTCTCACTTATCCCAAGAATAAGTTATTCATTTGATTTTAACAAAATAATTCCATTTTTTAAAGAATAATTCCTTAAAACTCATCAAAATTAATATTCCATCCATAAAAGAATATACATCTAAAGAAAATTGGCCATGGGATTTTATGCATCCTTTTTTTTTTCATGAGTAAGGGAAAATTCATTAAAAGCGCAAAGAGCGATCAAGTACACAGGAGTTCTACAAGAACGACAACTAAGAAGAGGAAAACAATACAAGAAAATCATGATAATTAATCACTATAGGGGCAAGGAATGCAGCCGTCCAATAATACAAAGAAAGAAAAAAGAAATAAGCTCCTCAATGGTTCTTTTTTTGACCTTAAACTGTCTATCGTTGTGCTCCCTCCACAAGCACCATAAGAGGCAACAATGGACCATCTTCCACACAACCGCATTCCGAGAGTTACCACCCGTCCACCAACAAGCAAATAGATCTACCACTGGACGAGGCATAACCCAAGACAGACTGAAGCGACTAAAAATGGCATTCCAAAAAACTCAAGCGACCTCACCATGAAGGAGTAGATGATCCACAGACTACCCATTCTTTTTTTACATGCAACATCTATCAATCACAATGACTTGCCTCTTTCTGAGATTGTCCAAAGTAAGGATCTTCCCCAGAGCTGCCACCCAAGCGAAAAAAGCCACTTTTAAAGGAACTTTGGTCTACCAAATACTTTTCCAGGGGAAATGAGTTGTCTCCTTGTAAGCAAGAATCTTATAGAAAGATCTAACATCAAACTTCCTTTTGCGTGAAGGAGACCACCAAAACTTGTCTTCCCCATCACAATCAAGTTTGATAGAATACAATAAGGTGAAGAAGGAAGCCAAGACGTCCACCTCCCAATCATGGGCCGCTTGAATGAACCTGACATCCCACTAAAAAGATCCGTTCTCAAAATCATATAGGTTGCAACAAGCGAGTTCTTGTCGCAAGCAATGTCATACAAACTTGGAAAAGCTTCCTTAAGAGGCATCTCTCCGCACCACACATCATCCCAGAATTTGATCCTGGATCCATCTCCCAGAACAAGCCTGGTATGGCTACTAAATAAGCTCCACCCCTTCTAGATGTTCTTCCAAAGCCCTACTCCGTAAGACCCAGGGGGATCTAAAGAACACCAACCAGCCCAAGTAGAACCGTACTTAGCATCCACAATTGATCTCCACGAGGCCTCTCTCTTATGCTCATAACGCCACAACCACTTCCCTAATAAAGCCTTATTAAAGGCCCTCAAATTCCGGATACCCAAACCACCTTTTGAAATAGGGGAACAAACCGTGGACCAGCTAACCGAATGATATTTGAAATCTTCACCAAGACCTCCCCACAAAAAATCACGATGAAGCTTCTCTATATGGCTAGCAACACTTGAAGGATCACACACCAATGACAGTTCAGTCAACTCCACAACAGTTAATGCAAGCCCTTATTCCGAGCATTAGTTGCATACACCGACGACAACACATAACCACCAAGCATTGAAGAGGAAACTGATCAATTACAGCAACTGCATAATCAGATTTGTTGCATAATCTGCACAACTGCATAACTTAAAGTGTTCAGTTAATTATGAGGGGTCCAACCATGGCAAAGCACAAAGTAGTGTTGTTGTGGGATTTTGTTTCTTTGGGTTGTTGGGTTCTTTATTTGCTTGGGCTATTTTGTGGGTCTTGGGTTATTTTAGTTCTTGCTTCTTTGTTCTTATTTTCTTTCTTTTGTTTGGTGTCCTTGTGTATACTTCTAGTGTACTTTAGGGGCGCCTTACGCTTTTTATAAAATGTGCTTGCTTATCTATAAAAAAAAAACCTATGCCATTTGTGTTAGAGACGAAGAGAGAAAGACTAAAAGGCAAATCTAAACTTTTGAAACCCTAAGGGTTGCTAATAAAAAAAAAGTATATATATAAATATAAAAATAAAATATATGTTATAGTTGGTTAGGTTTGGGTATGTTGGGTTCCCCAATACCCCAAACCCAACACCCAACCCAACCATGTCGGTAATACTTCCTCCCCTATCGACTGATTGACTGTGGGAGGCGGAAAACTGACTGAACCTTGTTGGTTTGGGTCGAGTGTCGTTGGGTTAGTTGGTTTGGACCGACTTGATGCTCAGCCCTACTTCTAATGCTCCACTTTTGGCTATTTAGACATATATTTAAACAAGGATACTTCTTTTTTGGGCATATTGTGTGCTCTCCAAATTCAGCATCGTCTACTTTTATCATATCTTGTCTTTGACTTTGTTGTTTTGATTTGATTCATTATTGCAGTTATAGCAGTGGATTTGAAGCAGACTGTTCAGGTTGATAAAGAACTTCAGATTCGTGCCTACTATGCAGGACACGTAAAGCTTCTGAACTTCATCTATAATTACATTCTCTGTTGACCACAATTTTTCCACACACATTGACTTATTATCCTTCTATTTCAAGTTTATCCAAACTTGTACAAATTTCTTATTATCTTTCTAGTATGTTTATTTTGTCTGAGATTGTCATTGTTATGCTCCTGTGCTCTCTTCTAGTTATGAACTTACCTCCTTAATTTCACTTCAAACACTGTTGATTAAGTGTACCTCTTTATATGCAAGCTTAGTTTCCCAGTTGGAACTGAATTGGTATTTGGCTGCTAAAATTTTGTTGCCGCTCTCTTTGGGTCTAAAACGTATAGGAAAAAATGTTGGAATCAAGGCTTAGTTTTATTGATTCGAGTTTACACATATAGTGCAAAACACACACGGCATTCTTGATGCCAAAGCAAGTAGCTTTGGAATTCTCAGAGGCTTTAAATCTAGGAAATAGGGTGAAAAGTTTTGTCATGGGTTGAATCCCAGGCATGTGTGAGTTGTGTATTACCTATCCAAAGAAAAAAGAAAAGAAAAAGAGGGGGTAGAACTCTAATGTATTTGACCCTCAGTCACTTTCTTTTTTGGTGCCATCTGGGTTGTTGAGTTTATTTGGGCCCTAGTGTGGTCTCAAGCCCCAATAGAAGGCATTTCTTTCTGCTCAGATTAGAGGTCCTGATGGATTGATATTGATTAGCAAATTGAGACTAATTTTTTGCTCACGTCTGTGTCTTTATTCAGTGCAAAGTAGAGAAAAAGACAAAGGATATATCAGGAAACCTTCTTATGGATGCTTATATGATGGGCTCTGAGCTTTGAAACCTGAGGTTTTAGGCCTAGGGATCATGAATAAGAGCTTTAGTATTTGTAGGTGGTTCAAAAAGGATATAAGATCTAATGGCAAAGAGGGGCTGCAACAGGGAGCACAGGTTGCATGGTTATCTGGTAGCAGTAGGAAAATATATTTTTCAAATACACGTGTAAAAAAAAAAATAGATATATATTTTTTTACTAGATTTTCTCATATCACCAACAGTTGACAGGTTTTCTATTTTTCCAGTAGAAATTGGGAGGTAGAGAACTCAAAGTTGCCTCAGCACCTTAGTGGAAATCTTAGTTGGGTCAACCTAATGAATGAACTCTTTTCCTACATTGAGGTTAAGGTTTACAAGCAGTTTAATGCCTTTTAAGCTAATAACGTCTAATTTTATTAAGAATGACTGTCTCTGGGTGTTATAAACTAAAGCAGTTTCTGGAAGGAGCTTGTTTCATTTTGAGATGTTGAAGAAGTAGGAATTACAGCTCAAAGAGATGAGTGGAAATGTATAAAGAAGAAAGAGGCCTGTGGCTTTTGAATGAAAATGGGATCTCATCCAACTATAAATAAGCTGAAGCAAATTATATGGCAGAGGACTTTTTACAAACTTGATTTTCCGAATAGGAATACTAAACGGAAGCCTAGACGTCCATAAGTTTGATTGTGTGATCAATCTTGGTTGATTTTGTTGCTGTTTTGTGTATTGAACTTGAGTATTTTCTTATGTTAAGGCATTTAATTTTTATGTTATAAGTCATGTGACTTTTTAATTAGGAATGTGACCTCTGTAGGTTAGATTTAGAACTATTAGAATAGATTTCAATTAGTGGTTGTGATAGCGTCTTAGCTAGGGACAACTTACTGTCTTATTTAAGAGTTTTATGAAGTTGTAACAACAGCTTTTTCCAGAGAATTGAATGAACTTTCAGCCAATGTTTGTGGCTTTTCTCTCCCTTTCACTTGAGGATTGAGTTTGGTGTTCTCGCTAAATTTGATATCTTGAACTAACTCTATGATTTCCGTTCTTAAACTCTCATTTTCTCTCATTCATATTTGGAATTGCATCAGTTGGTATCAGAGCAAGTTCTGATCCGGAGGAATTGAGTGGGGATTTGGGGTATTTTCTTTAAGGTTTGCAAGATGCTGCAAAAGAGAAAGAATCAGCCTCATGGAACAGCTCCTCCACCAAATCAGAACTCTGCATTTCATCAATAACTAGTGGTTGGTATGATTGAAGATTTCAGAAGGTAGATTGAAGCTTTAGCCCAGCGCTTTGCATACAGATAGAATCCTTCTCTAGATGGCAATGCCCTAGCAGAGCAGCCTACAACTAGTCCAATTCGGGTTGTATGGTGGCTTCTAGAGGGCAATCGCAAGGATCTAATGCGGGCAGCTGCTCCATAACAATTGGACCTCAAAAGGACAGCACCAATACTCCTCAACCACGACAAAATATTGGGTCATCTAATTCTAAACCGCAAACCAATGGTGCAGCCATTAAGTGTTACAAGTGTGGAGAAGTAGGACCCAAGTCTTCTGATTGTCGAAAAGCATGTAGTTGTGAAGGAAAACAATTGCTTATGGTTGATTATCAAGAAGAAGAAGAGCCACAAGAATATGAGCCGTACTCTGATGAGGAAGATGAAGAGGTAGTGGTTAAAGGTGATGGCGGTCCGTGGCTTGTCATGCGAAAGGTTCTTTTAACATCGTGATACAAGGATGATAATGATTGACTCTGACACAATGTGTTCCGGACCACTTGCAGTTAATCATTGATAGTGGAAGCTCAAAAAATATTATCTTTCAAGAGACAGTCACCAAGCTGAATTTGAAGATTGAGACACATCCTCAGCCCAACAAACTTCCTTGGTTTAAGAAAGGCAGCAAGGTAAATGTTACTGTACCATGCTAGTTGACTTATCTATTGGAAGTAGATACTTTGATAAGGTGTAGTGTGATGTAGTATCTATGGATACATGCCATATCCTGTTTGGAAGCCTTGGCAGTTTGATAATAAAGTAATTCATGATGGTTGGAAAAACATATATACTTTCTACAAAGATAAGAAGAAAATAATTTCGGTCCCATCGAAAGTGGAAGTTACACCTAAACCTAAGTAAGGGGAGGGTGTTAATTTGCTCTCAATGGCCAAATTTGATGAGTTGGAAGTAAACGGTGTAGTATATGCGACAGCGCCTGCTGGATGATCTGCCCAAAACTAGTGATGATTCTAGCCAGAAGTTTATTTAGAGTCCTTTAAGTCTATTTAGAGTCTATTTTCTCAAAGTAACGTTTTAGTTTATCTTTATATTTTAGTTGACACCAGTTGAAGTCTATCTTTATCTTTTAGCTAACACCAGTTACTGTTCTAGTTTATCTTTTAGTTATCTTTATCTATGTTAGTTTTCTTAGTCCGACTATAAAAGATATATGTAATTCTTTCATCAGGCAGAAAATGAAAATTATTGAAAGTGAGTACAAATTTTGAGTTGATACTACTCTACAACCTTGGTGAGACTCCATTGTTCTTGTCTGTGTGAGTTTGTGAAAATTCTGCAACTATATTTGTGTTTTGCTATCCTGCGTCAATTTTTGTAGTAGAGCTAGACTTCCTGCTGTTTATTGTGTTATCATTCACAATGACTACCCGAAGTGGCAACTCTTATGGTGATAATCAACTCAGCCCACAACAGCGAAATGATTTATTGTTGGACATGGTTCAGCAACTGGGCTCTTTTTCCAATCAGTTGGGTGCTCTTACCTAACGAGTGGATGTTTTATGGGATCAACTATTCGACAAACCAGAATCTTCAGGAGAGAAGGTGAAAGTCGAAACTGAAGATACTGAAATACACCAAAATTCAGCCACCAAAGAAGAGATGCCTCATGAAGATACTGTAGATAAATGCACTTTGCGCAATTTACTACCCCTTATCATGAAACTCGAAACTACCAGCCACGCCAACTATTTCAACCCAACTATATTCAATGAATACAATGCACCCAGCTAGAGACCGCTTGGAAAAGCATGCCTACCTTATGGATGATATAACAAGGAGAGTTTGTGTGGATGTCCCATATTTCCACAGAAAGCTGGATCCTCATGCATTCCAGGATTGGGTAACCTCGTTGAAAGATTATTTTGGGTGGTTAAATTTGCCTCCTATCAGGTTCTTGAAGATGAAACTTAAGGGACAAGCTCGTGTGTGGTGGCACAATGTTGAAGAGCATCTACACCGCTTGTGCTAAACCCCAATTTTAATTTGGGAAGTGATGAAGTTAAAGCTGCAAGAGAATCACCTACCTATCGACTATGAAGAATCACTGTTTGAGGAATTGTGGTGGTGATGGAAGCTTTAAGTAGGATGATGTCTGCAACGGTGGAGAGCGGGCTTCATTCTTGGTTCTTTGTGCGTTCGAGAAATTAGGAGGAAATGATAGTGTCACATTTGTTATTTGCATATGACAGGTTACTTTTTTGTGAGCCTAGTGTCGAACAATTCCGAAACTTGAGATGCTTGTTGCTTTGTTTTGAATTGGTATTGGGGATGAAAATAAATTTGTCTAAGTCTGAGATTGTTCCAGTAAGCGATGTGGAGGGTTTGGCTAGCATTCTTGGGTGTAGTATGCCTTCATTGTTGACAAAGTGTTTGGGTCTTCCTTTGGTTTCTCATTATAAGGCTTCCACTATTTGGAGTAGCATTATTGAGAAGATGGAGAATAGATTTGGGGGTTTGAAGAGGCTGTATTTATCAAAGGGCGGTAGGTTAACATTGATCAAAAGCTGTCTTTCTAACTTACCCACATATTATTTGTCCATCTTCCCTATTCCAGTGGGAGTGGCTAACTGACTGGAAAAAATTCAGAGGGACTTTCTTTGGGGAGGTATTGATGATAAATTTAAGTTTCATCTAGTGAATTGGTCAAATGTATGTACTCTAAAGAACTCGCCGGGGGGGGGGGTGTTTAGGGCTGGGTAAGTGGTTATGGAGATTTGCTATGGAAAGGGATGCATTGTGGAGGAACTTGGTGGACATCAAATATGGTAGTAGGGCTGAGCAAATCTCCGCAGAACCCACCCCTCCCCGCAATACCCTAAAACCCGCACCCATGGTGCGGGCCACGGGGCCTTATTTGGGCCCTCGCGTGGTGCGGAGCAGGTTGCAGGGGGGGGCCCTTGAAATTTCTCGGGTCCCCACCCCACCCTGGCTTCGCCCCGCAGATTTTGAAAAAAGAAAAAGAAAAAAAAGGCAGAAAAATGTAAAAACCACAAGCAGGCTAAAGGCTAAAGCAGCTACTGCAGTCTGCAGGCTTACAGCCCTTTGGGCTTTGGCCCCTTTCAATTTTTCTTACTTTTCTCAGTTTCTATCCTTCTAAGTTCTAACGAATCTAACCTAACCCTAACTTTAACTTCTCTAAGTTTCTAACTCCCTAAGCGCCGCAGCCTACATCAGTGCATCACATTCACTTTTTTTTTTTTTATAAGTAAGAAAATTTCATTAAAAAAAATGTAAGGCGCCCCTAAGTACACAGGAGCAACCCAGCTAGCCCACATGAAAAACCCATAAGAAACTACATACCCACAACACCCAAAACCCACATGAAACCCAAGATACAATAAAAACCCTCCAACAAATACCCAAGATACAAAGTAACCCCCATAATAAAGTAAAACCCAATAGAACCCCCCATCCAACACCCAAGATACAAAGTAATCCCCCATAAAATAATAAAACCCAAGATTCAAAAGAAACCCTCCATCAAACACCCAAGATACAAAAGAACCCCCCATGATACAATAAAACCCAAGATACAAAGTAACCCCCCCTCATACAAAAAAACCCCCCAAAGAAGAAAACCCCCCAAACCCAAGAAAACCCCCAAACAATACCCCCAAAACCCATACAACAACACCTCAAATACAAGAAAGCAAACCCAAAATACAAAGAAAAGCCAGAGCTACAGGAGGAAAAAAAATAACAGTGGCGCGTGGAGCCACGCGCACCGGTGCGCTACCTGTGCGTGTAGACACGAGCAACCGGAGCGGCGCAAAACCAGCCGGAAGGACCACCGGAAGAAGCGGAAATTGCCGGAGAAGCCATCGGAGAGGCGCGTGTGTGCAAGAGAGGTCCCATACGCCACAGATCTAGCACCCAAAAAACAGAAACACCCACGGCGCGTCGGAACAGCGCGTGGCAACCACCCGCAGCAGTGCTGACGGAGGAGAGGAGTCGGACCATGACGGAGAGTCCTCCAGAGAGGCACGTGGACGGCGAGGAGGCCCCAAAACCCGTAGATCTACAACCCAAGAAGTGCATGAACAAAAAAAGCCACCCACACGGCGCGGCGGCAAACCATAGAGCCGGCGACATCGGCAAGGACCGGAAAAAGCCGGCGAGGTCACGAGCGGGGCGCGAGAGCGCGGAAAACCCAACCACTGAGAACTACCCCCAACAAAAGAAAACCCCAAAACTAAAAGACCCAAGCGAAGAAGAAAAGCTAAGAGAACCTAGACCGGAGAGGAACCTAGACTACCACTCTCCTTAGTCCTCACCAGCCACCGGCCCTCATGCCGTCACGCCCTCGTCGCCGTCACACCCTCACCTCCCCGCACGTCAAAGTGTAGCTCATCTTAAAGTAATTTTTGGAGAAGAACAACAAGAAAGTAAGTATTTTTCTAGTGATATATCTATGCAATGTCTTATTAAATCCTTTGTTTTTTCATAATTCTGATCACAACTAGCTCTAACTGGATAATAGACATGTCAGATGAGTTGAGATTGAAAGAGATATAGGCTTCCATGATGAGTTTGTCTTTGAGGAAGATGTATTGCCAGATCTAGCAAAAAATAAATTAGTAATGATCAAATTTTGTAAAGAGGTTATGTATTTTTGCACAAGAATTATGAAGCAGGATAATGTCCAGCCAACTGGATCGGGTGTCTGGTTATGCAAGAGTCTAGCCAAGTGGTCACGGTTGGGTTGTCTCTAAGATGTGGTCCTGATCAAATTTTGTAAAGAGGTTATGTATTTTTGCACAAGAATTATGAAGCAGGATAATGTCCAGCCAACTGGATCGGGTGTATGGTTATGCAAGAGTCTGGCCAAGTGGTCACGGTTGGGTTGTCTCTAAGATGTGGTCCTGCCTGTGGCTTCTTTATATATATATATATATATATATATATATATATAGAGATAAATAAATAAATAAATAACAGTAATAAAAGATTAGATATAAAAACACAATGCAAGTCTTTTTTTAATATGTGTGTGTAAAAACACCATTTTTCTCACCTTGGCACAACCCACGGGGATTCCCGCCCCGTCCACACCCGCCCCGTGCGAGTGCATGGGGTTTTCTGCGGGGTGCGGGTTCCCCAAAAGGGAACCCGCACCTCTGCGGGGCGGGGTCGAAAAATCCCCATCCCTTCCCCTCCCTCCCGCCCTATGCTTAGCCCTGTATGGTAGTATGAGGGGTGGTTGGTATTCCGAGGAGGTAGGGGGGCCCTATGGAGTGGGAGTGTGGACATGTATATTGAGGGAGTGGGCTGGTTTTTTGCATCATGTGCGATATGAGGTAGGCGATGGTTCTCAAGTGTTGTTTTGGCATGATGTGTAGTGTGGGAAACTACCTTTGAAGGTCCTACTTCCAGAGTTGTTCACTATTGCATGTGGTAAGGATGTGTAAATGGAGAATATGCTGATCCAAAATGGTCACATACATTGGAATATTTTGTTTACTCGACCCGTGCATGATTGGGAGGTGGAAGTGGTATCTCGATTCTTTGAGTTGTACTCTCAAAAAATAAGGTATGGAGGCAATGATTCGATTTGTTGGATACCATCGAAAACAAGTCCTTTGAAGTGAAGTCTTATTATCGTGTATTTGTCTACTCCTGTACGGTCTACTTTTCCTTGAAAGAGTATTTGGAAAGTTAAGGTTCCCCCGAGAGTGGTGTTCTTTCTATGGACGACGACTCTAGGAAAAATCTTAACCTTGGATAACTTATGAATATTATTGTGATGGAGTGGTGTTGTATGTTTAAGACTTGTGAAAAGTCCACCGATCACTTATTCCTTCATTGTGAGGTTGCAATAGAGACGTGGAGTGCGCTTCTTCAGCTTTTTGGGGAAGAACTACAACTACAAGGATTTTATATGGTGTGATGTAATTCCTCTGCAAAATATTTTGCCTCAACTAAAACCAAATTTTTTGTTGGAAAAACCTTCATTTCTCTCTCTTTTACTCTTTGTAGAATATTGGGATTTACAAAAGAGTCTCGGTACTTGTCTGACCTTCATAATCCATCGGTGTGTGTATGTATATATACAGCACCACTCAATTACTTCAAATAAACCCCTTTTGGAGAGGTTCCAAACTAACCTATCATCCTCTCCTTGTCGGTTAGTTCCATTGTGTTTAATGTGTTGTATTTGGCGGAAACAGAATGCGCGGCACTTTAAAGATGTAAAGACATCGATGGTAGAGCTAAGGAAGCGTGTGCTTAACACGTTATATATTTGGATAGCGTCTCATCACAGCAGTTTTTATGTATGCTGAATTTTTAATTTTCTGTTCATTCCTCTTAGGGGCAACGTTGTATACTTCCTATGTATTAGGGTTGCGCCCCTCTGCACTTTATTAGGGGCAATGTTATATATATATATATATATAGAAAGGAATTAATACAATATTATGAAATATGGACACCTCTTAGGGACATTTTTTTTTCGATAAATAATGTATATTCATTTAAAAGCGCAGAGGAGCGCAACCTAGGTGCACAAGATGTATACGAGAGAACCTCTAACCCATAGAGAAATAACATAAAGCTAAAAATTCAGAATAAGTAGCTACAGACAAAGTATTCCAAGCAACTCTCCATGTATACAGGGTTTGTAGCACCAACTTCTTTAAATCAAGCAAACCATTCTCACAGTTGTCAAAGTTGCGTGCATTCCGCTCTCGCCAAAGACATCAAACCAAACACAATGAAGCCATCCTGCATAAGTGCAACAAACTATGGTTGCCCAACTGTCCCCTCTAACTTACCAACAGCTCATTCACCAAAAAGCTGATGAAACGCACTCCACATCTTTATGGCAACCTCACAATGAAGGAACTAGCGATCGATGGATTCTCCTCAAGTCTTACACATAGAGCACCACTCCATTACAATAATATTTCTCTTACGTAAGTTATCTAAGGTTAAGACTTTTCTTAGAGTCTCCGTCTACACAGAATGCCACTCTCGGGGGAACCTTAACTTTCCAAATACTCTTCCAAGGAAAAGTTGATCATACAATGATGCAATCAAATAATAAAAAGAACAAAAGAAAAGGGATATGAGCTACTTTGAGAGAGTCATGATCTCCAATGGCTACTTCGAGGGAGCCGTGGCCTCCAAAATACCAACAAAGGTTCTAGGTTTTCATAATATTTAGCATGATATTTTATTGATTAGGTTTACACTTATATAGAAGACGGCTAGGTCATAAGACAAAACCATTAGGTCTAGCCGTCATTACATCATATAGGAAAAGAAATTATGAAGGAAATAAACTAATGGAAAATACATTCCTTATTAGCTAAAACACTTGGGGAAATAATATATGGAGATTATCCTCCTTATTCTCTACCGACTTGGGCTTTAGTATTGCCACGTAAGCCCTAGAAATCTGAACGTATCATCCCTCTCCCCTAACATCTACCTTATCCCCAAGAAAGAATTATGGTTTTGCAAAATTCACTCCCTGCCCTTCCAACCTTGGCTCCATCTCTTCCTCCTTCTTCCCATTTGGTTTCAGTTTTGGTTTTGTAAAAAGTACTCCATGCTCTTCCAACCCATGCTTCCTCTCTTCTTTCTTCTTCACATTTTGCTCCAGCCTCTCCTTGTCAAGAACATTACGAAGAACAACCCCATATATATAGCTAACCTGACTTCCAGTATCAATGCAGCTCAAGTGTGAGTTTATGGTTGTATTCCAGAAACGAATACATCGGTCTGCAGTTCCTCCTCCGGGTGCAAGAAGTCCATGACCATGGGAAGACCATGCAATAGCTTTTACTGGTGCTGTATGCTCAGAGTATCTCAGCACAGGCTGAGTTGAATTTTGATTCCGAACAAAAAGTCTATTATCATTGCCTCCGGATGCTAATTCACGATCATCATAAGACCACTTTAATCCGCGAACCTCTGATTTGCATCCAGAGAGTTTACTGGGGACAAAATCTTCTAGAGCACGCATATCTCTTAAGAAAATACTCGTCCCTTACCTTCTTACAGCAAGATGCATCCCAAAGCTCGGCTTTCTTGTTTCTAGTTCGCATCTCTAACACCTCTTGGGGCATTGGCATCATCCGGTTAATTTTTGTTGCCGGTGGGGTAGGTTGTATGGGTGGGGCTTGGTTCGCCGGAGAGGTGCGATGTGGAGAAAAGCTTTCAATTCTTTTCCTGATCTCCTCCATCCGTTTTCTCGATTCCTCTTTCCACGCGAGGAATTCTGACCGCATCTTTTCTATCCTTGTTCTTCTTCATTCCAGAAAAATCGGGAAGACATGGTGATGGTGTGGATCGGAGATTGTTGTAGAAAACAATCAACTTGGCTTTGATACCACTTGATGCAATCAAATAATAAAAAGAACAAAAAAAGAGAGGATATGGGCTCCTTCGAGAGAGCCGTAATCTCCAATGGCTATTTCGAGGGAGCCGTGACCTCCAAGATACCAACAAAGGTTCTAGGTTTTCATAATATTCAGCATGATATTTTATTGATTAGGGTTACACTTATATAGAAGAAGGCTAGGTCATAAAACATAATCATTAGGTCTAGCCGTCATTACATCATGCAGGAAAATAAACTAATGGAAAATACATTCCTTATTAGCTAAAACACTTAGGGAAATAATATATGGAGATTATCCTCCTTATTCTCTGCCGACTTGGGCTTTAGTACTGCCACGTGTGCTGCCACGTGTGCTGCCACATAAACCCTGAAAATCTAAACGTATCATATAAGAGTAGATAAGACCTGATAGTAAGACTTCACTTCAAAGGACTTCGTTTTCGATGGGATTCAACAAATTGTATCCTTGCCTCCATACCTTATTTTTTGACAATACAACAACTCAAAGAATCGAGATACCACTTCTACCTCCCAATCATGCACGTCTCGAGTAAACAGAATATTCCAATGTATATGAACATTTTGGATCTGCATATTCTCCTCCACCCACGTATCCTTACCACATGCAATAGTGAACAACTCTGGAAAGAGGAACTTCAAAGTTAGTTCCCCACACTACACATCATTCCAAAATAACACTTTAGAACCATCACCTACGTCATATCGCACATGATGCACAAAGCGAACCCACCCACTCCTTATACATTGCCACACTCCCACTTCATGGGGTCCACCTACCTCTTTGGAACACCAACCACACCTCATACTACCATATTTGATGTCCACCAACTTCCTCCACAATGCATCCCTTTCCATAGCAAACCTCCATAACCACTTAGCCAGCAAGGCTCAATTAAACTGAAGCATGTTTCTCACCCCTAACCCCCCTGAATTCTTCGGCATACATACCTTTGACCAATTTACCAGATGAAACTAAAATTCATCACTAATACCTCCCCAAAGAAAGTTCATCTAAAGTTTTTCCAGTCAATTAGCCCCTCCCACTGGAATAGGGTAAAGGGGCAAATAATATGTGCGTAAATTAGAAAGCGTGCTTTTGATCAACATTAACCTACTGCCCTTTGATAAATACAACCTCTTCCAACCCACGAATCTATTCTCCATCTTCTCAATAATACTACTCCAAATAGTGGATGCCTTATAATGAGCACCTAAAGGAAGACCCAAATACTTTATCGGCAACGAAGCTACACCACACCCAAGAATGCTAGCCAAGCCCTCCACATCCCCTGCATTGCCTACTGGAACAATCTTAGACTTCGAGAAATTGATTTTCAGCCTCGAAAACGCTTCAAAACGAAGCAACAAGCATCTCAAGTTTCAGAATTGTTCAACACTAGGCTCACAAAAAAGTAATGTGTCATATGCAAGTAACAAATGTGACACTATCGTTTCCTCCTGGTTTCTCGAACCCACAGAGAATCTAGAAAGAAGCTCGCTCTGCATCGTTGCAGACATCATCTTGGTAAAAGCCTCCATCACCACCACAAACAATAAAGGAGACAAAGGATCCCCCTATCATAGTTCTCACGAACTACGAAAACCCCTATAGGCGACCCATTAATGATAATCGAAAAACGGATTGTAGAAATGCAATGAGCTATCCAACCTCGCCATCTCTACCCAAAACCACAGCTCGCCAACAAATATTAGAGAAACTCCCAATTCACATGATCATATGCCTTCTCCAAGTCCAATTTACATAAAATACCCAATGCCCCAGAGAGAAGCCGACTATCCAAATATTTATTTGCCACCAAAACAAAATCCAAAATTTGTCTCCCCTTGATAAACACAGTCTGAGAATGTGACACAATCTTCCCCAAAACTGACTTCAACCTATTGGCCAAGACTTTCAAAATAATTTTTTAAACCCCACATATTAAACTGATAGGATGAAAATCTTTAATCTCCACTACTCCAGCTTTCTTCGGAATAAGCGATACTAACATCAAAGAAATATGGTGTAGACTCAACAAAGGTAACACCAACATTGCAAACTATCGTCTTAGAACTGGACTATAACAATGGACCCTTTTGGGTTCGAGAGTAACTAAGAAAGACACATTTAGTAACGCGAGCATCAAGTTTATCAAAGCCAAGGCCGAGATTGTGAACATAGTAGGTACACCCAAAATTTTGGGAGGTAAGGAGAATAAAGGAGATGAAGGAAACAAGAAAGAATGAGGAAATGCTCCATCTAAAACAAAGGAAGGCGTCTGTTTGATAAGATAACATGTAGTAAGAATTGCGTCACTCCAAAAACGTTTAGGGACTCATGTGAAACAAGAGAGCTCAAGTAACTTTCAACAAATGACACTCTGAGCTTAGGCACAACATTTTGTTGTGGAGTGTGAACACAAGGTGTTTGATGGACGATGCCTTTGTTAGATCAATAGGTAGCAAAAAATGAGATTCATATTCTTTGGCATTATCAAAATGCAAAATGCTAATTGATGATGCAAAATGGACCCCATACATTAGAATGCACTAACTCAAAAGGACTTGAAACTCAACTAGAAACCCGAGAAGAAAAGGACACATGATGATGTTTGCTAAATTCACAAGATTCACAATCAAAAGATGATATAAATAATTAAGACCCAACACTTGACTCTTTAATGGAAGAGGGGAATGAGTGAGATGACAATGCCATTGAAAGGGGGATAGGGAGGACTGGAGTGCTCGAGGTAGAGAGATAGGTGAGTCATGTTAATAAAGGCTACCAACTTCATGCCTCATACTAATCATCCAATTTGTTTGGAGCATCTTACCATATGATTGCAAAGGCACTCATTGTCATTCTAAGTTACTAGGGGTGTTAATGAGCCTAGAATACAAACTGTTTTTTCAATCAATATTACATCCCATGTTAATTGAGCTCTCACTGTTTATTATGTGCCAAAGGTTCTTGGAGCAGCAATGTTTTATGCAAAGGTGGGAGATACTGGTATAGTATACACAGGAGACTATAATATGACACCGGACAGGCATCTGGGGGCCGCTCAAATTGATCGACTACAGCTGGACCTTCTTATAACAGAGTATGGAACATGTTTGTGTAAATGGCTATGGAACATGTTTATTCTTCCTACTTTTCAGATACACTTCATTGCTATCCGTGGGCATTATTTGATAGTCAAATTTTGCAAATGGCTTATGATAGATTTTGGCCTTTTAGGGGTTGTCATCCTCGTTACATGTCCTTTTTTTTTTTTACCAATAACTTGTAGCTCTGTCATTCCATAATTTAATAATGGCCCTCCCATATGCCTTAAGCTAAGCAAAATCAAAGGAGACATATAGGTAAGAATGGTTCTCTATAGGTCATCATATATTCTTTTAGCACTGATTTTTCTTGAGTATAACTTCCACAAGGTCTTAGCACAAACGAAGCCTTTTGTTGTGCCCTCAAATGAGAGGTTGACACCTCAACCTGAAACAAAAAAAAGCAAATGTTACCAAAACATCGGAACTGACCCTTCTATCACTCATCTACGGACACAAAACCCTCCCCATTTATCTAATCTCCCACCTCTCTTGAGACTAAACGCACAACCACCACCGAAGCAAATCAAATACAAGAAATTGGAGACTTTGATTTTCTTTTTTGGCATAACTAAATCAAATCAAATAATGCTTTTCACAGCGATGGGTAAAGATCCCCACATCTCATAAAATTAAGTACATACTAAAAGCATGAATTTTACATATTAAATAAGAGCAATTAAAAAAAAAAAAAAAAAAAAAAAAAAAAAAAAAAAAAAGCCAAGTGAAAGAGCCAGTGGAACATTGTGGAAAATAATGAATGACAGAAATCTCTAGAATTCACGCTCAAAGGTCTCTAAACATAGAAGCTCTTCTAAAATAAATAAATATATAAATAAATAATAGTAAGATGAATAATATGTCTCTATCTCGCTTGGACTCAGGCGAGAGAGTAGGGTATCTGACTCCATCAGTGCAGTAGTTGTAGATGGTGTATATGGTGCCGACCCACTAGAGGTGTTTGTACTGATAGGCATCAAGATCTTGGAACTCCTTCGAATCCCACTATTTCTTTCCTTGGGTGGCACAGAACTTGGCCTCAACGGAGGTCTCACAGCTGTTGATGTTGAAGCCCCTATAGGTGGCAATAATGGGGGCCTTGGACCACTCAGTCTTCTCAAGCCCGCACCTAGTGGCTAGTCATCCGTGTTCCATAGGCTAAAGTAAATCGTTTGTCTCAAGGTGGCGCTCGGCCTGGGTGGTGGCTGTGCGTTTTTTCTCTCAAGAGATTAGGTAAATGGGGAGGTTTTCTTTTTTCGTAGATGATTGATATAAGGGTCAGATCCGGTGTTTTGGTAACATTTGCTTTTGTTGTTTCAAGCTGAGGTGTCAACCTTTCATTGGAGGCCACAAAAGGCTTGGTTTGTGCCAAGACCTTATAGAAGTTACACTCTTTTTTCTTATCTATCTCTCTCTCTCTCTCTCTTCATTCTGTGTGTGTTTAAGTAGGTGTGGGAGGGCAGGACTTTTCCTGTCAATGCTGTCATTGTAAAATTTAGACCAATCATAATGAATTCAGCACACTTTGAGCTGAAAAAAAAGCATTTTTGAATTGGACATCAGTGTAACTTTTTTATTTTAATAAACATCAAAATGTTTGGTTATGTTGTTCTATTTGCTCATTGATATATAATCAAATGTCAAAACACTAAACGCCCTATCTTTTTTTTTTGCTAACAATATCTAAACTTTATTAATAAGAAGAACACTACTGGGGGACCATACCATTTTGCTTCTCTTCAGGTAACACCTGTGAAGGGATAGGGGAGATGGGGATAGGCCCCGAGGAATTACAGTTGGAAACCCAAAGGGTTAAGTTGTGAGAAGTCCTATTAGCTATTCTAGGTGCAAAATTTAGAGCCAAGTACTAACGAAAGCTCCTGTCTTACTTAGATGTTAATGCATACCCCTGCTTAAATGATGCGTTTCGTTTGGAAGAGCTATTATGTTCTCTTTTTGATAATATTCATGTTTCAGGTCCACATATGCAACAACTATACGTGACTCAAAATACAGTCGGGAAAGGGAATTTCTTAAAGCTGTATGTAAAATATCACCCCATCAAATCTCATAAACTTTTGTTGCATTTTTACTGATTTTACTGTTCAATTCTGTCCTTTTTTTTAATTTTTAATTTTTATAATTTTTGGGAAATACAAGTCATGGCACTTACTCTTCCAACTTCTTGCTGTTTAAAGGTTTGTAATTGTACCTTTAGCTAAGTACTTTTAGTTTTAAAACACATTGAAAACAATCAAGGCAGTCAAAATATCAATTCTAAGATATGAAAGTTCGTATTGAATAGTCAATTTTTCATTGTGATTTTCAATGTACATAATAAAAATTCTCTTATAGTATGGTGCTTGTGGCTTTCCAAATTGGGCACAACTTGTTTGAAAATATCAACCATATTAATTATTGTTAACCTTTTCATCTTGTAAGCTATTCCTCATCTTTGATATGCTGCATTTAACTGAGAATCTTAGATTTATTTAATTGATAATTTTTAAGGTTTAGAATCAATGGTCGGAACCGTTGGATGACTATTTACTGATTATTGTTCAATAATATTTTACTACTTTATGTAATTTTTTTAAGAAAAGGGATCCAAAGGAGTAGAGATTAATAAATTGCCGAGTTGTGCTTTCTAGTATATTTCACATTAAACATTTAATGAGTGTGGGTAGGGGATGACGCAGAATTAACCAAATTTAAATGCTTCACTTCCATTTCATTTTCCTTCTCAATGGTGACATTGTTTTGATATGCATGGGTCTGCTTATGTTTTATTAGTTTCTTACATTATTGACCTAATTTTACTATTTTTGAATTCAGGTGAACACTTGTTTAGAGTAATAATATTGCATGAGTTCATTTTTTTTGTCTCATAGTTTAAGGTTTTGTGTTTATGCCCTACAATGGTTCTTCCTTTTTCTTTTTTTCTTTTTTCTATTTGATTATTTTTTTTTTAACAAATGGATGTAGGTTCATAATTGTGTTGCTGGCGGAGGGAAGGTGCTGATTCCAACTTTTGCACTTGGAAGAGCTCAGGTTTTCTCATCAGTATAGCTGTTAATTTCACTTTTTTGAACATGATCTCTCTGAGCTTAGAGTTTAATTATATGGTTTAAATTTTTAGATGAAGTTGTACCTAACTATAAAGCATTAAAGGTCTTACAAGGAATGTAATTCTGTTGGACTGGTGCTCCATGTTAAGTGTAGTTGTGAATTGGTTGATCACTCAGTTGCTAGACAGTTATGGTCCTTTGTTCTTACAACTTTTGGGGTTCAATGGGAAACGCTAAAGTGTACTTTAGTTGGAAAGGACTGTTGGACAGCACAAAAGTAGTTTTATTTGGAATGTAAGTTCCCCTATGCCTAATGTAGAAGATATGGAAAGTAAGGAATAATACACGCTTAGTGGCATTGAGTTGAGTTGACAAGAAAAGAAAAATAGAAGAAAGAAAGAAAGAAAGGAGAAACTGTTTTCTTTCTAGGTTAATGAGCCAAACGACATCTACATGTTTAAATAGAACAAGAGTGCAATTTATTATGGAAATTGATTAATTTATAAATTACAATTATAATTGGAACACAATCAGAGAATAAAAGGAAATTAATTGTGTTTCCTAACACTTCCCCTCAAGTTAAGGCAAAGATATCTCACATGCTTAGCTTGCTTAAGCATGTATGAAAGATGCTACTTGAAACCCCCTTTGTTAAATTATCTGCAAGTTGTTCTCCAGTTTTCATATATGGTGTAAAATTAAGCTTGCATGCAATTTCTTCTCAATAAAATGTTTGTCAATCTCAATGTATTTGGTTCAGTCATGTTAGACTGAATTGTGAGCAATGTTAATAGTTGCTTTATTGTCACAATATAATCTCATGGAATCTTTTGAATCATATCCAAGTTCTTTTACAGAATCTTTAGCCATAGTATTTTGCATAATCCATGGGCCATGGCTCTGAATTCAGTTTCTACACTTGATCTGGCAATCACAAACTGTTTTTTGTTACGCCAAGTACCTGAGTTTCCTCTTGCAAATGTGCAATATTCTAAAGTAGAACGCCAATCCACAATTGATCCAACCCAAGCAGCATTTGTATAAGCTTATATTCTCATGTAGTGATGTCGAGAAAATAACAAACCTTTACCAGGTGAGTATTTTAAGTAACGAAGAATCCATAGATTGCCTCCATATGAGTCTCATGTAGTGAATGCATAAATTGACCTGACACGCTAACTGTATAGGTAATATCTGGACGGGTCTGAGACAACTAAATTAATTTACCAACCAATCTTTGATATCTTCCTTTTTCCATCGGAGGATTCTCACTACTTTCCCCTAACTTATTATTCTACTCTATTGGATTATACTTGAGGTGGAGGAAGCAGGTGAGGCGGGGGCTCTTGTGCAGTTAAGTGGGTATGAGGGTTTGGGGGAGAAGAGTATAAGGGTAGAGCAGGATATTCCTAGACAAGTGTGGAAGTTAACGGAGGAAATTCCACAGAGGCTTCATCGGTGTATGACTTACGGAGAAAGTGATAGGGTGTTGTCTTTGGGATGATGTCGGCCACAGTGAATCCCGGTGTTTATTTTTTAGATGGTTTTACAGTGGGATCGAGAAATGTTGCAGGAATGGTTGTGTCGCACTTATTGTTTGTTGATGCTACTTTAATCTTTTGTGAGGCTAATGGTGAATATCTTCGTATTTTGAGATGTCTTTTTTTATGTTCTGAGGGGGTCTCGGGGTTGAAGATTAATTTGTTGAAGTAAGAGCTCATTCCTATTGGAGAGGTAGATGATGTAGAAAGTTTGGCCAAAATATTCAAGTGTAGGGTGGCTGTGTTACCAATGAAATATTTGGGACTTCTTTTGGGGGCACCATGCAAGTCAACTTCTATATGGAATGGTATTGTAGAAAAAATGGAAAGGCAGTTGGTGGGTTAGAAGAGGCTATATTTGTCGAAGGGAGGGAGGTTGACATTGACCAAAAGTACTTTATCCAATTTGCCCACTTATTATCTTCTTCCTCTCTTCTTTTTCTTTTCTTTTTTTTTCCTATTCCTTTGGATGTGGCGAATAGGATTGAGAAACTACAAAGAGATTTTCCATGGGGAGGTTTTAGGGAGGAGTTTAAATTCCATCTAGTAAAATGGTCAACAATTTGTTCTCCTATGCAATATGGTGGTTTGGGCTTAAAAAAATTAAGTTTAATCATGCTTTGTTGGGTAAATGGTTATGGCGGTATGCTACGGAGCGCGAGTCATTATGTCGTTTGGTTGTGGAAGCAAAATATGATAGTTTGAGTGGTGGTTATGTTCTAAGGTGGTGGCGGGGCCTTTTGGTGTTGGAGTATGGAAACATATTAGGAGGGGCTGGGGATTTTTCTTGAGATGTATCATGTATAAAGTGGGCGATGGATCTAAGATTCAGTTCTGGCATGATGTTTGGTGTGGGGATCTGCCATGAAGGAAGCTTTTATGAAATTATTTAGTATTGCTCCTTGTAAGGAGGCATGGGTTGTGGACAACATACAATATTCCAATGGTGTTATTCAATGGAATGTGTCTTTTGTCAGATCTATACAAGATTGGGAGATAGATTTGGTGCTTGCATTTTTTTGGTATGTTATATTCCCTCATATGGAGACAAGGTAGTGAGAATTGTATTCGGTGGTTTTCTTCAAAGAGGAAGAAGTTTGAGGTGAGGTTTGTTTTTCGTAAGTTATCTACTTTAGGGGTTCTTTTCCTTGAAGGTGTTGGAAAGATAAAGTCCCTTTGAGAGTGAGTTTTTTTTTGTGTGGGCAGCAGTTCATGATAAGATTTTAACATTGGATAATCTGAGAAAAAGTAGAGGGTAATAGTGGTGGAATGGTGTTACATGTGTTGGAGGAACGAGGAATCTATTGATCATCTTTTACTCCATTGCAAAGTGGCAAGATAATTATGGAGTGCGATCTTTACCCTCTTTGGAGTCCAATGGGTTATGCTTGCAAGGGTGATACAATTGTTAAATTGTTGGTGAGGTCAGGTGTTCAATTCTAGATGTGTGGAGGATAGTCTCGTTGTGCTTATTGCAAAGCGTATGGAGAGAGCAAAATGATGTTTTAAAGATCTTGAGAAGACGAAGGAAAAGCTCAACAACATCCTGGTCAAATTGCTTTTTAGTTGGATAGGGGCGTATAATATTTCTCAATCTTCTAACTTTTTTGAATTTGTGAATTTTTGTTCTTCTTTTCGCATGTAAGGGTGACTCTCTTTGTATACATCTTGTGTACTAGGGTTGTTTTCCCCTGTGCTTATCAATGAACTAAATTATTTATAAAAAGGAAAAAAACAGCTTCACAATTGAGCATTCTTGTTTTTTTTTTTATAAGTAAGAATACTTTATTAAAGAAAGCGTAAGGCGCCCCTAAGTATACACAGGAACAACCAAAGCTAACCCACTAAAACCCAATAGAACCAACACAATCCGAACCCCTCGAAAACGAAGAAAAACCCCAAAACAAACTACAGTAGAAACCAACTAAGAACAAAACAACCCACCACCCACCCACCAAAGCAGACAAACCTACATCATGTGTGCCTTGCCTTTCCTACTCCTAGAAGGAACTTTAGCATCACCATAATTGATGGAGTTATGCAAATTTAGTAGCTCCCTTTTTCCTTTAGACTTTTGGCGCGCAATCATCTTCTCCCGCTGAAAATCTTCTTCCATGGCTTCCCTAATTGCCAAGGCCTCCTCCCCAAAAGCCCCTTCCAATGCCCAATCCAAGGGTGATTCATCCCAATAGTCATCTTCCTCCTTCTCCCAAACTACAATCTCCCCGTTGTGATCAAAACCGAAGAATCCAGTTCTCTCAACGGAGCAAGGAGAGATGCAGCCACTTGAAGGAGAGGAAGGTCTTACCACCCCGACCTCCTTGACCTCCCGCGGCAAAACAGGAGGGACTGGAACACTCGGAGGAAGATTAAGAAATCCCTTCCTAAACAGACCCTTTTTCGCTGGAAATTCTGTCTTCTTTTTCGCACGAGCCTCTCCACCCGTAACCTTAAGAAGAACAGGTTCTGCGGACAGCTTTGAGGCTTCCAACGAGTCAGTAAGAAACCCATCATTCCAGACCACTGAACGCCCTGCCCTGAGCTCCCTAGCCCTCCTGAAGTATTGCTGAAATGGTCGACTAGGCAGCAAGGGGGAAGGGGAAAAACGAAACTTCTTCCCCAACTCAGAAGCCCCTGAAAGGGAAGGAACAGAAAAGACGGAGAGTTCTGCACCAAACAGAAGCCCAATCAACGCCGGAGGAGCAACCAAAGTCGCCGGCGACGGCGTCTTCACAATCGGCAGAGGTAGGAAGACGAACAAAGGAACCGACTTAACCAGAGACGGCCCACCCCCAGATCGATCTTCGCACAAGGGAACCCCAACAGGAGACTCCGACGGATTGAGATCGCACGGCCCAGAGGAAGCCACCAGTGTCGTCTCCGACGAGAAGCTCGACATCCGTAAGGAATTAGTTTTACGCAAGAAGTGACCCAAACGCAATCCCTTTCGACTCCGTCCGATTCTTGCAAGCCGGCCCAAAATCATCTTTGCAGCCCAGCCCAAATCCAAGTTGAAACCTATGACCCGCTTACTCCACGTGCGCAACTTTGAAATTTCAAATTTCAAACTCGCATGTGGAAACAAGGTCTTACCCATCGAACGGTGAGGCTGGTCCTTACCCAACAGTCAAACGAAGGAGACTCCAAGGTAGAACAGTCCAACACCGACCTCCGATCTGCATCTATCACCCTCACCGCCGGAAGAAGGTCAAGCTCACACACTGGCGTAACCAATCTCCCAGACAAACGACCCCCCACAAAAGGCGCCTTCTTCATGCCAGAGGCCAAGCCTGCCTTCAACACCTCCACAAAGGAGGGCCCCTTCGTGAAAGGAACCAAACCCGGCCAAGCCTCTACTTTCTTCCCCTTAATCTCCACCGACTCATGCAAGAACCCATCCCCCCCGCCCATTGATGTAGAAAAGGAAACGGCGGTCTTCCTCAACTCTTCGGAGAATTTGATCCAACCCCACCCTCCACATCCCTCAGGGATCAGAATAAACCCTTTCCGGCCACCCATCCAGAATGAAACTGCCTCTAAGAAACGGCCGGCTTGGTTACACCCTCTTCGAGCAATCAAGACTCTCGAACCTTCCCTGAATGATTTGATGAAATCTTGATCTTCCGGAAAATCCACAAGAAGCTCCATTGTCGAAGCCAACCACTCAGAGCAAGGAGAACTAATGAAAATTTCGCCGGAGAAGCTTTTTCTCTTCTCCCCCACCCTCAGTGTCGACGCCCCTTCTAGAACCAAGAAGACAAAAGTCTTCGACTCCACGATAAAGCTTAACTCCATCTCAAAAAACACCCAAAACCCAAGCGGCCGACCCAGAGAATGATCACATTTTCGAACGAAAAGTAGCCACACAGTAACGAACCCCACCGCCAGACGCCCCTACGCGAGCTACTAGCGCGACCCACAAACACCCGATGCTCAACAATCTATCCCTATACAGCAACCGGGCCTCTGATAAGCAAATCAATGCAGCCTCGTACGTAACGCCCTCTCACGCGCCGCCACTAAGGCAGAGAGAGAGAGAGAGAGAGAGAGCACCCTCCAAATACAAATATTGCTTCAGCATTCTTGTTTCCTTAAGAAGATCAAGAATATACTTTCACTGGTAAAGAAATATACCATGTTGTGATCTAGTTGCTTGAATACTAAAAAAAATACTTCAAATTGCCCAAGTCTTTTATTTCAAACTCATTAGCAAGATAATTTTTTAATCTTTGTGTTTCTTCACCATCATTTCCTGTCATAGTATATCATCGACATACACAGTAAAAGCAACTACCTTTCCTTTTGAAGATTGCCTGATAAAAGTGTTTGGTCAACCTGACTCTTGTAACCAAATCTCTGCATAGTTCGGGAAAACCTCTCAAACCATGTTCTAGGAGATTGTTTCAATCCATATAATGCCATCTTTAGCTTTTACACTTCATCATTGGCAAAGGGAAATTCAAGACCGAATGAACCTTCATGTATACCTCTTCCTCTAGGTCTTGATGAATAAATGCATTTCTCACGTCAAACTAGTGAAACAGCAAATCTAAATTTGTTGCCAAGAATAAGACTCGGATAGAGTTCATCTTGGCTACAAAGCGAACATGTCCTCATAGTTTATCCCATAGGTTTGTGTAAAGCCTTTTGCAACCAAGCTAACCTTGTATCTTTCTATGGAACCATAGGCTTTATGCTTTAAAGTAAACACCCATTTGGATCATACTACCTTTTTCTCATTAGGTAATTCAACGAACTCCCATTTATTATTTTTGTGAAGGGCCCTCATTTGCTCTTGCTTTACTTCACTCCACTTTCGGTTACTAAGTGCCTCTTGTAAATTTTGAGGATTAGGCATAGAAGACAATTTGGAAATAAAGGTACAATATGAAGGTGAAAGATGCTGATAGGAACAAAGTTAGATATGGGATACTAAGTCCATGATCGGATCCCTTTGCGTTTTGCGATAGAAAGGTCTATGTCATTAACAACAGGTATTGAAGAGTTTAATTAGGGATAGAAGTATAATTACCCGAGTCATGATTCTTGCATCCAAATGCAACCATGGTGATATTAAATCCTTATTTTTCTTAAATCCAAGCACAACCAGGTTCTTTCTAAGTTTGATAATGTTTTTGGACTGAACACTAAAACTTTGTTCTTTTGTTGTCCTTTTGTGGCTCCGTGTGATATTTTTTTATGATTTAGTTTCATTATGCTGATATGTTTCAAGACATTTAAGCATATTTAAATTGACTTATAGTCCGTCTCTCTTCTCTCTTTAATCTATATTCTAATATTAAATAACCGAAAAAATCCTGAACACTGTTGCCTTTGACAATATAGTTTTAGGTTTTTTTTTTTCAATTAACTATATTAGTTGGTTTAGTATGCTGCTGAATTTAATTGAAAAAAAGCTCAATGGCTCTCCATGTATTTTTATATCGAATTGTTTGTGAACTTCTCACCTGTTCTACTAGTCTTTTTTTCTTTTTGTTTTCCATAGTTACATATATTATCTAAGTTTGATAATGAGAAGCCATATCTGTCAGATTGTTGATTTTGATATAGTCACCATGCTTTTCTTTTCTCATTTTATTTTCTTTTGCACAGATATGGGCAATATGAGCCTTATATTTGTGTAGTGCCTGAGTGCATTTGATACTTTTTCTTATGTTTTATCTTTGATATTTCACCCTCAGCTCAATAATTATATACTATGATTTCATTGTGAACTAATATTTAGTATTATTGAATGCGAAATTCTGTTTTGACCATTTTATTCATCATCAATTAGGAACTCTGCATTTTGTTGGAGGATTACTGGGAGCGTGTGAATTTAAAGGTTCCCATTTACTTCTCATCAGGTTTGTTCTTTTGGATGCTATCTTGTTATTTAATTGCATGCATGACACTTGGCCGCAATGAATGTGGTGATTCATCAAATGCTAAGCTTTTTCTTTCTCTTATTATTTAAACTAGAACAAAACTTTCATAATAATTTAATTTCAAAATTTAAATGCATTTCTATTGTACTTTTCATTATAGGTTAAAGAAGGCGTATAAAATAATATATCATACTAAAAGTTATACACCGGTACATTACTGAACATGTTAAATCAAATTAAAACATGTTCAAATATTTGTTTCCATACATGTAGTTTAAAATGAAAAGAAGTATAAAGAAAAAGAATAGCAAGAAGAAAACTTGGATTCTGACTATTAAAGCATTAATAGAAAATTAGCATAAATGTCTAATATTGTTGATTTGATATTTTTGAATATAAATAAAACTCATATATAATTCTGAACATTCAAAAAAAGAAATTAATAAAGAGCAAAATAAACAATTTAAAACAAAGTATTTCACTTATATTTTGTTGCAATCAAATAAATCCTCTCACATGAAGTTCAATGCTTAGCTTAAATATCTCTTTGGTGTTTTGAAAGCATTTCTATTATTTTTTTTATACAACAATCAAATCATTTGTTGCATTCTTTTGAAGCAGAAAAAACACTTCAAAAAATGAACAATATAAATTAAAATATTTTGAAATCTTTGTTCCAATAGGAGTATTTTGAAATGAAAAGAAGTATAAAAAAGGCAAAAAGAAAACCTTTTTAGCATATGTTATTTTAACAACAGCAGATTATGTGGGGTTTCTGAATAATAGCGAATACTTTTTTGAATTTCTATTGTTATGCTCTTGATATCATGTGGTGTTTCTGCACTGTATGAATTAATAAGTCATTTTCACTGCAAGTTGTCAGGTTTCAAATCTTCATGATCTTTCAATCATCTTTGATCTAAATCTTCAATCTTTTTGTCTGAAGTTAGAAGTTCACTAATCCTTTTTTACTAAAAACTAGAAGTTACTAATGTGCCAAGTTTGTTTTTCAACAGCTCTCTTCCTTTTAGTGTTTCCCCTGAATTAGTGATATGGCTATTTTTTCCTTTAGGTCTGACCATGCAAGCCAATACATATTATCAAATGCTTATCAGTTGGACCAGCCAGAAGGTCAAAGAGACATATTCCACACGTAACGCATTCGATTTTAAACATGGTATGTCAACATTTCTTTCTCTTAATTTTTTTAGGATGGAGCATCAAGTTTAATATTGTTCGTTAGGATTTGGAGTTGCAGTACCCTCTGATATATTTTCACAGGAAAAGGAAGAAATTGAGCTAAAGGTTTTTTTGAAGCTTCTGAATCTGCTAGTATCCGTTGCCTTTTTTAACAAGATTAATTTCATAAGATATTCTACAGAAACGCTCCCTAATCTTCTTGTTACAACCTCTCAGAATGTTAAGATGCATGTTTAACAGCTCTAATCGCAATTCGAAGACATATTTCCATATTTTGATGCTTTAATTACTTTTGCATCCATGAGGAGAGATTGGGTTCTGTTAGACGAATAGATCATGTTTTCCTTTTCATTTTTAGCAACAACATCAAGGGACAATCACTCCTTTTATATATTGAATTGCTAACTATAATTGAATCCCTGGAAGGTACTTAAATCATTATTTTAATCTTATCATTTTAATAGACTGCAATTGTCCTGTGAAACTTATACTTGCTAAGGTATCTCATTCATTTTTTCTGTCCTTTATACTGGTACAAGAACTAGTGAAAAGACAAGTGAGAATTTATTTGCAGGCTCTTTCTAGAAGTTTTACCAGTTAGATTCCTTTGGAACTTAAACACCTCATGAATTCATGGAATTATTTTTTATTATGATTATTTTCTTAAGAATTATGTTTATGCTTATTAATTTTTGTTGTTGAAGGAATTATATGTAGCAATAGCGATGGCTATTCATTTAATTTTTCTGGTAGAATGCTAGATCTTGAACAAGGTAGAAATTCTCATATTTGTGTACATGATCGTGTGGCTCAGATGAGTTTTATTGTTTATGTCACTAAGGCTACAAACACTTTCTTGTTGCTACTAACAAAACATTCCTCTTCTGCTCGCTCTCTGGGAATTGGTTTAGAGATGATGCTTCTTTTACATAATTTACCTTAGTTACTAGGGGTTTCGGGGAAGACCTAGGTTGGGCAAATTTTGGTTTGGGGTGCTTGTATAGCCTCTTTATTCTTCTAGCTCCTTAATTACAAAAGGGCACTGCATTTTCAGAAGCTTCCTGTCCAACTGGCTCCTATTCTCTTCCATGCTGGACTTGTCCATAAAACAATAATCAAGTCTTCAGTCAACTGGTGGAATACTTTATATATATGTACACGCGTGCACGCACACATATTTATGACTTGTACTTCAAACCATGGCCCATCTATTGTAACGTAATAGTGTATCCTATAGCATCTACAAGTCTACTCCTCATGTCTGATAATTTGACAAATGTGATTCGTCTTTGGCATATATACTTTCTCCCACTCTGATCATTTGCAATTTATAAACTTCTTTGATATATTCTTGCCACAGCTACTATGTTTCCAGTTTTAATTTTGTGGGTTACATCCTCCATCCCTTTCATTCTTAGGCAACTTGCTATTGCTAAGATGCCTTCATATTCCAAAATCCAGAAATTATTTCATATTGAAAGAGCATATTCTTATTCTATGTCATCTTTAGCGTGCTTGGTTATTCTAAAATTGGTTGCTATAGGGTTTTTTTTATTTTTCTCTGCTACTTAAAGAGTGCATTCCTATTTCTTTAATACAAACATGTCAGCATTTCAAATTAAAGCTTTCTATTTAGAATTTTTTTCTTCCATCTGATCTCATTCCTACTTCAATAATTCTCCCCTACTCTCTTCCAAGCACCTTTTTATGATTTTTATTTGTATTTGCTACTTTTTTAATGATAAAATTACAATTAGCATGACATATTTCATTTTCTCGTGAGATACTTGGAAAAAAAAAATCAAGCTCGCATGAGACTTTTTTTTGGTTATAACCATGGATTTTTCTTTTTAAATTTACCAAATAAAGTTTTTGAAAAAAAAAATAAAAAAAAAAAAGAAGCAAAATTATAAATACTCTTTGGCTTGTTTGAAAAAGCAGATACAAATATATTGTTTCCCTATGGTAAATTCCTCTCTATCTACAACACAGATTGTAATTTTCATTCCCACACTAGCACAGTGAGAATGCTTGCTGTGTAGACTAATATTCAAACTGCCTAAATCTTTGCTTGTATTCATGTTTCCACCCCTACCCTCAAGTTTTGCAGATTAGAATTGTTCACAGGTCGAAAAACTAGTCTCATTGTATTTATATAGATAATGACGGTATGAAACAATACTCTTCTATATCATTTATTATTGAGCTTTGTTAAATAGTTGTACCTTGTGACTATGTAGACATAGATTGTGAAAGTATTGACGGGTAAGTCCTACATTGGGTATAAGCTCAGTTGATATGGGCTATACAAGTAGATATGCGAAACTTTAATTATGAATAGTTTTTTTTTTTTTTTTTTTGTGGTCATGACAAATAGTATTAGAGCCAACTTGATAAAGTCCATGTTGCTATGGGGAAATGTAGTGCAATGGGGATCCTCCTATCAAGGAGAATGACAATGAATGTGGTGCCCCATCACTATATAAATGTAGATTGTGAGGATATTGTGTGAATAATAATTAGGGTTCGTAAAACGAGTAATTGTGGCGGGCTCAAGTCAACCCGCTTAGTCCAACCTAAACCCGACACGACCCGAATGTTTTTTAAAGATTTTTTTAAATGGGTTTTGAATTTGGATTAGGAATATCTGAGCCAATAATGGGGCATTTGACTTAAACTAAAATTTGAAAATGCTGAGCCTCTTTTACAATGGGAGTTGCCATTTCTAAAACAATAGGCTAACAATGAGAAGTCTCCCTAGCACCAAGCTACCAACTACCTGCTTTAAGTTACTATCATTCTAGCACCAAGCCACGAGAACAGTGCCTCATTCTAAAGGTTTTATCTTCACTTACGCATGTAATTTACCTCTTTTTCTAATGGTTCTTAACAGAACTCATAAGATCTAACTAATAATCGAAACAAGGATGATAAATAACATAGGGAAGCCAGAAATCAAAAGTAGGAGAGAATCATCAATGTTATGTAAACATGTAGTAAGTAGATGACACGACAAATTTGCCAGCAAACACACCCCATCAGCAATGAAAGTACAAACACGCTGATATTTCTTTCTTTTTTAAAAAAAAAAACAAATAAACGGGTTGACTCGTTTATAAACTTGTCATAAATGGGTCAGCCCGTTTATGACTTGAACCCGTTTAGCCTAAGCCCAAACCATATAACTTCGTGTCGGATTCACGGGTCATGTCAAAAATTGCCAACCCTAATGAATATATCCTAGGTCTTTAGCTATTATAAGTAAATATGGGATTTCTTGACTTTAGTTGATGAGGGGCAACACTCTGTCTCTGCTCCTAAGAAAAAAGGGAAAAGAGAGGTCCAGAATTTAGAATGCTCGATCAATTTCGATGCTAAGGTTGTGGGTTCTAGCCGGGTTAGAGGCAAGAAGTTGGGGGTTTAATGTAGCCTTTCTTCTGTCTTTTGAGTTTTTTCAGGTGTTCTTACTTTGTTTTCTGTTTTTCTTTTGTTTTGGTGTCCTTCTTGTATACTTCATGTATGCTTAGGGGCACCTTTATGCTTTTTTAATGCTATTTCTTTTATTACCTATTAAAAAAAAAATTAGATATGGGAGTCCTAATTATGACTAGCATTTTTGGATAATCGCGCATATGTAGATAGCATGTTCCAGGATCGTCGGAACTGTTATAGGTTGCTAGCGTTCTTTCATATAATATAAAATTTATATAAAACATTCAAAAATCGTTTGACAAAATCTCTTTTCTTTTTTCTTTTAAGATAAATCAGTATGATATGCAAATGAGTATCTTTTTGTCTAGTTTAGCTCTATTGAGTCAATTTTACAAAGCATATCCCAATCTAAATTGAAGGTAAACGGATTGATGTGGGAAATAATGCATTGCAGATCTCAGGGCGTGTTTACACATGCCAAACCATGATCACAGCTTAGGACAGGGGGGCATGGCAAAATTGCCAAAACGTTCAATTATCATTCTTCAGTAGCATGGGAAAAATTTGTTTATCTATATAATGTAGTTATAACTTCAGCTAGTATCTTGAACTAGTTCAAAGCTAAGAATCAGGTTTGTCAATTAAATCTGCGGAAGCATATTTGGTAATAGATATCAAAGAATTATTTCCTTTTTACCCTCCCATAGATTTGGACTGTCCAGGACTAGTTCTTAAAAAATAGCAACAAATAATACAATAACATTGAACATGACAGTCTATACAAACGGAATTGCCTTAAACCGCCAATTTAATTAAATCAATCTATGTCTTCAGTATCTTAAGCAATGAAAACTTCTACTTTTTCAGATTTTATTTTTTTTTCTTTGATAGGTTCTGCATCTTATTGATTATGTTTGGATGTTGCAGTTCTCAATTTTGACCGTTCTATGATAGCTGCTCCTGGACCTTGTGTTCTTTTTGCTACACCTGGTTGGATCAGTGGCGGTTTTTCGCTTGAGGTTTTTAAGCAGTGGTCTCCATCTGAAATGAATCTTGTGACATTGCCTGGGTACCAACCTTGTTACTCATCTTATACCAATGATTTTACATAGTTTGGAACAAAGTGATTATTCTTACAATCCCACTTCGAATTCTTCAATACACTGGCAAGCAATTATTTGATGTGAGACACCTGGTAAATATACAATGCTGTTAAAAAGTTACAATGAAAAACACAATATCTGGTTCATATGCGCATTCAAGTTCTATAGTTTTCTTGGGCCGTTTATACTGTTTTTAGGTTCATCAGAAGATGTAACAAATTGAACATGCCTATTGTCTTGGTTTGAAAATTCTTGGATTAAAAGTCTCTCAAATGGCAACTGCCAATTAGCTAACACTCGCATCTCTCTTCTCATAAGTGATGCACAACATTGACCTCATATCCGACTTCAAAAAAAAAAAAATCGATAAGTAATAAAAATATCATTAGAAGGGTACGGTGCCTCCAGATACACAAGAAGTATATAAGAAAAAACATATGGTTAAAAATAGACCAAAAAAAAAAAATTCATGGTAACTAATCACCAAAGAATGTTTATATAACATACATGATGACCCTTTTGGCTTTGAATAATAACTTTTTCTTAATAGTTAGTATAGGAATGCTTGACACAATAAAATTTCTGACAAGTGCACGATTGTTGGTCAGTTTCTGTTGAGAGCCTGCATGTGTTATAGGCAGGGCTCACCCTGTGCAAATGTTTAGGACCCACTGAAAACTGATAGTTACAACTAAAATGCTACTAATCTCCATTGCATCACTCCTACTGTAGGTATTGTGCAGCTGGAACTATAGGACATAAATTGATGTCGGGTAAACCCACCAAAATAGATCTAGACAAGGATACTCAACTCGATGTGAGATGCCAGGTTCATAATTATCTCCTATCGCTCATATATTTTCTGCCTCTTATCAATTTTTTTTTTTTAATATATATATATATATATTTTCCTCATGTTATGAAGTCTTTATTCCTTTTGGTTTATCTTTACCCATGGTTATTTGGGTAAGCAGAGTCTTGAACTGGAGATACATTTTTTCGTAAAGGTAAATATGGCAGATTCCGAAGTTATTGTAATAAAGCACTGGCGGAGCCATACGGAGTCAAAGGAGGGCCATACCCCCCCCCCCCCCCCAAAAAAAAAAAAACACTTTTTTAAATACTATTTTAAATTTAAACAGTTGTCACTAAAAGTTTTATTAAGGTTTAAATCATGTCCACTTGTTTCAGAATTTGTGTTCCCATGCAAAATATTGCAGTTTCTCATTCACCAACATTATGTAACAACTGATAATAGTTTAAACCCCAAATAATTCAAGGGAAACAACATTGTTTCAAACAAATATGCTACTCTTATGCTAATTTTTGTAGATAAGTGGTTTTATGTATAATGTGGTTTGTAATTTGTCATGTTAATACGACAATACCACAATACAACTTGTTTATGTTGCACATTGCTGGTATCATTATACACAGTGACAGTGGTAAATTTCGCGAGATTTACAAGCCTTCAGAATCCATAGTGTACAAGATTGTTATATATGCCATGGATGCATGCATGATAATCCATGCTAGCATTTATGTCATGGACTAGAAAAAATGAAATAAAAAATGTAATATTCTGTTCATCATAGATTGTGATTCTAACTTGGTGTGGCCTTCAAAAAGGAAACTCCTGGTTCCGCCAGTGTTATGAAGCATATGAACATTGTAACTAGTTCAATTTATCATTCACTAGGGAGGAATAGAAACACAAGAAGCACAGAGATATTATGGTGTCTTTTCCTAAACAACTTGCCTATCGATTAAAATTAAGAAAATGAAAACTACCTGGGAAAATGTAGTACCTTTTTTTATAAAGAAAATAATAATAAAAAATAAAAATAAGCTTTGCCTTAGTCAGGGCATCAACCAGTCCCTTGTTTCATGTTGAATAAAAAAAATAAAAAAACCATTGACAATCATAAAAATGGAATGACATCAATGAAATCATGTCATTTAATTCAATCAATGATCATTAACAATGTTGAAAAATGGAATGCTATTAATTTTTCATGTTTTTTACATCCATCCATTATTAGCAGATGACTTTTAAGTTCTTTTTCTGGCTGCTAAATATTAAATGGTACTGATTCAGATTGCATTGATGAGGTTTCGTTTTCATGGCAGTTTATATTGAATTTTTTATGCATCGAAATATGAAAAAAAATTCTGCTCTCACTATTGGTTTTTTTCTAAGAATTTTGGTTTAAAGTTAAAAATTTTGGGCATTCTATGGAAGCAGAATTCAGGTTAACGGTTTTCTTTTTTTGATAAGTAAAGTATATTTCAAAAAAAGCCGAGAGGAGCGCAACCCAAGTACACAAGATGTATACATGATACCCCTAATTCAAAGAGAAAGAAGAGCACATATTTAAGAAATCAGAATAAGAACACTCAGACGTAGACTGTATCGTTACTCTCCACATAAACAATGTTTGTATCACCAACTTCTTCAAGTTAATCAAACCAATCTCACAATCTTCAAAACTGCGTGCATTTTGTTCCTTCCATAGATACCACATCAAACATAACAGAGCCATTCTCCAAATCAGCATCAACAACCGGTTAATCCTTTGCCCCCTCCAACTCCCCAACATCTCTTTCACCGATCGCGGCATTACCCACACAACACAAAACAGCTCCAAGATCGTACTCCACAATTCTGTAACAACCATACAATGCAGGAACAACTAATCAATGGACTCTCCACCAATCTTACACATATAGCCCCTCTCCATCACGATAATGTTGCTCTTGCATAAATTACCCAAAGTTAGAATTTGTGTTTACTTGAAAGTTAAAAGCATTGAAAGTTGACCTAAGAATATGGAATAAGGAGGTGTTTGGGAATCTAGGGGTACAAAAAAAGAAACTGGAAAAGGGTCTAAGTGAGTTGGATATGATTGTTGAGGAGGGATCGTTATCTGAAGAAGAAAATCTCAAGAGAGCAGATTATTCTAGAAGTTTAGAGCAGAACCTTTATTGTGAAGAAGTGAGTTGGAGACAAAAATCAAGGGCATTGTGGTTAAAAGAGGGTGACAGCAATACTAAATTCTTCCATCGGCTGGCAAATTCACATAGAAGACATAATTCAATCGATACTCTAGTGGTGGATGGACATATGACTGATGACACAACAGTTATCCAAAATCACAGTGGAATTTTATAAAAAGCTGTACAGTGAGCAATATCAGTGGAGACCAAGGGCAGATGACTTATCTTTTCTTTCCATTGATGATGAGAAAAGAATATGGATGGAATGCGAGTTCGAGGAGGATGAAATTTTGGGGGTTATACGGAATTTCAAAGGCGATAGGCCCCTGGGCCTGATGGATTTACTATGGCATTTTTTCAAAAGTGCTAAGAGGTCTTAAAGACTGATAATTGTGGTGCTAAAGGAATTTCAGAATAGTGAAAAATTCGACCAGAGCCTAAACGCTACTTTTGTGTCGCTGATTCCAAAGAAAGCCGAAGTGGTGGAACTCAAGGACTTTCGACCTATAAGTTTAATAGGTGGAATGTACAAAATCATTTCCAAGTTTCTGGCAAATATGTTGAAGTCAGTGTTGGGGATGATTGTTTCTCATTCTCAGACTGCTTTTATCAAGGCGAGGCAAATATTGGATTCTGCATTGGTGGCTAATGAATGTGTGGATAGCAGGATTCGATTTGGAATACCGGGCATTATTTGCAAATTGGATTTGGAGAAGGCATATGATCATGTCAATTGGGAGTTTCTGCTTTATTTATTGGAGAGATGTGGTTTTAGAGAGAGATGGCGAGGCTGGATTGCTCATTGTATTTCAACTTTTGTTTCTCTATCATTATCAATGGGTCGCCTTCAGGGTTTTTTATTGCCTTTGAAATTCTGTACTACCTCCCAAATTTCATCTTCCTTAAACTCTCATTCCATCCATATTTTTTTTCCCATCATCAATGGAAAGTAAAGATAAATCATCTGCCCTTGGTCTCCATTGATATTGCTCAGAGTACAGCTTTTTATAGAAATTCACACTATGATTCTGAATAACTGTTGTCTCATCAGTCCGATGTCCATCCATGACTAGAGCCTGTGAATTTGCCAACCGATGGAAGAACTTTGTATTATTGTCACCCTCATTTAACCACAATGTCCTTGATTTTTGTCTCCAACTAACTTTTTCAAGATAAATACTCCGCTCTAAACTTCTAGAACAGTCTTCTCTCTTGATATTTTCTTCTTTAGGTAACAGTCTCTCCTCAGCAATCATATCCAGCTCACTCAAACCCTTCTCCATTTCCTTTTTTGGCACCCCTACATTCCCAAACACCTCCTCATTCCATTTTTTCAGGTTAGCTCTCAATGCCTTTAACTTTCGTGCGAACACATAACTCGGCCTACCTTCATAAATGTAGGATCCCCACCACCTCTTCACCTACTCCTCAAAATCTTCCGCTTGCAACCACATATTTTCAACCTATTTGTTGGTGTTATATGACTTGAAGTGCCCTGTCAACAAACTTGAGAGAAAATAGTTTTGACCCTATCCACTAATTTTATTTTTTTTTGGTTATCCTTGTCATTATTAGGCTCCTTGGATTTGGTTGGTCAAAGATTTAAAAGTACATGCTTGCTGGGTTACCTACCTTAGATGATTCTCATTATATTTTGTCTTTTCATATCCTTGGAGCTTTTGTTGTGTGCGTGTGCATCAAATCTGTCCTTTCTTGTGATATGTATTGTGTGTGTGGGTGTGTGTGTGTACAAGCACATAAGAATGTGGTCCAGGATTAGCATACATAAGATTTTCCCCTATTTATTTATCAAGAGGGAGCTTGTAGTCAACTAGTTGTTATTCATCCTTATTACGCAACTGCTTTTGGAGAGCTCAGCAGATTGGGAATCTAAAATTCATTCAAAAAGGATTGTAAAGCCAATCAAAATCTGATACATTTTGAGATTATTATGAGTCTGAGTCTAGATATGTACTTGGTCTAAATTGGTAATTAAAAGCATATATGGTAGGTATGTCAATAATGTCAATTGGACTGAATACCTCTCTTTGTGAGGGTTATTGTATTATATAGAAATTGAATCAGTAATTACAAGGCTGAATCTCAGCAATTACAGCAATCTAGGAGACCAAATAAGGCAACTACAATCAACCTACTAATTACAGAATATCTACAGCAATAATATAAAAACATGCCATAACTAGAGAGACTAATTATGGCTACATATATGCTGTATCGGACTAACAAATAACTGCCGAGGAAACTGAAGTTTGGATTTCACACAATTTTAACTCTATAAGGTTGAGACTTGCCCAAAAAAAGGGTTGGCTGGAACTTAGTTCATGTCTGCATTAAAACCACCTTCTAAAGCCTGTTTTCTTAGGCCCTTCATTTGGGTGTTTTGTGTCCGAGTTTTGCTGATTATCATTTAAGAGTTGTCCTCATCTTCAATCTTCTTTTTATCTGTTTTTGTTTCTGCTGGATTGCTAAAGTAAGGTTTCAGCTTTACGGTTATGCTAGTTCTTTGTTAGGGAAGCTTTGGATGATTTTTTTTATCTCCATTTATTATGGCAGTGTTGTCTAGGATAACCCCCACACAGCCCCCTCCCCCTCCTCACCACCCCAACAAAGCAAACCCCCAAGATGACCTGAGCCTGACAGGGAGGAAATAGTTGAGCTGCAGTATTTTTTTTCTTTGATAGACAAATTTATTGCTTTTCATGAAATGAATAGACTTCACGAGTAGAACAAGATTGTTTGCTTTTTCTGTCCTTAAAATGATTTCTTTCCAGAAACCATACAATATGCTACTCTTTCTGAAAGTAGAGCTCTCTCTCTCTCTCTCAGAAAAACTGAATGTATTAAGTATTTTTGCCATTCTCTAAAGTTCTCCTGAACATGTCTTATATTGCCAGATTCACCAGCTGTCTTTCAGTCCTCATACAGATGCCAAAGGTATTATGGATCTTGTCAAATTTCTCTCCCCCAAGCATGTGATACTAGTACATGGCGAGAAACCTAAGATGGCTACTCTTAAAGGAAGAATATATTCTGAATTGGGAATTCAATGTGATGACCCTGCAAACAATGAGACAGTTTGCATTCCTTCAACTCATTATGTGAAAGCAGGAGCCTCAAACACTTTTATTCGAAGTAGCTTGAATCCAAACTTCAAGTTTTCGAGATGCAGTTCAGAAGATGAATCTGATTCATGTTTAAAAGATAGAAAGTCCATGCCATGGCTGCAGGTAACTGATGAAAGGACAGTTGAAGGGATCTTGGTTGAGGAAAAGAGTAAAAAAGCAAAGGTTGCTAACCAAGATGAGCTTCTTCTCATGTTGGGAGAAGAGAAGCACGAGGTTCAGTTTGCTTACTGTTGCCCCATAAATATTGGCAACTTAGAAGAGACCAAAAGCAAAGATCTTACTTCATCAAATAATGTGCCTTGCATATCTGACATGTGCTCTTGGCTTCGCATGTTGTACATAAAACTTTCAGACCAACTTTCTGGAGGAAACGTCCAAGATTTTGGGGAACATATTCAAGTAGAATCTGTTCATGTATCCATTTGTCAGAAGGACAGGTGCCCTTACAGAATAAGTGATAGTTCTCAAAATAAATCTGAAGCAGTGTTCGTTTGCTGCACTTGGTCGGTAGCAGATGAGAAGCTTGCGTGGAAAATCATTTCGATATTGGAGAATTTTAATTCTGGAACTTATTGAATTATATATAGTGCAAGCCTAGAATGATTTTTTTTTTTCTTTTCTTTTATTATTCCATATGAGCTTTTAAGTAATTTTTATTTTTCCGAACAAAAAGATATGCATAGCATCCCTAAATCTTAATTCATACAACTAAAATAATGTGACAATAAATTCTTACTGTTTTGCTCTTTCCACCACCAGATCGGACGTTAGTGTCTCCATCCGCTCTTGGCCAGGAAACAACCGGTATTTTGAAGTTCTTAAATCTGATGTTTTTCAACTTAGATCTACTAACTTCAGGAGGTCTCACCACCATACGCTCCACTCCATCTTTCTCGACTCTCTCCTATTCAATCCACCATTAGTTGGTTAGTTGTCTGGTTCCAACTCGTCGGAGCGTGCACTTCACGAGCCAGATCCAAATGACTTTCGCGCAGATTTCCACCTTCAACGACCTTGTCCTCCGGTTTGTAACAGTGGTTTTTTGTAATATTTTAACTGTTTTCTGTCTTCATAATTTCTATGATTGGGTTTTGGTCTCTCTTGCAAACCCTTTCTCTAGAGCTTTTGATCTATTATTAGTTGTGCCTGCTTTTTTCTACCCCTTGTGTAATACCTCGTATTTTAAGATGTTGAATAAAATATCTTAAAATATGATTTAGGGCCTAATAATAAGGATTACATACGTATGAATATTTGTGGAATAAATATTCATGAAGATAGATATAAATATTTAAGAGATTAAATATTTAGAATATATGTATAAATGTATATGAGTTAACAAGGATTAGAAATTAGACCAAGTCTAATTCGATCGATCGATTATAAAATCGATCGAGCGATTGTTTAATGTCTTAAAATCGATCGTGCGATTAAGGAATCGAACCCTTATCAGAAGCCGAAATCGATCGAGCGATTTAGTTATATTCGTGCTGAAACATGTGAAAATTTGGCTAAGTATAATAGATCGATCGATTATTTTATTATGTAAAAAGTAGATCGATCGACCTACTGTTCAAGTAGATCGATCGACTTTTTTGCCGAAACGGATTCATGCACCGAATCACCGGAGATTTGATATTTAATACCAAATCTCCTCAAATCTTCGTCCCAGCCGTTGGATACGATCGTTTTGGGTTGATTTTGGCCGTCCATTTCACTATATAAGGAACCCAATCCCCTCCCTTGATCACATCTCATATCTCTCAATTTCTCTTCCAATCTCTCTCAAATTCGGTCTCTCTCTCTCTCTTTGTCCCCCTCAATTTTGGGTCTAGCAACAGAGGTAGAAGAAATCTGAAGCTCTCTCTCTCTCTCGTGGGTAAGTCTCTTTCTCCCAAGCTCTTCTTCTCTCTTTCTCCATCTCTGTCTCTCGGCTCTACCTGCAGAAGAAGAAAGAAAAGAATAAGAAAGAAAGAAGGAAAAATAAAAAAGAAAAGAAAAGAAAATGATATTTAGTTTAGATAAAGTTTTGTTTTTAATATTGTTGATTTTATGAGTTTTTAATCTAACGTTTTAATGTTGATTTTTATAAAGAATTTTCAAAGTGAAGTGACTAAAATATAAAATACGCCGTTATAATGCCCGAATAAAAAGTTACTATTTTACAAAAGCATCGTTATACTGTTCAAATATTTTTAAGTATTTTTATGCATTCAATATATTAATGCCGTTATTTTGCCCAATTTTATAAAATGATAAAATTATGATTATTTTATAATTATGGCAGTTAGTTATATTAATTGTTATGTCTAAAAAGAAATATTATGCTAATATGATTTAAAAGTGAAAAGGGCAATTTTTATTAAAAATGGGTATTTTGATTATTATTTACAAATGCTATTATAATACCCACATAAAATATGTGGCATTATAATTAATCCATTCTATATGTCGTTATAATGTCTAAACGATATTACATTATTTAGAGATCAAAAACGATAAAAAAAGAATATCAATATTTTTGTGCCATCCATTTTATTAATACAAAATGATTATTTTATTTGTTGGTATAAAATATAATGATAAGGTTATATTTATATAACTATTATATGCATAGCCGTTGTGATATTGAGATAAATAACAATTTGAAATAAAGAAATAAGTAGATTCACCTAGTATTCTATTAATGCATGGGTATAATTATGCAGCTTATGTGGACAATCTTTGGAGCGGAAACGGTAAGTATCTTTATACTTACTGAGGACGAAGCTGGTTAATTTTTCTTATAATATTATGTTTACTGCTTTATTTACTTGTTTGCGCATGTGGTTTGCATATTTTATTATTTTTAATAATCTGTCTAATAACAAGCTGTTGGATCAAGATCCACAGTGGGTACGTGAGGTTTCACTAGAGTTCCAATGTTCTCGGTGAATGAGGAAGTACCTGAAAAGAGAATAATAAATACAAAAATTGGTGTACCAAGGTCACCAGGGAAACCAAGGCTTCCAAGAGTCAAGGCTCCCAAAGAATATAATTAAAAGTTAAAGTGAGGACGTTAAGGCTTCAAATAACACGCTAACCGTGCCAAGGCCAACAGAGGAGTGGAAAAAGGGAAATACCTAAAACTCTGCATTTAAAACTACCATATTATTGCTTTATGGTTATGTTTATATTCAATCTATGACTATGATTAGCTACCATGGTTCATATATTGCGTATATATGTGATTATAAGGCCATATTTATATTATGTTGCATTTATTAAATAAATCAGTATTCGTTATATTTTTGGAAACAGCGGACTCACTTAAGGTATTTTGTGTTGTTGTTGTTTATATATATATATATATGTTGTTGCAGGTTTTATAGATGAAGATTAGAGATCAAAAGGTTTAAAAGCTAAGGACACATAGATTGTATTCTGTTTGTAGTCTTCTGTGTTTATAACCTTTTATGTTGAGAAGATTGTTAAAATTTCCATGTATTCTTTTGTGTCACTATTGACACATGTTTTCATATATTTGTTCTAAGTATTTTATAATGGATGTCTAGATGTATTTTAGTTAGAAGCTCTGATATGTTATTTCATTCCAAGTCTGTTGAATACATTATATTTCGCTGCCAAATCTTAACTATGACGATGTCGTAATGTCACATGAAAATTTGAAATTTTCACTTATGTCTTTTTGTAAAAGGCGGGGCGTTACACCTTGTTTAGGGTCTGTTACTCCCTTTACCAAATTAGTGCCCGCCCAATCCTTTAATCAGGGTTGTTTTGGACAGAGTTAAAGGCCTTTGCACGAGTCATGTCCCTGTTCTTCACTGGTTTGGTCTTTAGTCCAACTTGTTTGGACAAATCCTTGGCTTTGTCCAAGATTGATAGGGTCGGGACATTTTTAGTTCTTTTGAAATTGAAAAAACACTCATTCCCTCCTCCTTGTGATAGGCACGGTTGTATCATATTTGGATTTTTGTTGGGGTAATCATCCCCTCTATTTTTATTGCTTGTAACCTGCTCTGGATGAATGAAAGTGGTATTTAAAAAAAAAAAAAAAAAAAAAAAGAAGAAGATAATTTACTATTATATTATCTCAGTAATATAACAAATTATTAAATAACATTTTTTTTTTAAAAAAAAAAAAAAAAGTGTGTTGTGCGGTCGTGGCTCGGGCCGTTTGAATCCCGGTTTGAGCTACCAATGTTCTGAAATCTAAAGTCAACCCAATTTTTTACTTTTTTCTTTCGGTCTATAAATTTGGAATTTGGTGGGGTTGGTTAGGTAGAATGCGGATGTGTTCTGCTCAATAGAGACGCCTACGTGGATCTTCAAAATAACGCTCAACGTGGAGACGCCTTATAAAAGCACCAAACCCCGCGACTGTCGATCAACGTAAAAACGCATCTACCATTCAACGTACACATAAGAGAAGAGACCCTCTCACTCACTTTGTAAAATAGCAGGAAAGCTGTTTGTATTTCTGTCTAATTATGCCTCTTCTCCTCACTCTCTAGCATCCACCCATGTCGGTGTCATCGCAGTCCTCTTCCACCGCTGCGGCGACGGCGTCGTCTGATACCAACGCGCCTCTCCTACTATCCCGCCAGGGCGACTCCGAATCCACTTCGCCCCGCCCGGCCACGCTGGCGCTCCTTCTGGGCCGTGCCACGGGGCGGCGCGGCCCCTCCATTCTGGTCCGGGAGACCGCCGCCCGGCAGCTGGACGAGCGACGAGCCGACTGGGGCTACTCGAAGCCGGTAGTGGCCCTGGACATGATGTGGAACACGGCCTTCGTCGTCGTCTCGGTGGCGATGCTGCTCTGCACGCTGGACGAGCGCCCCAACACGCCCATTCGCATCTGGATCTGCGGATACGCGCTGCAGTGCGCGGTGCACGTGGTGCTCGTCTGGATGGAGTTCCGCCGGAGGAACACGCGGAGGACGGCTAGGGGTAGGTCTCAGTTGGTGGACGACGACGCCCACATTAGCGAGGACGACGACGAGGACGACAGGGTCTCGGGGAGTCCCGGCCGCTCCAGGTGAGGTTTTCTTTGTTGAATTTTGAATTTCGATTTTGAAATTTTTATGCTCAATTTGAATATTGAACTAAATTAAGCTTTTTGGTTTGGACTTTGTGTTAGTCTGGGGGGTTTTTGTAATCTTCAATCATGTACTTTTTGGAAATTGGATATGGCATTTTGCAACTGGAAGCAGGTAGTTGGGGTGGAGTAGGGGCTGGATGGGTTTAGTGGTCCTGGAGTCGAAGTTTTCTTGACAGGTTAAGTTATAATAGCGGATGCTGCTTGTGTTCAATTGGGCATTATTTGTTGGTGTGGGGAGGCTCTATCGAAAACCTAGTTTCTTCAACTTTTTATGTTGCGTGGGATAAATATGAAATTCTGATGATTGTTGTGGAACGGTTCAATAGTAACTTTCATTGTACCACGGGCTGTTAGGCAGTGCAAGGTTGAGAATTAGAGTCGTTGATGTTTTCCTAGATCTGTTACACTTTGTAGGAAACCATAGTAATCGATACGATAGAATGGATTGATCACTTTGGAAGAGTTAAAGTTTGAGGTCAGAACATACTGTTGAGAACCAAGCGGAAGATGGGGGTTGTTGGCAGGTAAAAGCACCTGAAAAAGTGGCTGTTTTAGTTGGTTATTGCCAATGGGCAAGATTTTACTAGCAAATAATCTTAGAAATCTACCTATCAAAAATAATCTTAGAAATCATAGAACATATTTTACTAGATTGTTGTTGTATTTGTAAAGTTAGTGGTGAGCCAGGGAAATCATCTTTATTGCATTGTCCTATTACTAAGGAATATTGGTAACTTGTCTTTTCTCTATTTTGGCTCATGTGGGTTATGCATAAGACAGTTGCAGAAATGGTGATTTCTTGGAGAGGTGTTTTGGTTGGCATCAAGATAGCATGATCTAGAATACGCTTTATTATGTCTGATGTAAAGCATTTGGAGAGTAAGAAAGGGTGGAACCTTTGAAGTAGGGCTGAAAAAAAGGGTTGGTTATTAGCCGCCTGCTAACCGCCTATAACCGCTTTTAAAAGTGGTTTTTGATACGGTTAGCGGTTGCCTTTATATATATATATATATATATATATATATATATATATATATATATATATATATATATATATATATATATATATATATATATATATATGCATTTTTTATTATATATGTTTACAACCTGAACATTTAAAGCAATGCCATTATTTTAAACTCTTCATTTCTTTTACTTTTCCTACGCACACTCTTTCCAGCTTCCAACGCAATGCGTACAGTGTAAAACACACTCAATTAAACGCAAAAACTACGACATAAAACACACTCTTCTGGACTTTTCTGAGGTGCTTTAGCTGTCCACCATTACTTTCCTTAGTCTTTGAGCCTTGTGCTTGTCAACCATTTTGTTACAATTACTTATCAAAAACCATTCTGTTACAAGTTCACTGCTACACGTTAGTCTAGCTGCCACGCCTCCTTAATTTTACTGTCCACCATTAATTATCACATTGTTCCATGTTACCCACTATAAGCATGCCTACTACAACTGCACACTTTCCCATTCGTAGGTAGCTCATCACAAAAGCCTCCTCCCCAAAACACACCCACTTGGAGGCCGTGCTTTCTCTTCCCAATACCCCATCAATGACATGTGCCTTCTTTTTTCCTTCTCAACGCCTTTTAAGTGTATTTGAAATTTTTTGCTGTGGTTTTGGATTGGAACTGAAGGGCCTCCTCAACATTCGTTTTTTTTTCTCTTAGTGAATGGCAATTCAAAGAAAGGGCCTCCTCAACATCCGTTTTTTTTTTTTCTTAGTGAACGGTGATTCAAAGATAAGCGCACTACCCATCTTCCCTTTTCTTCCCAATTTTTATTCGTCACTTTCTTTCTTCAATATATTGCAGCCAAACAGGGGTGTAAGATCTCTCTCTCTTTTTCGATTTCTTGATTTCATGGCCTCCTATTTCTTTTTGTTTTCATAGAATTCTTTTTCCAAGAAATAAAAATAGGAAAAGCGGTTAGCGGTTCAATAACCCGCTAAATGGCGATTATGAAATAACAGCTAACCGCCTAGGCGGTTAGCGGAGGCGGTTATCTATTTGATAACTGCCTAAGCGGTTGTGATTAGCAGTTTTAACCAAGAACCGCTAACCGCAACCGCCTTTTCAGCCCTACTTTGAAGGCATCAAGTCGTAAATGGCTAATCTAAAAATTCTGTTTTATAGATCACTTTATGATTGGTTGGCAATGTCTTGTAGCTTCTGTTTTCCTTCATATGAATACTCATATTGATTGTGCTGAATCAGGCACTATGTTTATTCTTGCTGTAATTGACAAAGCTGCAAAGCATCTCTCAGACCATGCTATAACATTAACTTTTATTTTTGTTTGGTGCTTCCTGCATCATCTGCCATTACATTTGTTATTATATGCTGTTTCATCAACTGAACGATGAGGTTTATGAAATATTGCCTCCTCCCATACTGATTTGATTGTGATTGGCTTAGTGTCACTAAACGCTGTGAATCGGTGAATACAATGGCATCGTTTCTCTGGTGGATAGTTGGCTTTTATTGGGTTGTCTCTGGTGGCAATATCCTTCTGCAATATGCTCCACGTTTGTACTGGTATGCTTCAACCACTCTGATACTATGGAAACATTATTTATTTATTTCTGTAGGTTATCATACTATATTATATATAGCTTTCCTTATATAAACATTCTAAGTTTTTGGAATTTATGGCATGAGTCATCAGCTCATATTGACCCATAGTTTGATCTTAAGCTTTAGTCCCCTGTACCAAATCAAATTTTCTTTTAATTTTTCTAAAACAACCAAGCTGTCACAATGATAGTTATCTTGCTCTAGTGCACTATGGTTCTTCAAGGTAAGTATGATTTTCGATAATTAGAGCAGATCTCATGTGTTATCGTAGAAGAACCATAACTCTTCCATGTAAATTAGAGATCCACTTTTATGTAACATAATCCTGTTTATGTTGCATGCAACATTTTCTGCAGAGGATCTCTGATTCTGAATTTTTACAGGTTGGCTGTGGTTTTCCTGGCATTTGATGTCTTCTTTGCCATCTTTTGTGTTGTTTTGGCATGTTTGATTGGGATCGCTCTCTGTTGCTGCTTGCCATGCATTATTGCAATTCTTTATGCCGTTGCAGGACAGGTATGAAGTTGGAGCCATTAACTATGACTCAAAGATCTGTAACATATTCTTGCAACTGCTTAGTATTGTTGTCTCTTCTGTGACAAAATAGGAAGGAGCATCAGAAGCAGATCTCAGTATCCTTCCAAAATACAGATTTCAAATATTGAGCGATGAGGAAAAGCCTAATGGGGGAGCAGGGTCAATGGTTCCAGTAGAAACGAGCAGTGAATACTTGGCAAATGAACGTATACTTCTACCTGAGGATGCGGTATGTGTTTTTTCTTCTTTTTTTTCTTTTGAAAAGTTATATGGTATTATTTTTATTTTTTATCGTGAAAAGGGTAATTATTTTCACATTTTTTTTTTGATAAGTAAGCAAAGAAGGTTATAAAAAGTGTAAAGGGGCCCCTAAGCATATAGGAAGTGTACAAAAAGGACACCAAAACAGAAAAAAAGAGGGGAAGAAAGGAAAAACACCCAAAAAACCCAAAAACAAGAGGAAACCTAAACACCCCAACAAAACCAACTCATAAAACCCAAAGACTATTACATCACATTAGTGGCCCTCTTGCCTTGCCCCGGCTAGAACCAAAACCCCTGGCATCATAATTAATCAAGCACTCTAAGTTCTTGACTTCACGACTCCCTCTAAACTTCGAAGTGGAGACTGAAGCCTCTTGACGTTGCTCCGCATCAATTTGAGCCATAAAGCCAAAAAAATCCCTTCACATTCCCCTCGTGGGAGACCCCAAAGTTTGAAAACAGAAGCTAAGATCAATCGCTACCCCGGTAGGACCACCAATCTCTTCAAAACCACCTCCCCTCGAAGATTCACCCACCTCTGAGAAAGACAACAAAGGAGGTTACCCAAGCACAGACTAGATCGAAGAGAGGGGAGACCCACCCACTTCTGATGGAGGAAGGGTTGTGCCGCTTGGGAGAAGGAAGCCACACCGAAAAAGAGGTTGACAAACCTCGTCTCGAGCAAGCGTAGACACTATTCCATCTCTTGCTGGTGCTGACAAGGGCTTGGCAGCAACCCCAAAACACGGCAAAGGAGCCTTGGGAGCACTGAAAGCCTCTAGAGCCTCCACAAGCAGATGCTAATCCAATCTGCGAACCTTATGCTTCCGGGAGTATCCAAGCACCGACTTGGATTCCGACGGAGAAATAGGCGCGCCAAACTCCGACATCACAAGGAGAGAATAACGCAACCTTTCATCTAACGCATCCGCACCTGAAGAGTAGTCGCAAGGAACATCCAGGCTATTGAGTAACCTTGACGAAGTCTAGTACGAGTTGGGAATCTATTATAGTTTGTATGATTATTCATCATCCTCTCTCTCCCTCCCTCCGCAAGCAAGGGAATGTGTAAGCATGTCCCGTTAGCTTTCAGCTTCAGATCGCCATCATCTCTCTACCTCTACTCTTTCACTACAAATTTTCCAGATTTCTTGTCAAGGAGTGTCAAGAAAAGAGGCTCTGCAACCTCAAAGAATTCTTTTCAACTTTTGCTCTTACACTTCGATTGACTCTTGATTGATTCATCATGTGAGCGGTGCGTGGTAGCGCGTTTGTTTCGATCCCTTTTGGGGGTCGACGTCTGTGGTTGGGTATGGAGAGCCGGTTCTATGTGGAGGCTAAATCTTTTATGTTCTCGATGAGGCAAGGGTCTACAGAGCTCAAGGTAGCAAAGAAGCGAAAAGCTTTCCCAGGGGTAGTTCTTTTGGGCTCACGTTGTACTGCGTGGCTGCTATTGGTGGTGGAAGAGGTTTTGTGAAATCCTGGGGTTGATGATTTCGTCAAGTCTTTTAGGGAGGAGTTTAAGGTGACCATCGTGCAGAGAGGTGGGTATAGGTTTGGCCGTTTCTTGGACGTGGGGAGCTACGCCGTGGGTGGCCGGAGAGGTCTGGTTCTGCTTCCCAAAGGACGTGATGGGCGGCGCTGGAGTCGTGTCTCAGGCGAGCTTTCTAAAGTCTTGGCATTTCATGAAGATGTTGGGAAGATGGGTAAGGCAGCTGGGTCTATGCCGTTCACGGAGGTGGTGCATACGGTGGCTCCCGTCTCTGTCAAGGGCTTTGGGAAGAAGTGCGTTGATGCTTACAGTGTATCTAAGATGGAAACGCAGTAGGTGGTGGCTAGGGGAGTTTTGGAGGAGAATTTTCCGATGGTTCTAGACTGCTCCACGGTGGTTCAGCAGCCGGTAGATTGTTTTTCTTTGGAGAAGCAATCGTTTTGTCCCCTAGGTAATACCCTTCGTGTTTGTGTTGGCCCCAGGTGCAGTTCGATGAGTTGCAAGTGTGAGGTGGAGAAGATTCTTCCGCTGGGGCTGGGGCTGGAGCAAGTGATGGTCCGGCAGGAGGTGGATTGTTTCGCCTTGGAAAGGACTCCTTCTGGTCCTTTGGGTAAAGACCGTCATGCTTATGGCTCTAGGGTTCGAAGTTGCAGAGGAAGTAGGAAGACGTGCTCGAAGTGTAAGATTTCAGAGGGTGACATCGAGTGTGATTGTGACACTTCGAGGCAAGAGGATGGGATCTTCAGGAAGATTCTCGAGACTTTTGGTGACTGGCTGGATTGGGTATGCAGACGCCCAAAGAACTTGGGCAGGACCTCTTCTTTTGGGCTGTTTGGTTTTGGGCCCGGTGTATAAGCCTTCTATGCTTAGAGGGATCAGTCTACGGGCTCGATCCAAGAGGGTGGGCTTTATGCCCAACATCAAGAAGGCCAAACAGGTGGGGTTTGCTCCAGTTTTTGGATCCAACGCTTTCCTAGCGGGTTTGGATTCTGAACTTTTGAGTTTAGGTTATCCGGTGCCAGAAGCGTTGGGCTTCTCGACTGCTTACTATTCCAGCATTTTTAGAGCATTCCTCTTCCATTTCTTCGGAGGTTTCTGGCCCGAAGATTTTCTTGGAGAAGTCTTCTACTCCGTCCAATTTAGAAAGGGCGGCCCCTACTCTTTTCTCGTCTGCTTCCGGGGGCTTTGCAGGTCTGGCAATCAAGACTGGTTTGTTGTCAGCAAGGTCTGTGCTGGTTTTGGTGGGGGCTTCTCCATTGGCTTTTTCCGTTGTCCTTTCAGGGGCGGCAGCGCTGGGTGTTAGGCCGGCTGCCTTTGCCTCGGTGAGGCCTGCCGGTGGGGATCCTCCTTTGCCGTCTTCATCTAAGGCCAGCTCTGGGTTGCTGGGGCTGGGTGCTTCCTGGTAGTCCGCCAGCGATTTTATTGTCTTATTCTGTTGAACGTTGCCTTTTTACATATTTGATCAGAAATTCTGTTCATCTTCGTTTAAAAGTGATAATATTTCCCGTTCATATTTCCTGTTGGATATGTATGCAAATACATCTAACCTTATTCACATGGGTGCACAATGAATGAAAGTTGAATGCTACTGTCAGTTAGGAATATTTTTCTTACTTTTTACCTTCTAAGTATTAAATTTCACTCCAATACTTTTGATCTGATGAGGGTTAATAAGGAGTGATTAGGGACACCTGCTTAATTTCAGTGAAGAAGTGGAGGAGTTCTTGTTTTCTTAGAAGCAATTTTTTTTTACCATTGTTGAGACATTTGTACTGAGAAGCCTGAAGCAAGGCACAAGTTAGGACCTGGATGTTGGTCATGTATGATGGATGCCTTTTTTTATGCCAATTATGATCCTGGATTGCCTGGTTAGTGACTTACAACAGTCTAATTTATACAGCCTAAGTTGAAGAGAAAAATTTTAAGGACCAGAAAATAAATTGGGATCTACTTGAAACTGTCTATCTTAAGTAGTAAAATTGCCAATGCACTTAGAATTTTATTTTATACACTGATAAAAAAAAATAATAATAATAATAATATTAATTAATTATAGACGAATTTAATTTTCTTGACATTTTCGTTTTGACTTTCTTTTTTTCCAGGAATGTTGTATATGTCTCAGCCCATATGAGGATGGAGCTGAGCTCCATGCTCTTCCCTGCAACCATCATTTCCATTGTGCATGCATTGTGAAATGGCTCAAGATGAACGCCACATGTCCTCTCTGCAAGTACAACATTCTCAAGGGAAGTGAACAGGTATAAAGGAAATATTGGAACCCCCAAGTTTCTGGGCTCATCAACCCACAATTTGTTTGTATGTTTGTACAGAGAAGTGAGGCATAGATAGGAAAGCTTCTCCAAAATTTATTGACGATAAGTTATAGCAACTTTTCAATTGAACCTCATTTTGTCTGTTTTCGGCCATTTGGAGTTGCCTTTATTCTTCTTACCTCTATATGAGTTGTTTCTTATGCTTGCACAGAAATGGAGCAATTGATGTGCAGGTATTACATAGTCGCTTAACTTTCTCGGTTTTCTGGTTTTATAGCAGAAAGAAAAAATGATTGCTTCACCTTCACATATCTATGTATTCTTGTTTATATTTGACTGGTGGTTATATGCCTTGTACCTCTGTGATTTTGGAAATCAAATTTAGTGGATTGGTTTTTTGTTTTTAAACATTGTTTTGCCCCAAATTCCGTTAATTTATTATCACAATTTGTACCCTGTATGTACTTTGGTTGACTAGAGGATAGGCTATTGGGAAATTCTGAGAGGTCCCAAGCTTTTCATATTACGGGGGATCACGTGTTGTTACATGCTTTTTAGCCATTTCTTCTAAGCTATAAAACAGCACATAAAGCTGTGGTGATTGTCTAGTCTCTTTGCTTAATAAAACCAAAAAGGGGAAGAACGTCAATTGTGTCGCATCTAGGGAGGGCAAACAAGCCGAACTGAGTGCTGAGCTTGGTTTGTTCTAGTTTGAATTAAGCTTGAGCTGAGTTGAAGTTTACGAGAGGACTGATGTTAGGAAATATATTTTTATTTCATAATTATTTTACAATGTTGATGCGACAGTTTCAACTATTACTCGGTTCGGTTCTTGTTAAAAAAATAAAATAAAATTCATGAGTTTGTTGTGACTGCCATGTTAGTAAGGAGGGGTGTTACAAAGTCACATAGTGAGAGGAAAATGAGAGAAACAAAGATTCCCGGTAAAAGAAAAGTTTGTATTCTTGTCTCTCTTTCTTTATTTTTTTCCTTTAAAAAAAAAAAAAAAAACTCTCTTTTATGTGAGTGAGATTTGGGTATATTAGGGTTTTGGATTTTTAATGATTTTCTCTTTACAATTTTGTATTCTATCTTTGATAGTAAATTTCTTCGTGAACGCCTCTACCAGTGGATGTATCTCGCATTGAGATAACCGCGTAAATCTTAATGTTCATGTGTGTAACTGTTTTGTCTTATTTATTGTAATTGCAGTCTTTTGCACAATTGGTTCGTAAATCCATACCTAACATCTTCCTTTTCTCTTCTACTTCGGAGTTTCATGGACTCTCTCTAAAAGTGCTTCAACTTCATCCTTATCTTCTGCAGTTTCCTTAGGAAGCTCGTTGCATACTTCCTCAATTAATTCTCCAGTTTTTCTTTCTTTTTCATGGTCTTGCATATAATGCTTTGCAGATAATTTGGCATTAGCCAGCTCATTAACCAATTTGGAATTCAAAATTTGCGATTTTCTTTCTTCTTTTTTTAATAACTAAACATATAAGGTGCTTCTTCATTAATTGAATGTCATGAGCCATCATAAGAGGGTATCATGTATTTCAAAGGAAGATGTCAAGGATCATTCCGAAAGTTGGTCAATCATTTGAATCATAGATGTCCCCAGTGCCTTCATCATACTTTCCTTACCGGACATCGCGGTGGTGCTCAACTTCAGCGGCTCCAGCTCTGCCAGTTCCAATGCTTTCATTGCTGTTGTGGTTGTCAAGTTCGCTTGTTACTACAGTGGGTATTATCTTATGCAGATCTGCCTATAGACTGCCCTTACAAACCGCCGTTTGTGGTGGCCCATTTCTTGACCAATGAACCAAGAACTTAATGGGCTGGCCATTCATTTGGCCAATTTCCAATAGGCTTCTCCAATTGATAACTTCAAAATTACCGAGAGCTTTTACACATCCTCCCATCATCCCTCCTTGTCACCCTTTTATAATAAAAAAAATTGATTTTTATTAAAAAGTTGTCTCTGATATGACATCAGAGAACTTTTTAATAAAAATCAATTTTTTTAAAGAAAAGAGGGTGATAAGGAGAGGATCTTTAGCATTTCCCAAAATTACCTATATACAACTCCCAATCATCAAAGATTGAAATAGTAATTGTGATAGTTCATTTACGGGATTTGCAGAGCTCTAACTGAGCTATATCACCCCATCACAAGTGGAGGAGCACGCATGAAGGAGTCAATGCTTCTGCTCTTCTTGTACTTGACGAAGGTGGGTTGCCAAATACAAGTTATAGAAGCTATGTACGTCTTTTTTTTCTTGTCAGCTATGTACGTCTACTGAATGCATGTAAACTGTGAAGTCCATTTTATTTCGGTATAAAACATTTTCTAGAAAAGATTTTTTTCTATTTTTTAGCGTTTAGCGCAACTTAAAATATTGGTCAACTTAAAAATGTTTAATTGACCAAGAAAAATAACATTAATAAGGCATAAAATAGTTTACGTTTCTTATCTACATAAATCATTTTTTACCGCTCTCCCACTCCCGGCTAGGCAATTGTTAAATGGCCCGTTATAGGACACCTACCTACCCAAGAAAGTCTCGGTCAGTCCAAATATCTGCTCAGACAAGTGGACTCACAAAGGTCTTCTCAAAAAATTGCATGCCCAAATTGCAAACATATGAATAGACAATTGCAATGGATTTCAATTCCACCCTCGAAGGCCTTCTATTTTCACTTTCTCTACAATTCCTCTTCCTCGTCTCTCTTTTTCTTGCAACTCCTCAAATTATACAAAAATATATTATCATTGTTCGTCAATATTTGTATATTTTAATTAACCATAATTTTTTGGTAAATTTTTTAGTGTTTTAGATTAATATTTTTGAGTTGTAAATAAAAGTTTATATTTATAAATTAATATGATTGAATGAAAATATATGAAATATTTGTTAAGTTCTCGTATGAGCCAAACCTCGAAACAAATAATGGAGGCCTAAATGGTAAATCAACTCTTTTGGACGAGCGCCAGCCGCCAGTAACATAGTAAGCATTTAAATCTTTCCTGATAGCCGCCGTACCAAATCAGCATGCAGTGCATGGCCAGCCTGTATCACATGCAAAAAAAAACTCAGAAACTTGATTGAACAGCTTATAAATTGTAACCATTAGATCATAAGCACAAAGCAAATTTGAGAGTAGAACAAACTTTTACAAATATAATTAACACAAATTCTTCTTTTCCATGAGCTTTCAGACAACGAAGCTGTTGAAAGTTGAAACAGGAAGAAGTGGATTGCAATACATTGTGCTGAAGCTTTGCAGAAGTTATAAAACGAAAATTGTGATATTCGCGAGGTTAATTAAAAGCTCACCACCAGCATTAATCCGAGGAGAATAACAATAATACTTTACAAGCTGGAGAATGAAAACGACAGGAAAATCTAATGGCCATCAGTGCGAGGAATTGTATTTTATTTAACTGTTACGCTACTTTTAATTTCTTTTTGGGATAACTTCACAAAAGAATATCGAACTATACACCGTTTTGAGAAAATGGTACTAAACTATCAAACGTCTCAAATTAGTGTATCCAAATTTCTAAACGTCTTACTTAAGGGCACTCCATTAGGATTTGCTGTTAAATCCTACTAAAAATTTTCAAAATGCTCATTTTTCTCTTTCTACGAAAAAAAAAATGGTAGGATTTAGATGTTAGTCAGAATTTAATGAAATTTGCAAAGATACCCATGCCAGAATCTTTCAAAAAATTTATAAAATTTTGGGATAACTTCACAAAAGGGTATCGATTTATTGACCGTTTTGACGGAATGATACCAAATTATCAAAACTCTCGAATCAGGGTATTTATATATCAAAAACCATCACTAAAGAGTATTCCGTCTGGTTTTGGCATTAAAACTAGACGGAATTCCAATCACATGACCTCCACGTGATTATTTTAACCTAACAACCCGTTTTGCCCCTCACCAACATGCATGTAAACACAACTCTTCAAGCTGGACCTATAGACACGTATGGACCCACTCTCCACGCACACATGCAGATTGTTCTTCTCACAGCCGCGTGACCCCCAAAACATGGAAATGCCACAATTTCATCCATTCCAGTCTAACATGTCAACACCTCATTAGCCTCTGCTTGCTGCAGCCCACTCATATGCCTACACAGAAATTTTGCAGCAGGATCCTATTGGCGGTTGCAGGGGCTTGATATCAGTGGCAGAAGCTCCCATATGATGAAGCCTGAAGGCACCTATTTCTGTAAGTGAAAGCAGCAACAGATTTTGATGAAAAGTTTTCCAACCTTCACCTGCCCCTATTTGTTGGATTGTTCATAGACTGACTTATTGACAGCCGAAGGTATTATTTATTTTTGAAATTAATTCTTTTAGAGCGATTGGGCATTTTTTTTTTTTTTTTTTTTTGTAGCTTTTCAGGTCTTATACATTCACGAGTTCTTCCTTGTTGCATTCCAAGTTCCCAATATCTGGCACAGAACTATCCTTCTGAGAAATCCCTTCTTCCACATGAGCCAAACAACTGTCTATCAAACTCTCTTGCTGCTCTATGGCTGGAACTTTAGGATCAATATTATGAACTTAACCATTTTCTTTCATCGTACCTTAAAAGAGGCATGGAGGGCAGTTGAACATCAAGCTTGGGCTCAGTTTCAGATGGGAAAGGCACCAGGTTATAACCCACTCTGTTTTATGAAGCTAAAACAGAGGAACTACAATCCGCTAGCCTCTGCCATTGCTCTCTGCCATATACATGTGCTCTCTTCTTCATTTGCAATAGAAGCAAGACGAGATACCTTTCTCTGTAAAGAATAACACCAAGAGATTTATGAGCCCCAAGAAATGCTCCTTTGTCACCACACCTTCCAAGAATTCATGAACTTCATCTGCAATTCTAGAGCTCTGTTTTCTCATCTCTTGGTTGTCCACCAGCCCCAACAAAGCTATCGCAATGCTACAAGCCATGGCCCTGAAATACACCGGATATATCTTGCTCTGAACAATCTCGCAATCAAGCTCAGTGCTCTCCTCAAGTGCTACCTGTACACCAGTGTCAACTTCAACATCAGGACTTTCTACTTACAACTACTTCCTTCGATTCCAGAGACTCCTTTGACGACAATTCTATTCCCTATTCAATTACAGAAAACTCTTCATATTCACACTCAGTTTCAACATTTTCTTTACCAGATTCAGACCAAGGATTGGAATTTGGTCTGGTGGGCTCAATATGTTCAGTAAAAGCATTAAGTTCAGGCTTATCAACTGGACAATCCAACTTGTCGTCATCAAATTTTCGATATAGAATATCTACTGAACTGGCAAGTTCCGACCTTAATATTGGCAAAACCTCATGAAGATCTTTTACATTCTCGACCGACCGTGATGCAGCACGATACAACTGGTTTGTAATGCCAGGAAGACTTTCTGCACGGTGCATTCTGCTCCAGCCACCACCTTGACCAAGTGTCATCTCTGCCTTAGCCATACTCCGACTATTCTGCCTTGAACTCAACACCTCAGGATTTCCAGGTGCACTAGGATTATCACCAATCACTAAATATCCAACACTAACATTCATCATAGCACCGTTAGCCTTTCCTGACAATTTAAAACTCGTGGTCCATGTCCCTGAGCTCTTCTCCTCCTCTAATTCCTCCAAAGTCGGGGGCAGCAGCCTCGTGAGATCAATCCGATGCTTCCCCAAATCAAGTTCTGGCACACCATACACAGAAACATAGAGCAAAATTTGTTTCACCTCATACTTTGCTGAATGGTGTGGTCCACTCCTACGACCATAAACAGAGCATGTATGAGTCAATGGTGTGGTCCACTGCTGTTATCTGTCTGGTCCTCCTCTGACGTGAACGGCCAGTGCTCCACCTCCGGCGAGATCTGGTTGCACCACCGGAGCTGGCACCACATCCCGAAGACATGGGCATTATCCTTTGAAAGAAGAAAATACGTGGACAAGAAGAAGGGGCATAACGGTACGTGTTAGTCACATGATTGGGATTCCGTCTGGTTTTAACACCAAAACCAGATGTAATACCCTTTAGTGACGATTTTTTTTTTTTATACATAAATACCTCGGTTCGAGAGTTTTGATAATTTGGTATTCTTCTGTCAAAACGGCCGATAAATCGATACCATTTTGTGAAGTTATTCCTAAAAAATTTTAAAAAAATAAACATAGGAGTATTTTAGGAATTTTGACAAGATTTAACAGCAAATCTTAACGAAGTACCCTTAAGTGAAACGTTTGGAAACTTTGATACACTTTTGTGAAGTGTATAGTTCGATACCCTTTTGTGAAGTTATCCCTTTCTTTTCTAAAAGCCCAACATGAAATGAAGTTCTTATATTTATATTGGCTCCAATAAACACTTCCAGATCAGAACCCTGAATCAAACCTTGTTCTTGATCAACCACAGGGTTTAGAAGAAACAATGATGAACCTAAGGAATTATAATCAACCCATTAAGATCATATCTCAAATGAAGCAAAGGCTGTTGGAGTGTACTCGAATGCAAGAAGGCAGTTTTCCAGTCAGATATCTCGAAGTTCCTTTAATCTCTACCAGATTAAGTGCAGCAAATTGTTAAGCCTTGTTGGATAAAATTACTGGCAAGATCAATTCTTAGTTTTCAAAGAGATTGTCCTTTGCGGGTAGACTCCAACTGTTGGTCTCTATCCTCTATAGCATCCAGTTTACCGGACTGGTCTCTTTATCTTACCTACGAGGATCATCAAAACCATTGAACAAAAATTCAATCTCTTTTTATGGAATGGCAAAGATGAAGGTGCAGCAAAGCCCAAATTTGCTTGGGAATCCTTGTGTGTGCTGAAGAAAGGAGGATTGGGTTTAAAAAGAATTGAGGAATGGAACCATGCTTCGATTATGAGGAATATTTGGAGTATCTTTGCCAATGCTGGCTCTATTTGGGTCGCATGGGTAAAGGAAAATTTGTTAAGAGGAAGAAGTTTTTGGAAGATAGGAGATTCTCAGATTAGCATTTGGAGTTGGAGGAAAATTTTAAAGTTGAGGGAAAGTGCTAGAGATTGAATTTCTAAAGTCTGAAGTGGGTAATGGGCAGAATATCCAAATGTGGTTTGATAGATGGGATCCTGATGGTGCTCTTTTTGAGAAGTATGGGTTTCGTGTGATCTATGATGCCCATAGTAACCTTAAAGCCAAACTTTCGACTGTATTGAAGAATGGAGAATGGCGATGAAGGCCTGCACAATTAGATAATTTAGTAGATGTACAAGGGAAGCTTTCAGAGGGATAAGTTTGAAGTGAAGTCGTTCTATAAAGTGTTAACTAACCAAGATGGTCCTTCATTCTTTTGTATGAATGAGGTGATGTAATTTGAATTATCCTCCCTCAGATTGGGATGATATTGTGAGTCAAGGGAGAGAAAAAAAGGCAGGGAAAATCTCTACGGGCTGATATTTGTAGATTGGTCTTCAGTGCTTCAATATATAATATATGGAGGAATTGGAATGAGACTAGATATGGGAGCCATCCAAAAACAGAGGAACATGCTAGGGAGAATTTCTTGGGAATTCGAACAAGAATTTTGGGGAAAGGGAAGTTTAAGAGGACTCTTGAAAATGAAGCTCTTAGTCACAATTGGAATATCAGATTGGAAGTTTTGAAATAGTTTCTTGCTCTGCAGTGTTTCTGCAGGAATCTTGTAGTTTTGGTTTTCTCTAGATTGGTGTTTGTTTGATGATTTTTCTGTAGCCTATATGGTTCTGCAGAATTTTCTTGTTTAGGATGGTTGGTCTTCGGTTGTTGTGGTGATTCTACAGTGTATTTGCTTCTGCAGAATGTTAGTTGCTTCTGCAAAATGTTGTTATGATTCTGCAGAAGTTTTGTTAAAAAAAAATGTTAGTTGATACTGGTTTGTAGTATCACCGTGGTTCAGCTTATATGCTAAAGAGTTGTTTTTTGTGTTTGTTGTTATGGAATTCTTTCCTTCTCTTCTAAATCTCTTATCCACGCTCACGCTCAAGACGCCCACTCACCCAGTGCCACCCCCACAACAGCCAGTGCTCACGTCGACAACGCCCACGCCCACTGCCCAATGCCCATGTGGTTGACGACCAAGACAGCAAGCGCCACCCCCTCAACATCTTGTACAAGGAGTTTTCCTCATTTTGTCACCTCTCTTGTCTCCCTCTCAACCTAAAACCCTTTGGTCTCTCCTCTGATATCGTCTAGTGAGGAGGGAGGTGAGGTTCTCCTCCCTCCTTCCTCCTCATCCAGTTCTCTTCCAGGCTAGGTCTAGTGGTTTCTCTTCTTCTTTTTGGTCTTTTAGTTTTGGGTTTCTTTACTTTTTGGGAGTAGATCTGTGGTGGTTGGGTCATCTTCTGCCCACACGCGCCCCGCCCGAGGCCTCGCTGGCTTGTTCCGGTCTTAACCGTCGACATCGTTTCTGTGGATGGCCGTCGCGCCGGTGTGCGTGGCTGATGGGTTCTTTTGTTTCTTAGGTTGTAGATCTACGGTGTCTACGCACATGCCTCACTGGGGGACTCTCCGTCGTGTTCCGGCTCTTCCCCACCGTCGGCGCTGCTGCGGGTGGCCGCCACGCATCGTTTCGGCACGCGTAGCGGAGGGCGATTTTAAAGCTTGGGAGTTAGATCTACGGTGTTTGGGGCCTTTTCACCGCACATGTGCCGCTCCAATGGCTTCTACGGCAGATTACGCGTCTCTCCATTGTCGTCTCCAACGGTTTCCGCACCGCTCCAACGCCACCGTCACTGCAATTTATTTTCCCTGTAACTCTGGCTTTTCCTTTGAATTTTGGGTTTGCTTTTTATTTCCGCTTCAGTCGGATCGGGTTTGGGTTTTGGGATTGTGGGTTTTTTTTTTTTTTAGGGTTGTTCGGGTTTTCTTGTGGGTTTTGGGGGGTTTGTTGGGTTGTGACGCCTTCGGGGTAGGTTTGGATGTTTGATGGGGGCCTCATCTGTTTTTCGGGTTTTGGGTTTCATGTGGGTTTTGGGTGTTGTGGGTGCTTAGGTCCTTGTGGGTTTTTTGGGTTATGTTTTGTAGGCTAGCTGGGTTGTTCCTATGTATATTCCCTGTGTACTTAGTTGCGCCTTATGCTTTTTAATAAAACTTTTCTTACTTATTAAAAAAAAAAATTCTTATTCATCAAAAAATAAAAAATGAACTCATTAAGTGATAAAACATAGGAATTATGGAAGTTGAAACCGTGCTCTTTACCGAGCATTCATTGATCATATATAGAGTTTGATTACAGAGTTTAAGCTAAACACTAACTCTAGTCTAGCAACCGGTTTCTACCTCTAAATACATTCAAACTATAACACTTGGAATCTTTATCTAGTTATGAGACTATTGCATTAGGACTCTATAACATATCTCGGCTTTTGGATAGAATTAGAGAACTTCTTAGTAGAGTCCCGGTTGGACACCTCCACAGATTGAGCTGCACAAGACTCCTGCTGAGACTTTGAGTCTTGTGCGAGAGGTGTTCTAATACCCTCCCGCAAGCTCAACGGGGGAGATCGCACGTTGAGCTTGAAACAGAGTTGTTGAAACTTGGCCGAAACAAGTGGTTTTGTAAGGACATCGGCAAGCTGATCGGAGCTAGGAACAAACCGAACCACCAATGACTTATCAGCAACGCGATCTCGAACAAAGTGGAAATCAATTTCCACATGCTTGGTACGCGCATGGAATACCGGATTAACGGAAATGTAGGTGGCACCAATATTATCACACCAAAGAGTTGGGGGTGAGGAGGTCCGAACACCAAGTTCTTGAAGGAGTGCCTGGATCCATAAGAGTTCAGCTGTGGTGTTTGCAACAGCTTTATACTCGGCTTCTGTAGAGGACCAAGAGACAGTGGGTTGCTTGCGGGAGCTCCAAGATACCAAATTTGAACCAAGAAAAACACAATATGCACCGGTGGAATGACGATCGTCTGGACATCCAGCCCAATCAGCATCCGAGTAAGCTTGAAGAACATTGGAAGATGAGCGATGGAGAAGAAGCCCATGAGACAGTGTATACTGCAAGTATCTGAGAATTCTTTTAACGGCCTGCCAGTGTGGTTTAAGTGGTCGATGCATGAATTGGCACACGCGGTTTACAGCAAAGCTTAAGTCTGGTCTTGTGAGAGATAGATATTGTAGGGAGCCGACTGTACTGCGATAGAGAGACGGATCTTCCATTGGATCCCCTGAAAAGGCAGAGAGGACGGACGAGGAAGCCATTGGAGAAGTAATAGGCTTTGCTTCATGCATGTTTGTCTTCTTTAAAAGATCCATAATATAGCGCCGTTGAGAGAGAAGAAGACCTGAGTTCAGTTTGTGAACTTCAACACCAAGAAAATAGTGTAAATCACCCAAATCCTTAACTGCAAATTCAGCATTAAGGAGGTGAAGTAAGTCTGGGATGGCCGCTGGATCTGAGGCTGTGATGATGATGTCATCAACGTAAATGAGCAGGAAGACGGTGACTGACTGTGTTTTGTAGAGAAACAGAGACAAGTTGGCCTTGGGCCCGACAAAACCAAGTTGGATGAGCTTTGTACTTAACCTGGAAAACCAGGCTCGAGGCGCCTGTTTGAGGCCATATATAGCCTTGTGAAGCTTGCACACATGATGAGGAAAGTTAGGATTGGTAAATCCCGGTGGCTGAACCATATGAACTTCCTCGGACAAAAGACCATGAAGAAAAGCATTTTGTATATCGATCTGTTTCATTGACCAACCAGCAGAATATGCAAGGGACAGCACTGTTCGGATCGTTGTGGGCTTAACAACTGGACTATAAGTTTCTCCATAGTCCACACCTGCTTGTTGATGGAATCCTTTGGCTACCAGCCGAGCTTTGTGTCTCTCAATGGAACCATCGGCCTTCCTTTTCAGTTTGAACACCCATTTGCAACCTACTGGATTTTGGGAGCTATGTGGAGGTACAAGAGACCATGTCTGGGTATGTAGAAGAGCATTAAACTCAAGTTGCATTGCATTTCTCCATTCTGGAATACCTACAGCATTTGAGAAACAGGTCGGTTTCTGAGAGGCTGAGGCATGTTGTGTTAATAAACCCCGAGGAGCAGGGTATCGGACAGTGTCATCTGTGAGCTGTCGTGGCTGAACTATATTGTTCATAGACCTGGTATGCATGGGATGTACTCGGGCAGGAGGAGTTTCCTCATAGGAACTGGAACAAGAGCCGTGTGGTTCTGCAAAATTGGAAGAAGAGGAATCGGAAGAAGAAGGTGGTGATGCAGAAGGTTGTGGTGAAGATGGAGCGGGTGGAGGGACAAGAGAAGGAGGAAAATTAGGAGCTTGAACAGAAGTGAAGTAGGAGGAGTTGCAGAATCTTGAGAAGCATAAGGAAATCGGGATTCATGGAAGATGACATCCCGAGAGATGTAAACTCGGCCAGATTCTATGTGAAGGCATTTATAGCCTTTGTGATGTTGACTGTATCCAAGAAAAACGCATTCTGTGGAGCGTTGGGAGAATTTATGAGTGTTGTAGGGTCTGAGATTTGGAAAACACGCGCACCCAAAAACTTTAAGAAACTTGTAATCAGGGACTTGATGAAATAGTTTTTCAAAGGGGGATTGATTATTGAGCAATGGAGTTGGCATTCGGTTGATGAGATAACAGGAGGTAAGGCAAGCATCCTCCCAGAATTTTTGAGGGAGAGAACTCTCGGCCAGTAGAGCTAGAGTGGTGTCAATTAAGTGGCGATGCTTGCGTTCGGCACACCCTTGCTGTTGGTGTGTATGAGGGCAAGAGATACGATGTGTGATGCCTTGAGATTGAAAATAAGAGTGGAGGTTACGATATTCACCCCCCCAGTCCGATTGTACACTGATTATTTTTGTGTTTAATAGTCGTTCAACCATAACTTGAAATTTAAGGAAGACAGACATGACATCTGATTTGGCTTGTAGAGGAAAAACCCAAGTAAAACGACTAAAGGCATCAATGAAAGAAACATAAAACCGACTTCCGTTTATTGATAATGTTGGAGAAGGTCCCCATACATCGGAGTAAATTAATTGAAAAGGACTACAAATTGAAGTACTAGAAGAACTAAATGGCTGTTGATGACCCTTGGCTTGTGCACATGCAGAGCAGGGGGAGGAAGCCTTATTTGAAGAAACTGGAAGGTGGAACTTAGAAAGAACATGCTGAACTGTGCGAAAAGCAAGATGACCCAAGCGCTTGTGCCATGAAGCTGTAGACGTGCGTTCACCGACAAAGGCTTGTTTTATTGACGAAGAACTGGCTGACGGAAGAAGGGGATAGAGGCCATCTTTAGTTGGCCCTTGGTGGAGGATGGCCCTGGTTTGAATGTCCTTAATCAAGAAATAAGATGAGTGAAATTCAAAAAAGACAGAGTTGTCAAAGGCAAATTTTTGAACTGAAAGAAGATTTTTAGAGATGGATGGAACACGAAGGAGTTGGTTAAGAATAAATTTACGCCGAGAAAAGATGAATGATGCAGAACCAACATGAGAGATAGGCAAACCTGTTCCATCCCCTACTCGGATCTGATCCTGGCCGTGATATTCCTCACGAGACAGGTTGAGGTGCTGTAGCTCATTAGTGACATGATGTGTAGCACCGGTGTCCGGATACCAAACATCCTCTGCTGGCAATGCTGGTGTTGAGTAGTAGGCCTGTGGAGAAGGGAGTGGTTGCTGTTCTGGAATAGACTCCTGGCGATGGTAGCAACGAAAAGCAATGTGGCCAATTTTCCCCCAATTTGGCAGGTAGGACGGGAACCGGTAGCAGCATCAGGAGAAAAGTAGGATCCACGTCCACGGTTGTTGGGAGAATAGCCACGACCACAGTTGAAGGGTCTTCCTCCACGGCCACGATAGCCCCTGCCTCGAGGGGGGAAGGAGCGATTTGTAAAATTTGCAGCAGCCGGAGGAATATCAAGGGCAGAGGTCTGCTGGTCCAAACGCATCTCGTGGGCCAGTAGATGACCATAAAGTTCATCAATGGATAAGGGATCAACCCTGGTGGTGACAGAGGTCACAAATGGGTCATATTCAGAGCCAAGACCCTTGAGGAGAAAAGAAACACTCTCAAAGTCATTGAGAGGTTGTCCGGCGGCAGCGAGAGTGTCACTAAGAGTCTTGATGGTTTGGAAGTATTCTGTAATAGAGCTGCTACCTTTCTTTACTGTGGCAAGCTGAAAATATATTTGCATGACTCTAGCACGGGCTTGAGATGCAAACATGGAAAGCAGAGTGGACCAGAGAGCAGCCGAGGTGGCGCTCCCAACTGCATGAACCACGTAGGGTTCGGTTAATGTGGATATAAGGATGCTGAGTATCATCTGATCACGCTGGTTCCACGCAAGAAATTCTGGGTTGACAATTGTGGCAGGCGCTCCACCATCAGATGAAGGATTCGGAATCGTTTGAGGCGGAGGCTGAGATGACCCATCAAGAAAGCCGTAGGCGTCCTATCCTTTGATGTAGGCGAGAGTCTGAGTTTTCCATGCCATAAAGTTTCCTTTGGAGAGTTTGATATGAAGATTCGGATTCATGTTAGGTACGGTAAAGACAACCGGTTGCGGTTGGGGAGGTGGTAGATGAGGTTGAGTGGCTATGGAAGCCACCGAACTGGCAGAAGCACTGGATTCAGAATCGGAATGAGCCACAGCTCAAGACGTGTGTCTTTGAGATTGCTCTGATACCATGATAAAACATAGGAATTATGGAAGTTGAAACCGTGCTCTTTACCGAGCATTCATTGATCATATATAGAGTTTGATTACAGAGTTTAAGCTAAACACTAACTCTAGTCTAGCAACCGGTTTCTACCTCTAAATACATTCAAACTATAACACTTGGAATCTTTATCTAGTTATGAGACTATTGCATTAGGACTCTATAAGTAACATATCTCGGCTTTTGGATAGAATTAGAGAACTTCTTAGTAGAGTCCCGGTTGGACACCTCCACAGATTGAGCTGCACAAGACTCCTGCTGAGACTTTGAGTCTTGTGCGAGAGGTGTTCTAATATTAAGATCCATTAAACTATGGCCCCAAACTCACTCTGCCTAAATTCTCTTGTTTTGACAACCAGTCTTTTTCATTACAGGCATAAGAAACATCAAAGCAGGTAGCGACTGAAGGAGAATTCACTTCTCAACGTCATGCTACGTAGATTCTACTTAATAAAGGAAAAAATATCAAAGATCTCTGATGCAAATCAAGCAGCAAACTAATTTTATTCGTTAGATAAATAAATGCCCTCAAGTTATTCATCATAAATTTCATGGTTATTGAGATATTCTGAGTACTGTTCTTAATTTGAAAGGTCATCAACAAGGTCAGGCAGGTAGTAAGGACCTTTACCGAGAGAATTTGAAATGAAAGAAGGTAAAACACTTCCGAAGCAACATGATTGCCTTATTAGATTGCTTGAGGAGAGAACTCTACATACATTATGTTACATCTCCAAAGAAAGGTATCCATAAGCCAAGATACATATAAAGTTAGCCATGATAAAAAAAAAATAAATAAATAAATTTAAGAGACAAGAAGTGAAAATTAAGTAATGATATAAGAAAATTGACAATGGTGTAGCCATTGGCTGCATCCAGAAGAAGAAATGATTTAGTTTGAGGCACAACGATACCAGTAGGCATAAAAGCATGTGGTTTAAGACTTTGGGAGAGGATATGATGGCATGTCCTGTCACTATGGCCCAATACAGGACAAAGTGGCCGAAAAGGGATTAGGGGTGGGCGTCGGTTCGGTAGGCGGTTAAGTCGGTTAATTCGGTCGGTTAACCGACTTTTGTCGGAATGTAGTCGGTGAATTTATTTCGGTTAAGTCGGTCAAGCGGTTAATAGGTGGTCGGTTAAGTCGGTTAAGCGATTAATAAGCGGTCGGTTAAGTCGGTAAGGCGGTTAATAGGCGGTCGGTTAAGTCGGTTAAATCGGTTAACATTCGGTTAAAATGGGTAATGAAACAACGTCGTTTTGATTTTTTTAAAGGAAAAAAAAAAAAAAAAAAATGATCATACGTTTCGTTCTTACTAAAACAACGTCGTTTCGTTTTATGTTGGTTCGGTTAATCGGTCGGAATAGCATTCGGTTCGGTTCGGTTCGGTTACCGCTTAAAAGGCGGTTCGGCTCGGCTCGGCTACCGCTTAAAAGGTGGTTTGGTTCGGTTCGGCTGCCGATCCGGCTTTCGGAATAAAATTTTATACCGACTACCGAACCGAAATTAGTCGGTTAAAGTCGGTAGGCAGTCGATGGCGGTTCGGTTCGGTTCAGTAAGCGGTCGGTAGGCGGATAATTTGCCCACCCCTAAAAGGGATCATGGATTTCCTACTATAGACAGCTAAATGAAGTTCTTAAAAAAAAACATATAACAATGTGAACAGTGTAAACGTACAAAATAAGGTGTTAGTCATGTCCTTGTCTCCACAGTCTGAATCTAGTAGAAGTCCCAATTTTTATGTTGAAGTGCAAAAGCATACCACATTCGAACTTGATAGATTATTAATCAATTATCAACAAATTATAACATCCAAAACAGGGAAGAAAAAGTTTAGCAAGATACATGCCTTGTAAGCCACTATGTGTGCTACTGGAAGCCCTTGACTGCCAAACTGTGCAAAAAGGGAAAGGTCACCAATAAGATCCAAGACCTTATGGCGACAAGGTTCGTCAGGGAAACGCAGTGGGGGGTTCAACCAACCTTTGCTGGCACTGCAGAAGAAATTAGGATCAAGTATGTAATGAAGATTGGAGGTAAACTAATTTCTGAGGTTGCACGGCTGTGTAAAGCTTCTCATGTCCCTGTTTGAACCTAACAGTTTTCCTACACACTTAAGAGGAAAAAACTGCTGTCGTGTATATATGGATGAAGCATGTACCTACAAATAATGGCATTTTCTGGTGAGCCACCTTTTATGAGTCCAGCATTGCGCATTTTCTCCACCTGCAAGGCTTTTCCAATGTAAACCTATCATTAGCAACATAGATTCAACAATATAAGACTATCTTGAAAAAAAGTGGCCACACTTTGCTTCAGACATATCACTGAACATATCAAAGTAGTATATTTAGCTATGTTTTGCTGCCTTTACCCAATAGACTGCATAGCCTTGTTTTAAAAAAAAAAAAAAAATCTTATAAGTTGATAATACCAGAAGCACTTTGTTGATGTAATATTCTACACTTCTATCACATACTTGTGACAATATGTTGTCCGCTTCGTTAAATGGATATTTGAAGCTAACACGTGAACTAATATTTTTTTTTGATAAGTAAGAATTCATTAAAAAGCGCAGAGGGGCGCAACCCTGGTACACAGGGAGTATACAAAGGAGCCCCTAATTAGAGAACCGAAACGAACAAGAAAGTAAAAAATCAGCGTAGGACATACTACCCATGCCATTCGCCGACACCCAAAAAAACAACATATTAAGCATATTTTTACAAAGAGCCCCAGCCTGAACCTCCACATCCTCAAAAAGCCTAGAATTTCTCTCCCGCCACAAGCCCCACAAAACACAAAGAGGAACCTGTTTCCAAACACGGTGAACAGGAACCAACAAACTAGATTTGATTAAATCGTAATATGTTTCACTTATTTGATTCTTCCAATACAACATATAGAAATAGAGTCACAATTATATTACTTAAAAAGATTTGGATGTAGTTTGTAGAGATCCTAACTTGGACAAGAGAAAAAGGAATGCAGAAACAGTAGTCTGTTGAAAAAACAAACTCCATAAGCATGCATGCATATCATCTCATTCTCGAACAAATCACAAGTTATATTGAGCTTGGGCGTATGCAATGATATACATGTCATCATTGGCAACGAGAAAGGGCTCACTGCATTATGAGGCACAAGTTGAGGGAACTATGGCTTCTAAAACATATTATTAATAGATACCTCTTGCCAAATAACTCTGATTCATTTCCACCCTATAACATTAAGCAATTTCTCTGTTACAAGAATTCGCAATATGCAGGTAAACAGCTGTTTTTCTTTTCAAAATCACAATTAATATATGATCCTTTGCACTGTATAGAGTCATTCATATATAAATTATGAAAGACAATTATACATTTGGAGTTTATTATGCCACCTTGCTTTTCTAGACATAAATTCAGTACTTTTTTTCATAAGAGAGAACTTCTCTTTACATTGCTTCCAACCACACTGAAAGTAGCTCAGGTGTCAAATACAACCATTACTTCAATTACAATTAAAAAATAAAAAATCAGAAAGAAAAAGAGACCTCAATGTCACAGTTTTTTTTTTAACTGATTATAAAGTCACTTTCATGCTACTTCAAAAGCAAAATATCAAACTATGAGAGGAATCAGGAAATAATAAATCAAACCTCCTCATGAACGCAGAAGGTTCTTGATGAAGCTATCTGTTCAGAATAAAAATAATTGTCCAGGGAAACGGCAGAAAACCACTGGCAGCCAATAGCATGTACCTATAATACAACAAAAAAAAAAAAAAAAAGAGTGAGGTATTAGATACTCCTAGGAATTAAGACAACTCAACCTCATCTCTATTACTTGGAACACTGCTATTGAATACTTAAAATTGACATTCATAAATCTGTTCCGGGTCTTCTAAATCAACCCAATCACATTTCCACCATTCTTGAGTACCAAATCCCTTGCCAGGCATTGCAGCAACCTTACTAAATCTCAAGAAGAAAAACAAGTGGGTTCTCTCTAGTCTACGTTAAGTATTTTATTTGACAACTGATTATAAGAATCGCCAAGTTCTATAAGTGAAAAGCCTGTGACAACACTTTAAAGTGTATCATTTTATTTTGGTTCATTGATATCTCCAGGTTTTAAGCTTTCATTGTCTAACAAAATTCAACCTAGCTAAACAAGAATATAAGCTTATTATAACAATAACACGCAAGGGCACTTCACCAAAATTTGCTGATAGTTAGTCCTATTTCAAACTTAGAAATGCTGAATTCAACCATTAAGTGCTATTCAAGGTAAATTCCCAAAACTTGTATCAACCCAATCAACCTACAAATTTTTCCCATTGCACATGCAGAAAATGACAGGAATAATGCACTGATCATTGATAGCCATCCCATTTGTTTAATGTGTGGTCGCTGTACAATAGGGGTAACAAATAAAGAGATAAGAAGCTGTAATAAGATTCATATGTGCTAGAATCCAAAAGGAAAAATATGATAATAACACAAAGAAGCGGCAGCAAGCTTCTCAATTTTCAAATTCTGTGCTTCAGAAAACAGAAATTGACAGTCCAGCAAAAAGCATACCTGTGGAAAGTCAATCCCATAAGTTATGTGAATCTTTTGAGAAGGGAATGCAGCAACAAAAGAATCACTCCTCCACACATGCATTGGTTCATTCACATAAGGTGCCATTTTTTCACAACCATTGCCAAACTGATCTGTGGCCACCTTTAACCCAACTAGTTCTATCGCCTTTACCCATTCTTTTGCAGAGCCATCAAAGATCGGAACCTGTTTGGGCATTTATTGGCACTATGAGTCTTCCATTATCATGTTCAAGCATTACCAGTTGTTGGCCTTCATCCAAATACTTTTTTTTTTTTTTTTTTTTGATAAGTAATAGGAATTTCATTAAAAAAGCGTAAGGCGCCCCTTAGTACACAGGGAGTATACAAAGGAAGAACCCAGCTAGCCCATAATGCAAAACCCAAAAAAATCCTCAAAAACCCCAAAACCCAACAACACCCAAAACCCTCGGTGGCCTTCATCCAAATACTAAAAGTTCCTATTATAAAATCAAATACATGATTACATCAGTTCCAATATTTTATCATATTCAATGATTGATTTTCTCTCTCTCAACAACAAATTGATCCTCTGTAAATTGGGAAGCAGACACACACACACAAAGATTCCCTCTCTGCTTCATATGCAATCTGTCCATAATTTACACATTCTCTTAAAATTTATAAATTTTAACTGATTCTTCCACCAAAGAAAATACAGTTAAAAGCTGTTTCACCAAGTTTTATGAGAGAACTGGCTTCAACAAATGGAGAGAAATACATATGACAAATTTAAGAGCATGACATAATCTAATTACATCGAAACATCCTCTACAGAAACAGTTATTGACAATTTATGCCATAACAAAAACCACTTACTAGGAAACAGAGAATCCAACAACCAAACTTATCAGCCCTATTCACCAAATTCTAAACTCCAAAAGAATGGCAACACTTCCTGCTGTTCTTGGAAAAAAAATTGAGGGTCCATTTAATAAGATTTCAACAAAGACAGATAGATTTCAAGGAGAAAATTCGAAATGAAATCTAACGTCAAATTCAAAATTAGAGGGCACAAAAATTCAACAAGCCCCTAAATGCAAACTGATTGTACACACATATTCACAGTCTAATAATTCCAAATTCACATTTACCACCTACAAGATCCATAAGTGAGATTGAGAAAAATAAATAATCAAAAAAGAAACCAGGAATTTGTATCCTCCTCCAGAGCCGAATCCTAAAAGGCATAAGCTAGAGATAAAGCAAGCTTAAATTTGTACTTATTGAATCCATTGAAGAAATCTTAACAAAATCAAGGTACCAACCTCGACGGCGTGATCTTCAGGATCCGACTTCTGTATTTCAATCCTGCAATTATCAACACCGATGGCCTCCAATGCCGAGAGCAAGTGCTCAATGGTTCGAACTCTGAACCCATTCTTGCAGAGTGTGGTACAGAGAGGCGATTCTTCGGCAAAATTGACGGACGCTGGAATCAAATTGGACCGGAAATCGAAATACCTCCCTTTGCCGGCGAGCTCAGGCCATAGTTTCACAGTGGAAACCTCGCCGGAGTGCAGAGTCTTCCCAGTCCGCTCTATGCATCCAGCTAGGGTTTGCTGAAGCCTGCCAGTCTGTGATCAAATACACGTATATCACACACGGTAAAGATAAATGTGAAAATCAGAGTAAAACTGAGTTCCTGTTTGGTTGCTGAGAAAATATTGGAAAACTAGGGGATAAATTAAACTTTGAATTTTCAGTTTTATTTTTTATTTTTAATTACAGAATGACTTGAATTTTATAGTCTCTTTGGAGAGAGAGAGAGAGAGAGAGAGTACACGTTTCCAGGAGATGAGATTGGAGGACTTGAAGGCGTTGAAGACGAGAGTCATTGAGCGAAGGCTTCGTAGGCAGGAAATGGCTTTGGAGGCTGGGTGAGGGGAAGAAACTAGTCGTTTTGGGAATATAAGGAAAGGGAAATTTCGCGGCCGATCATGACATTTTGGCGGGAGTCGAGCAGAGAAGTTGGGAAAAAAATTGGCAAAAGAACATAACAGTACATAATAGTGGGTTGTTAATTTTAGAATTAGTAAAAAGTGATGATGTGATATAAAAAAAAGAATTTGTATAAAAAAGTAAAAAAATTTGTATTATAGTGAATTTTTTTATTTGAATAATAATAAAAAATTATTGATGTGATATAAAAAGTGATAATGTTTTGATGTTGATTGTTATTGAAAATTTGAAAAAGTGAAAAAAAAAAAAAAAAAAAAAAAAAAAAAAAAAAAGTATATCTATAGTAACAAGCACTACCCTGTAATGTACCGGCACTAAACAAACAAGCCCAATATTTCCTTCCTCACATGGGTCCTATCGTATGTGTCTTGTAATGTGTAAGTTTTTTTTTTTTTTTTTTTTTTTTGGAACAAATAAGCTCATGACTCCTTGCATTAATAACCAACAGGCCCGAGGGCACATTACAATAACTAGAAGTACAAACGCACACTACCCACTAAGCCAAAAAAATTTGACTTTGGTGTCGCCTACAAATAAGCAAATATTACAAGATCAGGCATTTGAGACATTCTCTACAATTAAGCACCATTCCTAAATATGAGAATGCTGATCCGGGCAAAACAAGCCCTAAAACAGACCAGTAATATATGAAAACCCATAGACACACTTAAAGAATAAATAAATAAATAAAAACAATACAAGGAGCACTACAACAAACAAATACACAACAAAAACATCAAACAAGCCGTCGTATGAAAATCCTCCCCAGTCCCAGCGCGTTTTGTACACAAACACCACCCCAGTGACAACCGACCGCCGGAAACCATCCCCACCACCGACCAAGACCAAGAAAATAAGCATATGACCCACACGTGCAGAAACAGAGAAGGAGAACCTTGGCACATGCAGGTCACGCGCCGACCACCGGAAACCCACATAGTCGTGGTTAAAGGTTGTAGGACCGAAGAGCGACGGCGAACTCCACTGAGAGGCGCGTGTCCCAAAAGGCCCGGCGGATGGGCACAAATCTAGCGACGAAAATGATTTGAAGCACGGCCAGAAAATCTCTCCCCAAATGAACTTCTCTTGCTTGCCATTCTTGCTAGAAAAACACAACCAAAACACAAAACAAAAACATTCTTTATTGGTTCTACAAACCAGAGAGGACAACCACTCCAAAACCCTAAAGGTTAGAAGACAAAACACCCATGGATCTAACCATGGGGAAAAACAAAAGACCTTCTAGAAGGTCATAAAAAACATCGTGGGGAGAAGAGAGGCGTGAAACCTCCCTTCCCCCACGCCACAAAGACTCTTTGTACGCTCTCTCTCTCTCTATAAACTATTGGGAGTTTCTCTCGATAAGTTATCCTTCTTTCTTTTCTTTTCTTTTTTTAAAAAAAGATATTTTTCATACATCTACATACAATCAAGTTTCAAATCCATCATTGAATTTGTGTAGCCTAATGTGGGTCCCATAAATCTAAATGTAAATTTAAAAATGAAATGTACAAGAGATATATATAAAATGTAAAAATATCACATCTTTTTAGAAAATATGTCACCATTTCATAAGATAGTGATACATCATTTGGGAACTACTTTTGAAAAGTAAAGCATTTTTCATTCTAAATACTCATTAACTAACTCACTTTTATATTACTATGATGATGAAGCAGTGTATATCAATTCTAAAAAAATAATAATAATAAAAAGTGATCTAAGAGTTGATGAGCACTATCACATCAGTCCATTAGTATAAAAGTGAGACAAAAAATATGTAGCATTACTCAAATCAAAATATGTGAAAACTATAAATAAATAGTTTTAAATACTTAACTTCTATTATACTCTCATACTAATCAACTTATGTGGAATGAGAATTAAACATGTATCATTACTCGACAGGAAGGGAGGAGAGTGTGCATTTTTGCGTCTGAAATTTTGAATTTATTTTGTCAAAAGGACTTAAAAATTAAATAAATAAGATATATGATATGATCATGGAAGTATACTTTCTTTGCTATACTCTTTCAAACCCAAACTGTTCGTTTCAATGCACAGCCTCTGCACCCTATAATTGAGGTCCTGTAATTTTCCTTTGAGATGAAGCATGCAATTCCTTCAATATAGGCCGTTGATTGAGCCATACACACATTTTTTGAAAAACGGAAATATAAAAAGCCAAAAGAAGTTTAAGGAGTGGTCCATCGCGGTCATCTATTTAAATGAACGATTTGGATTAAACAGCATAAGCACTAAAAATGCAAAAAAAAAAAAAAAAAAAAAAAAAAAGGAGTGACCGGATCACCCCTTATGTGGTTGGGTGTCCAACCCTCTCAAAGGGGTGCTTCAAGTAGACCGACCACCCTCTCGGCCATAAGAAAGTGGTTTTGGGGGTGGTTGGCCACCCAAAATGGAGAAGAAAAAAAAGGCTTTAAAAGGTGGCCAAACATATCCAACCCAAAGCCTAATATCCAAATTGCATAGAGGCCCACTCACATAAAGAGTTGAAAAAGTTAGTAACCTCCTACCTACAGACGTGACTGCCTTTATGCTGTTGAGAGTCGTCTGGCCCACGATGGTGTTGTAAGCCGAGGGGCTATCAATAACGAAGAAAATAGACATCGTCATTACCTGTTGCGAGGGATTGAACGGTAATGTAATGGACCCCATAGGGTATACTCATTCTCATGAGAACCCCACCAACAGAGAGTTTACTGTTTGCAACTTGTCTCTCCCTAGTTTCGTTTGATCGTACACTGCCAAGTAGAGTATGTTTGCGTTGTTGCCGATGTCTACCAAGATCTTTCTTACCACACAGTTGGCGATAGTTAGCACCACCACCAAGGGTCATTGTGAGGATTTGAGACCCCTTCTTCATCATCTTCTGTGAATGCTATTGGAGGTGTTAAGATAGCAGTCAACCCTGCCTTGCATGACACTGAAAATCGTGTCTTGCATGATTCTGCAAATCGTGCCTTACATGATTCTGCAAATCATTCCTTGCGCAATTCTGCAAATCATGCCCTGAATGACACTCCAGCACAATCCCAATAATTGTGCGATCAGGACAAATTGATCCCAATCATGGCTTTGTGCTTATTCGGATCCCAAGTATCACGGCCTTATGATATACCAAGGCTCTGCAATCATCTTACCAAAGCTACAATACCCGCATAATCTCCAGCGACTATATTTTTCCTTCTATGGTTATATTTTTCCTTATACAACATGTTTACATTATTATGGTTTTACTTTCCTTTGCTACTCTGTATTCTTTCCTTTTAGTTCCTTGTTTAGCTATATAGGAACACTCCCAATTGCTCTGGGGGTGGTATGACCACCCCTGGCCCTCCACAGTGGCTGGCCGACCACCCATTGGGTGGTCAACCAATTTTTTTTTGTTTTTTTTTTTTTATAAAAAAATAAAAAATAAAAAGATTTGAAAGAACATAAAAAATGAGTTTTTTTTTTTTTTTTGGAAAATGTAGTCTTTACCCCCAAGGAATAGCTATTTCATGGAATAAATTCATACCAAACTAAAGAATGGAGTAGCCATTCCATTATAGGGGCGAATCAAATGGGGCTTTAGTCTATTCCTCTCATAGAGGAATATGTATTCCTCTTCGTAAGGAAATATGTATTCTAAGAAATAGACCTATACCAAACAAAAAGTAATAATTATTGTATTTTATAGGTATTTTCTATGAACCAAATGAAGCGGAATGGTTCTGTTAGGGAGAATATCGCTATCCTCGGGTACTGGGCCCAACTCGGTCAAACGGGCCCATGGGGGTCCACCCCGACCGGGCCAAACCAGTCGAGAAAATCACTTGTCACACCTTCAAGTACTAAAAGCCCGTCAAGATCATTTGGGCCCATCTGGTTCACTCGACCCGGGTAGCCGACCCGGGTGCCTAGTGACACCTACGCCCGCGTATATCTCAGGATGACCAGGGATCAAAGGAGCACGACGCACGATACAAATCTAGATCGTGCGCCCGAAGCTTCACCAATGACATGTCACCCCTAAAGGATCATGCGCCCGAGAATAGGTGATCGTGGACCCGAAATATCCGTGCGCTCGAAGCCACATATTCTTCAACTACCGATTCCTGAATGAACAGGGAACTATTTTAACTGCTCCTTAGTCCCTATAAATACCAGGATCTTCAGAGGTTGAGGTACACTCTTGATCTCCTTAACATTACTTTGAGCATTTATTCTCAAACAATTCACTTACTTAAGCATCAGAGCAGGATTGTCGGCACCCCCCGACGTAGCTTTTGCTTGCAGGTTTTGAAGGAGCACCTCGGCGAATTACTAATCGACACGTCACCTACCGGAATCTATGTTAACAGATTGGCGCCGTCTGTGGGAACCAACTTGTGTCGTTTTTCTACTAAAAATCCACGATGGTGAACACTAGATCATAAGCGAATAGAGTGCCCCCGGATGACCGAAATGCTCGAGAGGAAGGAAACTCCAACGATCCCCAACTCACTCGCCTGAATGAGAGAATGGAACAGATGGCCAAAAGTATTGAGGATTTGGAAAATATGAATGCCATCCTCCAGGCTCGAGTCCCGGAACTCCATCGGACAGTCACTGATCCCGAAAACGGAGAGGTCCGCGATAGTCATATCGACGAACGTCGGGAGGAAGAAAGACATGAAGGCAGCCGGGTTAAAGGGTCTGAGGAAAGAAATGACTGTAAGGAAGAGATCCCCGAAAATCTTCTCCCTACTCAAACCGAGGCTGAACGGGCGGTGCAAGGTATGATCGCTCGGTTGGAACAAAGATGCAACGTTCTAACCATGGCTATCCAGCGAAACGACAAGGGAAAAGCTTCCCTAGTCGAAAATCTTTTACAGAAGACTACCTATCCATTCACCGAGGATGTGGCCAACATCCGTCTTCCCGAGAAGTTCAAAATCCCGGAGATACCGTTTTACACAAGCCTTGAAGATCCCGTGGAGCACTTGGATAATTTCCGTGCCCATATGGACCTCCACCGAACGCCCGAGATGGTAGCATGTTGAGCCTTCCCTCTTACCCTCTCGAGTAATGCCTACGATTGGTTCAGGAAACTTCCGCCAAACTCCATTCGCCACTTCGACAGCCTCGGAAGGATGTTCCTAACACAGTTCATGGCCGGGAGAGTCAGAAGGAAGCCGTACGGATCCTTGATGTCATTGCACTAGGGACCCGAGGAGTCTCTTAAAGACTTCTTCATGAGATTCAACCAGGCACGGCTCGAAGCTGAGACGACGACCGACGATTTCATATACGGAGCCCTCTTCCAGGGAATCCGAAAAGATGGGGCTTTCATGGCTGATATAGCCCGAAAGCCTCATCAGAATCTAGACAACTTCATGAGTAAGGTTGAGAAGTACATCAACCAGGAGGAAACACTCCGAGCCCTATTGGGATCCGAGCATACTCACCCATCCACTTCCGAGCTTCAAAAGAAGAAAAATGATCCTCGGAAAGAAGAACGTAGGCGTGTTCTAGAAGGAAAGGAGGCCAAACCAAAGCGAGACAGGGAATCACTCCAAGATCACAATTGGACTCCCCTCAGCGCTCCCATCATGGATGTTCTCATGAAGATAAAGCGAGACCTTAGGTACCGGAAACCCAGGCCAGTACTTGTGAACCTAAATTTACCGTATGCAGACCAGTACTGTGCTTTCCACGATACCACCGGGCACCGTACCGAAGCTTGCATTACCCTGATAATCCTGATAGAACACTTCATAGAAAATGGAAAGCTTGTCCGATTCCTTGCAAATCAAAGGATTCTACCGAACCCAGAGCATGACAACCGCCCCCGGGAAGATCACAATCGGTTCCACCTGAATCAAAACAATCCTCGGAATGACCGAGAAAGGGCCAGAGAACCAGAGCGCAGGCCAGATCCTCGGGATGCACGAGAAAGAAGCAGGAGTCACGCCCGACTAGCACTGCAGGAAAACCTTCCTGAGATACACACAATTTATAGGGGTTTCGGAGGAGAAGGAAAGTCTAGCTCAGCTCGGAAGGCATATGCAAGGCAAATGAAGGACTTCGAAGTATACTCAGTACAAAAACCTCCAAAATCCCGAAAACGAGAGACTCAGGTGATCGGGTTCTCGGACGATGATTATGCAGGGGTATCTCTTCCACATACCGACGCTTTTTTTTTTAGCTTAGCCATTGCCAACCACAAGATACATCGCATCCTGATTGACACTGGAAGCTCGGCTGACATCCTTTATAGGTCAGCTTTTGAGCTCATGAAGATTGATCGAAGAAAAGTGGTTCCGGCTAGGCATTCTCTAGTGGGATTCACAGGAGAACAGGTGCTCCCCCTCGGGTCGATCGAGCTCCCGGTCATGGCAGGAGTATACCCGAGGCAAAGGACTATAATGGTCCGGTTCCTGATAATAGATCGACCTTCGGCTTACAACGCCATCCTCGGAAGAACGACTCTTAATGATCTCAAAGCTGTAACGTCAACCCCCCACCTGAGCATGAAATTCCCCACTGGGGAAAGGGTCAGCGTTGAGAAGGGAAATCAACGAATGGCCTGAGAATGCTATAACACGAGCTTGAAAAAGCTCCCTAAAGCTATGAGTCTCAGAGAAAAGACCAAGAAAGACGGGAAATGTCAATCACAGTTGGGGGAGCCGGTCGAAGAATTGGAAGATTTTGAACTCGGTGACCCAAAGAAAAATATCCGGGTAAGCTCGCAACTTTCCACTGAAATAAAATAAAATAAAATAAAAAACGCTGGTAGCATTCTTGAGACAAAATGAAGACTTTTTTGCATGGAGCCACGAGGATATGCCGGGAATACCTCAATCTGTGATAGTCCACAAGCTAATGGTCGACCCGAGCCATCGACCGGTCAAACAGCTAAGACGAAGTTTTGCTCTGGAACGGAATCAGTTTGTGGCCGAAGAGGTGCATAAGCTCCCACAGGCCGGGTTTATCCGAGAAGTGGATTATCCCGAGTGGTTGGACAATGTGGTTTTAGTAAAAAAAAAACCATCGGGAAGTGGAGAATGTGCATCGATTTCACCGACCTCAACAAAGCTTGTCCCAAGGATAGTTTCCCCTTGCCTCAAATTGATCTGCTGGTAGACTCTACATCCGGGCATGAACTCCTCACGTTCATGGACGCCTTCTTGGGGTACAACCAGATACACATGGACGAAATCGACCAAGAAAAAACATCCTTCATCACCGACCGAGGCCTATACTACTACAAGATGATGCCATTCGGTCTAAAAAATGTTGGAGCCACATACCAGAGGCTGGTCAACAAAATGTTCCGAGATCAGATCGGACGAAACGTTAAAGTTTATGTTGACGACATGCTTGTCAAGAGCATCCGAGCCGCTGGCCATATAGCAGATCTGAGGGAGACTTTCAAGACATTAAGGATTCACAAGATGAAGCTCAATCCAGCTAAGTGCGCTTTCGGTGTCTCTTCCAGGAAATTCTTGGGATTTATGGTCTCGTAGAGGGGAATCAAGGCAAATCCCGATAAGGTGAGTGTTGTCCTAGGCATGCAATCGCCTCAAAACACCAAGCAACTGAAGCAGCTTACTGGGAGAATAGCGGCCTTAAACCGATTCATCTCTCGATCCACAGACAAATGTCTCCCATTTTTCAAGATTTGAAGAAAGCATTCGAATGGAATAGCGAGTGCGAGGAAGCCTTCGTGAAGCTAAAAGAATATCTGACCAATCTGCCACTCTTGAGCCGCCCGGATGAAGGGGAAATACTATATCTCTACCTAGCAGTATCTCCCTCGGCTGTCAGCTAGGATTTGGTCCCCGAGGACTCAGGTATCCAAAAACCGATGTATTTTACTAGCAAAGCACTCCATGGAGCCGAGGAGAGGTACCCCCGAATTGAAAAATTAGCCTTCGCCTTAATTGTCTCAACACGAAGACTAAGGCCGTACTTTCAAGCACATGCCATACGGGTGTTGACCGAGTATCCAATGAAGAAGATATTGCAAAAACCAAACCTCTCTGGCAGGTTGGTGAACTGGTTGGTAGAGCTGGGGTAATTCGACATAGAATTCCATCCACAAACATCCATCAAGGGCCAGGTTCTTGCTGACTTTCTTTTGGAATTCAGTAATACACCCGAGAGCGAAGAGTTGCCCAATAAGGAGACATGGATAGCATATGTAGACGGTTCCTCAGCTAATCGAAAAAGCTGAGTCGGTGTCGCTCTTGCAAGCCTAGATGGAGAAAAATTCCAATATGCAATCAAGTTGGACTTTGTTACCACCAACAATGAGGCGGAATTTGAGGCCGTGTTGGCCGGGCTCTCTATAGCCCGAGAGATGGGAGAAAGAAAAATAGAAATCAGGAGTGATTCTCAGGTGGTAGTAAGCCATATTCAGGGGCTGTCCGAGGCTTAAGGTGAAAAAATGATCTGGTATCTCAACAAGGTACATGAATATCAATCTAATTTTGACAGGACCACTTTGACAAAAATTCCTCGGGAGGATAATGTCCAGGCCGACGCCCTCTCCAAAATGGGCTCTGGAACTGGGCCCATCATCAAAACTTCTGCCTACGAAGTGGTGGTGCAGACCGAACCTTCAATCATCCCGAAGTTAGATATGATGGAAGTGGAAGAAAGATCAACCGATCTCAAGTGGGCCACTGACGTTGTTCAGTACCTCCGAAATGGATCCTTACCTGAGAACAAGCTGCTGTCTCGTAAGGTAAAAATGCACTCAGCCCGATACGTGTTTATTGGAGGAGTGCTTTACCGAAGAGGATATACCGAGCCACTTCTCAAGTGTCTCACGAACTCGGAGGCAGAATATGTGCTCAAGAAGATACATGAAGGGGTCTACATGAATCATTCGGGCTCTCGGATGCTGTTGCACAAGGCAATGAGAGCGGGGTATTACTGGCCAACAATGAACAAAGACTCAGTCAGGGTGGTTCAGCAATGCGACAAGTGTCAAAGATTTGCTCGGGTGATGAAGAATCCCCTTGAAAAACTTAGCCCGATCACCTCGCCCTGGCCATTCGCGAAATGGGGGGTGGACATAGTCGGGCCCATGCCACCGGGAAAAGGAAGGTGGAAATTCCTTCTTGTTGCAGTGGACTATTTCACCAAGTGGGCCGAGGCTGAAGCCTTCGCAACCATCACCATCGACAATGTAACCAAATTCCTTTGGAGCTCGATCATATGTCGTTTCGACATCCCACTTGCCTTTGTTACTGACAACGAAAAGCAGTTCGACTGCGGACCGTTCCGCAAATGGTGTGCCAAAACTTCGGATTAGAAATTATTATTCCACTCTGGTTCACCCACCGGCAAATGGGCAAGTAGAAGCCATAAACAAAACACTGAAGAAGAAGCTTGGCAGGAAAAATGGAGCTTGGACCGAGTATGTCCCGGAGGTACTATGGGCCTATTGCACCACAACACACACTCCCACTGGTACTACTCCATTCTCTTTAACATACGGTTCCGAGGCGGTCATCCCTGTAGAAGTCGGAGCACCAAGCTTTCGGGTATCACATTACAATCCGGGACTTAATGACAATGGAATGAAGCTCAATCTGGACTTGTTACAAGAAAGAAGAGATGAAGCACAGGTCACATGGGCAGCATACCAGGACCGAGCCACCCATTACTTCAATAAGACAGTGAACCCATGGAAGTTCCAACTCGAAGATTAGGTCTTGAGGAAAGTAAGCTCGATTACTAAAGATCCAACTGAAGGAAAACTCGCACCCCAATGGGAAGGCCCCTACAAAGTAATACGATGTCACGACAAAAGGGCATATCATCTGATCGATACAACCGGTAGGGAACTACCGAGAGCATGAAATGCCGAGCATTTGAAGAAGTACTTTATGTGAATCACATGTAACCAATTATGCTTTCAGTAAATTCAATTGCTTTGGAATTTGTATAGCTCAAATTTTATCCGGCTTTTTTCCCAGATCAAATCAAACCAGATCAAATCAAAGTGTTGTTTCCACTGAGTTTGAAACACAACCCGCTCGGAACACACGCACCGATCATGTTCCTTGGTAATGACTCATACAAATTTCCAAATTTGTCTAAATCCTTGGGTGGGTGACTCAGTTCAAATCAAACCAGATCAAATCAAAGTGTTGTTTCCACTCGGTTTGAACCACAACCGGCTCGAAACACACGCACCGGTCATGTTCCTCAGTAATGACTCATACAAATTTTCAAATTTGTCTAAGTCATTAGGGGGTGACTCGGTTCAAATCAAACCAGCTCAAATCTAAGTGTTGTTTCCACTCGGTTTGAAACACAACCGACTCGAAGCACACACCAGTCATGTTTCCCGATAATCAAATCAACTGGAATCAAATATTGAACCCGGAAGAAAATAACCGAGACAAACTAAAATTTGCCTAAGTTATTTGGGGGTAACTTGGTAGCACAAGTAGCAGTTCAACACTTTCAAATTAAACAGTAATTTTAATTACAAAATAGTAATTCTGGGTACAAGTTAACTCAGTTGTAAATTCTCAATTCAAAATACAACTGGGTAAAAAAAAAATTACAAGTTTGGGCTCCCTGCAGAGTCTGATGTGTGTTTTAATGAGTACTCGCAAGCGTACGAATCGTTTGCAATATAGTGTGCGCAAGTGCGAGGTCGAATCCACAGGGAAATGGTCAAATATTGGTGTCTTGTTTAATCAACTTAATTTTAACCTAGTTCCAAAGGTTTGAGGATTGATTCAAGAGTAAAAGACTAAACAAAAGAGATGAAATGAAATGTGCAAATTAAAAGGAACTAAGGCTAAGGAATCCACCAAACCAAATCCAACAACTCACACTTCTTGGTTTCTACTTGAACACCCAAAGAACATTAAGCTTAGGGTGTCATTCAAGTTTCTTAACCACATACTCTAGAACCATAAATGAATCCAACTCAAAGATAAATCACAAAGAGTACCCATTTGAAATCAAATCATCCAATGTATCCATTCAATGAACAAATCACAATGGATATCATCATTCAAACCGATAAAACAATGTATCCATCGGTTGAAACACATTAAATGTCCTATATCTACCAACAACCACATTCATTGCAAAAGATAAAGCATTTAAATGAATGGAACTTGAATAACAAATATGATTAAATTATGGCTAGAAACCCATGTAAAATGACTCCTCTAACCCCCTCTAGGGTTCCTCTATTGCTAGAGACAACCAAGGTCACGAAACCAGCGTGTTCTGCTGCGAAAATCAGAGGGAGAACTGTTTTTTGTCATGGAGAAGCTCCTGATTGGGTGTTCTGGCGCGCTTCTGCAAAAGTAAGTTCTGAGAAATTTCGATCGATCGACTTCGGGCAAAATTCGATCGATCGAGTTCTTCAGAACTTCCGAATTTTCCAAGCAATTCCACATGAATTTTGTCATTCCTCACTTATTGACCTACAAAACATAAAAACACAAAAACTAACCAAAGCATCAGAAAATAACAAGGCTAAAGGTCTAACTAATGTCAAGGGGTCCAAATACACAATATTTGGCATTCATCAAATGCCCCCAAACTTACATTTTGCTAGTCCCTTAGCAAAAACAAAATCAAAGCATGAAACATAAATCCTCTTTCGTGGGAGAAACGATTGCATTTAGCATATTCAACAAGCCTTTTAAACCCCTAGGACTCCGTAGTGGACGAGTGAAGTCTCGTGAGGGTTTGGCAGAAATGATACCCACAAACATTGAAGTACTGAATTATCAATTGAGCAAAAATCATCATTCAAACACATGGTTCACACATCATGAGTATATTTAACAAAATGAATATCATATTATCATGTTATCAAAAATTGATCAACTCATAGATGGAAAATTGAGACAACACATGTTCAAAAGTGTAAGGTGTGAATACCATAGAGTCATGGGGTTTCGATTTTCCTCAAAGCACATATATCTAAAAATTCGCAGGACTTCCATCAAATAACCAAGGCTTATCTTTCATTTATTATTATTTTTGTGTTGGCTGTGCAATGCTAGACTCCATTAAGCTTTCTAATTGACCCATGTAACGAGTGTTGGGCCAGTGACTCCCAAACCAGATGGCTTTAGGGCACTAGATGTAAAAACACCCTTAAGGGCTTAATTACTCAAGTCAAAAAGGCTACGAAGTCAAACTAGTCAAACAAACATCCAAGCTGAAATTCTCATCTTTTTACGCGAACACCCAATGCTTAATGAGGCAAGGGGCCCGGTTACTCAATGAGAAGTCAAATTGGTGATATTATTCTAAGCAATTTTTTTTTTTTTTTTTTTTTTTTTTTTTTTTTTTTTTTTTTTTTTAACAATAAACCAAGGTTTCATCAACAAGTCATCCTACAAATCTCAAGACACATGATTTTTAATTCAAATCTCATACCCCACAGAAACAATGCTAATGTGCTAGTGATAAACAATTTAAACATGTCAAGTCTCTCTAATCCAAAGATGAGTCAAAAGATCTCAGATTTTAATGATATGCAAAATTCAACATGTTAAACCAACCAATGAGATGCAAACCATAGTAAGATGTAACCATGCTCAACTAACAATAAGGTATATATATTAACAAGTATTAACAAAGCAAACATAAAATGAAAACAGACAGAAATGTCTACCCCACCCCCAAACTAGTATGACACATTGTCCCCAATGTGGCTAGAGATACAATACCGAAATGGTGATGCAAGCTGGGCACACTGTTAGAGAAGCGCTCCCCCAAACTTGAACGGCAGACACTGTCCTGAAAATCACAACTAAAACACAAGAAATAAAATCAAATGATAAGGAAAAATGATGAGGGTTGCCTCCCACAAGCGCTAAGTTTTCAGTCTTCAGCCAGACTTTCCATCCTGACGACAATCACTCCGATCCTCTAAAAGGGTCGTCTCAACCTCCGAGCTCTGTAACTCCAAAAATGGCTTCAGTCGTTGCCCGTTCACTTTGAACGTGCTGCCATTTTTTGGATCCTCAATCTCAATAGCCCCATAAGAAAACACTGATCGAACTATGAAAGGGCCTATCCATCGAGATCGGAGCTTCCCTGGAAACAGATGCAGACATGAATTGTAAAGGACTTTCTGACCGGGCTTAAAGAATCGCCTCAATATGTTCTAGTCGTGAACCTTCTTCATCAGTGCTTTGTATATCCTAGCACAATCATAAGCATCGTTCCTCAGCTCTTCCAATTCATTGAGTTGGAGCTTCCTCTGTGTTCCAGCCTTTGTGAGATCGAAATTCAGCTGCTTAATGGCCCAGTAGGCTCTGTGCTCCAACTCCACAGGCATGTGGCATGCTTTCCCGTACACGATACGGTAAGGTAACATGCCAATCGGCGTCTTGAAAGCTGTCCGGTACGCCCATAATGCATCGTTCAACCAGAGAGACCAATCTTTCCTTGACGGATTCACCGTCTTCTCTAAAATCCTTTTGATCTCTCTGTTTGAAACCTCCACTTGTCCACTCGTCTGAGGGTGATAGGGAGTGGCAACCTTGTGCGTGATGCAATATTTCTTCATCAGCTGCTCGAAGACCCGGTTGCAGAAATGCTTTCCACCATCACTAATAATTGCTCGAGGAGTACCAAAACGAGCAAATATAGTGTCTTTTAAAAACTGAACCACAACTCTGTGGTCATTGGTCTTGCAGGCAACCGCCTCCACCCATTTGGACACGTAGTCCACTACAACCAGAATGTACAGATAACCGAAGGAGAGTGGGAAAGGTCCCATGAAATCGATGCCCCACACATCAAAGATCTCAACAATAAGAATGGAGTTGAGGGGCATCATATTTCGGCGTGAAATACTCCCTAGCTTCTGACAGCGCTCGCATGAAACACAATAAGTGTGAGCGTCTTGAAAGATGGTAGGCCAGTAAAAACCACACTGCAAAATCTTTGCAGCGGTCTTCTTTGCACTGAAGTGGCCTCCACAGGCATGATCATGACAGAAGGAGATGACATTGGATTGGTCGGGCTCGGGAATGCATCTCATAATGATCTGATCGGGACAATACTTGAACAAGTAAGGATCGTCTTAGAAAAAATTCTTCACCACGGACATGAATTTGGACTTATCTTGCCGCCCCCAATGCAAAGGCATTTGACCGGTGACAAGATAGTTCACTATGTCAGCAAACCATGGTGAGTGAGCATGAGCAATATGCATCAACTGCTCATCGGGGAAGGTCTCAAAAATGGGGACGGCTTCTTCCGTGAAATCCACGGTAATCCTCGAGAGATGATCAGCCACCACATTTTCGAAACCCTTATTGTCCCGAATCTCAATGTCGAACTCTTGTAAGAGCAAAATCCACCGGATGAGACGAGATTTAGCATCCTTTTTGGAGAAAAGGTACTTCAATGCCACGTGATCCGAGTAGATGATGACTTTTGATCCTAGTAGGTAGGATCGAAACTTATCCAGAGCAAATACGACTGCCAACAGCTCCTTCTCAGTGGTCAAATAATTCAGTTGGGCATCGTTCAGAGTTCGACTTGCATAATAAATGACGTGGGGGAAGTTTGTCAATGCGCTGCCCCAACACAGCTCCAACGGCGTAATCGGACGCGTCACACATGATCTCGAAAGGTGTACCCCAGCTCGGGGGCCGAATGATGGGTGTGGACGTCAGAATTGCCTTCAAGGCCCCAAATGTCTTCTCGCAGTCCTCGTCAAAAATGAAAGGGGCCTCCTTCACCAACAGTTTGCACAAGGGCCGGGCTATCTTGCTGAAGTCCTGGATGAATTGCCGATAAAATCCTGCATGGCCCAGAAAAGAACGAACCTCTTTCACCGTCCGTGGGGGCGAAAGGTTGGATATCAGATCTACCTTCGACTTGTCTACCTCAATCCCCCGACGAGAGATGACGTGCTCGAGCACAATTCCTTGCTGTACCATAAAATGGCACTTCTCCCAATTGAGCACCAGGTTCTTCTCTTTACACCTCACCAAGACTAACATGAGGTGGTGCAAACACTCCTCAAAAGATGTCTTAAAAACTGAGAAGTCGTCCATAAATACCTCTAGGAAACGCTCCACCATGTCAGAAAAGATGCTGATCATGCACCGATGAAAAGTAGCGGGTGCATTGCATAAGCCAATGGGCATGCGTCGGTAGGCGAACGTCCCGAATGGACAAGTGAAGGTCGTCTTCTCTTGGTCTTCAGGGTCCATAGGGACCTGGTTATATCAAGAATAACCATCCAAAAAATAGTAATACTCGTGCCCAGCCAACCGCTCCACCATTTGATCAATGAACGGAAGAGGAAAGTGATCTTTCCTGGTGGCGGTGTTCAGCTTGCGGTAGTCGATGCAGACTCTCCATCCAGATTGTACTCGAGTTGGGACCAACTCGCCTTCCTTGTTCTGCACGACCGTTACTCCAGCTCGCTTGGGCACGACATGAATGGGGCTCACCCATTTGCTGTCTGAGATTGGGTAGATGACTCTTGCATCCAACAACTTGATTACTTCTCCTCTGACGACTTCCTACATGGTCGGGTTGAGCCTTCTCTGTGGCTCCCTCGATGGTTTGGTGTCTTCCTCCAGATGTATCTTGTGCATAACCACCGAAGGGCTGATTCCCTTAATATCTTCTATGGTCCAGCCTATAGCTTCCTTATGGTCTCTCAACACGTCTAACAATTTCTCCTCCTGAGAAGCATGTAAATCCGAAGCTATGATTACAGGCAAAGTTTCGGCTGGACCTAGGAACTTATACTTAAGATTGTCCGGCAGGGGCTTAAGTTCCTTCTTAGGAGGCTCAGGTACTGTTGCCTCCTCTTCTTCCTTGCTCACCAGAGGAGCAAACTCTGAAAGGGCATTTGCTTGCTCAAGTAACTCATCCAAGTCCAAATCCTCTCCGAACTGAGCAAAGCATGCCTCCGGGGGGTCTTTGGTGCTTGATTCTTCCTCTATGATCTCCTCAATCAAGCAGGCACTTTCGATCTCATCACATTCCCTCGGCCTCTTGCTGATGTCAAAGATGTTAAGCTCCACTGTCATATTGCCAAAGGAGATCTTCATTACCCCCGTCCTACAGTTGATCAAGGCGTTAACCGTAGCTAAGAATGGTCGCCCGAGGATCACCGGTATTTGAACTCCAACATTCTGTACCGGCTCAGTATCTAGCACTATAAAATCCACAGGGAAATAAAACTTGTCCACCTTAATCAAAACATCATCCACTATTCCCCGTGGTATCTTAACTGACCGGTCAGCCAACTGCAGTGTCATGGAGGTGGGCTTCAATTCTCCTAACCCCAATTGCAGGTAAACTGAATAGGGCAGGAGAATGACACTGGCTCCAAGGTCTAGCAGTGCCAACTCAATGTGGCTGATGCCTATTGTGCAGGAAATAGTAGGACATCCGGGGTCCTTATACTTGATAGGCAGCCTACATTGGAGGATTGAGCTGACTTGCTCGGTCAAGCAAACTCTTTTCGGGACATTGGTTTTCCGTTTTACAGTTACCAAATCCTTCAAGAATTTAGCGTAAGATGGCACTTGCTGGATGGCATCCAAGAACGGGATGTTGATCTGCACTTGTTTGAACACCTCTAAAATGTCCTCGAACTTTCCTCCCTTCTTTGGCGCGAGAAGTCTATCGGGGAATGGCGCCTTAGGTATGAACGACCTAGGAGGAGTCTCTATGGTCGGAGCTAATGTAGATGGCTCGACATCTCTCTTCACTATGCTCTTGCTTCCTTGTTCTTCTTATGCAGAAGGGTTCTCCTCAAGGTGAACCACTTGGTTGTCTACTTGTTTCCCTGACCTCAGTGTGACAACGGCTTGCACATGCTCCAGCCCATGCACTGCATTTGATGAACTTCCCTCATGGAACTGCAACTTCGGATTTGGCACAAGCTGACTAGGGAGCTTTCCCTTCTCTCTCTCCCCCAGGTGACTAGCAATTTGCCCGATCTGGGTCTCCATCTTGGCAATAGCTTGGGTGTTCACCATGGTAGCATTCTTCACGTCATTGATGGATTGGCCTGTGAGCTGGATGAAAGCTTTAAGAATGTCTTCCAAAGAAGACTGTGAAGAAGAGGCACGGGCTTGAGTAGGGGCTTGGTATGTCGGTGCTGGCTGGTTGGGAGGACTTTGATGGTGAACCGGCTGATGAAATCCAAGGGGTATTGAGTATGGGATTGGTGAGGAACTCCCCCTTGAGTCATAGGCTGGTTCTGCTTCCAAGAAAAGTTAGGGTGGTTCCGCCACCCTGGATTGTATGATTCGGAGAAAGGTCCATTGGCTTGCTTCCTATAGTCGTTGAAAGCGTTCACTTGCTCCATTGGTGACTCGAAAAAAGCTGGCAATGATGGGCAAGTCTGTGCTAAGTGCATGGGACTAGCACAGATGGAACAGCAGTCAACATGGAATGGATTGGCAGCATTCATGGATTTGCTAACAACTAGGGCTTCGACCTTTTTGGTGAGAGCATCTATCTTCATTTTTAATTCTATATCCTCCTTAACCTCATAGATGCCTCCCTTCTTCTGAATGCGAGCAGCTTTATCTCGACAGCTTGAAAAATCCCACTGTTGGGAATTGTCGGATAACTGATCTAAGGTCCTATACGCTTCCTCTCCCGTCAAACTCAGAAATGCGCCTCCGTTCATCGACTTGATCATGCTATGGTTGGATTGAGTTAATCCTTGATAGAAAAATTGCACGAGTATCCACTTCTCGTATCCATGTGGAGGGTACTTAATCAACATATCTTGAAATCTCTCCCACCTCTCATAAAATTTCTCATCTTTTTCTTGAGTAAATCAGCTTATCTCCTTCCTACACTCATTGACTTTGGACATGGGGAAGAATTTGTTGTAGAACTTGTTTAGCAAGTTCTTCCAAGAAGTGATGGAACCAGGCATGTTTGAATCCAACCATGCCTTGGCTCTATCATGGAGTGAGAAAGGAAATAGCCTAAGATGCACAGACTCTTCAGAAAAATTTTGAAATTTGAAGGTGGCACAGATGTCTTTGAATTTCTTCACATGGCTATAAGGATTTTCGAGGTCCAAGCCATGGAATGCGGGTAGGAGTTGGATGACATGAGGCTTGAGGTCAAAGTGAGTGACATTGGTTGGGGGTAACACTATACATGAAGGAGAATTTGTTGCAACGGGTGCAAACAAATCCCTAAGTGTCCTAGTATGATCAACGTTTTCTCCCCGATTCCTCTCATTTTCATTCGCATGCATGTTATCTCCCATCTCAACATAATTTATAAACCTTCTCCTAAGAGTTCTTTCAATTTTGGGATCTAGAGATGTCAAATCTAGGTTCAATGATCTTCTACCAAGCATACACAAATGTTTAACCAAAAGACAAACAAAAAATAAAAAAAGAATTTCCTAATGGGGAACAAAGTTCTCCAAAGTACAATCTAGGCTAGTTCCCAGGTAGGTGAGGGGGGTCACATTGGACACACTTAAATCTCAAGACCTTTCCTTGCCAGAATTCACCTTGTCATTGTCCTTAGATAGCTAAGTAGATCCACACTAGCAAAAAATGTTTTTTTTTTTTTTTTTTTTTTTTTTTTTTTTTTTTTTAATCAAAAGAAAAATAACACAACTAAGATAAAAAGGTAAAGACTAACAAAAATGCATACAATTTACACAAAGATAGCAGCAAAGGTAAAAATAAGAATACTTACAAATTGGGACCAAAAAGAATTTTTGGTAAAAATTTCTGCTACTGATCTTATCTAGGAGCTGCCTTCTGAGTTGAGGTCGATCGATCGAATATAAAATCGATCGATCGAGAATCAATCGATCGAAATTGTAGTAGATCGATCGAATTTTTGAAATGATGCAGGAACAGAAACAAGAACAAAAACAGAACAGAAACTCATTTTTTTTTTTTTGTTAGAACAAAATAAAACAAATTGAGGGTAATATGAAACACAAACTACATAGAATTTGAACTAAATTATAATGAACTAAAAGAAAATTAAACAAACAGCAAAATACTATTAAACAGAAACAAATTATGAACAAAATGAACTAAAAGAAGTACTGGAACAGAGATACTTACCTAGTTCCGAGCTGCTGCTGTGCAAAAATTTCGTTCGATCGAAGTCTATTTCGATCGATCAAAATTCGATCGATCGAATATATTTTCGATCGATCGACTTTATATTAGGCAGATGCTAACTCGATCGATCGAGAATTTAATTTCGATCGATCGATTCTTCAGGGCACCCAGTAAGTTGCAGAAGCTGCAGAACAGATCCGGGAAAAACAAAGAAAAAACTTAGAATGCAAAACAGAAGCTAAACAACAGAAAAATGAAACAAAAATCTATCTAACTAGTAGAAGAACAAAATCAATCAAACAAAAACCAATTTTTGAACCGATCTCCCTGGCAACGGCGCCAAAAACTTGATGTGTGTTTTAATGAGTACTCGCAAGCGCACGAATCGTTTGCAATATAGTGTGTGCAAGTGCGAGGTCGACTCCACAGGGAAATGATCAAATATTGGTGTCTTGTTTAATCAACTTCATTTTAACCTAGTTCCAAAGGTTTGAGGATTGATTCAAGAGTAAAAGACTAAACAAAAGAGATGAAATGAAATGTGCAAATTAAAAGGAACTAAGGCTAAGGAATCCACCAAACCAAATCCAACAACTCACACTTCTTGGTTTCTACTTGAACACCCAAAGAACATTAAGCTTAGGGTGTCATTCAAGTTTCGCAACCACATACTCTAGAACCATTAAATGAATCCAACTCAAAGATAAATCACAAAGAGTACCCATTTGAAATCAAATCATCCAATGTATCCATTCAATGAACAAATCACAAATGGATATCATCATTCAACTGATAAAACAATGTATCCATCGGTTGAAACACATTAAATGTCCTATATCTACCAACAACTACATTCATTGCAAAAGAGAAAGCATTTAAATGAATGGAACTTGAATAATAAGTATGATATATCATCAAATGTGCAAGTATTATAACAAGAGTGTGAGTGTCATCAATGGAAAGGTTTCTTCCTCAACCTTAGTTGAGGTTACTAGCCTTCCATGACTAAGAACACCACAAGAAAATGAAGAACAACCATGGAAATAAAAGGAAAGCTTTACAAAAAGAAAGTGTCTAAGAACAAAAGCTACTGGAATACACTACAAAATGCACGAAATTAAACCTATCTACTGTTCTCTGAACTTTCCAATAAGGAGGCATGACTATGGCTTTTATATAAGGAAATTAGGGCTAGAAACCCATGTAAAATGACTCCTCTAACCCCCTCTAGGGTTCCTCTATTGCTAGAGACAACTAAGGTCACGAAACCAGCGTGTTCTGCTGCGAAAATCAGAGGGAGAACTGTTTTTTGTCATGGAGAAGCTCCTGATTGGGTGTTCTGGCACGCTTCTGCAAAAGTAAGTTCTGGAAAATTTCGATCGATCGACTTCGGGCAAAATTCGATCGATCGAGTTCTTTAGAACTTCCGAATTTTCCAAGCAATTCCACATGAATTTTGCCATTCCTCACTTATTGACCTGCAAAACATAAAAACACAAAAACTAACCAAAGCATCAGAAAATAACAAGGCTAAAGGTCTAACTAATGTAAATCAAGGGGTCCAAATACACAATATTTGGCACTCATCAGAGTCCCCTTCATCACCAACTTCAACCTCTTCGGTTTCTTCTTTCCCGGGTGTACAGTCCAAGACAGAATGCTCGGATGTCAAGTCATCTCGATAGGGATTTGGAGCATCTTCGGTCTAGTTCTTCACATCCAGAAATAACTCCACTCCCAAAGTCTGAAGCTCGTCAATGGCAGTCTCCGGCATCCCGATGAGATCGAGAGTCATGGTTTCCGGATCGACCTTGAAAACTTCCGGGTGGAGAAGCATAGTTCTCAAGCTCTCAAATCCCCAGTTTGATCCTCGGCCCCAGTTGAGGCCTCGGAGCCAGGGGGCCAAAGCGAGTTGCTTCTTCAAGCGCTTGGACTTAGACTTGTAATGATGGCTCTTCTTCCGAAGCTTCTTGAATCGGGCATGAGCCTCCTTTTGCTTCTCGGATAGAGCTTGCTTGTTGACTGCCAGGGAGTCCTTCTCCAACGGCACCTCTACTACCCGGGCAGTCAAAGCTGCCTTGGCTTCATGAGCCTCGGTCAAGTTGGTCAATACCTGATCAAGGGTCTTCTCACTTTCAAGCGCTTGGGCACGAGCCTCTTCCGAGCTAGAACCAGCTGAGCCTTAATGGTCTGATCTCGGATCTGAATATCATTTTTTAAGGCCTCGATCTCAGACTTCAAATCTTCGGTCCGGGACACCTTGAATTCCAGCTCCTGAACCCGAAACTGCATCTCGACAACCTTGGCCTTTAGAGAAAGTTGACTCTCAGTAGATCCCTGGTGGTCTCGCCACAAGGCAATCAACCTTATTGTGCCCTTAAAAAAAAAAAAAAAAAGAAAAAAAAAAAGAAAAAAAAAAAAAAAAGGTAAGAAGAAAAATAATAAGTATAAGAGGTTATTTTCAGCTCATGAGGCTTACTTGAAGTTGGGCATGAAGGAGGGCCTGCGCAAGTTCCCCCGAGGACTCGGTCCCGGACATAAACGAAGACTCCTCCGGGAGTATCTCCAGCAGGGCCTCCAAGGGACAGGCCAATAAGCCCTCCCCCATAGAAGCTATCAACGCTCCTTGTTGGGATGTGCTGGCTTCCCTGTGGCTGGGCAAGGGGTTTTGAGCCTCGGGTTGGGGTTCTCCAAGCCCCTCGGCTCTCGGGGGGTTTATCACCATGTTCTGATCTAAGTCTTTTCCGATCGGCTCCAGCAAATCCGCAACCCCGGATTCTAGACGATCCTTGGGTTCCATCACCATGCGGTCCCCGATCTCCAAGCCATCCCTGAGTTCTAAGGAGGTTTCGGGCTCCGCTGGCGGTTGGTCCCCCGATACCAAACCAGCCTCGGGCTCCAAGCAAGTTTCGGTCTCTCCAATTGGGGATTGACCCAAAGGCTCCCCAGTAATTGACGCCACTGAAGTAGAGGAGTCCGGAAGAGAGCGTTTTGCCGGGATCTCATGTGTAACCGGCACGGTCGGCAATACAAAGCGTGGGTGACCGAAAAGGAGTTCAGCTTCACTCGCTCGAGTAAGCGCATATAGTTTAGGATCCGAGGCGAAGTGGGTCCTCTTCGGTGACTCTTGCACCTTTTCCTTTCCTTTGCGCTTGGCCGATTTTCGAACCTCCTTCTCGGATTCTTCGGGTTCATCTTCTATGTGGATCACGTCAGGGGCGGGCGCTTGAGTAATCCCGGCCGAACGACCCTCGGGCGAAGCAGCCGGAGTCTCCTTCCCGGAAGCCCTTGCCAACTCCTTCCCGGTCTTAGCCACCTTTGAAGGAACGGCCAAGGCGGAGGCAGTGAGAGACTCCTTCTTGGAAGCCTTAGCCGATTCCTTCCCAAGTTCGGCCACTTTGGTAGGAGGGACCGAAACAGAAGCTGTGGAAATCCCCTTCTCGGGAACCTCTGCTAACTCGTTCCCAAGGTCGGCCACTTTGGTAGGAACGGCCATGGTAGAAACACCACCCGGTCTACCTTCGGACATAACCACCCCTTTTGGGATAGTTGCTGATTTCCCGATCCTCTTCGGTCCAGAAAGATCTATCTTCGGCTCTGTACTCTTTTTCTGTCCAAAAGCTATTGCCGAGCTCCTAACCCGGGGGGTGGCAGCTACCTCATTCCCAGATTTCTTAGCCACCACCTTCCCAGATTTCTTAGCCACCACCTTCCCTTTACAGTTGTACCAGACCTTGTTTGCAGGGATATGTACTTGCGAACTTTTCTCATAGTCTCGTCGGTGATGATATTGTCATAATCGATCTTCGAGGCATTCCCCGGGGTCTGTGAGAACGTCAACATGGTTGCAACCCTCCTCCTCCCAGTTGCACTCAAGGGTGGAGCCTCCCTCAAATCAACTCGGATGGGTCTCCATTATCGGGGCATCCTCTGGTTGTCTGGCAGGGGTGCGACCGACTCCCAATCACCCAAGACCCTGAAAAACTTTGATCTCCACCCCCGGTTGTTAGAATTGTTCGGAGAAAGATAGATAAATATCAGGTTCGTTCTCACTGTGAACTCTACGACGCCTTCTCTTTTGTAGGTAATCCTGTACACATGAAGAACTCTGCAATCGTCATCCGAGCTTCGAGCACCGTGTGCCATAGAATGAAGGATGCTAAGAGATATCTCCACGCATTAGGTGCTATCTGACTCGGAGAGACGCCCAGGTATAGGACCAGCTCCCGGGCAATATCCATAAAGGGTAATCGGACTCCGGCCAGTAGCATCCGCTCGTAAAGAACGATGTCTCCACCTCGGATCTCCCTGCCAACTGGATTCTGAAAGTGCAGTAAAACCGAGGGAGGAATGTCGTAGTTATTCCGAAGACGGTGCTCGTCCCCAACTGAAACCTTCGTAACCCCTCGGTGGTCAAGAGGCATTAGAGGTCGGGGAGCCACATCGCCTGGAGCCGGCTCATCATCTTGATCAGCGACGTCATCGTTTTCGGAGAAGACCTCCTCTCCTTCAAGTTTCGGGACGTCATCCCCTTGAAATTCTTCCACATTAGACATTTTTCGAGATTTTGAGGCTTGAGAAAAGAAGGTTCAGAGGTTCGAAGGAAGAAGAGAATTCAAAGTAAGAAATGCCAAAATGCGGAATGAGGGATTTTTATAAGGGGTGTGACTCGGGTTCGCTGGTTTCCGATAATTGGAAGCCGAAAGGTCATGCCCGATTTCTGTCCTTCCAAACTGGCAACTGAAGAGCCTCCGGTTTCATACCTGACATGCCGTTGTATTCCTTGAAAGCTGAACCGACGTCAAGTCGCATTGAATGCGCCTGTCGCCTACGTCAGCAAATCCCAAAACCCAGGATCCTAAAAGTAAAGTTTGAAATTTGAATTTGAAAAAGGGCGGGATTTTTTCAAAAGTGACGTCCAGAGGCTCTCGGATCGACATTCCTCGGGTGAAGCAACGGCTTACGAATTGAAACCTTCTAGGTATGCTGCCGAGTCAGTTCTGAAATCTACATAAAGTAAAGGCCTATCGACCGCTCTCGGCAACGTGTCTTCAACCCAATTTGAAATCCAAAGCAAGTTGAGATCGAGTGATTGTACCTAAATTCACTTATGCACAAAATTTGCATAAGAGAATTGGGAGGTAACTGTTAGGGAGAATATCGCTTTCCTCGGGTACTAGGCCCAACCTGGTCAGACGGGCCCATGGGGGTCCACCCGACCGTGCCAAACCAATCGAGAAAATCACTTGTCACACCTTCAAGTACTAAAAGCCCATCAAGATCATTTGGGCCCAACCGGTTCACCCGACCTGGGTAGCCGACCTGGGTGCCTAGTGACACCTACGCCCGCGTATATCTCGAGATGATCCGGGATCAAAGGAGCATGACGCACGATACAAATCTAGATCGTGCACCCGAAACTTCACCAATGACATGTCACCCCTAAAGGATCATGCACTCGAGAATAGGCGATCGTGGACCTGAAATATCCGTGCGCCCGAAGCCACGTCTTCTTCAACTATCGATTCTTGCATGAACATGGAACTATCTTAATTGCTCCTTAGTCCCTATAAATACCAGGATCTCTTCAGAGGTTGAGGTACACTCTTGATCTCCTTAACATTACTCTGAGCATTTATTCTCAAACAATTCACTTACTTAAGTATCGGAGCGAGATTGTCGGCACCCCCCGACTCAACTTTTGCTTGCAGGTTTTGAAGGAGCACTTCGGCGAATTACTGATTGACATGTCACCTACCGGAATCTGTTTTAACAGGTTCAATGCGTTGGTGTTTGTTAGGCGAGGGAGAGTCATGATCCAGAAAATTTGGGTGAAAATAATTACAGGGCACGAGGGTTTGGGTGAAAAACTAGGACCGTCGGTTGACTCGGTTCGATCCGGTTTTCAAAAGCGCTCAAATTGCCCGCCAGTAATAAACCCTCCCCAAAACCCTACTTTGAACGCTACTCTCTTTCTCTCTCCTCCTACTTTGAATTTCGCTCTTCATTTTGATACTTCCCTCATTTGGTTCCCGAGAAGCGAGGGAAAGCAGACCCATTCAAGCTCTCAATTTTACAATCCTAGCATTCCAGGGTTCTGAAGCGATTTCGATATCTATATCAAATCTAGGGTTTCGAGCGAGATGTCGCGGGAAGAAGAGATCGTGATGCGTGATGTTGCGAATGCAGGTCTCGTCGTGAGCGACCGCATTGGCCGAGAGGCGGCATCGCAGCTCGACCTCGAAGAAGCCCTAGAAGCCTCGAGATACGCCAGCCATCCGTATACGACTCATCCCAGAGAGGTAATTTCGAATTTTATTTAAATAGTTGAGGAAGATTGAATTGTATGAATTACCTTTTGCATTGGGTTATTGGAAGATTCTGTGGATTTGGAGCTTCATAGGTTGGACATAGTGTTTTCAAAAGGAAAGTAAGTTTCACTTTTATTCCTTTGTTTAAGAATTTACGAACTTGCTGAGAGAATGAGTTTTAAGATTTATTAATTTATATGTATATGTATTAGAAGTGCTATGTCCACGGCTGAATTGGCTGGGAACACGATAATTTTCATTGTTTTTGTTGTCTTACTGCGTGCAGTGTCCCTAGCCAATCCATCTGGGGAAGTAGCATTTTTGTATTTTGGTGGGTCTGTTTAGTGGAGGCTGTAGATTTTCTTTTCGGGTTCCAATAGATGTAAAATATGTGGTTCAATCTCTCGCGTGTTTTGTGTTCACTTTGCAACTAAAAAGAGGATCATACTGTATGAACAATGCAATCTGGTAGTTTGAGCTTGTTCGGAAGTCATGTTGGGAGGGAAGAGTTTTCTTTTAGGCTTTGTTTAAAGTTTTCTTTTTATTAGGTTGTACAACTTTGTTAGAAGGTCTTATATGCCCAAAGACCAATTGCCTTGTTTATTAAAGTGATTTTGTCACTGCTTTAGCTCGACGTCACTAGAAGCATTGTATTTAAACGTAGTTTTGGAACTAATTGGTTTGGTTGTCAGTTCATGTGTTCTTATTCTCATTTTCCCACTTTGGTTCCTCATTTTTCTTTAAGCTTTTCGTGATAAGATTATCAAGCTTGGCCTAGTTCAATTTAAATATCTGCAGAGAGTAACCCAGAAAGAGACAACATTTTCTAGCAAATTTAAGAAACTAATCAAAATTGAGATGAATTACGTAACGATTTCATTTAAAACCAAAGGGCGCACTCAAGTATACAAGATAAATACCTAACTAGAAAAAGAAAAAAGGTAAAAAAAAAAAGTTATGAAAACTAGAAATATGAAAACAATCATAGGCAACCATCCACTGGAAAATGGTATAGAAAAAGAAGGCCTTTAGCTTTGCCACCATCCTCTCACTGTCTTCAAAATTTCGGTAATTTCTTTTTTTCCAAATACACCATATCGTACTGAGCGGAATCATCTTTCAAATAGCTTCACTTTGAAGACTACTAAATTGCCCTCTACAATAAGCAAAGAGATCTCTCATTCGATGAGGCATGACCCGCGCTTAACCGAATAAACCGAACATTGAGACCCATAAGGCACTAGCTATTTTGCAATGGAGTAAGAGGTGGTCAACTAGTTTTCCTACTTTTTTTACACATGCAACACCAATCTACCACAATGATATTCTGCTTTTCTAAGTTATCCAAAGTGAGGATCTTACTTCAAGTGGCTGACCAAGCGAAGAAAGTAACTCTCAAAGGGGCCTTACTCCGCCAAATACACTTCCAAGGGAAGGGAGTGCTATCATGGGGATTAGACATTATAGAACATTCTTATATCAAACAACCCTCTCTTGGAGAGGTTCCAACAAAGCTTGTATACACCGTCCTGTTTCAATTTGATGGAATAAATTGATCAAAACGAGAAAAATAATTCCAACTCCCAATCATGCTTTGTTCTAACAAAATTAATGTTCTATTGAGGAGAGCCATTAGAGAATTGAAGATAATTTGCCACAGAAGCACCCTAAGGTAGACACTCTTATACAACTCTGGAAACGCTACCTTAAGGGGATGTTCTCCACACCACACATTGTGCCAAAAACTAATCATGGAGCTGTATCCCCTCAAATATAGTATATCTAGAAAACTTCTGCCAACCCCAATTAATGAATTTCTAGAGCCCCATCCCATATGACCCAATGACTCCATTAGAACACCACCCAGCCCATTGACTACTGTATTTAACATCCTTTATCATTCTCCAAAGAGCCTCTCTCTCATAAGCATAACACCATAACCACATCCCCATAAGGGCTCGGTTGAAAGTGAGCAAATTCCAAACCCCCAAACCCCCTTCAGTGATCAGAGAACACACCTTGGACCAACTTACCAGGTAGAAGTTGACCTCTTCACCCATGCATCCCCACAAGAATCCCGTTGTAACTTTTAAATTTGTTTGGCAACGCTAGGTGGGAGGGGGAAACAAAGAAATGAAGTAGGTAGGGAAGTTAGACAAAGTTTTTTCTTTGATGAATAATGATAATATTGAAAGAAAAGGGCAAGGCCCTTGTATACAAAGAGTATACAAGAGAGTCGAGTACCCTAAAGAGTACTACAATCTAAAAAGCAAATTAGTTGGAATTAAGTGCTCTTGATCAAGGTAATCCTACCCCCTTTAGACAAGTACAACCGTTTCTCTTATGCTAATAATTTGCCTCATATATAAACGTGACAGAAATGGTATTAAAATATTCATGTTTTGGTGTTCGTGTTTGATATGATTCCGACACTTGCTTGGGTGCTTGAACATTTCTACTCTTGTAAGGGTTTTCAAAGAATCTTTTCTTGTTGTAATTTGATTCCTGCCACTAGTATGTCAATGACCCTATCATTTGATACTCTATGAGTATATGGAAGTAACCCTTTTGTAGTTGTGTGTCACCTTTTAGTTATGATGGATGGTAAGAGGTAGGAAAGGGGGTCATGTCGTGAGTAGTCTGCACGGAGTCAGGATGGATAAGAATAATGCTTCCCGACACTGCTTGTCTAAGGTCATATTATTGCATTTTCAGGCAAGAACAAGAAGTGGATGTCTATTTTATTTATTTATTTTTTATATTTTTGTTTTGAAGAAAGTCTAAAAATTTGTTAATAATCTTAGATTTCTTTCAACGAATTACCCTGTGAGGTGGAGGAGTTTTCATTGGCTTTCATTCTTTTTGGTAAGATGCACTGACAGAAACGCTAGCTGCATATTATTTGCTAATAACTGTAACGTCATAAGTCATAATGTGAGGGTATGGTTTGTGATCTCATGGATTGAAGTGGGATATTTTTATTGATATTGGCATCATTCCATTGTGTAATTATATTTCTGTTCATTCCTAAGCTTGCTGGATTCAATTATCTTTCAGAATTTTATTTGTAAAAAAAAGAAAATGCTTGTATGCTTGCTCTTTACATTAACAATTTGATATCTTTGATGGTAAAGTATGCTTCCATGGACATCTTGGATTCTTGGAAATGGATTTTTTTACCCCGTCTCCATCACTTAAAATTTTATGTGAATTCATTGCAGTGGCCTCCTATGGTTGAGGTGGTGGATACATGGGAGTTGCCTCCAGTATTGATTGAAAGATACAATGCAGCTGGTGGTGAAGGAACTGCATTATGTGGAATATTCCCTGAGATACGTAGGGCATGGGCATCAGTAGATAATTCTTTGTTTCTTTGGCGTTTTGACAAGTGGTGAGTATTCTTGATTTTTATTGAGTAATTTATAGTTTTTTTTGCTGCCCTTTCCATGGATGTGATAATTTATCCTCTGGTCAGCCAGTGATTTGCAGAATAGTAAAGATGCTGTAAACTTAATAGAGAACTAGGGTAAAAGCCTTAAGCACTTGATGCTTAGGTTTTAGTATTGATGTACTATTTATAAGAATTTACAAAGATACAATGTGCCGTGTATAAGGCATGATACATTGTCATAGATTTTTTTTGATAAGTTACATTGTCATAGATTACATAAGGTAAGAATCATTCTGTTCTAGGAAAGTAAATATGGCAATATAGCCGTTGAGTTATAAGAGGAATGATGCGAGAGAATAATGCTAGATGTAGGTTTGATATGGAGAGGATATCCGATTATGTGTATGTTGGGGAAGATTGCCTTGATTCACGGCTGATTGGTCTAGGGTTTGTGTGCTGTCTGTGGAGGCGGCTGCTAGGGTTTGTGTGCTGTTTATGAGTGAAGTTGAGTTGGTAGAGGTGGCTGCTGAGTGGGATCCGGGTATGTGATGTGAGTTGACTATCATATCCTTAACACCCCCTGCAAACTAATGGGAGGGACGACCGGAAGTTTGTCACGCAAGAAGCATAAGTGGTTGGCGGTGAGACCTTTGGTGAAGATGTCGGCAATTTGGTCAATGGTGGAGAGGTAGTGGAGCTAAATGTCTTTGTTGAGAACCTTTTCTCGGATGAAGTGGACGTCAACTTCGATGTGCTTGGTTCGGGCATGGGAGACAGGATTGGAGGCAATGGCAAGGGAGCCAGAGTTATCACACCAAATTGTGGGAGGAGAAGGTAATGGAAGCTGTAATTCTTTGAAGAGCATGCAGAGCTAGTAGAGGTTAGCGGTGGTGATAGACATGGCACTGTACTCGGCTTCGGTGCTTGTTCTGGAGACGACAGTTTGTTTCTTAGTAGACCAGGAGATGAGGTTGGAACCAAAGAAGACACCATATCCAGTTGTGGAGTGGCAATCGTCAGGGCTGCCTGCCCAATCGGGGAGTCACAGAAGCCATGGAGGGTGAAGGAGCCTTTGGTATAACGAAGACCAGAATCTATGGTGCCTTTTAGGTAATGAAGAACCTGTTTGGCTGCTGTCTAGTGGACTGAGGTGGGAGCTTGCATGTGCTGGCATAGCTGATTTACGGAATAGGCAATGTCTGGGCATGTGAGGGTGGCATATTGAAGGGCCTCAACTATTTGTTGATAGTCGGAAGGGTTGGGGAGAGCTCTCTGGCAATAAAATTTATAGTTAAGTTTTTTCTCTCGCTTCTCATCCGTTTTCTTCATTGCGGTGGCGCGTGCAGGCACGTACCGCCTGGGGTTCTACCTTAGCCTTCGGTCTCTCTGTCGTTCTCTCTTAAATCTCTCAGTGGTTGCTGGGTGGTGAGTTTTTGTTCCGTTTGTTTGGAAGGGATGTCTTCCCTGTAGGGGTGTCGGCTTCTGCCTTATGGAGAGCCGGTTCTATGTGGAGGCAAAGTCCTTCCGGTTCTCGGTGGAAGCAGGGTCTGCGGAGCTTCGGGTGGAGGAAAAGAGAAAAGGGTTTTCAGGTTATGCTGTTCTCGGGTTGAGTTGCACTGCTTGGTTACTGTCGAGGGTGGAAGAAGTCTTGGGTAATGCTGGGATCGAGGATTTCGTCAAATCCTTTAGGGAGGGATCAAAGGCGACCATCACTCGGAGAGGTGAAAACAGGTCTGGGCGGTTCTTGGAGGTGGCAGTTTTCGACAGAGGTCGAAGAGGGTGCATCCTTTTTCCTGAAGGTCGGGACGGGAGAGGGTGGAGCCGTGTTTCTGGGGAGCTGAGCAAAATGTTGGATTTTCTGGATAACATGTGTGGGCCTTCGTCTTCTGGCGGTCGTTCTTCTTCTGGTGTTTTGCCGTCGGGCGGTAAATTGGGGATAGGTTCAGGACGTCCGTCGTTTGTGGCGGTGGTGAGTTCAGCAGCTACCGTCTCAGGAACTAGGGTTGAGACAAAGATGATTGGTGATTGGCCTCTGCCGGTTAGGTGCGACGTGGAGAAGACGCAGCTGCGGGGAATGGAGATGGGGGCGGTTTTTCAGGTGAGTGATTGCTCCGTTCTGGAGGAGCAACCGGTCGGCGTCTCGGGTTTGAACCTTCGTGCAGAAGACCAGTCCAGGTCTCGAGGTTGTGTTTGTAGGCAGGCTGGCGTGTCCAGGAATTCAGCCGTTGAGGGTGACGTTTCTCTGCAAGGGGAGGGACTGGTTGGAGTGTTCGAGAAGGTGATTGAAATCTTGGGCCAGTTCTCCAAGGCGCTGGTTTGGGCCTGTGGCTTGCCGAAAAAGCTGGGCTATAAGTCTTCCCTTGGGCTTAAACGTAGGGTGGGTTTTGTGGCGGGTCGGGTGCTTAAGAGGGTAAAGTCTGTTGTTAAAGGGTTTCGGGCTGGGGCAAAGTTTAAGCCCTATGCCAATTCGGACGATGTTTCGGGCTGTAAGCTGTCGTCGGCTGATGGTGCAATATCGGGGCGGGGCTCGGGTCAGGGTTGTCTTCAGCGTTCGATGGAGTTCCATGGGAGCGCCCTTCGGCCGGACGTGACTTCGGCGGCAGATCCTGGGGTGGATATGGCTCTGTCTCTTTCCGGGGCTAGATCCAGTGATCGGGTGCTCGTTCCTGTGGTCGAGTCAGTCAATGAGGGTGCCGTCCCTTCCTCTCTTCCGGCGCTGATGTTGCGTCCGCCGGTGTTTCTGAGTGGTATTCCTTCTGGGGTGCGGCCTTCTTTAGTTTCAAGTTCTTCCGAATCAGGGCTCATCCTTCGGCAGGCAGGGGTTCTTCCGTCAGCTGGGGTGAGGTCGGGCGTTGAGGTTTTTCAGTTTGGGGAGATTGGTGACTCGTCTGTCGGTGCTGGGCGTGATCTCGTCGGCGTTGCTCTTAGTGCGCCTTCTGGTAATTCTTTGTATCGAACATCGTCTCTCCGTCGGCAGGCAGGGATGCTTGTGGATGTCCCTGCCTTGGGAAGGAGTTTTGGTGGGTTAATCTCTTGGGTCTTCCTGGGGTTTCGGTTTCCTTTCCCTGTGGTCAGTGGGTTTTGTTTCCTCATTGGCTAAGACCGTTCCCCTTTGTGGTTGGGCACCCCCAGTTAACTGGTTTATCGTCTAGGGTCGTTGAGGTGGGGGAATCTTCAAAGGGGGTTGATCCAAAAGGAAGTGTTGTTGGGTGCCCCCTGGTTCCTGGTTTGCCGTCTGGAATCGTTGAGGTGGGGGATTCTTCTAAAGGGGTTGTTCCAAAGGATAGTGTTGTTGTTTACTCCAGGGTTGTGGAAGAGAGCAAGTCGTGTTTTCGCACGATGGGGGTTTCGTTCGTGGGATCTTATCAGAAGGGATTTCTAGATTTTTTGGCTTTGATCGAGGATGAGCGCTTTGACTTTGAATCCCCTCCTAAGAAGGATAAGGAGATAAAAAGGAAAAAGGGAAAAAGAGAGGTCAAGAATCTAGAATGTTCTATCAATTTCGATGCTAGGGGAATGGGTTCTAGTCGGGACAGGGGCAAGAAGATGGGGATTTGATGTAATTTTCTTTTTTGGGTTTTTCGGATGTTTCCTTTTTTTTTTGTGTCCTTTTTGTATACTCCCTGTATGCTTAGGGGCGCCTTTTACGCTTTTTAATAATATTCTATTTATTACCTATCAAAAAAAAAAAAAAAAATCACCATTGTGCTTTGACATCTTGGAGCCAGAGATGCCAGGGGTGCAGTAGGGCTTGGAGTCGGTCATGCCAACACTGTGGAGAAGGTCCTGAATGTATTTTGATTGCCGGAGATGAATGCCAGTAGAGTCCCGGGTGGTTTGGATGCCAAGGAAGTAGGAGAGGGAGCTGAGGTCCTTCATGGCAAAATAAATTTGGAGTTTGCCAATAACCGATTGCATGGTGGCTTCATTCTTACCTGTGACAATAATGTCGTCGACATAGACTAAGAGAAAGATGTGAGATCCGTTAGTGTGAAAAATAAAAAGAGAAGGATCAACTTGAGAACTAGAAAACCCAATTTCTAATAAAGTGGTAGAAAGCCGGGTGAACCAAGCCCGGGGAGCTTGTTTGAGACCATAGAGAGCTTTGTGCAATTTGCACACATAGGTGGGGAACTGAGAGTCTAAAAATCCTTGAGGTTGTTTCATATAAACATCTTCATCAAGGAATTCATGAAGGGACGCATTGGAGATGTCCAATTGTTTGATTTTCCAGTCAAACTAGACGGCTAAAGCAATGAGTAACCGAATGGTAGGGGGTTTAATGACAGGATCTAAAGGTATCATGGTAATCAATTTCAGAAAGTTGATCAAAGCCTTTGGCGACGAGATGAGCTTTGTAACGGTCAATGCTCCCATCCGGTTTTTGTTTAAGTTTGTAGACCCATTTGATGTGGACAACATTATGGTTTGAAGGGCGGGGACAAAGGGACCAAGTGTTGTTGGAGAGCAAGGCTTGGAATTCTGCAGTCATGGCAGCAAGCCATTCTGGTTGGGACGCAGCTTGACGGTATGTGGATGGTTCGGGTGGGAGGATAGAGGTATATGTGACTAGAGGATGTTTGGTAGCATGAAAAGTGATGAAGTTAGGATAAGTTTTGGGTTTGGATGACCCGGTTTGGGATCGTGTGGTAGGACGGTTGCTAGGGGCAACGAGGTAGTTAGGGAGGGGGGGAGCAAAAATAGGGGAGGGGATGAGAGTAGGGGGTGGGGATGGAGGCAGAGAGATAGAGATTGAGGATGTGGTAGGGACGGGAGATGGAGTTGCAGTGGGAGGCATTGGGGTGGAAGAGATTGGAGATGAGGGATTGGGAAAGGAGGAGGCAAGGAATGAGTTTTGGGGAGGGGTTAGTGGGGATAGGGTTGCTGGTTGAAAGAAGACAGGAGTATTTGGGGTGTAGTGATTTTACAGGAACCTTGGGAGAGAGATGGTGTCTTGACTGGAAATTTGGTTTCATAAAAAACAACATTGTGGGAAAGGTATACTTTGAGACATTGGGGATCAAGGCATCGGTAGCCACGTTGATTGGCACCATAGCCGAGAAAGAGGCAAGGCTTGCTTCGGAAGGGTAGCTTATGTGCAACTTAGGGACGAAGAAGGGGATAACAGAGGCAACCAAAGGCGTGTAGGAGTGTGTAATCGGGTTCTTCCTTGAAGGGTTTGAAGAAAGGTGAGTTGTTTTGTGTGACTAGTGAAGGCAAGCGGTTGATAAGGAAAATAGAAGTAAGAAAGGAGTCGACCCAATATTTAGGGGGTAATCCGAATTGAGCTAGTAGGATTAAGCCGGTTTCAACTATGTGTCTATGCTTTCTTTCAGTAATACCATTTTGCTGAGAGGTGTGTGGGCATGTAAGACGGTGGAAAATGCCATTTTTGGCTTAAAAACTGTTTGAAGGTGGTGGATGTGTATTCTCCACCATTATCGGTTTGAAAGTATTTAATAATAGTAGAGAATAGATTTTCAACTAGGAATTTAAACTTAATAAAACATTGAAAAACTTCACTTTTATTCATAATAGGATACAACCAAGTAAATCGACTGTATTCATCAATAAACAAAACATAGTACACCCATTCAGTGATGGAACCAGGGAGGTCCATACATCAGAGTGGATGACTTCTAAAGGACTCGAGGAACTCCTAATAGACTCTGAAAACGGAAGTTGCTTGGACTTGCCAAGTTGACAACACTCACAAATATTGGACTGACTGACAGAATCGAGAAGGGGAAGGTGCTGATGACGAAGCAGGTGCTGAAAAATAGAGGTAGATGGGTGTCCCAGTCGCTGATGCCAGACCATGTCAGTGGTTTTGACACCAAGGAGAGCAGTGAACCCGGGTGTTTTATTCAAGGAATGAGGGTGCAACCGGATGGGGTACAACCCATTTCACTGGGTCTGTGGAGCAGAACCTTCCCTGTCAAATTGTCCTTCATAGTGAAATCAATATCAGTTAGAGCAAACCAGCATTTATTGTCTTTACAAAATTTATTAATAGAAAGCAAATTGGCAGAAGCAGCAGGGCAATGTGAAATATTTGAGAGTAGTTTAGAAGATGCAGAATTAGGGGATTGAACAATGAAAGAACTGGTGTTGTAAACATGCAAACCTGTGCCATTACCGACACCAACAGTTTCTGAACCATCAAACGGTTGAGGGTCGGTGAGGAGGGATGAATCGGCCGTGACATGTGTGTTTGCACCGGAGTCAACAAGCCAGTCTTGATTAGCAAATTCTTCATTAGTCTGAGCAGTCATGGCAACAAGTTGCATGGGTGGATGACGGCCTTGGTAGGCATAGTCCATGCGATGATAACAGTCTAGGGCACGGTGACATTGGGCATGAGATCGGAAGCAGTAGGACTGGTTCCGGCAGGAGGAGTGACAGTGGCCATAGATAAGTGTTGGCTGTTGGTAGGCTTTGATACCATGTAAACTTAATAGAGAACTACGGTAAAAGCCTTAAGCACTTGATGCTTAGGTTTTAGTATTGATGTACTATTTAGAAGAATATACAAAGATACAATGTGCCGTGTATAAGGCATGATACACTGTCATAGATTACATAAGGTAAAAATATTCTGTTCTAGGAAAGTAAATATGGCAATATAGCCGTTGAGCTATAAGAGGACGGCTACTGAGTGGGATCCGGGTATGTGATGTGAGTTGACTATCATATCCTTAACAGATGCCAAGCTAATTTTTTTTTTGATAAGTAAGATTTCATTAAAAAGCGCAGAGGGGCGCAACCCTAGTACACATGAAGTATACAAAAGAAGCCCCTATACAAAGGAAATAAAAGAACAAGAAAGTAAAAAGTCAGCGAACAACATATTACCAGGGCTATGCGCCGACACCCAAAGATATAACATATTAAGCAGATGCCAAGCTAATTGGTAGACTAGATTTGAAAATTAAATTGAGAGGACATAACTTTGTAGATAACATCATTGATTTTATCCAATGGTAATACCATTCTAAATAAGGGTGTAAATGAGATGAACCACTCACAAGTGGCTTTTTCAAATGCTCAGGTTGTTTGTTGATCCAAATGAGCTAAGGCCAAGCCTTATCCGTATGCTTGATTAGTCAAAACAGCAGCCTAGCTCGAATGTCATGGTGCTCAACTCATGAGCTTGCGAGCCTGCTTGAGAAGGCAGATGAAAACAGGGTGATGCATTAGATTTCATGGAGATACTTCTCCTCAAGTTTCTCATTTCTGGGCAATGTGGGACTTGAGCATGAGACTTTAATGAGAGAGTTTCTTGTCCCAACATCGAAAAACTAGAAAGGTCGATGGGTATCTTCTTTTTCCAGACTTGAGACCTGCGTTTCCTACATTGACTGTGAGATAGCTGGGGAAGTTTGCTGGCTATTAATAGAGCCTGAAACTCCTCTGTTCATGCCCATTGTTGACTTGGGGCTCCTTCTTTTCTAAAATGCTTATTTGTTTGATATGGGCCGTGAGCCTTGAAAAAAGTTGGGTCTGCTTTAAATTTTAAGGCTTATCGTGTAGCTCGTCAAGCTCATAGTGAGTAGACCTTGAGCTTGAGCCCTATATATCCTCCTTTGAGCCAAGCTTCAGCTTGTTTACTCCCTAGTTCTATTTTTGTTTTGTTTTTTTGTTTTTTTTTTTTTTTTTTCCGCGGGGGGGGGGGGAGACAATATTTTAAAAACATGTAAGAATAGGATGGAGTGTATGAGTTGTTTACCAATAAACAAGAAAGAAAAACAAAATCTACATTTTGTAGTTTGAAGGATAAGAGTTTTCTCAAACTTTAATAAACTTGTCAATTCAGTCAAACTCTTCTGCAACAACCGGGTTGGAATTCCCTCGACACAATGCTGGCTTCTCTTTGTTGTACATACATATGTACACATTTTTTTTTTGATAAGTAAGTAAAATTTTATTAAAAACGCAAAATGCGATCAAGTACACAGGGAGTATACAAGAACGGCTGCTAAGAAGAGGAAAATAAAACAAGAAAATCATTATAACTAATCCCTGAAGGTGCTAGGAACGCGGCCATCCAAGAATACAAAGAAGAAAAGAAAAAATACAAGAGTTCCTCCATTGATCTTTCTTTGTCCTCGAACTGTCTATAATTACGTTCCATCCACAAGCACCATAAGAGGCAGCTAGGAACCATCTTCCACACCACCGCACTCCGAGAGTGACCACCCGTCCACCAACAAGCAAAAAGATCTACCACCCGACGAGGCATCACCCAAGACAGTCTGAAACGACAAAAAATGGCATTCCACAGAACACAAGCAACCTCACAGTGAAGAAGAAGATGATCCACAAACTCCTCATTCTTTTTGCACATGCAACATCTATTAATCACAATGATTTGTCTCTTTCTAAGATTGTCCAAAGTAAGAATCTTCCCTAGCGCTGTCGTCCATGCGAAAAAAGCCACTTTCGAAGGAGCCTTAGTTCGCCAAATACTCTTCCAAGGAAAACAAACAGACTCCTTGTAAACAAGAGTCTTATAGAAGGAACTAACATCAAACTTCCCTTTGCGAGAAGGAGACCACCAAAGCTTGTCTTCTGCATCACACTCTATTCTTATAGAATACAATAAGGCGAAAAAAGAAGCCAAGTCATCCACCTCCCAGTCATGAGCAGCTCGAATGAATTTGACATCCCACTGGAAAGGCTCGTACTCCAAATTCAAATGCACTGCAACTAGCGAGCTCTTGTCACAAGCTATGTCATACAAACCTGGAAAAGCTTCCTTGAGGGGCATCTCTCCGATCCACAAATCATCCCAGAATCTAATTCTAGATCCATTACGCAAGATAAGTTTGGTATGCCTACTAAACGAACTCCATCTCTTCCTAATAAACTTCCAAAGCCCTACTCCATGAGTCCCAGGGGGATCTAGAGAACACCAACCAGCCCGTACAGAACCAAACTTAGCATCTACAACTGATCTCCACAAAGCCTCTTTCTCGTGCTCATAACGCCACAACCACTTCCCTAATAACGCTTGATTAAACATCCTCAAATTCCGTAAACCCAAACCACCTTCTGGAATAGGAGTACAAACCAAGGACCAGCAAACCAGGTGATATTTGAAATCATCACCTAGGTCTCCCCACAAGAAATCCCGATAAAGTTTTTCTATGCGATTAGCCACACTGGAAGGGATGGGAAAAAGGGAAAGTAAGTACGTGGGGAGGTTAGATAAAGTACTCTTTATAAGGGTAACTCTACCACCCTTAGTCAGGTACATCCTTTGCCAGCTAGCCAGCCGTCTTTCTATCTTTCCAACAACATCATCCCAAATGAACTTGGCCTTAAAAGGAGCCCCCAACGGAAGCCCAAGATACTTTATAGGTAGAGAGGAGACACCACAGCCCAAAACACCGGCCAGCTCATCCAGATTGTCCACAGCACCCACAGGAACCAGCATTGACTTGGCCAAATTAATCTTCAAACCTTACATATGTACACATAAACATGCATGTATATATGCTTAAATGTTTGTATCGACACATGCATATATTTGTGTATATACATATCCGTATTTACACTCATACACATGTACACACATACCTATGTACCTACATAAAGATAGACACGTGTACATATCTATAAGTATATGCGTATATATACATAGGTAAATTCCATAGGCTATCAATAATTAGTGTAAAAATAGCGGGTTCGTTTGGTAAAACTTTTTAGAAGGAGATGTCTTTTGAGATGTTTCTAGTTCGTTCTCCTTCTGGGAGTATGGAGATTGCCTCGTCAGATGCCTCTGAGGTAGCGGGTTCGGCGTCGCCTTTATTTTTTGTTCCGGCGTCTCCCTCTTCTATTCCAGTGTCTTCTGGGCTGGTGACCTTGCTGTCGACAGATTCTGGGGCTATTTTTACGGATTCTATGGCTTCCTCAGAGGCTGGTCGGAAGCTTTTTCCACAGGTTCTTGATCTTGTGGACTTAGGGCGTGGGTCGGAGACTTCTGCCTTGGGTTCTCAAGTTTCCATTGTGATGGGCTCGCCGGAAGGGAGGATTCTCCCTTCCTCTTCCCTGGAAGAACCCACGTCCAAGCCTCTTATTCAGTACAAACGTAAAGGGAGGAAGCCAAAGCCGGTGATGGGTCAAGGAAATCACGAAGATATGGGTTTTCTCAGGCAGGGGTTTCTTGAGTCGAGCTCCTCTCTTTCACAGGCAAATCGTAGTTTCTCAAGCGCCTGCCCTCTCAATTCTGCGGGTGGTCTCCAGGCTACCTCTCCTTTGGCGCTGTCCTTGGCGTGCTCTATGTTTTTTGGGGATAAGGGGGATAGAACTATGGCTTTCCTCTCTGCCCTTGATGAGGACCATAGGAGGTGGGATATGATTGAAGATTGTGAGCTTTAGGGGCTTAGGGTTGGGTTGTTTTGTGGGCTGTTCATTGTCGGGTCGGTGGTGAGGTTGTTGCTTCTTGTGTACTCCGTGTGTACTAGGGGCGCCTTACGCTGTTTTTTATAAAATTGCAATTACTTATAAAAAAAAAGGGTGCTTTTTGCTTTTCGGTTATGATGCGACATAAATGTGAAAGTAGTTTGTGTTTTGAGTTGTTTGTTAATGCTCTGTCCTAAGAAGTATTGCCAACCAAGCCAAGTACCTTTCTGCCTTCTTTATTCCACTTATTGCCAAGATGCAAATTATGTTTCAACGCTATGTTTTATTACTGAATTTGATACTTTAAGAAACTCTTATATAATGTGTAGAATGGCTGGCTGCCTCTACAACTACAAAAGACGTTATTCAGGCTGGTGACCTGGACTAGAAGGATCAAAAACTATAATTTCTAAGCTCAAGACATATGTGAGAACTCCTTGATTGTGACTGTCCTTCATTTCAGGAGAGTAATATTTTGCTGTATTTTCTACTTGTTGAGGGTGGGAGCGAGCTCTGGTCAGTGGTCTTTGAAGGGAGATGAGGTGAACACATGGATTTGTGGTCTTGGGAAGATCACCTCAAGATGACTTGTCCAAATTTTAATATAAAATGGGTGACACCTCCTGCATAGATAAACAAATTAAAGCCTTTTCAAAACACTTATCAAACATACACTAAGATTTTCAAGCATCAGCAGCATGCTAATTTATTACAATCAGTACATTGGTTTGTGCAGTCAGCCTAGGGTCGAACTCGTGTTTGGCTTGGACAAGGTTCTGTTTAAATCCTTTTTGCTTGGATTGAGAAGTCACATCCTTTTTGCATATTTCATTGGACATTAATGGAATCTCTTTGATGTATTAGCCAGAGATTTTGTGAATACATACGTAAAAAATATATAAATGATATATCTACTATTATAAATGGGTCATTGCCTGGATTCTTTTAGTTTCAGTGTTGAGTTATAAATTTACTTTTTTGCATAAATAAGGGTAGAAACACCATTGCTTCGGTTTTGAATCTACAATATGTGAATCGCCATATAAGAAAGACACTGTCACTCGCGATACTGTATACCACAATGCTCATTTGTTTTCTTTGGTTCATGATTGACTCAAAAGAGTTCTTGCTGTTTGGTAGGGCTAACACACAAAAACATGCCACCAGACTAGATGGTAGGACTTTAGAGAAAGAAAGGTCTTCCACAGTGGTACTTATCCTGCTAATTTCATTCTTCTATATAGTTGTCCCTCTACTTTTATTTTTTAGTTCTTTAGTCACCTTCCTATACTCTAAAACTGGTAGGTTCTTTCTGTTCTTCTTCTTCTTCTTAGTTGGTACAACCTTGAGCCTGTGAAACGTGCTAAGGATGCATTAAACTTGTTTGTGACGCTTATGAGAGAATAATGCACCGGATACTTAATATTGAGAATCATTATCCATTTTTCTAATCAGTGTTCTATTGTAATAAGTTTTTGAAATGTGATTCAATGGTTTTCTTCCCTACATGCTTTCTACTACTTTCTTTCTAACATTCTCTCTTGATTAGGGATGGTCAATGTCCTGAATACAATGGGGAGGAACAAGCTATATGTGCTGTTGGGCTTGCCAAATCTAAACCTGGTGTTTTTGTTGAAGCTATCCAATATCTTTTGATTTTAGCAACACCTGTTGAGGTAGAAACAATTTCTCGTCCTTGTTTGTACTCTTCCAATAATTTAAGTTCCAAAATGCTGAAAACACTTCTTGAGTTAGACTTATAGTTACATGCTTGCTCGTAATTGACTAGCATTCTATGGATTTGGGATGGTATTGACGTGCCAGTCACACTAATAGATCCTGGGAGTTAATTTAGTACCATTCCTATTTTCTTTCCCTGCAAAGTTTGTTTCTTGAGTGTTTATTTGCTGACTGAACCAATCAAAGAAAAAAGAGTGATGAAAGAAAGATCCACATCAAAAGTTTTTTAATTTCAACTCCGTACTTGAAGAATGACTCCATAGGCTGTATCATTCATTTATATATTTCTAATCAAATAGTTTTGAGTAATGCATATGCGGATTTGTGTCAATGATAACTTCTGTATGGCTGTTGATTGAATCGGCGTTAGGAAGTGAGTTCTCAGTATAACTTCCGCCTTGATGAAATATCAGCAGATGTTCCGAAACTTGTGTTGCTGAAATGACTCAATCAATGACTAGTCCTAAATCCTAATACAATACACTTTTGGAGAATTGGCATCCAAAAGATGCTACTGTTCTTATTCTTCTCATTGTTTTTACTGTTATTGTCATTATCGTCTTTATTATTAATAATAACAATGTGCTACGTTTAAAATCTTCATTTTTGAGATCTCTTATGTTTTTTTTTTTTTTTAATAAGTACTTGAATTATCATTAAAAGTGAAAGGCGCAATTCGGGTACACAAGAAGTATATAAGAGAAAACACCTAGTTAGAAGGACAAAAAAGAACAAGAAAATCATGAAAGCTAAGCACAAAGAGAGATAAAAACGCAGCTCTCCAAATATATAGAGTATTAAAAAATTAGGACATAAGCTCTACCAACGTTCTCTCATGCTCTTCAAAATTTCTATCATTCCGCTCCTTCCAGAGACACCACAAGAGACAAGAAGGCATTATCGTTTACACAGCAGCCCTTTGAGTGCTACCACCAGTTTACCAACAAGCATACAAATCAGCTACTCTTCTAGGTATAGCTCAAGAAAGCTCAAAACGACTGAAAACCGTACTCCATAATGCACAAGCTACCTCACAAAAGAAGATGGTCCACAGTTTCTCCATCCCTCTTGCATAAACAACACTTATCAACCACAACGACATGCTTCTTCCTAAGATTGTTCGTGGTAATGATCTTTTCTAGGGCCGCAAACCAAGCAAAAAAGCTGCTCTCAAATGAACCTTGGTCTGCCAAACACTCTTCTAAGGAAAATGAATGCCACCATTACAAATAAGGACATTGTAGAAGGAGCTAACAATGAACAACCCTTTCTTAGAGGGGGTCCACCATAGTTTGTCTTCATCTTTCTATCTTACTCTGATTAAGTACGACAAATTGAAAAAAGAGGCAAAAACATCCACCTCCCAATTATGAGCCGCTTTAACAAAGCTTACGTTCCACTTATTGGAACCACTAGAAAGCTCCAGGTGGGCTGCTACGGAAGCATCTTTAGCGCAAGCAATACCAAATAAATATAGAAAAGCTTCCTTAAGGGCCTTGTCCCCACACCACACTCATTTATATATTTATCATTAAATAGTTTTGAGTAATGCAAATGTGAATTTGTGTCCAATTCATGAATGCACATGAATTGAATCTTCGGCGTTAGGAAGTGAGTTCTCAGCATAACTTTTGCCTTGATGAAATATCAACAGATGTTCTGAAACTTGTGTTGCTGAACTGACTCAATTAATGACTAGTCCTAATCTAATACAAAACACATTTAGAGAATTGGCATCTAAAAACATGTTACTGTTCTTGTTCTTCTTATAGTTTTTGCTGTTATTGCCATTATCATCTTTGTTATTAATAATAACAATGTGCTACGTTTAAAATCCTCCATTTTGAGATCTCTTTTAGATTGGGTTGTAGCTTATGTTCCTAGTTTTTCTTCCTCTAATCTTGTAGATCTTGTTGACTTTTTAGATTTTTGTCTCCAATAGGGTGGTTGCATCTCTTGTATACTTTTCGTATACGAGGGCTTTGCTTATTCTTCTGAAAAATTATTATTCATAAAAAAAAATCTTTGTAATTAATGTTATTGTTGTGGGTGTTCTCGTTTTTTATTGTATTGTTATTTGGTATCATGATATTTACTACAGTTGTTTTTATTATCGTTATTCTTATATTGCCATGCGATAATGTAGTTCTATAGCTCTATTGTGTTACATGAGGAATGATACATAAGGGAAGTAAATCATCTTATCAACCTTGTTTCCATTTGGGAAAGAATTTGGGAAAGAAAAGGAAAGGGTGGGGGTTGGGGCTAAAGTGAAGGGAGGGTGTTTTAACAGCTGTTTTCTTTTCAAAGAAAACAATTCTGGTGTCCTGAGATATATTCCACATTAAGGGTGAAATCCTGGGCTTCCTGTGTACCGGGGGGGGGGGGGGGGGGTGCCTTACGCTTCTAATAATATCTCAATTTTGTAAAAAAAGAAAAGGGTGTAATCCTGGGCTGTGCAATGGATGCTTTCCCTTCGGAAGTTTGTCGATGATGGCTGGAACAATGAGTATTGTGATGCTTATTTGGACCTTACCTGGTGCTGGAATGAAGGGGGAAGCTGTGAGTTGGGTATATATGTAGTGTCCTTGTTTCTGAAGTCTCTTCATGTTTACCCATCTCAACTTAAGACATAGAAGAAGCCTTTTGATTAATTAGACTAAAAATCTGCTTGTCAGTTCCTGGCTTTTGCTGCAGGAATGGAGCACATTTAACTTGTGTATTTACATTACGTAGATCCATGTGTTATAACTTAAATGCTTAAAAATTGGCTTTGGCAGCAAGAATGTCAGCTAAACTGTTCAATATAAGATGCCGCTTGAGGGAGGATGGGTTTCATATTTAACATGGAAAGGGAGTTTGATCAGATTTGATACTAAAAAGTTAAATCAACAGATACAGTACCTTTTTGATGCAGATTCTTAAAAGGTATTTCCATAAGGTTACTATGGCATCCCCATTTATGTCTGCAAGTTAAGGTTGTGTATGTATTCTACCTTGTCTAATTATTCTCTTGCAAAATATTTAGGGTTCTTTACTTTTATTCATCTAATCTTTTGTTGATGCGATGTAATAGTCTCTGGGTTTTGTGGGCTGGTTATGTTGGGGTGTTTGGGTTTTCTCTTGTTTTTGGGTTTTGCGGGTGTTTTTCCTCTCTTCCCTCTTTTTTCCTGTTTTGGTGTTATTTTTGTATACTTACTGTATGTTTAGGGGCGCTTTACGCTTTTTATAAACTTTGCTTATCAAATTTTTTCTGTGAGTTTTCTTTTCCTTCTAATGTATTATTTTCTTTCTCAAGGTTTTATAGACCTATCACAATCTACTTCATTCATTTACCACCTGAACCTAATATATTCTGCCAATGAGCTCTAGCTCAAATGGCACCTCTTCCCCATAAGTAAGGCGTGCAGCATGTTGTTGTGGGTTCAGGACCACAGGGTTTTTGTGTAACTTACCAGTCAAAAAAAGGAAAAAAATCTTTCTAGTACTTCATCTCTAGGTTGATGATCTTACTTTTCTTATTAGCCTATGCTTGTTGTCAGTTGATCCTTGTAGGAGTATGTTGTTCTGGAGGGGGTGATGGTACAGATCCGTTCGCTGAGGTTTCATTACAGCCTTTGCCTGAGTACACAATACCATCTGATGGAGTCACCATGACTTGTATTACATGTACTGATAAGGGTCGTATTTTCTTGGCTGGTCGTGATGGCCACATCTATGAGTTGCAGTACACAACTGGTTCGGGCTGGCAAAAGCGTTGTCGTAAAGTTTGCCTTACTACTGGTTTAGGAAGTGTCATTTCAAGGTATGTTGTGTTATTTAATCCTTTAGAGCTGTAGATGTTCATAGTCTCCCTGTCATTGATTCTGATGGCTTTAATCTTCACATTTTTTTTTTCGATATGGAAGTTCATCCTGGTGTTGAAATTTGAACTTTTCTTCGCATATGCTCAATATTAACTTAAACACGTCCTTGGTTTCAGATGGGTTGTACCAAGTGTATTTAAGTTTGGAGCTCTGGACCCCATTGTCGAAATGGTTTTTGATAATGAAAGACAAATTTTATACGCACGTACTGAAGAGATGAAACTTCAGGTTTTTGTTGTGGGGCCAAATGGTGATGGTCCACTGAAGAAAGTGGCCGAAGAAAAGAATCTGATCAATCAGAGGGATGCACATTATGGAGGTAGACAATCAACCGGTCCAAGAGCCACGAGTCGGTTGACAAAATCATCTATTGTCTGTATTTCAGCTTTATCTGTGCTGGAATCCAAGTGGCTACACCTTGTTGCTGTTTTGTCTGATGGAAGAAGGATGTACCTTTCCACTTCTCCATCTAGTGGAAACTTGGGTGGATTTAATTCTAACCCTCATAAACCAAGCTGTTTAAAAGTTGTGGCAACTAGGCCTTCTCCTCCTTTGGGGGTTAGTAGTGGACTTGCTTTTGGAGCCATGTCTCTTGCTGGTAGATCTCAAAATGAGGATCTCTCACTGAAGGTTGAGACAGCATATTATTCTGCTGGAACTCTTCTCCTTTCTGATTCATCACCACCAACCATGTCTTCTCTTCTAATTGTGAACAGAGATTCAAGTACACAATCATCTCTTTCAGGTAGTTTAGGGACAAGTACAAGGAGTTCTCGTGCATTACGGGAATCTGTATCTTCTCTACCCGTTGAAGGCCGAATGCTTTTTGTGGCAGATGTTTTACCATTGCCAGATACCGCAGCTACTGTGCAGTCACTATATTCTGAAATTGAATTTGGAGGATTCGAAAGCTCGGGGGAGTCTTGTGAAAAAGCATCTGGAAAACTTTGGGCCAGAGGTGACCTTTCAACCCAACATATATTGCCGAGGAGAAGAATTGTCATTTTCAGTACCATGGGAATGATGGAATTAGTTTTCAACCGGCCTGTGGACGTTTTAAGAAGGTTGTTAGAGTCCAACTCACCAAGATCAATTTTAGAAGATTTCTTCAATCGTTTTGGAGCTGGCGAGGCAGCTGCAATGTGTTTAATGCTTGCTGCAAGGACAGTCCATTCTGAAAACCTTATAACCAATGTTGTTGCTGAGAAGGCAGCTGAAGCTTTTGAGGATCCAAGACTCGTTGGAATGCCACAACTTGAAGGTAGTAATGCATTGTCAAACACTAGAACAACTGCTGGGGGATTCAGCATGGGTCAGGTTGTTCAGGAGGCTGAGCCTGTGTTTTCAGGGGCGCATGAAGGGCTTTGCTTGTGCTCTTCAAGGTTGCTTTTTCCTCTGTGGGAACTTCCTGTCATGGTCGTAAAAGGTGGTTTACGTTCAAGTGATGCCTTGTCTGAAAATGGGGTAGTTGTATGCAGACTCTCTGTTGGGGCCATGCAAATCCTTGAAAACAAGATACAGTCTTTAGAGAAGTTTCTAAGGTCTAGAAGGAACCAGAGGAGGGGACTTTATGGCTGTGTAGCTGGTTTGGGAGACTTGACCGGCTCTATTCTTTATGGAACTGGTTCAGAATTAGGTGCTGGTGACCGTAGTATGGTGAGAAACTTATTTGGTTCTTACTCGCGGAATGTTGATTCAAATGGTGGTGGGACACCAAATAAAAGGCAAAGATTACCATATAGTCCTGCAGAATTGGCTGCTATGGAGGTAGGTTGAAATTGCTAGTGTAGTCATATAAGTGTTTATACTGGTCCTTTCATTTGTTGACTCTTGGTTTGTTGTTTTATAGGTGAGGGCAATGGAGTGCATTAGGCAGTTGCTTCTTAGATCTGGTGAGGCCCTGTTTTTACTCCAACTTGTCTCCCAGCATCATGTCACACGCTTGGTTCAGGGGTTCGATGCTAATCTACGACAGGCATTGGTTCAATTGACATTCCATCAACTAGTTTGTTCTGAGGAGGGTGACCGCCTCGCTACTAGGCTTATATCTGCTCTAATGGAGGTAATACAAGTTCAGATCAAACTCATTAAGGAAAGCTCCATTTAAACAAGCTGTTATATTAACCAACAAAATTTTCTTTTCATCTGACATGTTTAGTTGCCAATTTTGACTTTATTTGACATTTCTATCGTCCATTTTGAATTATCTTTCTTAATTTGATGTCATTCTCTGCTCCAGTATTATACTGGTCCTGATGGCAGGGGGACAGTAGAAGATATTAGTGCAAAATTAAGGGAAGGTTGTCCAAGCTATTACAAGGAGCCTGATTACAAGTTTTTCTTAGCTGTGGAATGTCTTGAAAGAGCTGCTGTAACTCCAGATGCTGAGGAAAAGGAGAATCTTGCTAGAGAGGCCTTCAATTACTTGAGTAAAGTTCCAGAGTCTGCCGATTTACGAACTGTCTGCAAACGGTTTGAGGATTTAAGGTCAGTTGATTTTTGAAGCCTAGGGCTAAGGCTGTGTTCTTTTGATTGATTAATTTCTCAATTAGATCATTATGTCAATAACCTAATCTTTAGAGGCATGTTGCAGATTTTATGAAGCTGTAGTTCGATTACCTCTGCAGAAGGCACAAGCTCTTGACCCCGCAGGTGATGCTAATAATGAGCAAATTGATGCAGCTACTCGGGAACATGCACTTGTTCAGCGTGAACAGTGCTATGAGATAATTATTAGTGCTTTGCGTTCTCTGAAAGGTGATGCTTCACAAAGGGAATTTGGATCTCCTGTGAGGCCTGCTACTGCAAGATCTTTCCTTGATCCAGCCTCTCGGAAGAAATATATATGCCAGATTGTTCAACTTGGTGTCCAATCACCTGACAGAATATTTCATGAGTACTTGTACCGGGCTATGATTGATTTGGGTCTTGAGAATGAGTTGTTGGAGTATGGAGGTCCTGATTTGGTGCCTTTTCTGCAAAGTCCTGGCCGTGAACCTATACAAGAGGTTTTAATTACTTGATTTATTTTTTATTTTGGATATTATATAAAGCCTTGGTATATGTTGAGATTATCTTAAATGCTTTATATCTTGATAGTATATAAATTTTGCTCCTGGCTACTGGAAACATGCATTTTTTATTTTTTTTACAGTATTTGTATCAGCATCTTTTGGGGCTTTCTTATCATATTTCCATCATGTGTCTTGTAGGTTCGAGCTGTTTCTGCAGTGACATCAGCAACTTCTCGTATGGGTCAATTGGGAGCACCTGTCCCATCCAATCAATCCAAGTACTTTGATCTTTTGGCTCGGTATTATGTCTTGAAGCGCCAGCATATACTTGCAGCTCATGTACTGCTGAGACTGGCCGAGAGGCACTCGGCTGATGTAGGGGATGTTCCTACCCTAGAACAGAGGTTGGCAACTTCTTCTTCTCCCTTTTTTTTTTCTTCCCTGAGCGATACAGGAAACCAGAAGAGTGCAATTACAAACAAGAAGAAAGAACAGAAAATAAAGGGGAATTACAGGGTATATATCTAAAAAAATTGTGCGACTTAGCTCACTTGGCAATTAAATGAGCTTGCAGGTTTGGTTGCCTTTGGACTTTTGAAGCTTCCCAATTTGGAAATAAGGCAAGATTTTGATGAATATCTCTAATGATTGGAGCAATTTGCCAATCTGAGATTAGATTAGGCCTATTAATAGCCATGATAGTAATTGAGGAACCCCTCCAAAATGAGAGATTTGCTTCCATTTGAAACCGCAAGGTTGGTAGCTAACAAAGAAGCTTTTGCCCCCCTTACATTCACCTTTGAAGAATTAAGCTTTAGAGAGCTTGCTGCAATCACTTTCCCATATTCATCACCGATGACCGCTGAGGTTATTGAAAATTTTGGTTTAATTGCTACGGTAAAGTTGACTTTTAGAAAACCAGAGGGAGGTGGTTTCCACATATTTCCCATAGGAAGAACTTTCTCCCGAGTTTGCTTTATGAGTTTTCAATGTCATCTTGATTTGTTTTAACAAGGTCGAGACATCAACTTGATAAGAGTTGTGTACCACTTGAATTTTAGTATACCAGATCATGTCCGTTGCAATTATTGCAAAGTATTGAAAATCTCAAATCTCCCGCTTAGGAATTACCAAGTATTTGGAAGGGTCAAGAATAACCTTAACCCAACTAGATATGTGGAAATCCTCAAGGCAGCAACATTTATAGGCCAATTATAATTTCTCCAGATGATTCTAGCTATGTCACAATACAAGACTAAATGTTGAGTAGTTTTTATCTTAGAATTGCAAAGAAGACAAGATCATACCTCAATATCATTGATTGAATAACTCTTGCCAACTTATCTTTGGTTGGGAGAATATCCTAGGCAGCCTTCCATAGAAGATGTTTCAATCTGTGTTATATCATTAAGCTCCAAATTTTCTTCACTTCTTTTTTGTCACCAAGTTTTTGAGCTTGTGTTTTGCAGAAGGATGTTACTTTGCTTAATTTTGCAACTTTTTTTTTTTGGGTTATATAACATGTTAAATAACAAATTGTCCCAAAAGTTTAAGCTGCTAGGAAATATAAATTTAATAATTTAATTAACCCTTCAATACACTTCCTCACGTATGGGCTCAAACCCCCTCTTCAATAAGTGAGGTAAAATATGTGGAATATTTAACTGAAATATGGGGAAAAGTATGGAGTCAAGGTTAAATCACCAATTGTCTCAAAAGCTTAAGCTGATACGATAATAATGAATTTAATCATTTAATACTTTAACATAACCCAAAATTGAATCTACCCCTAGCTTTACTTTACCAGAGATACAAAAATGCATTTATATAGCTAATCTAAAAATATATAGGAAACGTATTTTGTAAGTTTACTAGCTTCAAGGCACACAATTATATCATACCGACTCTAAAAATTCAAGAAAAAAGTGGAAAGAACAAAAAGGGGGGGAGGGGGGGGGGGGGCTTCAAGCGAGAAAGGCTCTTAAGAAAACCAAAATTTTAACTTGTGCAATAGCACCTAATTCCCATGGAACACATGTACATTTCTTTCCTTTGAAACAATCCATATCAAACATAAGGGCTCTATTTTCCATACCAAGCGTCTTCTTATTGCCTAAGCCTCCTGCTCAACCATCCAATAACTTGACTACATATCTCACCTTTTAAACACTAAGAAAGGTAAGAAAAGCCCTTGTACCACCACTCTTACCATTGGACATTAAGTACAAGGTGTAGGAGTGAGTCTCCATTATGTTTGCACATCTGGCACCGCTTTGGGATGAATATTCCCCCCTTTATCTACTCCCTACACCCCATATTAAGTGACCTCCTTTCCATGTGGATCCTAGACTCAATCCTTATTGCAAATGAGTGTCTTGACAATAGAATTAGATCAGGGGTTCCAAGTGTGCTTTGCAAATTGAACCTAGAGAAGGCCTATGACCATGTTAACTAGGACTTCCTGTTGTATCTGTTGAGGATATGCGGTTTTGGAGAGAAATGGTGTGATTGGATAGCACATTGCATCTCTACGGTGCGTTTCTATGTGTTGATTAGCGGGAGCCACTCTGGTTTTTTTGATAGCTCTTGTGGCTTGAGACTGGTGGATCTTTTTTCCCTTATGTTTTTTGTCATCTTCATGGAGGCTCTGGGTAGAATGTTGTCTGCCACTGTGGATAGGGGCTTTTATCAGGTTTCTTGGTGGGGGTCCAAGAATAATGAAGAGCTCCTAGTGTCTCATCTATAATTTGCGGATGATATCCTGATTTTTTGCGACGCAAGTTCTGATCATGTCCGTCATTTGTGGTGTTTGTTTTTATGCTTTGAAGCTGTCTCGGGGTTGAAATTAACTTGTCTAAATCAAAGTTAGTCCCAATTGGTGTCGTGGAAGATGTTGGAGGCTTTGCTAGCATTCTTGGTTGTAGGGTGGCCTCTTTCCCTATGAAGTACCTAGGTCTTCCGTTGGGGGCTTCGTTTAAGGCTAAATCAATCTAGGATGACATTATTGACAAGATGAAACGTCGTTTGGCGAATTGGAAGAAGCTTTATTTATCTAAGGGAGGTAGGATCACTTTGATTAAAAGCACTCTATCTAGCTTGCCTACTTATTTTTTGTCCCTCTTCAGATCCTACTTGGAGTTGCTAACCATATGAAGAAACTTTAGCGGGATTTCTTGTGGGGTGAAGTCGGAGATGAGTTCAAATTCCATCTTATTAGTTGGTCGAATATTTGTACTCTTATCCCCTCAGGCGGCTTGGAAATTATAAACTTGCTTTTGTTTAATTGAGTTATCTTGGGGAAATGGTAATGGTGCTATGTCACGGAGAGGGAGACTTTGTGGAGATCGGTGGTGGAAGTTAAGTCTGATAGCATGTGAGGAGGGTAGTGCTCCAATGAGGTTTTTGGGTCCTACGGTGTTAGGGAATAGAAAAACATTCGAAGGGGGGGGGGGGGGGGGGGGGTCCTCCATATTTGTGATATTTGAGGTGAGAGATGGGGTTAAGGTCAGTTTTGGCATGATGTGTGATGTGGTGATCAGACATTGAAGGTAGCTTTCCCGATGTTGTTTAGTATTGCTTGCTTTAAGGAGACCTTAGTGGCAAATCATATGCAGTTTTCTAACGACACTTTACAGTGGAATATAACACCTAAATATATCTAGTTCTAAGTATCCTTGAAATTCCTCCATTTATTTAAAATTAGCTTAGAACTTGAACCAAGGAACAGGGGATTTCTTTGGATGTTAATGACACAGTACAATACAATCAAAACAGGATATTATAGTAAGAAAAGACTAGATAGATACCCCAGAAACATATAAGACTCATCAACAGACTCTTTATCCTCTATTTTTCCATCTAATAATAAAACAATGCATGATTGGGAGGTGGAGGTGGTTTCATTGTTCTTTAATTTGTTGTTGTATTCTCTTAAGTTGCAACAAGGTGACGAGGATAATATTTGTTGGATCGCCTCAAAAAGGAGAACATTTGAGGTTAGATCTTTTTATTATGCTCTTAGCCCTCCCGTGGGCCCTCCCTTTCCTTGGAAGATCATTTGGAGAAATAGGGCTCCTCGAGGGTGTCATTCTACGGTAGGGAAGACATTGATATTGGATAGCCTGAGAAAGAGGCATGTCACAATGTAGTGATGTTGCATGTGTAAGAAGAGTGGAAAATCCATTGATCATTTTTTGGTCCACTGTGAAGTGGCTAGAGATTTGTGGGTTTCGGTGGGTTATGTCCCAAATGGATGGTAGAGTTGTTGGCTAGTTGGAGATGTCAAATTGGTAGCAACCCAATATAGAAGTTTGGAGGACGGCTCCCCTATGATTAATGTGGTGTATTTAGAGAGAACTCAATGCCCAAAACTTTGAAGATTGGCTACCCACAATAGTTCTCGCTTTTCTAATTTTCTTGACCTTTTGGATTTGTGTTCTTCTCCAACCTAATTGGGTGTCTCTCTTGTATACTCTGTGTAGTTGAGTTGTGCCCCTCTGCACTTATAATAAAATTTGATTAGTTGTAAAAAAGTTGTCTCTTACCAACTCTTTATGCTAGTTTTGGGAACCTATATTTTTCTCTGCAAGAGAAATAATTGATGTCCCCTTAATAACTTGGTTTACTAATATGGATGCATAATGTGGAATGGAAGGGCAGTAACCAATATTGATTGTAGTTCCAGCGAAGAAGCAAAATGAAAAAGGCTACTTCTGAAGGTGCAAAAGTTGCCAAATCTCTTTCTAAGAAGATCTCTACCCCCTACATCATAATTAAACTTCAGATAGAGCTTCTTATTATTTTGCGTATCACCACCTCATACCATTTACGCTTAACAGAATGTTTAATGATTCCACCTCCCAACCTTTAAGTGCCCTTACAAACGTAGGAGATTGATGAAATCCAGAGAATCCCATGTAATTCGTGGCTGTAGCTTCCTGTTTGCACAATGTTCAATAAATCTAGAAAACCAAATTTGAAAAGCTCCTGCCAGCACCAAACATCCTTCTAGAACTGCCATTCCCCATAACAGAATGAATATGTTGAACAATATTGTTCCAACCCCCAGTACATGACAGATTTTTACGTTTTGTCAAACTCAGGTATCAGTACCTTAGTAATGCGGTTCTGCAGGCGAAGAATGCAAGTAACAGTAATGGTCTGGTAGGTTCTGCTCAAGGTGCTTTTGATACTGGACTCCTAGATCTGCTTGAAGGGAAGCTTGCTGTTCTTCGGTTTCAGATAAAGATCAAAGAGGAACTGGAGGCTTTAGCTTCCAGGTTAGAAGCTTCACCTGGAACACCTGAGTCTGTCCAAAATGAAAACCCTGAAAACAGTTTAACTGCTGATGCCAATATTGCAAATGCTGCACGTGAAAAGGCAGCAGAGCTATCTTTAGATTTAAAGAGCATAACTCAACTATATAATGAATACGCTGTTCCATTCGAGCTCTGGGAGGTACTTTATTCTCTTTTTTCTGCTTAAATGAATTGTTTCATTATCAATCGAGTCATCTATGCTAAACACATGAATTCTTTATGTTCCTACTCTATAACTAGCACGTTGGAATAAAGTTCTTTTAATTTGAGTAGAGTTGGTTCTGAATTTTCGCATACGACTATTTACAAACATATCCTAGCTGTGTTGTTCTGTAAAAGGAGACACTAATGAACCAAACTTCTTTTTGTTCTTGTAATTTCAACTAATAATACATTTAAGCTATCCCATCTATTTATATTTACAACTTCAGTTGAATTATCTTCTGCTGTTTTGTTAGGTGCCTCAGAAATTGTATATTTCCATGAGATTTTTAAACTGAAAATATGCCGTCTGATATAGCTGTATCTCCTTCTCCTGAAATCATATTAAACTGATTTTTTTTTCGTAAAAGAGGTTTGAATGCATCATAAATTTTGTTGGGACATTTACCCCCCAGAACCCCTAACACACACATGGAGACAGGTGGTAAGTATCATCTAGCTCCTTTCATTTGTTGCCAGTGTTGTATCTTGCTACATTCTCTTTGCCGCTGTTCTTTGTTGTATCTATAATGAGGAATTCTTCTCCCCCTTTCAGCTTCTCTTTTAATTTGTGTTTATTTGAATAAGGAAAACTGCACAAATATACTGCATTAAATACCTATGCATCCCACTGTAATTTGCACTTAGAGAAACAAATCCGAACTTAGAGAAACCAATTTGTAGTTTGTCCTGAACAAAATTAAATCTATTATTGTATTGTAATTACGTTTTCGATTCTCCATTTCATTACAAAATCTTTTGCTTTTCCTTTCCTGTGTGCAGATATGTCTGGAAATGCTGTACTTTGCAAACTATTCAGGTGATGCTGATAGTAGCATTGTAAGAGAAACCTGGGCTAGACTTATTGATCAGGCTCTTTCAAGGGGTGGAATTGCCGAAGCATGTTCAGTACTGAAAAGAGTTGGTTCAAACATTTATCCCGGAGATGGAGCTATTTTACCTTTGGACACTCTCTGTCTTCACCTTGAGAAGGCCGCACTGGTACATTTTTACTTATAATTTAGCAGCTTCACCTGTTAAATGTTTACTGCAAACAAGAGTACATCATCTTCTTCTTTCTTTCTTTCTTTCTTCTTCTTCTCTTTCTTTCTTTCTTTCTTTCTATTTTTTTTTTTTTAGTCTGGAAGCTTGTTGCAGAAATATTTAGCTTTGGCCTTTATGCATAATCCTTATTTAAGTTAATGTACTCTTACATCTTTTGGCAGGAGAGATTGGAATCGGGGGTTGAATCTGTTGGAGATGAAGATGTTGCAAGAGCACTTCTTGCTGCTTGCAAGGGTGCAACTGAACCTGTGTTGAACACTTACGACCAATTGTTATCAAACGGAGCTATTCTGCCATCACCAAAGTTCAGGTTACGCCTTCTCCGATCAGTGCTTGTTGTACTTCGTGAGTGGGCAATGTCTGTATTTGCACAGAGAATTGGTACAAGTGCCACTGGAGCTTCTCTAATATTAGGTGGAACATTCTCACTGGAGCAAACAGCAGTCATTAACCAAGGAGTCAGAGATAAGATCACAAGTGCAGCAAACAGGTAAACTTCTTGTTATTTTTCCTGCTTCTCTTTTTATTTTTAATATATATATATATATATTGAGTTGTGATCGACTTATTATTAACATTTATGACATAAATTAGCTGGCTAGCCTGCATTCCCCAGTTTAGGCATCAATTGACCTTCAAATTTCATGGCTCAATGTGAAATTGAAAAAGCCCCAAGGCGTCAAATGTTCCATCCTGATGAAGCTTGCATGTTCTGTCTGATTAGGCATTAGATAATTGTAAAACTCTCCCCATTTTCTATGGCGTATCTATTATTCATAACGTATTGATACTATTCCTGCTACTATGGAGTTTTCCAATATCTATCCTCCTCCTCTCCCATAGGCTGCCCCACAAACTTAATAATTCAGAATGATTAATTGGTATTGCCTCTCTGATGGGTCTGCTATAAAATTTCAGATGTATAGATAGGAAAAGGCCCGACTTCACTTGCAGATGTCATTTTTCTGTACCCAGTTACCTATATTCATCGAGACTTGAGTCCTTAAAATGCATCTTAAAGTTCTTGCAACATGTATGGTTGTCATTCTATTTCTTTTTGTCAAGGCTGAATATTTTCAACAGAATTGTGTTGTACTCAACATCCCTTTTGATATACTTGGTTCGTTCATTTACGAAACTATAGAATGAGGACGGCTGGATTGGCTGTCATTTCAACCCTAAATTTTGTCATGTTGCCGAATGAGGTTTTTGCTATTACAAGGATTGGCTAAGCTGTCTTATTTGTGCTGAACTGAGTAATTAAAGGACTGATACAATTAAGAATGTTTGGGCTTGTGTATCTGTAAAGCTTAGGGGCTGGTTTCTTTAAGGTTTAGTCTTTCATATTTAGGTTGTTTTGGTCTCATTGAATTTGGAATAGCAGGTATATGACTGAGGTCCGGAGGTTGGCCCTTCCACAGAACCAGACTGAAGCCGCTTACCGAGGCTTTCGGGAACTTGAAGAGTCACTAATAAGTCCTTTCTCTTTTGATCGTTTTTGATTTTTCTTTGTGCCATTTATGGTGTTGTATGAATGTTTGCTTGTTACAAATTCTAAATAGAAAAAAAGTGCTATAAAATTTTGAAATAGGATGTGATCATGTTATATTGTACTTGTCTAAGTTATTATGTAATGTAATTAACAAAGGCATGAGATGATATTCTCCATTTTGGTCTTGCCTCTGCTTCCTCTTTGCTCAAGCCGAGCCTTGAAATGACATAGGAACCCCCAACGTGCATCTCACTATATCAGGAAAATACGAAAAAGGGTAGGGGCTTAAACGTTTAAAAAGACATTGAATAGTGTATATTATCAAAGAAAAAATGAGGATAATTTTATAAAATCTATAATTATTAATTAGTTTTGGATTAGCGACTTGAGCAATGCTATAGTATCTGAACGCCTCCCCTATGCAGCAATACCAAGGGAACAGTGGAACACTAAGAAGTAGGGGGTAAATGAATTGGGCTATTAGTAACCTTACTCGATATGAGCTCGAATAAATTTGATTCACTCGAATCGCTTATTAAATGAGCTACTCATGAACACAAAATTAGGCTCGATTATTAAATGATAAAAACTCATATAAACTCGGCTTGATTCGATTAAAACTCGTGAACCTGCTCGTATAAGGATCAACTCATTTATACATGATCTAACAATGAGTGATTTTTTTAGAAAATGTAGTCTATTTCTATAGGAATAGCTATTCTTCTTACTTTTGAGAGGAATATGTATTTTTCTTTATAAGGGATAATTGCACCGTTGGTCCCTGTGATATGCCATAATTATTTTTTACTCCCTATGGTTTAAAAAGTTCATAGGAGGTCCTTGTGGTAAGCAATAATTACAAATTGATCTTTGGTGTCAAATTTTGTTAGAATTTTTGACAGATTCTGTTAAATGCCACGTCGGCGCCATGTCAGACCAATAAGAATGCAACACGTGTCCATTTTAATTAAAAAAAATTAAAAAATAAATAAATAAACTTATTTTTTTAAAAAAATTGAAATTAAAATTTAAAAAAAGAAAAAGAAAAAATAAATAAAAAAGCAAGGGGTGGCCTTCAGCCACCGAGGGTGGCGCACGGCCAGCCCTTTTTTTTTTTTTTTTTTTTTTTAAAAAAAAAATAAGTAGATTTATTATTATTATTATTAAGATGGACACGTGTTACATTCTTATTAGTCTGACGTGGCGCTGACGTGGCATTTAACAGAATCTGTCAAAAATTTTAACAGAATTTGACGCCGGTGATCAATTTGTAATTATTGCTTGCCACAAGGACCTCCCATGAACTTTTTAAACTATAGGGAGTGAAAAATAATTATGGCATACAACAGGGACCAACGGTTCAATTATCTCTCTTTATAAAGGAATAGTTATTCCAATGAAAATAACTATGCAAAGGAAAAAACTCTTACTAAATAAAAGAATGACTATTCCATTCTATTTCATAGGAATATTAAATACAATAACTTATATTTGAGAAGATTTTTGAACATTTAAAGATTTTGGAAAAGTTTTTTTTTTTTTTTTTTTTCCCCAAAAAAAATTATTGTACTTACATAGAGCGCATAAACAAAACAAAAAAACACGAAACAACCCAAACGAAAGCAAAAACAAGGAGTCAATGAATATGGCTAGGCATGTATACAAGCTCAGCTTGGGTGAGTAGTGGTTGTCAAACCTTGGCTCGAGCTTGTGATGGGTATTAAATATGAAGCTCGGCTCGGCTCGCCTAGTGTAAAATCATGTCCAGGCTCGAGTTCGAGCTCGATTTTTTGACGAGCCGAGTGTCTTATCAGGTACCCGGCTCGTGAGGAAATGCCAACTGTTTTTTATTTTATTCTTTTTTTTAAAAAAAAAAAAAAATAGAAAATATCAAATTTTAACAATCATAATAAAAATATCAATTATTATAATTAAATTATCCAACTTACAATTTTTTTTTTTTTTTTACAATTACAAACAAAATTATACATAAACAAATTAAACAATCACAAATCAAATACAAATGGTCAAATGTAATTATAAATCAAAATTATCAATAACTTCACAATATTCTCTAGTTGTGCAGCTTGTGCTGATTTGCTAGACTCATGTAGACTATCTTGAGAAACTATCATAAATTCCTAATGGCTAATATTTTTAGAGTTGATAACAAAAGAAATAAATTACAACTTACCAAGACATTTTTATAATTTCTATTTACTAACAAAATTATACATAAACAAATTAAACAATTACAAATCAAATACAAAGACTATGCGATCAGGCAGGACTTGGCAATCAAAGACCATTTTGTAAGGGCCCATATTTTGATACCGGTTCAATGAACTTCACATCTATAAACTTGCACACACACACACACACACACTAAAAATAATAATAATAATAATAAATAAATAAATTTTTTACTCCATTGCATTACTTAGTCATGTAAAGAATCTTTCACTTGATTAAAATGTCAAGAGAAGTTTTATAAAAATGCAAAATTTAATTTGCCATAATCATTAAATAGAATTTGAGAAGTCCATAAAGTCATACATTACTTCAAGTCCTCAAGTCTTCATGTCTTCAACAATATTGTATTGTCCAACAAAATCCACTAAATAAAATATGCAATAATATTAAAACAGATAAACTTACTTAGTACAAAGTCAAACTGCTATTGTAACTTTAGTAAGACAATCTCCACTTCAAATTCCTCCTAAAGTTCACAAAATATAAATAAAAAATATTTAAAACTTTGTAAATGCAAAATAAAGTCATAATCACTAAATACTAAATAGGAAGTCTTAATTACCTCAACCTAAAGTCTTCATGTCTTCAAGACTTCAACAAAAGTAGAATCTCACAAGTGTTACAACCTAAAGAAACCTTTGTGGGAAAATGTGGATAATATCATAAGTTTATTGGCTTGCTTTTACCGTGCTTCCTATGAATTTTTTGGTACCAAGTATCCCACAACCAACGTATACTATCCAATGGTTTCCATGATTTCTGTGACCTTGAAGCAACAAATTGAGAGTGAAGATAAGTATAAGAGATTAATGGCAACTCAAATGCTCTCTAAGTTTGAGAAATATTGGTCAGAATGCAGGCAGTGTTGGCCATAACAGTTGTCTTGGATCCTCGTTTCAAGCTTCACCTTGTAAATTTCTGTTATATGAAGCTTTATGGAGTTACTAATTCTAGAGAGTTTTTGCATGTTCATGAGAAATTATTATCTCTTTTTATGGAATATAGTGGTTCTTCTTCTATAACTTCAAGTACCATAGCTGTTGAAAAACATGTTGATTCCTAGGAACCTCTCATGGAACCTACTAAAATGATGAAGGTAAAATTTATAATTCATCTGGATGAACCAAAGGTAGATAGGAATGCAAAATTTGACATTCTTTCATTTTGGAAAGGAAACGAATTTTGGCTATCTTGCAGTGTGACTTGTTGGTTTTTTAGGTTTAGGATTCAAAAAAACGAATCGGCCTATACATAGTATGAACTAATAATTATAGAACTAATAACCAACTTCAAGCACCATAGCTATTGAAAAACATGTTGATTCCTAAGAACTTCTCATGGAGCCTACCATCATGATGAAGGTAAAATTATATGTTTATTTAGTGATTTATGTAATATCGTTAGTATATATACTCTTTACTACTTAGTAAATTATATTTTATATTCTCTTTTTTTCATGTGGGAATTTGATGCATTTGGTGGGGAGGTTGTTAGTTCACAAAAGAGTCAATTATAACTTTATTTGGATGAACATAAGGTAGATAGGAATGCAAAATTTGACATTCTTTTATTTTGGAAATGAAATGAATTTCGCTATCTTACAATAGCTACTATGGCTAGTGATATTTGGAGTATTCTTGTTTCTATAGTTGCCTCATAATCCACTTTTAGTGTTGGTGGACGTGTGATTGGTGAATATAAGAATTCACTCAAGCCTGATATTGTTGAGGCACTAGTTTGCACCAAAGACTCGTTATATGGAGATCAAGGTAATATTAGTTATTTGCATATTTAATTTTTTCATTAATTTGTATTATTTTTTTACTACACTATAATAACTATCAGTTTGTAATTGGCTACATTATGTTGGACAAAATCACTTCTATGTAATGATGCATTTAAATAGGGATTCAACTATTCAGAGTTCTTCTAGAAGATTTTGCACAGTCTTCAAGTCAGAGAAATCGGATCCCTTGCAGCCGTTTGGACGATGTGATATACCATCCAGACGCTCAATTGTCCAAGCATCATCTGTCCGGACGATAAGAACTTTTCGTCCGGACCTTCCTCTGTGTCGAGAAGCATCGAACTGCTCCAGCTTGCATTCGTCCGGACGTTTCAGCAACACGTCCGTACGACACTCAGTGTTCGACCAGCTATGGAATTTCTTTCCAAAACACAGATATGGGTAGATCGTTGCAACCGTCTGGACGATGTGGATTCCCATCCTGACGCGCTCATCCATAAGGCAAATTGCCCATTCAAAATTCAGACGTCCGGACGATAGCCTTTAGGGTCCGGACGCGAGAGCTACTTATATGAAAATTGTGTGCATGTGATCAACCGTCCGGACGACCATTCCCTTAGTCCGGACGCGCAAAGCCTTGATATGGAAATTGCGTGCAGTGGAAGTGCGACCGTTCGGAAGACAGGACAACACTGTCTGAACGCGGCTCAAATAAGAAAAGAATTTCAGTGAAATTTTGGAAAGCCGATCGCACAGTTGTCCATCCGGACGCCTTATGTCTATCGTCCAGATGGTGCCTAGGTTTATCAAGCCAGACGCTCATTTGAACCTGTAGCCTGTAAATAAAGGTCCCTAGGCTTGAGAACTGCTAGAATTCGGTATTGAATTCCATAGTGCTTAGAGAGTTATATTTTAGAGTTATTGTGCTAAGTTAGTCTCTCTCAAGCCGTTGCTGTGTGTGCCGTTGCTGCGTTAATCTGAAGTCTATCTTATTGTTTGGCCCTAAAATAAAGGATTCCATTGAAGACCCTTTCAAGTAAGAGACTTGGTTGGGAGGCGTTCGTGTTGGGTTACACGTCAGAGTTCAAGGTACGACCATTGCATAAGGTTATGTGAGTGCTACTGTTTTGTAACTGGTATTGTCTTCTGAATAGTGGATATCCTGGGTTTGACTGCCCCGGAGTGGTTTTTCTCTTAACAGAGTTTTCACTTCGTCAACAAAATATATGTCTCATTTAATTCCGCATTTTGATATTTTGTTGCACACATTTTTGCACACACTTGTTTATATTAGAAGTCATTTTAAATTTTCAATAACCCTAATTACTCTTTTATTTTGATACAGAACACACATAAATAAAGTTGGATGAACTAGAAGAAGAAATTTTGACAACAGATATCAATTCTAGTGACATTCCAAATTCATCTAAAGCTAATTCTGTTAATTCAACATGGCAATATATGTGGATGGCTTCTTTCTATATGGAAATATTTTGGTAAACTCTTTGTATAGACTTTTTGTTTCTCTTGTGGGATTTACCCTTGTTGGTTTCGTTGTTCATGTTTTGGAGGATTTTTTGACTCGTTTATCTAATTGGGTCATGTTTGGGTTGACCCTAAACGGCCGAACCTAACACAGCAACCCGTCTTACCAGCCTTACCTCCGATAACCCTTAGCTCTTTGGTGCCTTTTAAATGATGAGAGACCATTCATAGTATCCTCATGAACTATAGCACTTTGTAGTAATTTGCATCAGTTAAGACATCTTCATACGGCTTTGTTCTAATGACGTAAACAAATAACGCGTCACCTGCTTCTGTAATACCCCGTATTTTAAATATGAATATTTATGAAAATAAATATTCATTAACTTTATAAACTTTGATTTAATAAAATATGAAATATTATTAGACTCTAATAATAATATTAACAATGAAACGAACTGGACTCAAAATGGACTTAGATCGATATTTTAATCAATTAAATTAAAATAGTAAAAGTTTGAGATAAAAATATCTGCGGTAAAAAGTTAATTAGTAAATTTTGAATTAATATCTACGGGTTAACCCAGGTTAAATTAATTAAGATAGAACTTAACTTGGGTTAAGTGGATATTTTATTTTAACTCAAGTTAATAAACTTATCTCTTAAGTTTATAAAGTTGCTAAATTATCCCACTCCTCTCTTAACAGAACTCGCACCACTCACTGTATATATTATTGAGTTTCTTTCTTCTTCTCTATTTGTTCTTTCTTCCTTATTCTTCTTGTTTCCTCTTTGTTTTCTCCTTCTTTCTTCTTATAACTGAAACAGAGAGAGACAGAGACAGTGAGAGAGAGAAGGAGAGAGAGATCGAGAGGTTGAAAGAGTGAGTCTGAGAGAGAGAGAGATGCTGTCGGAGAGAGTGAGAGAGACATAAACAGAAAGAGGGAGAACGAGAGAGCCGGTGGGTGAGCCACCGGTTGGGGCAGACTGGAACGTCGGACCGGGAGGCCACGACTTGGTGTCGGCGAGGTTGCGGGGAGCCTCGTTTTAGGTAAGTAAAATTCTCAAACTTTGATTTTCAATTGAATGGGTATCATGATTTTGGGTCAATCGCATGGGTATTGTTGAATTTTTGGGGATTTTGTGAAGGTATTCTTCGGTGGAACAATATGGGTATGGAAAAATGGTGGAATTTTCTTTAATTGCTGAATGGGTTTTGAGAGTTGATTTATTTCCCCTGTTTTTGTTGGTGTTGGCTGAGTAAGATTGAAGAACTGATTATTGATTGTGTGATTTTCTGGTGTTTTGGTTGGATAGATCAAATGAATTGATTTCTTGTGTCTTCCTTTTTGCTAAGTGAGTGTTGATTTCTGTGGGTTTTAGGCAGGAGAAACTTATGGGTTATTTTGATGGCTGATTGATGGGTTTCATTTTCAGGAAAGAAGCTGAATGGGTTTTTGTTAATTATTTTTGGAGTTTTGATTTCATGGTTTGATTTGGGTATAGTGTAGAAGTAAAAATTGAATTCATTACGTTTTGAGGGTTGAATTTCCGGTTGTTTGTATACTAATTTTGGGTATTGTTTTATGAAGATATTGGTAGAATTCTAAGATGAATGGGTGTTGTAATTTTGTGGATTCCCTTTTCAATTAATGACCAAATATAGTGTAAAAAAAAAAAATACTGGGTTATTGAAGACAAAAACCAGTTGGGTACTGTGAAAATTATTCTGGGTTTATTTTTGTATGAAGATTTTTAATGGATTTCTATTTTAAAATTCTAAGGTTGATGTCATAAACTTGGTTTGGATTGTTGATGCTAGAAGGTGGGAGTAGTAAGTAATTTTGATTTCCTGGTTAGTTTATGGGGTTTAAATTATGATGGGTGATTTGAGAGTTGTTTTGATTATAATGTTGGGGTCAATTTTGTTAAAGGATACTCTGTTTTGTAGGTATATAAATTGGTGTTGGTGTATTGATGGGAAGAAGGGTAATGATATGGTTTAAGAATTTTGGATTAGATGATATGTTGTCTCTTTCTTTTCATGATGCTATGTCCTTGTAAATATATATATATCAATGATTTTGTTGATTGGGAATTGTTGTGGTGATAATTTTTCTAAATGATCTTGCTGGGAATTTTTATGAAAGACTTTTGGTTAGTGGCTGATTGGGTTGAAATCTCGTTTATTGAAAATTCTGTTTGGGTTTCAATATATTGAAAATTATTGATCAATTGGTTAATTTGAGAATAAATTCTGGGTTTGCCTGAGAATGTTGGTTTTCTATTTACGATTTATTGTGGGATGATTTTTATTGCATTGAGTTTCTGCTTAAGGGCTTGAGGATTTATCATGTTTTGGACAAATTGATGAGAATTGAGTTCTCTCTTGAAAATCGGATGGTGTTTATGTTTTGGATAAGGTTCTATTATGTTGCCATAAATCTTAATGAGTTCAACTTAATATTGGTTTGTTTGGATATGAAGTTTCAGATTAAGGATTAGTTAATTCAAGGGAATTGTTGTTTTTGGGGAGTTTCTGCGGGTTAGGCCAAATGAGTTCATATTAAAATTCCTAGAGCGTTGATGATTTAGTCACTAAGTAGTAATGTGGACTTATGAATATCGATGGATAATACAATTTGGAGACCTCTTGTTACGTGTTATGTCTACTTTAATTAAGTTGTAGGCTTCAAAATTCAGAATATTCTTCTAAGCTTCTTCTTTCAATTTATTTAAGTAAAAGCTCGACCTCGGCGCTAATGGCTAGTCCAGGTAAGGGAACACAACCTAAAAACCCCGGCAAAATTTTAATAAGACTTTTCAAAAGAAAAAAGTCAGGGATTTTTCCTAAACTCCTTTATTCCTTTATATTAATTGTCTCTTTAATATTTTGTCATGATATTACTGTTATTATCAAATGTGATTGAGAAATCATGTGATTATATGATATCAAATGTATATGTGTTATATGATGATTTCATGAGGTTTTGATAGTTGTATTTGTGCACTATATCGTATATGTTGCATGTGCTCCACGTGAGCGAAAAATGATGGCATCATCATGATTATATGTGCATATATTACACAAAGTTTTACTCCTCGGCTGCATCGTGTTTTGATTCGGATCCATATGAGTAGTGTGGCAACCACATCAAAAGTGTGGGCTATCGGTCGGGAGGCCTTCACCTAGAGAAGGTCCTAATCTGTCGACTCTCCCCTGTGACAACAGGATGAGCGATTAGGTCCTTCGGGATCGGTCCTTTTGGACGTTCAAACGTAATATGCGCCGCTCACGACTAAATAGCGGAGGTGAGCCAGTGGAAGGCAAAACTTACACACTGCATAAATGATTCATGCATCACTCTGATACATGCAATTGATATAATCGCATGTCATTTAATTGTTTCTTTACTTGCTAAATTATTTGATCTCTATTTAGAATTTTTGTAAAAAAAATCATACTTTTGTTTGTTGTGCTTTCCTTACTAAGTTGTCAAACTCACCCATTTTTTTCCCCCAAATCTTTTCAGATGACACAGTAAGATGGAGTCATTTCTTTGTAATGGCATAGACCTCGCTAAGAGCAATAGATCATTGTGGACCGACCAAACTTTTATATTGTATAATATGTCTCTTTTTGGAATTCACGGCATTGTAAAGAATTATTAATAGGCATGAAAAATAAATTAGGAAGTTACAATGTATATCTTGCAAATGTACGCTTTCATTTAAATGTTTTTACCACTTAAGTTCGCGTTTCCCCTTATATCCCAAAATGGGGGCGTAACAGCTTCTGCCCACAAATACATGTGAGGAACATGATCTAGAGAAGGTTGCACATGTTCCCCAAAAACAACTTTCCCTCCATAACAATGATTGTGATAACCATCTCCACGTGGAAGTAATCCACCCTTGCGGTTCCTAAATGAGTTGCACAATGGAAAATGATCATTACCACTATGGGATTGCGATTTGTGCTTTTTTGCATATGGTCCTTCGATGAAAGGTTATTTGGTACTATCTCAATCACCAAATTAGCTGGTACTTGCTACTGATGAGAGAGGCCGCCATAAGAGGATGTGCTTTCACTAGTACCCTTCATTGCTTCTTGCCGTGTAGATACATGAGGACTCAATGTTGAATTTGGATTGGCATTATTATTGCTCTGTTTCGGTGAAGATGAAGATGTGTTGATCATGGCATCAATTAATTTTCTTACCTTGCATCTCCATCAGTTGATTAAATCAGAAGTTCATGACAGCCAATAACTCTCGTATCTCACGCATATCCAAATCAAACTTTTCCTCAAAACAATGAAGTCTTTGACCGAAACTGGAAGATGGTGAAGCCATTATTGGCTCTGATACAAAGTTATTACAAACATAAATATTAAGTCTATAACGGGATACATTTGGGTACGTTCTTAGAGGGAACCTAGATCTCACAACACAAGTGTTGATTTACTAAACAATTCTATGTTATACTTTATTTCAATACCGTTCTTAAATAGAGGCAACATGTGATGTGGTCGTTTTCAAACTCAATAATAATACCACTCGCAATAGTACGAATCACTGTAGGATAGTGTCTATATTGAGGGTGTCGATCCATAGTGATTGTATTGATTGTATCTATTAAGCTTCAATAAAATCAATTCTAATTTATCCCCAGAAAATGATGTTTTTGTGATTTTTTAATTTATAAACTAACAATTGCAATTAAATTGATGGAAAATAAATTTAAGTTGAACTAAATGAAATGGAAAATAGGAAATTGATTTCACCACTAACCTTGTACTAATTGCTATCATATTAACATGTGACATTCATTTTAGGCATGACATTACTTGTGTGTAGTTGTCAAGCACACAACAAAGTGTCAAGAAAATACCATCATTAAAAATAAGTGTAACCCATCTTTGACTAGCACGGATTGTCTACCTAAGCTAGGATTATCAAATTTATTTACTTGGTTACACACAAGCAATGATTAAGTGTAGCTCATCTTAAGATTAGTACAAATCATCTACCTAAATTAGACTAATCTACGGTGTAGCATGACTTGTCTATTAATAAGTGTTGAATGTTGCACATTCAAGCCCCTTAACTTGCATATGTTAATTACTTAGCATTGTTATTTGTTTGATTTTGTGTTGTTTTATTGTTTTTAGGTTTTAAATAAACATGCAATTAATTCCATTGATTTTGGGCTTAAAGCACACTTTGGAAGACCTAGAAGATATGGTTAAGCTTAGCCAATCATAATAGAAGACCTATATGATGTGGTTAAGTTTAATCAAATCAAGGGAATGATTAAATCAAAATTTCTCCATTAAGAGTCAAAATCGGATTGGATTCAAATTTGGATTCTGCATACACCTCACTATTTTAATCATAACTTTCTGCTCAAATCTTGGATTGCAATAAAATTGGTAGTGTTGGAAAGCTAATAAAAAATGAAACAAATATGTTAGAAAATATATTTTTCCTATTTCGGACATTTACTATGCCAAAATCGTCCCACAATAAAACGACCACATCAATTTTTGGTGCCATTGCCAAGGACTGCTTAATGGTTGCGTTATTTAGTTTTAAAGATTAAATCTAGTTTCTTCTTCTTCTTTTTTTCCCTGTTTCTTTTTACTCTTGATTTTCATTTCTAATTTTGATTTTAGTGTTTTTTTTTTTTTTTTTATTATTATTATTATTATTATTTTTTCTTTTAGTTTTCCTCACTCAGCACCATCAGCATCTGCAGTAGCTAGATTCCAGCATTCATACGGGCCGTTTGTGAGCTTTTTATTTTGTTTTTATCTTTATTTTATTTTGTTTGATGCTGGGTCGTCGTTCTCTATCATTGCCTTTAATTTCTTGTGACCCTGACATTGAATGCACTCTTAGACAACTTAGATCCGAAAGGAACTCTAATTTGCTAGGAGAGCGCCCCACTCAGACTATGGGTGACAATAACCCTATGGCTTTGAGAGATCACTAACTCCCTACCATATACACTTCTCCTACATGTCTCAGGATGCCGGATGCTACGGCAGCAGACTATGAGATTAAGCCTAGCATTATACAGAGTTTACCATCTTTTCTATGACTTAGTACTGAAAATCCTTACGACTTTCTCAGTGAATTCCTAGCAATATGTTCTACCATTAAATTGAGTTGGTTCACGAAGGACACTCTAATGATGCGTCTCTTTCCCTTCTCCCTCAAGGAAAAAGCCAAACATTGGTTTCATTCCTTAGCACCAAACTCCATTACTTCTTGGGCTCAATTGCAACAAGAATTTCTAAAGAAGTATTTTCTCATTAAAAAGACCAATGATATTAGGAGAGCTATCACTAGTATCTCCCATTATGAGGGAGAACAACTGTATGAGACCTAGGAAAGACTCAAGGACCTACTTAGATCATGCCCACACCATGTTGTCCTGAAGTGGCAGTTAGTACAAAGCTTCTATGAAGGATTGACAAAGTCTAATAGACAAATGGTAGATGGATCTTGTGGGGGAACATTCATGATGAAAAGTGAGGATAAAGCATGGATTTTGTTTGAAAACTTGACTAATAATCCATTCAGCATACATCCACTAGACGTAAAGTACCTGTCCCTAAAGCACCAAAGACTGAAGGTCTTTTTGAAGTAAGACACTCTTCGGATGTAGCCACTTAAGTAGTTGATGCTATCAATAGGAAGTTCGATCAATTGATGATGGCTGGTTTTGCTCCTCATTCTGCTCACACGAACACATGGCACTAACCATGTTCATTTTGTTCGAGTCCTATGCATCAAGTCAATGATTGTCCTACGGCTGCAAATTTTTCTGATGTTTCAACTGAGCAGGTTAATGCAGCATTTTCACATCCGGGTAATGATCCTTACTCCAATACTTATAACCCAGGGTGGAAAAATTATCCCAACTTCTCATGGAAGGCTCAAGCTACAAGTAACTCGGTCCCAGAGGTGTACAATCAATCTCAATCTAACATGCAGCCCTATCAACCTTCTTCCACATACATGCGTCCACAACAGCAGTCTCAGGCTACACCATCTCCTCGGTTGGATTCTGACCTTCAAGATCATTTTTTGAAATTTATGAGCAAGATGGATTAGACAGTGGACTCTCACTCTCAAGCCATTGCCAAGTTAGAGGTGCAGATGGGATAGATGGCTAATACACTCAATAGGATGGAAGAGGGGAAACTTCCAAGTCAGTCGGTAGTTAACTCGAAGGGACACTACATGGTAGAAGCAAGTACTTCAAATCATCAGCAAGTGCTAGCCATCACCACATTGCGTAGTGGAAGAAGGTTCGAGAATCATGTGTAAGAAAAGGAGGATGAGCAAACGGAGACTCGACAAAATCTGCAAAAGGAAAAGGGTAAGCATGTAAGTCTGCTCCCACTATTAAGATACTATATGAGCCTCGGGTCCCATTTCTAGAACGTATCAAAGCACCTTCTCACTTTGGGGAACAAGGAGATAAAATACAAGATATGATGGAAGTCTTCAAACAGGTAAAAATTAACCTCCCACTCCTTGATGCCATCAAGCAAGTGCCTGCTTATGCCAAATTCCTCAAATATCTGTATACTCAAAAGCGATGAACAAGGGCCGACACTCCGAAGAAGGTGTTTCTCACTGAGCAGGTCAGTTCTATCCTTCAACACAGTCTCCCTCCCAAGTTCAAGGACCCTGGTGCTCCCACCATCCCCTCTATTATTGGAGACCACATGACTGATAAAGCCCTCCTTGATTTGGGGGCTGGAGTGAATCTATTGCCGTACTCGATTTATTTACAGCTCGGTTTGGGGGAATTAAAGCCCACACCAATTATCTTGCAATTGGCTGATTGATCCATCAAGAAACCGCAAGGAGTCATCGAGGATGTTATTATCCAAGTCGACACTTTCTATTTCCCCGTGGACTTCATTGTTCTTGATACTGAATCAGTGGCTAATCCCACAAAGATAATCCCTGTAATCATTGGTTGCCCTTTCTTAGCTACGGCTAATGCAAACATAAACTGTAGGACTAGAATTATGAAGATCAGGTTTGGGAATCTGAAGGTAAAATTGAACATATTCCATACCTTCTAGCAACCACTGGATAAAGTTGATTGCTTCTTTCTAGACTCCGTAAAGAACTTGGTTACAGAGCCCCCTCCTTGCATTCTTCCTAAAGATCCATTTGAGGTTGGTATGACGCACATCAAGGTGGATAATTGTGATACAGGGTAATCCATAGGCCAAGCAAATTTCTAGCTTCCCACTACTGCCAAACTCAACGTTCTTCCATTGGCCATACCCAGAACGTCTCGATTACTACTTCCAAGTAACATTCTTTCCTAGTGGTCCAAGAAGATAAATAACAGAGTTACCAAGGGCAATAATTACAGCCCTACCTAAAGGGCATTGAACAGAATGAAGATGTTGCTTCCAAATACTTGACGGATCCCAGGAGTTTTTCTTCTCCTTCCTCATATTTATTTTTGATTTCTTTGTGGATCTAGTTTGTTTGGTTGAAAACGTTAAAGTTAGGGGGAGTACGACCAGCCTCAATTTTTCCTTTCCACTGGTATTGTATCTCTATCTATACATTGGGGACAATGTATCGTTTAAGTTTGGGGGTAGGAAAAACATTTTGCTGTCCTGTTATACATATTATAACTGCCTGAACATGTTATCTCTAAGAATTTGGTTGAACTTTAATTCTGATTTGTATTTCATTGGTGAGCTTAATATGATGAACACATGATCACTTGACTATGGAATTAAGAAGTTTTGTTATTTTCTTTGGTAGCATGATATATTACTTGTTTCAATTTGATTCTTACAAGCACACAAGCACGTAGTCTGTAGGGTATGAAGTTTGAAATCAGTTATGTCTATTATCAATATCTTGGATGTAGCTGGGTAACTTATTAGAGGAATAACCTTAGCATAGGGTATTTTACACCAGTTAGTAAGTCTTTAGGGTATTTTACACCTAGTGCCCTAAAACCATATGGTTTGGGAGTCATTGACCTTACACTCATTACATGGGTCAATTAGAAAGCTTAAGGGAGCTAAGCATTGCATAGCCTACATATATATAAATAATAATAATAATAATAATTGTTAGTTTGTTATTGGCCTCATTCTGATTGGACAAAATCACTTGTATGTAAAGATGTTTTTCACAAGGAATCCATTATTCAGAAGTGCTTCAGATGATTCTGCACAGTTTTACAAGTCAGAGATTTCGGTTCCCTGCCAGCCGTCCGGACGACGAGTCATCTCGTCCGGACGCTCACCGGTCCACAGTTCCATTCGTCCGGACGACGTGCCATACCGTCCAGACGCCCGACAGACCATAGCATCATCCGTTCGGACGACGTGGATTTTCGTCCGGACACTCATCTGCATCGAGAAGCTTCTATTCTAGCTTGCATCTGTTCGGATGTCTCAGCAGCCCGTCTAGACGAATCTCAGTGATCGAGCTTCAGATTTTCTTTCCAAGTTCAAATAAGGGAAGATTGCTGCAACCGTCCGGACGCCAGTCTGCCATGGTCTGGACGTGTGCTCAACAGATATGGAAATTGGGTGTAGAAGATCAACCGTCCGAACGGCCATCCCACTGGTCCGGACGCGCGAAATCTTAGTAAGGAAATTACTTGCAGCGGACGTGCAACCGCCCAGACGACAGTGCCTCACTGTCTGGACGCGGCTCTCAAACAGGAAAGATTTTCAACGAAAATCTCAGAATTCTGGTCGCAAGTTGTCCGACCGGATGGCCCATGCCCACCGTCCGGACGACTCCCAGCTGCAAGAATTTAGTAGTGAATTCCACTAGAGCTTAGAGAGTTATTTGTGAGGTTATTGTGCTGATTCGTTCTCTCTCAAGTCATTGCAAGTGTGTTGTTGCTGTGCTATAACTGAAGTCTATCTTAGGGGTCGGCCCTAATGTAAAGGATTCCATTGAAGACCCTTTCAAGTAGGAGACCTGGTTGGGAGGCGTTCGTGTTGGGTTACACGTTAGAGAGCAAGGTACGACCACTGCATCAGGGATATGTGAGTGTTACTATTTTGTATATAGTCTTGTCTTCTGAATAGTGGATATCCTGGGTTTGGCTGCCCCATAGTGGTTTTTCTCATCTTGAGTTTCCACTTCGTTAACAAAAATTCTTGTGTTGTTTATTTTCCGCATTATTTATTTTTGTTAACACTTTGTGCACACACTTGCTATTTGTTTTGGAAGTCAATTTCATTTTTTCAATAATAATAATAATAAGAAAAAGAAGAAAATATGCCTTGATTGTTTTATCTAATGGAAAGTCCAACAAATTTTGAGGATTGAACCATTCATGATTGAGATTAGTTTTTGAAACCTCATAACTATGTGCCAAGTTCACTTTACACTAGTTGAATCTTGTGATATCTCATAATGCCATGTTAGTAGCTTAATTTTTAATTCCCTGAAATTGTGAAGATGGAGTTTGTTTTGTGACATTTCAATCTTATAAACAAGATGATCTTGCATAATATTTGTGGGTATCAATTTTGGCAAACTCTTACGAGACTTCACTTGTCTACTAGAGAGTCCTAGTGGTTTAAAAGGCTTGTTGCATGCGCTAAATGCAATCGTACATCCCACAAAAGAAAGATTTATCTTGTTGCTTTTCAGTTTTATTTTTTGTTTTATATTGTTAAGGGACTAGCAATATGTAAGTTTGGGGGTGTGATAAGTGTTGAATGTTGCACATTCAAGCCCCATAACTTGCATATGTTAGTTCCTTAGCATTGTTATTTGTTTGATTTTGTGTTGTTTTATTGTTTTCAGGTTTTAAATAAACATACAATTAATTCCATTGATTTAGGCTTAAAGCACACTTTGAGAAGACCTCGAAGATATAGTTAAGCTTAGCACATCATAATAGAAGACCTATATGATGTGGTTAAATTTAATCAAATCAAGGGAATGATTAAATCAAAATTTCTCCAATAAGAGTCAAAATCGGATTGGATTCAAATTTGGACTCTGCACATGTCTCAATGTTTTAATCATAACTTTCTGCTAAAATATTAGATTTCAATAAAATTTGTGGCGTTGAAAAGCTAATAAAAAATGAAACAAATATGTTAGAAATATATTTTTCTTAATTCGGATGTTTACTATACCACAATTACCCCGCAATAAAACGATCACATCTATCCTAGACATGAACTATCAAAACCTCTTATTGCATGTTCAAAGATTACCATTGCATAACCATTACATTTATCATCTTTTGGACAATAAATACAATTTGAGTACAATCAAAATAAAAAGCTTTCTCAAAGACAAGATAAACATTTCATCATGATTGCTTTAAACATTAAAATCAATTACAAAAATGAAATTCTCATAGTTATATAATCATCAATGGTCAAAACAAAAATCCCAATGAAAAATACAATTAAGCTATTAATACTTAAATAAGGTTTATCAAAACCTTAGGGAGAGCTTAGCTAGAGCTTAGCCATGCATGGAGGTCCTTAGATCACTTGGAGTTGAAGCCCCGTCACCCGTGAGTTGCTGTCAACCGAATATGAAAATAATAAATGACTTCTAATTTAGCCGTGTGTGTGCAATAGTGTGTAACAAAATATCAAAATGCAGAAATTAAAGGAGACATATATTTTGTTAACGAAGTGGAAACTCAGTTAAGAAAAAAATCACTCTGGGGTAGCCAAACCTAGGATATCCTTTATTCAGAAGACAAAGCTAGTATATAGATAGTAACACTCACATACCCCGATGCAGCGATCGTACATATTACTCTGACACATACCTATACGTGAACGCTTCCCAACTAGGTCTCCTACCTGAAGGGGTCTTCAATGGATTCCTTTACCTTAGGGCTTCTCCTTAAGATAAACTTCACACGAACCAAAGAGCACACAAATGCAACATCTAGAGAGCTAGCAGATCTTTAATATCTCCCTAAACACCCTCTCTAAGCTACAAGGAATTCACTACTGAATTTTTGATACAATACATGCTTAGAGCCTCTTATTTATAGACTTTACAAGTCCTAATTCTAGTTAGAATCGGATGAAAAATGAAATTGACTTCTTAAAAAAAACAACAAGTGTGTGCTATAGTGTGCAACAAAATATTACAATGCGGAATTAAAAGAGACAGATATTTTGTTGACGAAGTGGAAACTCAATTAAGAGAAAAACCACTTTGGGGTAGCCAAACCCAGGATATCCACTATTCAGAAGACAAAGCTAGATACAAAGTAGTAACACTCACATACCCCTGATGCAGTGGTCGTACCTTGCTCTCTAACGTGTAACTCAATACGAACGCTTCCCAACCAGGTCTTCTACCTGAATGGGTCTTCAATGGAATCCTTTATCTTAAGGTCGTCCCCTAAGATAGACTTCAGTTGTAGCGCAGCAACAGTACACTTGCAATGGCTTGAGAGAGAAAAAATCAGCTCTGATAACTTCACAAAATAACTCTCTAAGCTCTAAAGGAATTCAATACCGAATTCTTACAGTTCTCAATGCTCAGGGGCCTCTGTTTATAGGCTGAGGGTTCAAATGGGCGTCTGCTGTAATATGTACGGACGCCGTCCGGACGGACAACTGTGCAACAGAATTTCTGAGATTTTCACTGAAAATCTTTCTTGTTTGAGAGTCGCGTCCGGACAGTGAGGCACTGTCGTCCGGACGGTCGTATGTCCGCTGCAAGTAATTTCCATAAAAGGCATTCGCGCATCCAAACCAAGGGGGATGGCCGTCCGGACGGTTAATCTTCAACACGCAATTTCCATATCAGATGAGTGCGCGTCCGGACCATGAAAGGCAGGCGTCCGGACGGTTGAAGTTGAATACGCAATTTCCATATCTGTTGAACGTGCGTCCGGACCAAGCTGACTGACGTCCAGACAGTTGTATTTGAATTGCAATTCTTGCCTTATGAATGAGCGCGTCCAGACGGGAATCCACGTCATCCGGACGGTTGCATCAATCTTCCCTTATTTGATCTTTGGAAAGAAATCTGAAGCTGATCGATCACTAGAAGTCGTCCGGACGGGCTGCTAAGACGTCCGGACGAATGCAAGCTGGAACAGAAGCTTCTCGATGTAGTGAAGGGTCCGGACGGAAATCCACTTTGTCCAGACGTATGATGCTTGGTCAATCTGGGCGTCCGGACGGTATGGCACGTCGTCCGGACGGATGGAACTGTGGACAGGTGAACGTCCGGATGGGATGACACGTCGTCCGGATGGCTGGCAAGGAACCGACTTTTCTAACTTGCAGAATCTTCTGAAACACTTCTGAATAGCGGAATCCCTTGTAAAACAGCATCTTTACATACAAGTGATTTTGTCCAAACAGAATGAGGCCAATCACAAACTAACAAACTCCCTATTTGGCCATTCTAGGACAAAAATCACTTGATCGGTTTGGAAATACAATCCCGGTCCAAAAATAAAAATTACTTCCCCTTTTTGTCACAAAGGGACAAAGGGTAAAACAGAGTAATAAAATAAACCATCTGTAATAAAAATTACTCCCCCTAACGGTCTCAGAAGGACCAGGGTAAACAGAGTAATATAAGTCAAAGAGTTTTTACATAGCAAATTATAAATCAAATGTCTCAAACAAAAAGACAACAAAACAAAATAAAACAAAGACTCAATCATCCTCTGCCATAGGTGCAGTCCTATGCGAATCATCCTCATCATCACTACTGCCAGGATGATGATACTTGAGGCACTCCCTGAGATCCAGCTGGTTCTGCTCCACCCGCTTGTTGATGGAATACACCTCCTGCTGCATAGAGGTGATGGACTGCTGCATGGTGCTCATGCCTCCCTGAATGGCATCTAAGGCCTCCATTATCTGTGAAAAGTTGATCTCCGGCTCTGAAGGCGGGACTGTCTGAGAGGATAAAGCTATGTCTGGAAAGCTGACTGGCATGGTAGCAGGGATGGGCACCTCATCATCGGAGTCATCTCTCCGCAGCTGTGCATTAGACTTCATCAAAGTCTGCATGCTGATGGGCTGCTGAATCTTCATCTTCGGTTCTCCAGTAATGTTGATGCCCGACTGAAGAATGATCTGAGTGAGCAGGCAGCCAAAAAGGAGACTGATATTACCCTCATCACGGGCCTCCAACATAACGCTCATAATATGCTTGCATAGGCAGAAAGGCAAGCGGAGGTGGATGGCATAAACGAACTGGGCCTTCTTCAGAATCAGGTCACTCCGCCTGACAACTGGCCATAGGTTGTGCTGCACTATCTTGGCTAGCAAGCGATGAGAGGGAGACAAGGCGCCGATCCAGATGGTAGTAGCCCGCTCTTCTCCCTATGGAACTGTATGGAAGAACTCTCAGAGATCCTCCATAGAGGAAGGAAGCACCACTTCATTATAGGGACTACCGGACAGCTCAAGGATTGGTACGATGAAGTGACTAATGATCTGGGGATCAACAGTGATGATATGCCCGTCAACAGTGGACTGCAGTACCAACCCACAATCATCGTCATGCGCCACCTCTAGGTTGGCGGAGAAGAGTCTGACAAGCCTGGTGAGGACAATGCAGGCATAGGTGTAGAGGTATCCCCAGTGGTAAGTCTGGATAGTCTCATAAATACTATCCAGCGGAGGCACCATGATGTCAGATCGGACCACATTGCGCTCAGCAATGACTGTGCGGTCCATGATTTTGGCTTGGAGTGCGCTCCTCTCTTCCTCAGTCCTCTGGCGGACCCTGCGCTGGGAACTGATTGTAGACATGATGCTGTAAAAAGAAGCCAACAAGAATTTGGAAAAAATAATCCAAAAATATTCTTGTTAGGTCACAACAAAAATTGGGCAGAATAACAGCAGTAAAAGGACTTCCAAAAATATTGACAAAATATATCATATTGTAGTCCCAAAAGAATATCATCAAAGATTATCCCAATATGGCAGATATATGCATCTCATTATCTCAAAAACATTCCAAAAAAAAAAAAAAAATGAAATTCTAACAGTTTAAAAATAAATAAACTGAAAAGAAAATGAAGAAGATTGGAAAATACTTGGAAAGTGAGAGTAATGTGCAAAAAGACAAGAAAAGGCAGTATAAATCCAAAAACTCATTGGAAATTATACACAAGATGCCAAAAAGGGAGATTTTGGTGGGGTAGGGTGGGGTATGCGGCGCCCAGGGGTATATATAGTTCTTGTGGGGTCCCTGTCCGAACGGTGAATTAATGCCGTCCGGACATGAGCTGCCTCAGAACCATGCGGACAGAGTGCGCGCGCGTCCGGACGATTTATCCTAACCGTTCGGCCGTTGGTTGCCGCGCGCGTCCGGACGTAACCTGATCCCGTTCGGACGATGAAACTCCACCCGTCTGGACGCCAAGAGTGACCGTCCGGACGCTCCACACTGAAACATCAGAAAACTGAGAAAAATTTACAGAAATCAAATTTTCTCAAGTCAGTTTCAGAACACGCATGTATAATCTACTGATAACCCAATCAGAGAGCATTTCAAAACTAGACAAGGATATAAAAGAGAGTTGAGAGTATAATCAGCACAATTACTTTCCTGGACATAGAAAATTTAAATAGACAACTCAACTCATGCAATGCGTGTGTGTGTAAAGACTTAACCCACAAGGTATGATTGTCAATGACATGACACATGGCAACTCGATTTTCTAGACAAGAGAGAAAATCAGTGAAAGATAAGTCAAAAGTCAAACCTTATAACTTACTAGGGCCTAGTCACCCTCATCTGATACACTCCCCCTGAGATGCAGCACATAATCGTTTTACTTGTACCATGAAGGACAAAGTAAAAAAAAATTTACTTGCACGTAGAGGGCAATACATATAGCAAATTCAGCACATAAACAGTGAATATATAATATAAAGCACATAATGCAAAAGATTTACTGCTTGATTCCTATGGTGCTGCAACCTAGAGAGAATACTAGAGTTTTTAGGTTCTAGGTTCAACTAGCATGTGGTCAATTTGGCCATCTTATCAAAGACCTCTTCTCCTATCCAAAATTTCAAGAAACACAAAATCAGAGAATGAAAGATGTACCTTTAGAGGAGTCATGGATAGTGCACATTTTTCATCGCATGAGAAAAGAAGCTATCCTACTTTTGCATATACAGGAAAACACTTGGCAGATTATAGTCATAAACTCTCAATTATATCTAAGTATAGTAGATTAATGCACAAAGAATAGAGAGATCAGGTGAAAACACAAGCAATATATGATGTGCCAAGAGAAAAGAAAAATCCTGCAAATTCTCCCCAATTTTTTTTTATTTTTTATTATTATTAAAAAATGCAATATGGAAAAGAAACATCATATGCACGGTAAGATCAAACCTGATGATGCCAATACAGAAAAACAGTCGCTCGACCTGCTTTTTCTGTCTTCCCCTAACAAATACCTGCAAAGTTCTCTTAAGAGAAATAGGGGCTAAAAGCACAACTGGTTCCTAGATTGCATATAAAATGTAGCAAGAGAAATACGCAATCAAACCTGATGCCGTAGGATTAGGAACCAAATCCTAGGCATGAACACCCGAACCTGCTAGGTGTGTCTGTTCCCTCTCATGGGGTGACCGTCCTTCTTGACCCAAGCCTGCCTTCCTGAGGGTGGTTGCTAGCAGGACATCATTGTGATATTGATATTGTTTAACCTTCTGAGGCCTTCTAAACTGCTTGGATTTGTTCTTGGGGTTGCCACTGTGATTGGCTGGTACAAATCGCTGCTAAGGTGCCTAGTATCGTGGTGCATGAGACCAAGGATCTTGATATCTTGGTACCTGATGATAAGGAGCCTGATACCATGGAGTCTGAAACTGGGCCTGAGGTCTAGTGCCATGATTAGCCTGTCGGGGCACTTCTCTCTTGGCCTTGGCTTTTTGAGCCTTCAGGAGGGAGCATTGAGGACGGACATGCCCACTTAGACCGCAGTGATGGCATATGGGAGGTCTTCTGATGGAATGAGGCTTCTGAGTGCCTGAAACATCATCATTGACCTTGTCCATCCCTTTATCTTCAACAGTGGGAGGAGTCTCTGGGACTGTAGGTTTCACAAATATAGTCTTTGAAGTAGAAGGAGCATCAGAAGGGGGAGCTATATACCCGAGACCAGTCTTGTCAGTTAGGCTCTTCTGGATAGACAACATACGATTCAGCTTCTCATCAATGACTCTTTCTAGCTGGAGCTGCGTCTCTAGTAGCTTTTTCTCGAGCTCTTGTATTCTGAGCAGCAAATAACTCTTCTCAATCTGCAAACTGTTCAGATCATTGAGGTGATGCTTTCGGCCTTCCCTCAGCTTCTCATATTCTATGTAAACTGTCTTGTAAGCCTCCTTGAGCTCTTTCCCATTATCACTATGCTTCGAATAGTAAGAGTCTTCCTCCTCAACATGTGGGGCTACAAAGGCCAGAAATTTTTCAGACTCTGGAGCTTCTTCTTCTGACTCATCACTGAGAGTCACATTGTAAGCCTTCCCCTTGCCCTTCTTCAGATTCCCGCAATAGGCTCAGATATGCCCAAAACATGAGCATTCAAAACATCTGGGCCCTCTGGGATCCTTCTTTTCTTCTTCCTCAGGTTCAGCTTCTCTAGGAGATTTCTTCACTTTTTCATAAAACTTCTTTTTGAATCGGTCGTCTCTCATAAGTCTTCTGAAATTCTTGGTTAACATAGCCACAGCTTTTTCTTCCTCCTCAGAGTCACCTTCAGATGATGCTTCTACCTTCTTCTTGGAAGCCTTCAGGGCAATGGTCTTCAATTTCTTGACCGGGGGAGAGACAACTCATATGTTTGAAGAGATCCCACCAACTCTTCAATCTTCATCTCTTCTAGATCTTTGCTTTCTTCAATGGTGGTTACCTTGATCCTGAAATGCTCAAGCAAAGATCTTATAATTTTTCGAATGAGTTTTACATCCGAGATAGGCTTCCCAAGACTCACCATGGAGTTTCTCAGGTCACTCATCTTGGAGTAAAACTCTCCAAATGTCTCTTCTTCCAACATCTTAATCTCTTCAAATTTTGAAGTCAACATTTGAAGTTTGGCAAATTTTACAAGTTTGGTGCCTTCATATGTTGTTTCCAAAATTTGCCATGCTTTTTTTGCTGATTCACAATTAGAAATTTTTGCGAATTCAGATGGTGAAAGTGCTTGGCACAGAGCATGGAGAGCTTTATCATTTGAAAGACGAGCGGTTTTTTGACGTACTAGTTAGAGTGCTGCATCCTCTGGTTTAGTCCAACCAGTTTCAACAATACCCCAACAGTCAATAGATTTTAAAAAGAACCGCATACATGCCTTCTAATAGCCATAGTTCGTACCATCAAAGGCAGGAACAGAATTAAGAGTTTGAAACATTATAATAAATAGAAGTCAAAAATAAATAACACTCAAGAAATTAATCTTCTCAGAGTGTACCAAGCTCTGATACCAATTGAAAAATGAAATTGACTTCTAAAAAAAAACAACAAGCGTGTGCTATAGTGTGTAACAAAATATCACAATGCGGAATTAAAATAGACAGATATTTTGTTGACGAAATGGAAACTCAATTAAGAGAAAAACCACTCTGGGGCAGCCAAACCCGGGATATCCACTATTCAGAAGACAAAGCTAGATACAAAGTAGTAACACTCACATACCCCTGATGCAGTGGTCGTACCTTGCTCTCTAACGTGTAAGCCAACACGAACGCTTCCCAACTAGGTCTTCTACCTGAAGGGGTCTTGAATGGAATCCTTTATCTTAGGGCCGTCCCCTAAGATAGACTTCAGTTGTAGTGCAGCAACATCACACTCGCAATGTCTTGAGAGAGAACAAATCAGATCCGATAACTTCACAAAATAACTCTCTAAGCTCTGAAGGAATTCAATATCGAATTCTTGCAGTTCTCAATGCCCAGGGGCCTCTATTTATAGGCTGAGGGTTCAAATGGGCAACTACTGTAATATGTACGGACGTCGTTTGGACGGTGAGCCTAAGCCGTCAGGACGGACAACTGTGCGATAGAATTTTTGAGATTTTCGCTGAAAATCTTTCCTGTTTGAGAGCCGCGTTCGGACGGTGAGGCACTGTCGTCCGGACGGTCGCATGTCCGCTGCAAGTAATTTACATATAAGGCATTCGCGCATCTGGACCAAGGGGGTGGCCGTCCAGACGGTTAATCTTCAAGACACAATTTCCATATCAGATGAGCGCGCGTCCGGATCATGAAAGGCAGGCGTCCGGACGGTTGAAGTTGAATACGCAATTTCCATATCTGTTGAACGTGCGTCCGGACCAAGCTGACTGAAGTCCAGACGGTTGTATTTGAGAAGGGGGAAAAGGTTACTTCAAAAGGATGGAAAGCATCTTCAATTCCCAATAGTTTCAGCACTGCCCAAGAGAAGGAATCGCATGCTCTAGCCGTTATTCTCTTTTATTCCTTCAGTTTCAGACTTGCAGGTCGCAAGTCTTTTTCTTCGGCGCCAAAGACAAGTCGCTCGAGCGACTTTGTTCAGTCATGCCTCTTTCTCCATTTCAAGCCCGATTTTTGGGGGTTTTTGGTATTTTTGCGTCAATCACCTAAAAATATTAAAAACACTAAAACAAGGAAAAAATGTTAAATTACAATAAGGCTAAGGGTTTAACAATAGCAAATTAAAGGGCTTGAATATGCAATATTCAAAACCTATCAACACGTTCGGTCGTCTAAGGGATGTGCAACTTGGAACAAATTTTGCCTCTTGGATTTTTTACGATTAGTGTGCATCTCGTCATGCATTTAGTTCGTGAATGCAACCTAAGTGGATCGGTACACTATCGGTGGATGTATTCGATTGAGAGGTATTACTACAGTAAAATAATGAAGTTTTTCTTCTGCACGATGTTTATTTTTTTCAAATAGATTATGGTATTACGATCGATTTTTTTGTATTGTAGGAGTCTTGGTCGATTCAAATTTACCGTTCGCAACAAGGCTGCCCCGGAAGGGTCTATTGCTAAGGGTTACATTGCGAATGAATTATTGACGTTTTGTTCGCGGTATTTACTTAACACGCCAACAATCCACACAATGCCTCGAAGAAACCCAAATGATTGTGGAGGGGCAATGACTAATATTACTCTCGAGAGAATCACAACGATACATGCACATAGATATATTCTATTCAACTCTAATGACTTTCTTCCATTGCGCACGTGAGTTGCATTACAACCTATTACAAATAATGATTATACAATTAATTGTTAGGTTACTTAAGGTGGATCACATATATAGGATGCACATTGAGATGCTAAGTCAAACAAGTAATCGCAACAGGAAATCGGTTAGGGAGTTACATATGAAGCATAGAGACGAATTTTGTGATTGGTACTGGGATTACGTAAGAAAACTTTAATAATTACTAATATAATATCGATTAATACAAAAATGCACCTTGTTAGTACGTTATACTCATTAGGTTGAACATTTTCGAAATATCAGGTTGACTGATTGGACGAGACACGGAAAAATAAATTGGGTGAAAACTTGTATGGCATTCGAAAGGGTCGATGCAATTTGCTATTGAATTTAGTCGCTATGTGGTTAACAGAATGATGTTTCGCACTATTGGACATGAAAATGGAAAGAGAACTCAGAATAGTGGGGTATGTGTCACAACTGTAGACGGCCCGACATACTACGGCAAACTTGTATGCATACTAGAGGTGCAGTATTACGACGGGACTCGATATGTGCTATTCAAGTGTGACTGGGTAGACATTAAAAAAGATAAGGGATACAAAGATGACGAATATGGATTCCAACTTGTCAATTTCAAAAAGTTAATACATATGGGAGAGCAGAACATTGATGATCCGTTCGTTTTATCTTCACAAGTATCCCAAGTATATTATGTCGAGGATGAGAGACATCCAGATTGGGTCGTTGCTGTGAAGACGAAAACAAGGCACGTGTACGACGTTGGTCTAAGGGAAGGTCACTTTGATGACCCTGGTAACTATAAGGAGATTAAGCCTTTCAATTTGAATGTTAATCACGATGTTGATGTCACTAATGAAAATATTGAGGGTGCACGTACCGATGTACCCACCACCATCGTACATTTTGAAAAGTACGTAAGATGCGTGTGATGACCCATTGTCTTTTCACACTTATTGTCTATGATTATATTGTGTTGACCCATTTCTTTTTTACACTTATTTGTCTATGATTATATTATACATATTCTATCTATGACACATTAGCTTGTCTATGTAGGTAGACATACCACCAAAGACAAGACCGAGGTTGTCGCGACGTTGTAGGGTACCAGTAGCTAGGACAAATGAGACACATGATACAGTTGAGACACAGAGTCCTAGCGAACCACAAAATGAAGATGCTTATATACCAACATTCATGCAACCTCATGATGAATCTTTGTTCCCGACGAATGTAGATTTGTCCAGTAACCCTCATTTGTCGAAACTTCTTGGTACGTCTATCCCCCGACACACCAATCCATTGACACACCAATCCACCGACACGCCAGAAGCGTGTATGCACCCATAGACATCCACACCCTCTTCTAATGGACATGGACAACCCTTCACTCAGTCAACTCAACTGCAGCAGCCGCAACAGTTACCCCAAGGGCAGGTCTACATAATTGGTACATATCAAGTGTTATATTTTATTTTCATTTCTAGCATTCTGCACTAATTATTTTGATGACTTATACCAAATTGCAGATAAGGACAGGGTAAGGAATGTGAGGATGGTTGGCGGTCCTTCGCAAATTTGGCAGATCCCTAACGGGGAAAGGGTAGTGATTAATTTTAATAATTCCTTCCAACCAATGGGCCCAAGCAGTGAAAAATTCTGCAGGATTGCGGGAAAACTTGTTAGAAGTGGAAAGTTTGTAGATATTATATATATATAGAAAGTTTAACCTCTTATTTCTAATATGTGATTCTGTATTGCATATAGAAAAAGTTTTGCATCGAGATTGGTAAACCGCTTAAAGATATTAAAAGGGTTGTATTCATGTATTTTGGAAAAAGAAAAAAAGAAAAAAAAAAGAGACTTCAAGCATTCCGTGAAGCATTCATTGCAGATTCAACTAGGTGAATCCCTTGAGGATGTAATGGCTACGACACCAAATCTCCACCTACTTGATGCAGACGCCATTGAGTGTTGTGTTGAAATGTGGTTGAAAAAGGAGAATAGAGTGAGACAAATTCACATGGTAATATTTTTTTTATACATATTTAAATTTATCTACATATTAGTGATATATATTAATGATGTAGGTAAGGGCTGAGAGGAACAGACAAATTCATAGCTTGTCAAAGTTTACTCACACCTCGAGTTCGAAGAGCTACGCTCGACTTGCCTTGAGAAGGTAAATTATATTTTATCCAATTAAATATGATTTTTTTTCACTTTATGTAGTTACATGTAATTTGGTATATAATTTAATTGTTTCTGTAGGAGTTATCGAGTGAATATGCCCCCTGGATAAAAGAAATTTTTATAGATACTCACACAAAAAAGGATGGCACCCCTATGAATGATGAGGCCACGGAAAAAATTGTAACTTTATTCTATTGATGCAGTGTTTTAAATGGATTACCATTTACGTATATTTTTTACAGGCTTCATTAATTATTTTTTTGTTAACTTCTAATAATATGCAGGCAAAGATGAGGGAAATAGTGTCACAAGAGCCTTCAAGCGAATCAAATATTTGTACACAAGGGTCAATACAATGGGCTCTGGACGACGCGTATACACAAGTCATGGGCGCGGAATACTCGGGGCATGTACGCGGAATGGGGCTTGGGCCTACATCGAGCAGATCCAGATCATATACATTTGGGGCGTCTACATCTTCATCCAATGAAACTGAACTTCTGAGCAAGGTTAATGAATTGCAAGCTCAAATGTTGCATATGCAAACAATGCATTAGAATCAGATAAGTGAAATGCGTAGGATGCTCCAAGCTTATATGGATAGAGGTGAGAACTCAATTGGAATGCAAGATCCTGCCACAGGATCCCCACCTATGAGGCCCAGATCATTAGTTGGTAGTCGACCGGGTATGATTGTCACATTATATACTATCCACACCATACCTCTTAAGGGAAAACACTAAATAATGTGAAAGATGATGTTTTATAGGTGCACAAACTGTGATGGAAGACGATGACGCTAATGTTGGACAACTAGGCGCATAGATGGCAGGAGAATGATCTTTGGCAAGCAAAGGTCATGCATTAAACACTTACTATGCATTAATAAACTTTCTTTATTTTACACATGTGCTGCCACCACTATAATCTATTCCCCTTATTCTTGCACATTGAAATTCCATCATGCATGTTTCTTTGTAAGTGTACCAGTTTTATTAGAGAATACATACTTGACTTGTCCTAAATCTTTATTTATATTCAAGCTCCATGGAAATGTATAGTGAAATGAGTATCATGATCTGGAAAACAATAACTGACATGAGCAATGTGAAATGTAATTTCGGATCTTCAAGCTCATCAATATTTTCCTTGTTTAAAGATATGGTTAATTTGGATCTTCAAGTAGATCATTTTGTCATATTTTGTTTTTCATTTTTTGTATTAGCATTGATCCAACTTGAGTTATACATCGTGTTAGTTATGTTATCCTTAATGTAATTTATGTTGCTTCCTTGATGGCAATGTGACTTCTACTTATATTGGTTATGGATAATTGGATAAGTTCCCTACCTTTTTGTTGGTGTTGTCCTGAATTCTTTTATTTTCTTATTCAGGGAGATGCTGACATGCAGTGGATTGGACAAAATTTAATGGAAGAAAGTATCTAGCTAGTTGATATTTATTTTTGATGTTTTGTTCAAGCCTTCAAGGGTGGAGACTATATGTACTCTTAAGGATTTTGCATCATTTTGACTAGTTGTTCTTAATGTTGGATTATAATTATATGACAATTAAAATATTTATGTTATTGTCTTAATTAAGGTACTTTTTCAGTTTTCATAATGTATTGCTTTGCTTTTTGAACAATATATCTTTGCTTGTTTGTGGCTGATAAATGCTCTGAGTAATCATCTATATGAAAAATAATAATAATAATAATAACACATTACAAGTGATCAAACCTTTTAAATGTAAATACCAAATTACGGTTGGCATTTTTAACCAAATTAGCATCGTTTGTGTAGCGACGCATAACAAGTGTCCCTAATTAGCGACGTTTATAAGTCATACAAGCGCCGCTAACACTGTAGCGTCGTTTACTCTCTAAGTGCCGCTAAATTCGCGACGCTTCACCCAAAAGCGTCTCGAATTACTTTTCTTGACTAAAGTATTGCGGCATAACACAAACGTCGCGAATTAAATGTCGCTAATTAGTTAACAACACTTTTAGACCATTAATCGCCGCTAATTAACAGTTTTTTTGTAGTGATGGTCGTCTAAGGGGTTAGGACTTATAGTCCAATACGAATTATGACTTTTACATGGAAATAAAGACTAACATGGGAATGTGGACTAACACAGACTACGACCCTTACATGGAAATGAAGATAAACCCAAATAAAGACAAACATAATTACTACTCCTAGTAAACCGTCAAGAGGGGTAGACAGAGATTTGACGACCATAGTCCTAACTCAATGAGGATTGTAACATCAACCTTATATATTGTTTGTAATTTATGTGGTGGTGAAGTGATTTTGGAAGTAGATGCTATATTTGTAGTGTCCAATTTTTCTAATTGTTCTAATAATTCTTTTTTCTTTTTTTTTTTTGTAAATTTTACTTGAAAATGTTCAGGAATTTCATAAGGAATAAATAAATGTCATTCTTTATTAATATTCTTTTCAGGTGTAATTGGGTTAATTTGGTTTTTAATTCTCTCTAATTGCTTTCCAACAGACTTAAAATATGGATTTGTATAATTATTTTGTTGAATTATATTGTTTAAATTCTTTAGTTTACCATTCATACTTGACTTTTTGATTGGGGAAGTTGTTACTTGTGTTCCTCTTTGCATAATTTTGATTGATTCAAATGGAGTATATTCTTCATGAACTACTTCATTGTTAATTGTTATCTTGTTTTATCCATGTTTTAGTTGTCTTATGGACCATGTTTAATGTGGCGACCCGATTCAAAACATGTCATTTTTTATTTTTAAAAAACCGGATAATCACAAGGACATGTGCCATACATACATCTCATAATGTCTTATGAGAATGAACCTATTGCATCAGAGTTACATATCATAGTAGTGGAGACTTAACACGGAGAGTAGCAACAGAGACATAATACATAGGGAGTAACTCATCTAAATATATAGGTACATATCATACCTCTCATCTATGAACGTATACATGTCGTCAAGACTTATGGCAAAGAACAAGCATATATGCACATTTAAGCATGAAATCATAAATCATCATGTGCATTCTAACCGTGTCTGTATAGATATGATTTGCTCCATTCAAACGCATATGCATATTGGCACATTTACCGTGAAAACCATCATAAACCAATTCATAACCCAATCATAAAACATGTCATCTTTTCATTACTGTTAAATACAATGACGGGTGAGGCTCACCCTCACCGAGAACTTTCTTCTTTGTCACTTAAAACCCTTTTGTTGAGAAGATGGGGCTCACTCCCTGCACCCCATAATAATAATAATAATAATAATAATATTTTAAGATTAAATAATAAGATGCTGGAAGAAAAAAAAAAAAAAATCTGGCAGATTAGAGGGACGTGGCAAGTTGGTAACTTCATGTTTTTATGGATGTGTTTAATTTGCGTATCCTACACGTAAGTGACTTCTTCTTCTCCAAGTAACCTTCAACCGGTCATCTGCTTAAAAAGGGCTGTGCTTGTTTTTTTTTTTTTTCTGCACGTCTTCCCTTAGCTGAACTAAGAAGCTCTTAATCAGAGAAAATTCTTCAGGTATTTTTCTTAAGTTTCTAGTGCACATTCTTTTGTTCTCTAGCTCTTTAACGTTTTTGGCATATGCATATTATTATTTTTTTTCTTTCTTTTCCAGTTTTCTTTCTTTTCTCTCTATGCCCGTGCGTGTCCCAGACCTTATCTTCAAGTTAATTTTTTTTTTTCTTTCCTTTCCTTTCTTCTTCTTTTCCTTCCTCTTTTCTTCTTCCTTCTTTGCTTCTTCTTCTTCATTTTCTCCTTGCACCAACTGAGAGGGAGACGTGTGTGAGTTGAGGTTGGCCAAGTGAGGGAGGGGAGGAAGAATTGGGGCCCAGCCGGTGGGTTGATCACCAGACTGGGCGGACGACGTCGCCGGACCGGCAGGCCACGGCTCCGCGGCGGCGACGTCCCTGGTGGCTTTTTCCGGCGATTTTGCCGGTACCCATATCTTTGGAAGCCAAATTTCTCCATGGGTAGATGAAAATCTTAGTCCTTTTTCATTTTTAGTTGATTTTTTAGAAGGATTTAGAGCAGATTTTGAGGGTAGGCGAGTGGGTTGTTGGACAGAATTGTTTTTTTTCAGATGGGTATAACCTGCGCAAACTCTTCTCTGTTTATTTTTTTAGGTTGGTTAAGATGTAGGTGAAATTGTTGGTTAATGTTTTTTTTGAGCTTTTGGGCAATTTGGACGGCTGATTGGTTATTAATTTTTCTCTCCTATTCTCTGCATGTGTTCTCTTGAGTGGCTAATTGCAGAGGTTTGGTTAGGCCGAATAGTTCTTGCTTTTGATTCCATGATGTTTTTAGGAGGACAGTAAGTCTTAGTGTTAAGGTCTATTAACAAAAAAAAATTCCTCAATTCTCCCAAACTTTATATATATTCATTTCTAGGATTAACAGTGTTAATGACCATTTTTTTTAGGTGTTATATAGAGGTTATTCTAAAATTTATCCTTATGTTTTGTTTAGGTATAAGGGCATCTCAAACTTTGGTTTAGCAAGGTAAGGGGATATAACACCGAAAAATCCCAACAATATTTTATTACAAAACTTTTGAGAAAAGTGTTGGGAAATTTTACAAAGCATTATATTTATGTGAAATTTTAAATGCCAAGCTGTTATTTTCTCATATGTTATTATTCATGCAATTTTATGCATATTTACAATTATGATTAAGAGCATTTTAAAGTTATGGATTATGCATAAAAGTAATTTCAAAGTTATGATTATAGAGCATTTCAAAGTTTATTATTTATATATGCATACAATGTTGAATGAAAAGAGGATTTATGGTTTAAAGTCTGCACATGACTATACTTATGAAAACGGCTCTTACAGTTTTAAAGCAAAGTATACAGTTATTGCAGAGCCTACAGAATTACAGAAAACGTTCATGTGCAGTAATAATTGTTTAACCCTGAGGCACTATTACAGTTAGGATTGGTACCCATAAGGTAGCATGGCAAGCATACCGTAAGTCGGTGTGTGCTACCATCCGGTGTTGGCCTTCACCTAGGGAAGATCCCCAACCCGGTACGGCTCTCCCCTGTGACGACAGGCTGAGTCCATAGGTCTGTGTGACAAAAGCCAACGTGCTCCTCTCATGGGAAACAGCGGTGTAGAGTCTGTAAAGGGTTAAACCACAGTTAAAGGATTAAAGAGAAAATAGATTTAAAGAATTGATTTGATTATTTATAAATTACTCATGCTATTATTCATGTTTCTTGTTCATCTATTTTAAGTTCTGTTAATTATACTTATAAATTCTGTCTTAATTATTCATTTTGATATTTTTGTATAGATTGTCATTATGCATAATTAATGATTTTATGGCATGTTTTATTTTCCTAGTGTTGATATTTCCTTACTGAGTTGTCGAACTCACCCCTTTTCCTTATAACCTTTTTCAGATGAAGGTTTATATAATAGTCATGAGGGGAGGAGTACCAGTAGGACTCCTGGTTGTCAGTGATCCACAGATCTGGCCCCATCCGTGGGCAACCTGGATTTACTGTTCTGTGGACTAGCTGAAGATGTAGATTTTTGTAAATAGTAACAATTTTAGTACCTGGGGACTCCTTCATGGACAAGGACTGTAGAGCTGATAGATCATAATAGTATAGTTTTATTTTGTGATGGAAACTGCACACATTTCAGTCCTTTAACTTATGTGGTTTTCTAGCAATGTTGATTGCTAGCTTTTATTTTACTACTTTACTTTTGAGTTGTAAATAACCTTGAACCCTAGTGTAAAAATTTTGATACTGCTATCATAGTTAGTATAAACAGTAATACTACTCGTGTCTTGAAACTCTCCGTTTTTATTTACTTATTTATTTATCTTTTAGTTCGCATTTCCCTTATTTCCCAAAACGGGGGCGTGACACTCCCAACAACGACTTTCTCCTCTTTCACCATTCATTAAATATTGCATCTTATCATTACCTTCCTAACGAATGTAGTTCACCTCCATTGATGACTTTCTCCTATTTCATCAAACCTTTAACCATTACCCTTTTCATTCCTTTTCATTTTATGTCTTATCTCATCAGACATTTCCTTTTTCCCCATGTACATGCTCATGAAATCATTAACATTGCAATTCAACTCAAACCATGCATCATATCTTTTACACTTATAAACATGATAAACCTCATAAACATTTGATAAGTGTTGAATGTTACACATTCAAGTCTCTTAATTTACATATGTTAAGCTCTTAGTTTTGTTATAGTTTGATGTTTTGTGTTGTTTTTGTGTTTTCTTATATTTTACAGGTTTTGGAAGAAAAACCGATCAAATTCCAAGATTATAATGAATTCAGCAAACTCACTTTTGGATAGATTCAATTCCAATCAATTTTGAATTTAAGGAAAGAGAAGTTGGCAAAAATTTGTTATTTTTGGAAAGAATCCAGAATGAGCACGTCTCAGTAATTTAATCATAACTTTCGGTTCAGGTATCATATGGCAACAAAATTTGTGGCATTGGAAAGATAATAAGAATTTCAACAAATATGTCAGAAATAGGTTTTTCCTAATTCGGATGTTTACCATGCCAAAATTTCCCCTCAATAAAAGACCGCAAATCTGTACGAATTTTGGAATCCTTTTCCTACTTGGATAGAAATTTCAGAAAAGGAAAAGACTTGTAATTATTCTATTTGGATTGGAAGACCTACTTAGAATTGTAATAGGAATTCTAGAGCTTCTCTAATCCCTATAAATAGGCCTCTAGCCTTTGAAGAAAAGAAACACAAGCTTTGAGGAAGAATTAAAGGCTACATCAAGAAGGAGGTTCTTTCTAGTTTTTATTTTCTTTCTTTATTTTTTTTTTGTATGTATATAATTTTATTTTATATTAGTTGTAACTAATACTTTAGTTAGGGCTCGATTGAAGCCCTAATCATGTTTCTTTAAGTCTTTCAATTTGCTTTGCTACAATTTATATATTGATGCTTAACTTGATTAATTCTAGTTTCTTGAATTCCTCGCATGTTTATGTTTGGCCATCATATGTATGTGGTATGGATTTGTTATTTATGTCAATTTGGATGACCGAGTCCTGGGCATAATAAAGTAACGAAAGAACCCCAACACAGGTTCTTGGATTAATCAACATAAAGATAACTGGAATAGATACCATATTCCAATCTAAGTGTGTTTACCGATTTCCATAGATTTATGATTCCATGAAGAACAACTTAGTAGATACCATGCCTAACTTGTTGCTCAGGGAAATCAATAGCTTTAGGAGAAGATATCATTCACTTGTGGCTGGTAAACATTAAGCATCATGTTATGATTATAGTATTGTGCATATTGCGAATCTTATTTGAATATGATTAGCGGTGGATATTGAAGCCCTACCTTTTCTTATTATTATTTTTAATTCAATCTTTTATCCCGTCTTATTAAATTTATTTATTTTAGGAATATCTTTTTAAACATAATTTACCAATCCTCGCCAATCCTCGTGGGAATGATCTCGTATTTGCCTACTATACTATCTTTCTGATCTTGTGCACTTGCGAGTAAAACGTACAATTATTTGCCTATTTATTTAGGTAGATATTTGCACAACAACATTCATAAAGACATATCTCATAAACATTCATCAGTTTATCAAAGTATCATAAAACGTGTAATATCTCAACATATCATCAACTTGAAATTTAAACAATCATATCATGCTTGATAAAAACATTTAAAATTCATTTCATTTTTCTTAGCAAGGAAAACTCACTAAGCTTTGAAAACATTAAAACATTTAAAGGGTAGTATCATCCTTAGTAAGTATAAATACTTACTATTTCCGCTTACCTAGCTTGTGAAGGATCTCCCAATGCAAGCCTTGCAATGAAGGACTACATTTCACATTGCAATTTAGCCATAAGACTCAACCCGTAACATTTCCTTAAATCTAGACAGCCCATTGGTACTTGATTATCGCAAGTGTCAATCTCTCATGGTAACCCATTGAAATATAGGGTTCCATTTAATACCTTGCTAATCAATAACATTATTAACCCATAGAGAATCTCTAGGGTTGGACACCAAAATTCTAAATTATAACACTTAGATAAAATATAGAGTTTAGGCCTTACCTCAAACTACTCGGTAGAATTGAAGTCCCGATCTACGAAACTCCTATCCGTAGCTTAGAACCTCCCAATAAACAATAACCCTAAAGAAATTGAAGGTTAGGCATCACATTTAGCAATGTAGCTCAATTTGAGGAAAAACTAGGGTTTATAGATTTACCTTAAAATGTTTGGTGAAAACAAATTTCTAACACCAAGGATTGTGATTCCGGCGTTTGATTTAGCATTGGAGACCTCTAAAGATAACAACTATAAGGTTTGAACAAACCCTAGAAGAGCAAAAGTGTGCTTGTGTCGTGGGAGATGAGAGAAATGAGCTAGAAATTTGAGTTTTAGTTATTTATAGTCAATTCCTGACTTCACCATTCGAATTGATAAATGGCCTGTTTGAAAACCCCTCTCATGAAGTTCCTAAAAATCCTATAGAACATGCCGCGTTCGAACATATAAATGAACTCGTTCGAGTGCGACAACAAAACTAATCGTCCAGACTACAATTGAATGATACCCACTGTGATTCGTCGTTCAAACGAGTTTGAAATGCGAATGGGACGAGACCCATTGTAATACTCCAGTTTGAACGAAAATGGGACGAGAATCAAAAAAGACATTCTATCAGATGCCTGTCCGGATGAAAAGGGAACGAGAATGGGACATATGGTTCTAAAAGGCTTTCTATTGTGTGCATCACAATGGAACTGTTCGAATAGAAGACTTCTCATTTAGACAAAAAACCACAAAACTGATTTTTTTTTTTTTCTCTAAAATTTTCTAAGTGTTTTGCTTGGTTATTAATTCCACTTATTTTATCTATTTGATTTAACTACAATAAATCTTTTAATTATTTTCTTGGGTATTACACCTAATAACGCTAAAGGTCATAATAAATCATAATAATGTGATATAGCACGAAAAATATGAGTGGGTTCATAACTTTTGAAAGTTTAGCTAATCTAGGCATGGTTATTATAAAATCCTAATGTAATATGCTTGAATGTCTATAAAACAACACAAGCTGTAGATTAAAAAAAAAAAAAAATGCTAACTCATTTAAATGGGATTGAGGTTTAGGTTTACCTCTTCTTAAGGATGAAGCCTCACAAAAACCACATTTTCTCTCTCTAGGATCTCTCTCTCTCTCTCTCTCCTCGACGGTTGCTAGTGAGAAGAAATGACGAACATAGGGTTTGCTAAAGATAAGGATAGATGGCTTTATATGGGTCCTTGCAAGCTCAAAGACTGAGGTGGCTAAAAAGATAAAAATGTTCTCAAATAGGGTCGAACGTTTGAGTGGGATGTTGAATGTTCGGCTAGGCAAAGTCTTGAACGTTCACTGAGATGTTGAATGTTTGGCTAAGGAAGGTATCAAACGTTTTAGTAGGATGTCAAATATTCGATTATGAAGAAAATACAAAGTTTCAAAGGTTTTTAAAAGAAATTCATTTTATGGCATTTTGTTGGAAACCATTTATGTGTGGCCTTCAATGTAGGTCTTTGATTTATAAATCAACAATTTTATTTTCGGGGTATCACAAGGGGTGTTGCGAGTAACACTCTAAGTTGATTATTTTAATTAATCAATTTTTGGGGCATTACACCGAGCTCCCCTTGATTTCTTCTAAAAAAAAAAAAAAGAAGAAAAAAACCCACATCTAAACGAACTCTTAACTTTTCTTTATCTATACAAGTTAATAATTTCTTTTCTACTGTTCACCACTTTTCTGCAATTATAATATATATGTCGAGTGTCGACAGCATCTTCAGAATTATGTCTCTCTCTTAGAAGTCTCATCCTTCAATTCCTTGTTTAGAAATTTAGCCTTTACATTATCCTTTTGTAATAGTCTCATTTGCAATTATTCATTTATAACAATTATCTCTTTTACAATTATCTTTATCATTTCATGTACTGTAATAGGCAATTATAAAAAAAAATAAAAAAAATAAACACTAAAATAAATAAATAAATAACCCACGGCCATGTTGATGATCACCAGGTGACACACGGAGTGGTTGTAGGTCATTTTTCTTACTTTTATTTTTCCTTTTAATGCAATGTATTTTTTATTTTATTTATTTTTTTATGAAAGAAACCCGAGAAAACAATGATTAGAATTATATAACATAAAACAATAAGATTGGATTATCAACCTGAATATATATATGTCATCAGTTATGATGGGCATCACTTTATCAAGATTGTTTGTGCATTATCCATTTTACATATTAAAAATTGATTTTTATTATGAGTGGAACTATTTATGAGAAATTAATTATACCTGTCGCATTTGTGGTTTAGGTCGAGTTCAAATGACTAACCTATAATTTCAAAAATTATATTTGCTGTCTTAAGCTCTAATTGTGTTTACTGTAATTCATGAGTTGTATTTCATACAAATATTAACTTTATTGTTTTATTTTTATTATTTTTATAGACCTGTTTACCTATGTAAAGTTTTAAAAAAAAATATTAGAGGAAGTGACTCCATCATAAATACAAAATTTCCCATCATATTTATCCTCAAGTTGTTGTTTGGAATACTGTTAACTTTTATTGTAAATTCTTTGTAGATTGACGCGATATTTATCATATTAGTCATTAAATTTATCTGTTAAATTTTATTGATTAATTTTTTCTACTTATGTATTGCCATGTGGCATTATGCAAATTGTCATGAATTTGTAAAAATAAATATTATTTAACATTCTTTTAGCATTTTTAGCTGATGTGGCATGCTTAATTTATTATGAATTTTTTTAATTAAAATTAATGAAGAGCTGATAAGGCATGCCACGTCAACCGAAAATACTAAAAAAAAGAAAAAAAAGAAAAAAGTAATAATAAAAGAATACTAAATTGTGTAATTTATCTATCCTCAATGACTTGGTTACCCTAAGCGGTAAGCACTTCCTTTTTAAGGAAGTAATGATCCCATGATTGTCGTTTGTGTCTGCTGGTCAAGGATTCATACAAATCTTTGGGTAATTATTATTTTCCATGAAAATGAAGTTCCAGCTGACTTTTCTCGAAAAGGAAAAGCATCACTATAAAAACATTGTAGAGTGAAATAAATTATTAAATAAGAATAGGAAAAAGAAAAAAAATAATTATAGAGTGAACATTTTTATTTCAAATGGATTAATGTTAATCTCAACAAAAAAGCTCTATACCTCCCTCCAATTTAAAAAAGTTTATGGTACGTTTGGAATTGCAATTTTATTAGTAAAAAATTACAATTTTAAATCAAATCGCAGAAAATAAATCATTTTTGAATTGCGTTATTGAAAAATTGCGATTTGAAAACGCAGAAAAACTGTTTTTTCAAATCACTGGCAAGCAAGAGCTTTTTTGAAAACGCTTTTAAAGGTTAAACTGCGATTTTGCCAAACGCTTAACTGAGTTTTTAAAAATTATTTTTTCAAATCGCACATTTTACATTCGCTATTTTAAAATCGCATATTTTAAAATCACAAACTCAAACGAACCTTTAATGGCGCGAGGGATTCCCACAAAAGTGTGAATGGCTCAATTAAACGGATGAATTTGTAGAATAAATACAAAACAAAATGGTATAAATGAATTTTGAAGTCATTATTTGTTCCTATATTTTGTTTTTATTCCTCTAGTAATAGAGCAGTGATATTCAGTAAACCAATTGAGACGATATGACATGAAAATCAATTAACATTTTTTTTTATAAGTATTGATTTAAAAGTTGATTTTTACTGTTACATTATCAAATTGTGACAATCATATAGTAATTTATTAAATATCATACCTCTTAATAATGATTTCGAGTTATGGCCACTCAAAATGCAAATCGTCAAAATTGGCAACATCATTTTCTTGAATCCCAATCAAGAAAATTTAGAGAATTTATTTATTTATATCGTTCTTCTTTTTAATTTGTTGATCGAAGAGGATATAAAATATGTGAGGTTAAAAGTAATTATTATTATTATTATTTTTTTAAAAAAATCACTCCTACTAGTCTTGGACCTTGGTTACTGTTAAAGAATTCTGATGATAAGCATATGAGAAAGCGTTTAATGGTAGTTTTTCTTTCCCAAAAAGGCTTGTTCCCTCGTATAATTCAGTTTCTTCAGAAGAAGAAGAAGGAAAAAAATAATAAAAAATAAAAAAAAAATAAAAAACAAAAACGATTGTGTCCCTTGCGAAATACCAGATATGGACATGCACAATAGACAGAAAACGAGAAAAATATACAAAACGAGGACATTTTCGTCCGTACGCACCGCTTCCAAGTCCCAACCTCACTTGGCAACTACCTTCACATAAAGAATTCAGAGAGAGAGAGAGAGAGAGAGAGAGAGAAAAGGAAAAAGAAAACCCAGAGCAGACGGTTAAAGTTTTAACCAAAATTCGTAGATCTGAATTGTGTCCAAATAATCCAAATAAGGTCAAATTCCAAGTTCCTGGTCCGATTTCATTACCAGTTGGCAGTTACGTCGATTCCGCGATCTTTGGGAAAAGAGAAAAACCCTAGAGAGATGTTCAGACTTGAGCAGGAGAAGATCCGGAAACGACTCTGATTTTTTGAGTTCTGAGTGGAAATTTAGTTGGAGAGAATTCGAAGGGGTTCGCCATGGCCGACGCGCTCTCTGTCATCCCCGCCTCCGTGCTTCGCAATCTCTCCGACAAGCTCTACGAGAAGCGCAAGAATGCCGCTCTTGAGGTCCCTTTTGTTTCCCACTTTGATCGGTTTTCGTTTCTAGGGTTTTTGTGTGGTTTTTGTTGGATCTTGGAGGACTTGTGTGTATATCTATCTGTTTGTGTGTGCGTATGTTAGGTCGAGGGAATCGTGAAGCAGCTCGCGACGGCTGGGGATCACGACAAGATTACGGCGGTGATCAATTTGTTGATTTTGGACTTTACGTATTCGGCGCAAGCGAATTACCGGAAGGTATTTCAGTGAATTGGAATGAGTAATAATTGAATTGACTTGTGTGGACTTTGTGATTTCAAATGATATCTGGTTTGCAATTATGTCTAAGAGGTTTGTGGAGTTTGGTTTTCTTTGTGGGAAAATTTTTAAAAAATTTGGTTGTATTATTTTTGTTTGATGTAGGGAGGATTGATAGGATTAGCTGCTGCAACAGTTGGATTGACTTCTGAAGCAGCTCAACATCTTGAGGTAAGGGGTTTGAATAGTGCACATTACTTTATTGGTCATTCATTTGTATGTCAATTTTGGGTCTAGTTAAGTTTGAATTTTACCAGTTGATCTTTGTGGCCGGGGTTAAATTTTAGATTGGTGCTTTGTTAAATGACTGAATGTGTCAAATTTCACTAGAAACCTATAATCTTCCCATGGCAGTGTGTTCTAAAAATAAATATATATTTGACACGAGGCCACGTTTTCCTTTTCCTTTGAGCCAATGTTGCAGCTAGATCACAACGACATAGGGGATGGTGGCAAAGCACCAAAAACACATTATTTCTTCAACCTTTTTGTCTATTTCAGGTTCACTTGTGTTTTGTTATATATGCGCTCCATAGAGCAAATTTGCTTTGATCAGATTTGAAGCGAGGTCTGAACTTGCCTTTGGATGGTATGGTTGGATTAATTATCGTGCTTGTAGGAAAGCAATTTCCTGAAATGGTTTTGCTTGTCGTTTTAAGATGATAGAAATTTAATTACCTTACCAGGGCTAGAAGAAAAAAAAAAGGAAAATTAAAGAAAAAATAAAGGTGACATGCACAATATTCATCATTAAAGCTCCTGGTAGCCTTTTATCTATTAATTATTTTCTTCATGTATATTGGTATATTATGGGGTAGGAGTGACATAAGAGTGCTTTCTTCTTGGCCAATGACAGTGATAGGAACTCATTAAAGAAATTGAAACTCCTACTTTCTGAAGCAACGTATTTTGTAGACAGAAAGCGGGCTACTTAAAATCAGTGGTTCTTGGAATTCATACTTTCAAATGGTGGCCATAGTAGTCATAGCATGCTATAGATGCTGATACTTTATGGAATATTTTTGCCAGCCATAAGAGCATACGCTATGATTTTTACTAATTTAAGTTTTAATAAGAAGTGAGACCAACCAATATTCATCAAAAAAAGAAGTGAGACCAACCATAATCATCAACCAGATAATGTGTTTGTGAGTTTTATTTTTTCAGCATGAGAGGTTCTATTTTTGTCAGCTGTTTTTAAGTCGTCCTTTTGCAGTTTTTGGCAATGCATATTAGATTCAAATCATGGGCAAGATTAAGAGGACCAGTCTACTGTTATTCATTTTTATGGAATTGAGTTCTAGGGTTGCTAGTCTTCTTAACAAGGACATAACTGTCTGTTATATTGCATTGCAAAAATAATTGCACATTTCATTCTTCTGTATTCCCCATTCTCTCATTGATATAAAATTCATAATTGGCTTTTGTTTCTAATCCATTATGCCAGCAAATTGTGCCACCTGTGCTTAATTCTTTTTCTGACCAAGATAGCAGAGTTCGCTATTATGCTTGTGAAGCTCTATATAATATTGCAAAGGTGAGAGTTGATCCGCAGAATTATATATTAGTGCTCTTCTGGATGTGTACTGGGCTTTATACATTTTCTTTTGTTGATGGCCTGATGCACAGGTTGTAAGAGGGGATTTCATCGTATTCTTTAATCAGATTTTTGATGCTTTATGTAAGCTGTCGGCAGACTCGGATGCCAATGTACAAAGTGCTGCTCATCTTTTAGATCGGCTTGTGAAGGTAAACAATTATTATGGGATCCTTCCCTTCTCCCCAACGCATGTACAAACTAAAACACCAACAGATTGTTGGCATGTTCCCTATAGTTGTCTAAAAATAGGCTTTCTTTTTTGTTAAATCAAATCTCAGATTTTACTATAATGAAACAGGATATTGTTACTGAAAGTGATCAATTCAGGTGCGCCATCTTCTTATTCCTGTTTTAGACCTGTAACCTTATTCTTAAGAATCAGACATAATTAGAAGAGTTTGTGAACTGCTTTACGATGTTCTGTCTTCCTCAGCATTGAAGAATTCATACCGTTGTTAAGGGAGCGTATGAATGTCCTAAATCCTTATGTCCGACAGTTTTTGGTAGGATGGATCACTGTATTGGACAGTGTTCCAGATATTGATATGCTGGGTTTCCTTCCTGATTTTCTTGATGGTAAGTTTTCATTATTTGAAAGCTGATAAACTTCTTTTATATCTGATCTTTTCTTTGAATGCATATGAACGTATCACATCCTTTATAAATCTCAGGTTTGTTTAATATGTTAAGCGATTCTAGCCATGAAATACGGCAACAAGCTGATTCCGCTCTTTCAGAGTTCCTACAAGAGATCAAAAACTCCCCAGTAAGGCTTCTGCTGAATGCCAATTTTGCTTTCTTTACTATATGCTGTCGTACCTCGCCATTCCAATCTTGTGCCAGGCATTATCCCTTTTTCTTTTTCTACCGCACTATCTGAACCATAAGATTGTCGTGTTTTGACTTTGGATTCAAACAAAGAATGGCTTTGTAATGCACCAGTGCCAAATATTTTGACATAGAAACAAAATATTTTGTTCATTAGTAATTTTCTGACTCGAGCAGTGCTACTCTTGAAGTCTGTAGATTATGGTCGCATGGCTGAAATACTGGTGCAGAGGGCCGCTTCTCTAGATGAATTTACTCGGTTAACGGCTATTACATGGGTAAGTGGAACCACAATACAGAAAGTATTCTGCTATTTGTAATCATTATCACTCTCTGATATAGTTATCTATCTGATTGTAGATTGAGTATTGACATCTTTTCTAGATTTACAGGCAATTTGCTGCCTCATTGTAATTTAACTTTGTTTGAGTCTTGGCTGTACAGATAAACGAGTTTGTAAAACTTGGTGGGGACCAGCTTGTTCCTTATTATGCCGATATCCTTGGAGCCATTTTGCCCTGCATATCTGATAAAGAAGAGAAAATTAGAGTGGTAGGTTGTTTTTAGCTTTCGTTTCCTCTTTTTCTCTCTTATTTATTTATTTATTTATTTTTGCCCCGGGGGGGGGGGGGGGGGGGGGGTTGTGGTGTTCATTTTCTTCTTATTTTTCTTATTTTTTTTTTTTTTTTTAATATTTACTGTTGCTAAATAGTGCATGCAACGAAGTCTTCGTTTTCCCTGGTCATCTAAATACATTATATTTTTATAAGGTTGCTCGAGAAACAAATGAAGAGCTTCGTTCAATCAATGCTGATCCAGCTGAAGGATTCGATGTAGGACCAATCCTTACTATTGCAAGAAGGTGTTGTTTTTGAAACCTGGAAAAAAGCTGCGTTTCAAATGTAACTAGAAATTTGTACTTTTATGGGTATATGCTGTCTCCTCTTGAGGAGCCAGAGAAGTGCTTATAAGAGTACCTTCTTTAACTGTTACGACAATTAGGATAATCAGATTACTCAGTAGAAAGATATTATGTTGATTACTGGCTATTTTGTCTGATCAGGCAATTATCTAGTGAATGGGAGGCTACTCGAATTGAAGCATTGCATTGGATTTCAACCCTTCTAAACAGACATCGCACCGAGGTAACTGCATGTCATATGAGTAATATGAATATCAGGTTGTATGCTTGTTTTTCTGCCTTTTGACATACATGTTAACAGTTGTATTCTGTTCAAGGGATATGCCAATTGAACCTTTTCCAAAAGATGGTGTTCAATCACAATTGATTCCCCAAAAGGTCTTTTGGGGATCTAAAGTGATCTAAACCTATTATCTCTGTACCTTTTGGTTTGTATAATTGCCTGTCTACACACATTCCTCTTTGGTATTATCTAATCATATGGTTCTATAGATAATTTACTGTTAAATGCCCACTGACAATTTTGTTGGGGCCGTATGCAAGTTCTACATAGGATTCTTGATTAGGTTGACTGAGGGATTAGGTGCTTGATGATGAGTGATCATATAGGTCCTTGCTGAGATCTACCTATGCTTTCATTTCTATTATATTCATTACCAATTTCTTTCTATTATATGAATTAATGAGAATAGATATGATGATTGTTGAACTTATGATTTTTTTATGATGATTTGGCTTCCATGAGAGATCATTATACATCTTATCTAGCACTTTTTATGAATGTTTTTATTTTTTATTTTTTATTTTATTATAAGTAAATGAACTTCATTAAAACGAAAAAGGGCACACCCAAGTCACAGGAAGTTACAAGAGAAACACCAAACTTCCAATGTATTTGGCAACACTATTTTACTTATAGAAAAAGCACTATTTATCATATATTTACGTTGAGAGTTGTGGGGAGGCTTCTCTAAAAAATTCATTAAAGAGCTCCTATTAAAAAAATCTTATATGCTTTTTCCACAAAAATGAGCCGCTTGCAATTAGCTTGGGCTTTGCTTGTTAGTTTGTTAAATGAATCAAGCCTGCGCCTTATTGTGAGGCTTGTTATGGAAAAGGAGCCAAGCCTGAACGCAGCATTCTGTGTCTTGGAAGTTTGCGAGCTGGCTTGTCATGAGTTGACAATAGGATTAATGTCAAGTGAGGGAAAGAGGCTTGTAACTATTATACACTTGGGGTTCCCTTCATCGAGTAGATTTTAGTTAGACAACATTTTGCCTCATAACAGTAAATCCCACGTTGGAAAAGACTGCAATTGAGGTGACATTTGCTGTATATGAATTGCCTTTTCCACCTTTGCAACTAGCTTAGACTTCCATGGAAATGAGGGCGTATCACATGAACTTGTCAGTGACCAGTGGTTGACATATTAAAATTTAACTTGTAAGTTTCAAAAAGTCTTACCCCAACCAAATTAGATGTTAGCCCAAAACTGTTGTTGCCAGCAACTTCTGTGGCAACTTGCTTGAGCCTGTTGAGTGGCTTCTAAGCTTTTTTGTGCTGGGTTAAGCTTGAGCTTATATTTAACGGCTTCTGCTGGAGTGATGCTTCTTTTTTCTGATGGAGGCGAGCTTGGGTAGTAGGTTCTTGGCTCAGGTCATTTGCAACATTAAGCGCAGGCATTTGGCTTAAGTTCAGTTGCAGCTCTTGGAATATGTGAATATGAGATTTAAGATGCATACTTGACCTGACGTATGTACAACAATGCGGCCTCTGGCGTGGTCATGCTTATAAGAATACAAATGTGGCTGTATGGTAATTCATTAATTACCATATATAATATATATTTCTGGGGAAAAGAGAGCAAAACAAGTGAAGTTCCAAATCAAAGGAAGGGATGAAAAGCTGTAATCAGCTCAGTTTTACCAATTAATTTGTTGGCCATTTCTTCTTGTTGACTTCTTGTGCTCTGAATTTACGTTTGTAGTTGTCTGTTGAAAAGTTTAAATTTGTTTTTCTACCTGGAACAGGTCTTAAGTTTCCTTGATGACATATTTGACACCCTTCTGAAAGCGCTATCAGATCCCTCTGATGAGGTAATCCTTTTATCCTCATTGTACATTTTCATCTCTGATTATTTCTTCAAGTTACATTTTCTAATGAATTTTATTGTCAACATTAGTGCAATTAGAATTACTTTTTTTTTTGGTGGCACTGCTGCCGATCTCTGTATATGGACCATGCCACTTTTTCTTTGCTTGGATCTCTGGGGATCAGGTATTAGTTCATAGTGAGATAATGCAGCAAAGATGATAGTTGAAAAAAAATGATGTGGAGGGAGAAAAGTGAAGAGGCTAGAATATATATGCTCTGATAGTGAGGAATACTTATACTGGGCTATTATTGAATTCAAGTCACTAACAGTTCTTTGTTTTCAGTTTTTCTTTTCCCCTATTGCTGGGCAGACTTTGAGTGTGAAGAGCAAATGTTGTAAAAAATGAGCAATGATTTGAAATCTGATCATTGCCTTTTGGTCTCTTCACACTTTGATAGTGTCGAGTTTTGAATCAATCTTCCAGCAAAGATTATTTGGTATATTTATCTGAGATCTATGCTTTAGTTTTTACAAGAATATTTCATAAATTACATCTTTGATAGTAGTATTGTGAAACTGTATCAAATGCTGGTACTGGTACCAATTGTAGCCTTAGGGTTAATCCTTTGTCCAAAATCTACTTCAATGAATACCTGAGACTGCATTTGATAGCGTTTGTAGTTACCTAGCTATAGTGAAATTCATTGGCATGAGTATCATGCTTGAGACATGCTTGTTTTGTCGTATCACATACCATAATAGTGGGCTATGATGGACCTTGGTCATATATATATCCACTTAATGAGATTGGGAAAAAACATTTGTCTATTATTTGTTCTCTCTCTCTCTCTCCCCCCTTCAGCAGCGCATGAGGGCGCGTCCCGCTTAGTTTCTGTGCTGGTGTGTTGGTTTTGTTGGTTTTCTTCGTGTAATAGCTTCTCTGGTTGTTTATTTCATTGCTTGGGTGCCTTGGGTTGTTGTCGATGATGGCTGAGTAGGTTGGTGCGCATGTTTTGTGTTGTTGAGTCTGTGAGTAACAAAAGTCACATGGGGAGGGTTGGTTTTTTTTTTTTTTAGCGTAATCTTTTGAGTTCATCATCAAACCATGGGTGACTCCTTCAGGCTAAGAATAGTGGGACAATGGAAGGGCTACCTATGTTTGAATTTTTTGGAGAAAGAGGGAGCTTTTTGGTTACTCTTGACGGTTGATGAGGTGGCTAGAGTGAACGACAATGCGAAAGTTCAAAGACTCTCAAAGAACCTTCATGGGCCAACATTGTAGCAATTCTCACGGAAATTACTTGGCCATTGAGGAGTTTTGTGGTGGTGGGTAGTGGGGATTTATTCTTATTCCCAAGGGAAAGAAGAAATGGGGTTGGTGCGGGTTTGTGGAGGTGCAATAGTTTTTTATGTCTCCGTCTTCTGTGAAAAACGCAACTCAGGTCGTCGTCATACCTTCACCATAGAGTATCTTGTCCACATCTACTAGTAGGGGTGCTTGTGGTTGTTGGAAAGGGTAGCTTGTCCACCCCTACCAGTAAGGGTGCCAAAGAGAGTACTAACACAATTCATCGTAAGGTACGACCCCTTAGGCAAGCTCAGAGCGCCAAAACAAATCGTTAGGAGCACGAAGGAGGGAGCACTGTTGTATTTTCCTTCGTTGAAGATACACATCCAAAAAAAGTATAGCTTATGTACTCTTCTAGCATTGGCAAAGGGCCAAGATTGAGTGTACGCGTGGATGAGAAAGGAATGTGCCACATCTATTGGATAAAAGAGCAAGCACAGGTGACCTATGCGTGGGTTCCATGCTTAAAGGATCTTCACAAGATCCCCATGGAGGTATTGTTTCTGTTGGTGCTAGGCCCAGAGAAATTTGTTAGCCCATGTCATGTAAGGTGAACTGGTGCTAAGGATATTATGGTAGCAATGGGCCCTCTTTTGGGCTCTCTTAGCCCGCCTCAATCCTTTTGCGATAAGTGGGGCCTTTATCGAGATACTTAATGAATGGGCTTCTGTTATGAGCTTCCTGAAGGCCCAACTAGTAGTGGGCTTTAACTTGCGACTGTTAACAGGCATGTGGCCCGAGCTATGTCTTTCAATTCGAATAACATTTTTGGGCAGGTGGTCCATTCAAACCCAATGCAAAATGGTGGTAATCTCCTTCTCGTTGCTCGACTTTGTGGCAGGTGTTGAATCAATAATGAAATCCGGGCAAGGGCGGGGATAGAGTGATCGAAAACGTTGGCGGGCATGGCCACAGCTGCACTGTTGAATGGGTCTTCACCACTGGCAACGAAGCTCGAGGTTGGTTCCCTTTGCCATAGTTTCTCTCTCTCATCTTGTCTAGATTTGCTTTCCCTTCTAGACATGGACAATCGATTTTCTCCTAGTGGCAGTACTTGCTAGTGAATATGAGGGGAGAAAATTCGTCTTTACCAGTGTTTGGTTACACAGAGCTATGAGAATGGGTTTGGTAGGTATAAGCTCAAATCTCCAATGGACACTTTCATAGTAGATCCTGAACCCTTCAGTTCAGGTTCTGTGGTCCCCTCCTCTAGTGTCCTTCATATTACCCTTGAGGTTCCCTCTTTGAATTCCTCAATCCGCCAAGCGTGCCAATTTGAGTGCTTAGAATGGGTCAAGAGATGAATGTATGGGTTAGAAAAATTCTTGGGGGTTTCATATGAGGGTTTTGAATAGGAGGTTTCGGAATTGTTCTCTGCAATTGAATCCAGTTGTAAGGAGCACAAAGGAACGTTGACCTCTTTCATAAAGGAGACTGGGAGTAGGGTTAGAGGAGTTAGGGAATTGCTTAATTTGGCGTGCAGTGAACTATGATTCCAAGAGGAATCCATCCAAATCCCGTCCTTAGTATCGTGGCAAGGCTTCAACCCTATTATGAGTCTGAAAATTATTAGTTGGAATGTTTGAGGACTTAATGATGCAGGGAAAAGGCTCAACATTAGCAAGTTATTGAAAATTGATTCTCTTCTATCCCTTTCTCCCCCCCCCCCCCCTCCTCTTTCTCTTTCCCCTATCTTCTTCTCTCTACTTCCCGTGGCTCTTCTTTCTCTCTCCCTACTTTCATCATGTGAGTTTTGTGTTTATTGTTTGTCTTGCATCGGTAGTTCTTATGCAAGAAAGTTAGTTGGAAGTATAAATCTAGGGTGACTTGGTTAAAAGAATTGGGCTCACAATACGAGATTTTTTCATCGCCTTGCCAACTATAACGGGAGAAACAACTTTATCTTCAATCTTAGCATCAATGGTATTGATACTTTTTATGAAGGGGCAATCAATGTTAGAATCATCAAGTATTACAAGAATCTCTTTATGGATATAGTTTAGTGGCGCCCCAAATTAGATGGTTTGGAGTTTTCCATTTTAGACTCTGTAGAAGCAGTTTGGTTGGAAGACCGTTTCAAGAGGAGGAGGAGGAAGTTTTTCAGGCGTTGCTTATTATGGATGTGGATAAGGTGTTGTGCCTGATGGCTTCACTATTGCTTTTTTCTTGTCATGTTGGGCTATAGTGAAGGATGATCTTATGTGCGCGGCTTCCATAACTTTCATGAGGATGAGTTGTTTGAAAAGAGTCTTAATGCTACTTTAATTGTTGCCATCCCTAAAAAGATTGTGCAACTGGAAATAAGGGAGTTTAGACCTATTAGCCTGGTGGGGAGTGTCTACAAAATTTTGGCTAAAGTCCTTGCTATCATAATGAAATAGGTGTTAGGATCTTTCATATCGAATAGTCAGAATGCCTTTATAGGGGGGAGACAAATTCTGGACTCAATTCTTATAGCAAATGAGCGTCTGGAAAGCATATTGAAATTGGGAATTCTTGGTGCTATTTGCAAGCTGGACATGGAAAAAGCCTAGGACCATGTCAACTAGGAGTTTCTCTTCTATCTTTTGGGGTGTCTTGGCTTTGGTACTAAATGGAGAAAATGGATGTCTACTTGCATCATCACGGCCCGCTTCTTCGTCCCGATTAATGGTAGTCCGCATGGTTTCTTTGGTAGCTCCCGGAGCATCCGTCAAGGGGGCGCGCTCTCGCCTCTCCTTGTGATTGTCACAGAGGCCCTTAGTAGGATGTTTTCTAGATCTATGGTTGAGGGTTATTTATTTGAATTCCTGGTAGACCTCCAAAATGTTGGCCCCTTGGAAACATCCCATAATTTTGCAGATGACACATTTATGTGTGATTCAAATTGAGATCAAATCCATAATCTGAGACATTCTCTTGTTTTCTGGGGCTATTTCGGGATTGGAGGTCAATATTCAAAAATCTGAATTGGTTGTAGTGAGGGAGGTACTGCATACAAAAGAGCTGGCTAATATTCTTAACTATAATATATCTTCTCTGCCTTTGAAATATTTGGGACTTCCATTAAGTGCCTCTTTTAAGTCAAAAGCTATTTGGGATGGGGTAATTGAGCTAATGTAAAGAAAATTGGCGAGTTGGAAGAAAATCTACTTGTCTCGGGGTGGTCGCCTAACCCTCATCAAGAGTACGTTATATAGTTTACCTACGTATTTCTCATCCCTTTTCCATTACCGGTTGGTATAGATAGAAGATTGGAGCGCCTTCAACGAGACTTTCTTTGGGATGGAATAGGTGGTGAGTTGGAAGACTATTTGCTCCTCTGTACCTAGAGGAGGTTGGGAGTTAAAAACCTCATGCTGTATAGTAAAGCTTTACTTGGTAAATGCATTTGGAGATTTGCACAAGAGAAGAATTCTCTTTGGAGACAAGTGATTGTTGTGAAGTGTGGGATCGAAAGCGGGGGTTGGTGCTCAAAGGAAACTAGAGGGACCTACGGGGGTGCCTTTGGAGAGATATTAGGAATGGTAAAGGGAATTTCTCCAACTATGTCTCCTTTAAGGTTGGGGATGGGTTCCGCATTTGTTTTGCATGAGGTTTGGTGCAAAGAAGCGACTTTCCAGTCTTTATTCTTAGAACTTTATTATTCTATAGCTCGAGACAAAGAGGCCTTAGTTTCGGATTACTCGGACTCATCCGGTACTTATACCCATTGGAATTCGAGTTTCATTAGGGCAATCCAGGATTGGGAGTTGGAATCGCTCGACTCTTTCCTCAACCTGTTATACTCCTTGAGGAGGCAGATAGAATGTTGTGGTCCCCACCTAGAAATTACGGCTTCGAAGTGAAGAGCTATTTTATCACTTTACAGTAGCCTTGTTTGCTCGCCTGGAAACGAGTTTGGAAGGTCAAATCCCCTCCATTGCATTGCTTTCTTCATTTGGACGTCAGCTTTGGGTAGAATCTTTACAATTGATATTCTTAGAAAGCGGGGTTTTACTCTTGTAAACTGGTGTTGCCTATGCAAAAGAATGAGGAGATCGTAAATTAGCTGCTTATCCATTTTGAGTACTCCAGTGATCTTTGGCACTCGGTTCTCAATTTATTCGGGGTTTTGTGGGCTATGCCTAGCAATATCTTAGACCTGTGTTACACTATTGGAAGACTCAAGGATGGGGACACTCACAAGAGGCTATTTGGAAAGTTATTATTGTGCTTTTAATGTGGAGCATTTGGAGAGAGAAATCGGTGTCTCTTTGAGGACTGCGAGACCAATGTGTTCATTTTAAAATCCTCTTTTCTGAGATTTCTCTTAGACTTGGCTGTAATCTTTGTTCCTAATTTCTCCAATTTGAATCTTGTAGATTTTGTTAACTTTCTAGATTGCAGACACCTTTAGGGTGGTTATCTCTCTTGTATACTTTTCGTGTACAAGGGCTTTGCCATTTCTCTAAATAAATTATTATTCATTTTTTTTTTAAAAAAAAAAACTGAAGGAGATTGGTGTCATTATACTTTTTGGGTGTTATGTATGCTTGGTGGCATGGATACTGAGTTCAGTGGTAAGAGGAGATTTGTTTCAAGACAGCTTTTTTGCCCTTGATCTCCTTTTCTTTATATGTGTTTGTGTGCTTTGTTGTCATATCCTTGTAATAGTCTTCCTTTGAACTACAACTTTTGTTTAAAATAGTAACATAAAAATTAAACTGATTAATTTTGATGTATGTGTTTGTACTCCATTAATTGGTTTAAAGTATATGAATAATTCTTGCTTGTATAGAGTACCAGAAAGCATCAACCTTTGTCTTCTGTCTATAATCGTTTGGCAATGATGGATCTCTGCAGGTGGTGCTTCTTGTTCTTGAGGTTCATGCGTGCATAGCAAAAGATCTTCTGCATTTTCGCCAGCTTGTGGTTTTCCTTGTTCATAATTTCCGGATAGACAATTCTCTTCTGGAGAAGTGAGTTTCCGTCCTATCTCTTTTGTTTTTTCTTAAAGCTACTCTTCTTACCGATGCTTTATAAGTAATAGTTTAACTGTATTATTTCTTTCTTCTGTGATTAGTTTTCTTGTTTTGTTCTTTATTTTATTCCTCAGGCGTGGTGCCCTGATAATCCGCCGGCTTTGTGTACTTTTAAATGCTGAAAGGGTCTATCGTGAACTCTCAACCATACTAGAAGGAGAATCTGACCTGGATTTTGCGTCAATTATGGTTCAGGTTCTGTCAGTTATCTAAGAACTTCTATAAACCTGTAGTGTATGAGTAACCAAAGGAAACGATGTTTTGTTTTGTTATAATTTTTTTTTTTTAATAAAATGAAGCAATTATAAAACAGACCATATTTTATTAAAATTGTCTCTTTTTTTTTTTTTATTCTTTTTCTGTTCTTTTTTTGTTGTTAATTTTCTTTTCTTCTTGCCTGTCAAATATTTAACCACTTAAGTGAGGTGAATTTTTGTTTATCCATTTGATGCTTTTCTTTTTATTTCAGGCGTTGAATTTGATTTTACTTACATCCTCTGAATTGTCTGAGCTTCGGGATCTTTTAAAACATTCACTGGTGGATCCTGCTGGGAGAAACTTATTTGTATCTTTGTATGCTTCATGGTGTCATTCACCCATGGCAATTATAAGTCTTTGCTTATTAGCACAGGTGAGTGTTTTGATTTTTTTCATGGAAAACCATCTCATTTTAATCTTCCACCCCCCAACCCCTTTAAGTTTGTAGATTTTTGCTGCATTTAGTGATCTTGTTTGTCCAACATTTATGTTTTTGTTTCATTTAGTGATCATCTTTTATCTTGCTTGGCAGACATACCAGCATGCAAGTGTGGTAATTCAGTCTCTGGTGGAGGAAGATATTAATGTCAAATTTTTGGTTCAGCTGGATAAATTGATTCGCTTGCTGGAAACTCCAATTTTTGCTTATCTTAGATTGCAGGTGCATGAGTGAATGACAAAGTTCTAACTCGCCTTACATACTTGGTCCTTGTAATGGCATGTGTTCATACTTGATCTGGGGTTTCTCTCTTAGTGACTCTAACCAAATATTTCCTAGTCGAGTTATTTCTTATAATATTTTCACAAGTGCTGATATGTTTTTCTTTGAAAATGTGGTGAGGAGAATACATTAGGCAAGAGTGTGGAGAACAATTAGGAATAGGGCTGGCTTGAGTTTGTGGAGTATATTTCCTTTAAGGGGGTGAGGGGACAAGTATTATTCTCGTAGTATATGATTTGTGGTGTGGAGAAGTGTCTCATTGTGGCTAACTATATAAGTTGGTCAGGGAGTGTATCACATTTGAATTTGAGGGTTGTGTGGCCTGTGCAGAATTGGGAAACACGGTCAGTTGATGCCCTTTATCTCTTATATGATATTCAGGTCTGTGGGGTAGGAGAAAATGTTATCTGTTGGAGAGGAGTCCCAAGTCCGAGGTGAGATGTTTTTATTTGTTGCTGTGCGGTAACAGGGAGAATGGCAGATGAGGTTTCTTGGAAGCGTATCTGGCATGTAAGGGCTCCCACTGAAAGTGTTATCCCTTGTGGAAGTTACTTGGGCAAACAGGACAAGGAAATAGTATACCATTTTTTTAATGATTGTTGGGTGGAATAGGTGCTTTCGAACGATCCCCCCCCCCCCCCCCCCCTTGTATATATTGGGTTATTCTTTGCTCGAGATTGATGGCTTCTTGGATATGGAAATTTGATACTGGAATGCATTTTAGTTGCTTGGAGAGAAATTTTATGTCTTTGATGTGGAATATTTAGTTGACATTTCAATAAGAGGAACTACTGGGAGATAGAAATGAGGTTCCTCAAAACCCTGTTTTCTTTGGTTTCAGTTATCCATCTTATGAACGAACCCTTGTCTCTTTTGGGAGTTTATTAATCAGTTTAACTTTAGGATTGGCCTTCTATCTCTTTTTCCCCTCTGTTGGAGAAGGGTTTTATTTGTATACTTGTAGTGTTTCGATTGTGCCCCTCTTTTGGATTCTTATGAAATTAAGAGTATTATTAAATTAAATCTGTAGGTTAGTTCTAGATTTGATTTTGATTTTTGATTTTTTTTTTTTTAAAAGGGAATGACTGATTTCAATAAGAGGAACTACTGGGAGATAGAAATGAGGTTCCTCAAAATCATGTTTTCTTTGGTTTCAGTTATCCATCTTATGAACGAACCCTTGTCTCTTTTGGGAGTTTATTAATCAGTTTAACTTTAGGATTGGGCTTCTATCTCTTTTTCCCCTGTTCGAGAAGGGTTTTATTTGTATACTTGTAGTGTTTTGATTGTGCCCCTCTTTTGGATTCTTATGAAATTAAGAGTATTATTAAATTAAATCTGTAGGTTAGTTCTAGATTTGATTTTGATTTTGATTTTTTTTTTTTTTAAAGGGAATGACTGTAGCATAAGCAACCGCTTTTGCTAGTATCCTTTTAAGAAAAAGGTGGTGTTAACATATACTGTTTAAGTCGGGCTAATATGGGAAATATGCCTTGTCAATGAATACAATTTTTCCCTTTTTGTTCGTCTTACAATAAAATCCTTTGTACATGGAAAGATTATTTTATGCCTTAGATGTAGTAGTGCTGGTTGAATGTTTGTATGATGCATGACCATCTCTCATATAATGTTTGTTCTATGCATTTGGTGTTGGATTAAAAAAGGGGTTTTTGCATTCTCAATACAGATGTTACTGTTGTACAAAATGTTTACTGGTTTTTTTTTTTTTTTTGGTGCAATTAAATGGATATATGTATATATTTTTCATGTTTCCTGCATCTGTCTCTCCAAGTCAGTGTATATGTTGGGAGTGCCTGACCCATTTTGTGATTCTTGCAGCTTCTTGAACCAGGAAGATATATATGGCTGTTAAAAGCCTTGTATGGCCTTCTAATGTTGCTTCCCCAGGTGCGGTTCTTGAAGAGTCTTATTTTCATTGCTCTCTGTTAGTGATGACCATATTTGCCTGCATTAAAAACTGACTATGCACTACAATTATGCAAGTGGGTATGTACTTATCTATGTTAATGCACATAAAATTAATCAATCACAATTCTTTATGTTCTCCTCTATATTTCCCGTATTTAAAATTTTTATAATAAATTCTTAGCCAAATATCTCCTTTATTCAATGTAATTCATCTAACTATAGTCAGTTTGATGCTCTGTTTAGGCAGAGAGCACTTAAAAACTATCATCCATATTAAATTTGAGCTGCTCTTTTTCCTTGATAAAGCTGCTTAATGTGGATTTTGACACCCAATTAAAAGAGCGGGATTCATATCATTGTGACTTACCTGATTGTTTTCCCAATTGGGCTTTTTGTTACTAAAATCTTAAGGTTACCGAGCAGCTGTTTCTCTCCTCATCCTCGAAAGAAGATGAATATAGTTGTTTACACTAGTAATAGTCGGTACAAGCAATACTGTTTCTCTCCTCTTTAGCCTGTTAAATTCCAGGAAGGTCATGCCAGTGGTTAAAGTAAAAACTAGCCAGTGTAGTTTCCCTCTTCTGTGGCACTTTATCATTATTTGTTTATGAAGTGTGCAGCTAAGAGAGCTTTTCTGTCCGGCATGTGCATGCTTCTTCCTTCCTCTTCTGAGTTTTGGTTGGGAAGGATTATTGTCAAATGTGTTTTGAAATCTTGTTTTGGCTTCTTTCTGTTTCCTTTTTTCTCTTCAAAATATAAGAAGTATGGTGGTTTCTTCTCTTAAGCTCTCAATAATTTGGGATCAGCCTTATTTGCTGTTGGGGGTGTGGTCTTAAAATTCTAAAAGGAGATTAATATTGCTCTTAAACTTAACCAAAAAAAAAATATTGCTCTTAATTTTAGCTGCTGCCTAGTATAATTCCATGGTGCAATATATTTTTTGTTCGTGCTTTAATTATGTTAGTCATTCACGTTTGCCTTACATTTGACACTTGAATGCAGCAAAGCGCCGCTTTCAAGATACTACGAACTCGTTTAAAAACTGTACCTTCATATTCCTTCAATGGTGAGCAATTAAGGCGTACATCATCAGGGAACCCCTATCAAACTATACATCACATGCCAAGTGGGTCACAAATCACCGAGGATGGAGACGGGATCCAGGATGGTGGAAATTCACATAATGGAATTAACTTTGCTTCAAGGCTACAGCAGTTTGAGCAAATGCAGCACCAGCATCGTATGCATGCAAAAGCGCAGGCACAGTTGCGTAACAGTTCTACCACTTCATTATCAAAGGTCCGTGGCCACGGGGCTTCTCCTTGATGTTCAGAGTATCATTTGAGCTTTATAAACATCTGAATGAGTGTGTTTTAGGTAAAAATGTTGAGATGAGTAAATTTAAAGAATTGGAATGACGATTTTGAAGGTGGTGCCATGTTCATGTTCTTATGCTTACAAGAAAAGGAGAAGTAAAGGGAAAAAGTGAAAAAGAGAAATAATCCACCAGGGTCGGGAGGGAGAGCTTTTTTAGATCCTTTAGCTGAAACAGCAAGTTTTTTTTTTTTTTTTTTTTTTTTTTTAAAAAAAAAAACTAATTGCAACTTGTACCCTCAGTTTGCATTTTAGGATGCTATTGTTATTCTTGCAATAACATTGTTGCGTGCTGTGTATGCAGGAGGTGGAAAGACCCGAAGAAGCTCGGCGCCTGCCCGGATCAGACGCGAGTGGGCCTACTTCAAGATCATCAAGGAGAGGCCCAGGACAGTTACAACTATGATAATGTTGCTGCTCCCTGCCCCTAGTCAAGCCCAATTGTATACTGGTCTCGGCATGCCTGAGATCCGGTATGATTTGTATAATTGTATATCGTAGTAGTTTGTTTCGTTGTTATAAAAGGTTGGGACGGTGAAAAGGGTTTTGGATTAAAGATAAGATAGGGTTTTTTCTGAGCTATTCTTTTGACTTTGTAAGCAAGATATACAACCCATGTGGTTCTGTTGTTTTTTTATTGAAAACCACGTGGGTTAGGGGGAGAAATGCAGTTTGTTTCGTTATGTTCAACTGTTACAGCAATCTTATATAAAAAAAAAAATAATAATAATAAGAAATCACTAATTCTTGCAGACAAATTCCACACAAAAATTATGAATAGTCTTATTTGTTCACCCATATATTGTGCGGATGTGTATCAACTATTTCTAAAACATCAGCCAATATTCATGCTCTTTAACGTGGTGTCACTGTTTCTTTCTATTTCTATGGTCTGGAAAAGGAATTTGCTGGAAACATATACGCTGAACTAACATGATACAGAGTCTAACTGGTCCTGTCGCAATCGGAAAGCAATGTGCTGGAAACATATTAAATTCACACATGGACTGAACTAACATAATATACTTCAATGTTTGTGAATATACATAATTTCTTGTTTGTCGAAACAAGAAACATTCAGCATTCAGTGGTTGAAGAGCTCGCGCAGATAACTCACCGTTCAAAAAACAATGTCTAAAGAGCATAGATTTTCTCAAAGTCGGAGTTATGGTCATCAGGATCTGATATATTTGCAGAGTACACAGACCATGAGAAAGACTTGCTCCCACTCGCCCTTTTGATGCGTCTCTGGGAGTCGCTTCGGAAATTCCCAAAGCGTTGTCGGAAAACAAAGTAGCACATGCTTGCAAGAGTCCCCACAAGAATCGGTGCTCCCATAAGGGTTATAGTAATAGCCATCCATGACCGCTTTCCAACAACCACAAAAGCTATTGATAGAAAAGCCCCACAAGTGCAGGCACAGGCAGCCCACATTAGCTTGTTAACAACTGACACAACCTGCTTCTGAGCCCTAGTGTCCCAGGCCACCAAAGTGATTTGAACCACAACAACGGCTAGAGAAATGAAGAGAGATGTAGCATTTAAAAGGCAGAACACTCTGAAAGCAACATTGTCAGCTATGTTAGCCTTCCCTACATCTGGTCCATCCTTAAAGTATTGGCCGGGCAAGTTGAATATAGCCAAGAAAGCAATCGAGGCAAAGAGAACAGCAACAACTGTGATAGAATTGGTGGTGTTTTGAACAGCTTCTCTGTGAAGTTTCTTTAACTCCTTGGCAATACCAGAAACTCGGCGGCGGGTTTGTTCATTTTCTTTGAGTTGCGAGTGCACCTCATGCTTTATATCACTCACAGTCCTTTTGAGTTCCATTGCTTCATCCACTTGGCCAACATTCCTAGCATGCTTGGCACCAGCTTCTGCTAGAAATTCCTTAATTTCCAATGCTGATTCTCCATATATCAGTTTCTCGGCCAAATCCATAGCGGTCTCCTGCTGATTGTTAATTGTGTTGACATGAACAGATGTATAGCTCAGCAAAAGGCCTACTATCTGAAAAATAGAGAACAATATTAGTACAGGAAAAACAACCAACAAAATTACAGCAAGAACAAAAAACACATGTAAAGGCATACAATTATTATACTATATGAGATCAAGAACAAACTTAGAGGGAATGCAGTCACACTCCTTGGATAAAACTTAGATATGTACACATGGAAGTGGAAATAGAGTAGATTTTCATGGAATTAGAGAGATTTAAATAGGCAATTTGGTAGTACATCCACTTACTACTTACTAGTTTGCAAAGCTAAAGGATGAAAACCCTTTTAAGTTGCTGTAGTCTATAATGATGATTGATATTGAAAGTCTCCTACTTTCTCATCCTTCAAGTACATCAAAATTTATTTCTTAACATTGATGTTCCCTTTTGCAACTTATCTCATTCACACAGCAAGATAACAGAGTTCCCAATATCTGTACCTCAAGCACTGACAAGGTTTTCAACAACCAAAAGGTGCACAAGAAACAAGAAAAGATGGTAAAGCACCCAACACATTGCATGTGATGCATCTACTTATTTAAATCCACTTTCATGGTCAATGGTAAATGCTAAATAACATAAGAGGTACTCTTTTCATTTATAATTTAATGCTTTGTTAGTTGTCGTAGCCACCACTTTGCAATCCCACATGTTTAAAGCTCCCAATTTTCACACGATGCATCTACTCACTTAAATCCACTTTCACGGTCAATGGTATATGCTAATTAAAATAAGAGTAATTCAAATACCCTGCCACCTTGCAATCCTACGTATGTTAAGGAGTGATAACTTTATGCTTTTCTAATCCTCTTCCTGATCTTAAATTACTACCAGGGTCATACAAATCTGTAAAGTGGTGATACAGATATCCTGGTAGGCAAGAGGTGAAACAGATATCCCTAGCAGGTAGTGTGAAAGAGTCTAGGAGAAGGCTCCTTGGCAAGTGGTACTGATGCTGCAAGCTGAATCCTCACAACAATGAAATGGCTTCCATAATCTTAAGAGCCTGTTTGGGATTGCGTTAGAGAATTTAAAAGGTGTTTTTCATACCTACAAAGTTGTGCCAAACAAAAAGCTGGCATGTTTGGTAAAAAAAACTCTAAAAGTACTTCTTTGACTTTTTTACTCTAAAAATGGCCAAAACGCACTTTTTGGAAAAAGCTTAAAAATGAAGCTTTTGCTAAAAGCTCTTTTTGACTTTAAAAGCTCAATTTCCTAACGCAATCCCAAACAGGTTCTAAGACTCTATAAGGATCATTTTAAATGAAAAAATGGAAGAAAAATTTCTTGGGAAAACAAATATGATGTGTTCTCATCTTAAAGTTAGTAGAATATTACCTCTGAACGACCTTTCCTTGTGGCAATGTGCAAAGCTGTATTGCCCTTCTTGTCACGTTCATTAAGTATAGAGCAATTGGCAGACAATATCTCCTCGACAACCAAAGGACACTGACCTTTTACAGACATATGGAGTGCTGTTTGGCCCTTCTTATCTTTGATGCTGACTATTTCTGAATCGTGCTCTATAAGTGCTTTAACGATACGAAGGTAGCCATACCTAGCAGCAGTGTGCAATGCAGTCTTCCCATTTTTCCTTACTATCCTAATTGAGCTGGCATCGGCATCCAAGATGGCATTTACCACATCCAAATGGTCCTTAACAGCAGCTGAATAGAGGGGGCAAGTGTTTGAGGAGTCACACGACTTACAAAGCTTAGGCCAAATGCTCAAAAGTTCCTTCACAATCCCTAAAGAAAATAACAGTCAATGCCATACTCAAGAAAAAGAAATCCTCTCTCCTTTTTTTAAAGGATAAGTGAAATCCTTTCAACGCTATAATAAATGTAAAGTGCAATCCTTTTAACACGATATAGTAAATGTAAATAATTCAAGCAAGATGGACCAATAGGTTACTAATAGTGAAGTCCTAGATGCACGATGCTCAATGTTAATGGCAAAATTGTGGTTACTTTCTAATGGATCATACAAACATCTACAATTAATTGTAGGTGCTTTAGCAGACTACGACACAATATTCTTTTGAAGTAAACAACCATGAAGATTTGTTGATTGAGTGCAATTTACATCAGTTGTTATCCATGCATAATTCCAAGGAGCACTACAGGCCTTCATTCACATGATGACTTGGGAAGACTCAAAAAAATTTACCATGAGCGACTATTTTCTACTTTCCAACCTCAACCTTCAAAGAAAGAAAAATGCTCAATCAGATTTTTCTTTCTTCCTTTTTTTCTCCCCATATCTGAAATAAATCATGATATACTTCCCCATTAAAAGGCTAAGAAGATCATGAAAACGACAAAGATAAAAGCATTTCACTACGAATAAATATTCTCAGTAACAGTTTGAGTTGAAGTCATTTAGGATGAATTCAATGATTCCATGGTTCAATAAATTCACTCGTATGAAACAAAATATTGAGCTCTTCCCTGCACAAAAAAAAAAAAGAAAAAAAAGAAAAGAAAAAGAAAAGGAAAAAGAAAAAAAGAAGCCGATTTACTACATGAGCTACTTCCTCACACCCAAGTCCAGAATAGAGCTATGCTTCCAATCAATGAAATTTAATTCTCCGAAATCTCCAAATATATGAAAGCAAAAATTTATTTTATCAAGAGCAGCAGTTACAAGCAACGACATATGCCTAATAAATGAGCATATAGTTAGACATCGCTTAGTTAGAATTCTCAAAGCACTTTACTTGCTTCGGGATGCAAAAAATTAGACTGCGTTTAGCCCTTGAAAACAATAGTAGTACTTCCAATCAGTTAACAAATAGTAACTAATCAAACTAACTTAGATCATCCCCTCTTATATTCCCAGAAACAATCATCAATAAATCAAATACAACCATACAGAAACGAATTGTTTTTAGCTGATTCCCAACAAACCAATTGAAATCAGAAAATTCCAGACACAGTTACATGAAAGCCGAAGCATAGCAACAGTTTGAGAAAAATACCCAAGTGGCCCTGCTTAGCGGCGACGTGAAAAGCGTCCATATCAGACTTGGACCTGATCATTAGAGTCTGAATATCAGCGAAACTGACCAAGAATCTGAAAAGGTCCAGCAGATTATTCTCAGCGGCGACGTAGAGGGCGGTCTCCCCTGCGTCGTTCTGCAAAGCCATAAGATCGGAGACCGCGGAGCCATCTGAGGGGCCGTCTCCGATCAGCTCATCCAAGAGGCGTTTGACGGAGTCGAGGTTGCCGGATCGAAGGGCAGAGAAGAAGGAGTGGTGGGTGATGAAGCGCAGAGAGTGAGAGTCCATGATACTCCCCAAGTTTCTAACTTTTCATGGATGGGAATGAAGAAAAAGAAGAGAAAATACGAAGGAAAATGGACAGCTTTCAGGCTTATCACCTTTCATTCAATGGAAAAAGACTTGTATTAAAGTTCCTTTTACCCCACTGGAAAGTTTCCCACCTGTCTTTCAATGGAGACCGGAGAGAGGACCACTTTTGTCATTTCCACTTTTGTCATTTCCACTTTTGTAATTATCGGACCCTTTTTTATTTAACAAAAAATAAATAAATAACGGGTAAAAATAAGTATAAACAATCGGAAGTGAGATTTGAAAATAAAGATTTTAAATTGATTTTTAAAATTGTAATTTAATTTTTAAAATTATAAATTTTAAAATTGCCAGTAATTTAAAAGTCAAATTTTTTTTTTTTTTTTTTTTATATTTTTAAATTACAATTTTTTTTTAAATGATTCAATTTTACTATTTAGTTTAAAATTACCCACCAAACACAACTTCGGCAATCGAGAATATTGTTAGTAAAATTGATCGTAATGATTATGATGGACGATGTGAATATTAACAAAAATAAATCTATTTTAGCGGCCATGTTATGATGAATGATGACGTGGGTGATGAATGGGTGGGTCCGTCTTGACAGAAAATCCATGTGGAGGGGATTGACTTGTTGCGAAGAAAAATGTTAAATTTACAACACCAACACAATAACCACACAACAACCTCTCACATGAGAGTGGACCCTACACACTGGGGCCCACCCTCATGTAAGGAGTTATTGTGTGGTTGTTGTGATGGTGTTGTGTATGAATCAAATCTCGTTGCGAATTGTATGAATTGTGAGGTTCTTCACATTCACACTGTCACACGCCCCCTTTTTTTTCAATTTATTTTGACATCTCCGCACAAAGGAATGGCAGTAAAATTCGAATTAATGAACTCTATTCTATAAAATATATCTACGAGACCTTATTTTGCTTTGATTGGTTGGTGGAAATTGACACCAATTAGATTGCCGTACATGAGAGCACTAATAATTGACTCTTTATAGTTAAATTTTTTTTATTATTATTTTTTTACATTTTTAATAAAAATTATAAAAATTTCCAAATAACAAATTCTTCAACAAATATTAAACTTAACATTTTTCAGATTTTCTCTTTAGATTTAAATAGCCAAATTAAAAAGACAATGTTATAATATTTTTAATAATAATTTTTGCAATCCGTACTAATTTTACCAATTTTTTCTTATAAATAAAAACTGTTCCATGTAACAATATTATTATAAATGATTAAAAAATAGTATTTATTTAAAATAGAGAAACATTTATAGATAATTTGTTGTTCGATAGTTTAAAAAAGTGAGTTAAATTTAGAGAAATTATAAAAAGACCATTGTGAATGCTCTGACTTCTACTCGTTTAGCGTTTACCCTTTGATTAAAGGACATGCATACAAAGTTGGGGCTAGGCCAGCACTAGCGGATTATGACCCTTTCAAATTATTTATCTGAATTTGAGAGAATTTAAATAGTTAATTGTGAGATACCACTTATGAGACATATCTGACCAAATAAAAATTAGGTTGCCCAACCACTTATTCAATCAAGTGAGTCCCATAAGTATTCTATCACAATTACCTGTCCGAATAATTTAAAACTTTTGATGTAACAAAACATGATTTGTAGGATTCTTTTAAATGTAAGTGTACACTAAGACTTGCACTAGTGTCTGGTGGTGGGGACTAAGATTAGATTCCCAATTCCAATCATACTTTCCAAAAGCTTAAAATTCTATCACAAAATCACCTTCTAAACTCCACATTTAAGCTCAAAACGACAGAAAATAATGGTTCTAGTTGGAGTAATACCGAACCAATTCACTTTAATTTGTTACATCTTCTTTCCGTCTTCTCCTATTCTTTTATTTTTGAAAAATTACCATTACATCTATAAGATTTATAGGAGGGATTCACATGGACCCCACACTGGGGCGAAGCCAATTTTCACAATTTGGAGGGTCAAATTGAAAATAAATAAATAAATTGGGAGGCAAAACTAACAAAATTAAAAGAAAAAAAAAATAGGGGTAAAATTTATTTATTTATTGTTCTTTTTCTTTTTGAGGAAAACCTTGGGGCTTTGGAGGGGGGCCCTAACCTCACATATCTAATGATAATTTTTAAAAATGAGATAATGAAAGAGAAAATGAGAAGGAAATGAATAATCTAATCCCCTAAAAGCTTTTTTTTTTTCTTAAAAAAAAAAATGATAGAAAATGAATATAACGTGTATATTCTCCATATATATATTTTGACAAAGCTATAATAATCACTTATATATATATATATATATATATATATATATATATATATATATATATATATATATATATATATATATAGCATTAGAGGAGATCGATCGCATGCAAAAAGGAAAAGCACGTACGGCTGTTTCTCGAGCTCATTGATCAGAAACAGAGAGAAGCAGGTTCCCATTCAATTCAACAGATAAAACTCCGGCCATATTAACTCTTTGATTTATTTATTAAAAAGCATGGGATACGATTTGAAACAACATTGATCACATCATGGCAAACTTTTGGGTCCATTCACGGGCTTGAATCTGGTACTCCCCTTCGTTTTTCTTGAAGACGGCAGCAATTGCAGGCTCGAGCGGATCATCCGGGTTGGGGGAAGAGAGCAAGGAGCACACGGAGACCAAGACAGCAGACACAGTGTAGGCAGGGGTCCAGTTGTCTTTGAGAATGTTGAGGCAGATGTTGCCGTTTCTGTCGATGTTCGGGTGGTATATTTTGGTGTTGAAGGTAACTACCGGCGGCTTAATAGGGTACCCCGGTGGGAAGGCGATGGACAAATTGAACACGCCTCCTTCATATGGGGTCTTCGGCGGCCCTATAATCGTTGCTTGCCACCGCCTAATGTTGCTGCCAGCCATACCGGCGCTGCAGAATGGGGGAGGGCTCTTCTCCACGTCCTTCAACTCCTTCATGATGCGTGTTATGATGCGTGTTTCACCCATAGCTTACGTCGATCGTCTACTGATAGATCAAATCACACAGATTGCACGTACGTGAATGGTGGTGGCCGGCTAGCTTCCAAAAGTGTATGTGTGTATATATATATATATATAGAGAGAGAGAGAGAGAGAGAGAGAGGAGGAATTAAGAGAGTTTGTGTATCTGAAATATTTAATGACGATTGCTACCCCATATATGCATTAATGCATGTGCAAATCACTTCGTGTGCATGCCCCCGAGCTTAATTGGGACACAAGCCTGGCAAAAAGACAAACAAACAAAAAAAAAAACCCTAATTTTTTTTCTTTCAAAAAGACAAAAATACTCATAAATTTGAAATTTTATTTTATATAAAATCAATCAATTTGATTGGCCTAAATTACAAATTATTTTCTATGGTATAAAAAATAATTCAGAGATCCTCGAAATTGGTCAAAATAACAATTTAATCCCTACAATTAAATTTCGTTAAAACACTTGACGAATTTTGCTAATGTGTCACGTCAGCATCAATGAAATGATGACACGTGTCACTCTTAATAAAAAAATATTAATATATTTAAAAAAACATATAAAACCTAAAAATTAAAACTTTATTTTATTTTATTTTTTAAAAAAGGGTAAAAAAAAAAAGGTGGGGTGGCTGCCTAGCCTCTGCCTCATCTGGAATATTTTTCTATTTTATAAATTTTTATTAAGGGTATTTTTGGGGGGACATGATTCAATTGATAGTTTGCGAGAGACATTGTAAATTATCTGATAATTTGAGAGAGTATGAATACTTTTTATTATTATTATTTTTTATTATTTTAAAAAATATTTTGATGTGACGTAATTATAAAAATTGTTTTTGTGTTTGAATTTTTCCGTTAAAACCCAAAATATCTTTCAAACAATTCAATATTGCAGAGATATCTTTCGTGTCTTTTCTCTCTCATAATTTATTTATTATACGAATCATCCGTACTATATTAATTAGGAATAATAAGTAATTATTACAATTAACTTTCTGGCGTAATTCCAATTGTGATGTCACTGATGTGGCATGAATAATAATCATCATATTTATATGATTCGCGTGGGGGCATAAATAAACGTAGGGCAGGAGCTAGAATTAATATAATTTTTTTTTCTTTTTTTCTCTTTTTTTTAGTATCGAACGTGATGCATTTGGTGTTAATTTCTTTCATTTTTTTTAAAAAAAAAAAAAAAAAAATTATTATTGAATTTCTAAAACTTAGCTTACATGCGGTTCCACAAATTTACTGATGAATTTATACATCTAATTGGTTAAGAGTGACAAAGTACGTGGTAATTCGTGAAGGCAACTAACATTTGGAATGAGCTATAATTTCTCAAGTAAACTTTTTCCTAATCAAAATTTACATTTGAATTTACCTCAACTTGATTCATTTTCCATGTTGAAACCAATTTTTTTTAACTAATGTCAAAGTTTAAGATGAGTGACACTTTTCACCGTAAACAAAAGAAGCAATGCAACTACTCCAAGCCCTAGATTTGGCAGAAACTCTGCAATGGATAACTTGCTGAGATTGGCCAAGAACAACATCCAACTCTATAGGTTACAATAAACCAAAATAAAATTTAGTTTAATCATATGTTCAGTTATTGCAACCCCCATACATTGATTGGGACAATTATATTAGATAAAATATTATAGGACTTTTTTGTGCTTTATGCAATTTTAGCATTAATTAAGATCTCAGCTTTTAATTTTGTAAGTTTATGACAAGATCTTAAATCTAAGACATCTGCCAATTTTTTTCTCATAACAAAAATGACATGAAAATATAGTTACGTTATTTGTATTAAAAAAAAAAAAGGCAAAAAAATAAAATAAAAAGAGAGCAATAGCCATGGAGGCCTTGGCCCCATTTACTGGCAGCCACGCTTTGTTGGGGGTGGCTGTAAACCAACCTTTAGTTCATTGCCACCCTCTTTGACCGAGGTGGTTGAGACTATGGTTTATAGTCTAGGCCTGACAATTTTTTATATGACTCGCGAACCAAAAAAGACATTAAAGGGTTTGGGTTTGGGTTTGGCATAAACGGGTCAAGTCGCTTGACCCGATTAATAAACTAGTCATAAACAAGTCAACCTGCTTCACTGGTTTATGAAATTATATACATTTTTTATATAATAAATACAAGTTGAAACAAGTCAAATGAGTCGTGTTTCGGTCGAAATGGGTCAAACATGTCATGTCGGGTTAAGTCAAACAGGTTTAACAAGTCTAATCTCTCTCTCTCTCTCTATCTAAACATGTCAAACGGGTCAAGCGGGTCATCTTCAGATTGAAGGGTGTGATTCGTTTAACTAAATGGGATGTGTTCGGGTTAACTCTTAACAAGTTGGTAGGTCGACCTGAACCCAATCCACCAACCAAATTGACAACCCTTGACTCTACACAGTAGTGGCCCTTGTTTATTATTATTTGAAATTTTAATAGGAAGAACAAAATTAAATGTTCATGTTATTTTTTATATTATTTTTGAGGGAAAAATAGATAAAGTTCTTAGATTTAAAATCTTATTTGCAAAATTGGAACTAGGGTCTTAATGTCAAAATGACGCAAAGCACCGGGGGCCTAGCATATTTTCTCCTTATATTATTGAAATGATACTAAATAGATAAGAAAATCTAGAGAGTTGAAAATTTTATTATAAAAGAGAGAGAAAAAATTGATATTAGTCATTGAGTTTTCCATCCGCATATAATAAACCATTATAAACATCAGATATTATTATCATATTAGATATAACAAGAGCATTATTGGGACAATAGATGCATTAGTATCAAAATATGCAAACTCTATTTTACGTTTAGAAGGTGGACCTCTATTAATGAAAGCCAAGAACACCAAATGCAGTTTTTTCATATATAGTTTCATATGCTCTTTGGACACATATAGTTAACATATGACCTAAGGTCCTTTGTTAAAATAGAGATTGAATTGTTTATTTATTTCATTAGTACTATTCTTTAATATTCTTTGATTCTATATTTTAACCTTACTCCCTATAAACTAAAATCTCTTCACCATCGATAATTATGAACTCTAAAGTATGTAATGAATTTTATAGCATGTTTTAACTACAGTTTATATATCATGACTTTGAGAAGAGAAAAGTGTTCATGTGATTTTATGATAATGCAAAGAAGGATAAAAGCATTGTGGCCAACATTTTTGGTGACAAACCTCTCAATGTTCCATATAATTTACTCATTATATATGAAGGATTCACAAATTCATTTGCTTAATCTGTTGCAAATGTTAAATTTAATGTTTAGATTTTTTAGATTGAAGTAGAAAAAACATTTGTGATATGAACTTTGTGAAAATAATGGTCTTTTATAGAGTAATAGAGTATTATTCGAAGAAGAAGAAGAAGGTTTTGTACATTTGAATGTTTCATCTAGCTGAAAGAGTGGCACTGACATTAATGTGGTGGCATGCATGACTTTATTGCCACATTTAAAACCTAATAACAAATAAAGAATAAATATGACTCTAATTAAGATTAACCTCCCAAATCCCATGATTCTATCACGCGCATTCTCTCTTTAAATTTGGTACTCACATTTTCCCAATCTCTTCACAATGAGACCGATTTCGTTACCAACTGGCCATTCCTCCCTTTTCCCAAATTCCCATATTCTCTCTACCTCCCATTTAGTTTTCTCTCCTAACAACCGAAAAAGATTATCTTTAATTTCCATCTCAAATCATGAGTTTGAAATCCGTTTTCTGCAAAAAAAAGAAATATGACACCTCCACTAGTTCCTCCCTCACATCAACCACGATCGCCACAAACCCAATGCCGTCGCGTTCGCGATCCCAGCATAGCAAGGACCAGATCGTCGCGGAGCTCGAGCAGGTCTTCAAGAGGTTTGACATTAATGGCGATGGCAAGATCTCGTCGTCAGAACTCGGATCCATCTTAGGCAGCCTAGGGCACCCGGCCACGGAGGAGGAGCTAGACAAGATTATCAAAGAGGTGGACACCGACGGCGACGACCACATCAACCTCCAGGAGTTTGTGGAGCTGAACACCAAGGGTGTGGATTCGGACGAGGCGTTGGAGAATCTCAAAGACGCATTCTCAACGTACGACATCGACGGGAATGGATTGATATCGGCGGACGAGTTGCACAAGGTGTTGAAGAGCCTGAACGACGACTACTCGCTGTCCGAGTGCCAGAAGATGATCAACAGGGTCGATAGGAATGGGGACGGAATGATTAGTTTCGAGGAGTTTAAGGTGATGATGTTGCAAGGGTCGCGCTTAGATTTGATGGACCAATGATCATCTTCTGGCCTAGAAATAAAAGTTCATATCCAAATCCCATGCATTATTCCATTTTACATATGAAGCTAAAGCTACAAACTATAAGTAAAAACATGCAATGAATAAATAAGTTAGAACAACTCAATTTTTCCTTTTCCCATTCTTGAATAATAACAAATAATAATAATAGAAAAAGAAAGAAAGTAAGAACTACTCAAACTGCAAGATCATATTCACAAAAACAATACCACACCAATCAGCCCAAACACCATAGAACAATCAGAATTTCAACACTTATTCGGTCAATATCAAATACAATCATTGATAATCAACAAGAACATCAAATAAGTAAACCCTGAAAACTTATAACCAACAACTGATTTGGCAAAAAAGTCATTATGGAGAATGATCAACCGCGAAATAACCCCAAATTTTTTTCAAACCAAATCACGAGTTAGATGAAAATCACCCACATTAGCCAAGCAAGACCTAAATCAAATAGACAATAGAAAATCACCCTATCCTATTTAGTTTTCGAGGAAGATATTTGCAAAATTTGAAATCATCATCAAAAGGAAGATCATTTTAGTATTTAACTTAGAAAGAGTGAGAGAGTAATGAGTTGGGTTTTGGCTGAATGGCGGCGTCAAAACGAGCATGGCTCGTGGTGGGGCAAAACGAAGCTGGTGGTCAATGGAGAGAGAGAGAGAGAGAGAGAGAGAGAGAGAGCGGTGCAATGAGAATGTTAATGTTTTTACCCTAATATTCCTAGCGTTTTTTGAAAAACGTCATGAATTCTATGGTTTCCAATGTTTTATATCAAAACGACTAGACAAAATTCCATTCCTTACATATTTTATAAATAAACAAAGAGTTTTTATTTTTAATGGCGTATTTATAAAAAGGCCAAGAATTTTTTTGTCGCATTTGAAACAAATGATGGAGATAATAGAATTAGTTTCAAACGCTGAGAAAAGAAACGTTAGTAAACACTTTTTTATTTTTTTGGTTTGGTAGTAAATGTGCAAATCTGGATTTTAAGTGTAGATTAGGGTTTTTGCTTAGAACATTACTAATATTAGAGTATAATGCATAGTAAGGAGCCTCTAAATTCCTAAGAAGCTCGTGCGGGGAGTTGTAGCGCTCGAGGTAATTAATCGCCACGAAAACGCCAAAATAAATTATCATCAAGCATGAATATTTTCACCTGTAAATTTGCATTTTTTACGTATATATTTCTCGTGAAAATATGTTAATTTCTATAGCATCATAATTGAATTATTTACGAAGTGATATAAGTCATAGGCAGAGCCAATGGGTGATGAGAATGGGCAAATGGCCCCCATGGCTCGTTTAGCTTTTAACCCAAAAATGGCTTACTTATTGATAGAAGCTTATTCTTTTTTTGTTTGGGTAGCTTATTATAGCTTGCTTGGCATGAAGTTCTACATTGACAAGTCACACCATGGTTACATATATAGTGTAGACGCGTAATTTGCATTGAACCGTGATTCTCTTTGTTTCCTAATTCACCATATCACTCGTACTTATGTTCCTTATCACCTGTAATCTAACTCTTAGAAGATAGTTTAAACTTCAAACCTAGATTATTGTCCAAAATATCAGCCACACCTCGCAAATTTAAGAATAGGAGAGTGATATGTTGTACATACTGTTATGTGAATACGTAATGGATCTTGTAACGCGTCTTTTGACAAGAAAAGAAACTGGATTGAGTTTCTTCTTCCTACTTTTTTTGATAAATTGTTAGATTCTGGGGGAATCTAGACCTTTTAGATTTGGAAGAAACCTGGACCTTTTCAAATATCAAGTTTGGGATTAATTATGCTTGTTTATTCATTTACTAACAGTAGCTGAGCCAGGATTTTGGGTGAGGGGGGTCAAGAATTTTTTTTTTTTTCGATGAATAAATAAAAAAACGAAAGTTGAACAAAAATTAATTAAAATTTTTAGCTAACACAATAAATAAATAATTGATCATTAATTTAATAGATATGCTTTTCGAATTTGGTCTCTATCACAGGATGGTAATTATAAATTTTTTTCTTTAAGCAAGGATTGGTTGGCAGATTTGCTAAATCTACCTCAATACGAGCTCGTTTAGAATTTGATTATAGCTCAATTGAATCATTGTTTTCCATAATCTCAGGCAACTACAATTATATATTTTATATAATTAATATATGAAACAAAAACTATATATATTCATAAATAATTAAATAAAAAAAATTATTAAAAAAAAACTAAATATAAAAGAACAATTCAAATATAAAAGCTTAAATCTTAAACAAAATTAAAGTTTATTACATACCTAATAGGCTGATACTGAAAGGCTGGATTTTGTTGTTTAGAAATTGATTTGAACGGTTGAACTTAAAAGGTCTAGTTGAATTGTTGAATGTTTGAGTTGGAGCTTGAAAGAAATACCTAACAAATTCTACAGAGTAAATTTTTCTACTCTCTTATTTCAGACTTTTCCGCAATTTGTAAAAATAACACTTGTGTGTGTTAAGTTTAACCCTAAGCTCTTACACTCAAAGCCTCAAAGTCTAAAAAATTGACTGAGATTTGACATTCTGATTAAATGACACGCACACGGCTCTAAACTCACTAAACTGACTCAATTCAAGACGCACGTCACACACTAACCCGAGATGACACACCACCACACACGCACGATGCACACTAACTGAGATTTTTTTTTCTAAGCCACAAGATGTCATGTGCCTTGTAGGCTATAGCTGTAGAGTTGTAGGCTTGAAGTTTGGCAAGCAACTCATTAAATTCATTTGGCTTTTTACCCATAAAGCCACGACTTCAATCCCTTGTGATTTGTGAAGACTCAATACTACTTTGATAGCCAATAAGCAGCAAAGGCTGATAACATGCAGGTGCCCTGCTGGGCATTGGGCAGAAGATGCAGAACCTAGGCTAAGGCTACACTGGCTACTTATTTCTTAATTCTTCTCTTTATCTAACCGAACATGGGCCAGCTTTCATCCACTTCAAGACTCAACTCATCCAACTTTTTTTTTTTTTTTTTTTTAAGTCATCCAACTTTTAAACGGTGTGTTTTGAAGAAAAAAAAAAGTTGTCATCTTCCACCTTTGTCCCTTCTGGCTTCTTCAACCTCTAAACTTTTGAGGTCTGTAATTTTCTTTAACCTAGTTACAGAAATGAGAAAGGTGACAAAAAAAAAATCACGGCAAATGGTGGGCAAGTTTGTCCGATTGCCCCTTGATGAATTGCTGTGGTGGGGGGGCATTCCAAGGGCATAAGAAATAATTATACTACCTGTTGGAGAGTTTTTAGGAGGTGGGGGGTGGGGGGGCATTTGACCCCTCTCGACCCCCCCTCCCTTTGCCCATATTCACTGACATAGTTTGAATAGAAGGAATACAAGACTTAGACTTGGAGTATAACTCCTTAATGATATATACTTGGAGATAACTCGCACTCAACTAGGAGATAACTCCTATACGACTTAGAGACCATAGTGTTGCAACCCAACTAACTCTAAAATTTAATCCTAATACCACACCGAAACTAATAATAAAAAAGATAAAGCAAACTACAAGACTACAATATGTAATCAACTACTTGACTACCATATGTAATCCGACTGCAACACTGACATATAATAAAATATAGAAACAGATACTAACTAAGAACTCCTAATGCAACATTGACTTCACAACAAAAGTAGATACTATGACATGCTAATCTCTTGCACTTTATTATCATAACATTCCTCTCCCTGAAAATCACCCTTGTCCTTAAAGGCAAAATAAGAAAATCTTATTTGAGATTCAAAGGGGCTCCTGTGTCCCCTTGATGACCATAGTTATCTCCACTAGGCTCCTCCTCCTTAGGATATATACCTTTAAGAAAGAATAGCTTTTTGGAACGATGGTCGTTCATCACATTTAAAAAATAGGCCATAGTCTCGTCTCTCCCACAACTCTGCTGGACTTAGGCAATTCACCACATATTCTTGTGTGTGGTTCAATGAAGAACACGGTAGAGGTGATGGTTCAGGTTCTTTATATTCATGCCAAACATATTTCTAGTCCTTTGATGGCAAGCTTCATACAATCGTGCTAGCCCAATTGCTTCTATCATAGTCGCGGGTCTTGCCGCTTGTTCCTCTGTTCTCAGTCTCACCTTTAGCCCACTCACAAAACACCCTAGTTGATGTGGGACGAATAACTTCCATACGCGGCTGAGAAGTTGCTCAAATGAAGTTGGTACTCCCTAACTGATCCGATTTGTTGCAGCTTCGTAAGATCTCCGAAGTGATCTTCAAACATTGTTGGACCATAACGGACGTGGAGGGCTATTTTCAAGGAGTCCCAAATTAGGAATTCGTTACTTTCTTTAAATAATTAATGCCACATCTTCGCCTCTCATTCAAGGTGATAGGCAACAAGGGGTCGTTTATCCTCTTTCTCTGTTCTTTGAAATTCAAAGAATTATTCCATCCTACAAATCTAGCTTGTGGGATCATCTACTCTGTTGTACCTTGGAAAATCTAGTTTGGCTAATTTTGGCATTGTCGAGTTGAAGGACCCGTGGGACTGCTTGTCATGAGTTTTGAACATCAAGTTTTCTCCTGAATTCTTCGCACCTTTGGATAATTTAGCCAAAGCTTTATTGTTTTCTCCAGTTTGTTTCATCAGCCCTTCGAACACCGTTTTGATGCTTGCAATTTGCTGTTCCAGTGGATCCATACGTGGGTCAGCCATGGAGCAAGAACTTGGCTGTGATACCAAATTGCGTAACAGATCTTGTAATGCACCTTTCGACAGGAAAATAAACTTGATTGAGCTTCTTCTTCCTACCTATTTTGATAAATTGTTAGATTCTGAAGAAACCTAGACCTTTTTAGACACCAAGTTTGAGATTAATTTTGTTTGTTTATTTCTTCACTCACATCGTTTAAATAGAAGGAATACAATACTTAAGACTTGGAGTAGAACTCCTTAATGACACCTACTTGGAGATAACTCACACTCGACTAGGAGATAACTCCTACATGACTTAGAGTTTCACCCCTTACACACAAACAAATGCACAATAGTGCTACAAACCCAATTGACTAACATTTAATCCTAATACCACACTCACGCTAATAATAAAGATAAACAAAATACAAGATTACAATATGTAATCAACTACATGGCTACCATATGTAATCCGACTGCAATACTGACATATAATAAAATATAGGAATAGATACTAAGTACTCCTAATGCAACATTGACTTCACAACAAAAGTAGATATTACGGCATGCTAATCCCTTGCACTTTATTATCATAACATGTGCTTTGTAACTTTTTGGGAGGTAATGGATTATATTAAAAAAAGAAAAGAAAAGAAAAGGTAATACTGAATAGACAAGGAAATCTAGGGAGTTGTAAATTTTATTATAAAAGAGCTATTAAAAAAAAAAAAGAAAAAAAAGAATTGATTTTAATCATTGAGTTGTCCATCCGGGTATAATAAACTATTATAAATATCCCATATTATTACAATATTGGTTATAACAAAAGCACTGCTGGCACGATAAATGCATTAGCATCAAAATATTCAAACTTTATTTTATGTTTAGAAGGTAAACCTCCATTGAAAGTCAAGAACAACAAACACAACATTTTCATATATAGTGTTATGAGATGGAGGAGTAGGAGTCATCACCCGAGTTGTTAGAGTCTTCTACGTTAGTTTGTTGTTTGAGTCTTTGTCATTAATAGTGGATTTTTATCTTATCTTTAATTATTGTTATCGTTAGTTTAGTCGAGTATGAGTCTATCACTGTGAGTCTATCACTATGGTTTATGTTATCGTGTTAGTTGATAGTCGATTGGTAGGAGTCATTTGATAATTAGTTTGAGTGGATGCTTATCACCACTTAGTTGAGTCCTAGTAGGAATTGTACCTGGCTGTGGTTCAATCCTACAATGCTATGTTATCTATTTAAAGAGAATAAGTCATGAATAAAAAGGATTAAAAAAAAAAATTAATCCAAACCTTGTGTTTGAAAATGTCTAGGTTCTGAGGGCTTCAGAATCTAAAAAGTTTAGGTTCCTTCAGAACCTAACAATCTATCAAAATAGGTAGAATATAAATCCAGCTTCTTTTCCTATTAAAAGGCGCGTTGCAAGATCCGTTACATATTCATGTAACATATAGTTTCATATGTTCTTTAATAGATTCTCTTTGGACACTTATGGTTAACATGTGACATAAAGACATTTGTTAAAATAGAAAATAAATAAGACTGATAAGTTATTTATTTCATTAGTTATATTCATTAATATTTGTTTCTTATATTTTTTAATCTTGCCCCATGTAAACCAAAACATTAGATCCACCACTAATAATTATGAGCTCTAACGTATGCAATTGGTTTTATATAACGTGTTCTACTTACAATTTATCCATCCTGACTTTGAGAAGAGAAAAGTGTTTATGTGATTTCATGATAATACAAAGAAATAGAAGCATTGATGCCAACATTTTGGGTGACAAACTTCTCAATATTACATATAATTTACCCAGTATATGTTAAGGATTCACAAATTCCTATGCTTAAATCAGTTGCAAACGTTAAAATTAATGTTTATAGGTTGTGATATGAGTAGGCTCTTAAGAGTAAAGTAGAAGAAGCATTTGTGATAATGATGGTCTTTTATAGATTAATAGAGTATTCTTCGAAGAAGAAAGAAATAAGATTTATGTGAATGTTTCATCTGAAAGAGTGAGTGGCAATGCATGACTTAACTGCAATTTTTTTTTAAAAAAATATAATTAAAAAAAAGGAAATAAATAGGAGATGCTATATATAAATATTTATGACTCTCTCTATAACCTCCCAAATCCCATGCTTGTATCACGCGATTTCTCTCTTTAAATTTGGTACTCACATTTTTCCATTTTCCCACAATGAGATCCATTCGGTTACAATTTACCAACTGATCATTCTCATTAAGATTCTCCTTCTCTTTCCTCTCCCATTTCTTCTCGGTCTATACCTCCCATTTTGTTTTCTCTCCTAACAAACCCCAAAAAAATTCTCTTTACTTTCCATCTCAGATCATGAGTTTGAAATCCGTTTTCCGCCGGAAAAAGAAATCCAACTCCGCCACCGGTTCCTCCCTCCCATCAACCATGATTGCCACAATCCCAATGCCGCCGTGCTCGCAGTCCCAGAACAGCAAGGCCCAGATCATCGTGGAGCTGGAGCAAGTCTTCAGGAGGTTCGACGTCAATGGCGATGGCAAGATCTCGTCGTCAGAGCTTGGATCCATCATGGGCAGCCTAGGGCACCCAGCCACAGAAGAGGAGTTGGACAAGATGATCAAAGAGGTGGACGCCGACGGTGACGGTCACATCGACCTCCAAGAGTTCGTGGAGCTGAACACCAAGGGAGTGGATTCAGACGAGGCGTTGGAGAATCTCAAGGTCGCTTTCTCGGTGTATGACATCGATGGGAACGGGTTGATATCAGCGGAGGAGTTGCACGAGGTGTTGAAGAGCCTGAATGACGACTGCTCGTTGGCCGAGTGCCGAAGGATGATCAACGGGGTCGATAGGAATGGGGATGGAATGATTAGTTTTGAGGAGTTTAAGGTGATGATGATGAAGGGGTCACGCCTAGATTTGATGGACCAATGATCTTACCCAATAACTACATATTCTATATCGTTGATTTCTTTTGTTTTTTCTTTGTTTTGTTTTTTTTTTTTTGGTTTTTTTTTTTTTTTTTGTTTCTAGGGAGATTTCATAGCTTCTTGATCAATGATGATGAAGATTTGTGAATATTTTGAGCATTCAATGGTTTTTTGTTTTTCAATTTTTTTATACTCTATTTTGCCTTGGTTTTATTCTTCTTGGCATTATGATTTGTGCACATCAATTTTTCATTATAAATGAGTTGCTTCATTGGGCAAGTCGGGCAAATCGTATATAAGTATAGAGTGGGATGAAACTATTTCTTTCTTTGTCTTCTCTCTTTGAAGCCTTGTTTTTTGACCTAAATAAAAGCCTCATTCATCACCAAAAAATTATACAATGATAAAGCAAAATATCTTTGAGTTTTACTTGAATAATTTCGTTTATTTTAAGAGTTGAATGTCATGGCCTGTTTGCGTTGGGGGGGGGGGGGGGGGGAGGTTTTGAGTCAATGTCGGCTCATCCACTAGGCCACTTAGGTGGTTGCCAAAGCCCCCATTGGAATAAGGCCCCAAAGAAATGTTATTTTTATTTTTTTTATTTTTTATTTTTAAAAAGAGCCTAATCATAGTCTGGAATGATTTTGAAAAAAAATAAAAGAAGTATAATCTCTCTTTTGAGACTCTTTAACTTCTCTAGAAAAATCAAAAGTTAGAGGCCCAAGAATACAACAATTAATACCAAAAAAAAAAAAAACAGTGCATTCTCTCTCATAATAGAAGACTCTAGAACTCCCGCATAGAAGAAAAGAAAAGAAAACCCCATATGCCAAGGAACACAAACCTTAAAAAAATTACAAAAAAAAAAAAAAACACAACTCTTATTCTCTCAACAATATTTCTTCAGAAAAATACCAAAAAATCACTCTCTGAAATACTTTACAATTTTCTTTGGTAGCCATGAGGTAGGAGGCCAAGACCGTCGTTAGGAGCTCGTTCACTTGACCACCCGCTAGCTCTCACCTGTAGCCTCTCCCTTCGGCAATCTCTCACACCCATGACCCAAGGTAAAAGCAACCACTACTGATACACTAACCACCGTGATGGGGTAATCGAAGCTGTTGCTACTTTTTTTTTTTTTTTTGTGTTGAGAGTTCGCCAATGATGTTTATGCCTCTTTTTAAATCGTTCAAAATTTTTGTATTCAAACCTAAACGTGTAGGCAACAAGAAGAGAGAAGACAAAAATGTGTGGATGTGGAACAAAAACACTTTTACCATAGTTTGTTTGTATTTTTTTTTTTTTTTTTTCACAAAGAATGTGTGGTTGTGGAACAAGTACATTTTCCTTTGTAATTTATTTATTTGTTTTGGTCATTGTGATTGTAATTTTGGCTTTACCCTCTCTCTTTCTCTCTCTCTCTCTCTCTCTCTCTCTCTATTTTTCCCCTCTTATTTCATGTTACAATTTTGTAAACAAAAATTAACTACTGTCCAAAAAATATAAGTAGATCAACTGTGTTGTGGCTCCCAATGTCGAATAAGCATGAAGAAATCCTTAACAATAAAAAGAAAATACTAAAAATTTATATTTTTGTTGAATAATAAAATTGTTTAGCCAAAAAAAGAAAGTATTATGTTTTTTTGTCAACAAAAACTTAAATAAATAAGCTAATACTAGGCATATGAAATGATACTAGTAAATTGTTACGTTTTTGTCAACAAATACTTTGCTTGTATAGATTGAGAGAATTAGATGATCTTATCATAAAGGGAAGCTAAAGGGTCTTGAATAAATCCGGTTCTATTATTCTTTTATTGTAGTTTTATATCTTAGATGATGTTTCTTTTATTTACATTTTTTTTTTTATTATTATAAATGTTGTTAGAAACATGCATTTGGATATATAAAAAAACTTTTAAAAAAGAGAAGAATAAAACATCAATTGAAACTCAAAGGAAAAGAAAAGAAAAGAAAAAACATATATAAATTTGCTATGAGCAATATAACATTGAATTTTAAAGGCGATAAGAATAATTTTTAAATTAAAATATAATATAAAAATTAAAATAAATTATATTATTTGATATTTAAATATAATTATCGCCTTAGACCCCAAAATAAATTGAGACGACCCTGCTCTGAGCATGACAGTAGATTGTGTAAAATCATAATTATAATTGAAATAATTTCAAAATAGTTTCTTCTTTATCATTATCTAAACAAAAGATTGTTTTATGAGAATATTATTATCACTCCAAATTGTAACTCAAAACTCTAAAGCCCCTGGGTTGGCCTGACCGCCCATTTCGATTGAATTTGAGGGTGATTGCCCCCCACCACACACACACACACACACACACAATCAGGGTTGAGGACACTAATTAATGCCTAAGTGTTTCGATAGAGTTTTGTTAGTCCTAAATTTCAGGAATGAGAGGAATTGAGAGTTTTGGACATTTAGAGTAACTTTCTCCGCAGAACATTCGAACAGTAGGTAATGGTAAAATAAGAAAGACATTCGAACGGTCTACCTCAGCAACACGTCAAGTACCATTTGAATAATAACAGTCTACATGCAAATCAAATAGAGACATTTTAGTGCAAGTCTCGTGAAAGAGCTAATATAAGCAAGGGAAAAGGCAGGGGGTCGAGAGGGGTCAAATGTTCCCCTCACCTCTAAAGAATTTCCCTTACACCAAGTAGAATTCTGCTGAATTCCTTGATTTCCCCACTCTGCACTCATTGGGGGGCAAATGTTTTTCGAAAGGACTGAAACTAATGACTCATGCCACCGTGATTTTCTTTTTGCCATATGAGTCAATGTGATTTTCTTTTTGCCAATGCTCAGGAATCAGGCGTTATGGTAATTAGGTTTACGAAGGTTGAAGAAGACCAAGGTTGAAGATGATTTGAATGTAATACGCGTGGAAAGCAAACAACACCAACCTATTGCTACCAGCCTACCAATGAACATTTCAAGGCAACTATTCACCTTTCAAGGGATGGTTCAGTTCACAAGTAAATGGTTTAGCTCCTTTCAATTTTTTTTATTTTTTATTTTTTAAAAAAAGAAAGAAAGCGGAAACATAAGATATTTCTATCAACATTAATCATTACAATCAGAGCATGTACTAAAAATCGTCACATTAACTGAAATCATACTATACGAACCATCGTTATATGAGATCAAGACTAAACCATAATATATACAACCATGCCTCAAAACTCTAGAGTCTACAACATCACCCAAAATTTCTAATTACCATGAGGAGCCCACCTAATATCGCAATAAGTTCTCAAGCGTCAACTGAATTGATATCATTGTGCCAAACGGCCACATCTATTTCGAAGTCCATCTCGAATCGGACATCTAAAGGTAGTCTAACTATAAAACAACACATATTTCATATATAGAAAAGATACAAGTGTAACTCCACAACTTAATGAGTAAGCACCACATGGAAGTAAATCATGTAATAAGCTCTTGTAATAAACTCAAAATGACATTTCACAACATCATTCCCTTAAGGGATTTTCACAAATGTTTGCTAGATAATTATGAAAATTGATTTTTTTACAATGCAAGGCATGACTCGTGACATTTTTACCTTGACGCATAAATACATTTGAATATGAATAAAACAATATTCCACATATCATTCATCAAATCATTATCTCATCATAATAGCGTACCCGTATATAAATCCTCATTCAGTGGATGTTATTATAACATACCAGTACTCGTGCCACAAGGTAGTGTAAACATACTTGTACCTTATCCCTTGTACAATTGAGATTAACAAAACATACCGATCCCTATTAAAGGTGATTCGTAATACCGGTACCCCCACCATAAGGTAACATAAACATACTTGTACCTCCCTTATACAATTGAGGTTATCAAAACATATTGAGTCCCTAATACAGATGATTTGTAACATACCAATAGCCAACCCCAGGGTAACGTAAACGTACTTGTATGTTAACCCTCGTACAATTGAGGTTGTCATATGATATACATATCATTTTCATAACTTTTGCATTGATAAAACATACTTGGCATGTGAAACGCGATTTAGTAATTGAAATACATTTAGGGCTCACAACATATAGAGAACATTATACCATTTCATATGTTTAAGAAAATCTATAGTTTTCATTTGCAGTATAACGGAGTAAAGTTTTTATCCATTTCCATTGTGAGTTTTACTCACCTTGGCCGTGATTTTTCACTGAATAATTCCCTTAACAGTCAATGACATCCAAATCTGTGAAATGGTCTATCATCATTCTTAATCTAAGCTAAAATATCCTTAAACCTATTCTCAGGGCAAAATGGTCATTTTGTATGACCATTGAACGTTCGGTATTCTTGTCAAATGATCGGCATTGATTGTTTGATATTCATATCGAACAATTGATGTTAATCGTTCGGTACTTCCATCGAACGTTCGATTAGCTGACAGAATCTCAATTCTAAGAAAATGTCCTTAACTTTACCCATTCTACCACAATTCAAGATTCGATTTCACTTCTTAATATCAATATGATTCAAAGCCCAAATATAACTTCTATGCAGAAACATGTCCATTCACCAACATCTAATCCCTAACCCATCATTAATCTTTCCATAAAGCAACATCAACTTATAATATCCAACTTGTAAGCTTAGATCTACCATAATACGTCTCTAAACGCACATGGGTATTCATTAATATCTCTTAACAGTAGGTTAATCATGCAAGACTATCAAGATAACACAATCTTATTCATAATCCATACATTAACCAACATCAAACCTCTAAGATTCATCATAGACACCTTAAACAACAAACCCATTAACTAAATACAAACCTATATCACCTAAATCTCAAAATAGTAAATATATGAGCCAATAATCAGTAGAAACTTCAAGAAAGTTAAAGAGAGGAGTGTTAGGATCTTGCTCTTGAAGCTTCCTCTAAGCCCTCTTGCTCCAAACACACTATCTTCTCTTGCTTTCCTCTTAAAAAAATCCAATATTTCCTTCTATTTCTCTCTTTCTCTTTCTATTTTATCTTTAGAGGTTGCCGTGTCGTTCTTGGGGTTGAGGGACACACGTAATGGAAGCTTAGCTCCCAAATACCATTTTTTATAGCTCAAAAATCTGATATTTTTGTGTCTGATGCAGGATTGAACGTTCCATAATGACCATCGAACGTTTGGAGTTGCATTTTTTCAGCAGTTAACCACATCGTATAATGTTTAGTAATACATGCATAACTTTTGCTATGGGTCTCAAAATTTTGCGTGCGACCCCATTTCAGAATGTTTTTTTTCGAGACACACGAAACTGTATCCATTCCAATATTTTTTAGTGTATTCTTGGAATTCAAAAATTCAATGTTTCCCTCTTGAGACAATGTTTTCAAACTGACATGGATTGTTTGGTATCCAACCTTGATCGTTTGCCTCAAACGTTCGCTTTCCAACTCAAATGTTCGGCATCCCATCGAGCGTTTGATATCCTATTCGAATGTTCGGCCTTCACAGAAAATGTTCAAAATTCTAAAATTCCCCTTCTCTAGATCCAACCCTAATATACCATATTGTTTTATTAAGGCAATCTTAAACTCAATAAATACTTGAGGTATTACACATATACCAAAAAGTACGTATGAGATCACTAATCTCAAAATAAAATACAAACCATCACCACAAAGCAAACAATAGAACACCAACTCAAGAAAAGCAAGGTTGGAAAGGTAGTAAAAGATGAGATTAGAGTAAATGTATTACATTTATTGAGAGAAGACTCAAGATCAACCACCTCTTATTCTTCCTCTCTTTCTTAGGGTTTATGAGCAACAGGGGCGAAAATGGTTTTAAGAGGGCATAGCATTCTATTTATAGGCCAATCAATTGCATAAGAATGGCTAAGGTGTCTTATTTTTTTATTTTATTTTTTTTAAAAAAACTCCTCTCAGCTTTGAACGTTTGAATTAAACTTCAAACGTTTGATCGTTCGAAGAAAAAAATGATTGTTCTCCCTCGATTGTTTGAAGGAGAACAATTAATAACCGTCTTATTTGTACAATCCTAGACTAGACTATAGTGGTTACCCATAACGATCAAAATTTGGGGTCATGGGGGTATAAAAGCATAACAAGATCATTTAAAAATATTGATGAGATGATCACTATTCAGGGTTAGATTTAATATAAAATGTAGCAAAATAATAATGTGTCTAGATGATTTTCAAATTATTGATTTGAATATTTTTCATAAAATATCACTAAATCTATCCAAAGTCTGTTTATTCTAGTTTATATATGCTTAAAAAAAAAAACAACAACTTTATTACCTAATTATAACCATAACTTTGAAATTCTTTCTATACGTTGGATTTTTAAGGAAAATAATTGGACACAAGAAAATCCTACAGGGCTATAACCGGCGAGTGGTGGATGAGCGGGTACTGAAGTGGCTCCAACATGGCTACCTCAAAGATGGTGATGGCTTCGCTAACCCACTGCCGCGCTCTCACGTGCGCCTCCACGGCCTCAGCGTCAGCCTCTTACCCTGCGCGCCTGGTGCCGCACCCACCAGACCTCATCAAGTGGGTCAGGAGGGAAGGTGGCTTCGTGCACCCGTCGGTGAAGATAGCTCAGGACGACACCACCGGTCTTGGACTCATTGTCTCTGGAGAAATTCCAAGAGGGTCCGACCTTATTGCCCTTCCTGATCACATACCCTTGAGGTTTGAATCGGATGGTGGACGTGGGCTTGACTCTGTCTTGGCCAATTTGGCTCACCAAGTTCCCGGTATGGATTTTTACTTATACACTTAATTTAGTTAATGTTGGGGCTGATTTTCTCTTCTAGACCGTGTTTATGGGATGTTTTGGTTAATGGGTATCTGCATTTTGCCATTTTTGTTTCTAGAGAATCATTGTGATTGATTGTGAACAGCAATATGGGTTTTGGATTATTTGAGTTCTTGAAACTTATTGATAACATAATTGGGTTTTGGAAATCCTGGAGTTTTCTTGTGTCGACAGTATTGTGCAATTTGAATTTCTTTTGAGCTGGTCTTATGTCAAGTTTGTTTCAACTGTAACGAACGGTTGTTCCTATTTCTAAACTAAAATGATGTACAACGGGGCAAGCACAGTAAGTGGCTAAGTGCATAAGGTGATTTCAGCTGTGAACTAAATAGTGGGTTGTTATTAACGCAGTATCTTTTAAGATGAAATGGAAGTTTCTTTTGCCATGATAAAACACTAGACAATGATATTTTGATTACTTATAAAAAAGAAAAAACTAGATAATGTAGGGTTTATATCATTCAATCAGGTGTTTCTGGACTTCCGATGAAATTTGAATACATTTTGCGGGCTTGCACATATCATTTGATTGCCCAAGTTGCTAAGGTGGCACATAATGTCGTTGATTGTGTCATAACACGGTAAACACTTGCATATTGAATGAGCTGTTGGCAAGTAAATATAGTGTGCATTTTGTAGCATTCAGTTAATATCTACTCTGGTTTTGGTTTATAGAGAAATGCCCTTGATATATGACTGTTTTGGGAAATAAGCAGTGATATAAATACAGATTCCATTTAGAGATAAAATATGTTCCTAGCTATTCGACACAAGTGGTCGGAGGCAATTCTATTTTACCAAGCTTTCAATCAAACCTGGTTACTTGACCTGGTTAATAATAAATACGAGTACTGAGATATGTGAAAGTATCCATTGCTTTATGCCTCAACTCGTAATTAACATCCCTAAGCTGTGGCCAGTTGTAGATAATTTACAGGAAGTCAATTCATATCCTTGCGTATTTAAGATATCAAAAACCACCTAGACTTCTAGTCTATGCAAGGTCCAAATTTGTCATGAGAAGAGTAAGATTTAAGAAAAGTGGTCTTCATTATTGTATCAAAGAAATTTTCTGGACGCCACCCAGGGTAAGTTGTACTTTTCATGTAATATGTCTAACGATATCTCTTCCAACACCTGAGAGGGTACCAGTAGTGGCTGAAGTAACACTGCTGGAGAACAGGCGTCGTACTTGTTATGTTGACAAACAGTGCAAGCTAAAATGTGTTTTTGGACATCCTTGCACTTCGACTCCCAAAAGGAAACTTGAGCTAGCTGCTCTGAATGGCCCCCCCAGCTTGGTGTTATGGAACTCATTGAGGAGAAGAGGTTTGAAGGGTGAATTGGGTGAGCAACGATTCTGCCCTTGTAGAATAACACCCCATCTCTGATGCGGTACTGGTTTTTTTTCTTCTTGGCCGTTTTGGACATGATCCATTAAGGTCTGCATATATGGGTCTATTTTGTCGGCCACTCTGAGTTCAATTCACAGTTCCAGCTGGGGTTATGAGATGGCTTGAAGCTCGGGTGATCTAGCTTGTCTTGACAACGAGTCTGCCACCGAATTCTCCTTGCTGGGCATGTAGATAACCTTGTAGTCGTACCCAAGTAGTTTGGACACCCATCTTTGCTGTTCGGGTGTGATAATCCACTAGTCCAACAGCAACTGGAGGCTTCTTTGATCAGTTTTTGTTTGAAACCTTCTGCCCATCAGGTATGGCGCCAGCAACGTATGCTGTCAAGGATGGCCAACATCTCTTTTGCATAAACAGACCAACTTTTCTTGAATGGGCCCAAGGCCCAGCTCATGTAAGCCAATGTCTTCCCTTGCTGAGTCAAGACTGCTCTGATGCTTCCATCAGAGGCGTTTGTTTCAATCACAAAGGTTTCTTGAAAATTTGGCTTGGTCATTACAGGGGTGGTTGTCATTGCCTCCTTCAACATTTGGAAAGCTTGCTCCACCTGAGAGTTCCATGCAAAATTGCCTTTCTTGAGCAAGGCCGTGAGGGGGCAGCGATGGGACTGTAGCCCTTGACAAATTTCCGGTAGTAACCGGTTAGGCTGACTGGCTGACGAAGCCCCATAACTCGGTCACCGTCTTGGGCAGAGGCAGTTTCTGCATTGCTGCCACTTTCCTTGAGTCAACCTGCTCCCCTTGATTTGAAAGAATGTGCCCGAGGTACTCTACCATACTGGGCAAATGTGCACTTAGAGGGCTTGATAAAAAATTTCTCTCTTCTTAGCACCTCGAAGGCAGCATGGATATGCAAAATATGTTAGAATATCGTCAAAGAAAACTAAGAGGAACTTACAGAGGAATGGTCGAAAAATGGAGTTCATGGTTGCATGAAAAGTCGAAGGGGCATTGCATAATCGGAACAACATCACCAGGTGTTTATAGTGGCCACTATGCATCCGAAAAGCAGTTTTGTGTATGTCATTAGGGTGGACTCTAATTTGATGGTAACCAGCCCTTAGGTCCAATTTTGTGAAGTACATGACGTCGTGGAGCTCGTCAAGCATGTCATCCACTGTTGGGACTAAAAATCGATCCTTGATAGTCACCAAGTTCAGTGCCCTTATAGTCGGTGCAAAACCTCCATTTGTCGTCTTTTTGCTTCACCAACATAATAGGGGAGGAGAAAGGACTTGTGTTGGTTCTAATGATCCCTGTAGACAACATCTTAGTCACTTGCCTTTCAATTTCATTCTCCTATAAATGGGCTTACCAATACGGTCAGACATTGATGGCGGTGTCTCTATCCTTGAGGGGGATGCGATGGTTGATTCCTCTAGATGATGGTGGCATCTGGGGCTCTTTAAAAATGTCTTGATATTCCTGTATGAGGATGCTAATGTCTTGGGGTATCTGTGGCTTTTCTGAACTGCTGTTTTTTTTTTTTTATGCACAAAGCAAATAAGTCACCTCCCCCTACAAATTCCGAGCCGATGTGTGTAGGGCTGCATGCTGTACTGGTCTATTGTGTTGTCCCCTGAGAACATACGTACATCCCTTCCATTGAATCTCCCTCATCAATTTGCCCCAATTGCTCAAGACTAGTTTGAGTTTTTTGAGCCACTGGATGCCCAACACAACATCTAGACCAGTTAGCGGCAAAGCATGAAGGGTAACTGAAAACTGAAATTCTTGGACCTGCCTCATAATATCAGCGTAATACTCTTTACATTCTAGCCGTTCCCCATTCACCATTTGCCACTCGAACCGTGAATCCCCTCGTGACCGAAACAGGTAGTTGAAGTGAGCAAGCCACCTTTTCACTGATAAAGTTATGTGTTGATCCACTGTCGATCAACTCCATCTCAGTTTGTTTGTTAATGATTGTTGTGACCCTCATAGTTTTTGGTCTTGACCACCCTGACAGTGTAGGTAAGGAAATCTTGGAGTGCTCATGGTCTGAATCCGCTTTTGGTTCTTCATGGGAAAAGCCCTCCAAGACTGCTGTTAGGCTAGTGTCTTCTAGAGATGGGTCATGCTCAACGACACATATATGAGGTGTTGGTGTAGTTCTCAAAATTAGGTAATTGTATTTATTTAATTTTGAGAGTTACTGGCGATTCCTCCAGATTAATTAACTGGTAATTGACTGATGAAATTACCCATAAACTTATCAGAGTAAAAAACATGCGGAAAGCGAAAATCATGATTTGAGATTACTAAGTTTAATCATCCATAAACGTATCATGAGTTACAGACTGAAGCAACTCATTACTACCTCCTAACTTAGTTTCTACTCTCTCTCTCTCTCTCTCAACAGTGCGTGAGAGCGCGTCAAGCTAGGAGATTCTTTCTCTTCGCCTTCCTACTGTTCGTTTTGCTGTTGGGGGTTGAGCTTCAGGTTTCCTGTTCTTGGGTCTCGTTTGTATCGTGCGTAGGGGCTCAAACGGTGGCTTCTCTTTTTGGGTTTCTCTCTTCCGGCGACAATGTGTTCTTCTTCTGAGGTGGCCGATTGAGTGTTGGGTGTGTGTTGAGATGGAGAAAAGCTTTATCGTGGAGTCGAAGACTTTTGTCTTCTCGGTGCCGGATGGGGCGTCAATGCTGAGGGTGGGGGAGAAAAGAAAAAGTTTCTCCGGAGAAATCATCATCAGTTCTCAATGCTCTGAGTGGCTTGCAACTACGTTGGAGATTCTCTTGGGTCATTCGGAAGATCAAGATTTCATCAAATCCTTCAAGGAAGGGTTGAAAATCTTGATTGCTCCGAGAGGTGGCAACCAAGCAGGCCGTTTCTTAGAGGTGGTAGCATTCGGGATGGGTGGCTGGAAAGGGTTTATCGTGATCCCTGAGGGGCGTAGAGGGTGGGGTTGGCTCAAATTCTCGGACGAGTTGAGAAAGGCTAGAGATTATCTCTCTGCCAAAACGGGTTGCGGGCCTGGGTCCTCACTTGCGTTGGTCAAGACAGTTGGGAAGGAAGAAGAGGTTAGGCCGGGTTTGGCTCCTCTTTGGAAGGGGCCCTCCTTTGTGGATCTTGGATTTGCCTCGTAAAAGAACATTCCATTGAATAGCTCCATTATGAACGACCAAGTTATCTACCACCGTCGCATCTTTGTTTCTCACAATACTAAATAGAACTGGAAAGCACTGCTTCAAAGATCTATCCCTACACCACCAATCATGCCAGAAACTAATATTTGACCCATCCCCCACCTCAAAACGAACAAAATTACAAAACTTCTCCCACCCCTCCTAATATGTTTTCACACCCACTCCAAAGGAACCCGACACCTCTTTCGAACACCAACCACCCTTAAGGCTCTCAAATTTTGCGTCAATCACCAATCGCCATAAAGCCTCTCTCTCCCTACCATATCTCCCAACCCACCCAAATGCAATGGAGTACAAATCATATTCCATTTCATGAAATGAAATTTGGCCTCATCCCCAATACCACGCCAAAGAAAAGCCTTTTGAATATTATCAAGATGATTAGCCACCCTCACTGGAATAGGAAACAATGACAAGAGATAATTAGGAAGGTTGGAAAGCGTACTTTTAAGAAGAGTCAGTCGCCCACCCTTTGACAAGTACATACACTTCCATCCAGCCAACCTCCTTTTCATTTTCTCAATAACACCATTCCAAATAGACATGGACTTGTAAGAAGCACCCAATGGCAAACCCAAGTATGTTATAGGCAAAGAAGCGACCTGACATCCAAGTAAATGAGCCAACCCTTCAACATCCTCTACCGCACGAATAGGAACAATTTATGATTTTCCTAAGTTAATCCTTAAATCTGAAGCTGCCTCAAAGCAAAGGAAGATACACCTTAGATGTCGAATTTGTTCTTCTTGCGCACCACAAAAAATCAACATGTCATCATCAAACATTAAATGGTTCACAACTAAGGCTTCAGACTCCCTGGAACCTACTGAAAACCCAGTCAAATTACCTTGATCCAATGCGGCACTCAGCATCCGGCTCAAAGCCTCCATAACCACCACAAACAAAAAAGAAGAAAGAGGATCTTCTTGTCACAAAACACGAGAGCTATTGAAGAACCCCGACGGGGTTCCATTCACAAGAATAGAAAATATCACCGTAGAAATACAAAAACGAATCCAAGACCTCCATTTTTTCCCAAAACCACAACGGTGCAACAAATATAGCAAGAAATTCCAATTCACATGATCATATGCCTTCTTTAGATCCAACTTACACAACAGCCCAGGGTCCCCTGATCGAATTTGACTATCCACACATTCATTGGCAATAAGCACTGAATTCAAGATTTGTCGACCACCTATAAATGCATTCTGAGTGTTGGAGATAATCTTGCCCAAAACTGATTTAAACCTATTCGCGAGGACCTTGGAAATAATCTTGTATATCCCCCCTACCAAACTAATAGGGCGAAAATCTCTCACATCCATGGCACCAGTCTTCTTTGGAATCAGAGAGACAAAAGTAGCATTAAAGTTCTTCTCAAACTTGCCTCGAGTGTGAAATTCTGCAAAAACATCTATAATGTCAGTTTTTAAAATATTCCAACACTTCTGAAAGAAAGCCATAGTGAAGCCATCAGGACCCGGAGCCTTATCTCCATTCAAATCCCTGACCACGGTTATTCATAAGAATTCCCTTGATTCCATTCCCTGTGAATGCGCATTGGCGCTCTGCATCTCAACTTCCAGTCAGTGAATAGCTTAACAAACCTCATGCACATCCACTTTTACCTTCTCGATGCGCTCTTTATAGGTAGCCATGCTCTGATACTAGAAGATGGATACTGAGACTCTACTGGAGGAAATAACCCAGGTTTTGGATAACTGGCTCCCTTAGGGTGGGAGTAACCACAATACAAGTATTCGAGATTCAAAAACTACCCAACAACTAACAAACACCCATATATATACATAACACTCAACGCTAAACCTCCTCCATGTAGTCTGACCAAACTCCCATGTTAAAGCAGTTGTAAGTCCATTCCTCTGTTTTAGTTGCGTATAACAGGAGTGAATAGAGCTCTTTGTAACTTCCATGTCGCATGGACCACTGTCAACAATATTTTCAGTTACTCGTGTTCAGCATGCATGGGTTGTTGTCCATGCGTGGATTGCTTTGTGGGGCCACGTCCTGCAACCCAGTTGCCTCTCGAATACTCTGTGTTGGCCATGCGAGCACGTTTGAGTCTATCATAGCCAAGGTTTATCCGCATGAATCATTCCTTAGCTTGGTAAATTATTTTTTGATATAATGTTATGGTATAAGGCATATAACAGACATTTTGTTTGTTAATATGTTATGTCCGGCAATCTGAATGCCAGATTCCCCTTAAGAATATAAACATGATTGTTTCCCAGAACATGTATGTAGTAGTTTACCAAGTGATGACATTTCCACCCTCTTAAGATGGGGTGGTAGATGAGACGTCCCAGGCTCTAATTGCACAGGGTGCGTGAATTATTACTAAGCAAAAAAAAGAAAAAAAGAAAAAAAGAAAAAAAAGTGGTTCATTTTGAGAACTTCTGTCGACATTTTGTTATTGTTGTATGAAGGGGTGTAAACGAGCCGATCCTGAGCGGGTATTGACTGTTCGGGATCGGCTCGTTTATGTAACAGTGAAGCTCGAGCTCGACACAAGCCTAATTTTGGTGTGCGAGATCGGCTCGCTAAGAAAGAATTATTGATCGAGCTCGAGCTCGATCATTTTGGTCGATCTCGAGCTCGAGTACTCAGCTCAAACTCGACTGGAGTGAAAAAAAATCCTAGCACAAACAAGTAGATCGAGAACCCTAAAATCAAAACCAATCAACCAACAAATCCGACTTAAAAAAAAAATCAACCAACAAATCCCTTACACAAAATCCAGAAAAGGAAAGGACAGGAAAGTAGAAAACAAACCAGATGGAATGGAGCTGAAGCCAGAAGCGCCATTCTCAATCTTGAAAGCTTGGAAAGAAATGATTTTGGAGCAAGTCCTTTTTCAGAGTTGTGGATCATTGTGGCTGAGATTCATGAGTCATACCGAGATTTTGTTAGTTTTTCAGGTGATTTCGTCAAACCGTTAAAAATTGAAAGCAAAAAAATCAAGCAAAGGAGGTTGAAGAAGATGCACCTTGAACTTGAAGGAAAGACGAGACAGTGTCAACCACGATCTCGCTAAGAAAGAATTATTGATCGAGCTCGAGCTCGATCATTTTGGTCGATCTCGAGCTCGAGTACTCAGCTCAAACTCGACTGGAGTGAAAAAAAATCCTAGCACAAACAAGTAGATCGAGAACCCTAAAATCAAAACCAATCAACCAACAAATCCGACTTAAAAAAAAAATCAACCAACAAATCCCTTACACAAAATCCAGAAAAGGAAAGGACAGGAAAGTAGAAAACAAACCAGATGGAATGGAGCTGAAGCCAGAAGCGCCATTCTCAATCTTGAAAGCTTGGAAAGAAATGATTTTGGAGCAAGTCCTTTTTCAGAGTTGTGGATCATTGTGGCTGAGATTCATGAGTCATACCGAGATTTTGTTAGTTTTTCAGGTGATTTCGTCAAACCGTTAAAAATTGAAAGCAAAAAAATCAAGCAAAGGAGGTTGAAGAAGATGCACCTTGAACTTGAAGGAAAGACGAGACAGTGTCAACCACGATAAAATTTTTCCTTGAGGGGTAAATGTGAAGAGTCAGTAGAGAGAAGATGCGAGATTTGTTGAGGATAAATTTGGAATAAAAGTGGCTGATATTTTTTGGAGGGAAATGTTTACGTTAGGCGAAATAGGCGTCATTATTGCAAGTGATAGGCGCACTGCTCAAAACATTTCTTCACATTTTTTCCTGACACGCGGACGATTGTGTCAAAGCCAAAACACCTCGTTTGACTTAACAAAGGACAAAGCTTTTTACCATTCAGGAAAACAAAAAAAATTGGAGAAACGCGTTTTCCTTTAAATCAAGAGTTTGGATGTGAATTGTTTTCTTGTTTTAATATATAAGGGTTGAATGATGGGTCTTGAGTCAGACAAGTCAAAAAGAAGATATGATGTTATAGTGTACACGGTCATATTAATATAAAGGGGAGTGTTTGAAAGGGTGGTATGTGCATGCTCTGTAACTGTGGGGTTTTTTTTTTTTTTTTTTTTTTTTTTTTTTTTTTTTATCATTTTCCTAATATAAAACTCCCTTTACACAAGACAATGAGAAATGTAGTACTAGACACCTCTTTTTTCTTTTTTTTTTTCTTTTTCTTTTTTTAAAAAAAAGAAAAGTCTTAACAGACTAAGACTTAGGCTAAGTTAAATAGGAAATTATGAGTAGGTGGGACTTGTCTAAATGACTAAGAGCATTTTCAAAGTCTTATTTAAATTTTTATATAAAATGGCTAACTAAATCTCAATTTAAAATAGCTAATTAAATCTCACTTTATCTAGTTTAACTAATAACTTTTAAATGCACCATATATCCGATTATCTATTTTTAACTTTATTTATTTATTTATTTATTTTTAATGATAATACTTTTTTTTTAAAGTCGATTGATAATACTAATTAGATCATATCTAACGACGAATGGTTATATATCACAATGTTAAATCATATCTAAATTATAATGATAATTCATAACTTGTGAATTGTGATTATAATTAATATATAAGTAATTCCAATCCTAATAACTTAATTTGGGATTGTATGAATCACATTATTATTATATATGAATAATATGATTAAGTTTCATAAGTATCATTATATCATATGAATAATGTGAATTCATACTTACCGTAACTTACGTATGTAATCTATATACATAGTCAATGCATCTAAATATTACTAATAATTATTAAATACTTAAAATCATAAATCATACTTATTAAGTGTATGAGTGTATCTAACTAAGTATCTAAATACTAAACCATTATATTAGTATGAATTTGTATACTATAGTCTATATCATATTTGGCACTACGTAGCTATAATTATATATGTTAATATCAGGAAATAGTGGGGGAGGTTCTCTGGTCTCTCTAGATTGGAAGTGGGGGATGGGGCTAGAACAAAATTTTGGCATGATCTGTGGTGCGGGAATAGGGTGTTGAAGGAAGCTTTTCCTGTTCTGTTTGGTATTGCTCGGATGAAGGATGCTTCTGTTGCGGATAATATGGAGGTTTTGGGCAGATCTATCCAATGGAATGTGAGCTTTGTTAGAGAGGCGCATGACTAGGAAGTGGGTGTATTTGCATCTTTCTATCATGTGTTGCATTTAGCCACGGTGAGTAGAGATCGTGCTGATAGGCTTATGTGGGTCCCTTCTAAGAAAGGGGTGTTCAAGGTGAAGTCCTATTTCAGCTCTTTGGCCGGTTGTGAGGGTAGTCATTTCCCTTGGAAGAGTGTGTGGAGGACTCAGCTCCTCCGAGGGCCGCTTTCTTCGCGTGGTCGGCAGCCCTTGGAAAGATTCTTGGAGCGGATAATCTCAGGAAGCGAAAGATCATCATTGTGGATAAATGCTATTTGTGCAAAAGAGATGGGAAAACTGTAGACCACCTTCTTCTTCATTGTGATGTGGCTTCTACTTTGTGGAATCATGTCTTTTCTCGGTTTGGTTTGTCTTGGGTTATGCCTAGGAGAGTTGTTGATTTATTTGCTTGTTGGTGGAAGGCAGGTAGGTCAAGGAGTGTTGTAGTTTGGAAGATAGTGCCTATTTGCATTCTTTGGTGTGTTTGGGAGGAGAGAAATATTAGGTGTTTTGAAGACTTAGAGAATTCCATGGAGGATATTGTTGCTTCGTTTTTTCTTATGTTGTATCTTTGGACGAAGGCTTTTTTGTCACCAGTGTCTATTAGTTTCTCTGATTTTCTTGTTCGTTTTTCTTTGCCTTCTTAGGTGTTTCCTTGTGTATACTTCCAGTGTACTTAGAGAGGCGCCTTACGCTTTTTATAAAATTCATTTACTTATCAAAAAAAATTATATATGTTAACTAATATGTATATATATTTATGATTATGAATTATGAATCATATCATATCACTTGATTTATAAGATTATCTATGAATCTATAATAAGTAATTAAGTATGATCATTATAAATTTATCAGTCATAAATCATAATTATCAAATTTATCATAATTTATAACTATCTACTAATAATACTAATATTATATGATCATATGATCTAAGTATTATCATATGATAGTATATTTAACATAATAACATGATCTAACAATCCGTATGTAATGATTATTAAATATTTAATGATAATACTCATAACATATAATAAAGTAATTGCATATTTTATATTTACATGTCATATGGTAGTATGGTACAATGTTATATTATTATATGATCCTATAGTCTTATAAATTATAATCATATTATAGAACATGAATAATTTGATTAAGTATCTGAATTGTCATTATATCATATGACTAACAATTAATATATATTGACTAATAACTATTGTTATTTGTTACTTAATTTATGCTTACATAATACACATAGTATATTATTCATTAATATATATATATATACGAGTCGAGCCTTAATAAACGAGTCGATCCTTATACGAGCGAGTTCACGAGCTTTAGTTGAATCGAGCCGAGTTTATACGAGTTTGCATCGTTTAATAATCGAGTTTGATTTTCGTGTTCACGAGTAGCTCATTTAATAATCGATTCAAGCACGAGTCGAGTTTATTCGAGCCGATCTCAAGTAAGCTCACGAGTAGCTCAGCTCGTTTACACCCCTAGTTGTATGACATGTATGTATGTGTATTTTATAAATTTTACTGATGGCATAATCTGAGAAAGTGTGGTTAATTTTTGTTTTCGTTAATAACTTAGCTATGGCATGCATAACTGTGTGTTGTATGCAAATCTTCTCATAACATAAAACTCTACGCATGTATGATAGCTCATAGGTTTCTTTACTCAGTATAGGTTAGTAACTCCAAGTTGTGCATATTAGGCTGTACTGAGTTTTGAATATGAGTAAATTGGACATTGTGGGAGCATTTGACAGAGGAACTGTGGGCAATGAAATTGGGTTTGAAGCTTCTGCAAGAAAGAGCAAAGGCTGGGTCCTTCTGGTGGCCATACATCAGCAATCTCCCTGAAACTTACAGTGTACCCATCTTCTTTCCTGGGGAGGATATAAAGAACTTGCAGTATGCTCCTCTTCTTCACCAGGTATGTCATTTGAGCAGTTTAAAAGACACCATTTACAATGTCTTAAAACCAAAACTGCTAAAATGCTGCATGTGCAGCTGGAAAATCCTGCCACAAAATCCAATCTGTCATCAGTTTTCATCGTTGCAGAATTCCTCGGTTATGTTTTTGTTTGTGGTTTCTCTTGGTTATGTTTTCGTATATACTCGCTTATTCTATGTTTCATGAACAGTTCAGGATGTGTCGAGTACCCATGATAAACATAAAAGAGATGGAATGTGTAGAGACTTGTATGGAAAAATATGGGAAAGAGAGAGTGACTAGATTGATTCAATCATAGCCCTCTCAACCCCTTTATATAGATTTTATTAAGTGGTAGAATTACGAAAGAGTCTTTTAACAGCTCACTAACAAACTTGTAACAATTTACCAAACTAACTAATTCTACTAACGGTATGAATGTGGAATATGTTCTAGAGAGCCACCAAACATATTCAAAGGGCGTATAACAAAGGAAGAAAGGAAAATCTTCACTAATTCAAAATTATTTACTTTGCATATTTGCTTTTTTGTTAAATGGCACAACAAAATCTATGAAAGCACCTATGTCAGGCATGCTGGGTTACACTTCACTTTCCTCTAAAATACAAATGAACAGAATCAGGTTCTTCAATAATTTGGCCTTGTCTCCTTACTTTTTAAGCGTTAAGGAGTTAGACAAAGCCTGGTACTTAGACATCTGTATCCAACACCTAAATATGAGTTGTTCTAATATAGACAATGTCGAGATTCCTTCAATACATATGGTTTTTTCAATAATATTTAAAGACGCTAGCAATTTTCTTCTACCAGGTAAACAAGAGATGCCGGTTTCTTCTCGACTTTGAGCAAGATGTCAGACATGCTCTTCAAAATCTGGAACCAGATGATCACCCTTTTGGTGGCCAAAATGTAGATGCATCTTCCCTAGGATGGGCAATGTCAGCCGTCTCTTCAAGGGCATTTCGTTTGCATGGTAAAAAGCTCCCAGATGGAACCCACAGTAATGTCCCCATGATGCTTCCTCTCATCGATATGTGCAACCATAGCTTCAATCCAAATTCCCGAATAGTTCAGGAACAAGATGCCGGGATACTAGTAAAGGCATGTTCTCTATTTTCTTTCCATTATTCTTGGAACCCACAAATCTTAAATGGGTGTAAAAGTTGGATCGCATTTTTCTTTGCTAAACTCTCTCTCTCTCTCTCTCTGAAACCAGGTTGTAGCAGAAACAGTGATCAAAGAAAATGAATCTTTAGTACTTAATTATGGCTGTTTAAACAATGATCTTTTCCTGCTGGATTATGGATTTGTGATACCTTCAAACCCCAATGACAATATCGAACTCAAATATGACGGTGCTCTGTTGGATGCTGCAAGCATGGCTGCCGGAGTTTCTTCGCCCAACTTCTCTGCTCCAGCTCCATGGCAGCAAAAGTTTTTATCCCAGCTTAATTTAGATGGAGAAGCTCCTCTTCTCAAGGTCTGTACTCTCTTACCATCATTGTTTCCCTTTTGGATTGATTTTTAATTAATTGAAACATGTTTTCTCGTGTACACTTTCTCTAGGTTGAACCAATCTTTATTGTCTACTTTCTTTTCTCAATTTCAGGTGAAATAAAATTCAGCTATTTTAGACTTGCTTTATATTTTTTCCTTCTCTTTTTCCCGCTTCTATTTTGAAATTGCATTTGGTCTCATAAATGACACTGTTTAAGAAATCTTTGTTTTGTAATTAGTCATATACGATCCTTTTTACTCTTAGCAGCTGAATTCCTTACTATAATAATCTGTAAGATTTGGCAAAAATAAGAAATTGGAAAAATATCAAGTAACTATCTTGTTCTTTCGTTGATTTTGATTTTAAGACATAGGTTTCCAATTTTTTTATTTAACTACCTTAGGCTATCCAATTTTTGCAACGGGCAGCCTCCGTTCCATTTGTCAAATTGATAATAGAACGTATGTAAACTGTTATGCCCTTAATAAAAAAAAAAAATATTGAAATTAAAAAAAAAAAAAAAAAACTATCCAACCTCTACAGCCATAGAGGTCCAACCTCCATTGTACCATGGATGTTGGACCTCCATGGCCGTGGAAGGTCATGGAGGTCAAACCTTTATGACCATGGCCATGGAGGTCCAACCTCCATAACCAAGTTGGACATCTTCCATGCTACCATGGACGTTGAACCTCCTCCATGGCTTTCCATGGTCATGGAGGTTGGATAGTTCCATTTTTTTTTTTCTCGTCTTCTATGCTTTTTTTTTTTTTTTTTGCATTCTCTTTTTAAAATGTATTTCATATTAAGAGGCATAATTGTAATGATTTCTGTTATCAATTTGATGGAAAATGGCATGGAGGCCATGCATTGAAAAAACTGGATAGCCCGAGGTAGAAAAATAAAAAATGTAAAACTCAAGTTTTAAAATCAAAACCGATGAAAGCACAAGATGTTTATATGATATTTTCAGTAAAAAATCCTTATGCCATCCCTTGTAGATATAGACTTTGTGCAGAATGTTTGATAGAATACTTTTCGTCGTTACGTTTCAGTTTCAAAACCCTTGAACAAACTGCCCTTGTAGAGTATCCAAATAATGATACTTCTCTACTCAAAAAGAAAATGTAATAATACTTCTGTGGGTTGTTATCTATTTGGAAGGTGACAAAAATACGTTTCCTGTTGACCATCAAAAGAGTTCTGAACAAGCCTACTCTCTTTGCATGTCCAACTCCCCTACAACCATCTTATGAACATAATCTTGTAAGCTGTATACTGCTAGTGGTTTTTCTCAAGGCATAAGTTGGAGCAATATTACCATCGATCTGGCTGCGTTAAAGTTTAACAAAATCATGAAAAACTTCTTCTTTGCAGTAGTTTAGGGATGACCATTTCCATTTGCCTTTTGTTTTTCAAACAGGTCAGCTTAGGAGGTGAAGAGTTGGTGGAGGGACGCTTGTTGGCAGCCTTAAGAGTACTCCTTGCGAGCGATATGGAAACAGTGCATAAGCATGATTTGAACACGCTTAAATCTTTGTCAGCTGAAGCTCCTCTTGGTATTGCAAACGAAGTAGCTGCTTTCCGCACCGTTATCGCGCTCTGTGTGATTGCGTTAGGACACTTCCCAACCAAAATAATGGAGGATGAATCCCTATTGAAAAAAGAGGGCGTCTTGGGTTCAACCGAGTTGGCCATCCAGTTCAGAATGCAGAAGAAATCTGTGATTATAGATGTGATGAGAGATCTGACAAGGAGGGTGAAGTTACTATCGTTGAAGGAAGCCGCGGCAGCAAAATGCTAATCTATGATGGTGGAGTCATTTTCAGTGTGGCTTCTTGGCTCTCAACGATCTCTCTATCCCAACGTTGTCATGTATGTTGTCATTGCTAACTTGTTCTGTTTTGCTTTTGAGTAACCTCATGATGATTGGGTTTCTAGAAAATTTTGACTGTTTATACCTCCTTGTTCACTTAAGGTTTTTCACAGGGGTTTATTTAGTTATGTCTACACAATTATATAGCAAAACACCCAACCTGCATCGCATCTAAAAATTTGTTTAACATCGGGCCTTGTACAGATTTGATTAATCTTTTTTTTTTAAAAAAAAAATAAATAAAGAGACAAAAAGACAGATTGCTTGGGTTTAACCTGCCTTTTTTTTTTTTCGTGATTTTTGTGATCATGTTTTAAGCCATCGTGAAACAAACACACCCACGGCAACTTGGCAGGAGATGGTTTTTTTTTTTGTTTTTTTTTCTTCTTCTTCTTCTCCTAAGCTAAAAGGGCAGGTGGGAGAGACCAACTGTTGCTATTTTAGCTTGGTGTAACTATAGTAGCATCTACCTGTTGGGAGCCGCATAGGAGGGGCTTAAATGGTGAGAACCGAAGTGTTCCTTCAAGTTCGTTAAAGTCATAACCTGACCTAGCCTCCCATTAGAGCATTAGTAGGACTCAAGACAGCTAATACTACTCACCAATCAGGCTAGTGTGGGGATGTTCATTATGGGATTTGAAGCCACGCCCTCTTAGGAATTTTCTTGAGGCCAACAAACCACCACTATTAGCGAATGATAACACTTGAGTAATGCTACATGTTACCGATTTAATTTCTTGCTGTGTAGACTTATGAATATAAAAGTTTTTTCTTTCTTTCTTTCTCTTTTTTTTTTTTTTTTTTTTTTTGTCATTTTTCCTTTGTCTGATTTGAGTATTGGACAAAGCATGTCACTTGCTAATGAAGATATTGAGCTTTGCTGACATGACTCAATAATTATTACTTGGTGTGCAAGGAATTGTCCGTTCTTGATATACTCTAGTTCTCTCAAGTATATCCTCAACTGCTTTCAGAACTGTACGTGGAAAATTATATCATTGGCAGATGCTTTTTCTTTTTTATTCTTTTTTTATTTTTTGTTTCTTATTTTTAAGTGGGGGAATTAATCTTGCCTTGACAGAAGAAGAAAGAAAATATGGTAAAAATAAACGAATAAATAAATGTTCGACCAAACCAAAAAAAGAATAAAAAAAAAGGAAGATATTTCGAGATTATTCGATTGGAAGATTCGCAAGCCAATACAGAAAGCTAATTATTTCCATTGAAAGTTTTACTGCTGATACATGCGAGAGAGAGAGAGAGAGAGAGAGAGAGAGAGAGAGAGAGAGAGAGAGAGAGAGAGAGAGAAGCTTGGAAGAAAAGTATGGTATTCCATCACAATCTGCAAGACTAGCTTGAACAAGTGAAACAGATTGAGAAAGGAAGTTTTGCGACATAATAAAAAGCCTTCACCATATTCTTAATCGGATATTATATATGTACAAAAACTAAACCCCCACAACCACAAACTGACAAAAGTTGTAACTAATTAAGCGTTCCCGACAGGGATGGGTCCCAGCGGGGAAGGCGAGCGCTCCCTGCCGGCGAATCCCCGGAGAAGAACACGCCTCATCTCCGCCTGCTGCAGCGACGGGTGCTTGATCTTCTCCATCTCTTGCTTGATCTTCATCACTTGGCTGTGAACCGGAACACCCCTGTATCCTCCATCTCCGCCGTCGATGCCCTTCTCCATCGATCTCGATCTCTGCTCACACAAAAACTGATCACACGTACGTTACGTACGCGCCCTTTCTAGCTTTTTTCCTTGGGGCGCAAGCTAGGAGCTCTCAACTCTCTCAGTTTTCCTTAAATATGGGTTTTGTGACGCTTAGGTCAATGAGGTATATATATGGAAAGAGAGGAAAAAGACACACAAGTCCTTCATGAATAGCACGGAAACAAGGAAGGAGGCCCACCCTTTTGGTCTTTGGCAGTTGTTTGGAACTTTGGAAGCCTTTCCGTACATTGTATGATTGGATGGGTTGGTTAACTAGGTTAAGTTATCAACCGACTCCCTGTCCACGTCACATGTCTAAATTTCTATGTAATGATGTTCTAGTTATTGGTCTGTCCAATTGCCTTTAGAGAAATTTCTTTTTTCTTTTCCAATCTCGCACTTTAAGAGTAATTGTAAACGTAATTACAATTATGTTTACTTTCTCTAACTACTATTCTTATTGTAATGTCTCCCTCTCTAATTTACTATTGAAATTCCAATGTCTCATTTCGCGATCGAAAATGACAAAAATAATATCTATAAGTGGGTTTTCACAATTGAGCTTCTTCCATTCTTAAAACAAGGTTTAAACTCCTTGTCATAGTTGCTAAAACGTTACTTAATATTTCTATCCCTTCAAGGTATACAGATCCATGTGAACCACTGGAGCGCTTTACCTTCTAGATAGAAGGAAGCAATTCGGACTTGTTGCATTGGTGCTGTCTAGTGGTAGTCAAAAAACTGCTTTGCTCTATAGAGCCAGCCTGATAGCTCTCCACCGTCATATCGATCGAGAAAACTCCAACCGTAATGTATATGATAGGATGGTTTGCTCCCAGTGTGGAGGGAGCCTCGTGGTGTGGTGGCAGTGTATAGGCTGTCATCAAGTGGTAGTTGCTGCTATTTGCTTGCAAGTGTTGGGTGTCTTCTAAGCGTTGATTGTATTTTTTAGTGGAGGGCTAACACTATCTCAACCATTTTTTACTATTATTTCTCTAAACGTTTCATGAATCGCGAGAACTCTTATCTTCTTTATTTGTTTGCCGGTATAGATCATCAATTGAGGATCAATGCTCTGATACCAAATGATACAAATCTTAGATAGAATTCACTCTTAAAAATTGGCTTGCAAGGGGAATGTGCCTAAAAGCTTATATACATATGGTTAATATTAACTTAATTAATATGTGACACTTAGAATATATCGTAACATACCACCATACTTCACAATTGATGTCCCGACAACCCATCATTCCCAACTGGATGACTTCATCGTCCCTATCTTCAACGGACGTCCTGACAACGTAACCCATCATTTGCTCCTCCATTTTGGGTTGCCAAAACAAAGCTAATTTCCATGTGCAAAACAAGACTTGAATTCACGCCAATGGTTGCCAAAAGGGGACTTAACAAGGTACGTACTGTTATATTGAATCACATAGTCATTCACATATCTTTTCATCTAATAGGTTAGTTTAAGCACCTAATTCAGTAAGCTTTGGTCAAAGCATGATGGCCACTACTAGAGAGGATAGGTGATTGGGTGACACTTGTTGGAAGGTTCGTTCGTTTAGTTCGTTTGACCCACTGGTCTCCGACACCCATTATGATACTACAACCTTAATTAAGCCTGTATAGTTCATTTACTTTCGTTGTATGGCAATAGTATAACAGTTTATTAAATTTTTGAAGTAAAATGGATAATAGGTCTAAGACTTATTTGTGTGATTAAATAGTTTGACTGTTTTAGCGTTCCACACATAACAAAAGGAAATAAATTAAAGTGATAATTGCTGACTTTTAATTCATGGGAATTGACATATAACCTAATATATATATACATATATATATATGGCTGCTTTGAGTGCTTCCGTGTCTTTGACTTTGACCGTTTATCCAAAGATGCTCCCAATATGCATGCCTTAAAACTCCCTTTATTGAAGCAAAGATTGTCAAATTAAATAACACCTAATTTACTACGTACCATTTTGTTATAATACTCTCACATTCACACAATTTTTTTTTTTTTTTTTTTTAATTTTTAAGGAAACGTCATTCTTACATTAAAAAAAATCAAGAGTTATATTTTGCTCAAAAAATACAATGTTTTGGATAAAAGTGGAACTATTCTCCATCCATATTTGGTCTATAAATTGATGGAAAGCTATTTTTGTCAAACAGTGAGTTGCTCGTCTGATATGCCCTACAAATCATAATCGGTCGACTAGAGATTATTTAACTTAGTTCGAGTATCCTTATCAATTGACTGTATCAATTTTAACAATATGCATAATATTCCGTGCATCTCTTTTAATAATTACTCGTTGGTGTCTCAAGTCCCTGCAAAATACTGTTGCCTCACACCTAATTAACTAAAAGATTGGGATCCACAGAATATTCATACCTTTTCTACCTGCAATCAACCTCACTAAAGAAAGAAAGAAATGGGAAGAAAAATCAATTTAAGGCCAATTTAGCAAGAAATTAAAATGAGACAAAATCGTATCAAACAAAATAAATAAAAGGCAATAATATTATTGATATCATGCGCAAAAACGTGCTTGGTGTTTGACCTCACCTAAACACGTGTATCGATCAATCCCATGGCATCGATCTGCTCGTGACCTTAATTGATGCAAATTAATTATTTAGGATAAGACTTTTGAACTTAATTATCACGTGTTATAAATTCCACCTCCATCGTGCTACATATATATATTTGAATAATTTATATTTAAGATCATGTGAAAATAAAAACATGTCACATTCAAAGTCATGGTCGACAGTGGACTGTCCCAGGTGCTGTAGTGGCACACCCAATACTAACAACGTGTTATTCTTCTCTCCATTTTGACCAGTTTACACGTTGAAGACCAAGGAATTTTTCAAATAAACATTAGGAATGAAAAAAATTAGTGTTTCTTTTGTTTATTAAATTATTAATTGTCTTCGTTGAAATTTGTGGAAAAATCTAAATTATGGGATTTACAAGAATAATAGAAGAAGTATAAGAGAAAAGAGACACAAAGAATGTACGGGTGTATGGTTCGGTGTTAATTAGACACTTACGTTCATACTACGAATTAGCCCTAAGAGCTACATTGTGATCGTTAACTTGTTTTTCTACAATACAAAGATAGTAAGTACAAATACGATAATTAAATCCTTATTGGAATTGTAATACAATATAACCCTTAAATATAGAATATTTTGATATTGACCTAATACAGAATATATGGAAAAATATATTAAGAAACGGGCAACGACTCAGTGGATTAATGAGCAGAGCTATTGGAGGCACATGAGAGCGTGTTGATAGTGGGATGGTTGTGTTCTGGGTAGATCTGAGAAGATTGGTAGTAGATCTGTAGAATGGCATGGCTATGAAAGTAGTTGGGTGCCCATGGCTGAATGGGCAGCACGTGGAGGCGCGTGAAATGGTTGTTGGTGACGAGTCTTTCACAAATTGATGGATCTGTACTTGATAGTCCTAATTCTAGTTTTAGATTTTCAAAATGATGTCCGAGAAAGGTTGAGAAAACACTAATAGTGCAAAAGGAGGCGCGTGGGGTGTAAACGATGCATGGAGGCGTGACTAGACAGTTTAGGCACAATGTAGCTCTTAGAGCTAATTCGTAATGGTGGACGTAAGAGTCTAACACCGAACCACTCGTAAATTCTTTGTGTTTCTTCTCTTTTATACTTCCGTTATTATTCCTATAATTCTCATAATTTAGGTTTTCTCACAAATTTTAATAGGCTAGGCCTCAAAAATTTTAATTGATATAAAATAGTAAATTTAATTATTTAATTATTTATATAAAAAATTTAAATTGAAAATATGGAAATATGTAAAAGATAGAAAAGAACCTCTGGAAATCAGTATTTAGACGTTAATCATGCGTGACGTTGACAAAATTGTAAATTCCGAGAGGGGAAGTGAGGTGGCACTTTGTGCATTTCTTACACGGTAGGTTACATGGTTAGCCAATAGCCGGCAAGTGTATGCGTAAAGCTTTAGGGGAACCTCGCCACGTGGCGGACGTGTGTTGGCTCTTCTAGCCCTCCAAATCTAACTCAGATTTGTGTTAATCCACTGAGCTGGAGACACTAGGGATGAGGGGCAAAAGTGTAACTTTCGCCTTGTATACTCCTTTGCTGATCAACTGTCTTGACTGTTATATCCAGATCCAATTTCGTTTTCCATAATAAACTAATAAATTATGCTGAGATTAAATTCTAACCCCAAAGAAAGAAAAATCTAAGATTGCATTGTTATATGAAAATAAATGTAAATTTATTACATTTCTATCTATCGATGTCATGTATTTTGATTGATTTTATGTAGTCAATATTAATGTGTTACGATTTCCAGTTTCCACATCAGTTAATTGAAATCTTAATTACGTGTATATAAACTTTTAGCATCTTCTCACTGCAAACTAGTTTTTATTGGTGAGTTATATTTAAGATTTGTATCGTTTGGTGTTAGAGCCACCACGGCTCTACCACGTTGAGTATATAATCAAATGGATTGCGGCTTGTAGCCAAGTCTTAGAGGAGGCGACTTATGAGCTGGATTAAAGTGTCTTGTGTTATACATGGGCATAATGTCAAATTATTGAATACTGATAAGTGAGTGGAATCGCCAAAAAAGAAAGAGCTACCATCAGGACAGTATTTTAGTGTTAATAGAGTGGACTGTCGTGGACGTCAATTGCGGGGCATGGTGGTCTTTTACTATCCTAAGTGTTTCACATCGGTCAAGTGTAATATTAACTATGTGTATATAAACTTTAGGACATCCTTTCTTTACGGGCAAATATTTTCAATTACCATTCCTATATACAGTTTATGTAATAGAATAATATGTCATGGTCTGGACAAGAATTTTGTTTATGTTCTAATCATGCTAAGATGAGTATTTATTTATAATAATAATTGAATGAAGAAATTATCTTATGATTGTATACTAATCACTACATGAATTTATGATTGTTACATATACACCAAGTAAAATTATAATTTATGTTAAATTTTTTAATTATTATGAGGGAGAGAATAGTAATGAAAGACAAAAATGAACTCTATTAATGTTGGCCCAATAGGGGGCCTTAAGAGATCCCAAGATATTCCAACGCCGCTTTCAAATTTTGGCCCAGTGGGCCTCTTAAAACTAAAAGAAAAAAAAAAAGAAGAAGTATATTTATATATATAAAAAGTATAAATAAAGAAAAAGAAAAAAGAAAAAAAAGAAAGAAAGTATAATAAGGTTTGTACTTCTCTATGCCAACAAGCAAAAAAAAATTCTCTCTCTCTCTCTCTCTCTCTCTCTCTCTCTCTCTCGCAGGTCTTCGTCGAAAAGAGGGAGAGAATTTCTGAGCTTGGGTTGCCGGGAGGAGGGAGTTCCCGGATTTTGTTCCTCCCTGGGTTAGCCTAGTGGAGGTTAGAGTCTCCCAACCACTAGGGTTGTGGAGTTTTGAGTCCCCCTGGACTTGTTCCAGTAGTGGTTTTAGACCTCCTAGTCTTTTTGGACTATGGAGTGGCTTGTTTTTCTTAGTTTCTTTAGGTTTCTCTGTTTCTAGGCAGGAAAACACCTCAGAGAGGAGACGGAGGGGGAGCATCCGTCGTTCGTGTCGCCGGCGGAATGATTTGGAGAGTCTCAGTTTTATCATTCTTTTAGTTCCAGATCTGCTCTGTTCCGTCACTTTCTAGTCGACACGCGCCCCCCAGCCTTGCCCGCCGTCGTCCTCCGGTTCTGCCGCTGCTTGCTACGGCCGAAAAACTCACTGTTGACCGGCGCGTGGTCGGCACGCGCCAGGGGGTTAGTCACTCCATGGGCCGCGCGTGTTGACCACGTTTCCACCTCTATTACCGTGCGTGGTGGTGTTCGGTGGATTTGTGTTCGGTTGCTGCAGAGGATTTGCCGGCGGCGGCGCGTGTACCACACGCGCCGTCTCCGGCGGTGCATTATTCCGACGACAGCTCTTTTTTTGGGTGTTTTCCTGTTCTTGATTGTAGATTGTATTTGATAGTTTTGTTCTGTGTTAGATTTAACCTGGTCTTTGATGGTTTGTGACCGACTCCATAGTGCAAGTAGAGGTTCATATGTCAACGCAGAGGCACATTCCTGTTGATTAGGTTTATTTGTAGCAACTATCAATATAATCTGAGATTCGGGGTAACTGTAATGGGACGTTTGATGAGTCCCTTATTGGTCTGAGTTTATGACTGTAACTTTGTTACCCTTTGGGTGAATTAATGAAATGTTTACATCTTCCCTTCAAAAAAAAAAAAAAGGTTTGTACTTAGCATATGGGTCGTCCATCAACCAAAGCTAATTACCATGCCCATACATAACCGACCAAAATAATATTATTTTATATTTTCATCATCTTAAAATGATGGTGTTAGTTTGTAATTAATATCGGTCTTGATATTATCGTTAATAATTTTAAAATAATAAGATTCCATTGCCGAGCTCTATTTTGTACTATACTTGTATCCATTAAAAAATGAGATGATTTTTAAAATTATCGTTTAATTAAAATTTAATATTAATCAATCACAAGTCCAATGATGATTTTAAAAATTATCTCATTTTTTAAGGGACACAAAAATGATACATAAGAGACTTTTAACATTACCAACTATCCTTACACGTGAAGGGATCGGAAGATTCTTTGAAAGAATAATACTAAAAATTTATCTTGTGTTACTTTTATGTCTCTCAAAAAATGATGTGTCTTTTAAAATTATCATTGGCTTGTGATTAATTACTATTAAATTTTGATCAAATTGTAATTTTAAAAGTCACCCTATTTTTTTTAGGACACAAAAGTAATAATAGAATTACTTGAAAATATGATATAGAAAAAGTTATCCTTAACTTTTAAGTGGTGGATAGTTTTTTTTTTTTTTTTAAAAAAAAAGTTTTTCAAATTATATGATGACCTTTTTTTTTAAAAAAAAATAAATCCTCGTCACTTTTAAAATTTCCATATTTTTTGTTTTCTTAGAAATTCTATGATTTTTTTTTTGTTTTTTGTTTTTTAATTTCTTGTTTGTTTTAGGATCAATAAACTTAGGATAATGATTTATAGCTACTCTAAAAGTGAGAGAAATTTTTTATAAACTTGTTTGTATGAAATTTATACAAACCAGCCTTTAAAAGCGACATGTGTTCTTTAAGCTATTAAAAAAATATGCGAGACGCACATGCAATTATAAAAATATGCACTGCTCACATGTAATGACACATGTCACTATTAGAAGTTGGTTTGTATGAAATTTCTTACAGACCAATTTATAGGAAATTTTTGTCCCTTTAAAGGCTTGCATTTAATTTAATTTAATTTATAGAGATAATTTAGTTTTTAAGGGAAATTATGATAAGATTCACTTGTGTTTTTTGTCATTTTGATTTTAAGACTTTGTTTTGCAATTTAATAATTTTGAGAATCGAACTTGAAATAATTGTAAATGGAGACCTTTGTCATATATTCTCCTAAATTTTAGACAAAAAATTACAAACGTGGGCTTAGGGCTGTAATTGAATCGAGTCGAGCCGAGCATGTGTGTTCAAACTCGACTTGTTGGAAGTTCATTCAAGTGGAGCCGGGTACTCAATAAGCTAGACCTAACTTGAGCTCGAGGTAGAATATTAAATTTTTTAATATGTGATCCAATCGAAATTCAAGCCCGAATTTATAAACAACCTCTATACATTTATCTGTAACATAAATATATAATATGTAACTATAAAAGGCATATTATACAATATAATTTATAACTATAATCTATAAATAACAAATTAACAATATGTTATTATATATAACTTGAGAGTAAAAACTATAATACATGTATAAGAAATATGATATGTTGTCACGTCATGACACAACTATTGACACAACTATTAGTTTTTTTTATTTATTTTATGAAACAAAAAAAAATCATAAAATCATGTGAATGTGTTAGGGTTTGGTTTTGTATTTTTTATTTAAAAAATAAATAAATAACAATTCAAAAAAATAATTAAAAAAAAGTAAAAAAAAAAATGTTAATAGTTGTGTCTTTAGATGGCAAAATATCATTACTCTATGTATAATGTGAGCAAATAATACGTCTAGTATATTATGTATAACTAATTAACTATAGGATAAATATAGTATATAACTATTTTCAACCATGTGTGATGTGTCATATATATGTTTAATTATATATATAGTTCTATATTAACAGTTAAATACATTTATATTGTTTTATATTAACTATTAATAACTTAATATGTTAGTTTATGAACGAACTCGTTATTATGTTAATTGTAATGTGCCGCCCTAAATTTAAGGGCGAAAATGAAATTTTTTCTAGATTGGCCACAAGATGCTACTTCTATATCCTAAATAAATCAACGCAGCAGAAAATTTGATATAATTTTTTTTACTTATAAATTGACCTTATAAACATATTAATAAAACTAGCTAGAACTTCTAGATTATAACTCAATGACAATACAACATAATTACAATCACTATGTACAAGTCACTACAATATGCCACACTAGGCATTATTACAACATAAAAAGAGACTGACTTTAATAATATATACACGCGCGCACACACATTGATACAAACATTCATAGTAAAACTATTATCAAAGTATTATAATTAATATGTAATACTATATGTACTTAAATTAGTAAGTAACTATACTATACTTATTTAGTATATACTTTTTTTCTTTTAATCAAAGTGACCTATAGACTATAGTTAACTACTTAACTATGCTTACATAGTTAGTTAGTTGCTTATTAATATTAAGTTAGTATATATTAACCAACTAGTTAATAACATAATATGTTAGTTAACACTAAGTTAGTATACGTTTATACACATGAGCTAGGCTCCCAATTAATTGAGTGAGTCGAGTATGTGTTACATAATAATCGAGCTGGTTTCTACAGTCATGAATCAAGTTTGGATCGAGTTTAAATGAGCGAGTATCAAGGGAGTTGTCAAACAGACTGGTTTATTTCCAGTCCTAGTAGTGGAGCAGACCATCTAACGTGTAATTTGTTGGAACAGTTTCTGATCTTAGGAAGCAACTGAATCAACAAAATGAATAGCTGCAAAATAATAAAAGACCCAAGAACTTGTTGGGGATGTTCCAACAGGGGATAACTCCCATGCCTAAATTAGTCACTTTTCTCAAAGAGGGAAAATCATGAGAGAGAGGTTCCCCGTAGCTGGATTTGGTCATCCTTTATAGGAGAACGTTGGAGTTCCTGATCAACCCCAATCCCATGATTCTCGGGATTGGAGTGTTGTTACTGATGTTTATCCTTATCCCTAGATATTCGGTCATTAATGAGTCCTTTAGTGTAAGACTTTCAATTCGGGTAAAAAGGTAATCCTTGCAGTCTCAGTAGGGCCGAAAAGAGACGTGAAGAGTTTGTACTTAATCAACAGTTGTTCTCTTTGGGTCGGTTGGACCCTTATTGCTATTGTCCCAATATAATTTATTCTTAATATCAAATTCATTTACTGTTTTACATTTTAATATATATATATATATATATATATTTTGAAGGTTAACCCTTGCGGTTGCCTCGTGGAGTCACTACCAAAAAAAACAGGGGAGGGGGGGTACTGACTTTTTTTAGTGTTGCTTACAGTCTTTTACGGTTCAAATGACACTAATTTAAATTTATTGTCTTTTGAAAAGTAAACAACACTAAAAGTTAGTGACGTTTACTGTTCAAACGATACTAAATTTAAAATTAGTGCCGTTTCTTCAAATGACACTAAATTTAATATTAGTGTCATTTGCTATTGCAAACGACGCTAAACTAAAACTAAATGTCACTAAAATTCTTCCTCTGTATGTATGAGTTTTGCCTTCTTAAACAAACATAAGAAGGCAAAACACTCATTGGCAACCAAATGAACCAAATTAAAACACCCATATTTCCCCTGGGCCAACTCTTCGTAATGAACAAGAGAGAGAGAGAGAGAGAGAGAGAGAGAGTGCAAAGAGAGAGAGAGAGAGAGAGAGAGAGAGGCACACAGATCAAGAAAAAGAAGAAGAAGATGGAGATGAGGCTTGGTGAACCCAAAATGGAGAAGTTTCGTCCATTGGGAGCAAATGAGGTAATAATCCAAGCTTCTATTTATAGTTTTGTATTACCTATTGAGAAACATAAGCTAATCGTGTGTCCATTTTCTAGGAAAGCTCTTTACAATTTTTTTTTTCTTCTGTAGATGAGATAATTAAAGAATTTGTATTTTAAATTGGGTGTAATTGATCTACCCAGCATAGGAGACTCTTGCGCTCCAGTGATTTTTTTTAACAAAATTTTATTCACATTGGAGTCGTTTTACCGTTTAAATGACTTCAAATGATTGGAGTCGTTTTACTATTCAAATGACTCCAATCATTTGGAGTCATTTTTCAGCTAAAACGACTCTAATCATTTGGAGTCATTCACTATTCAAGCGACTCTAACCTAGAGTTCAAACCCTATCTGTTAAGTCGTTTTCTAACCAACACTATTCAAATGACTTAAAATGAATAGTATCATTTTTTTTTGCCCAAAAACAACATTATTCAAACAACTCAAAACAATACTTTTTTGCTTTTTATTTATTTATTTATTTTATTTGTAGTGAGCAGTATATGGATGTCCTAATGGTGGTTGCCTTGCTTAGCGGTGGATGTAGGCCAAGCTAGAGAGGGTGCCTTGCATGGACCTTACTTGAGCCCCACAAGCAACTGCTAGGGTTAATCTTTAATATTAAAATATATAAAAATAAATTAAAATATTAGAAAAATAAATGATTTTAATATCAAAAATAAATGACATGTCAAATGGTTCACTTGATTGGGTTCATCTCACCAATTTTTTGTTTAAATTTGACGGATTAAATACCTAGTGAAGGTATTGCATTTATAGTGACTCTAAACTCTTATTAAATTAACTTACCAAAAAAAAAAGGATTAAATATTATGAAAAATATAAATAGACTCCAAACCAACCACAACCAAACAATTCACCAAATATGTAAACCAGTAAAGTAGTTGACACATATATTTGGTTACGAAGTGGAAACTCTTTGAACTCAAAGAAAAAAACCACTCTGCGACAGCCAAACCCAGTAATCAATTAATACGAGAAAAAAAAAACGAATTACAAGATGTTAATACTCACAAAACCTTTGCAGTTCTCACACTCTTGAATTATAACAAGTGACCCATTTATCTGCTTCTCTCCCAGAACCTCTGGAAAGTTCTTCTTCTTGATCTTCTTTAATTGAGACTCCAATTGGCTTCAATTGTTCAAGATTGATGGTTGAACTAAAAAATCCAAGAGAGATACAATATAAATAAATTTAGGTCTAATACCCTCTCTTAGCACACATAATTCTAGAGTGTAATCCTTAAAGAACTTTTGCTTAGAAGTCCCTTTAAATAGACTTATGAAGAAAACCCAGTTTGAGTTGGAATATGATTTTAGAAAAAATTGCCCAAATTTTCGATCTTATATTGCAGGACAATTTTGGCATAGTAAACATCCGAATTAGAGAAAATATATTTCAGAGATATTTGTTTCCTTTTGTGTTAGCTTTCTAAAACCACTAATTTATCGCAATCAGCTACTTGAGCAAAAGGTTATGATTAAAATACGAAGACATACTCAATCTGGAATTAACAAATCCGATTTTAACTTCACTTAAAGAAATTTCAATTTACCCCATTTCATTTCTTGATTAATATTCTGCAATAATCTCCTCACTTGGCTATTTCCTTTTTTGATTAAACCAAATAAGTTTTGATACCGAATTTGCCAATACTAAAAAAACTAACATATTATTTAACCCCCTGAACTAACAGTCGTTTGTGATGTAGCACCATGAATTGACAACTCACATGATATAGTCCTCTAAACTACTAACTTGAGATGATTTAGACACTCCTTTAGGAAATTCCGTCTTGTTAGACAGAAGACTGGTCAAGTGTGTGGCAAGTGACCAATTTGACCCATTTTACCCTTGTGGGGATATTTTTATTTATTTATTTTTTTTTTAAAAAAGAAAATACTGGGGCGGCAACCACCCCCTTTGGGCAAGGGGTGGCCTGTGAACCACACCCAGAGGTGGTGCTAGCCTCCTTTGGGGTGGCTTGCGGGCCACCCCAGATCAGGCTGGAGGTGGCCTGCAAGCTATTCCTAGCCGATTTGGTGGCCAGCGCCACCTTGGGGGTGGATCGCATGCTAACCCCACCTCTGGCGTGACCCGCAAACAGGGACGGAGCCATAAAGTATTTTGGGTAGGGGTCAAGCCGTCATGTCATGAAGTACAAATATATTAAAATAGGGGGTACTGGTAGGGGTCAAAGTAGTGAATAGAATATAATAGCTTTCATGTGTCAAATTCTTCAATTAATTGATTAAACTTATAAACTATAATAACCAATATTCTCAATATTTAATAATCATAATATTCAAATATAATATCACTTATATTAGGAATTGAGCTTAGAAAAGTAACCTCAAAAGTGCGATTTGCGTTGAGTGGTTTTGCACCGCTTATGTGTTACGAGTTAATTGTTGTTCTGTGTCGTAAAAATCATATTAAATCAACAATTTCCAAAATCAAAATTTTATATTACTATAAAGTAAAAACTAAAATAATAATAATAATAATAAATCGTTAACAATGCATTCAATAATCACTAAACAAACCATTTAAACTATTTAAAAATTCTAATCCTTACCCATTTTTTCTTTTTTAATTAATCTATTAACCATATTTAGACCACTTTTCCAACCCCCAACTTTCAAGCCATCATTTACAATATCATGATTCAAAAAGACAAAATTCACTTACAAATCACAATATGACAAATTGACAATGATTTTATTTTCACACCTTTTTTTAAGGATTAAAACTTTCTCAAGTTTTAAATACCACTTTAAACATTATTATATTTTATATTTTGTCTTCCTCTCAATCTTTTCTAGACTCTTTTTCCCAAACACTTTCTCTAGACTCTCTTGCGGATCATACAAATAAAGGAAAAGGCAAAAGAAAGTACTTCTTTATTGAATCCATTCTTTGACTCTCTTGAATCTCTTCTTCCAAGACACTTTTCCAAGACTCTTCTTACGGAAAACACAAAGCCATAAAGGAAACAACAAAATAAAATACCTTTGTATTGAAGCTCTTCTATGACAACTCTCTTAAATCTCTTCTTCCAAGACTCTTCTCTTTTAGTTCTCTAATTCTTCACTGTCTTAATTTTCTGTATCCATAGAAACAAAGTCTTTGTTTTTATGTTTGGCTTGGTGAGTTTGCTTTGCTTTGCTTTGGCTTGGTGGGTTTTCTTCTTGTAACTGTTGACGATGAGGAAGCGGAAGCACAGACGATTAGGTTAGGTTAGACGAAGAGGTTTTTTGAAATTTTCATGTCTAGGTCTTTAATTTTTTTTTTTGCTTATGGTCCTGTGGATTGCAGAGGGCTTTTTTAAGGTTTAATTGGGCCAAAATTTTTATTGGTTAGGCCAAGATATTTGCTGACAACTGAGAAGGGGCCAATGGCCATGCTCTCTCCCCCCCCCCCCCCCCCCCCCCCCCCCACCTCTCTCGGTCTCTGCCCGCAAACCACCCCAGATGGGGTCAAGGGTGGTGCACGACCACCCCCATGCGTCTGGGGTGGCTCACAGGCTACCCCCCTCCCTAGAGGGGCCACCCCCTTGTTTCAATTTTTTTTATTAAAATAATTTTTTAAGTTTTATATATTATATTTTTAGTATGTTAAATTTTTTTTATTAAGAGTGACACGTGTTATCATTCTATTGGTGATGACGTAGCACTAACAGAATCCGTCAAGTGTTTTGATAGAATTTGACTACAGAGACTAATTGTTATTTTGGCTTACCCTGAGGACATTAGAATTATTTTTTATACTTCAAGAAGTTATTTGAAATTTAGGCCAACCATAAATATTGATTTTACAGTTATCTCAAAAATTAATTTGTTAAGTTTTTAATTTTTATTTTTTTAAAAAAAGAGTGACATGTGTGTTAGTATTTTAATTGGCTACATTCTGTTGACAAAATTACTATTATGTAATGTTGTTACTTTCACAGGGATGCCGTATAATTCAGAGTTTTCAGATATTCAGAGTTTATTTCTCTGATGTAGAAAGAGTTGTATTATGACAAGTTGCAAGTGTCACAAGTTTTATGAAGGCTATTTCAGTGTTCAAGGAAAATTTTGTACAGATTCCAACTAAGAGAAGTCGGATTCCAAGCAATCGTCCGAACGATGTGATGTTCCCGTCCGGACGCTCATAAGTTAGCAACATCCGTCCGGACGACGAGAACTTTCCATCCGGACATCCCGCAGTGTCCTACAGATAAACGTTGACGACATCCGGACGTCAGAGCCACACCGTCTGGACGCTCGATCAATCAGTATTCTACAAGAAGTCTTTTCTCAGAAATTGACACTGTTTAGGAAGTTTCAGTATTTCGTCCGGACAACTCGGCATCACGTTTGGACGATGTTCATTATCTGCAAGCCGTCCGGACGACTCGGCAACATGTCCGGACGATATACAGTAATTCAGATAACTCTAGAATTCCGTTCGAACGTGGAAAGGATTTCAGTGAAGACCGTCCGGACGCTCAGTCAAGCCGTCCGGAGGCACACCTGATAAGGATAAGATATGCGCGGTTTCTGAAGGATATCGGAGAAACTCGTCCGGACGGGGCAAACTTTCGTCTGGACAGTCGACAGACAGAGTCCGTTTTTCAACATATTTCAATGTCTCTTGAAGCCTCTAAATAGGGAGCTCTAGGTCTGTGTTTTGTACAGAATTCGGTGGTGAATTTCATAGTACTTTGAGAGGGTGTTTAGGGAGAATAGAAGATTCGCTAGCTCTCAAGCCATTGCCGGTGTGTGCTCGTTGTTTGTGTGAAGTCTATCTTAGGGGTCGGCCCTAAGGTAAAGGAATCCATCAAAAATCCCTTCAGGTGGAAGATCTGGTTGGGAAGCGTTCATGTTGGGTTACACGTTAGAGTTAAAGGTATGACTACTGCATAGGGTTATGTGAATACGAGTGTCTTGTAACTAGCTTTGTTTTTGGATAGTGGATTTCCTAGGTTTGGCTGCCCCGGAGTGGTTTTTTCTCTTCATAGAGTTTCCACTTCGTAACAAATATCTGTCTCATTTAAATTCCACACTTATGATATTTGTTTACACACAAACACACACTTGGTTTGTTTTAGAAGTCATTAAATTATTTTCAATGTGTCATCATTCTATTAGTGATGACACGTGGTACACTAATGAAATCTGTCAAGTATTTTGACGAAATTTGATTGCAGAGACTAAATTGTTATTTTGACCTATCCTAAGAACTTTTGAATTATTTTTTATTCTATTACAAGTGATTTGTAATTTCGGCCAACCATAAAGAATGATTTTGCATTTATCCTTAGATTTTTTTTTTCAAAAAAAAAATATTTTTATACTAATTAATAAATACAAATGGTAATTTTGGTTTTTCAATGGTCAAAATAAGGATATTTTCAAAATATTATAGTCAAATCTAATTTTTCATTGAAGTTAACGATCAAGATTGACAGAATATGGCTAAATCATATCAAATTGGTAGTTTAGAGGACCATATTACGTGAGTTATTAGTTCATGGTGCTACATCACAAACGGCTGTTAGTTTAGAGGGCTAAATAATATTTAACAAAAAAAAATTACATTAGAACTGAGGGGGATGGAACTAAAAAATAAAGATCTTTAAGGATAAAAAAAATTAATTTTGGGGGGTCAAACTCATAAAAAAAAAAAAAAAAAACAAAAAAAAAACAAAAACAAAAAAAAAAAAGAAAGAAAGAAAATTTAGGATAATTTTTTTAAACAATCATTTCAACACTTGGGTTGGGTCCTCAGGTCAGACAACCCAACCTTGAGGGAAGGCACCGTAGCAACATCCTTATAATGTTACTAATCTAATGAGAAATAGCACTTGTCTAGTCAAATAGCCCGCACTAACCCTTTCCACGCAAGTAATAGAGGTTTTTAAAAAATTTTAGAGGACTTCTATCCCCCAAGCTCAAGGTTAGTTCCCCTCCTGAATATGAGTGCTCTACCACAATTCCCTAGTTTTTATCAAGTTATATCCAAACCTCATCTATATGACTTGTTTAACCGTTGCATTGGCTAAACCATGGGAAGCATAATTTTTGTTTCTTCGAACATGACCAATCCACTACATGTGCATCAAATTAAGAACCCCATGTGTGTCATCCACTATTTGTCCGTGTATACTCCAATTTTGACCTGTGGATTTCACAACGTTTACTACTTGAAGCGCATCATCTTCCAAGATAATCTTCCTTAAGCTCAAGTCTCTACAGAATTCTGTAGAGACTTGGGATTAAGGTCCCTAAGTTACATTGCCTTTGACTAAGGTATGAGTAATTCTGTACGTGCATCACAACATTCGCGATGGATTTTCTAGTTCCATTTATGACTACAAACAATCTTTTATAAATTATAAGGACCTATGACTATGATCTTCTGTGTGATAATCTCATTACTCACACCTTAGTCAAATACAATGTAACTTAGAGACCTTACGTATATGTCATAAGAAATATTCAAATATATATGTACATGTAAAGCAATAATATATATATATATATGTGTGTGTGTATGTGTGTGTGTGTGTAACATTAATGTAATTGGAGTTTTAGACACCAGTCCTAACATTAAATTCCTTTACTGTTCTATATATATTAATATTGAAGGTTAACCCTTGTGGCTCCCTCGTGGAGTCACAACCAGGAAAAAAAGGGTGGGTGGGTGGTGGGGGGATTTAGTTACTTTTTTACTGCTACTTGTACAAAATGACGCCATTTAGCATTGTTTACTGTTCAAACAATGCTAAATTTAAAATTAGTGTCTTTTTTTTTTTTTTTTTTTTTTTTTTTCTTTCAAATTACACTAAATTTAAGATTAGTGTCGTTTGTTATTGCATATGACTAGGGATGAGCAAAACCGCATAAACTCGCCTCGACACAAGTAACCCTCCCCAAAAGCCCAATAAATCGCATATGCAACGTGGGCCACGAGCCAGGTTTTGGGCCCCTCGCACGGTGCAGTAAGGGCTGTGGGGGGGTTGTTTGGAAATTACTAGGGACCCGCCCCGCCCCGCACCATTAAAAGAAAAAAAGAAAAAGAAAAAACCTAAAAAGTAAAAGCTAACCCTAGCAAGTGCCGCACCTTTTCATTTTTTCTTTCTTTTCCGCAGACCCACTGTTCTTCAGTTCTTCACAGTGTTCACCCTCTCCGAGTCTCCATTCCCGTTGTCACCTTCAGTCCTTCACCCAAATCGTCGCCTACTCGCCTCTGCATCTCCATCGCTTTTTGTCGTCGAAGACCCAAAGAAAGGTGCTGGGTTAGTTGCCATTGCCATCTCCATCTCCATTGCCATTGTCACCATTGCAAGCTTCTTGTCGTCGAAGACCCAAAGAAAGAAGGTACCGATTTTTAATTATATTACTATAATAATTTGCGAATTTGTGAACATTTGTTCTTCTTTTAGCCTTTAGGATGTTGGATTTTTTTGTTGATAGCCGAATCTAGATGCTAATTGTTGGGTTGTTGAATTGCATTTCAATTCTGGTTTTTTCAGGTCTTGATGTCTGTGCTTTTTGGTATTGTTGAAATGGTAGGCATTTTCCAATTTGTATAACTTCCTTTGGTATTTAGGGTTCCTTTGTGTTGATTTGCCTTTTGTTAGTCCTGTGGCTAGAAAACATGATCCTGTTGTGGCTATGTGGTATGAGCCAATAAATTTTATTCCTCTTTTATTCTTATGGCTCTAATGCCAGATTGGGTACTAAATTTTTTCACCATTTGTCACATTTTACTTAATTGATACACTAAACTATAGATTGCTTTAGTTGCTCCACCTGCAAATTCTGAACTGGCTTTCTATTGTATTTTGAACTTGTATTCTCAATTTTATTTTCATTTTGCTTGCTTTAATTTTATACATTTGCCATTCTGTTGTATTTGGAGCCATTTGGTTTTGCTGTTTTGTGTTTAGTTAGTTGCTTTGGTGTTGTTTAGCAAGTAATAGTTGTGTAACTCTTGTTTGCTATTTTGAGAGATTTGGTATGGATTTTTGCCTATGTTGATTATTTTTTTTCCCACTTAAATTGCAAACTCAAGTCATGGATGATTCAACTAATGGTACTATTGGTTCTAGTTCTGCTTCATCTAGGCCTAGTCTTTTGGATACTAATATTGGTTCTAGTTTTTCAACTATTAGCCCTCAAAATTTTAGTTCAGCTCTCCCACCAGAACCTAAGAAAGATGAGCCAACATGAACGGTTAAACATAAACGGTTTGGAAACATTTTACCAAGTTAGAGGCGAGTGACCCCAATGGTCATAAATCACAGTATAATTATTGTAAGAGGGAGTTTAATTGTTTACACTAGAAGCCATGATACTTTATCCATGCTACAACATATCAAGAAAAGCTATAAAAAAAATATCATGGTAGGTTTGATAAGACACAATCGAAGTTGACCTTTGAGGCTAAGAGGGAATGACAAGCGGCAGTGGGTGAAGGATCTTATGGTAACCTTGTGATTACTAAATATAATGCTTAAAAAATAAGGGCAGCAATTTTTAAGATGATCATAGTGGATGAGTTGCCATTTAGGTTTGTGGAAGGTAAAGGGTTTCAGGACTTTATGAAAACAGTTGAACCTAGGTTTTCAATTCCTTCCCGTTTTACTGTGATGAGGGATTGTGTTAGGCTCTTTATGTTTGAGAAAGAAAAGTTGAGGGGAATGTTCTGGACATCCGGTGCTTGGGTTGGTCTTACCACTGATTGTTGGACTTTGATACAGAACCTTAATTACACGTGTATCACCGCTCATTATATTGATAGTGAATGGAACTTACACAAAAGAATTTTAAACTTTTGTTTAATTCCTAATCACAAAGGTGAGACCATTGGGGGAAAGATTGAGTCGTGTATGCATGAGTGGGGCATTGGTAGCATTTTCACTATCACAGTTGATAATGTTTTTTCCAATAATACCGCTTTGGAGTACTTGAGGAAGAGAAGCGCTCATAAGCCTGGCGCCATATTAGAGAATTAGTTTATGCATGTAAGGTGTTGTGCACACATCTTAAATCTTATTGTGTCTGAGGGGTTGAAATAGGTTGATGAATCCATTATAAAGGTTACAAGTGTGGTTAAATATGTGAAGTCTTCTCCTGCAAGATTTGAGATCTTTAAGACTTGTATGGAAAGAGAAAAAAATAATTTCAAGGGGTTGTTGTGTTTGGATGTTCCAACTAGATGAAACTCTACATTTAAGATGTTGGAAGGTGCAGAAAAATGTCAAAGTACTTTTGAACTTATGGAAGATGAAAATTAAATGACTTCTAATTTATCATGTGTGTGTACAATGTGTAACAAAATATTGTAAATGCAGAATTTAAAGAACACAAATATTTTATTAACGAAGTGGAAACTTATTTAATAGAAAAACCACTCCGGGGCAGCCAAACCCAGGAAATCCACTATCAAAAGACAAAGCTAGTATATAGACAGTAACACTCAAATACCCAATGCAACGATTGTATCTAACACTCTGACACGTAACCTAACATAAACGTCTCCCAACCAAGTCTACTACTTGAAGGAGTTTTCTATAGATTCCTTTACCTTAGGACTCCTCCCTAAGATAAACTTTAATTATGAGCACAACAACAGCACCACTGCAACGGCTTGAGAGCTAACGGATCTTCACAATTTCTCTCTAAAATATACTCCTAAGCTTTAAAGAGTTCAATACTGAATTCTGTAAATAATACATGCCTAGAAGCCTTTATTTATAGGCTTAGCAGACCAATACAAGTCTGAAACGGATTTCTCTAGGTGGCGTCCGGACGGTAGCTAAGAGTGTCTGGATGGACAACTGTGCAACCGGCTTCTGTTCAAATCTTTTAGACATTAATGGGCGTTCGGACGCATAACTGGGTTGTCCGGATGGAATCTTGGGATCCGACTTTACTGAGTTGAAATTTGCACAAAATCTTCTTTTGAGCATCTTGAACCGCTTATCTGAAATGAAGATTATGAAATAAACGGCATCCTTGATTATGTAGCAGCATTACATAATAGTGATTTTGTCAAACAGAATGCAGCCAATCACAAACTAACAGAATAGTTGGATGGATACTATGTTTCTGCGTTGTGGGATAGTAAAAAAGATTTGGGACCTCCTAATTATGAAGATTGGGCTCGTATTAAGATTTTCCTCAAGTTTCTCAGACTTTTTTATGAAGCCACAATGTGACTTTAGGGGTCTTTGTATGTGACATGTAATATGTATATTCAAGAAGTTTCTGGCGTTCAATCGCATTTACAACAATACAGTGACAATGATGATTATGTATTGAATTCTATGGCGGGGAAAATAATGCTGAAGTATAATAAGTATTGTGGGGATATTGATAAGGTTAACGTGTTATTGTTTTTTACTGTTATACTTGATCCACAAACCAAGTTAGGGTCATTGGAATATTGGTTAAAAGATGTTCTTAGTGTTGAGCAATGTACTGATATGATGATAAAATTGAAAAACCACATTTAGAAATTATATGATCACTTCGATGCTAAAGAGAGTTCATCTCAATATGAACATAGTTGTGCATTTCCTCAATGCTCCTTAATGGCAGAAGAAACTGAGAATCGTTCATATCACTTGATGAATAGATTTCATAAGTACCTAACTTCTAAAAGTGATGTTCAAAGCAAATTGGAGATAGCTCAGTATTTGATGGAGGAGGTTGAAAAACCGATGTGAACTTCTATATTTTAAATTGGTGGAAAGTGAACTCAACTAAATTCCTAGTACTTGCCTAAATAACATGTATTGCGTTGGTCATTCCCATTACTACAGTTGCTTCAGAGTCGACATTTATTACTGGAGGGCGTGTGTTGGATCCTTTTCGAAGTTCTTTGGCCCCAACAACAGTTGAAGCATTGGTGTGTGCACAAAACTGGTTAAGATCAAAATCCCTAAGCAATGATAATGGTTATGACATAGAGATGATTGATGATCCTGAAAGTTATAGGCTCGAGTCAGGTAAGCTTTTTATTATTCACTTCTTAATTTATTTTGCTATTTAAATATTCTAATTATCGGTTTCAATTGAGAATGTAATTTTTTTTTTTTTTGCTGTTTCAGTCTTTGTAGAAATAACTTTGAAGAACATCAATATTTTGCTTGAGAAGGATTAGTGATGTGAAGACTGAAGATTGATGTTGCATTTTACTTGTTTTGTTTTGGATGGGTTGCTGTTTGTGAGTCTGTAAGGCTGTGACAACTGACAAGGTTGGATGGGTTGCTGGATTTTGCTTGTTTGTAATTGTGTTAGCTACTTAAGATTTTGCTTCTTTTGTTTGGATGGGTTACTGACTGATTTTGGATGGGTTGCTGAGTTATCAGAAATGTGCAGGCTGTAAAAACCAGTATTTTTTTGAATTTTTATTTTTTACAAAACAATACAAAAAATTACAAAATTGCCACTCAAACAAACCCAACCCGCCTCGCAAACCCACAAATCCTCACCCCACCCACAGCTGCCACGCACAGTGGCGGACTAGTATTAGGGCCAGCAGGGGCCACGACCCTTGCTGGGTCTTGAAAAAAAAAAAAAAATTACTATACTAACTTTTGGTCTTCAGACTTGGAATTTCCAAGTTGGCCCCACCATTACTAGCCAATAGCTTATTATTAGACAATAGCCTGCTTTTTTTAGTTTTTTTTTTTTTTTTTTGAGGGGCCCACAACATGCTTTATTCAGTTCATTGCTTCTTCCGTCCATTACTCATTAGCCTCTGCACTGCCTCTAGCCCTCTATTAGCAGTCTACCAGGAGTCCAAGACACTCCATCAGTCCATCTCACCTGCAGCACCTCAATGCACGCACGGCTCAAGAAATGAAGACAATAAAGAGAAATGACATGATGGAAGAAAAAAAAAAAAAAGAGGAAAAAAACATGTAAAAGCTTAAGACAAATAACTAAAGAAGCGAAAGAACGAACGAAAAAAAAAAAAAAAAAAAAAAAAAAAAAAAAAAAAGGTGAGGCCGTGACTTCATTGACTTGTGAGGCCGAGGGACGGGGGTGCTGCACTGCTGGTGACTGGTGACTGGTGTTTGTGGCTGTGGTGGAAAAAGAAGTTTGGGATAGGAAGTCTTGAAGTGAAACTCAGAAACTGTGGAGTGTGGAAGTTGGCATTTTCTTGAGGTATTTTTTTTAGAGTTCTATTAGTATGAAAAACTTTGAAAAAAAAAAAAGACGTTAGTTTTGAGGTTTGGCTGGTTTGCAGGTGTTGAAGTCTTGAAGAGCAGAAGAAGGAAGATGACAAGAGGTTTTTCACTATTTTTGGGCATTGCTTCTCCACTATATTTGTGCTGATCTTGTGACTCTTGTCTACAAGGTAATTTCTCTATTCAAATTTTCAGAATTTTTTTTAGTTTTGGGTTATATATGAAATTATGAATGATGTTAGTTTTGGGTTATAACTTATATATGAAATTATGAATGATGTTTTTTTTTTTTTTTTTTTTTTTTTTTTTTTTTTTTTTTTTTTTTTTTTTTTTTACTTTGATTGTGTCTTATGGGGTTGTAATTTAATTTGGAAAATTTAGCTTCATCAAGCGTGTCAAAGTTTAAAACTATCGAGTCATTTTTCAAAAGAAAAGAAGTTGATGTTCCAGAAAGTAATCCACCATTGAATTTTAATGCTGAAACTTCAAATCTTAAAGAACGTCCTCTTAAATCTCAAAGGGTTGAAGTTGAAGAACATCCTTATGAATCTCTAATTGTGGAAGCTCAAGAGATTCATTTTAAATCCTCCACGCTTAATGGTAACGAAGTTGATGCTTTTTCTATAGAATGGGATCCAGGAAAACGTCCTCCGATGTGGGACTATCCAGTCAATCGACGTGATGAAATAAGAATGGCTTCTTTGCAAGCGCGTCCATATCAAATTTTTCGTCCAGACTATCCACTTTCTGGACCAAAAAATCATCCCCGTCGTTTTCAAGCTTCATAGTTCACACAATTTTCATCTTGGCTTGAGTATTCTCCTACTACGGATGCCGCATATTGTCTACCACGTTATCTTTTTACAATGAAGCCAGTTGGATGTCCTGGATGGGATGTATTTATCACCAAGGGATTTAGAAATTGGAAGAAGGTTCACGATGGAAAGAAATGTGCATTTTTGACTCATATTGGAGAGGATCCTTGTTCACCCCATAATAATGCTGTGAAATCTTGTGAGGATTTAAAACAATAATCACAGCATATCGATAAATTATTGAATGCACAAATTATTGAACAAATTCAAAATAATCGACTATGTGTAAAAACTTCTATTGATGTTGTTCGGTGGCTTGCATTTCAAGGATGTGCTTTTAGAGGTCATGATGAGACTCCCGATTCAAAAAATCGAGGTAATTTTCTTGAGATGATTAAAATTTTGGCATCATATAATGAAAAAGTTGCAACAGTTGTTTTGGAAAATGCTCATAAATCTGCAAAGTATACTTCGTGAAGATATTGGAGACTCTAAATTTTGTATTATTGTTGATGAAGCATGAGATGAGTCTAAAAGAGAACAAATGGCTATTGTTTTGAGATTTGTTGACAAATATGGTTTTAAATAAGAACGCTTCTTTGATCTTGTTCATGTTAAAGATACATCGACATTGACTTTCAAGAATAAAATATCTAATGTTCTTTCTCATCATGGACTTGACATTCAAAATATTCGTGGACAAGGATATGATGGTGCTAACAATATGCATGGTGAATGGAAAGGATTGCAGGCATTATTTCTTAATGATTGTCCTTATGCATATTATGTTCATTGTTTTGCTCACCGATTGCAATTAGCATTAGTTGCTGCATCTAGAGAAGTGGTTTCTGTTCATGAGTTCTTCACAAATTTGAATTTCATTATCAATATGGTTGGTGCTTCATGTAAACGTCACGATCAACTACAAGCTGCTCAAGCAGAAAAAATTGCACATATGCGAGCTATTGGTGATCTTGAAACTGGAAAAGAAGCTAACCAAATTGGCACTTTGAAACGAGCTGGTGATACTTGTTGGAGTTCTCATTACAATTCTATTTGTAGCCTAATAAGTATGTTTGATGTTACCTGTTCAGTGCTTGAAATAATTAGAAGAGAATGAGCTAATTACTCTCAACGGGGAGATGCTAATGCTGCTTATAAAATGGTTACATCCTTCGAATTCATTTTTATTTTACATTTGATGAAGGAAATTATGGGTATTACTGATGTTCTTTGTCAAGCTTTGTGATGTGCAAATTTTAATACTCGCAAGCGCACGAATCGTTTGCAATATAGTGTATGTGCAAGTGCGAGATCGTATCCACAGGGAATTGCGTTGCAAAAATTAATTTCTATTTAAAATAACCTTATTTTAACCTAGTTCCAAATTTAGGGGTTTTTGATAAAAGAAAACATAAACAAAAATAATGAAAATAAAGGGGTCTAGGGTTTTGGAATCCACACTCACCAAATCACAACAACCTAATCTCATGCTCATCACACATATTTTGAGGTTCTCACATACAAATCTTAGGTATGCTCTACATTGCTTCAAAAATTATTTAAATCATTCAATGAATCCGTCCATTGAAATCACAAAAGATATTAGGATTAAACCAAATCATCAAATGTATTAGTCGAACGAAACACAATAAATATCCAATGTTTTGATAGATGAAAAACCAAACAATCGATTTAATGAAACTTATTCCACATCATCACTTGTATCCGGAAACCACAAGAGATATCAAAACATCATTTCAAAAATCGAAGTAGAACAATGAGAAATCAAGACCCATAAACTCAAATAGCATAAACAAGCATGAAACTCAGTTTCTCTTCAATGGTGAGGTTTCATCCTCAACCCTAAATGAAATTTAGCTACACATGATAAAATAACTACAACCTAAAACATTAAATTAAAAGCATAAAAATTAAACACTTACAAATAAAAAATGGAAGAACAAAATCCTCTAGAAGAGAGACTTGGTGCGTGAGGGCTGTGCCCCATTCCACACACCCCTTCCTCCTCTCCTTTTTTTCTCTTTTTTCTCCCCTTTTATTTCTCATTCTGCCGGTTGGGGAAGGGAAGCAAACATGCATGTTCCCACGTGATGTTGCTGTCCACTTGCTGCAGGTTGGGGTGAAAGTGCTGCTGTCCAGCAGGTTTGGTGCCAGGTGGCGTGGAGATGAGCTGCAGGTGCTGCTATCCAAGCTGTCAAGTGCTGCAGAATGCTGTCCAGAAGTTGCAGGTTGCTGCAGGAGCTGCAGGTGCTGCTGTCCAAGCTGTCAAGTGCTGCAGAGTGCTGTCCAAGTGCTGCAGAATGCTGTCCAGAAGTTGCAGGTCACATGTATGTGCTGCTTTGGAGGATGGTGCAGGTCACATGTATGTGCTGCTAGGCGTGGACTGCTGCATAGAGAGAAGGTGCCGTGTGGTTTGTTGTTTACAGGAGCTGTCTAAGTAGTTGGAGATGTGCTGCCAAGCTTGGAGATTCTGTCCAGCAATTGCAAGTGCTGTCCAGGTGAAAACAAATGTGCTGCCCAGCTTTGGGGAGACAAGGAATGAGGCAAAAAAATAAAATAAGAGAGATGGACCAACTTCTGGATTTTCGAGATGTTCCAACAACTAAAATTAAAACAGCCATATCTTTTTGTATGTATCTCCAAACGGGCTGAAAATTGTTGAGTTGGAAAGCTGACATCTTGAACTTCAATTTAGACCTAAGAAACTCTCAAAACGGATAGCATTTGGTCCTGACATGATAAGTCTAAATCTAGTAGTCTGCTGCATCCGAATTTCCTTGTATTTTGCTTGAATTATATCCTTTCTCTTATTGTCCTACAAAACATAAAAAACACTAAAACTAACCAAAGCATCAGAAAATAACAAAGTTAAAGGTTTAACTAATGTAAATTAAGGGGTCCAAATATGCACTTTTTGGCACTATCACTTTGCAGCAAAAATCTCAAGACATTTTGAATGCTATTAATTCAGTTTCTGCTGCAAAAAAACTTATCCAAAAGCTGAGAGATGATGATTGGGAGAAATTGCTTGAGAGTGTTGTCTCTTTCTCAAAGAAATTTGAAATTGACATCCCAAACTTGAGCGCTCGTTATATTGAAGGTCGATGTCGTAATCAACAGAATCACATTACAGTGGAGCATCATTATCATTTTGACATATTCAATGCTGCTATAGACTTTCAAGTGCAAGAGCTTAATTGTAGGTTTGGTGAAAGGGCCGTCAAACTTTTAACACTTAGCTCAGCTTTGGATTCAAATGATGGTTATAAATCATTTAAAATTGATGATATATGTAGTCTTGCAGATGTGTATTATCCACTTGATTTTTTTGACCAGGAGAAAATTAATTTGGGATTCCAGCTGAAGTATTTTGAACTTGATGTGCATAATGATTTGAAGTTGCAAAATTTGTCTTCCGTTGCAGAATTATGTCAATGATTGGCAGAGATAGGAAAATCAAAGACATATTATCTTATTGATAGATTGATTCGTCTTGTTTTGACTCTTCCAGTGTCTACAGCGACTACTGAACGAGCCTTTTCAGCTATGAAAATTGTTAAAACAAGACTTCGCAACAAAATGGAGGATGAATTTCTTGCAAATAGTTTAGTTGTATATATTTAAAAGGAAATTGCTGAGAGCTTCAATTTAGATTCGATACTTGATGATTTTGTTTCTCTAAAAGGACGTAAACTAGGTTTTTGAACACTTTATATTTCTATCTTTTTATACTAGTGCCAACATGTTTTTGTTGTTAATATATTAATTTTGGCACATATTTATAATGAATTTTTATAATGTACTTTTGTGATATACATTGTATGACAAATTATTCAATTTCTATTTTAAATTATATTTATCGGCCCCTCCAATGTTAATTACCTGGGTCTGCCACTGGCCCCGTATGAATTCAAGGAAATTTTAGCAGTTTACGGGTCCTCTTTAGGGAACCCGTAGGGGTGCGGGGTGGGGCCAAAAAAGGGGGAAACCCACCCCTCCCCACCCCATGCTCACCCCTACATATGACGCTAAACTAAAATTAAACGTCACTAAAATTCTTCCTCTATATATATGATTTTCGCCTTCTTAAACAAACATAAAAAGGCAAAACACTCGTTAACAACCAAATGAAACAAATTACAACACCCATATTTCCCCTGGGCCAACTCTTCGTAATGAACTCGAGAGAGAGAATGCATAGAGAGATGTAGATCACAAAGAAGATGGAGATAAGGTTCAGTGAATCCAAAGTGGAGAAGTTCCGGCCATTGGGAGCAAATGAGGTAATAATCTAAGCTTCTCCTTATACTTTTGTATTACCTAATAAGAAACATAAAGTTAATCGTGTGTCCATTTTTTGGGAAAGCTCTTTCTAGTTTTGTTTTTTTTTTAAGCATTCTTCTTTGTTATTGTTTGGATAAGACACATGAGGTGTTTGATAGAAGGTTTGAGAAGGGTACATGGGTTGTTGGGTGGGTTTTTTTTTTAGATGAGATAATTAAAGAATTTGTATTTTAAATTGGGTGTAATTGATGTACCCAATGTCTAGTGGCAGAGCCCCCTAAGCCCAAGGTTTTCTCAAGAAAAAAAAATTAAAATTTTACCCCTAATTTTATTTTATTTTTTTATTTTCAGATTTGCCCCTCCAATTTTTTGTTTTTGTTTTTTTTTTTCAATCCTGCCCCCCAAAGTTGGAAGGTTGGCTCCGCCCCTGCCAGTATAGGAGACTTGTGCTGGGTACTCTGCAGTCTAGTGATTTTTTTTTTTTTAAAAAAAAAAATTTATTCACATTGGAGTCGTTTGAATAGTAAAACGACTCTAACCTTGAGTCCAAACCCTATATGTTAAATTGCATTCCAACCAACACTATTCAAACGACTTAAAATAAATAGTGTCTTTTTTCTTTTTTTTTGCCTAAAAACAACATTATTCAAGCGACTCAAAACAATGATTTTTTTTTTTTGGTAGTGAGTAGTATATGAGTGTCCTGGTGGTGGTTGCCTTGCTCAGCAATGGATGTAGGCCAAGCTAGAGAGGGTGCCTTACGCGGACCTTGCTTGAGCCTCACCGGCAATTGCTGGGGTTATTCTTTAATATTAAGATATATAACAATAAATGAAAATATTAAAACAATAAATAATTTTAAAATTAAAAATAAATGACATGTCAAATGGTTCGGTCGAGTGGGTTCATGTCAACAATTTTTTTTGTCTAAATTTGACGGATCGAATACCTATTGGAGGCCTTGCATTTATAGTGACTCTAAACTTTTATTACATTATATATATATATATATTAGTAGGGGACTAAGTACACATACACATACATACACCACCCCCCCATATATATAAAAAATATTAGTAGGGGACTAGGTACACATGCACATACACCCCCCCCCCCCCCCCCCCCCCCCCCCCCCCCAAAACACACACACACACATATATATATATGATAGGGGTGGAACCAAGAACTGAGATAAGGGGGGACGAAACTAAAAATGAAGATCTTTAAGGGTAAAAAAAATTAATTTTGAAGGGTTGAACTCATAAAAAAAAAAAAAGAAAAAAAAAAGAAGGATATATATATATATATATATATATATATATATATATATATATTTTAAAAAAAGACAGATTTTTTTAAATTATTTTGGCTCAAGGACAGTTCCGCCCCTGGATGTGAGTGCTCCTACCACAATTTCTCTAATTTTTATGAAGTTGATTTTAAATAAGATAAGAGTTTCTTCTTCTTCTTCTTCTTCTTCTTCTTTTTTTTTTTTTTTTTTTTTTTTTTCTTCTTTTATTTTTTTGTTTCCTTATGTATTGGAGGATTCAAAAGAGAGATACGTTTTTCTCTTTTCTTTTAGTTAATGCTAATTCAGTATATGTAAGCTTCCCCAAGTATTATCTCTCCTATAAAAAAATAAATAAAATTAAAAAAGGGAGGTAACCCACTGATTTATGTTAGACCCTTTACTTGGTGAGGCATTCTAGTAACATTAATGATGATTAATCTTTACAACTTACCTTTTTTTTTTTTTTTTTTTCTTCCTCCATGCAAGGAAAAAAAAAAAATTCTAGAAACGGGAATTTTCTGAAACACAAGGATGGACGAGGGGGCCAATTCCAGATATATAGCACATAGGATGTCGGACCACAGATCGGCGCCGGCTGTGTAATACTATTCCAGCAACCTTTTTAGAGACAATTGCCCCCTTAAGTCAAGCAAACCACGAGGCAGCTTTTACTTTTATCAGTGACTTTGTGTCAAATGAGTAGCAATTTTGAGGAGGACAGAAATTTCTTTCAATTTTGGTCAAAGAAATTTTTTCTAACTCGGTCTTTAAAATTGTTATATATTTTTTTAAATGTGTGAGAATATATACAAGTAATTACTCTATTTATACTTCTGGACAACTGCCATATAACTATATGACATGAAAGTAAAAATCAGCCCTTAGATCAATAATTACTTTTTTTTTTTTTTTGAATGGTTGATTTTTATTGTCAGGTTACGCAGTTATATGACTGCTATACATGAGAATACTAAATAGCATTACTCAATTTTTATTAATACTATTAAAAAAATATGTAAAAATACACAACTTTTTCTTTTTCCAAAAAAAAGAAAGTGATTTCATTCGACATCAGAAAGATAGAACATGATGTTCTAACAAAACTATATCACAAATAGGAATTCATCTATATGACTTGTTTAAGTATTAATTGCTTTCGCTAACCCATTGTTAGCATAATATTTGCTTATTCTAACATGACCAATCTGTTACATGTAGGCTTGGCAATTTTGACACGTCCCCCAAATTCGACACGAACACGACACGAATATATAGGGTTTGGGTTTAGGCTGTAACCCGTTTATGACCCGTTAACCCGTGTATGACCCACCAACCTGTTTATGATCCATTTATAACCTATCAACACGTTTATGGCATATTTATGACGCGTTAATGACACATTTTTTTTTATCAAATTAGCTAAACGGGTTGACACGCTAACCCGACGGATTGACACGCCAACCAAATGAATTGACACGACAACCCGAATTGTCAAGCCTAGCTACATGTGTATCAAATTAAGAACGCCACGTGTGTCATCTACAATTAATCTGTGTATATTCTAATTCTGACCTATGAATTTCACAGCATTCACTATTTAAAGCGCATCATTTTCTAAGATAATCTTCTTTAATCCCAAGTCTCTACATAATTATGCAGCATGTAACGCAATCAAGGCCTCTGCCGCAACATGTTCTAAGTTTCTCATTTTGGTCAAACATTTAGATGACATTAAACATCCATCATGATCGATCCCGCGCAATGACTCCCAATCCACCGCGACATCTCAATTTATTTATTTATTTTTGGACAAATGACACTTTACTGAAATTAAATAAATAAAAAATCCTCGAATTTGAAAATCTTCTTGAAGAATGGCCTCTCTTTCCTTTAATAAATGGATGGGTAAAAGTTTAAAAGTACTTGTGAGCAGGTAAACCTGGATGAAGTATGAAGGATACCGGGTACGTAAGGTAAATTGTTTCAGATCGATCAAAGGGTGAATTTGGAGGGAAGTCAACCAAATTAAGTATATATGTTAGTTTTCTTCTTTGACTTTCTACAAATCTGGCGGCTACCGCTGCTTAATTCTAGAGTACGTGTGATTCCATCTTGCACGCAGTCAAATATTCCCACATGTAGGAACCTTCTTTGATCTTTTTAACTTACTCTTCAGCGTGTGTATATATATATATATATATCATGCATAAAAATTTTCAGTTTTTATGTAAATTGTAAATAACATATATAATTTATTCTCATTTTCCATCTCCTTGTGAATTAGGATAGAAAAAATTAAATCATTAAATGAGAAGATATGCCTTTGAGAGTTTGATTAGGCTAGCTATTAATTAGAGAATTTTCAATGACTCATCTAATTAAATTTTAGTCTCAAATGATTAACCAAAAGCTACCCCTTTTTCTTTTTAGCTAGTCATTTTTCAAAACATCATACGTCGGTTTATGATAAGCCGGCTTATCTAAATTATTTCTCAATTCAATTAAAATCTTTTTTTTTTTTTAATAATAATTCTATATTCATTTTACTAATAGGGTGAGAGAGAAAAAGGGAGAGAGAGGGAGAAAAAAATGAATAAAGAAAGATAGGAAGGGATAAAGAAAGTAATTAAAGAAAGTTGAAGAGTTCATGATTTTGAAAAAGGCATCATTTAATTCGAAGGAATAGTCAGTGAGTTTAATGGAGTACTTCATTGTAACAATTTTGAAAGTATCAAATGGATTGATAGAGGAAGCATCCAAATTTTGAAGGAATAGTCAGTGAGTTTAATGGATAGAGTTGAATGTAACAATTTTGAAATGATCAAATGGATCCATATATATATATATATATAGAAATAATAGATTTCAATGACAAAGAAAGCACATCAATGATTACACAAATGGATCGATCGATATAAAGTAAATAAAAGACAATTTCAATGACAAAGAAAGCTCATGAATGATTGCTTGCTTTTGTTGAATAATCATTAGCATAAAGTTTATCCTCTTTCTAAAAATCAAAACAAGCTTTTGCCTTAATTTCAGATTTTCCAAGTCTGCTATATATTTATGAACAAAAATATTATTATTTTCTTGTTTATCTGCTGTACACTTTCGTATAACGAATTTATGAATTAACCATTAAATTTGTGAGACTCAAAAAGGAACCAAAAAAATGAATGACGTGCGACTGCTCTCACCGCTCTCATATGTATAAGGACTCAAAGAAATCAAATATAAATATATAAAAGAAAACACAAAAAGTAGAATAATAAATTATTATTAAAATTTGATTGATACTGTTTATTAATATTAAACGTCCACATGCATCTTCTCATTTATGTAATAAGAAAAGTTGAAGTTCAACTCCTGAATTAATTAGTTGGAATAGTCTGAAGATAAATTAGAAAAAAAAAAAAAAAAAGTCTGTAGAAAAACAATAAGTGGAGAAATAATTCTTCTGGCGCGGGCGCGCGGATATATATGCACGTGTTTTTCCACTCCACGTGAGTCCGACCATTTCAAACTCAGGATTGTTTACTCCTTTCCTTTCTTTTGAAGGCGACACATTTTATTTTTATTTTTATTCTTTCTCAAAATGAAATTCAATTTTTTTATTACTTTTTTAGAAGAAATCGTTAAAATATTATATACTCTTTTTATTCCAATACTGATGAGAGTTTATAAATGATGAATATTTTTCATAAAACAAAATAAATATAAGTAATTTAATTTAATTTTTTGAAACTATATATCATAGGTCTTGCCTCTTGGGACAACCAAATTATCTATTTTGGAAAGAGGAAGTACAAGTTAATGCTTTTTGCTTTGATTGTATAAGAAGCCGAAGAAAAAAGTTTGAATCAAATGTTTTGATTCTTGAAAAATGTTTGGGATATTACAATTTTAACTATAAAATAATTTATAAATTGATGTTACAATACAATTTGTAAGTAGTGAAATAATTAAGAGAAATTGATAAACCAATTTTGTTGCATAATTGTTTCACAATTTATAAATGAGTTTGTAGTAAAAGTTTTAATATTCTTACCACCGCTCTGATGTAATCCTAATTTGTAAGGATTACATCTTTATCTAAATAGTTTATCTAGTCTAAATAGAAGTAGTAGTTTGAATAAGAATCTTATCTCTTCTAGTGAGAGTAGATGAGTAATAGTAGTTATTTTCATTTAAAGTTCTATTTGAATAGTAGTAAGTTATATAGCTAAATGTATGAGATAAAATACTCCTATGGGGAGTTTGCTAGCTAGCTTTATTGTGTATTTAAAGGAAGGATTATGGAATATATGTTATGTTAAATTTTGTTAAATAAAATACAGTCTCAGGGAGTTCCTGGCTCACTCGAAACAGCCAACCTATCCATTCTTATATTTTGTATTAATTGGTTCTTTTTATCTTGCTTTTGTTTTGAGCAAATTTTTCATAAATACTAATTAAGTTGTCGTTTATAATGTTTCAAAATTTGAAACACAATTTAAAGTAGTAAAATATTTAAGTATAAGTTGAATTGTTGATTATAGCTAGGTTTGACATGGATAAGATCAGTTTGTAACTTTTGACAACTTTTTTACGATCTCAATTTTTTTTTTTTTTTTTTTTGAACACAAGAGAATAGCACCTTCATTACAATGGAAATAAGTCCCAGAGGGAATACAAATAACCAAGGACATACATCAGTTCAGAAGGCTAACAACAAAGCTCGACCGCTAAAACACTGTCCGAAGACCATCACAGTGACTAAAGATGAAGAATCTCTACCCACTAAGTCAGGAAAGTCCCAACTTGAAGCAGCTACCAAGGGTAGACTGTGAACAAGATCAAGAATATACAAAAACTACAGCTATCCAAATAATAAACAAACATTACAAGGAGCAGACTTGTTAAGCCTCTCTTGATAGTGAAGCACAACCAAAACAAATAAAGAGAAGCAGATCTAGCATCAGCCATCAGACAGATCCTCATAATGTCTGAAAATTACAAAGGATAAACCGTAAAAAAAACACGAGCAGAAAAAACACATCTTCAGAGCACGCACAGAGAAGACAATATCCCGGCACCGGCGCGTGGCTTGCACGCGCCACCCCCCGGACTCCCCTTCTGCTGTCAAACGCCGACCAACCCGAAAGCACCAACAACCAGGTCAAAGAGAAAAGGAGCGTGGCCCTCACACGCAGATCCATCCCCGGCGCGTGCAAGCCACGCTCGGAGCGTGGAGTTCTGACACAGCCGAAAGTTGCAGCGACTGAAACCGGAAGTTGACGGCGAGCAACTTTGAAAGGGACGTGTCGCAAGTTTTCCGGAGTATCAACGTAGATCTAGCTCGAAAGGAGGCTGGAAAAAAAAAAAAACGAAATGGTCACTCCCATGAACGTCTTCCACCGAAGTGCTTCTGCCAAAAGAAAAAAAAAAAACACAAAAGCAAACAAATAAACAAAGCTCCATAGCTCCAACAGCTAAGAGGACAACAACCTCCACCGGATATAATCGGGAGGAACAAAAAACTCCACAGCTCTAGTGGCTGGGAGCACAACTATCCCCACTGGAACAAGCCAGGGGGAACCAAAAGAGCCCATGGCTCTAAAGGAGCCAGGGACCAACTGGGAGGAGTGAGGCGTGAGGCCTCCCCCCTCCCAGAGCTACAGACTTTCACCACGCTCTCACTCAAGGAAGAAGACGGAAGACCTAGAGACGATCTCAAAATTTTCAAAATGCAGAATTGCAACAATAGTGCTTGCATGATCAAAATCATAATATTAATTTCAAAATAGGAAGTACTTATTTTTAATGCACATTGTTTTTCCAACTAAATTATATAATAATTTTTATTGGGAATAATCCCACTCGGCTCGGCCCACGTTAGGAGCCACAAACCTTTTAGCCCAGAATAACTCATGCAGAAATATGGGCATGAGGCCCAATAGATATGAGCCAACAAGAATAGGTATCCATGAGTCCTGGGAAGATATTGTCTCGGGACTAACACTGCTGACCAGGAGTTTATTATACGCGATCTTGAATATTCTGAAATCGCGTCCGGCCCGTCCCTTAAAATTCAGAATTGGCATTAATTCTGTTTATTTTCGTCTATGAATCATGCCTTTAGACTATTAAGAGAAGAGTCCCAATTTAAAAGGTGGACGACTCTACGTCCACAACTTCCAAACTTCAGAACTCAAAAAAAAGAAAAGAAAAAAAAAAGGAAAACCCAATAAAAGCCACATAACTACGTACGGCTGATTTAGAAAAGTCCTCAAAGAGTACTCTTAAAGCTTCACTTATTTGACCTTATCATCTCAAATAAAATGCATTCAATGCACAACCTACCAAAACCTTCATCCTTAATTGTTTTTCATAAAACCCATGAATTATTTTGCCATATTCGAAATGCCATTACTTGTGAGCCCACGTGAGACAAGCCAACAAGCAAGACACTACTTTTTAAGCGTCTATTCCGCGTACCTTACGTCGTCTAGAAAGTTACCTCTTTAACTAACTTGTAGAAAATGTAGCAAGTAATTAAGAGCCTTTTTTTATTTTTTTTATTTTTATTTTTTTTAAAGATAAAGAGCTTTACTTTCTAGTTTTAAGAAAAATTAAGGCCTTATTTGGTTCGCGGAATGTCTATTCTATTAGAAAAATGAATAACTATTTCTGGAAATAGATAAATGTGGAATAGAATAACTATTCCTATTCTTTCGTTTGGTTGTAACGGTGGAATAGAGCATTGCATATGTATTCTTTTGTTTGGTACAGTGCAATACATTGGTGAATAGAATCATATTATAATCAAATTTCCTAAAACACCCTTATAATACAAATATAATTTATATTCTTAAGGACATTTTTTTCTTTATTTTTGAAAAATAGACAGTCATACTATGACTTTTTTTTAATTTCAGAGTTCATGGCTTTTTTTTCTTCTTTTTTTTTTTCATATACAATTACTCTACAAAATGATTTATAAGAAGAAAAAAAAAAACATACACACGCACACAATCATCATATCACCATCATAAAAAAATAAAAAGAAAAAAATAGATCATCTGCAAAGCTCTTTTTATTTTATTCTTTTTTATTTGTTTTCCTGCAACAAACATTCGTTCTTTTGCTTACAGAGTAAAATAATTTATAAGAAAAAAAAAATAATCATCATATCACCATCATAAAAAAATAGATCATCTGCAAAGCCCTTTTTATTTTATTCTTTTTTATTTGTTTTCCAGCAACAAACATCCGTTCTTTGCTTACAAAGTTTTTCCCAAGCCTCCACAAGGCAATTGGAGTCCCCCCCCGATATCAAGAGGTACTCGTTTTACTACGTCTTAATGCATTTTGTAGGCTACATCACAAGAAAAAAAAAATGTAACCCACAACAAATTAAGTTGGGTTGAGAAACAGAGAGAGGGGGATGAGAATATAATTGTAGAATAATTGCAAAGATGGAGAGAGATACTGATGGTGCATTTGAGTGTTGAATTTTTGAAATCAAAATTAAATTTTTATTCTGTTTGCAAATTTTGAGGTTTGATTTTTTAGAAAAAGTTGAATAAAATATGATTTGTTTATAAAAATTTGAATAAAATATGATTTGTTTTTGAAAAAAGTAGAATTAGAATTATATTTTATTTTCAAAATTTCGTATCCAAACACACCATGAGTTGAGAAATAAAGAGAGAGGGATAAGAGACTTGGGTGTTGAGAGGGTTGGGGCTTTTAGGCAAAAAACGAATTTTATTTATTCCCACAGGAAAGGAATAGGTATTCCACTCCTTTTTGAGTGGAATACCTATTCCTCTTCGTAAGGGAATAGTTATTCCATGGGAATAACTATTCCCTTAAATAATATACAACCAAACAAAAGAATAGCTATTCCGTAGGAATAACTATTCCTTTCCATGGGTTTAATCCGCGAACCAAACGAGGCCTAAATATATATATTTTCAGATTTTTTTTTTTTTTTTTTTTTTTTTTTTTTTTTTGTGGGGGAGGGGGAAGGGGTAGAGGGGACAAAAAATAATTGTTTTTAGATTTTCCTATGAGCCTTTGCATGTAAAATTATTCCATATTTGCACCGGGGAGACGATGCAAGTAAGGCTGATAATTTTTTAAACGATCTTTGAACTTGACACAAAATTAAAAGATTATGGTTGATGAGTCTAACTTGTTTAATGAAATAGGTCGGGTTAGAGTTGACGTATATAGTCTTATACCTGTGCTTTGACATAAACCGAACCTAATACGCAATATAATAACAAATAATTTTTGACATGACCTGCGAACTCAAAACAAAATTAGAGGGTTAAGGTTGAGAAGTTTGACCAGTTTAATTAAATATATCTACTTATAATTGTTCTCCTCGCACCTCGTAAATCTAGAATTTAGCAATACGTATTTATATGTCGAGACATTCGTAAATCAATCGTAATTTTATATTGATGTATAGTTTTATACGCACATGTTTTGACACGTAAACAAGTATTGCCAAACCCTAGATCTAGGAGGTGCGAGGATAACAATGCAATAACACAAAAGAAAAGAAAAAAATCATATACATGCTAGTGAAAAATAGGAATCTTTCGTACAAAATAATGTGGCAATACGTGTATTACGTGTGTTTAGTACGAAAATATTTTATACCACATAATTGTAAGAAAACTATTTTTCAAAAAAAAAAAAAAAAGTCGTTGGTGGGTTTTTATAAGCCTCTAAGTATTTCAACTCTTGAAATAGAGGAAAAAGAATATTTCCATGGCTGCTGATGGGATAGAAACGCGGATTCCTGTGTTTGGTAAACATTTGAGTTTTTGATTTTTTTTTAAAAAAAATATAATAAAAAGTGATTAATGTGATATAAATTAATCAAAAGTCTTGAATTTTTGTATGAAAGGGTAAAAGAAAGTTGTTAAAAAGTAATTTACGCGATATAAAAAGTAAAGAAATTGTTTAAAAATTATTAATGGGATATGAAAATTAAATATTTTGGAATTTGACTTTTTCAAGAAGAAAATAAAGTGATTTGCTAATAACAGGGTCTTGGCCCAAACACAATAGGTAATGATTCTCTCAAATTATTTGTAAAGAATTTATACAGGTGACTGTGAGAGACCACTTATGTGACTCACCTGACCAAATATATGCAGTTGAAAAACTTAATTTTTATTTGGTCAAATAAATTTTATAAGCAGTCTTTTTTCTGTCTAATTCCTTTCAAATTTGAGTAAATAATTTGAGTGAATAGCGGCAAACCTATGCTACACACACGTGAGGATGTTTTCTAAAGTCAATTGTTGGTCATCGTTGAGGAAATGACACAGAAGCTGAACCCCCCCACCCCCAACACTCTTCTGTTGACTAATATTCTATATATATATATATAGATCGATCGGTCTTGAATGCTCTACGTTGACGCCGACGCCAACGCCGACGCGCCCCAGTAAGGCATTCGCTCAGTGGCGACAGTGATATTATGCATCCGCGGTGACGCTCTGCGAAGACCCCCACCAGTACCCCCACCCACCTTTTTATATTATTATGCGTGCACACACGTCCTTTCATTGCCTTTTTCTATAAATAGCCCGCCAACCTTTTCCTTACCCCATCTCACTTGTTATCCATCAAAGCCAGAAGAACCTTTTTGCCTCCCTGTCTTCGCCTCAATTTCTCTATCTATCTATCTATATATATATATATATATCTATATATATGTATATCCAGATCAATTTTTGTGTCTAAATATATATTTGGAGCTCGGTCCCTGATTGGCATAACAAATCATACGCCTTTGGGTCTTGTTTGTTTCGGAACTAATTAGAAGATCCTTTCTCTTTTGGGTTTTTGTTTCGGATTCTCAGAAAATCTTTGGAAGATGGTTTGTTTGGTTTCTCGCACGGGAAGAGAGTTGCAAAGGTACAACAACTCGGGTTGCCGCCAAGTTGTCGGGTGAGTCGTCAATATTGATGATTATATTTATCAGAATTCAGAAGATGTTAATGTTAATTATTCATCAAAAAAAAAAAAAAGATGTTAATTAATGTTAATTGTATTTCTTTGTTAATTTCTTCTTAATTAATTCTCTCACACATCTGCCTCCGTCCCTTTTAAATTGAACTTATGGGTGCATGCATGCATGGATCCATGTTAAATTCTTCTTAAATTGTTTGGTTTTTGTGGTTTTCTGCTTTATTTTTCCTTTTCTTTACCTTTTTGCAAGGGATTTTTTTTTTTTTTTTTTTTTTCCTTTTCTGTTCCTCATGGAAATATTTGTTTTCTTTTGGCGCAGATGCATACCTTATAGATACAAAAGTGGCTGTGATGGGAACATGAGCAATGAATTGGAAGTCCTTGTGATCAGTTCACAGAAAGGCCAAGGATTGACGTTCCCCAAGGTACATACTATTCTAAATTATACCATTTTCAAGGAAAAGAAGAAAAAAAGAATCTTTTTTCTCAGCGGCCGACTATTCTTCTCATTCAATTAGATTATTCAGTAACACGTTGTTTTCTTATCAGGGTGGTTGGGAACTTGACGAATCAACAATGGAAGAAGCAGCTTCACGAGAGTCACTTGAAGAAGCCGGGGTTCTTGGCAACATCGAGGTAATTAGTGTCTCTTAACAATATTGTATTTATGACCCGCCGGGGTTAGCTCGAATGGTCGCTCGTTTGAGTTAATATTACAAAGATCGATTATTCGAGCCTTTCCAATTACCTAATACACGATTCTTGCGAACGGGATCGTATAATATTTGTGGTTTTAATTAGTACGTTCATATATATGATCATGTCATGATGTGATTTTTCTACGATGCATATGGCAGTGTGAATTGGGAAAATGGAGCTTCATGAGCAAACGCCATGGCACATGTTATGAAGGCTACATGTTCCCTTTATTAGTGAAGGAGCAACTTGATCCATGGCCGGAGAAGAATGTACGCCGGAGACTATGGGTATGCTTTTGCCGGCCGATCAATGATTTTTTGTTTTTCTTGCACATTAAGGTTAATTTCTCTGTGTCCTAATTATGATCTATGTTGGAAATCTGTGCTATATATAGATGGCAGCAGCCGAAGCCAGAGAAGTTTGTCAGCATTGGTGGATGAAGGAAGCCTTGGACATATTTGTTGAACGGCAGCAACAGAAGGCAGTTATTTCGCCTGTTTTCTGACTCTTGGACAACAACATTGAATTGTTTTGTACATAGATCGAACAGTCCTTGCAGCCACATATTAATTTGTCTTTTAATCTTCAAAAACCAGAACGTGGGACGGCTGATTAAGAACATATATAACTAGCTAGGCCGACAAGGGTTGTACGTACGTAGTTAAAACAAAGTGTTGATTACAATTACTTCTTCTTCTTCTTCTTCTTCTTCTTCTTTATTTCATTTTTTAACGAGCAAATCCTATACAAGATGTACATGTTCAAATTAACCTTTTGAACTACTATATGCTTTTGGCAAATTCTCTACTTTTTTTTTTTGTTAGAGTGCAGCTTTGGATGTGTCATCGATCACATCATACAAAGAGAGCAACTCAAGCTTATCCGATCCCAAGTCCCAACCTTGGACTTGAAAGCATTTTGCCCAAATATTTATGCTTTATTCATAGCGTCAAACCAGCGTTCTAATGGTCCTTAATTTCTTTGTTTTTCTTCACGTGCAACTTGGAAGCATTTTAAAATAATGGAGGGCGAGAATATGTTCCTGCGTAGCATAAAAGTAAAAAAGTGGTTGATATGTCCTTAACCAATATGCCTTCTTTCATTTAGCCATCTTATTCTGGCATAAATATTAGTGAGTAGTACTATTTTTGACACTCATCATTTATTACATTAATCTTAAAATATGAATATGTCAATCGATATGAAATAAGTATACGTAATAATTAATATATGTAAAGAGTAGCATTACTGATCAATATTCGTTGATTCTCCTGTCCAATTTCCCAAGCCAGGGGCTTAGGTTGGGATATTTGGTTTGCATGCCATCACATACTATAGCCCTAGCAAATTTGAACATAGTGGGTTGTTTTTTTTGTTTTGTTTTTTTTTTTTTTTTTATGTGAGTAATATGCTAAAACAATTTATGTAGTTTTCATTAAGATCGAGCATCGACCTGCTCAGCCAGTACTTAGCTTGCACTGATAGTTGAACAAAATGATGTCGGTGGCTTGTTTTTAACCGACTGACCAAAAGAGGTTGGTTATCGAACCAAATTGACCTCTTTTAGTCCGTTCATCCAATCAATATTGATTGGCTAGTCCAACAGAAGTGAATGGGATGGAGATCAATCTTCTATTTACATCGAGGGTAATCATCATTAGCTCTAGAATTTGAAGTGTGGAAATTATAAGGAGACTCTAGTAGCCTCCTAGGTGACGAAGAAGAGCTTTAATTTGTTAAATTGTGCATTGAACGTAGGCTATAAGACAACCGACGAATAATCCAACTTGTGGATTATCCGCTTGGAGTAAGATATATCGAATAACCCTCATTTCATATATATAATAAAGGGTTGGGAATAAGGTACATTGGATATACCGATACCCTAAGGTTTATGCTCAATTCGATATTGTTGGAATTATTGACAAATCCCATGTCGGGTCTTGTTTGAGTCATTGGGTTGGCCGGTTTAGGAGGCGGCGAATAGACTATGAGAAAAAGTGCGTGCAAGAAAAAGTTAGATATTATAGGTCGAGAATGAGAAGCTCAAACTCGGTATAATTTATGGAAATAAAAAAATGGAAACGATTTTTACATAACTTAAAGAAGGTTTTTCTAGTGAACCGAAAAAGCTTTAGGTTTAACCAAAATTTTCAATCGTACCAAACAATAAAAAAATAAGAAAAACAATTTTTAAAAAATGTTTTACACTAAAACAAACGAAACGAGCCTTAATTGAAATTGCACCGAATCTTTGAATCAGAAAGTATATATATATAAAGATGCAAACAGTGTTTAACGTGACGCACATGATACACGACCAGACACACAGAAAAAGTCTCTTATCATGTCGTTTCTTCCATCGCATGCATAGTGAACAGCCGGACTATGATGTTAATTATGACCCACATGGGAAGCTTGTCCTGCCCCAAGAGCTGGATTAGTATATATAAAAACTTTCTAGAATTTTGATTAAGAATGCCATTTTCGAGTACAGTTAGGAACTATTTTTTTACTTTATTTTTTTAAAAAAAATCTTTTTAAAATTTATGTAATTTTTAAAATTACCATTAAATTTAACTTAACCACAAATAAAATGATAATTTGAAAGGCACGTTAATTTAAAAGAAAGAAAAAAAAAAAAAGAAAAAAAAAAAGGAAGATGATCCCTAATATTACCTGTCATTCTCTTAAAAGTTGCCCACCGGAGGGTCATAATTTGGCTGCTACATCATCCACTTCAAAATAGTTTACTAATTTACCTTTATTTTATTTCCTGGCCTGTCATTGTTAGCTTTAAAATCTAGGATTCTAGCACATGAGGATATATATCATACTTTACAGTTTAAATACAGCACGTTTACTTGTTTTTTGTCATTTTTATCATTTTTCTTTCGATCTTATCATTTCAAACTGGAAAAATTGGGTTTCTTCTTTTCCTGCCTCATCTCCCTGTGGCTTTCCCCCACTAACCCCCACTAACTTAATTAAGTGATCATCTGCAATCTGCTTTGTATTCTTTAGCCTTGATTCATCTACAGAGATGACCAATAACTGAAATTTAAGTATAAGTATAAACTCAATTAGTGGCAAAGCCATATAATCGTTATTGGTAAAGTGTCTCATATCGCTATGATTATTTTATTTTATTTTTTTATTTTTTATTTTTTTTTTTCATTTAGGCATTTTATAAGTCATTGTGTCCCCTCTTCTTTCAAGACATTTTTTGAGAGTGTTAATGGGTCCATAGACTTTTCACATGGTATCAGAGCCACAGATTACTTGCGATGATAGGTCTTTTCCTTATGTTGTTGTGTACGTGTTTAGTCATTAGTTGCTACATGTGAGGGGGCGTATTAAAGTGTTACACATTATTAAGATTTCATTCACTTGGGTACCTTATAAGTCATAGTGTCCACTCATCTCTCAAGGCATCTTTTGAGAGTGTCAACGGGTCTATGGACTTTTCACAATTATTGTAGGGGCCGTCCAGTTATCAAGAAGAAGATGAGCTAAAGGGCGGCCAGTGTACGGAATTATCTTATAATACAAATAATAGAATATTCTGCCTATTTATGAAATAAAAAAAAAAAAGTACTTCAATTGGGATTCATGGATGCAATAATTGAAGGGAAAACCATAAAAAGAACTACTTAGTTTTGAAAGAGAAATACGTGGCTAACAAGTAACAAAAACAAAAAAGTCAATTAGAAAACTGTTTATTATAGAAAACTATTAATTAGGGATTGCTTCTGTTAGAATATTCTAGGGATACCATGATAACATCCATTGAATATTATGAAAATTATTCCTTATTCATTTTCATTCTTAGCTCACCATAATTGTTGTAAATTAATTAATTATATTGTTTCCTGATTTTGTACTTATGTGACACCCTCACCTTAGGGTGTACGTGGGCCGGGTGTGTCCAAAGTGTTGGGCTTTGTTGTGTGGTCCAACGATGTTGGGCCTAGTTAGTTTAAACAAAAATTGGATTAAAGCCTATAAAGGAAACAATAATAGATAATGAAATTTCTTAATTTAATGTTCTAGTCCATGGCGTATTTAATTTTAAGCCTAATGATACGCATAATTTAATAATTTAGTACATGATATATAGGAGAATAGGAATAAATTTTGGACTAATGAGATGAGTTCCATGCATCAACCATAGTCACATGATTTTAACCATTGTATTTCAAGACAAAAACCTATTATTAACCACCTAGATTTTGTAAAAAAGTGACTTTACACTATATTATTTATTGGATTTCAAGACAAGCATATACCAATCTTTAGCCGTTGGATTTTGGGCCAAGAATAGCCCCATAACCCTTTGGTTGAAAGACACGTCTATGGGTCAATAAAGTGCTACTTTTATGGGGTTTTGCACGTATTTTCTTTCTATAATGAACATGTACTCTCAATTTCTCACACCCATTTTCACACTCCATTAAGTGATTTTAATCCAATGCTGTAGTGGTTTGTCTTTAGGTATGCTATTGCAATTTTAATTTTTTTTTTTTTTTTTTTTTTTTTTTTTTTTTTTTTTTTTTTTTTTTTTTTTCTTTTGATATGTCCACGCAAGAGGGGGAGGAGAGATTCAAACAAGTGACCTCCGCTTCATGATGTGTGGTCTCCAGCCGATTGAGCTACCCCTTAGAGACGGTATACTATTGCAATTGTTTCTTTGTTGGGCTACATATTGAGTTATTGGAGTTTTCGAAGTTTATGAACCTTCTTGCGCCTCTAGGCTGCACTATTTGTGGTGCGCCTTACCAATCTGTCTTAATTGACAATCACTTTTCTTGGTCTTCGTACCAATAATATATAAGACCATGTCATTTATTTGATGCATTTCTTTTTAAATTTCTGTTTACCACTACTGATGAGGTTAATTCGGGGCTCTTTATTGGGTTGCTCAACTTTATGTTTTTATTTGTTGTAATTTTTTTGTTGATGTACTTAAAAAAAAATAATAAATAATAAAAAAAAAATACAGATTTCTTGTAAAAATGATGGCCAAGAGTCCATATTATGTTGAATGATGTGGAAGACATTCTTAAAATGAGTCATGAATGTGGACTTTATGGCCAAAAAAATGTCTAAAGGTTATTTTTATTTTCAAAGTGATTATAAACAATAGTCAATAGTCCTTTTGGTGTCGGTAAAACTACTTCTAAGTGACAAGTTGATTTCTCATAAATTGCATTAGGAATAAGCATTGAACCAATTTTAAGGGTTGTTGTCCAAAACATGTTAAAAGAGGCCATTTGATCCAAATTTTATTAAGTGAAAAGTCTTAAATATTGTAACGACACCAAAATTGACTAATTAAAATAATCAACTTAGAGTATTACTCATAATACATCCATACTAATTAACTGGTAATTAGTTGGAGTTACTACACCATTGCTAACTATCTGAGTAAAAGCGAAAAATGGAAAGAGAATAATATGAGACAATTCTAATATCTTTACATAAAACAATAACTAGCATCAATTTCCAACACAAAGCTTTCAAGAATAAATATCTATGAAGTAAATCACATCCAACTAATCTAATCAAACCTGACTAAATGGGTTATTTGGTTGGCATTCTCATACTAGCCCGCTCCAAAAGTCCATCAAAGTTGCTAACCTGCAAAATACCGAACTGTTCTACAATGAAAAGTAACTGCTTAAGTCCATGATTTAGTAAGTAAATTGCCATAAAATTGGTAATGCAATGAGCCTTAAGTATTGAATACGTATTCCATTAACTTCCAAAAAAATGAGTATTACATTTAAATGCAAAAGTCATGCTAACTTGGAAATTTATACATGATTATATATGGTTTAGTTGTAACTTTATTCATATAATCTATCCAAGATTTTAACTCATTTTCAGCAGGGTTGACAGTATCTCGAGGGGCTTGTAGGACAATACCAGTACCCCAATGTTTCCGCATACCAATATACCATCCATAAAAAACAATCCAACCGGATTTGACCCGAGTAATCCACACCACTAATAATGTTTGCTCATAGCGACCGCCAATTAAACATGATTGTTCCAAACAAACTATAAACCATTGGTACCTACCAAGGCGACACTTAACTGGACTAAACCATAGAATAGAGGAGAGAGGAGAGAGCAAATAAACGTCTTAAGAAATGCAGTGTTGTTGCCACAAAGCGAGTAAGATAAAGAGGTGGTGAGCGAGGAAGCCATTGCTACGTGGCTCTCATGAGGAGGAAGAAGGTTATCTCTCGTTAAAGGTTGTTAGCGTAACGATTTGTCTTCAAAATGGTTTTTCTAATATTTACAATTTTTATTTTTATTTTTTTTGGGCTAAAACATAGCCTCCTCCCGGTTAAAAAATGAGAATGAGGGTCTGTTTAGTTTTGTGATTTTAAAACGTGCAATTTAAAAATGTACAATTTGATAACGTAATTTTTAAAAACATAATTAAGTGATTGGTAAAATTATAATTTGGCATTTAAAAATATAGTTTAATTTTTAAAATCTTGCGTTTCTAAAAACACACCAGATACATTTTTAAATTTCATTTTTTAAAAAACACAATCTCAAACGATACAAGAGCCACTCCCGAGTGCCCCACCTCCGTCTATGCTATCCTAGTCTGGACCATACACTTACCTCATTTTACAAATAAGAAATAATGGTCGTACAATTCTTGACACAATTTTTATCCAACTTTACTTACGTAACAATTTATTTTTATTTTATTTTTTCAAAAAAATGACCTAACATTTTCTCCCACAATAATTTAATCTTTTTTTTTTTTTTGTAAAAAAAAAAATAAAAAAAAAAAATAAAATGCCACATAAACAAAATTAGACAAGAGTTGTAAAATGGTTTCATCTTAACAAACAACTCGCGGCCTCGGACACAACCTACAGTACTCCTACACTGCTAGTGCTGTTTTACCACCCAAAACTAAACCGTTAAAACCTCGGAACAATTGAGTTCCACACAAACGGTACGTACATCCGTGAGTTCCCCGCCAAAATCACATTCTCAATCTTAGTCCAATGCACAAACTCTTCCAAGTCAGTCATGGACGCCTCTATTCCCCCATTAGGAACCGCATCCGAGACTCCAGAATTCTCTCACCTAGTTTACTCTTTCACACTTCCACCAAAACCCCAGGTCTCAAATCCAAGTTAGATTTCATTGTAAACGAAGTTGAAGAGCTTCAGTATTCGCAACCCACAAAGAAAATAACCCAACCAGCACCAGAAACCGATGATTCCTCCGATGTGACCTGCCCTACGGTGGCTGAGAGAACGACGATTCAGATTTCGCACCCGTGGCCTGAGTGGGTGGACTTGATGGAATGCTTGTTGAAGAGAGGTTACATCGAAGGCGATGGATACCCATTTAGAAATAGCGAACTGGGTGCCAAGGGATCGAACCATATCCGGACCGCGTGCCTTAATTTCGCACGGGATCGGTATGACCTTATAAGGTAATGCGGGTTTAAGGCTAAAGTTTAAGAATTTGATTAATTTATGCTTTGTGAATTGTGTTTTCGTTTAGATTTAATTTGTCTATACTTGTTGGGGTTTTAGGCTTGGTTTATTTTTTGGGTTAAAGTATTGGTTTTTGAGAATTGTGTACTAGTTTTTTATCCGGGTCCAAGTCTGCATGCAACCTGTTTGATTTTGGAGTTATATGAGATACATGTTATTTAAGTTATGCTTTGCAAGCTCACTTTGTGGGCATAGTTATTGAATAGGTTATGATAATGTATTACTATTTAGAGAGCAATTATTACAAATTTACAAGTTTGTGCTTGATTGTCTTGTAATGAACAAATAGCTTCATAATTTGCTAATCTTAATTTGCGAGGGCCTGCTGGACTGAAGAAAGCCATAGAAATCGCTGCTTTTAGAAGTTAATGTGGTCTCACCAAAGTCCATCGCATTCACGATCCTTTTGGACTCATTGTAACGACCTAGAGAAAGCGCTAGTTACATCTGCTATCACCCCAACATGATTAGTTAATTTGGAGCTGCCTTAGAATCACTTATAAAGTCGAGTTTCACCTAGTAGGTAAGCAATGTGAGACTTAGCACCTATGACTGTATTTATAAATCACTTACTCTATGTGGGCTACTCATCTTCCCGATGTGGAACCGGAGTATTACAATTTCACCCCCTTAAATCATTGACTTCCCTGTCAGGGCCATATCATGCAATCTTCTAGTACCATATAGCATTACAACCTGACTCTGATACCATTTATAATGACCTAGGGAAAACGTTAGCCACATCTGCATTATCACCCTAAAAGCACTAGTCAATTTGAAGCTTCCCTAAAATCATTTATAAAGCCTTGTTTCACCTAGTAAGTAAACAATGTTAGACTTAGCACCCATGAGTATCTTTATAAACCACTCACTTAATGTGGCTACTCATCTTTCCAATGTGTAACCGAGATGTTACACTCATTGTAGTTAGAAAGGGCCTTAGAATACAGTTTTCATAGGTGTTTTTGGTTGCTGAGATGTTTTAGGCTTGAAATGTCTACATTACTAGCAACATAAGTGAGTATCTTGAGACCAAAAATTTTAATTGATGACTATGGAGGGAAAGCCCAGTAACACCATATTGGCATATATGTGGAGTGCTACCTATTACCTTGAGAAAATATGTTGATACGATCAGGGGAAAGGTGTCACTTTCGGCCTATAGAATGATGTAATGAATTAAGCATAATCATAGTACTCAGTGACAATTCAAAATAAGGCATTCTATATGAAGGATATTGAATGTGATCCGTGCTACGCTAATATACACTTCATTCTTCTCTAGGGTGTAAAGGAAGGATATTGAATGTCTCGAGGATTCAGTTTTGTCCTTGTATGGATGGGAGATAAAAATGAATCTAAAAGACACTCTTGCATATGTTTTTCAAGCCTATGAAGTATGATTAATTGAAACTGGGTTGCTGACTAAGCTGTTAAGAACTAAAAGATAGTCAGAAAGTAGATTTCTAGGAGCAAGATTATGATAGTTAAAGCGTATGAAATGTGGAAGCAAAATATGAGTGTTGAGCAATATGAAATATATATTGATATTTTATATAGACTATTATTTCTTGAAATTAAGGAGGAATTTAGACTCATTCTATTGGCTTCTTTTGGTTATTGGAAGAACAACAGCAAGGATACTGCTTAATGGCTTTTATTGGTTAGCAATTTTAGTTCTCCTTTAATCATCATTTTAGAGAATCTTCCTTTCCTTTCTAATTAATGAAATGGAAGGTAAAGGAAACATAGTTAAAGTAGGGGATCAGTTGTAAGTTCTAGGGATTTTAAGGAAAAAACATTGTTGGACAGATGAATAAAGGATTTTTCATATTTATGGGTACAAAAATACATAATAGACGATCCATTTTCGAGCATTTTGGTATATCAACTTGGCATGCCCCGTTCATCCACTCCCATTCTTTTCGCTATGGGTGAGTTTTCATTATCTTTGAGTAGGGTCTTATGGATATCCCCCTCCAAGGTGAGAATTTCACATGGTCTCACAATCGGAATTTGCCTTCATGGTCTAGAATCGAGAAGTTTCTCAACTCTCCTGAATGGGAGGATCATTTTCCCAATGTTGTCCAGAGCAAATTACCTAGAGTTCTCTCAATCATTTCCACATTCTTCTTGATTGTGGCAATTTTTAGAGGGGCAGAAGTTATTTTAAATTTGAGAACATGTGGCTAAAAACATATGGCTTTGTGGAAAAGGTGAGGCACTAGTGGTCTTCCTATTGCTTTCATGGCGGTCTTAGCTTTGTTTTGGCTGAAAAATTAAAAGCTTTGAAAGTTTAACTGAAAAACATGCAATGAATAGAGTTTGGTAATGTGGAGAAGAATAAAAAGGATCTTCTTGATGATTTAAATGGGATGGATTGAATTGAAGAATAAAGACTGCTTTCTAGTGAGGAAAAATTGAGGATGGATAAGGTTACAGTTAAGCTGGAGGAAGGCTATTCTTTTGGAGGAAGTGAGCTGGAGGCAGAAGTTGAGGGCATTGTAGTTAAGAGAGAGGGATAAAAATACCAAGTTCTTAATGGTGAACTCTAATAGAAAATGCAACATGAAAGAGAATTTGGCTATCAATGATGACATCTCTTCTAGTCTAGATGAGGTTAATGATCATATCGTCCAATTTTTCACGCAACTCTTTATAGAGAACGAAAAATTAGCGGCTAGATTTGGATGGTCTTACTTTCCACTCTATTAGTGAGGAGGAAGCAGTTTGGGTGGGGCGAGCTTTCGAGGAAAGGGAGGTATTCGAAGTGGTTAAAGAGTTGAATGGGGATAAGGTTCTTGATTCGGATGGTTTTACTATGGCTTTCTTCCAGTCTTGTTGGGATGCTATCAAAGATGTTATGAAGGTGTTTCTTGAGTTCCACGAGGGTGGCAAATTTGTTTAAATTTTGAATGCAACCTTCAGTTCCCTTTTTCCCAAGAAAGTGGGGGCTTTTAGAGATTAAAGACTTTTCGCCCAATCAGCTTGATTAGCAACATTTATAAGATTATTGCAAAAGATATTGGCTAATAGATTGAAAACTGTTTTAGAGCATATCATCTCGATGACTCAGAATGCTTTTATTAGAGGTCGTTAGATTTTAGATTCTGTTCTTATCACCAATGAATGCACAGATAGTTGTCTCAAATCGGGTGAGCTAGGAGTTTTATGTAAATTAGACTTGGAAAAATCTTATGGCAATGTTAGCTGGGACTTTTTGTTATACATATTAAGAAATGCGGTTTTGGGGAGAAATGACGGAGTTGGATTAAATACTGCATTTCCACTGTTCGGTTCTCTATTCTGATTAATAATACTCCTAGTGGCTTCTTCAATGTCTCTTGTGGTTTGAGACAGGGTGATCCTTTATCTCCCTCCTCTTTGTGATTGTTATGGAAGTTTTGAGTAGGATGATGGTCGCCGTTGTGACCGAGGTTTTTATTTCTGGTTTTTCGGTGGGGGCTAGGAATGAGGATACTTTATTTGTCTCTTATCTTCTTTTTGTAGACAATACCCTTATTTTCTGTGGAGTTACTCCGGATAATCTTTGGTATCTAATATGTGTTTTGCCTTGCTTTGAAGCCATTTCAAGGTTGAAGATTATTTCAGCTAAATCTGAATTGCTTCCTATTGGTTATTTGCTGAATCGAATGCCTTGGCTAGTATCCTAGGTTGTAGGGCTTCGTCTTTGCCCCTGAAATACTTGGGCCTCCCTCTAGGTGCTCCTTTAAAGGCTAAATTTATTTGGGATACAATTATTGAGAAGATGGAGAGAAGATTAGCGGTGTGGAAACAACGGGGCTGCTAATCATATAGAAAAATTACAGAATGATTTCTTGTGGGGTGGCTTGAATAAGGAGTCCAAGTTCCATCTTATTAATTGGAAGAAGGTTTGTCCCCATTAATCTTGGAGGTTTGGGGAATAAGAGTTTGCTCACATTCTATGAGGCTTTGTTGGGAAAGTTGCTTTGGAGATATGCTGTGAAGAGAGGCCTTTTGGTGATAGATTGTGGATAAAAAAAAATATGGAAGTTTGGTGGTTAGATGGTGCTCTAAAACTATCATCTAGCCTCATGGGGTGAGTTTATGGAAACATATTAGGAGAGGCTAGGATACCTTCTCTAGTTTTGTCACTATTGAGGTGGGTGATGGATCTTGGACCCAGGTTTGGGACGACACTTGGTGTGGGGATCATCCTCTGAAGGACTCGTTTCTGGAGATTTTTTGCATTGTAAGGGATAAGGATGCTCTCATGGCTGATCACATGTTTGCTCACAATGACAAGGTGATTTGAGACATGAGCATTGTCAGACTGGTGCATGATTGGGACAGCATCTTTAGGAAAAAAGGGTGGGGAAACTACGGATCGCCTCCTTCTTCACTGTGATATTGCGAGAGACTTGTGGAATTTGGTCCTTATGATGTTTGGAGTAGAATGGGTTATGGCGAGGGGGGTGGTGGAGCTCTTGATGTGTTGGAAAAGAAGGTTTAGTTGGAAGGATCTTAATGTTGTTTGGAATGTAATCCCCTCTTATGCATTTGCAAAGAAATGAATGATCAAAGTTTCGTGGATTGTGAGAAGACGACCTCGGATTTACAGCTTTGCTTCCTTAAATCCATTTTCGAGTGGATCTCCGTTAACGTCATTTTTTATGCCCCTAACTCTGTAAATTTTTGTACTGTTTTTCCTTCTTGATCTTGTTGGGTGTTTTCTCTTGTATACCTAATGTATGTTCGGGTTGCACCCCTTGCGGTTTTAATAAATTTGATTTACTTATATATATTAAAAAAAAAAAAAAAAACCATGTCTTCAGTTTTTTTTATATATATATATATATATAAAAGAAAAAAAAAAAGCGCATGTCGTTTCTATTATCTATTTGATGGAAAATACTAACGGAAGTCTCAATTTACAAATATTCAAAGCACATGCTCAATTTCATTAAATTGAAAACTAGGGTCTTAATGTAAAAAAGTAGGAAAGCATGAGGGTGTCGTGACATTATTTCCCTTAATATTATTTTCTGTAGGACACGACATCACAAAAGTTCCTATGCTAAAAGGAACAGGTTATTATTTGTTGGGGGGGGGGGGGGGGGGGGGGGGGGAAGCTAATAGCAGGAGACTCTTTTTCGTACCTGGTATAAACAGAAACAAACTATTATTGAAGCCTTATTCCTTTTATTTTAAGATAGGTACAGGGGTCCTATCTGGAAAATCAGATAGCTTGAAATAAGTATTCAAGATCATATGAACCTAGACTCGAGAAAAATTCTGTGTATGTGCGATATTTAAGGTGAAAATTTCATATCTGCTGAATTTCCCATTTCTAGACTCTCACATGGGTCTTCTACTGGCCATATTCGAAACATCTGTAAAAGCAAAAGTTGCCAAAGAAAAAAGAAAGAAAAGAAACTAGTATGTAGAAGTGAACAGCCTATTTCTTGCCTTTTTGCAGGTGGGATGTTCATTTACTGATTCCTATCCTAAATGTGTTCTAAATGCCTGTGTTGTCAGGTTCTTGTCAAGGAAAGATATCCATGTCATTGCAGGATCTGGATGCCCAAGCATAGATAGGAAAGTTGTCAACTCAGGAAAGCGATTGAGGGCGCATGTTGGTATTGATGAGGGAAATGTATGTCCTCAGCTGTTCCCAGTATTTACCTCTAAGTTGATTAATTTGATAAAATCAATATTGTTTTTTACTTTCTTTTTTATTTTTTTTAATTTTTTTAATTTTATAATCTTTTGAGCTATTCAATATATCGGAATCTAACTTATGCTTATCTGAGATCTAATATGAAAGGAAATTTTAGTAGGTTTGCAGCTCTTGCAATTTAAGGGGAGAGTGCGACAGGGCGTATGTGAAGCCACGTCAAGAAGAAGGTGGGCGGACTGTGGATGTCATGCGTATCTTGTTAACATATGGGCTTGATCCAATCACTGGTACATTGGAGAACAAACCATTATTAAACAAATTGGTTAAAGAATCAGTGAAAAGGCTGCTGAAAGAAATGGTTGAGTGTAGCTCCAAGCAACTTGACTCCAATCTCCAAAAGGCTAAGCCCTTGAAAAGGGTTGCATCAGCACAAGACCATTCCAGTCCACCAGAAAAAGGCCATATAAATGTCCCAATGAAGCCAGGGGACTGGCTTTGTCCCAAGTAATTTGACTGCTGGTCTTGTAGTGATTTTAAAATATTAGATCTTGCTATGTTTTAATTAGTGAGTTACCCTTTTTTTTTTCCTTGTAGGTGCAACTTTCTCAATTTTGCCAAAAATGTCAAGTGCTTGCGGTGTGATGGTTTATTCCAAGAAAGACTACGGCAACTATGTGAGGATCAAAATCATCTTCCATTAAAGAAGGGGGATTGGATATGCGACAAGTAATGGCTTTAGTCGCATGTTGCTTTTCAGATCATTTGAACTTTGCACTACTAGTTACGGTTCTGTTTCTAATGGAGACTTGGAATTTTAACAGATGCAATTTCTTAAATTTTGCAAAGAATACAAGATGCTTGCAATGCAAGGAGAAGCCTCCAAAGAGGCAACTTAATCCAGGGGAGTGGGAATGCGACTCGTAAGTTCTCTTCCTAATCCAATCTTATTTTTTTTTTTTCGTTCTTTGAACTCAATTCTACACTTTGAAATAATTCCTGTTTGCTCTTTAAATTGTTTTGAATTTGGTAAGCGATCTGTGTTTGTATAGGTGTAACTACATCAACTTCAGAAAAAACATGGTGTGCTTGAAATGCGACTACAGACGACAAAAAGCATCAAATACTTCAGATGCCTCCGCTCAACCTCGACATGAAAATGGAGGCTACCATAACATGAGGGAAGTGACTGATATTAATGACGAGCCATCTGTTGGACAGAATAGAAAAAGTCGATATAAAGATTCAAATATGTGGAGATTTGTGGAGGATAGTGATGATTATGCTCGCTCAAGCTCATGGGATGAAGATTCTGGATTTTTAGATTTCCCCATTGCTAGGGGGAAGTCTGATTTGTCTCAAAATGAACAAAGGAGAGAAAGATGGAAGTTGGAGATGCAAGAGAGGAGCAAAGGCACCATAAGGACAAGGCCAGAAGATGATGAATTCAGGTATGCACATTTTCCAAGGACGCGGGATTTCCCTGAATCTGATGATGACGAAATGGCCGACTGGTTTGGGCATGGAAACACCGAAACAAAAATGCATGTTCAAGCACCTGATTAATTGCAAGATTGGTTGAAGTTAAAAGCATTGCCATGGGAAGCACATGCATCCCAACTTGATTCAAAATAGCATTGCTCACTCGGAAATAGTTGAAGGTGGTTTACAGGAAATCCAAGTTCTTTCCACTCATATTGGTTAAGTGATTAAATTTATCGTTCATATTATTAAATGTTTGAGACAATAATGACACATCAGATAAATTATCGTATCAAGGTTTTTGAATCTTGTTACAAGCAAGTAGGTCTATCTGCCCAATGAGCTTTAGCTCAAATGGTAACTTTCTCTTTCTATAGCAAGTTGGAGGGTGAGGTCCTACCGGGTGCACGTGGAACTTACCAATAAAAAAAAAAAAAAAAGGATAAAAATTAGTTACAAACCGGTCTATAGGTTGTCAAGTATTCTCAAACATGTACCTCTCACATGTGAGCTTTAATTAACTTTAACGGCTGAAACTGGTTTTAATTATATTAACTCACATCTCTTTCTAACGCAACCGTGTCTCCTTTTCTCTCAAAACTCCGTCGATGGTTTTCTTCTAACCTAATTGCAGTTCTTTTGTTTCCATCTATTTGTCTTCTGCTAGGTAAGTTACAGGATCATCAAAGTCCTAGAAAGCTTGATTTTATAGCCTACAAAATCCAGTACTGATCTCTCAAATTAGTTCTTAGACTTGTATCCTACCTATTTATGTGTCACCTAGCAAGAAAGGCCACCAATAATTGCTTTCCCATTTTTACAAGTAGTATGTGGCGATGGCTATTGTTGGGGATAAAATCTCATTAGGGGTCACACTCAACTAAATCTCATTCAAATAAGTTGTTAGATGAATGACAACAGCTATCCATCGTAATAGCTCATAAAGAGGGATTCAAATCTCAAAATATCAGAATTTGAATATTTGAGATACCGTAGTTGAGATTATTTCTCAACTACCACGTGAACTTGGAACAACAAAGACTTAGCTACCAAAAACCTTATAAAAGGAACACAACGTATGTATCAAGTAAAAGGACACGGCATTGCTCTCAAGAACCCTAGCTCGTTATATTTCTATTTTCAGAATACTTGATTGACTTAAGCATCGGAGTGAGATCTCGTTAACACCCCTACCAAGTTTCTTTCTTTATTTTTATCGTTTTGCAGCAATCAAAATAAGCACAACAGAAGTTTACGTCGCTGCATTGATTAGTAACACCCAAACAGCTGACCATCAGTCAAACGTTAAATAAAATTTCTGATAATTTTTTTTCTTACTTTTTTCTTACCAAACAAAAAGAGGCAAACAAACAACTGACAAAGTGAGTTTGCGGAGATAGCTTCCAGCCTCCCACGGTTGTTGCAGACATGTCGATTATGGTACATAAAACACAACAAAGTGAAGAAAACAATAATCGAAAAACCGGGGAAAAAAAAAAAAAAGCCACGACGTGGGCAAGGGAATGTTGATGAATTTAGGTCTCCCAATTGCTTTTCTTTTATTCACTGTATACAATTGAGTACAAGTGTTAAAATTATTGTTCATACCATTTGTCATCAGTGCTTTAGAGCTTATAGTAATTTGTCAAAGATTTGCCGTCCAACTCCTTCTTGAAAAACCTGGTCATGAAGTCTGTTAACGTGAACTGCCGGTAAATTGCAGGTTTCTCCGGTGATGTTAGCTCAGGCAGCGGTCCATACAAGTCATCTCTATTGCCTGGGTTGAAGAAAACCGCCATCGAGACACGTGCTTCATTCTTGGGGTTCGCCAACACTCGGTGCTCTGCACTTTTGTATTCTTCGTTGGATATGATCTGAACGTACAGATCAAATTTCAGATACGTTTTATCACAGTAATTTTGAGAGCACTCACAAATTAAATAGAGTACATATATTTATACCTGAAGCAAATCCCCAATGTTAATAACAAGAGCTCCAGGGATAGGTTTAACATCCACATAACCCCCACCATACTTAACCTGCAACCCACCAATATGGTTCTCCTGCACCACGGTCAGCACCCCTGGATCCGTATGATACGCAAGCCCAACCGTCAGATCAGGCTGCGGGCAGTACGGGTAGTAGTGGCCCACCATCACTCTCCCTTCCAAACATGTCATCTCTTTCAACCTCTTAGCCTCCACTCCCAGCCCTTCACAAAGCAGCCCCGCCAAGAGCTCTCCCAGCCGTTTGATCTCTCGGTCCCACTCAATCACCTCCTTTCTGCATATCTCAGGGATTTGATCCTCATCCGCCATCTGGGGACCCACTCTTATCTGGAGGGTGTCCCTATTACAATTATGACAAATAAAATCTTTTAAAAAACTCGCATTTATAAAATACAGTAAATACTCCTTCATGATCAGCTTGGGTGAAATTGGGATTAAAAAAAGAAAAAAAAAAACGTAGAAAATATATGTATGAAAAACATTGTTTGGGGTACCTCCAACTGGCGGCTTTGGAATGAAACAAGTCGACGTTGGACAAGTAGGAAACGCCGGTTCCCGTCCCTCTACGATAGAACTGTGCCTTTATATCCGTCGGCTGCTCGTGGAAGCCCTTGACGGAGGCCATCGTACGGTCCAGAACTCCCAACGGGACACCGTGGTTGACAATCTGGAAGAATCCGAAGGTGGAGGACGCGCGCCTGATCTGCTCAACGATAACAGCGCGGCGATGATCGGAGTGGATACCAGTGAGGTCGATGGAGGGGATGATATCGGGTCCGGGTCGGACTTCAGAGCTGAGTTTGAGATCTGAGAGGGTCTCGGGTGGGTGAACGAAGAAGCGAGGGATGGTGGTGATGCCGGAGTCGACAAGGCCTTTGACGCCGATCTTGGAATCGTCGAAGTGCTTCACCGCTTTGGCTCTGTCGTATTCTTCGTTGTTGGTTGTTGCCGTGGCCATGGCCATGGTCTCTAAGACTATCTGTTTTCTTTGGTAGGAATGCGTCCGTTCGAGCGACTTGTAAATGTGGGAGAAAAATGCAGCGCGCTGATTGTGATTGGGTTTGACTTTGGTGAATTAGAAGCCGAGGAAATCAAACGCAGTTCTGGACCGCCGTTTTTCAGGACAATGTCGGCCCAAATCTTAAAAATGGCCGTTTTCTCAAAAGCTCATGCGTCTTGGGCCTCTTGGCTGGCCCATTATGTTCTATTCGTTTTTCATTTTTGTTTTTTAAATTTTGAAAAACATAAAAATAATATATAATAAAAAAGCATAATCTTGCATGCAATTTGAAAACGCAATTCCAAACGATTCGTTTTCTATTATTTGATTTAAAATCGTACTTTTTGTCTACAAAATTAAATACAACAATGCACAATCAATCTTCCAGTAAAACTGTCCGCAACATGGCAATGGGCATAGCTTCCTTGCTTTACAGACATTAGATGTGCTAAATATGAACGGTCCAGATGCAAATCAACTTGATGCGAATGATATTTGGAAAGTTTGCAGCTTCTAATTCAGTGGTTCAAAACCTATCAGCTCATCGAACCAAATGAAGAGAAATTATCCATTTACTTCTTTTATCTTTCTCTCATCTTTTCACTTTTGAAAATTAATATTGGATTTGTGAGGCTCATTTTATCTCACACATAAACTCCATAAATTTAATGATGATTTTAAAAAATGTGAAGATGAGAGAAGGACAAGAGAAATATGTATAGCATGTCTCCCAAATAAAAGGCATACTTCACAATACAATAGCAGCCACCTTGATTTTGGAAAAAGTCTTACATTAAGCTCAGTTGTCCTGCCTCGCAATGGAAACACAGATGCAAACTTGACGCATTGAAATTAAAGTTGGGGATATATCGAACAGCTGTATCTCATAAGTCCTTATTTGATGGTTAAAATCACAAGATTTAGCAAAGAGAGAGAGAGAGAGAGAGAGAGATAAAAGGAATACTGCATGGGAAAACACCCGAATGCAATTCGCATTAGTAATCTTACCCGTCCTTTGCATTTAACGATCCAAACATGCTAGCTATTTGGCATCTTATCGAGGCAGTTAAACATGTTTTTCTTCCCAAAACAAAAACACTTATTACACCAACAAAAACTAGCAAAAGCAACTGCGTCGTCACCGACCCAAACCACGATGAGGCAGCTAAACACAAACAATGATAAAAAAACATGCCAACTAAATACAAACGACAATGACCTAGGATAGAAAGATGTACAAAGGATGGAAGTTGAAGATGTAAGAGAGGAGCAAAGACATCTCAAGGGAAAGGCCAGGAGATGATGAATTTAGGGCTGCACATTTTTTGAGATCATGGGATTTCCCTAAATCTACAGATGATGACGAAATTGACAACTGGTTTGGGCATGAAAAAACTTAAAACCAAAATGCATGTGCAGGACCTTGATTAATTACAAGATTGACTGAAGTTAAAAGCATTGTTATGGGAAGCACATGTATTCCAACTTTAATTTTTGTTTGGATGAATGAAAATTTTTTATAATAACAAACCAAAGTACTACACACTCTAGCAAACAAGCTAGAACAAAGCCAATAGACTACAAAGGCAAAGCCAAAACAAAATTCTCACAAGAAAAGCAGACACAAAAGTACATAGCACTGCTTCCAGCTAAACAAGTAAACAACCATACAACTCACAAATAAAACAATAGCCACAGACTCTAGCAAAAGAATCAGCATTAGCAGAACAACCAAAATTTCAGCAAAACATCAATCAATTGCTTTAAATGGCTCCACATTCTAGCATCACATATAGACCTTAAGATAATCCAAAACACAACCAGTTTGCCAAACCCAATCTTCTGAGAATAGCAACACCAAACAAAAAGAGCAAAAAACAAATCTCAACCACAACTAGTAATGCAATAGAATAGCTATACAAAAATAGTGAAAAACAACACCAAAAGACTACAAGAAGCTCTATAAACCAGCAAAGCAGCAGCATAACTACCAAGAAAACAACAAAAGCTTGCAATAGCCTCAGCCCAGCTCCATAATCCAGCAATACAGATGGACCCAATGAACCAGCAACAAAAACAAGCACGCAACAACCAGTTAGAAGAAAACTAGAAGACATAACTAAAGAAGAAGCAATTCCATAAACTAGCAAACCAAACTCCTAGCATTAACTCAAAATAGAACCATGAAGATTCCATGCAGAACAAATGACTTCATTCTCACTACTAGCCTTAAAGTTTCCCTTCCAAACTACATGGGATCGAATCTCCCAACAAATCTGTTGCTCCATTCTTTCTTCAGAAATAAGATTTTTCCAAATTTGATATCATTTCTCTTCTTCCACAAGTGATAGACAGTAGCACCCCACGCTAGTTACAGAGAATAACTCTAAGACTATTACATTTCCATTCCTTCCATTACAAAAAAATAAAAAATAAAAAATAAAATAAAAATTATCCACTTGCTGTTAGCCACGTGGATGAGGGTCATCCATGTGGCTAACGGGTCACCACGTTGCGTTAGCTACGTGGGTCCCGAGTGGCTGATCTGGTGGTCATGAATCGGACCCTTCGCGACGTGGTTAGAGTGTCCACATGGCGATTTCACCACATGGGCACTAAGACCACGTCGCTGACATGTCGCGACGTGGTAAGTTGCCACGTCATTGACGTGTCGCGACATGGGGACTGTCCACGCGGTGATGCGGCAATGTGGCTTTTAAGCCATGTCACCATTGTAGCCACGTGGTCAATCACCACGTCGCGGAACGTGTTGACGTGGCCACTGCCCACGTGGCCATAGTGGCGATGTAGCTTTTCAGCCATGTCGCCGCATGCAACCACTCTCCAGTTGGCATGTGGTTGCATGGGGTGACGTGACCGGGAAGTCACGTCGCCACTATGGTCGCAACACGTGGCGACATGATTGTTTTGCCACGTGGCGAAAATCACCACGTCATTTAATTTTTTTTTTTTTTAAAAAAAACGTTAACCCTAAACCCTAAAACTCTAAACTCTAAACCCTAAACCCCAAAAATTAATCCATCAACAATTTGAACAATTTACATTTTCATAAAATATAAACAATATAATTAAACAATTCAAAATCAAAACAATAGTTTCAACAAATTTACATGAAATAAACGTCATAGTTATTATCAAAACAGAATTAGAAAACATCTACGTAAAACGTCATCAAAAAACGTCATAGTTCTTCAATTAGTACAATGGGCGACAACTGTCCAAGGGGCGAGGGAGATGGTTGCCCAAGGGGCGACAGTTACCCAGCGTTCGTCGTATTACCTACAAATAATAAGAACATTAATAAAATAAGCTATATGCATATCAAGTCCAAAGCATTGACCAAATAGAGAGTTTACACAAACGTAATCATACCTACAGAACCACTAGACGATTTCATCCCCAAAAGCGGTGAGTATCGCCTGCTGGCGCTAGGGACTACAGAGTAACCTGGGTCGCGGGGCGTACTCCTAAGGCAAGCATCGACTCAATCTGGCTCAAACGCTCCTCCAAGGCCCGACGTGCTACTTTTTGAACCTCTAACTCGATCTCCATCGATGCAATCCTTTCGTCCTGTGCGGAGGAATGATGCTTGTGATCAGATGATTGTGTCTGTGAAGGGGTGTAGTATGAATATGTTGTCCCCCGTACAGGCAAAACATTAGGCCCTACTTGCCGAACCCTTCCCACGTACTCTGGCTTGCCAATTGTTGGTTCGTACGCGTCATTTGGTTCCCATTGCATTGTGCCTTCAATCATGCTACTTGTAGCGGCAAGGTCGTTCGGTATAAGCTGTGTCATCCTCTCCTATATGTTGTAATAAATGTTAGTACGCCTAACAGATGTTTGTAGTAAATATATAATTAATCACACAAATAACTTATAAATATTAAATAAGGTGATCAATAGCATACACATAGCTCCCTTGTACGCTCAGTCGGGTAACTCTTGTCCCTTCTTGTGTGGGTCTTGACAAATGCTTCTGCTCGAGTCGGAACAGTGCCATACGTACTTGCTTGTCGACATAAAAAAAAAATATTAACATTAACACTTGTTTTAAAGTACATTTAGATACAAAAATTATTACATCTATATATATGTCTAGAGCAAGTTGGTGCACATATATGCCTCATTGTGTGTGAACCTAGCATAAATTTTTTATCCTAAGCAATGGGGATTGTCATTTAGCTCTCACATTCGCTTCATCCATTCAGCATTCTCCTACATAATAAACATTTTGAGATATTTAAGCATTGACACAAGTACATTAAATATTTAATTAATTAAACAATGATTGAAAATACACATAATAGTAATACAAGTCATGACCTACGTACCTTATTTTTCTCGGTACACCATACCCTCAACAGATGCTCCACATCTTCGGTGTCATGTTCTGTGAGAAACTTTGCATCCACTCTTGCATGGATGCTTGATGGTGTATTACCCGGTTAAATTTCAAGCGCGTCTTTAAATGTATGCTTCCATTGCCGGTGCTTACGTCCCATATCCTAGAACGCTTCATGGTGTGCCTTTTCCAGATCTACAGTTTTCGGGAGATAGAACTCCACCTGCACAATTTAACAATTAAGTTGATAAATTCACCAAAAACATAATTGGGAAAAAAGTTACATCCGCCCAGACGTAAATTTAAACATCTATTTTAAACATACCATCAATGCCACCCACATGTCCAGCTTTATCCGCTTATCTACCTTCAACCATTCATCCCGCATATGTAGATAGTTCTCTTTCCTTACTATCTTGCCGGTATGCCTCCTAAATCGGTTTGCATTGCGTCCTACGGGTTGTATTGTAGCATTGTACTCCAGTACAATCTTTTTTCCCACTGGGAGCACCCAATTCTTTCTCAAGTTCGAAATCACTTGGAAGTGCACGCTCCCATTCGGATTATAACCTAGCCATATAAAATGAAATATGTAATACCCCGTATTTTAAATATGAATATTTATGAAAATAAATATTCATTAGCTTTATAAACTTCGATTTAATAAAACAGGAAATATTATTGGATTCTAATAATATTATTGAATAATTAAATAGACAAGTTTGATTATTTAGTAATGAAATCGGTATATTATTATTGGTATAATAATATTATAAGCTCAATTGTTATTGTATTAATATTAATGATATAATATTAATTGGTATTATATTAAAAAATGCTGCTTCTTTTATTCTTTCTTCTTCTTCTTTTCTCCTTGTTTTTCCTCTTCTCTTGCCAAAACACAGAGAGACAGAGAGAGTGAGATTAGAGATGAGAGAGAGAGATCGGTTGAGGGAGAGATGTAGACGAGAGGGAGAGAACCCGAGAGAGAGACTGAGCGGGAGAGAGAAAGACAAAACAGTAAGAGAGGCCCGTGACCCGTGTGACCCATCAAAACAGGTGGTGCAATTTCCTGCGAGACAAAGTGGGGTTTTCCGGCAGGTCAAGACTGGGCTTTTCGGTGGGATGATTTTTCGGCGATTGAGGCATTTTTCCAGCAGCTTGAGGACACAATTTATAGTGAATTTTCAGTAGATTTTTTGAGAAAATCTTCAAGGTAATTTCTATCAATCTTGTGATTTCATTTTGGGGTTATTATTGATTTATAGGAACTGATGATTGTTGATTGGTTGATCCTTTGAGCTGTTCGATCACTGTGTTTGGTGAAGGTTCTGATTTTGTGTGTGGGTATTCCGATGGTGGGGTTTTGAAGCTCGGTTTCTCTGTATTGGGTGGTGTGTTTTGGACTGGTTATGTGTACTAAGTTGGGTTCTTGTTGAACTGATGGTGTGTGTGGTGTTAAATTTTGTAATTTCTGAATTTGACCGAATGGCTAGTATAGCCGTGAGATGCTTGTTTTTTCTGTTGAGGGTATGTGATAGATGTAGGCTAATTTGGGAATTGTCATGTTTTTATTCAAAATAACCGTGAAGTGTTTGACGGCCGATTGGTTTATGGGTATTTTCTGTATATGGGTTCTCTTTGGATTTGGTAGAAGTTGGTTCACAGTGAATGGGTTTTAGTGGATTTATTAAGTTTTGGCCATGTACTATATTTTGGATTTACTGATTTAAGATGAAAGTGAGGTTCTTTTCATAATTAGTAAAATATGATTTTTCCCTATTTTGTTAGTTCTGGCCAGTTATAGGTACGTATGGATTATGGATTAAGAGTATTTTTGGTGTTTGAGGATTTATGGCAGATTATGGGTATTTTATGTGGTTTAGGCCGAATGAATTCATATTGAAACTCCTAGAATGTTGACGATTTAGTCTACTAAGTAGTAATAAGTAGTAATGTTGATTTATAAATATAGATAGGTAGCATAATTTGGAGATCTATGGTTACATGTTATCGGATACCTTAGTTTAAATTTTAGGCTTCAAATTTCAAAATATTCCTCTAAACTTCTTCATGCAATTTATTTAGGTAGAATGTCGACCCTGACGCTATTGGCAAGTCCAGGTAAGGGAGCACAACCTTAAAAACCATGGCGAAATTTTAATAAAACTTTTCAAAAGAAAAAGTCAGAGATTTTCCTAAACTCCTTTATTCCTTTATATTAATTGTCTCTTTAAATTCTGTCATGATATTACTCTTATTATCAAATGTGATTGAGAAATCATGCGATTATATGATGTAGATAAAATTATAACTCTCAAAGTATGAATTGTGAATGAGTTACACATACACCATATGAATGAAGTTAATGAAACTATGGTTCTCAAAATGTATATGTGTTACATGATGATTTCATGAGGTTCTGTATAGTTGTATTTGTGCACCATATCGTATATGTTGCATGTGCTCCATGTGAGCGAAAAATGATGGCATCGTCAGAATTACTTGTGCATATATTACATAGTTTTGCCCCACGGCTGCATTGTGTTACGATCTGGATTCATATGGGTAGCATGGCAACCACATCAAAAGTGTGGGCTATCGGTCGGGTGGGCTTCACCTAGGGAAGTTCCTAACCCGTCGGCTCATCCCTGTGACAATAGAATGAGCGTTTAGGTCCTTCGGGATCGTTCCTTTTGGACGTGCCAAACGTAACGTGTGCCGCTCACAATTAAATAGCGGAGGTGGGTTGGTGGAGGTTAAAACTTACATGCTGCATAAATGATTCATGCATCATTCTGCATTTGATATAATTGCATGTCATCTAATTGTTTTTTTACTTGCTAAATTATTTGAACTCTACTTAGAATTCCTGAAAAATATCATACTCTTGTTTGTTGTACTTTCCTTACTGAGTTGTCAAACTCACCAATTTTTTCCTAAATCTTTTCAGATGACACAGTAAGACGGAGTCATTTCTTTGTAATGGCATAGACCTCGATAAGAGCAATAGATTGTTGTGGATCGACCAAACCTTTATATTGTATAGTATGTCTCTTTTTGGAATTCATGGCATTGTAAAGAATTATTAATAGGCATGAATAATAAAATAGGAAGTTACAATCTATATGTTGTAAATGTATGCTTTCATTTAAATGTTTTTAGCACTCAAGTTCTCGTTTCCCCTTATATCCCAAAATGGGAGCGTGACAAAATACTTAGTCATTAAAAAAAAAAATGAAAAATACATATTATTATTTAAAACTTCATATTAACTACAAAGCATATATCTATATAAATGTATATGGATTTTTTGTTGTAAAAATATGTACTTACAAATCAACCACATCTGGTTCGTCCGCAAAGGCAGGGTCCCAGGGTCATTGGCTGCCACATCGTGGACCCCTTCCTTCGGATGCGTCCGCTAGCTCCCATCCGGGGGCGGCATCTAGGTGTCGTCCGGGGGCAGCCTCTAGCTGTCGTCTGGAGGTGGCATCTTGGTGTCGTCCGGAGAAGACAGGTGTCATCTAGGGGCGACATCTGGCTGTCGTCTGCTGTAGGCATATGGCTCCCTCCTAGAGGCGACAATTGAAGCCTTACGAGGTTCTGTGTCTCACTATCAAAGCCACATGGTGCGGGTCCAAACCAGGGGTATGGTCCATATGGAATGGGTCCAGTATATGGGCAATTTCAATTCACGTGAACCTGAGAAGTAAACCCCAACTGTGACAACGTCGGCGGCATAGGAGACATCAAAGAATAACCAATGAGGCCGCCTTGCCCGTGCTTGACCTAGTACCCCGTCCCACCTGGGAGTACTGGTCTATAAGCGGCATCTGGCGCATTATACTGTGACCCTTGCGACGTAGATGGCACTGGCATGCATGGGCCCCGAGTCACACAATGTTTACTCCTCTGTTCCATTGAAACCTATGAAATACATTAGACACCCAAATATTATAATTAATACATATAACTACCCAAATATATATTCATAAGGAACATGCAAATTTGACAATGAGATTTACACCATTTTATCGATGCACTTATTAATTACTATAATTTACAAATGATGTAATAGAATTTATGTGAATAGTGCTAGGAAATACGATTTATTCATTCACATGCGCTTCAATCGGAGCTAAATCGAGCCTGTCATGGTCAAACTCATCCTGCAGATCATGGAGGTTACCACTGGTTGACACGAGCACTCGTGATAGGTGGCACCTGCATCATTAGGCCCTTGACCCTGACCAACATCGTACATGTTCCTCAGTTTAGTTCTTATGGCACAAGCCCAATTTGGATTCCTTTCATCGTCCACGTAAAAGACTTGGTCAACTTGAGAAGTTAGCACATAAGGCTCATTAGTAATCAACTCTCCCTTATGGACAAGGTGATTGAAGTTGACAAGCACTAGGCCAAAGACGTCTATCTTGTACCCCCTGTCCCTCGTGGTGTTCGCCTAATCGCACTTGAATAGGACGTACTTAGTCCTATCATAGTACTCGACTTCAATTATATCTGTTAACTTTCCCGTAGTATGTTTTGCCATCAACGGTTGGTACACATACACCGCTATTCTAAGTCCTCCTTTCCACATCATGTGCAAGAGTGCGAAATTGTTTGCCGTTGACAACATACCTGTTATACTTAACTTCTATCTCCTTTGACCCTCTAGAATGCGTAACCAATTTGTGACCCATTTCCTGCCTACGTTGATTGTCCAATCGATTGACCTATGTGTGTATTACAATTAATCGAAAATGCAAAGTTACTTTATTTGGTTAGTTGACATAAATATATATAAATATATTTATATAGCTAAACACTACATTATTCTTACATGTGCATGGTATCATTCGCAGAATTGCTCATGATGCTGGGCTTCCAACTGATCGTCCGTAATACGGCCCCTATTGCATGCTCGCCTAAGCGTATCAATGTGCATCCTACATCTCAAAATTATTTTAATTATTTATTATTCAGCAACGTAATTGAACACGAAATAGCTATAAACACGACTTACGTCTGCAATTGAAGAAACTCGTCAAAGTTGAACATAATATAATGGTGAATCTGTGTCAATGTCAAACGGTTTAGGGTGACTCGTGTATTCACCCCCCTTTGAACCATTAGGATTCTTTTGGGGTTTGTTGTGGAAGGTTGGTGTGTTATCTAGATACCTCGGATAGAACGTCACCAACTCGGTCACTAAGTACCCCTCATCAATGCACCCCTTAGGAGCCGCTTTATTACGCACATTAGACTTGAACCCCTCAAGGCTTTTACAGTGTACACACATCCAATCAATTTAGTTTGTCCTTAAATTTCAAAATAATTAATAAATTTACAATTCTATATATATATATTCACATTCTACCTCTCTGTTGGGTACATCCACCTATATTGTACGGGTCCACCAAGTTTACATTCACACACATGATGCACGACCAAGTGGACCATGCTGGTGAAAAAGCCAGGGGAGAATACTTGTTCTAGCTTGCACAAAATGACACAGACGTCACCCTCCAGTCGGTCCATATCATCTTCTGTTAAATTGGTTGCGCATATGCCTCTGAAAAATGCGGACATCTCAACAAGAGGTCTAACCACTTTATCTGGTAGTGACCCACTCAATGCAATAGGGAGAAGCTACTGCATTAGTACGTCACTGTCATGGCTCTTCAACCTCGATATCTTACGTTCCTTTAGTTGTACACAACGCGAAACATTGGAGGCATTTCCGTCCGGCACCTTCACATTTCGAAAAACCCTCAAAAAGTGTGTTTTATCATCCCTGGACATCATGTGGCAAGCTGCAAGCATATATGTTTTACCATCAACGGCCGTGAACGGATGCAGTTTAGGTCTCAAACCCATTTCTTTCAAGTCTTGCTGGGCAGCAAGATTGTCCTTTGTTTTCCCTTTGATATCCAGAATTGTACCGAGTATGTTGTCCATGACATTTTTCTCTATATGCATGGCATCAAGATTGTGCTGAAATAAATTGTCATTCTAATACGACAACCTAAAGAAAATACTTTTCTTGTTCCACACTACATTATCATCAGTAGCTGCTTCGCCCTCTTTCTGCTTCTTCTTTTTTTTTTCTTATCCCCGCTCTCATCCCCAAATGACATTCTGTCCAATTGTCTCAGGATTTCATCTCCACATGGCACATTGGGAGCACATTCTAGTTCTTCAGTCCCGTCAAATGTCCTTTTGTTCAGCCACCACAGATGCTCCATGTGCAAGTATCTCCTGTGCCTCACAAGCAAAATTTCTTGTCGTGTTTCAACCATATAGACCTCGTCGACTGCATATAGTAAGGACATGCATTTGCACCCCTATTAGGCCACCCGGAAAAATTTGCGTATGCTGGGAAGTCATTTATTATCCACATCAACTGAGCTCGCATAACAAAATTATTTTTCTTTGAAGCATCAAATGTGCGTACCCCTACATTCCAAAATTCTTGTAACTCATCAAGCAAGGGCTGAAGGTACACATTTAAATCCATACCTGGTGAACTCAAGCCCGGGATAACCAGGGTTAGTATGAGCGAAATTCTATGGAAAGTGCTCATGTTCCCAAAAGTATTAAATCCATCCGATGTTAGACCAAGCCGCACGTTCCTACTGTCCACCGAAAATTTGGGATGTAAGAGGTCGAATGACTTCCACGCTTCACCGTCGGTCGGATACCTTAATACGCCGTCCTTAGTGCGGCCTTCTGCATGCCGCCTCATATAGGACTCAGTATTCTCTGACATGAATAGTTGTTGTAGTCGTGGGATGAGTGGAAACCACCGCAACACCTTCACTAGATGTTTCTTGCTCGATGATATGGGTTCATCATCCTCATCTAAATGAATTTCATCCTTCCACTTAGACTCTCCACATACGATTCATGAATCTAACTCCTTATTGCCTTTCCTGAATAACATACAGCCATTACGACATGCCGAAATCTTCTCATACCCGAGGCCCATGTTCTTGAGAAACTTTTTTGCCTCATATCTATTAACTGGTAGAGTCTCATCACAAGCAGGCAGCAATTGAGTAATGAACTCTAGCAAAGCCGAGAAGATAGTATTACTAATCTCACCAACACACTTCAAGTTATACAGGTGTACAGTAGCACTAAGTTTACTATGTTTAGTACCCCCATGAAGTGGCTTATCCACCCTTCTGAGCAATTCGTGGTAATTCAGTGCTTCACCTTTTGCGGCTTCTTCATTGACTGCCTGGGGTTCACAATTAATGTCTTCGCTAACACTGTGCATCCCTAATGCTTCACGTAACAAGGTGTGCATGTCGCCATCCCGAGTTCATTCTCCTACCCCTTGTCAAGTGGGCAAGTACGTAATCAGGGGGATGGCGTTGGTTATTTCAACATGACTTACATGGGCAGTAAATGAATCCATTAGCGGTTCTACAATTACTAACGGCAAATGCTACAAACGCTCTACACCTGTCATTATATTCCTTCATACCCCTACGGGCTAACATCCAAGTTTTGTCCATATTTCCCTGTACATGCATTATCAAACTGATTCAAATTAAGATTTTGAATTTTGCCAAGTAAAGTTCTTAAAATCCTATACTAATTATATACTCAAGTTCCAAAACAACCAATTTATTTTTTAATGGGCATGATATAACTGTATTTTATGTATATATATGATGGAAAACATTACAGCATTTTATGTATATAAATAACTGTTTTTTAAGAATATTGTTGTTAGTTAAAAAGTTTTTTGGTAAATTTTTTAGTTTTGCAAAAAGACTAAAATTCATCTATAAACATGAACCTGCACACAACGGTTATCTTTATTCCGTTGGAGATATTCCGTCAACCTTCTCACTTAGTTTAATAGGTTATTTATGTACCTAAACATTTGGTCTTTTAGTCTCTTTTTCTATAATGGAATGTATATTTTCTCAAAAGAATAAAAGGAACAAAAAAAAGTAGTCGTCGTCCTTGTTTAATTTTAATTCTTGTTTTAAATTGTTGATAAAGAATAATATTCCCAAGAATTAAAATCATCTATAAACATCAACATGCACACAATAGTTATCTGGTTAGTTCGTTGGAGACATTCCGTTAACCTTCTGACTTAGTTTATTAAGTTATCTTTGTACATAATCGTTTGGTCGTTTGGTCTATATTTAAATTTAATTGAATTGATATTTTTTCTTTAAAAAAAAAAGGGAAGAAAAAGGAATCCATGAATTGTCGCTCTTGTTTAAATTTAATTCTTGTTTTAAATTGTTGATAGAGAATATTATTGTAAGTTTAAAATTTTCTATAAACATCAACATGCACACAATAGTTATCTGGTTATTCCATTGGAGACATTTCGTCAACCTTCTGACTTATTTTATTAGGTTATCTTTGTACATAATCATTTGGTCGTTTGGCACATGTTTAAATTTAGGGTTAAATACCTATTTGCCCCCTGCGCTTTACGACCTTTATTTTTTGCCCCCTTAGTTTCAATTTTTATCAAATTTGGTACCGGTGGTATATGAAAAGACGGAAATAGTACCTCCGTCTGATTTCCCGAAAAAAACTAACGTCCAGCCACGTCATCCTACAGGTGTCGGCGTGCATGCGCGACACCTGTCCCCGTGATACACTTCAGCGCTGAAGTGGCTATCATTTTTCTTTATTATTATTTTAATGATTTCTTTTATATATATATATATATAATTCTGGGGGTGGCCGAAACCACCCCATTTGGCTTGGGGGTGGGTCGGCCACCCCCATTAGGCCTGGGGGTGGTTCGGCCACCCCCAAGGGCCAAAATGGGGGTGGCCAAAACCACCCCCATTTGGCTTGGGGTTGGCCGGCCACCCACATTAGGCCTGGGGGTGGGTCGGCCACCCCCGTGGCCCATGGGGGTGGTTTGGCCACCCCCAAGGGCCAAGGTTTTTCTCACTTTGGCCATTGGGGGTGGCCGAACCACCCCCATGGGCCACGGGTGTGGTTTAGCCACCCCCAGACCGGCTAGTCTGGAGGTGGCCGACCCACCCCCATGCCAAATGGGGGTGGCTGGCCGCCCCATGTGGCTTAAAGGGGTGGCTTGGCCACCCCAACAATTTTTTTTTTTTTCAAAAAAAAAATTATTTAAAATAATATATATTGATTTTATTTTATGTTATTTTTTGACATATCCGCACAAGAAGAGGAGGGGGATTCAAACCAGTAACTTTCATTTCATGTGGCGTGGTCTCCAGGCAATTGAGCTATTCCTTGGGAACAAAAATATATTAATTGTGTACAAAGTACCATGTGTGATATATGTATAAAACTAAGGTACCATTTTTGGTAATTATTTAAACTACAAGGGGCACATCATGAAATATATAAAACCACATGGGTATACATTGGGAAAAAAAAATTGTGTTTAAGTAACAAACATTTGGTCATTTTTTGGGTTATATCAATTGGCCACGCAGATTATTTTGTGTTTCCAATTGTTACATAGAACTGACAGCATTTATTTATTTATTTTTATTTTATGAAGGGTTTAATTCTTGGCAACATATTATTTTCATACATGACAGGCATATAGGTTACTTTTGGTTCAAAACATGCATACCAAATATTGTTTGTGTACAAAGTACCATTTGCGGTATAATTACAAAAACAAAGTATTATTTTCGGTACTTATTAAAACCACATGGGGCACATTGTGAAATTTATAAAACTATAGGGGTATCTATTGGAAAAAAAAATGTGGTTCTTAATTTTAAGGCCTTTTTTTTTTTTTTTTTTTTTTTAAAAAAAAAAAAAAAAAATTATGGGAAAATATATATGGGTGGCTTAGCCACCTCCATTTGGCTTGGAGGTGGGTCAGCCACCCCTATTAGGCCTGGGGGTGGCCGATCGGCCGGTCTGGGGGTGGCCAAACCATCCCCGTGGCCGGTCACCCCCATAATTTTTTTTTCCTTAAAATTAAGAACCATAATTGTTTTTTTACAATAGATACCCTAGTTTTATAAATTTCACGATGTGCCCCATGTGGTTTTAATAAGTACCGAAAATAATACTTTGTTTTTGTAATTATATCACAAATGGTACTTTGTACACAACCAATATTTGGTATATTTGGTATGCATGTTTTGAACCAAAAGTAACCTATATGCCTGTCGTGTATGAAAATAATATGTTGCCAAGAATTGAACCCTTCATAAAAATAAATAAATAAGTGCTATCAGTTTTGTGTAACAATTGGAAATACAAAATAATCTGCGTGGCCAATTAATATAACCCAAAAAATGACCAAATGTTTGTTACTTAAACACAATTTTTTTTTCCCAATGTATACCCCTGTGGTTTTATATATTTCATGACGTGCCCCCTGTAGTTTAAATAATTACCAGAAATGGTACCTTGGTTTTATAAATATATCACACATGGTACTTTGTACACAATTAATATATTTTTGTTCCCAAGGAATAGCTCAATCGCTTGGAGACCACGCTACATGAAATAGAAGTTACTAGTTTGAATCTCCCTCCTCTTCTTGTGCGGATATGTCAAAAAATAAAATAAAATAAAATCAATATATATTATTTTAAAGATTTTTTTTTTGAAAAAAAAAAAAATTGTTGGGGTGGCCGAGCCACCCCTTTAGGCCACATGGGGCGGCCGGCCACCCCCATTTTGGCCCTTGGGGGTGGCCGAACCACCCCCAGCCACCCCCATGTGGCCCAAAGGGGTGGCTGAGCCACCCCCAGAATTATTATTATTATTTATATATATATATATATATATATATATATATATATATATATAAAAGAAATCATTAAAATAATAATAAAGAAAAATGATAGCCACGTTAACGCTGAAGTGTATCACGGGGACAGGTGTCACGCATGCACGCCGACACCTATAGGATGACGTGGCTGGACGTTAGTTTTGGACGAAAAATCAGATGGAGGTACCATTTCCGTCTTTTCATATACCATCAGTACCAAATTTAATAAAAAGTGAACTGAGGGGGCAAAAAATAAAGATCGTAAAGCACAGGGGTGTACAGGCTATTTAACCCTTAAATTTAATGGATTTGATATTTTCTCAAAAAATAATGTAGAAAAAGGAATCCATGAATCGTCGCTCTTGTTTAATTTTAATTCTTGTTTTAAATTGTTAATAAAGAATATTATTGTAAATTTAAAATCATCTATAAACATCAACATGTATCTTTATTTCGTTCAAAATATTCCGTCAACCTTCTGACTTAGTTTATTAGGTTATCTTTGGACATAAACATTTGGTCGTTTGGTCTATATTTAAATTTAATGGAATGAATACTTTCTCTTAAAAAAAGAAAAGAAAAGAAAAAGGAATACATGAATCGTCGCTCTTATTTAAATTTAAATTTTGTTTTAAATTGTTTTAAATTAAGAATATTATTGTAGATTAAAAATATGAACACTTGTTTTTTTTTTTTTTTTAAAAAAAAAAAAGAAAAGAAAAGAAGCAAAATTCATCTACAAACATAGCACTCAAAAAATGTCTCTAATCTTCTCACATCAACAATTAAACCAAAAAAGATAAAAAAAATAATAATAATAATAAATAAATAACACAAAACATAATAGAAACATAAACACCCTAAAACATACACATCAGTACAATCTACACATAGGGCAAGAGAGTAACATGCTACACTCATAGCCCTACAACTTGAACAAAACAGGATACAACCTGCATGCTAAATCTCAAAGTTTCACATCCGAAAAAATAGTGGTAACCAAAACAGAGTTGAGCATCAATAAGAAAGAAAACCAACATCTAAACCGAAATAATCAAGAACATTGAATCCAAAAAAAAAGAAAATTAATTCAATAACACATATATACACGTACATAACAAAAGGAAAAATAAGAAAAAAAATTACAAAAAATAGAATTAAGGAAAGGGGATAGAGAGTCGGCTAATGCAGACTCACAGTGACAGTGGAGAACAAATTAATTTGTTCTTAAGCTTCAATCGGCCGGTGTACCTGAAATGGAAAGAAAAGATAGAGATTTATAACTTCTAACATAGTTTATTAGGTTATCTATGTACCTAAACATTGGGTCGTATTTTTAATTTTTTTTTATTGGTCGTCGATGTTGTTTAAATTTAAATTTTTATTTGAAATTGTTGATTAACAATATTATTGTAGATTTAAAATGTTGGGAAATTAGTTTTTTTTTTTTTTTTTTTTTTTTTTTTTTTTTTTTTTTTTTCTTTCAAAAACACCAAAATTTCGTCTACAAATATTTCACTCTACAAAAGATCTTTAATATTATCCCATGAATAATTTTTTTTTTAAAAAAAAAACACGATAAAACAACACAAACCATAATAGAAACATAAACACCCAATAAATAAATAAAAACTACAATCCGAATTGTCCACCCATAAATAGACACACGCAAAAAAAAAAATCCATCTACAACATTTTTCTAATCTCCTCTCAGCATATATACTAAATAATCAACAACATTGAAACAAATAAATAAATAAATCAAGAAGACATATATACACGTATAGAACAAAGAAAAATAAGAAAAAATTACAAAAACATTACAGATTTAAACATCAACACCCAAATTTATCAAGAACATTGAACCAGAAAAAAAAAAAAAACAAATAAAAAATTAAATTTAAGGGGATAGAGAGTCTCGGTGGAGACTCACAATGGAGGTGGAGAACAATTTGCCTTGTTCTTAAGCTTCAATCGGCCGGTGTAACTGAAATGGGAAGAAAAAAATTACAATTTTTACACTTATACATGCAAGCTCCAACGAGAGAGAGAGCGAGAGAACTGAGAGAGAGTGAAAGGTGGTGTGGAGTATTACTGGTGGTGGCGCCGTACCGGAGGGGGTTGCCAGACGGTGGGAACTTTAGGGTTAGAGAAAGAGAAGATGAGTGAGAGTCAGAGGTAGAGAGAGAGGGACGACCTGTGAGATTTTCCACCGAAGGGAATGCCTGACGCGCGGTGGTGGGGGCTGTGAGAGAGAGAGAGAGAGAGAGAGAGAGAGAGAGAGAGAGAGAGAGAGAGAGAGAGAGAGAGACATAGAGACGGAGATAGAGAGAAAGATAATGTGTGAGAAATGAAAGGCTTTTTGAAGAAGCCTCTTAAGAAAAAGAAAAAAATATATATTTAATTAAATAAAAAAAAATTTCCCCAAGTGGCACGGAGATGTCCAGCGCGCAGCAGATTTCTGCAAATTTTAGAGACGTGGTATTGTGCCATGTCATGAAATAGCCACGTGGCAAGAAGACACGTTGCTATATTGCCACGTCAGTAATTAATAGTATATAAAATATAATTACATTATAATAAACTATATACATTATATGTATATTACACAAATGTAAACCCTAACCCTACATATTATATATAGCACTCAATCTAGGGTTAGGGTATATAAATAGTATATATACATTATGCATATAGTATTAATTAAAAGTTGTCATATTTTTTAAAGTGTATATTTTATATATGTGTAGTACACAAATGTCAACCCTAACCCTACGCATATATATTATATATAGCACTAAACTAGGATTAGGGTTCAATAAATATAATATTCCCCCAAAAAAGTATATATTATTAATTATATATATATATATATGTGTGTGTGTGTGTGTGTGTGTAGTACACAAATGTAAACCCTAACCTTACGTATATATACTATATATAGCACTAAACTAGGGTTAGGGTTCAATAAATAGAATATACCCAAAAATGTATATTGTATTAATTAAAAGTTATATTATTTTTTAAAATATATATTTTATAAGCGTAGTACACAAATGTAAACCCTAACCGTACGTATACTATATATAGCGCTAAACTAGGGTTAGGGTTCAATAAATAGACTATACCCAAAAATGTATATGGTATTAATTAAAAGTTATTTTATTTTTTTAAAGTATATACATTATATGTAATAAGCTATATGTAATCCTAACCCTACGTATACTATATATAAGATTAAATTAGGGTTAGGGTTCAATATATAGAATATGCATAAAAATGTATACATTATTAATTAAAAGCTGTATTTATTTTTTGAAGTTTATATTTTATATGTATAATATACAAACGTAAACTCATGTGTCACATTATGTACATATATATTGTGTCACAATCTCATGGGATTGTGGCACATCATTTGGGAAAAAAATTTGACAAGTCTAGCATTTTTCATATTTTTAATACATTTTATATATTATCTAAATAATTATATATCAATAAATAAATATTTTAAGTAGTTATTTATTTAGCGACATTCCACATGCAACACATCTTGAAATAGCCAAGTGTTGGATTATAGCACATCATTTTATTCCCCACGTGTTGTTTTCTACATGTCACTAATTTTTTTTTTATATATATTTTAAAAAAATTGATATATACTGACGTGTTCAATGTAGAACGTCACCCTATGGCGACGTGGAAAATATAACACGTCTCCATGTGGGGATGTGTCTACTTCACCACGTCCGAAAATGCAAACGTGGAAGAAGGACCATGTTGTTGAAGAATTTCCGGATGTGGCCTTCATCTCCACGTGGCAATTCAGCGGCATGGCACAGATTCAGTTACTGTAGCCACGTCGTGAATTGCCTCATTTTTTGTAGTGTTCACTCCCTTAATAAGAATATCTTCCCACTCAAGATGAATTTGGGATTGAATACACTTAGCCATAAGATTTTTCCACAGTCTTTTACTATGGTCACATCCAAAGAAAAGATGTAATGTGGTCGTTTTGAATACAAAAATATCAATTGTAAAATTATCACTCGCAATAGTACAAATTCTTGTAGGATATCGCTATATTGAAGGTGTCGAACCTCAAGGACTGCGTAGGAATTGTTATAAAGTTTTTCAAGATTAAATATAACTTAATTAAAAGAAGTTTGATTTTATTTTATTTATAACTAAGTTAAATGCATGAAACCAAAGACATAAAAATAAAGATTGTAGTGATGAGAGAAAGAATAGGGAATTGATTTCACCACTCATCGCATAACAATGGTCAATCATAAATTAATAAGGGAAATTTATACTATGCATGATATATGGCTCGTCTCACTCAAGTAGTCAAGAAATTACCTTTAAAGAATAAGTATAATCCATCTTCGGTTAACACTAACCGTCCACCTAATCACTAAGATGCGGTATGACCCATCTTCCCTAGGTATAGATTAGCTACGTCTTTAATAGGATACACACAATCAATGGAATAGTATAACCCATCTTCGGTTTGTACAAATTGTTTATCTAAATTACACTAAACTAGGGTGTAGTACAATCTGTCTTCCGTACGCATGGCCTATCTAACCCTCTTGATCACATGTCAATTAAAACCGTTGTATAACAATCATTCACATAATCATAGAAAATATGAAGGATTGAGTTCAATTAATATAAAAGACTTTCTTAGATAAGATAATAAATTCATAATGATTGAATATAAACATTAAGATCAATTCTCACAGTTATACAACCATCATGCATATGGAAAATCTCAAATTAAAATATAATTAAACCATTGTTACTTGGAAAGGGCTACATCAACACCATATTACGAATTTAGCCGCTCATCGTGGTGCTGGGATGGCCTCCTGCCATTTTCTTCTCCTCTTCAACTTGTCAAGCTTTCAAGAAGAATTTTCTGTCTAAAGCTAAGCACACCTTCTCTTAAAGCTTAGGGGTCTATTTATACAGACTAGGAGAGGCCTAAAAGCCCTAAAAATCTAAGAAAAATCGAAACTTAGTCTCTTAATCCAAGTAGGAGATTGAAAATTCAATCCAAGTAGGAAAATGAATCCAAATTCGTCCAGATTTGCGGTCTTTTATTTTGGGGTGAGTTTGTCATAGTAAATGTCCAAATTAGGAGAAAGCTATTTCTGAAATATTTGTTACATTTTTTATTGGCTTTCCAACTCCACCAATTTCAGTGCAATCTGAGATTTGATGAGAAAGTTATAAGGAATTAACATATATAAGTTAAGAAGCTTGAATGTGCAACATTCAACGCTTATCAAAATGGTTCTGACTTTCAATACAATTTCTACAAAAAAAGACATTTATATTCACCTTGAAAACCCCACTTTAAAAGTCTATCTCCAGTTGTAAGACTATCCCTTATAGCTAACCAAAGCATAAAAGAGTGCTTTGGAATAGCCAATAAGAACCAAGTCAAATTCCACCAATCAACCACAAATTCTTTTACTTAGTGTTTCCTATGTGTCCTTAGTAGAGAGCCAACCAAACTAGAGTGTCTCTACCCCGAAAATTCAGCAAGCTCACCTTGCTTTGAATATCTACAAAGGCCTTCGACCTTGCAGACTACCAAAACCAATATTGATCTCTAATGACACTTGACAATTTAGCATCCATTTTACTCTTTGCATCATATATAACTCTATACCCATAAAGATCATAGAGTATCCCATCTGGGTGCCATAGATCCAACGAAAGGAAGATTCTTTTACCATCCCCAACCTTAAACTTTAGGAGATTCTTTGCAATATCCCTAAGCTTAAGGGTCTTCGTCCAAATCCAAGAAGTGTCTTGAGGAATTTTGAGTAACCAAAAGCATCTCCCTTTCACTACAAAAAAAAAAAAAAAAAAAAAAAAGAAGCTAATTCGCATCGTTTAAAAAACGATGTAAACAAAAAAAAGAAATGACACCAAACAATTGACGTCTTTTTGTTCACATTGTTTATGATAGGTCACATAACATGGGGTCGAGAAAAAATTTTAACGTATCTTTTCTTCTAAATAGCAAGAATTTACATCATTACTGTAGAAATGACATAAATCTGTTGAAGTCATTTAAATAAATGACGTAAATTTTAATGTCATGTAAATAAACAACGTGAATCAAAATTAATATTTTTTGTAAAAAAAAATTGGTTGGTGAAATTTTCTCAGCATCCAATCAACAAACAAACACCCAAAATCCCCATTCAATTCCACCTCCACGCTGAGGATGCATGTGTGGCACATTTTCCATCTCCATGAGAGCTTTGGATCTAAAGCAAAACGTTGTCGTCTCACTCAACGACTTCATGCGGATGGAGTTGGTTCTTCAGCGTGAGAAAATCTTCCGGGTCCATCAAGAGGTGGAGATCGTCGATCTTGGCGAGAAGCTTCTAGATCCACAACTCGCTTCAAAAGCCAGTGCGACACGTGGATCCAGGACACCTGGATTTGGTGCGTGGTGTACACTGTCTACTTCTCGACGTAGCTCCTATTGCGAGCTAGGACACCGCCAGCTCGCGTACGACCTTGGGTCCGACAATAATGTTTTTCCAACTTGGAAACTCTTCGAATTTGTACTATTGCAACAAGCCTCGTTTAGAAGCGGAATAGAAGGATTTATGATGCTCCGTTGCTCAACCATATAACATATAGAATAAATTGGCAAACCGCAAATAAACACATTGTTTGATATAAGTTAAGTCTATTTCATTTTTTTTTTTTTTTGAACATAAGTTAAGTCTATTTCAACACAACGTTTGGTAAAACACTTAAGTCCACGTCATTGTTTTTCTCCTTTGTTATCCCTAAATTCTAAAAATCTATAAATGCAACAGAAACATAGGAACAATGAAAGTGTAAAATGATAAAGAAAATACAGAGACGTAATCCTAGTTCTCATGGAAAATTTTGCTGGTAATTTCGATGCCCCTAATGAGTGGCTGATGGTAGGCAACCAAGGCATCCGGGCCTTCTAATGGGGTTAAAAAGAAAAATTGGGGGCTAAGGGGAGCATTTGATCCCTCTCAAACCCCCTCCCTCTGCAAATGCCCACATGATTATTTGAATCTTAAACTCAAAACCAAACTCAGAGAAATAGAAAGCTTTCCCTTGATTTCAAACCATAACTATTTATGATGCCAATTTGTAAGTGTAAAGACCTTGTCTAAAAAGTTCATACCATTATAAAATTATTTGGCATCAAATACTTAAGATAGTCTTTCTCTTATTAATAATAAGGGTGGATTGTGTTCTATCAGAGGTTACTCATATTAAAGTTCACCATCTAAAATATGCAGATATCTAAAAACTAATGGACGATCAGAGAGAAAAGGATTTGGAGATTTCCACGCTACGAGGTTAAGATCGAGTTGCTTCAAAATACAGAGAAGATAAAATTGCTATATATTAGCAAAAGGTTGTTGGATTTATTCCTATTGAGTGGACTAGCATAGTGATATGTTTAGTTTTAGGCCCATAATGAGATAGATCAATTTTTGTAGACACATGAGAAAGTTTTTACTCTCATCCTATATATATGTGAAGTGGGCCTATTAGACTTTATTCAGTCAATATGTGAAATTATGGATGAGGGTAAAAGTCTATCAATACACACAGAACACTATTTTCTTATGTGATTTTAAGGCATGTACAAGAGATTCATCAAGTAGATATTGAAAGCTTGTCCTAAGAACAATGAAGGTATGCCATTCTAATACTTGATCGATACATGCTATGAAGAAAAAACATATCTATTATTGAAATGTTCTAACAAATGGTATCAGAGCCTCCGTTTCTTTTTCTTCATGACTATAATAAATCGTTTTTCAAACTGTGTTATTTTTTATTCTCTATGAAAATTTTTATTTTGAACAAACAAGATTTGGATTGAGTGGAGGCAACAGCAGATTTGAATCTCATGTCGTCACTGCCACCTTGCATCGCCATTTTTGGTGGGCGATAACCATCATTGCTGCCATCCTGCAATGGTGGTGGGCGCAACAAAAGCGTAGGTTGCATCTTGTGATCTGGATTGATGCAATACGTGATGCCTAGCATCTCGTGGCTAGATGGCGGTCGTGAAACGACGTCCTTTGGTGGTGAAGCCACTGCTTCCGTTGACGGTGAGTGGGCCTTGATAGATTTGCCTACCTCCGTTGGCGGTGTTATCTTATTTGTTGGGTTCTATTCTTTGTTTCATTGTTATTTGGGTTTTAGTGTGTAGAAGACAAAGGGTAAATTTGGAATATGTAAAAAAAAATGGATGTGGGCAACGTTACATGGGGAAAAAACAAATTTGACCATTTTATTTTGTTATATTCTAGTGGTTGTTACTCTTTTGAAGCATGTTTGGATACGGCAAACTTGGTCTTGTATATATATGCTCCAAGCCTTTTAGTTAAAATACATGTACCTCAACAATATATGACACTAGTGCTTTGTTCAAGATTAAGCTACATTGTACTGTGAGGATTCCACATGATTGCCGAGACTATCTCTCAATGTCTCTTTGAGATATTTGTAATTTCTTATCTGGATTTGTAAGTAAAACAAGCAAATGCACTTCAACTTCTTCGAGTCAGGAATTCTTGCTTCATGGCTCTCAGCACTGTGTTGGAGTCCATTGCTTGTTGCCAAAGCTCGAAAGTTATATTTCTTCACTAGTGCTTTAATTTATTTTAGGATTGATAAATTTATTGTGTCATCTTATGAGAGAAGTAAAATATATATATTCTCATAAAACTTTGGTTCTGTCCCTTCACTTGTTAACATACAATTGGTGTAACTCTTGTGTGCGTGATACTATTTGATTTGTATAAGAACTCACACACGAGGAGGAGTTTGGTCAATGTGAAAGAGACTCATAAGTGAAGGGGAAACTGGTTGTCAGTGCACTTGTGACATTTGTGTCCCACATTAGAAAGATGTAAGAATTGTGAGCGGTTAATATGGAATAGTTGGACGTAAACTCATGAGCTTAAGCTTTTTGGTTGTATGGTGTTTCAAGATGCTATATTGGGCTCACTATGGTATCAAGCTTCCCTACAAGTGGTATTGAGGGAGAATTTGGTTAATGTGGAAGAAACTCACATGTGGGGGGAGATTTGTTGTGAATACCTGTGTGAAGGTTGTGTCCCACATTGAGAAAATAAAAAGAAAGGGGTACATGTATTATATTAAAGCAAACAAATATTAATATTTACTTATTTTGTATACATGTATTCTTTTGTATACATTATTCCTAATATTTATGATTCTGAAATATTTGTTTATGGACAAATGTCAATTTCAAGGCAACGTGTTATAATAAATAAATAAAAATGTGCCTTTGCATATATGGTGAGTATTTTGTGTCACTATCTATTTTTTTGCACGCATTTGTGTTGACCATGGCATTGGTGTTGTGATACGAAACATTGTGTGAGTTTCGATGAGACATTGTGAATTTGTCTCAATGGGCTTCATGTTAATATATAGTAATCACTTTGTATCTTACACTCGCATTCCATTTGCATGGATCACATGATTGTAATTACTTGTTATATGTCATGAAATCTATCGGTATATTCTTAACTTGTTACTTGCAAATACATTTTTTTTTTAATGCTTATTTGCATTTGTTTTATGGCTAAATGACTTATACTGTCCAAGTGAGAGATTGTTGGATTTATTCCTATTGAGTGGACTAGCATAGTCAATTGTTTAATTTTTGGCCCAAAGATGTGCCAATTTTTGTGGACACGAGTAGGGGTGTGGAACCGGTTCTGGGGTCCTCGGTTATTGAATTTTTATAACTTGCTCCAGAACCGGGTACCTCGGTTAACTAGGGACCCAGTTACCAGGGTGAAATTGGTTATTCAGACCAGGTAGTGAATTTCATAGTTCAATAAGAATTTCCTTGCACCTAATATCCAACAATGCTTTAAAGAACACTAGAAACAGTCAGAATGCCTCAATTTAACAATTTCAACACAACAACAGAAGAAATGCCATTTCATACAGGAGAGAAAAGAACAAGTTTATGATTAATGGACTACCTCTCAAAAAAGAAACAGAGATAAGATCAAATCCGATTTTGAAGTTGAAGCAACGTTTGGTAACATGATTCATATCCCTTACAAAAACGGTTAAAACAGGAAGAAAAAAAAATTAAAAAATTGAGACCCATATGGTCCCGAAAGTCACAGTGAGAATTCAGAATTACATAGGAGTAAACATAGATGAAATTTCGGTCATAAACAAACATCTGAAATAATGAATCACACTCAAGTACCAAAACAAAAGATTTACAAAAAAATAACCATATCTACAAAAAAAATGAACCAAATCTAACCTAATTGTCTACTTCTTTTGTTCTGTCTGCTTCAAAAATCACCAGATCAAAGACGAGTGAGATGCTTGGGCATTATGTTTTGGAGAGACTAGATGCGAATAGCTTCGAGTTCTGTGGAAACAGTACAACAACAAAAGCTTCTATTTTTTGTTGAGATCAGAATTTCACAACCCAAACACCCCTTCGACAATGAGAAGTGAGAAAAGTAGAAAACTGAAAAGAAAGAATCAAAGAAACGACATAAGAGAAAAGAGGGGGGTTAGTACCGTGTATTAGGGTAAAGGCTCCAACTCCGTGTAGCCAGTTAACAAGTTAAAAATAACCGGATACCAAACTAGTTTTTCGGTTTTCTGGTTACCAGGAGCCGGTTAGTGCCCGGATCCGATTTTCCGACCGGTTATAACCGGTTCGGAATTACACCTTTACACATAAGGAAGCTTATACTCTCACCTTATATATAAGTGAAGTTAATCTATTAGACTTCATTCAATCAATATGTGAAATTAGGGTTAAGGATAATAGTCTCACAACACACACTGTTTCTTTTATTAACTATATACATTACAATTGTTAATCAATGTTCATAACATTTCTCACCAGTACTGTTTCAGAGCTTATAGTAATTTATCAAAGATTTGCCGTCCAACTCCTTTCCGAAAAACCTGTTCATGAAATCTGTTAACGTGAACTGCCGGTAAATTGCAGGTTTCTCCGGTGATGTTAGCTCAGGCAGCGGCCCATACAGGTCCTCTCTATTGCCTGGGTTGAAGAAAAGCGCCATCGAGACACGTGCTTCATTCTTGAGGTTGGCCAACACTCGGTGCTCTGCACTTTTGTATTCGTCGTCGTTGGATATGATCTGAACAGATCAAATTTTAGATACGTTTTATCAAAATAATTTGAGAGCACTCACAAATTAAATAGAGTACATGTAATTATACCTGAAGTAAATCCCCAATGTTGATAACAAGAGCTCCAGGGATGGGTTTAACATCCACACAACCCCCACCATACTTAACCTGCAACCCACCAACATGGTCCTGCTGCACCACCGTCAACACCCCTGGATCCGTGTGATACGCAAGTCCAACCGTCAGATCAGGCTGCGGGCAGTACGGGTAGCAGTTCCCCACCATCGCTCTCCCTTCCAAACATGTCATCTCCTTCAACCTCTTAGCCTCCACTCCCAGCCCCTCACAAAGCAGCCCCGCCAAGAGCTCTCCCAGCCGTTTGATCTCTCGGTCCCACTCAATCAACTCCTTTCTGAATATCTCAGGGATTTGATCCACATCCACCACCTTCGGACCCAGTCTTATTTGGAGGGTGTCCCTATTACAATTAAAGCACTTATACTAAGATAGATGTCTTTAAATTAAAATAATATTTACATCAGATAAGACCTACAGTAAGGCCTCCTCCCATGGCGGTTGTGAGTCTCCAATTCGATGGAGACCCATCCTTGAGTCGAACAAAATATGAAGTTGAAAACTTGCAGAATATATATATATATATATATATATATATATATATATATATATATATATGCAAAATATGAGTAATATTGCTATTTATATTTATTTATAACATCAATTTAATTATAACGCAATCATTCTTTGGCGTACCTCCAACTGGCGGCTTTGGAATGATACAAGTCCAAGTTGGAAAAGTAGGAAACGCCGGTTCCCATTTCTCTACGATAGAGTTTAGTCTATGAGTCTATACAATAAACTTTAACCCATCAACCCGAACCCGATATGATTATTAATCGAGTTGAAACCCACAATTCGAATACAACACGACTAACCTGTCTGGTTACCCTACATGACACGATTAAGTTAATTTGTCGTGCCGACTTGACACGGCCATACTTTTTTAAAGATTTTTTTTCCTTTATTTTTTTTTTTTTTAAAAAAAAAAGATTTTATTTTTAAAGATTTTTTCATTTTTTCTTTTCGTGGATGTCGGAGAACCATGGCTTTTGTTTTAAGATATTTACTTTTTTTAAGAGCATTTATTTTATTATTATTATTTTTTAATAAGTAAATGGGTTGGCGGGTCAACCCACGAGTTGTCGGGTGACCCAAAATCTAAATGGGTCAACCCGCTAACTCGTTTAGCCTAAACTTTAACCCTAGGGGTGGGAGCGAGGTGGAGCAGTTTTTCGCCCTTTTTGGCCCTGCCTCGCAACCTTACGGGTTTTGTAATTTCAACTCGTGAACCGCTTATTTTAAGGGAAAACCGTGCCGGGAGGGGCGGGGCGGAGTTTCTTCTTCAAATCATCAAATGGCAGAGAACCCAATAACCCATCACAGAGAAATATGTTTGCAGAGAACAAAGAAATCAGAACAATTCGCAAATCAAAATAAAGAAATCAGATAACATATCTCAAGGACAAGAATAGAACCTAACAACTCGCAAATCAAAAGTCCCCTTCTTCTTCATCTACAAAGAAATTGCAAATTCATCACTCAAACGAACAGTGCACAACTTTTGTCTATGAAAGGAAAACTGGAGAGAGAGAGAGAGAGAGAGAGAGAGAGAGAGAGAGAGAGAGAGAGAGAGAAACCAGTAATAGATCGCAGAAGTGGGTCTAAAATAAAATAAATGAGTGAAAGGAAAAGAAGTTGAAAGAAGCAAACCGGTCTAACCAGAAAGGAGCCAAACGAGGGAGATGACGAGCAGGGAAGAGACACAGACAAGGAGAATGGCGAACTGTAAGAGGAAAATGAAGAGAAGAGGCTAGAAGACTGAAGAGGCGTGCGGCGCTACTAGGGTTGATATGAAGAATCTAGAAAAAATGAAAAGATGAAGGTGTGGCACTAGGATTATTAGGATTTTTTAAACTTTTCTTTTTCTTTTTCTTTTTTTTTTTTCCTTTTTTTTTTCTTTTTCTTACGAGGCGAGGCAAGGCGGGGCAGGTCCCCGAGGTTTTTTAAAACCCAAACCTGCAGCCCGCCCCACCCCACACGGGGTAGACAAAATATAATTCGTACTCGCATAAAAACACTTTAAAACTAGTGTAGGGGTGGGGCAGGGCAGGAGATGAGGGTCGGGGCGGGTGGGAGGGTTTTTTCCCACCCCTACTTAACCCTATAATTTCGTGTTGTGTTCGTGTCGAATTTGCGGGTCGTATTAAAAATTGTCAATCCTAATCCTGCCTAGTAGTGGAAACACGGATGCAAACTTGACGCTCTTGATGCACTGAAATTAAAGTTGGGGATATATCAAACAACTATATCTCATAGGTCCTTATTCGATGGTTAAAATCACAAGATTTAGAGAGAGAGAGAGAGAGAGAGAGAGAGAGAGAGAGAGAAGGAATATCACATGGGAAAACACCCGGATGCAATTCGCATTAGTAATCTTACCTGTCCTTTACATCTAACAGTCCAGACATGCATGCTAGCTATCTGGCATCTTATCGAGGCAGTTAAAGTTTTTCCTCCCAAAACAAAAACACTTATTACACCAACCTCTCCTGAAAAAAGGAAAAAAAGAATAATAAAAAAAAAAAAAATCCAGCAAAAGCAACTACGTCGTCACCGACCCAAACCATGATGAGGCAGCTAAATGGAAAGATGTACAAAGGATGAAAGTTGAAGATGCAAGAGAGGAGCAAAGACATCTTAAGGGCAAGGCCAAACGATGATGAATTAAGGGCTGCACATTTTTTGAGATCATGGGATTTCCCTGAACCTACATATGATGACAAAATAGACAACTGGTTTGGGCATGGAAAAATTTAAACAAAAATGCATGTGCAGGACCTTGATTAATTACTAGATTAGCTGAAGTTAAAAGCATTGTTATGGGAAGCATATGCATTTCAACTAGATTTTTTTGTTTGGATGAATGAAATTTTTTTATACCAACCAACCAAAGTATTACACACTCTAGCAAACAAGCTAGAACAAAGTCGACAAAGCCAAAACAAAATTTTCTCAAGAAAAGCACACGAAAAAGCACATAACACTGCTTTCGGCTAAACAGGTAAACAACTATACAACTCACAAATAAAACAATAGCCGCAGACTACCATTGACTCTAGCAAAAGAATCAGCATTAGTAGAACTACCAAAATTTCAACAAAACATCAATCATTTGCTTTAAATGGCTCTACATTCTAACATCACATATGGACCTTAAGATAATCGAAAACACAACCAAATGCCAAATCCAATCTTTTGGGAATAGTAATACCAAACAACAAGAGCAAAAAAAAAATCTCAACCACAACTACTAATGCAATAGAATAGCTATACAAACACAGTGAAAAACAACACAAGTAAACTACAAGAAACTCTATCAAACCAACAAAGCAGCAGTATAACTACCAAGAAAAGAACAAAAGCTAGCAATAGCCTCAACCCAGCTCCAAAATCCAGCAACATAGATGGACCCGAAGAACCAGCAACAAAAACAAGCAGCTAACAACCAGCTACATGAAAACTAGAAGACAAAACTAAAGAAGAAGCAATTCCATAAACCAGCATGCCAAACTCCCAGCATCAACTCAAAACAACAATTCCATGACCACGTGATTATCTAAATCTTAAACTCAAAATCAAACTTAGAGAAATAGCAAGCTTTCCCTTGATTTCAAAACAGAACTATTTATGCTGCGAATTTAATTATAAGTATAAAGACCTTGTCTAAAAAGTTCATACCATTATAAAATTATGTGGTATCAAATACTTGAGACACTCTTTCTCTTTTTAATAACAAGGGAGGATTGTGTTCTGTCAAAGGTTACTCATATTGAATTTCACCATCTAAAAGATGTAGATATCTAAAAAATGTAGATATCTAAAAACTAGTGGACGATCAGTGAGAAAAGGATTTGGACATTTCTACGCTACTAGGTTAAGAGCGAGTTGCTTCAAAATACAGAGGAGATAAAATTGCTATATATTAACAAAATTTTGTTGGATTTATTCCTATTGAGTGGACTAGCATAGTCATTTGTTTAGTTTTAGGCTCATAATGAGATGGGCCAATTTTTGTGGACACATGAGAAAGTCTTCACTCTCATCTTATATATAAGTGAAGTTGGCCTATTAGACTTCATTTAGTCAATATGTGAAATTATGGATGAGGGTAATAGTCTATCAACACACACAGAACACTGTTTTCTTCTGTAATTTAAGGGCTTTTACAAGAGATTCATGAGGTAGATATTGAAAGCTTGTCTTGAGAACAATGAAGGTATGTCATTCCGATACTTGATCAATACATGCTATGAAGAAAGAACATTTATGTTATTGAAATATTCTAACAATTGGTATTAGAGCCTCCGTTTCTTTTTCTTCATGACTAATAAATCGCTTTTCAACCTGTGTTATTTTTTATTCTCTGTGAAATTTTTTATTTTGAACAAGCAAGATCTGGTTTGAGTGGAGGCAGCAGCAGATTTGAATCTCATGCCGTCATTGCCACCGCGAATCACCATTTTGTATGGGCGATAACCATCATCATTTCCATCCTGCGATGGTGGTGGGTGCAGCAAAAGCGTGGGTTGTGTCCTGTGATTTGGATTGAGGTAATACATGATGTCTAGCATCCCATGGCTGGATGGTAGTTGTGAAATGACGGATAAATTTGGAATATGTAAAACCAAAAAAAAAAGAAAAAAAAAAGAAAAAAGGATGAGGGGAACGTTACTTGGAGAAAAGACAAATTTGATCCTTTTATTTTGTTATTTTCTAGTGGTTGTTACTCTTTTGAAGCATGTTTGGATACGGCTAACTTGGTCTTGTATATATATGCTCCAAGCCTTTTAGTTAAATACATGTACCTCAATAATATATGACACTAGTGCTTCGTTCAAAATTAAGCTATATTGTACTGTGAGGATTTCACAAGACTGCCGAGACTATCTCTCAATATCTCTTTGAGATATTTGTAATTTCTTATCTGGGTTTGTAAGTAAAACAAGCAAATGCACTTCAACTTCTTCGAGTCAAGAATTCTTGCTTCATAAGTTTGAGCATTCTGTTGGAGTCCATTGCTTTTTGCCAAAGCTCGAAAGTTATATTTCTTTACCAATGCTTTAATTTATTTTGAGATTGATAAATTTATTGTATCATCTCATGAGAGAAGTAAATTATATATATTCTCATAAAACTTTGGTAATGTCCCTTCACTTAATAACATATATACAATTGGTGCAACTTTTGTGTGGGTGAAACTCTTTTTTTTTCTTTTTTTCTTTTTTTTTTTGTAAGAACTCGCATACGAGGAGGAGTTTGGTCAATATAGAAGAAACTCACAAGTTTGTCACAATTGCGTCTCACATTAGAAAGATGTAAGAAGTGTGAGTAGTTAATATGAAATAGTTGGACCTAAACTCATAGGCTTAAGCTTTTGAATTGTGTGGTGTTTCAATGTGCTAAATTGGGCTCATTATGGTATCAATCTTCCCAACAAGTGGTATCAATAGAGAATTTGGTTAATGCGAAAGAAACTGACACGTGAGGGAAGATTTGTTGTGAATACCCATGTGAGTATTGTGTCCCACATTGGAAAAATAAAAAGAAAGGGGTACATGTATTATATTAAAGCAAACAAGTATTAATATTTGCTTATTTTGTTTACATGTATTGCTTTGTATACATTGTTCCTAATATTTATGATTCTGAAATATTTGTTTATGAACAACTGTCAATTTCATGGTAACGTGCTATAATAAATAAATAAAAATGTGTGTTGCTTATGAATTTATGTACATTCCTGTTGAGATTAAGGAATTTTATGAAATATAAATAATTTTGTTGTGTATAAAATCAATAATTTTGACCGGTTATGTTCCAACATATTGTGGGACTAACTGTGATAAATTGTTAGATTTTATCATAAATTCAATAAAGGGTTTTGCGAACTTTGAGAGTATCGACATGTTTAATAAATGATGCATTTTGCCCTTATTGTAGTTTAGTGGTGTTGTGCATGTGGTGTAATTTGGTGAACCATAACACTTATAGTAAGATCCATATGAATAATTAGTTTACCCTGTCGGTGAATTGTTATTTCATAGGATGCTTATATAGGACGATGAAGAAAATGGTTAGATACTTTGCACTTGTTGGCCAAGTCTAATTCTATCGATAGCGAGTCATTTTAAGTCTTGGTGTTTAATTATTTTGCTTTCTCATGTGTAGGAGTCGATTGTGTATTGCAAACTCTAATATAGATTTTGAGATAAAAATAGTGCATAAGAGTCCATTGTGTATTGCGGATTCTAACATAGAATTTGAGATTAAAAAAAAGTGCGTAAGAGTGCATTATGTATTACTCTGGTATGTGTGTAAGATGAAAATCTTACTTTTTGGTGAATGAGGTCGTTTATGAGTGTATGTTTTCACATGTATCATAAATTTATTGTGGTATCCTAAATCTCTAGTGATCCTGGCATGTCTCTCCTGGAAAGACACATAAAGGTGATATCTTTTAAGTGTCAATAGTCCCAAGCAATCCCATTTGCGTCAACTATGTGTAGCTTGATGTGCACTCAAGCATGTACACAACATCATATGATTATATTGTTGGTGTATTTAGAAAATACTTGAGTCTCTGGAAAGTTGGAAAGAAAGTACTAAGGTGCTTGCAGGGTGCTAAGGATTTTGTGCTAACATATTGGTGATTCGACATTCTTGATGTAGCTGGATATTGTCATGCTGATTTATTTTAGCTGTCCATGTTGTGCATTTAAGATGGCAGGATGAGCTATTTTGTGGAAAAGTTTCATACAAACACTTATAGCTTACTCAACTATGGAGATAGAATGTGTAGCTTATTGTGAGGCTACGTGTTAGGATAATTGGCTGGAGAATTTAATCTTAGAGCTAGATATTCTAGATGCCATTGTGATGTTGATGGAAATATATTGTGTTAATTTCACTATATATATATATATATATATATATATATATATATATATATATATATATATATATATATATATATATGTATCAGAACACTAGGAGCTCCTTGCGATCTAAGCATATTGACATAAAAATATTTATTTGTTAGAGAAAAAGAAAGCTGAATCTCACATTACTCCCACAAAATATATGTTGGCGAACCCATTGACCAAGGGTTTGGCTCCTTGAGTGTTTCGGGAGCATGCGACTCATATGGAGTTGTTAATCTTTTTGCTCTATTGAGTTAGTGGGAACTATGTGCCTTTGCGCATATGGTGAGTATTTTGTCTCGCTCGCCATATATATTTTTGCACGCATTTGTGTTGGCCGGCCATGGTATTGGTGTTGTGATACGAAACATTGTGTGAGTCTTGATGAGACATTGTGAATTAATCTAAGTGGGCTTCATGTGAATATATAGTAATCATTTTGTGTCTTACATTTGCATTCTATTTGCTTAGATCACGTGATTGTAAGTACTTGTTATATGTCATAGATCCTATCGGTGTATTGTTAACTTGTTATTTGGAAACACATTTGGATCAGGTTGTGTTTTTTTTTTTTTTGAATGCTTATTTGCATTTGTTTTGTGGCTAAAAGACTTATGTTGTCCAAGTGGGAGATTGTTGAATTTATTCCTATTGAGTGGACTAACATAGTCAATTGTTTAGTTTTAGGCTCATAATAGGATGAGCCAATTTTTGTAGACAAATGAGGAAGTCTTTACTTTTACCTTATATATTAGTGAAGTTGGCCTATTAGGCTTCATTTAGTCCATACGTGAAAGTAAGATTGAGGCCGGAGTGTAATAGTCTCTTAACACACACAAAACACTGTTTTTTCCTGTAATTTTAGGGCATCTACAAGATATTTATCATACACATTGAAAGCTTGTCGCGAGAACAATAAAAATATGTCATTCTCATATGAAGAAAGAACATATTTATTATTGAAATATTCTAACAAAGGCACCATGAGGCCAAGGGAATGTTGATGAATTATAGTAATTGGTCTCCTGATTGCTTTTCTTTTATTAACCATATACCTTACAAGTGTTAATCAATGTTCATAACATTTCTCATCAGTGTTTCAGAGCTTAAAGTAGCTTGACAAAGATTTGCCGCCCAACTCCTTTCCGAAAAACCTGGTCATGAAGTCTGTTAACGTGAACTGCCGGTAAATTGCAGGTTTCTCCGGTGATGTTAGCTCAGGCAACGGTCCATACAGGTCCTCTTCATTGCCTGGGTTGAAGAAAAGCGCCATCGAGACACGTGCTTCATTCTTGGGGTTCGCCAACACTCGGTGCTCTGCACTTTTGTATTCTTCGTTGGATATGATCTGAACAAATCAAATTTCAGATGCGTTTTATCACAATAATTTTGAGAGTACTCACAAATTAAATAGAGTACATATATTTATACCTGAAGCAAATCCCCAATGTTAACAACAAGAGCTCCAGGGATAGGTTTAACATCCACATAACCCCCACCATACTTAACCTGCAACCCACCAATATGGTCTTGCTGCACCACGGTCAGCACCCCTGGATCTGTGTGATACGCAAGCCCAACCGTCAGATCAGGCTGCGGGCAGTGCGGGTAGTAGTGGCCCACCATCACTCTCCCTTCCAAACATGTCATCTCCTTCAACCTCTTTGCCTCCACTCCCAGCCCCTCACAAAGCAGCCCCACCAACAGCTCTCCCATCCGTTTGATCTCTCGGTCCCACTCAATCAACTCCTCTTTGAATATCTCAGGGATTTGATCCTCATCCACCACCTTCGGACCCAGTCTTACTTGGAGGGTGTCCCTATTACAATCAAAGCACTTACACTAATATATATATATTATATATATATATATATATATATATATCTTTAAATTAAAATAATCTTTAGATCGTAAGACCTACAGTGAGGCCTCCTTCCATGGCGGTTGTGAGTCTCCAATCCGATGGAGACCCATCCTTGAGTCGAACAAAATATGAAGTTGAAAACTTGGCAGAAAATATACATATAAAAACGTAGAATATATATATATATATATATGCAAAATATGAGGTACCTCCAACTAGCGGCTTTGGAATGATACAAGTCCAAGTTGGAAAAGTAGGAAACGCCGGTTACCATTTCTCTACGATAGAGCTGTGCCTTTATATCCGTCGGCTGCTCGTAGAAGCCCTTGATGGAGGCCATAGTACGGTCCAGAACTCCCAACGGGACACCGTGGTTGACAATCTGGAAGAATCCGAGGGTGGAGGACGCGCGCCTGATCTGCTCAACGATAACAGCGCGGCGATGATCCGACTCGACCCCGGCGAGGTCGATGGCTGGGATGAAATCGGGTTCAGATCCGAGTGCAGAGCCGGGTTTGAGGTCGGATAAGATCTCGGGTGGGTGAACGAAGAAGCGAGGGATGGTGGTGATGCCGGAGTCGACGAGGCCTTTGACGCCGATCTTGGAATCGTCGAAGTGCTTCACCGCTTTGGCTCTGTCGTATTCTTCGTCGTTGGTTGTTGCCGTGGCCATGGTCTAAGTTTGTTTTTGGTAATGCAGCGCACTATCTGTTAGTACTTGTGTTTGACTTTTGCTAGCTGCTTAAAAAGCCGACGACGTCAAACGCAACCCTGGGCCGTCGTTTTCAGGACGACGTCAGATGCAACCCTGGGCCGTCCTTTTATCTTTGAGCCCAAATCCATTTTTCGTTAAATCTTGTCAAAATTTCTAAAATACCTCTATTTTTTTAAAAGAAAAGAAAAAAAAAATGCTATGATTTAGGTATTAGTCCGAATTTAATAAAATTTACAAAAATACCCTTTTTGAAAATTTTTACAATTTTCTTTTTAAAAAAGGAAAATTACACTTTACCCCCCTAATGAATCCACCAATTGGCAATCTGATGCTCAATGTTTAATTTTTGGTAGATGACCCTCCTGATGTTTTACACGTGTTCCACTGTGGACATTCCGTACACATGCCCGTCATTTTTCATGCACTGATTACCCCCGACCCCATCAAGCCCACTCAACCAGTATATGGTCTTATATTATCAACCATTATGGGACCTTTTATCTCATTTTTTGTCTTCTCCCATACCGAAGCACACCATAGGCTTGCAGAAATTAGGTTTCGAACACATCTTCTTGCCGATAATGCAACCATCGAGGACTGCTTCTTAAGAGTCGGACTCTTCAAGGAGTGGGGCAACATCTATAATGAAGCCACTCTGTGTGTTAACCTCCTACACCGAAAGAAAGTTTGGTAGGAGGTTTCGAAAAATGCGAGAATTACAAGTTATAAGTCAAAAACTCTCATTAACTGTAAAATTTGTATCACGGGTATGTTACAGATTTCCAATTATTTTGAAAATTAGGGTTTAGGTTGTGCCCGTTAAAGTGGGCAGTGTTCATGGCTTTTGGATTCGGAAAATTAATTCGCATTTATGAGTTTGCTTAATTTTGGAACAATGTAAAGCAATTCTTTCATGAGTTTTTGCTTTAAAAGTCACATGTTGATCAAGATTCTTGAGAAATACTGAGTTGTTAATGCACTGTTCCTCACTGATTTGTTAATGCAGGTATGAGTTTTTGCATGAAATTGTAATTGTTAATGCACTGTCATGGTTTGTTCCTCAATGCCTGGTGATAGAAAATGGTCCTAACATTTTTAGTGCCTGGTGATGCATGGTTTTAAAATGTAGTTTCTTATTAGTGGTATGTTTTTAAAATGTAGTTTATTAAAATGGTCCTAACATTTTAAGTGCAGTTTTGTTCTAATTTATAGGTACATTTGGTGTGGTGGTCTGTTTTTAGGGTTCAGGAAATGTTCTTATTTTATTTACTGCAATTTATCACTATCATTATCTATGATGCTATATATATATATATATATATATATATATATATACATATGGAGAGAGGGTACTAGGCTGTTTGCGGGAATGGTATGTAAGTTTGATTCAAGAAGTCGAACGTTGTCGTATAATGGTTGAAACTGAAGTTGCAAAGGCGGAGGTGAAGATGGAGATTAAAAATGCCGCCCTTCGTAAAGAAATCAAGATTGAGTAGATCAATTACCAAGCAATGAAGAAGAATTATATGACAATAATTCTATGTACATGGATATTGTTCGTGGTGTAACCTTTTATGGCTAGATCAACTTCAAATGGTGCTTCAAAAAGTGTGTTTGAAGTTGGACGTGATCGTATGTTGTTACCTTGACGACAATGGTCTTTTGTTTTATAATGTAGGCCTTTTTAATGTAATGTAGGCCATTTTTTGTACGTGTTTAGGGTTGATCTTTTGGACACAAGTTTGTAACCTAAACATGAAGGGATGTATGTGATTTGGTAGTTGATGTAATGTAGGCCATTTTTAGGTTGTTATGTAGGCCATTTTTTTTATGTGTTTAGGGTTGATCTTTTGTATACAAGTTTGTAACCTAAACATGAAGGGATGTATGTGATTTGTGTCCATATGGGCTTCACTTTTGACTCTTTTACACATCATTTAGCAAATGACAACGTTTATTAGCTATGATTTGTTATCAACTTATCATACTTTCGTATACGTGGGGCTAGCTAGCATTAACATAACCAGAAAAAGCAAAAAGAAAAGTGGAAAGTGATGGCTGGCTATCATTAACATAACTATTTGTTGATGATACAATATAGACCGATTCATATAGCCTTGTCCAAAGCCATGCAACCCTATGTTGATGATACAATAGTGTCACGCCCATTGGGCATTGCCATGATATTTTGATCATATATAAGGGAAAAGATTTGAGTTTCTGACATCAAACAGGGAAAATGATAAACTTAAGAATTAAAAGCAAAACACATAGAAATGAAAAAAAGAAATCCAAAAAATCCTGCATTTACCATTCAAGCATGTCCAAACACATAATTACATTGCACCAAAAATATATTCATTGTCCAAAAAATCCTGCATTTACCATTCAAGCATGTTCAAACAGATAATTACATTGCACCAAGAATATATTCATTATCCGAAAAATCCTGCATTTACCATTCAAGCATGTCCAAACACATAATTACATTGCACCAAAAATATGTTCATTGTCCAAAAAATCATGCATTTACCATGCAGCCCTACCTCCAAACACATAATTACTATTGCTGCAAAAAAAGATATATTGTACAAAATAAACATTTACCTAGATATATTGTCATTATATTGCACCAAAAGTAGACATTATCCAAAATAAAACAATGCACCAAAAAAAGAAAAAGAAATAGAGGGGTGTAATGCCCCCAAACCGCTAGGGTTAGGTTCATCCATTTTCTTACATAAACCCGTAAAGATTCATAAGGTCTATCAGATAACCTAGCTAATATGCTGAATTAAATAAATTACTAAAAAAATAATTTTAAACTCAAAGCTTTTAATAAATGCGGAAACGAGTAATTTCAAAAGAATAATTATGTTCGATACAATAAATGAAAATCCAAATTAAAACTAAATTTATTATGCCGGTGCACTTGGTAAGATAAATGAAATGCAATATCCTAATGCTAGCCTAGATCCCATTCCGGCCGCCTAGGTCACTCTGCTCAAAACCTGAAAACAAAACCAAACAAAATAAGGGTGAGCGAGAAATGCTCAGTAAGGTAACCCTCAACCATAAAACGGTTGAGTTAAATTTATTTTCTTCAAAACGATTATTAAACACACTTGAGATATAAAATTTCCATAATACAAAATATTAAGTTCGGCATTTTGCGTAAAGCATAGAATTACTAATTGATAAATAAAACTTATCATATTTAGGGCTCATGTACACTATTACGCCCTATGCACTTAGGGTTGCGCGGTCTTTGCTGTGACCATGGCAAGTAACTGTGGCCGTAGGCCTGGCCCGTCAGCTAGTTAATCAAAGTGCACTTAGCATGACCTAGAGATGGATTTCTGCCTTCTCAACGTCCTTCAGGGGGTGCGCTTCTATCTCAAGCTGCGGTACCGAACTTAATCCTCTGTGAATTTCTGTCAATATCTTTTGGGCCAAAATAATAGTCTCATCCACACACGTGCCTCAATTATAAAAATATTTCTCCTTCTCATAAATTATTCTTATTCCTTTCACTATGCTTGATAACTCTTGAGGTAACGTGTGGGAGGATTCTTACACTCCTCTTTTCATTAATTTCAAAAAGTAGTAACTTCTCGTCTCGAGAACCAAGTAAGAAATTTACTATAATTAGAAAGTCCTTTATAACTAAAGCTTTTCTTAAAACCGTTGATTTCAAGAATATCGTTTCTACCAACAACTTTCATCTCAAAACTATTTTAAAACAATCCTTCATGCATCAATATAAATTTGAAATACATAACGAGAACAATTATTCGTAAATATGCTCGAATCAATGGATAAAATAATATGACATAAAATAATTTTAGAAGGGGTAGAGGATCCCTTACATCCCTGGACGCAGTACGTTGTTGAAATATTTCGACAACTAGCTAATCACCTGGTACAGGTTTAAATAAATTAATACCATATGCTAGTAACTAGATGACGCACTGACATCACCAAGGTTCGTCTTGCTAGCATACTGAGAATGGATTCCCTAGGTATGTTTAGCGACATTAATTACTCGAATAATATTTAAATCATTAAATAAGCATAAACGCATTTTTTTTCTTTATTGATATTAGAAATACAACTCAATAAAGGCAATTGTCATAAGAAACATTTTCTTTTATAATCATAGAATTTAACAAATCCCAATATCACAAACTATACCTCCAATCAAAATAATTTATAAAAATTATCCGTGATTTTTAAGCAATTTATAGGAGTGTTAGAAATACTTGACTTAAAAACGGTTTTTGTTTCTTTATGCAACAAATTTAAGACACCCAGAAAAAGAAAAGAAAAAAAATAAACAATAAAGATGACACACAAATCGGCCATGGTTCCTTGGATAAGGAAAGAAAAGAAACACAAGAAGGCATATCCTGTGACCTGGTACGATTTTTGAGCATAAAGTGAAGAAGGAAAAAAAAAAATCTATATATATATACACTCAAAAGGAGAGGACCTGAAAGGACAAGCCAAAACTAAGAAAGGTTAGAAGTTGATAATATTAGGTTATTTCCTACAGTGGTCAACATAGAAAGAGAGAAAGAATTTGAGAAAATGACAAGTGATGCTACAGTACATGGTTAGAAAAGAGAAGAATAAAAAATATATAAACACAAGGCATTTGTTTTGATAAGAAGAAGACTAAAAGAAAATGTAGCAATCCAATACTTTATTACTATGCTAACAAAGGGGACAATTGAGAACAAAAAAAATAAAATAAACGAATGGTCATACCAACTTTAACAGAGGTAAGAGAAAAGAATTGAAGCAAGAAAGTAAGGTGTACCTGCTACATTTTCACATAAGAAGTTAAAGAAAAGAGATAAGAGACAAGCATTATACCTCTGCAGAGGATTGAATAGGAGACAGGGACGTGCGGCTAAAATAGTGGGGGGAAGAGATGGCTTCTAAAATTTTCTGAGATGAGAAGAGCGGCTGATGCGTAAGAGATATCTTTATAGGTCTAAGGTTTTCTCACTTGGTGACTACTGGCTACTAGGGGGTTTTTTTTTTCTTTTTTTTTGACAATTAAAATTTTACATGTAAGATTAAAAATTAGGTATTATTTATTAATATAAATTATTAAGTGTAAAAGAGGCATTCAATATTAATATAATTTTTTTAAAAAAATGTAAAGGAAGATATTTAATAAAATATAAAAGCGGGTATTTAACAAAAAGTAATATTTTAACATCGGGTTTTTTTTTTTGTTAATATATCGTCCAGTCGTCCATTCTCATAGGTAGTAAAAGACTATTTTACCCTCGAAAGGGAGTCGGTGTTATTACAAAGGGAGTCAACACTTCCACTCTGGCTTTTTGTTCTTCATCTTTGAGTCCATGAGTTGTATCCCTTTCTCAATTGAATGCACCATTCTTTTACCATTCCCTTTCTCCTTAGCAACCATTGAGGATTTCACTGTTGTGGTTGTTGGGTTTTTACCATACAGTTTTCCTCCGCATCCATCTGTTGTTCTTTCGGTAAGGTCAATCCAAACTGTTGGTTTGGGATAAATTGGAACTTTGAGTCTGCCTGACATTCTCCTGAGTGGTGGAGGTGGTCTAAATGTAGGAGGCTGCCTGTTCCAGCTTGGCAGTGTCAATTCCATAGTATTTCCCTACCATAAGTTTAGTGCCAGTTGGAATGATAAATACTCAAAATACTACTAGACATCAAGTTATAAAAACACTAAAATAAAGTAAAGTAGCAGATAAATACCACATCTCTTTACACAAATGAAGTAGGTGGTGTAATGGGTTCCTATGTATTCCTACTACAACCAGGTGTTGAAACACCTATCCTTACATCTTTCCTTGCACTTGTCTAATAACCACAAATAAATAGGATTAATCAATATCATGCAAGCATGTAATATATTACCCAAAAGTAGGACCGTATGCTTATTCTTTTGTTATGTGGCTATGCACCTCCCCTTCTACTGTTCTTTGCTGGATTTGTGACTTCCCTGATACAACTGTTGCATCCTTCACTTTGTGTCTAAACCCCAACATGATGCAGAAAACAAAAAATGCCAAAGGTAAGTAATCCAAACCATGTAAGCTAAAATCATCAACAACAAGAATAATACGATTGGGTAGTAAACTCACCCTGGCTGGGGGTGGAGTAGGCAACTCAACTTCTGTTGCGGGCTACCTATAATTTGATGCCAACTGCTTCTTCTTTGGACAAGTCTTGCTATTGTGGCCATACATTTTGCAAAAACTGCATTTACCCTTCAATCCAAACTTCCTCATCCTGTGAGATTTTTGAGATCTTTTGACTCATCAGGAGCTCTTGTCCTAGCCTTTCGAGGTCTACTTGGGGTCACTCTTAATCTAGGTGGTTCCAAAACATAGTGGTTGGTTCAAATCCACTGTTCCTCACTAGGAACTGAATATATCATGGGAGCATACGCCTTCTTGTACATCTCAATGCTATAGAAACGATCCACATAATCCTCCAGTTTATGTCCATGGAAGGTTATGGCAGAATGTGCATGTGCACATGGGATCCCAGTCATCTCCCACTTCCTGCACCCACATGTCCTCTTCCTCAAATCCACGACATACGTTCTATGTCCCTGCTCTACTTCAAACAGGTCATCACTAGCATAACGGGAAATACAATTTGTTGCCTCTTCACCAACTGCCTTGAGCTTTTCATAAATTCTACGGTACAACTTGCCTTTCAAAGTTTTAATGTCATCTCTTTTTAGTTGGTACATTCTCATGAGTTACTTAGCTTCCTAATCATCTCCAACATTGTTAAAATCGGCTTGTCACGAGCCTTGAGGATATATGAGTTGAAACACTCAAAGATGTTGTTGACAAGAAGGTCGCACGCACTTGGGATAGTCACTGAACCATGTTCTTGACCATCCACCCATCCACTAGGGTCAATCTTCTCTAGATACTCGAAGGCCACAGGATTCAACCTCTTAATCTCTTCCATGTGATATTTGAACTCAACTTCAGTGTAAGCTGATGTTGTAGCCCACAATAATTCCTTTAGTGCCACCCCCCGAAACCCTTTATCCCAAAAATTAGCATATAAATGCTTTACACATATTCGGTGGTCTGTCGTAGGTATAACATCATCAAAGCTTGGAATAAGACCCTGCATCATTCCAATGTAAAATTATGTAATTAATAAAATGTAAAATTATGTAAAATAATGTAAGTAATAAAGCTAACCTTTTTCCGATAAAAAATGAAAGTAGGCCTAACGTGCCTCGCATGGGACCTAAAGTCTAAAACTAGGCACTTTAAGAACCAGGTCCAGGTTTTTTTTATCTCAGCTTCCACAACGGCAATTGCAATAAGGTACATGTTGTTGTTGGCATCTCTGCCTGTAGCTAGTAGCGTTTCTTTGTAGGGACTGTGACATCCCACATCGCCTGAGAATGAGGATGTACTTATATGTATAAACGCACCCTATATGACACAACGCGTTTTAAAGCCGTGATGGCAATGAACCTATCAGAACTCCGCAGTTAAGCGAGCCGCTGCGAGAGCAATCCCAGGATGGGTGACCTCCTGGGAAGTCTGATATGGGGAGCCAAAAGCGGACAGTATTGTGTCATTGGGGGTGGATCGTTACAAATGGTATCAGAGCCATTGCCCAGCCTGAGATGGTGGGAGCGTGCACAAGCCCAAGAGGGTTGCCGGCGGGCACTCGCTGGGATGCCAAGAATGGGGTGATCCCATGAGGGTCGCCAGCGAGGACGCTGGGTCCCAAGGGAGGGTGATTGTGACATCCCACATCGCCTGGGAATGAGGATGTGCTTATATGTATAAATGCACCCTATATGACACAACGCGTTTTAAAGCCGTGATGGCAATGAATCTATCAGAACTCCGCAGTTAAGCGAGTCGCTGCGAGAGCAATCCCAGGATGGGTGACCTCTTGGGAAGTCTGATATGGGGAGCCAAAAGCGGACAGTATTGTGTCATTGGGGGTGTATCGTTACAGGGACCCTTCAGAAAGCACCCATCCAAGCCGATAAAGGCCTAGCACCTTCTAGGAACCCTTACTTCATGGCTGAAAGGGACATGTAAAGGCTTTGAAACATAGGTTTCGAGTTAGGGGTAGGTCTCTCAACCTTCATCATAACATAGCTGCCCTCGTTTGTTTGCCTCAAAGTTTCACAGTAATCCCATAACTTGCCGTACTGTTCACCCAGATTACCAAAAATCTGCTTTTCTGCCCTTCTCCTACCCTTATACATTTGGCCCTTGCTCACTTTTAGGTTTCATTTTCTCTTTACTTCATCTTGTATCACCCCAAGTGGCATGCCTGGTTGAATTTTAAACTTGTCAAATAGCTTATCTGATATCCACCTAGAATTTACAATTGAGCTCTTGTATACACAAGTACAAAAGTGTTTAGGTCTTAAGGACCTTACTTCAAAAGACTGCTCATCACTCGTCTGTCTACCATAGACTCTGTAGTCACAAGAAGGATCTCTACAAACCGCAACACATCTGGCTCTTTCATTTTTTACAAACTGTATGTCTTTGCCCCTTCATACATTGTACTACTTAACAGCTTCTCTAAACTAGAAAATTTCATCTTCAACTTTAGATTTGGATTGACAAAGTCCATCGCATGGAACTCCGAACCAGGATTAGATGAAATCCCACCACCCTCTTCATCACTAATAGGTGGTGACAAAAGGATGTCACTTCTACCCATTTCAGAATCATTGTCATCCACCTCAACATCTTCAAATGACTGCATGCCGTGGTCAGATGTAGATGACCCACTCCTACCCTCAACTCCAGTACCCTCAGATCCATCCCCATCCTCGTCCCCATCCTCGTCCCCATCTCCATCCCCATCCCCATCCCCATCCTCATTCCCATTCCCATCCCCATTCCCATACACATCCCCATCCTCATTCCTATTCTCATCCCATTCTCCCCATCATCCTCCACACACTTATAAGTTGAGGGGCCAACCCTATTCCATTATAATTATCTTCAAAAACATCATCATCATTGCTAATTTTATCATCTTTAAGAGTAACCCTACCTCCAACATCTTCTTTCTCTTCATCATCTTCCACATCTTCCCCATCCCCATCCCCATCATCTTGGAAAGAAACAATATACTGTTCAACAGCATGGTTCTCCACATGTACTGATGACATATAATCTACATTATAATTCGAGGACACTAGATGCAAATCCACAACTAGATCTTTATTAGGGTCTCTAAAGTAAATTAAGTCACCCAAACTATACCCATATTGTTCCACAATAGACTCAAGCATAGAAAAAGTCAAACTATCCAGATCAACGCTGTCAGGATGGACAACCATTTCACCCCCGAATAGATGACTCCATATGCTCTGTCAAACCTACTCCCATAATTTATCTCAAACACCAATTTCATACTACACATGCAAAAATATTACATTATCAATTGGACTAGGGGACCACTAGTATACAATTTTAATTTTCATTACATTTACAACATAATTCATTTAGGGAATAATAAGCTATGGACCTACTGCCCTCAATATGCACCTAGAAAATTAATATGTTATGCACCAAGAGAGAACATAGGACCACTATATTATGCAACCAACTAGAAAGCTGAACCATGCACATGGACCCAAACAACATTATTAAATATTCCACCATGATGCATGTGGTCTCACTGCAAATAACAACCAAATCAATACTTAGCAATGCCTCAACATGATAGAAAGGAATAAGTGAGTCTAACCAATAGAGCAAAACCCCCAAATACCCAACAGTGATAGTGAGAAGAATAACAAATTCCATACCCAAATCCGACATTTTGTTTGCTTATTGAGAAGAATGACAGTGAGAAGAATAGCAATTTGCATGTAATTTTGTTTGCTTATTTTGTTGACTTCTATCATTACACAAAACCTAAACCGTAATATTCAACCAATCACAAACCATAATTAAACTAAGAAAAAACCATACACATAGCATTACCCAAATCCCCGACAACCAAAACCCCTAAATTCCCAACAATTGTAATGGTTTAACCCTAATTCCCCAACAACCCCAAAATCCTAGAAATTAGTAAACAAATCACCAACCACAACTAAACTAAGCAAACAAAATAAACAAACCCTAAACTCAAATCCCAAACAACCGAAACCCCAAAAAACCCGATAGTTACTGTGCACCCACTCTTCAAAACCCAAATGCTGACAAACCCTAAAATATATAGAAAGCACAAAAAAAGAATGAAAAAGACACTCACCTGCTATTTTGGTTTGGTTGAGAGAATCTCGGTTTAGAGCGAAGTTGAGTGAGGAACAAAATTGTGAAATCGATGTCGCCTTCTTCGTTTTAAGTAGAGAGTGAAGTTGAGTGGGGAACAAAGTTTGAAAGTGAAGTTTGGGGCACTGGAGTGGGGCACGAGACAATGATATGCGGAGTTTAGTGGACTTGATGGGGTCGGGGACAATTTGGGGATGAAAAATGAGTAAAACGGTCACGTATAGCGCACGTGACCTATTTACCGTAAAAAATGACGGGCATGCGGACGAAAGGTCCACGGTGGAACACATGTACAACATCAGGAGTTTCATCTACCAAAAATTGAACATTGAGCGTCAGATTGCCAATGGGTAGATACATTAGGGGATAAAGTGTAATTTCCCTTAAAAAAACTAAACACAGGGTATTTTGTAAATTTTTGTAGGATTTAATAGAAAATTCTAACGAAGTGTTGAAATTGAAAAAAAATTGAAAGATGAATACCCTAAATTGATATTTTTTAAAGTTTTGGTGCCTTTTTTCAAAATTCATGAAAGATCAAAGGTTATAAGTGAAGTTTTCTCTAAAATTAATTATTAACTTTTTTTAACATGACTTTTTATTTATTTATTTAAAAGTAAAATTTAGGTAAGGGTGAAAATGCTAGTGGATAAAAACTGTCATCATCATCTATCTGCACCTATCCGCTATCCGCATTCCCTTTATATATATATATATATATATATATATAATATAATATAATATATTATAAATTAAATTCATTAAAACGAAGTCGTTTTGAATTCGGTAAGTTTAGGATCTTTAGATTATGTTAAGGTTTTTTTCAATCATCTCAAAGTTATACTTCACTACATTTACTTTTTAAATTTTCTTTAAGTAATCTAAATCTCGATTACTCTATATGAAACAATGACCCTCTATGGCTCAAAATAATGAATTGTGTAACAAGTAAAATCTTAATTTATTTAAGCTTGCAATAATAATAAACACATTATATAAGCTTGCATATAGATTTGGATAGTATCAAAAATTGCCATTACTGCATATGCAGATAGAGGATAATAACGACAATAATTGCACGTATGCGAATATCTAAGAGCAATAACTGCATTACGTGGATGCGAATGAGGATTTTGTTAATAATCGCATCTGCATCCGCATTTTCACCCCTGATTTCAGGGATAAATATAAAATTAGTCCATGTGATTAGCCTTTGGTATAAAAACAATTAAGATGTCATCGGGTCATCGACCAAAATAACAATTTAGTTCGTGCAGTTAAATTATGTCAAAACACTTTATGGGTTTCGTTAGTGTGCCACATCAGTACTAATAGAATGATGACATGTGTCACTCTTAATAAAAAAATAATATTAATATATTAAAATATAAATATATAAAAGCTAAATATATATATATATATATTTAAAAAAAAAAAAGGAAAAAAGGAAGCCCGGGAATCTCTGACAAAAATTGTCAATGTCTTTCAATAACAAAAACACCTTTAATAATTTTTTTTTTAAAAAAAAAAAAAAACCATTCTTGGAACATAGCCACCTTCAAATGGTAAGGTATTTTGCTATGTTCCGATGAAACTTTTCCTATCACTCTAAAAATGGTTGGATAAGCTTTTTCCAGGAGAGAGAGCAGGACCGGCTCAATATATTGTGGGGCCTAAGGCGACAATTTTAAATGGGGCCTTATATATATATATATATATATATACACATTATATTTTTATTTAATAATTATTTTTCTTGCTTTTAAGATTTAACATTTTATTGCTAGTAATAAATTTGTCTGCAGAATTTTTTTTCATTCAATTATATTTTTTTTATTCTTCTATGTTTAAAGCTTTTCATAAGTCATAACTAATCATATTTCTAGCTTACATTTATAATTACAAAATATTGTAAATAAAAAAAGTGACATAAAAGAATAATAAAATAGAACCTGATTTATCAAAAACGCTTCCCTCTATAATAAAATCATGTAACAATTTTAACATGCATAAGACATTTTTTTTAAAATAATTAGTAACTAATTTATACAGACAAAAATAATAAACTGGCATCCTTTCATAATTTCATATGCCTAATATTAGTTTATTAATATAAGTTTTTGTTGAAAAAAAAAATAATACTATTTTATAAGTAAAGTAACTCCTTTCCCTTATTGTTTTTTTATTTTTTTTAAAAAAAGAGGTTACTTTTTCGCATGGGAAAATGACCGAAAATGAAAAAGAAAAAGCAAAGAAAAGATGTGGCTTTGAAACAGCCACACCTTTTCACCTTCATCTTTTGTCAAAGATAGGGTTGGCAATTCGAGTCAGCGGGTCGGGTTCGTGTCGATCCGGCTGACCCTATTACATAATTGGGTTCAACACGAACCCGACCCGATTATTAATCGGGTCATAACTGCAAACCCGAACACGACCCAATAACGAATCGGGTTACACGACATGAACCCGACGAACACGTTTTGCAACTCTGTTAATGCCTGCTCACTGCTCACCGGCATCGCCTCATCCCACAGGCCACGAGGACGGAGGACATGAGGTAGAGCAGGTTCAACTGGGCTTGGACAGTTGGATCCAAGAACCGATCCGGCGGTTGCAGATTTCGACGAATTCGCCATGCTTGATCAACGACACCGCCCAGTCGACCACCGAGGGTGGGCAGTAGTTCACGTCGATGGGGTGCCTGTCGCTAATGATCTCCAATAGCAAGACTGCAAGATCCCCGCGCTCAGATCCCCGACGCAAGATAAATCGTGAAGGAGTCTGGACAGAGGATACTGGATAGTCTCTTGGAGGCTTGGAGCAAATAGGCAACACGCGTGCCGCCTGAAGAAGGTGAAGGCACTGAAGGGAAAAGAAAAGATGCGGGCATCTGCGGCTAGGGTTGCCCTTTTGCTGTTTTGGAGACTTTTTTTTTTTTTTTTTTTTAATATAATTGTCAACCCGTGGGTTGACCCGCCAGACACGATTTTAACCGGGTCATAATCGGGTTGACCCGATTATGACCCGAACCCGATTATGATAAACCCAAACCCTATTTTCCCATGTCAGGTTCGCGGGTCGTGTCAAAAATTGTCAACCCTAGTCAAAGATGTGGACCGTGTGGCTGTTTCACTTTTCATCTAATCTCTGACGTTTGATATACGGTATATACCCATTTAATGTATCAAAAAAAAGAGCCATCTCTGTACAGGAAAACAAAGGGAAGGCTTTACTCTTTAGAGCCAGAGTGGAGTGGAGAAGAGATTGCCGACTGTGTGCGAGAGACTGACGAATGGAGCGTAAGAGAGAGGCCGGAGGTTAGAGTTGGCTGGTGGTCAAGCGGGCAAGCTTGTAGTAGTGTCCTGTGCCTCCTAGGCTCCTACTTCTTGGCTGCCGGAGGAAATTGTAGCACATTTTAGAGAGTGATTTTGATAATTTGCTGAGAGAGATTGTTTTGTATTTTTTTTTTTTTCAAAACAAAGAAAAAAGTGTTATTTGCTTCTTCTATTAATTTTTCTGTGCTGGAGTTATAAAGTTTCAAATGGAGAGATTGCTCTTTTTTTTTTTTTTTTACAAACTTTTTGTGTTCCTAGGTTTCTGACTATTGGTTTTTCTATGTGGGGTTCTTTAACCTATCACTGTATTTATTTTTCTGTGGCAAAATCTTGTGTTCCTAGGCCTTACGGTTGACTTATCCATGGGATTTAGAGTTAATGCATTTTTTTTTTCACATTTCTTTAGCAAAATCGTTGTGCACTATAATTGGGCCTTTTTTTTTTTTTTTAACAAATCTGTCTTTATTTTTTCATATCTATAGAGTAATACCAATTTTGGGGGCCTTTTTCCACTGGGGCCTTAGGTGACCGCCTAAGTCGCCTAGTGGAAGAGCCGGCCCTGAGAGAGAGGAATGAGTACAAGATCCAATTATAAGCAAAGCCACTGTTCGTCATCCAGTACCTTTGATGTGCTCTCCATGGCTATCACATATGCATATCTGTAAGTGAAGGAAAAAAAAAAAACCATTTTCTTATATATAGAACAGAAAATAGAAAGCTAAGCTAGTTTCAAAAGCGTAAACACTCACGGTACAACAACGTTAACACCCGCGAACCATGGAACTCCTCATTCTAAGACTCAAAGAAAGATACATACAAATTATTTAAGATGTTGTATTTATTCTTTTTGGTTGGATTAGCATAGTTCTTTTTTTTTTTTTTTTTTTTTTTGGGTTCATAATGGACTAGACCTATTATGTAAGCACTTGAAGAAGCCATGTATTCTCATCTTATATAAAATGAATGGAGTTAGCCCATTAGACTTCATTAGGTTATCTGAAAATTAGGGTCGAGAGACTAGACTCCTCCATACACACTACAAACAAGACAACGGTTGAAAAATCAAAGATGGTAAGCTCATCATCAAACAATGAAGGTACGCTTATATTTTGTTTCTTCACATACTGTGAAGTAAGACAGATTAATATGAATTATTTTTATCGATTGGTATCAGAGCCGATCTGTTCTTTTTTGTGGCTGTGTGAATTGCGTTTCCTTTAAACTATATTCTTCATTGTCAATTTTGTTTGTTTTTTTTATGAGTCAATGACGATATAATGCATATGGGTTCTCTTCCACGAAACTTTCATTCTCTTGTGCGATGAGTTTCTCAAATGAATCGCTTCTATTATTGTGGGTGTACGTTTAGATGAAGGTTTTATTCTTCTTCCCTTTTGGAAATTTGGGCTTGATGGAAGAATACTAACTTGTTTTTCTTCCTTTTTGGAAATTTGGACTTGATGGAAGAATACTAACTTGTTTTTCTTCCTTTTTCGAAATTTGGGCTTGATGGAAGAATACTTACGAAACAAGTTCCCTTTTTTTTTTTTTTTTGTATGTTTTTTTTGTCTATGTCTATTTTTTTTTTCTTGGGGTTAATTTGGATAATTGCTGCAATATTGGATAAATCTTTTATTTTATTTTATTTTTCTTTTGACTTGAAGTCAAATACTGGCTGTAGATTGTTCAAAAAAATAAATAAAGGGAAGAGATAATATTTTTATGACTTGAAGTCAAGTACGTACACTTACTAAAAATACAATACCGTTTTGTGCTATGGCCTATGGAATATGCGTGCATGAGTATGACAGATACTTGTTTTATGGACACTCTGGTTTTTTCTAATTTTATATATTTATTTGTTTGTTTGTTTTGTTTGCAAAACTCTTAAATCCCTACTACAATCAAGCGATATTGTACATCAAACCATGATTTGGATTGCTTATGTATCCGCCTATCATGAGACTAATCATGACAAATAATTGGGTTTTTAATATTATTATTTTTATTGAAATTTTAGTGCAATATAGATAATGCTCTTGTGTATATGACCAATGGTTTGGATTGATTATGTACCCACCTATCGTGAGACTAATCATGATAAATCGTTGAGCTGTTTCATTGGTTATGTACTCACTTATTGTGGGACTAATCATAATAAATTAATTGGGGTGATTATTTTGTGAACTGCAATTTTACTAAGGTCCATACGGATAACTGATTTGCCCTATCGGTAAATCATTATTTTGATAGGATGCTTAGGACGGTAAATAAATTATTAAATACTCTGCACTTGATGACTAAGCCTTATCCTCTTGCTAGTGTGTCATCTTAAGTCATCTTAAGCCGTCGTATTTAATTATTTTGCTTTATCATGTCTATTAGTTCATTGTGTGTGGAACTATAAAATTTTGAGATAAACAATTTGCGTAAGAGTCTATTGTGCATGTGACTCTAACATGAAAAATATGATGACTATATGAGTGCATGTTTTTTGTTTTTTGTTTTTTTGTTTTTTTGTTTTTTACATGTATAATAAAGTCTTGTTGTGATGTTCTTAGTTTTGGAAAATCAAGGTTTGTCTCTCCCATTATCTGCCATCAAAACACTGATGGGGACTAATTATGAAGATTGGTATGAGTCTTTCACTATCAGCTATCATGAATCTTGATTTGGCTTTGAGGGTTAAGGCACCTGCTGCACTTACTGAGAAAAGTTCCGCTAAAGAAAAGACCTACTATGAATGTTGGGGGCATTCCAATAGGACTTGTCTTATGATCATGAAGTACACCATTGACAAGTCTATTAGGCAGAGTATTATTTGTACTGATAGTGCTAAAGATTTTTTTGCTACTGTTAGGGATAAGTTTACTAAGTTCAACAAAGCAGAGAATGGAACTTTCATGAAATTACTTACGACTACCACTTATGATGGTGTTAGTGGAGTTTGTGAGCATATTATGAAGCTCACTTATTTTTTCAACAAACTGAGGCAAATGAAGGTTGAGCTAGCCAACAGTTTTCTTGCGTGGCAGGAGTCTTACCATCTCAATTTGACGCCTTAAGACCACCTACAATGCTCAGAGAGATGAATGGAGCTTGAGTGAAATGACTGCTATAGTCACTTAAGAAGAAGAGGTGATGAAAAAGGGAAAGTCTCATGCTGTTTTTATGATGACAAATGATAATGGACAATTTAAGAGAAAATTTTATAAGGGTGACAATAGTGGCAACGAGACACATAAAGTAAAGAAATTCAGAAAGTTTTCTCAACAAACTGGCATATGTGTCTCTTTGGAGCCTAAGATAGAAGAATTCAAAGAAAAATGTAATTTTTGTCATATGTATGAAGATAAAAAGGCAAATTGCAAGAAATATACGGCTTGATTAGAGAAGAAAGAAATTACAAAGCACCAGAAAGTCTAGCAAAGGGGAGTTGATGGTGAACATGAGAAACAATGTGGAGGTTGAAGTTGAATACATTAACACCACAAAGCTTGTTTTCACCTCTGGGCATTTTTTGGATCTAAAATGAACTTTTTTGAAAATACATATTAATCTGCATATGAAAGAGTACAAGATCAAATTATAAGCAAGCCATTGTTCGTCATCCACTTTCGATGTGCTCTCCATGGCTATCACATATGCATATCTGTAATTGAAGGAAAAAAAGAAAAAAAAGAAAAAAAAATCATTTTCTTATATATAAAACACAAAATAGAAAGCTAAGCTAGTTTCAAAAGCATAAATACTCACGGTACAACAACATTAAAACCCCTGAGCCGTGGAACTCCTCATTCTAAGCGCCCACTCAAAGAAAGATGCATACAAATTATTTAAGATCGATTATATATGTTACTTAATTGAGAAGTTTTATCCTTAAGATTTCATTTGAGCAACAAAAAACCAATTTGAGATGTCAATTTTAGCATTATATGCTTGATGTGACAAAACATACGAATTTCAAAGTGAAAATTGACTTCTAAATAAAAGGCAAGTGTGTGCACAAAGTGTCAACAAAAATTAAGCACAGCGGAAAATAAATGATACAGAGATTTTTATTGACGAAGTAGAAACTCAATCAAGAGAAAAACCACTCCGGGGCAGCCAAACCCAGTGATTCCACTATTCAGAAGACAAAGTTAGATACAAGATAGTAACACTCACATATACCCGATACAGTGGTCGTACCTTGCTCTCTGACGTGTAACCCAACAAGAACACTTCCCAACCAGGTCTCCTACCTGATGGGGTCTTCAATGGAATCATTTACCTTAGGGTCAACCCCTAAGATAGACTTCAGATGTAGCACATCAACAAAACACTTGCAATGGCTTTAGAGGAAATATCACGTCTCTGAGCAGTTGTGGGATTCAATACCGAATTATTGCAGTTCTCAATGCCCAGGGGCCTCTATTTATAGGCTAGGGACTCAAATGAGTGTCAGGCAAAATATAGCTGGGCGCTGTTCGGACGGTGGACATGGGCTATCTGGACGGAAAACTGTGCGACAGGATTTTCTGAAAATTTCGTTGAGAAATCTTTCCTGTTTAAGATCCGCGTCCGGACGGGATGACACATCGTCCGAACGGTCGCACGTCCGCTGCAAGTAATTTCCTTATAAGGCTTCGCGCGTCCGGACCATGGGGGATGAGTGTCCGGACGGCTAAACTTCAACCCGCAATTTTCATATCTGCTATGCGCGCGTTCGGACCATGATAGACAATCGTCCGGACGGTTGAAATCGAATTGGCAATTTCCATATTAGTTGCACGCGCGTCCAGACCAAGGCTGACTGATGTCCGGACGGTGATATTTGAATTTCGATTCTTCCCTTAAGGAGACGCGTGTCCGGACGGGATACCACATTGTCCGGAAGGTTGATCGATCTTTCCTTTATCGGAACTTGGAAAGAATCTGAGACTGGTCGAGTACCGAGAGGCGTCCGGACGGGCTGCTGAGACGTCTGGACGGATGCAAGCTGGATAGAAACTTCTCGACACAGTGGAGGGTCCGGACGGAAGTGCACGTCGTTCGGACGGATGATGCTTGGTTTGACTGGCGTCCGGACGGTATGGCACGTCATCCAGACGGATGGAACAGTGGTCAGATGGGCGTCCGGGCGGGATGGCTAGATCGTCCAGACGGCTGACAGGGAACCGAAATCTTCGCAGAGCTAAGTCTTCTGAGAGCGCTTTGAATAGTGGAATCCATGTTTACAGCATCTTTACATATATAAGTGATTTTGTCTAAACACAGAATGAGGCCAAAATACTAACACAAATTATATCTAAATCATGTGAATTATGCAAGGATTTGCAATTTCCAAAAAGTCAAACATCTATCATTTGATTGACAAGTTGATTTGTCTAGTATTGATCTTTCTTTGTTTCCATTGTCGCTACAAAATGAGTTTTATCTGTCATGAAACTTGTAAAATCTAAATTGCGTATTAGAATAGAAAATGAGTTCTTTGCATGTCATTTGAAAGTTTATATTGATAATTGACAAGAATTTCACTACACATATGATGATAAATGATTTTTATACAATAAAAGATGGTTGTCCGCTGTCGAGCATAATTTGAAGGAGATGTTAAGTTCTTTTTTTTTTTTTTTTTTTTTTTTTTTTTTTTTTTTTATAATTTTTTTGTACATGCCTACAACAAACTATGAAACTTTTGTATTCACAACGAAAATATTTCTTTTAAAATAATTTTATAGACTTGTAAATTTTGTATAATTTTACCATCGTTTTTGCAATCGGACTTTTAATCTTCGCAATGTCAATGATTTTTCTCTTTTAATTTTATTGCTTTTTTTTTTAATTAAAAAAAAGGGCAAAAAATATGGTGACCCACAGAATTTCAAAAAATGGAAGTATTTTGACCATTTTAATAAAAATGGGTAAAATTGAAAGGAGTAAATTCTAAAAACATTGCAAAAATTAAAAATTCGAAATTATGACTACAAAAAAAATGGCTGAAATAATTTGGAATAAGTAAAATTTTCCGAAAATCCTCTTGGTCAGTCAAATTTCAAAAATTGGTAATGTAAGCAATTATAAATATGTGAGAATGTAGAGAATTTATTCCATGATATAAAAATATCAATGTTCTTACATCCCCCATCTTCATTCTTCATACTCCCCAAGCTGAAGAAAACTTCTAGTACATTGGAGGCCTCAAGTTTGATGACAAATTCTCTCCCTCCCCTTGATGTTGATGATACCCAAAGCCAAACAACCCCCTCTCCAACACCCAGTCTTCTATCATCGCCTGAGAATTCAACGCCCGATCAGTAGGCACAAGATGCCCTGCCCCTAAAACCACAACATTACTCAGATTCCCCCACTGCTGCACATACCCAGCAAGCTCTCCATTCACCTTCCAAACCTTCCTCTCCGTCATTAAGAACTCCTCGATTCCCTCCCATTTCATCGTCTTCACCCAAGCCTCCGTTGATACCACTCCATCCCTCAAATCAAAATGCCCTTGATACAACATTACCTTGCTCTGTTTCACCAAGAACTCCACCATGTATTTCACGCTCTTCATCACATCCTCCTGCAGTGCGTCCCCAACCACGTCGCTGCACAGCTCAAAAACCATCGATTCGTTCACCCCTAGCGCCCTCTTCGCCTCATCGTTTTGTAAGAACTCCGTCACCAGTTCATCATTGTAAGGAACTTTTCGACTAAAATCATTCAATGTTGCCAATCCTGTCATGTTTCCAAGCAAACGCAAGACTCTGGTTCGAGCATCTGTCGCCTCTGTCCAATTCCTTGATTTTGTCAGCCCAACCGCCTCCCATTGCGCCTTCTCCAGCTCACTCTTCTGCCTCTTATTGATCAGACCGGAAAAGTAAGCATTCACAGCATGAGTACCCACCTGGATCACCGGGTCGGTCAACCCGTTTCCAATAGCAACGCCTGCTAAGTTCACCCGCTCAGACGCCGGCAACTCGGCATTCTTCCTGATAATATAGTAACCAATTGCTGGAACATACTTCCCCGCATAGCTCTCGCCAGTAATATATATCGGACGAGACTTAAGCGACTGGTCCGATTCAATAAACGAAGCGATCGCAGCGAAAAGATGCTTGGCGACAGAAGATTGGTCTCTGGGGATTTCTTCGGGTGTGGAGGAAATACTAAACCCGGTTCCAATCGGATTATCGAGGAAAAGAAGGCCGAATATGCGGTTCCAAGAGCCTGGATTGGGTTCAAGAGCAAGTGGGTCGGACTTGGCCTTGTGAAAGTTGACGCGCCAGGGGCCGAGCTCGTAGAAGTTGCCGATCATGGAGGAGCAGCCAGGGCCGCCCTGGAGCCAAATAAGAAGAGGGGTTTGGGAGAGCGGTGAAATGGGTTTCTGGGCTTCGTAGAAAGCATAGAAAATGGCGGAACCGGTGGTGGGGTTGACGGGGAGGTAGCCTGATCTGGTGGGGAGAGCTTCCTTTGGAAATGGAGGGGTCGAAGTGGGTGACGATGAAGCTGGGATGCGGTGGAAGGAGAAGAGGAAGAGGATGAGGAGGCGGAGGAGAAGGTTGACGGCGTAGGGGCCTGTTGATTCCATTATTGTATTTGTGAGGAGGTGAGAAACGGAGAGATCAGTGGCTGTGGATATTTGTGGTGTTTGAGTGCTAAAGCCGGCCGTACGCAAAAAAAAAAAAACCAAACAACAAAAGTCACTTTGTCTGTAAGAAATATTCTTTACTGTGAGACTGCCCGTTTGCTTTTAGAGAACGACGTACGTGTTGTTTGATTATTTCAATCTTGTAGGGTAGATAGGTCAATTTGTCTTGAATCAGAAAGCAAATAATATTTATAGGCTTGTTTGTTTGGAAGCACAGGATTCCAACTCATTTTTATTTTTGAATTGATGTTTGGGTTAGGGTTGGCAATTTTTGACACGACCCGCGAACCCGACACGAACACGACACGAAAAAATCGGGTTTGGGTTTGTTATAATCGGGTTCGGGTCATAATCGGGTTGACCCGATTATGACCCGATTATAATCGTGTTTGGCGGGTCAACCCGCGGGTTGACCCGCCAACCCGATTATGACCCGATTGCACGGGGCTGACCCGATAACACGATTACCCACCAACACGATTATAACCCGATTACCTGGGTTGACCCGCCAACACGATTATAACCCGATTAAAAAAAAAAAAAATTGAAGGTTGAAACATGTGAAAACAGTGAAATTGATGCCGTGTCGGGTCGGGTCGTGTCGGGTAAACGGGTGACACGTTTTTTTGTCGGGTTTGTCGGGTCGTGTTCGAGTTGACAAGTTTATATAATCGGGTCAGTCGGGTTAACCCGAACCCGACCCGTGAACCCGAATTGCCAACTCTAGTTTGGGTGGCATTGATCCAAGTAGTTCAATCATGTGTTTTTTTTTTTTTTTTTTTTTTTTTTCAAGAGAACCCCTTCAATAAGGTCATGGCAGAAAATAAAAGTTTTTTTGCCCACCAATAAACACTTGACACGTCAGTTTAGCACACCAAAACACAATAAGGTGAAAACACTCAATCATACCAAATTCATGAAAAAAAAAAGAACAAAAAACTCAAGCAACTAGGACTGCAGCCCGCTGAAACCCCATCCCCAGCCCAACCCGCCACTACTGCCACCACAACCGCAGTCGCCACCAATGGGCCGGCCGGCGAAGTCAAAGTCGGAGTAGAATTAAGTTAATGCATGAATGTTCCTATTTTGATTTCTTAGATAGATGTTCTCTATGTTCTTTACATTAGGGGTTCCTTGTATATATCTTGTGTACTTTGGGTTGCGCCCCTTTGCGCCTTTTCAATATATTTTACTTATCAAAAAAAAAAAAGGGTTGGCCCGAAGGCCAACCCCAAACCTCGGGGTGGCGGCGCGACCGCCCCATGGACCAGGAGTAGCCGCGCGGCCACCTTCTAGTGGCCGGGGGTGGCCACACGACCGTCCCATGGACTGAGGGTAGTCATGCGGCCACCCCCCAGTGGCAAGGGGTGGCCGCGCGACCGCCCCATGGACTAAGGGTAGCCGCTTGGCGGCCCAGTGGCCGGGGGTGGCCGCACGGCCACTCCCGGCCTCTGTGGAGTGGCCGCGCGGCCCGGTGGCGACGGCTTTCCGACCTAGGGCTGCGAATTTGGGGCGGTGATGGTGCTCTTCCGGTTGGGGCATTGGGGGAGTTTTTCTTCAAGCTGGATCGTGATTTTCTTGGGCAACAGGATTTCATTTTTTGAGTTTTAGCTGACGTGTCGATTTCTTAGTGGTTGGCAAAAACCCTTCCTTTCTACCACGACCGAACAGAAGTTATACTCTTTTTCCAAAACCAACTCCCTATTATCCAGATTCATTTTCAAAGACCCAATTCCTACACCAAAATTGATGAGAAAGGAGTGTTTTCAACCTTGTTAGGGATGTAATCGAGCTTAGCTAAGTTTGGTGTATTTGGACTCGGCTCCTTAAATTTGTATATTTGCTCAAGTTTTGCTTGAGCCATGCGTTCGAGCATAGTTCCTTTTTTTTTTTTTTTTTTTTTTTTTTAAGGGGTTCATTATTATCTAAATCATCTTTCTTTAGTTACCACGCATTTCCATCAAGTCTAATAACATTATACTCGATTTCACATTTTAATCAATAATTTTGAACTGGAGTGTTGCATTCTTTCCTCGTATCAAATTTTCGTCATCAAAATTTCAAATCTCAAAATCCATAAAAAGAGAGATAATAACAATACATCGTCATCATAAGGTCTGTGCTTAGTCAACTCTTGAATAATCTTGTCCCATCCATTTTTCGGCTCTTATAGTATAACCGCATTGCCTCCGTCCATCTGCAAAACTTGTCCAAGGGCTTCTTTGTCCACATATTCCAAGTCTGTGTTCTCTAGAAATTGTGGAAAGTAATCAGATAGATCATTAAGAGCGTCGTAATCAATATTACTCATGCTATCTGAATCATCTTCATACTCGACTCCTATATCCATTTATTCACAAAACAAGTAGTCCCAATACAATGGTGAGTCGACGACTGACACTTAGGTTCGTAGAAAGCCTCGTAACCCTTCCTTTGGTACAAGTTCTCTTTGTTACCGAGCACACAGGTCAAAAATTCCTTAAAATTTCATGTAATCTAGAATTACCAGCAGAGAATACGGCAGAGTCTTAAGCCCTTAATGTAGCATCATTACCATTACCACAAAGTTACATGCATCGAGTGTCCATAAAATCTGCTAGTATAATTATTCACTCAGGTCTACAACAGCAAGTAGAATGCAAGTACATCACAAAAGTGGTTCCAGAGGTTACTCATATTAAAGTTCACCATCTAAAAGATGCAGATATCTAAAAACTAATGGACGATCAGAGAGAAAATGATTTGGACATTTCCACGCTACGAGGTTAAGAGCGAGTTGCTTTAAAATACAGAGAAGATAAAATTGCTATATATTAGCAAAAGGTTGTTGGATTTATTCCTATTGAGTGGACTAGCATAGTCATTTGTTTAGTTTTAGGCCCATAATGAGATAGACCAATTTTTGTAGACACATGAGAAAGTTTTTACTCTCATCCTATATATATGTGAAGTTGGCCTATTAGACTTTATTCAGTCAATATGTGAAATTATGGATGAGGGTAATAGTCTATCAACACACACAGAACACTGTTTTCTTCTGTAATTTTAAGGCATTTATAAGAGATTCATCAAGTAGATATTGAAAGCTTGTCCTAAGAACAATGAAGGTATGCCATTCTAATACTTGATCGATACATGCTATGAAGAAAGAACATATCTATTATTGAAAATATTCTAACAAATGGTATCAGGGCCTCCGTTTCTTTTTCTTCATGACTGTAATAAATCGTTTTTCAAACTGTGTTATTTTTTATTCTCTATGAAATTTTTTTATTTTGAACAAACAAGATTTGGATTGAGTGGAGGCAGCAGTAGATTTGAATCTCATGCCGTCACTGCCACCTTGCATCGCCATTTTTTGTGGGCGATAACCATCATTGCTGCCATCCTGCGATGGTGGTGGGCGCAGCAAAAGCGTGGGTTGCATCTTGTGATCTGGATTGACGCAATACGTGATGCCTAGCGTCCTGTGGCTAGATGGCGGTCGTGAAACAACGTCCTTTGGTGGTGGAGCCACTGCTTCTGTTGACGGTGAGTGGGCCTTGATAGATTCGCTTACCTCCGTTGGTGGTGTTATCTTATTTGTTGGGTTCTATTCTTTGTTTCATTGTTATTTGGCTTTTAGTGTGTAGAAGACAAAGGGTAAATTTGGAATATGTAAAAAAAAATGGATGGGGGCAACGTTACATGGGGAAAAAACAAATTTGACCATTTTATTTTGTTATATTCTAGTGGTTGTTACTCTTTTGAAGCATGTTTGGATACGATAAACTTGGTCTTGTATATATATGCTCCAAGCCTTTTAGTTAAAATACATGTACCTCAATAATATATGACACTAGTGCTTTGTTCAAGACTAAGCTATATTGTACTGTGAGGATTCCACATGACTGCCAAGACTATCTCTCAATGTCTCTTTAAGATATTTGTAATTTCTTATTTGGATTTGTAAGTAAAACAAGCAAATGCACTTCAACTTCTTCGAGTCAGGAATTCTTGCTTCATGGCTCTCAGCACTGTGTTGGAGTCCATTGCTTGTTGCCAAAGCTCGAAAGTTATATTTCTTCACTAGTGCTTTAATTTATTTTGGGATTGATAAATTTATTGTATCATCTTATGAGAGAAGTAAATTATATATATTCTCATAAATTTTTGGTTCTGTCCCTTCACTTGATAACATACAATTGGTGTAACTCTTGTGTGCGTGATACTCTTTGATTTGTATAAGAACTCACACACGAGGAGGAGTTTGGTCAATGTGAAAGAGACTCATAAGTGAAGGGGAAACTGGTTGTCAGTGCACTTGTGACATTTGTGTCCCACATTAGAAAGATGTAAGAATTGTGAGCGGTTAATATGGAATAGTTGGACGTAAACTCATGAGCTTAAGCTTTTTGGTTGTATGGTGTTTCAAGATGCTATATTGGGCTCACTATGGTATCAAGCTTCCCAACAAGTGGTATCGAGGGAGAATTTGGTTAATGTGGAAGAAACTCACACGTGAGGGGAGATTTGTTGTGAATACCTATGTGAAGGTTGTGTCCCACATTGAGAAAATAAAAAGAAAGGGGTACATATATTATATTAAAGCAAACAAATATTAATATTTACTTATTTTGTATACATGTATTCTTTTGTATACATTATTCCTAATAATTATGATTCTGAAATATTTGTTTATGGACAAATGTCAATTTCAAGGCAACGTGCTATAATAAATAAATAAAAATGTGCCTTTGCATATATGGTGAGTATTTTGTGTCACTATCTATTTTTTTGCACGCATTTGTGTTGACCATGGCATTGGTGTTGTGATACGAAACATTGTGTGAGTTTCGATGAGACATTGTGAATTTGTCTCAATGGGCTTCATGTTAATATATAGTAATCACTTTGTATCTTACACTCGCATTCCATTTGCATGGATCACGTGATTGTATTTACTTGTTTATATGTCATGAAATCTATCGGTATATTATTAACTTGTTACTTGCAAATACATTTTTTTTTAATGCTTATTTGCATTTGTTTTGTGGCTAAATGACTTATACTGTCCAAGTGATCGATTGTTGGATTTATTCCTATTGAGTGGACTAGCATAGTCAATTGTTTAATTTTTGGCCCAAAATATAGATGTGCCAATTTTTGTGGACACGAGTAGGGGTGTGGAACCGGTTCTGGGGTCCTCGGTTATTGAATTTCTATAACTTGCTCCAGAACCGGGTACCTCGGTTAACTGGGGACCCCAGTTATTAGGGTGAAACCGGTTATTCAGACTAGGTAGTGAATTTCATAGTTCAATAAGAATTTCCTTGCACCTAATATCCAACAATGCTTTAAAGAACACTAGAAACAGTCAGAATGCCTTAATTTAACAGTTTCAGCACAACTATAGGAGAAATGCCATTTCATACAGGAGAGAAAAGAACAAGTTTATGATTAATGGACTACCTCGCAAAAAAGAAACAGAGACAAGATCAAATCCAATTTTGAAGTTGAAGCAACGTTTGGTAACATGATTCATATCCCTTACAAAAACGGTTAAAACAGGAAGAAAAAAAAAATTAAAAAATTGAGACCCATATGGTCCCAAAAGCCACAGTGAGAATTCAGAATTACATAGGAGTAAACATAGATGAAATTTCGGTCATAAACAAACATCTGAAATAATGAACCACACTCAAGTACCAAAACAAAATATTTACAAAAAAATAACCATATCTACAAAAAAATGAACCAAATCTAACCTAATTGTCTACTTCTTTTGTTCTGTCTGCTTCAAAAATCACCAGATCAAAGACGAGTGAGATGCTTGGGCATTATGTTTTGGAGAGACTAGATGCGAATAGCTTCGAGTTCTGTCACAATAGTACAACAACAAAAGCTTCTATTTTTTGTTGAGATCGGAATTTCACAACCCAAACACCCCTTCGACAATGAGAAGCGAGAAAAGTAGAAAACTAAAAAGAAAGAATCAAAGAAACGGCATAAGAGGAAAGAGGGGGCTTAGTACTGTCTATTAGGGTAAAGGCTCCAACTCCGTGTAGCCAGTTACCCTGTTAAAAATAACCGGATACCAAACTAGTTTTTCGATTTTCTGGTTACCAGGAACCGGTTAGTGCCCGGAACCGATTTTCAGACCAGTTATAACCGGTTCGGAATTACACCTTTACACATAAGGAAGCTTATACTCTCACCTTAATTATATATAAGTGAAGTTGATCTATTAGACTTCATTCAATCAATATGTGAAACTAGGGTTAAGGATAATAGTCTCACAACTCACACTGTTTCTTTTATTAACTATATACATTACAATTGTTAATCAATGTTCATAACATTTCTCACCAGTACTGTTTCAGAGCTTATAGTAATTTATCAAAGATTTGCCGTCCAACTCCTTTCCGAAAAAACTGTTCATGAAATCTGTTAACGTGAACTGCCGGTAAATTGCAGGTTTCTCCGGTGATGTTAGCTCAGGCAGCGGCCCATACAGGTCCTCTCTATTGCCTGGGTTGAAGAAAAGCGCCATCGAGACACGTGCTTCATTCTTGGGGTTCGCCAACACTCGGTGCTCTGCACTTTTGTATTCTTCGATGGATATGATCTGAACATATCAAATTTCAGATGCGTTTTATCACAATAATTTTGAGAGCACTCACAAATTAAATAGAGTACATATATTTATACCTGAAGCAAATCCCCAATGTTAACAACAAGAGCTCCAGGGATAGGTTTAACATCCACATAACCCCCACCATACTTAACCTGCAACCCACCAATATGGTCTTGCTGCACCACGGTCAGCACCCCTGGATCTGTGTGATACGCAAGCCCAACCGTCAGATCAGGCTGCGGGCAGTGCGGGTAGTAGTGGCCCACCATCACTCTCCCTTCCAAACATGTCATCTCCTTCAACCTCTTTGCCTCCACTCCCAGCCCCTCACAAAGCAGCCCCACCAACAGCTCTCCCAGCTGTTTGATCTCTCGGTCCCACTCAATCAACTCCTCTTTGAATATCTCAGGGATTTGATCCTCATCCACCACCTTCGGACCCAGTCTTACTTGGAGGGTGTCCCTATTACAATCAAAGCACTTACACTAATATATATATATATATATATCTTTAAATTAAAATAATCTTTAGATCGTAAGACCTACAGTGAGGCCTCCTTCCATGGCGGTTGTGAGTCTCCAATCCGATGGAGACCCATCCTTGAGTCGAACAAAATATGAAGTTGAAAACTTGGCAGAAAATATGTTAAGCATACTGATGATGCAGTTTCCGCACATGCAGCCTCAGCCGACTTGCCATCTCAACACCTTGCCAATATTGCAACCATCAAATCAGGAGTGATTAGCATCAATTCTGGAAAGGATACAGTCACCAAATCAGGAGATACTGAGGCCACCAAATCAGGCATTGCAGCCACCAAGTCTGCAATACCATCCGCAAATCACTCTGGAATGAGTGCTCTCCAAGACAAGCATCAAGCAACCTATGGAAAGAACCTAGTCGACAGAATATGGCAATATCCTGCAGCTTATGGAAACATGCAGACCCTTGGCACTCAAGACAAATCTACAAGATCCTCCTCACCACTATTAGGGCAATGACAGCATGCGTTACTCTCCAAATATACTCACTGATGGAATTAGACCAAGATAGAAAGATCTGTGTCTTCATTATGTAATTCAATTTATTTCTTATTATGCTTTTATGCAAACATGTATATAATGATGTAAACTTCAGTTGATTGAATCAAGGGAAAACATTCCAACATTTCAAAATTTCTTTCAAAATATACATATAAAAACGTAGAATATATATATATATATATATATATATATATATATATATATATATATATATATATATATATATATATGCAAAATATGAGGTACCTCCAACTAGCGGCATTGGAATGATACAAGTCCAAGTTGGAAAAGTAGGAAACGCCGGTTACCATTTCTCTACGATAGAGCTGTGCCTTTATATCCGTCGGCTGCTCGTAGAAGCCCTTGATGGAGGATAGTACGGTCCAGAACTCCCAACGGGACACCGTGGTTGACAATCTGGAAGAATCCGACGGTGGAGGACGCACGCCTGATCTGCTCAACGATAACAGCGCGGCGATGATCCGGCTCGACCCCGGCGAGGTCGATGGCTGGGATGAAATCGGGTTCAGATCCGAGTGCAGAGCCGGGTTTGAGGTCGGATAAGGTCTCGGGTGGGTGAACGAAGAAGCGAGGGATGGTGGTGATGCCGGAGTCGACGAGGCCTTTGACGCCGATCTTGGAATCGTCGAAGTGCTTCACCGCTTTGGCTCTGTCGTATTCTTCGTCGTTGGTTGTTGCCGTGGCCATGGTCTAAGTTTGTTTTCTTTGGTAATGCAGCGCACTGTCTGTTAGTACTTGTGTTTGACTTTTGCTAGCTGCTTAATAAGCCGACGACGTCAAATGCAACCCTGGGCCGTCGTTTTCTGGACGACGTCAGATGCAACCCTGGGCCGTCCTTTTATCTCTGAGCCCAAATCCTACAAAGCCGTCTAAAAGTAAGTGAGGACTTCACTGAATCACTTATAACCCTTAATTTATTTATTTATTTTTTTTTATCACTTTTAAAAAAATACATTCAAACTTTAAAAAGTGTAAATTTATAGTATATATATATATATATATATATATATATATATATTCAATTTCTATCAATTTCTATCATTCGTTAAAATTTTTCGTTAAATCTTGTCAAAATTTTTAAAATACCTCTATTTTTTTAAAAGAAAAGAAAAAAAAAATGCTATGATTTAGGTATTAGTCCGAATTTAATGAAATTTACAAAAATACCCTTTTTGAAAATTTTTACAATTTTCTTTTTAAAAAAGGGAAATTACACTTCCCCCCCTGATGAATCCACCAATTGGCAATCTGATGCTCAATATTTAATTTTTGGTAGATGACCCTCCTGATGTTGTACACGTGTTCCACTGTGGACCTTCTATCCACATGCCCGTCATTTTTCATCCACAGATTACCCCCGACCCCATCAAGCCCACTCAACAACCATTATGGGACCTTTTATCTCATTTTTTGTCTTCTCCCACACTGAAACACACCATAGGCTTGCAGAAATTAGGTTTCGAACACATCTTCTTGCCGATAATGCAACCATCGAGGACTGCTTCTTAAGAGTCGGACTCTTCAAGGAGTGGGGCAACATCTACAATGAAGCCACTTTGTTATTGCGAGCGTCCGACTTGTGTGTTAACCTCCTACACCGAAAGAAAGTTCGGTAGGAGGTTTCGAAAAATGCGAGAATTACAAGTTATAAGTCAAAAACTCTCATTAACTGTAAATTTGTATCACAGGTATGTTGCAGATTTCCAATTATTTTGAAAATTAGGGTTTAGGTTGTGCCCGTTAAAGTGGGCAGTGTTCATGGCTTTTGGATTCGGAAAATTAATTCACATTTATGGGTTTGCTTAATTTTGGAACAATGTAAAGCAATTCTTTCTTGAGTTTTTGCTTTAAAAGTCACATGTTGATCAAGATTTTTGAGAAATATTGAGTTGTTAATGCACTGTTCCTCACTGATTTGTTAATGCAGGTATGAGTTTTTGCATGAAATTGCAAATTGTTAATGCACTGTCATGGTTTGTTCCTCAATGCCTGGTGATAGAAAATGGTCCTAACATTTTTAGTGCCTTTTGAGTACTTGTCAGTATAAGAATAGAGATGATGCATGGTTTTAAAATGTAGTTTCTTAGTAGTGGTATGCTTTTAAAATGTAGTTTATTAAAATGGTCCTAACATTTTAAATGCAGTTTTGTTCTAATTTATAGGTACATTTGGTGTGGTGGTTTGTTTTTAGGGTTTAGGGAATGTTCTTATTTTATTTACTGCAATTTATCACTATCATTATCTATGATGCTATATATATATATATATATATATATATATATATATATATATATATATATATATATATATATATATATATATATATATATATATATATATATATATATATATATACATATGGAGAGAGGGTACTAGGCTATTTGCGGGAATGGTATGTAAGTTTGATTCAAAAAGTCGAACGTTGTCGTTTAATGGTTGAAACTGAAGTTGCAAAGGCGGAGGTGAAGATGGAGATTGAAAATGCCGCCCTTCGTAAAGAAATCAAGATTGAGTAGATTAATTACCAAGCAATGAAGAAGAATTATATGACAATAATTCTATGTACATGGATATTGTTCATGGTGTAGCCTTTTATGGCTAGATCAACTTCAAATGGTGATTCAAAGGGTGTGTTTGAAGTTGGACGTGATCGTATGTTGTTACCTTGACGACAATGGTCTTTTGTTTTATAATGAAGGCCTTTTTAATGTAATGTAGGCCATTTTTTGTACGTGTTTAGGGTTGATCTTTTGGACACAAGTTTGTAACCTAAACATGAAGGGATGTATGTGATTTGGTAGTTGATGTAATGTAAGCCATTTTTTTTATGTGTTTAGGGTTGATCTTTTGTACACAAGTTTGTAACCTAAACATGAAGGGATGTATGTGATTTGTGTCCATATGGGCTTCACTTTTGACTCTTTTACACATCATTTAGCAAATGACAACGTTTATTAGCTATGATTTGTTATCAACTTATCATACTTTCGTATACGTGGGGCTAGCTAGCATTAACTTAACCAGAAAAAGCAAAAAGAAAAGTGGAAAGTGATGGCTGGCTATCATTAACATAACTATTTATTGATGATATATAGACCGATTCATATAGCCTTGTCCAAAGCCAGCAACCCTATGTTGATGATACAATAGTGTCATGCCCATTGGGCATTGCCATGATATTTTGATCATATATAAGGGAAAAGATTTGAGTTTCTGACATCAAACAGGGAAAATGATAAACTTAAGAATTAAAAGCAAAACAGATAGAAATGAAAAAAAGAAATCTAAAAAATCCTGCATTTACCATTCAAGCATGTCCAAACACATAATTACATTGCACCAAAAATATATTCATTGTCCAAAAAATCCTGCATTTACCATTCAAGCATGTCCAAACACATAATTACATTGCACCAAAAATATATTCATTGTCCAAAAAATCCTGCATTTACCATTCAAGCATGTCCAAACACATAATTACATTGCACCAAAAATATATTCATTGTCCAAAAAATCCTGCATTTACCATTCAAGCATGTCCAAACACATTATTACATTGCACCAAAAATATATTCATTATCCGAAAAATCCTGCATTTACCATTCAAGCATGTCCAAATACATAATTACATTGCACCAAAAATATGTTCATTGTCCAAAAAATCATACATTTACCATGCAACCCTACCTCCAAACACATAATTACTACTGCTGCAAAAAAAGATACATTGTACAAAATAAACATTTACCTAGATATATTGTCATTATATTGCACCAAAAGTAGACATTATCCAAAATAAAACATTGCACCAAAAAAAGAAAAAGAAATAGAGGGGTGTAATGCCCCCAAACCGCTAGGGTTAGGTTCATCCATTTTCTTACACAAAGCCGTAAAGATTCATAAGGTCTGTCAGATAACCTAGCTAATATGCTGAATTAAATAAATTACTAGAAAAATAATTTTAAACTCAAAGCTTTTAATAAATGCGGAAACGAGTAATTTGAAAAGAATAATTATGTTCGATACAATAAATGAAAATCCAAATTAATACTAAATTTATTATGCCGGTGCACTTGGTAAGATAAATGAAATGCAATATCCTAATGCTAGCCTAGATCCCATTCCGGCCGCCTAGGTCACTCTGCTCAAAACCTGAAAACAAAACAAAACAAAATAAGGGTGAGCGAGAAATGCTCAGTAAGGTAACCCTTAACCATAAAACGGTTGAGTTAAATTTATTTTCTTCAAAACGATTATTAAACACACTTGAGATATAAAATTTCCATAATACAAAATATTAAGTTCGGCATTTTGCGTAAAGCATAGAATTACTAATTGATAAATAAAACTTATCATATTTAGGGCTCATGTACACTATTACGCCCTATGTACTTAGGGTTGCGCAGTCTTTGCTGTGACCATGGCAAGTAACTGTGGCCGTAGGCCTGGCCCGTCAGCTAATTAATCAAAGTGCACTTAGCATGACCTAGAGATAGATTTCCGCCTTCTCAACGTCCTTCAGGGGTTGCGCTTCCATCTCAAGCTACAGTACCGAACTTAATCCTCTGTGAATTTCTGTCAATATCTTTTAGGCCAAAATAATAGTCTCATCCACACACGTGCCTCAATTATAAAAATATTTCTCCTTCTCATAAATTATTCTTATTCCTTTCACTATGCTTGATAACTCTTGAGGTAACGTGTGGGAGGATTCTTACACTCCTCTTTTCATTAATTTCAAAAAGTAGTAACTTCTCGTCTCGGGAACCAAGAAAGAAATTTACTATAATTAGAAAGTCATTTATAACTAAAGCTTTTCTTAAAACCGTTGATTTCAAGAATATCGTTTCTACCAACAACTTTCACCTCAAAACTATTTTAAAACAATCATTCATGCATCAATATAAATTTTAAATACATAACGAGAACAATTATTCGTAAATATACTCGAATCAATGGATAAAATAATATGACATAAAATAATTTTAGAAGGAGTAGAGGATCCCTTACATCCCTGGACGCAGTACGTTGTTGAAATATTTCGACAACTAGCTAATCACCTGGTACAGATTTAAATAAATTAATACCATATGCTAGTTACTAAATGACGCACTGACATCACCAAGGTTCGTCTTGCTAGCATACTGAGAATGGATTCCCTAGGTGTGTTTAGCGACATTAATTACTCGAATAATATTTAAATCATTAAATAAGCATAAACGCATTTTTTTTGCTTTATTGATATTAGAAATACGACTCAATAAAGACAATTGTCATAAGAAACATTTTCTTTTGTAATCATAGAATTTAACAAATTTCAGTATCACAAACTATACCTCCAATCAAAATAATTTATAAAAATTATCCGTGATTTTTAAGCAATTTATAGGAGTGTTAGAAATACTTGACTTAAAAACGGTTTTTGTTTCTTTATGCAACAAATTTAAGACACCCAGAAAAAGAAAAGAACAGAAATAAACAATAAAGCTGACACACAAATCGGCCATGGTGCCTTGGATAAAGAAAGAAAAGAAACACAAGAAGGCATATCCTGTGACCTGCTACAATTTTTGAGCATAGAGTGAAGAAGGAAAAAAAATAATCTATATATATATATATATATATATACACACAAAAGGAGAGGACCTGAAAGGACAAGCCAAAACTAAGAAAGGTTAGAAGTTGATAATATTAGGTTATTTCCTACGGTGGTCAACATAGAAAGAGAGAAAGAATTTGAGAAAATGACAAGTGATGCTACAGTACATGGTTAGAAAAGAGAAGAAAAAAAATATATAAACACAAGGCACACGTTTTGATAAGAAGAAGACTAAAAGAAAATGTAGCAATCCAATACTTTATTACTATGCTAACAAAGGGGACAATTGAGAACAAAAAAAATAAAATAAACGAATGGTCATACCAACTTTAACAGAGGTAAGAGAAAATAACTGAAGCAAGAAAGTAAGGTGTACCTGCTACATTTTCACATAAGAAGTTAAAGAAAATAGATAAGAGACAAGCATTATACCGCTACAGAGGATTGAATAGGAGACAGGGACATGCGGCTAAAATAGTGGGGGGAAGAGATGGCTTCTAAAATTTTCTGAGATGAGAAGAGCGGCTGACGCGTAAGAGATATATCTTTATAGGTCTAGGGTTTTCTCACTCGGTGACTACTGACTACTAGGGGTTTTTTTTTCCTTTTTTTTTTGACAATTAAAATTTTACATGTAAGATTAAAAATTAGGTATTATTTATTAATATAAATTATTAAGTGTAAAAGAGGCATTCAATATTAATATAATTTTTTAAAAAAAATGTAAAGGAAGATATTTAATAAAATATAAAAGTGGGTATTTAACAAAAAGTAATATTTTAACATCGGGTTTTTTTTTTTTTTGTTAATATATCGTCCAGTCGTCCATTCTCATAGGTAGTAAAAGACTATTTTACCCTCGAAAGGGAGTCGGTGTTATTACAAAGGGAGTCAATGCTTCCACTCTGGCTTTTTGTTCTTCATCTTTGAGTCCATGAGTTGTATCCCTTTCTCAATTGAATGCACAATTCTTTTACCATTCCCTTTCTCCTTGGTAACCGTTGAGGATTTCACAGTTGGGGTTGTGGGGTTTTTACCATACAGTTTTCCTCCGCATTCATCTATTGTTCTTTCGATAAGGTCAATCCAAACTGTTGGTTTGGGATAAATTGGAACTTTGAGTCTGCCTGACATTCTCCTGAGTGGTGGAGGTGGTCTAAATGTAGGAGGCTATCTGTTCCAGCTTGGCAGTGTCAATTCCATAGTATTTCCCTACCATAAGTTTAGTGCCAGTTGGAATGATAAATACTCAAAATACTGCTAGACGTGAAGTTATAAAAACACTAAAATAAAGTAAAGTAGCAGATAAATACCACATCTCTTTACACAACTGAAGTAGGTGGTGCAGTGGGTTGCTGTGTATTCCTACTACAACCAGGTGTTGAAACACCTATCCTTACATCTTTCCTTGCACTTGTCTAATAATCACAAATAAATAGAATTAATCAATATCATGCAAGCATGTAATATATTACGCAAAAGTAGGACCGTATGCTTATTCTTTTGTTATGTGGCTATGCACCTCCCCTTCTACTGTTCTTTGCTGGATTTGTGACTTCCCTGATACAACTGCTGCATCCTTCACTTTGTGTCTAAACCCCAACATGATGCAGAAAACAAAAAAAATGCCAAAGGTAAGTAATCCAAACCATGTAAGCTAAAATCATCAACAACAAGAATAATACAATTGGGTAGTAAACTCACCCTGGCTGGGGGTGGAGTAGGCAACTCAACTTCTGTTGCGGGCTACCTATAATTTGATGCCAACTGCTTCTTCTTTGGACAAGTCTTGCTATTGTGGCCATACATTTTGCAAAAACTGCATTTACCCTTCAATCCAAACTTCTTCATCCTGTGAGGATTTTTGAGATCTTTTGACTCATCAGGAGCTCTTGTCCTAGCCTTTCGAGGTCTACTTGGGGTCACTCTTAATCTAGGTGGTTCCAAAACATAGTGGTTGGTTCGAATCCACTGTTCCTCACTAGGAACTGAATATATCATGGGAGCATACGCCTTCTTGTACATCTCAATGCTATAGAAGCGATCCACATAATCCTCTAGTTTATGTCCATGGAAGGTTATGGCAGAATGTGCATGTGCACATGGGATCCCAGTCATCTCCCACTTCCTGCACCCACATGTCCTCTTCCTCAAATCCACGATATACGTTCTACGTCCCTGCTCTACTTCAAACAGGTCATCACTAGCATAACGGGAAAGACAATTTGTTGCCTCTTCACCAACTGCCTTGAGCTTTTCATAAATTCTACGGTACAACTTGCCCTTCAAAGTTTTAATGCCATCTCTTTTTAGTTGGTACATTCTCATGAGTTGCTTAGCTTCCTAATCATCTCCTACATTGTTAAAATCGGCTTGTCACGAGCCTTGAGGATATACGAGTTGAAACACTCAAAGATGTTGTTGACAAGAAGGTCGCACGCACTTAGGATAGTCACTGAACCATGTTCTTGACCATCCACTAGGGTCAATCTTCTCTAGATACTCGAAGGCCACAGGATTCAACCTCTTAATCTCTTCCATGTGATATTTGAACTCAACTTCAGTGTAAGCTGATGTTGTAGCCCACAATAATTCCTTTAGTGCCACCCCCCGAAACCCTTTATCCCAAAAATTAGCATATAAATGTCTTACACATATCCGGTGGTCTGTCGTAGGTATAACATCATCGAAGCTTGGAATAAGACCCTGCATCATTCCAATGTAAAATTATGTAATTAATAAAATGTAAAATAATGTAAGTAATAAAGCTAACCTTTTTCCGATAAAAAATGAAAGTAGGCCTAACGTGCCACACATGGGACCTAAAGTCTAAAACTAGGCACTTCAAGAACCAGGTCTAGGTTTTTTTTTTATCTCAGCTTCCACAACGGCAATTGCAATAAGGTACATGTTGTTGTTGGCATCTCTGCCTGTAGCTAGTAGCGTTCCCTTGTACGGACCCTTCAGAAAGCACCCATCCAGGCCGATAAAGGCCTAACACCTTCTAGAAACCCTTACTTCATGGCTGAAAGGGACATGTAAAGTCTTTGAAACATAGGTTTCGAGCTAGGGGTAGGTCTCTCAACCTTCATCATAACATAGCTGCCCTTGTTTGTTTGCCTCAAAGTTTCATAGTATTCCCATAACTTGCCGTACTGTTCACCCAGATTACCAAAAATCTGCTTTCCTACCCTTCTCCTACCCTTATACATTTGGCCCTTGCTCACTTTTACGTTTCATTTTCTCTTTACTTCATCTTGTATCACCCCAAGTGGCATGCCTGGTTGAATCTTAAACTTGTCAAATAGCTTATCTGATATCCACCTAGAATTTACAATTGAGCTCTTGTATACGCAAGTACAAAAGTGTTTAGGTCTTAAAGACCTTACTTCAAAAGACTGCGCATCACTCGTCTGTATACCATAGACTCTGTAGCCACAAGAAGGATCTCTACAAACCGCAACACATCTGGCTCTTTCATTTTTTACAAACTGTATGTCTTTGCCCCTTCATACATTGTACTACTTAACATCGTCTCTAAACAGCTATAAACTAGAAAATTTCATCTTCAACTTTAGATTTGGATTGACAAAGTCCATCGCATGGAACTCCGAACCAGGATTAGATGAAATCCCACCATCCTCTTCATCACTAATAGGTAGTGACAAAAGGATGTCACTTCTACCCATTTCAGAATCATTGTCATCCACCTCAACATCTTCAAATGACTGCATGCCGTGGTTAGATGTAGATGGCCCACTCCTACCCTTAACTCCAGTACCCTCAGACCCATCCCCATCCTCGTCCCTATCTCCATCCCCATCCCCATCCCCTTCCTCATTCCCATTCCCATCCCCATTCCCATACACATCCCCATCCTCATCCCCATTCTCATTCCATTCTCCCCATCATCCTCCACACACTTATAAGTTGAGGGGCCAGCCCTATTCACATTATAATTATCTTCAAAAACATCATCATCATCACTAATTTTATCATCTTTAAGAGTAACCCTACCTCCAACATCTTCTTCCTCTTCATCATCTTCCACATCTTCCCCATCCCCACCCACATCATCTTGGAAAGAAACAATATACTGTTCAACAGCATGGTTCTCCACATGTACTGATGACATATAATCTACATTATAATTCGAGGACACTAGATGCAAATCCACAACTAGATCTTTATTAGGGTCTCTAAAGTAAATTAAGTCACCTAGACTATACCCATATTGTTCCACAATAGACTCAAGCATAGAAAAAGTCAAACTATCCAGATCAACGCTGTCAGGATGGACTACCATTTCACCCCCGAATAGATGACTCCATATGCTCTGTCAAACCTACTCCCATAATTTATCTCAAATACCAATTTCATACTACACATGCAAAAATATTACATTATCAATTGGACTAGGGGACCACTAGTATACAATTTTAATTTTACATTACATTTACAACATAATTCATTCAGGGAATAATAAGCTATGGACCTACTGCCCTCAATATGCACCTAGAAAATTAATATGTTATGCACCAAGAGAGAACATAGGACCACTATATTATGCAACCAACTAGAAAGCTGAACCATGCACATGGACCCAAACAACATCATTAAATATTCCACCATGATGCATGTGGTCTCACTGCAAATAACAACCAAATCAATACTTAGCAATGCCTCAACATGATAGCAAGGAATAAGTGAGTCTAACCAATAGAGAAAAACCCCCAAATATCCAACAGTGATAGTGAGAAGAATAACAAATTCCATACCCAAATCCGACATTTTGTTTGTTTATTGAGAAGAATGACAGTGAGAAGAATAGCAATTTGCATGTAATTTTGTTTGCTTATTTTGTTGACTTCTATCATTACACAAACCCTAAACCGTAATATTCAACCAATCACAAACCATAATTAAACTAAGAAAAAACCATACACATAGCATTACCCAAATCCCCGACAACCAAAACCCCTAAATTCCCAACAATTGTAATGATTTTACCCTAATTCCCCAACAACCCCAAAATCCTAGAAATTAGTAAACAAATCACCAACCACAACTAAACTAAGCAAACAAAATAAACAAACCCTAAACTCAAATCCCAAACAATCGAAACCCCCAAAAACCCGACAGTTACTGTGCACCCACTCTTCAAAACCCAAATGCTGACAAACCCTAAAATATATAGAAAGCACAAAAAAAAAAAAGAATGAAAAAGAGACTCACCTGCTTTTTTGGTTTGGTTGAGAGAATCTCGATGTAGAGCGAAGTTGAGTGGGGAACAAAATTGGGAAATCGATGTCGCCTTCTTTGTTTTGAGTAGAGAGTGAAGTTGAGTGGGGAACAAAGTTTGAAAGTGAAGTTTGGGGCACTGGTGTGGGGCACGAGACAATGATATGTGGAGTTTAGTGGACTTGATGGGGTCGGGGACAATTTGGGGATGAGGGAAGGTCCACGGTGGAACACGTGTACAACATTAGGAGGGTCATCTACCAAAAATTGAACATTGAGCGTCAGATTGCCAATGGGTAGATACATTAGGGGATAAAGTGTAATTTCCCTTAAAAAAACTAAACACAGGGTATTTTGTAAATTTTGATAGGATTTAATAGAAAATTCTAACGAAGTGTTGAAATTGAAAAAAAAATTGAAAGGTGAATACCCTAAATTGGCACTTTTTAAAGTTTTGGTGCCTTTTCTTTTCAGAATTCATGAAAGATCAAAGGTTATAAGTGAAGTTTTCTCTAAAATTAATTATTAACTTTTTTAACATGACTTTTTATTTATATATTTGAAAGTAAAATTTAGGTAAGGGTGAAAATGCTAGCGGATAATAACTGTCATCATCCTCTATCTGCACCTATCTGCTATCCGCATTCCCTTTATATATATATAATATAATATATTATAATATAAATTAAATTCACTAAAGCGACGTCGTTTTGAATTCAGTAAGTTTAGGATCTTTAGATTATGTTAAGTGTTTTTTTCAATCATCTCAAAGTTATACTTCACTACATTTACTTTTTTAATTTTCTTTAAGTAATCTAAATCTCGATTACTCTATATGAAACAATGACCCTCTATGGCTCATAATCATGAATTGTGTAACAAGTAAAATCTTAATTTATTTAAGCTTGCAATAATAATAAACACATTATATAAGCTTGCATATAGATTTGGATGGTATCAAAAATTGCCATTACCGCATATGCAGATAGAGGATAATAACGACAAGAATTGCACGTATGCGATTATCTAAGAGCAATAACTGCATTATGTGGATGCGGATGAGGATTTTGTTAATAATCGCATCCGCATCTGCATTTTCACCCCTGATTTCAGGGATAAATATAAAATTAGTCCATGTGATTAGCCTTTGGTGTAAAAACAATTAAGATGTCATCGGGCCATCGACCAAAATAACAATTTAGTTCGTGCAGTTAAATTATGTCAAAACACCTTATGGGTTTCGTTAGTGTGCCACATCAGTACTAATAGAATGATGACATGTGTCACTCTTAATAAAAAAAAAATATTAATATATTAAAAATATAAATATATAAAAGCTAAATATATATATTTTTTTTTAAAAAAAAAAAGGAAAAAAGGAAGCCCGGGAATCTCTGACAAAAAATGTCAATGTCTTTTAATAATAAAAACAAGTTCAATAATTTTAAAAAAAAATAATAATAAAAAAGTAAAAAAAAAAAAAAAAAAAAAAAAAAAAAAACCCATTGTTGGAACATAGCCACCTTCAAATGGTAAGGTATTTTGCTATGTTCCGATGAAACTTTTCCTATCACTCTAAAAATGGTTGGATAAGCTTTTTCCATGAGAGAGAGCAGGGCCGGCTCAATATATTGTGGGGCCTAAGGCGACAATTTTAAATGGGGCCTTATATATATATATATATATATATATATATATATATATATATATATATATATATATATATATATATATATATATATATATATATATTATATTTTTATTTAATAATTATTTTTCTTGCTTTTAAGATTTAACATTTTATTGCTAGTAATAAACTTGTCTGCAGAATTTTTTTCATTCAATTATATTTTTTTTATCTTCTATGTTTAAAGCTTTTCATAAGTCATAACTAATCATATTTCTAGCATACATTTATAATTACAAAATATTATAAATAAAAAAAGTGACATAAAAGAATAATAAAATAGAACCTGATTTATCAAAAACGCTTCCCTTTATAATAAAATCATGTAACAATTTTAACATGCATAAGACATTTTTTTAAAATAATTAGTAACTAATTTATACAGACAAAATAATAAACTGGCATCCTTTCATAATTTCATATGCCTAATATTAGTTTATTAATATAAGTTTTTGTTGAAAAAAAATAATAATACTATTTTATAAGTAAAGTAACTCCTTTCCCTTATTGTTTTTTTTTTTTTTTTTTTAAAAAAAAAAAAGAGGTTACTTTTTCGCATGGGAAAATGACCGAAAAAGAAAAAGTAAAAGCAAAGAAAAGATGTGGTTGTTTCCTTTTCACCTTCATCTCTTCTCAAAGATAGGGTTGGCAATTCGAGTCAGCGGGTCGGGTTCGTGTCGATCCGGCTGACCCGATTACATAATCGGGTTCAACACGAAGTCGACCCGATTATTAATCGGGTCATAACTGCAAACCCAAACACGACCCAATAACGAATCGGGTTACACGACACGAACCCGACGAACACGTTTTGCAACTCTGTTAACGCCTGCTCACCGGCATCACCTCATCCCACAAGCCACGAGGACGAAGGACATGAGGTAGAGCATGTTCAACTGGGCTTGGACAGTTGGATCCAAGAACCGATCCGGAGGTCGCAGATTTCGACGAATTCGCCATGCTTGATCAATGACACCGCCCAGTCGACCACCGAGGGTGGGCTGTAGTTCACGTCGATGGCGTGCCTGCCGCTAATGATCTCCAATAGCAAGACTGCAAGATCCCCGCGCTCAGATCCCCGACGCAAGATAAATCGTGAAGGAGTCTGGACAGAGGATACTGGATAGTCTCTTGGAGGCTTGGAGCAAATAGGCAACAGGCGTGCCACCTGAAGAAGGTGAAGGCACTGAAGGGAAAAGAAAAGATGCGGGCATCTGTGGCTAGGGTTGCCCTTTTGCTGTTTTGGAGACTTCTTTTTTTTTTTTTTTTTTTTTTTAATATAATTGTCAACCCGTGGGTTGACCTGCAAGACATGATTTTAACCAGGTCATAATCGGGTTGACCCGATTATGACCCGAACCCGATTATGATAAACCCAAACCCTATTTTTCCGTGTCGGGTTCGTGGGTCGTGTCAAAAATTGCCAACCCTAGTCAAAGATGTGGACCGTGTGGCTGTTTCACTTTTCATCTAATCTCTGACGTTTCATATACGGTATATACCCATTTAATGTATCAAAAAAAAGAGCCATCTCTGTACAAGAAAACAAAGGGAAGGCTTTACTCTTTAGAGCCAGAGTGGAGTGGAGAAGAGATTGCCGACTGTTCGAGAGACTAACGAATGGAGCGTAGGAGAGAGGTCGGAGGTTAGAGTTGGCTGGTGGTCAAGCGGGTAAGCTTGTAGCAGTGTCCTGTGCCTCCTAGGCTCCTACTTGGCTGCCGGAGGAAATTGTAGCACATTTTAGAGAGTGATTTTGATAATTTGCTAAGAGAGATTGTTTTGTATTTTTTTTTTTTTTTCAAAACAAAGAAAAAAGTGTTATTTGCTTCTTCTATTAATTTTTCTGTGCTGGAGTTTCAAATGGAGAGATTGCTCTTTTTTTTTTTTTTTTACAAACTTTTTGTGTTCCTAGGTATCTGACTATTGGTTTTTCTATGTGGGGTTCTTTAACCTATCACTGTATTTATTTTTCTGTGGCAAAATCTTGTGTTCTTGGGCCTTAAGGTTGACTTATCCATGGGATTTAGAGTTAATGCATTTTTTTTTTCACATTTCTTTAGCAAAATTGTTGTGCACTATAATTGGGCCTTTTTTTTTTTAACAAATCTGTCTTTATTTTTTCATATCTATAGAGTAATACCATTTTTGGGGGCCTTTTTCCACAGGGGCCTTAGGTGACCGCGTAAGTCGCCTAGTGGAAGAGCCGGCCCTGAGAGAGAGGAATGAGTACAAAATCCAATTATAAGCAAAGCCACTGTTCGTCATCCAGTACCTTTGATGTGCTCTCCATGGCTATCACATATGCATATCTGTAAGTGAAGGAAAAAAAAAAAAAAAAAACCATTTTCTTATATATAAAACAGAAAATAGAAAGCTAAGCTAGTTTCAAAAGCGTAAACACTCACGGTACAACAACATTAACACCCGCAACCCATGGAACTCCTCATTCTAAGACTCAAAGAAAGATACATACAAATTATTTAAGATGTTGTATTTATTCTTTTTGGTTGGATTAGCATAGTTCTTTTTTTTTTTTTTTTTTTTTTTGGGTTCATAATGGACTAGACCTATTATGTAAGCACTTGAGGAAGCCATGTATTCTCATCTTATATATAAATGAATGGAGTTAGCCCATTAGACTTCATTAGGTTATCTGAAAATTAGGGTCGAGAGACTAGAATCCTCCATACACACTACAAACAAGACAACGGTTGAAAAATCAAAGATGGTAAGCTCATCATCAAACAATGAATGTACGCTTATATTTTGTTTCTTCACATACTATGAAGTAAGACAGATTAATATGAATTATTTCTATCGATTGGTATCAGAGTCGATCTGATCATTTTTGTGGCTGTGTTGAATTGTGTTTCCTTTAAACTATATTCTTCATTGTCAATTTTTGTTTGTTTTTCTTATGAGTCAATGACGATATAATGCATATGAGTTCTCTTCCGCGAAACTTTCATTCTCTTGTGCGATGAGTTTCTCAAATGAATCGCTTCTATTATTGTGGGTGTACATTTAGATGAAGGTTTTATTCTTCTTCCCTTTTAGAAATTTGGGCTTGATGGAAGAATACTAACTTGTTTTTCTTCCTTTTTGGAAATTTGGACTTGATGGAAGAATACTAACTTGTTTTTCTTCCTTTTTCGAAATTTGGGCTTGATGGAAGAATACTAACGAAACAAGTTCCGTTTTTTTTTTTGTTTGTTTTTTTGTCTGTCTATTTTTTTTTTCTTGGGGTTAATTTGGATAATTGCTGCAATATTGGATAAATATTTTATTTTTCTTTTGACTTGAAGTCAAATACTGGCTGTTGATTGTTCAAAAAAAAAAATTATAAATAAAGGGAAGAGATAATATTTTTATGACTTAAAGTCAAGTACGTACACTTATTAAAAATACAATACTGTTTTGTGCTATGGCCTATAGAATATGCATGCATGAGTATGACAAATACTTGTTTTATGGACACTCTGGTTTTTTCTAATTTTATATATTTATTTATTTATTTGTTTTGTTTGTAAAACTCTTAAATCTCTCGCTACAATCAAGTGATATTGTACATCAAAACATGATTTGGATTGCTTATGTATCCGCTTATCATGAGACTAATCATGACAAAAAATTGGGTTTTTTTTTTATTATTTTTATTAAAATTTTAGTGCAATATGGATAATGCTCTTGTGTATATGACCAATGGTTTGAATTGATTATGTACCCACCTATCGTGAGACTAATCATGATAAATCGTTGAGCTGTTTCATTGATTATGTACTCACTTATTGTGGGACTAATCATGATAAATTAATTGGGGTAATTATTTTGTGAACTGCAATTTTACTAAGGTCCATACGGATAACTGATTTGCCCTATCGGTAAATCATTATTTTGATAGGATGCTTAGGACGGTAAAGAAATTATTAAATACTCTGCACTTGATGGCTAAGACTTATCCTCTTGCTAGCGGGTCATCTTAAGTCATCTTAAGTCGTCGTATTTAATTATTTTGTTTTATCATGTGTATGAGTTCATTGTATGTGGAACTATAAAATTTTGAGATAAACAATTTGCGTAAGAGTCTATTGTACATGTAACTCTAGCATGAAAAATATGATGACTATATGAGTGCATATTTTTTGTTTTTTTTTTTTTTGTTTTTTTTTTTTACATGTATAATAAAGTCTTGTTGTGATGTTCTTAGTTTTGGAAAATCAAGGTTTGTCCCTCCCATTATCTGCCATCAAAACACTGATGGGGACTAATTATGAAGATTGGTATGAGTCTTTCACTATCAGTTTAGCTATCATGAATCTTGATTTGGCTTTGAGGGTTGAGGCACCTGCTGCACTTACTAAGAAAAGTTCCGTTAAAGAAAAGACCTACTATGAATGTTGGGGGCATTCCAATAGGACTTGTCTTATGATCATGAAGTACACCATTGACAAGTCTATTAGGCAGAGTATTATTTGTACTGATAGTGCTAAAGATTTTTTTGCTGCTGTTGGGGATAAGTTTACTAAGTTCAACAAAGTAGAGAAGGGAACTTTCATGAAATTACTTACCACTACCGCTTATGATGGTGTTAGTGGAGTTTGTGAGCATATTATGAAGCTCACTTATTTTTTCAACAAACTAAGGCAAATGAAGGTTGAGCTAGCCGACAGTTTTCTTGCATGGCAGGAGTCTTACCATCTCAATTTGACGCCCTCAAGACCACCTACAATGCTCAGAGAGATGAATGGAGCTTGAGTGAAATGACTGCTATAGTCACTTAAGAAAAAGAGGTGATGAAAAAGGGAAAGTCTCATGCTATTTTTATGATGACAAATGATAAAAGACAATTTAAGAGAAAATTTTATAAGGGTGACAATAGTGGCAACGAGACACATAAAGTAAAGAAATTCAGAAAGTTTTCTCAACAAACTGGCATATGTGTCTCTTTGGAGCCTAAAATAGAAAAAGTCAAAGAAAAATGTAATTTTTGTCATATGTATGAGCATAAGAAGACAAATTGCAAGAAATATACGGCTTGATTAGAGATAAAAGAAATTACAAAGCACTAGAAAGTCTAGTAAAGGGGAGTTGAAGGTGAACATGAGAAACAATGTGGAGGTTGAAGTTGAATAGATTAACACCGCAAAGCTTGTTTTCACCTCTGGGCATTTTTTGGATCTAAAATGAACTTTTTTGAAAATACATATTAATCTGCATATGAAAGAGTACAAGATCCAATTACAAGCAAGCCACTGTTCGTCATCCACTTTTGATGTGCTCTCCATGGCTATCACATATGCATATCTGTAATTGAAGGAAAAAAGAAAAAAAAAAAAAAAAATCATTTTCTTATATATAAAACACAAAATAGAAAGCTAAGCTAGTTTCAAAAGCATAAATACTCACGGCACAACAACATTAAAACCCCCGAGCCGTGGAACTCCTCATTCTAAGCGCCCACTCAAAGAAAGATGCATACAAATTATTTAAGATCGATTATATATGTTACTTAATTGAGAAATTTTATCCTTAAGATTTCATTTGAGCAACATGCATGTTTGTTGCCCGGGACAACAAGATCAAGTTGATAAGGATTAAAATATCTCTTCGTTTTTTCTATTCATTTCTATGATCATCGATCATAGAGGGGCCCTTTACCATTATGGATAAATAGGCTATTCTATTTGTACCGATATGGTAGAGGGGTGTACTCAATCCTTCTTTGTCCTTGATTGACAAGTTGATTTGTCTATTATTGATCTTTCTTTGTTTCCACTATCCCTACAAAATGAGCTTTATTTGTCATGAAACTTGTAAAGTCTAAATTATGTATTAGAATAGAAAATGAGTTCTTTCCATGTCATTTGAAAGTTTATATTTGATAATAGACAAGAATTTCACTACACATGATGATAAATGATTTTTATTCAATAAAAGATGGTTGTTCGCTGTCGAGCATAATTTGAAGGAGATGCTAAGTTTTTTTTTTTTTTTTTTTTTTTTTTATAATTTTTTTGTAAATGTCTACAACAAACTATGAAACTTTTGTATTCACAACAAAAATATTTCTTTTACAATAATTTTATAGACATGTAAATTTTGTATAATTTTACTATCGTTTTTGCAATCGGACTTTTAATCTTCGCAATGTCAATAATTTTTCTCTTTTAATTTTATTATTATTTTTTAATTAAAAAAAAGGGCAAAAAATATGGTGACCCACAGAATTTCAAAAAATGGAAGTATTTTGACCATTTTAATAAAAATGGGTAAAATTGAAAGGAGTAAATTCTAAAAACATTGCAAAAATTAAAAATTTGAAATTATGACTACAAAAAAAATGGCTGAAATAATTTGGAATAAGTAAAATTTTCCGAAAATCCTCTTGGTCAGTCAAATTTCAAAAATTGGTAATGTAAGCAATTATAAATATGTGAGAATGTAGAGAATTTATTCCATGATATAAAAATATCAATGTTCTTACATCCCCCATCTTCATTCTTCATACTCCCCAAGCTGAAGAAAACTTCTATTACATTAGAGGCCTCAAGTTTGATGACAAATTCTCTCCCTCCCCTTGATGTTGATGATACCCAAAGCCAAACAACCCCCTCTCCAACACCCAGTCTTCTATCATCGCCTGAGAATTCAACGCCCGATCAGCAGGCACAAGATGCCCTGCCCCTAAAACCACAACATTACTCAGATTCCCCCACTGCTGCACATACCCAGCAAGCTCTCCATTCACCTTCCAAACCTTCCTCTCCGCCATTAAGAACTCCTCGATTCCCTCCCATTTCATCGTCTTCACCCAAGCCTCCGTTGACACCACTCCATCCCTCAAATCAAAATGCCCTTGATACAACATTACCTTGCTCTGTTTCACCAAGAACTCCACCATGTATTTCACGCTCTTCATCACATCCTCCTGCAGTGCGTCCCCAACCACGTCGCTGCACAGCTCAAAAACCATCGATTCGTTCACCCCTAGCGCCCTCTTCGCCTCATCGTTTTGTAAGAACTCCGTCACCAGTTCATCATTGTAAGGAACTTTTCGACTAAAATCATACAATGTTGCCAATCCTGTCATGTTTCGAAGCAAACGCAAGACTCTGGTTCGAGCATCTGTCGCCTCTGTCCAATTCCTTGATTTTGTCAGCCCAACCGCCTCCCATTGCGCCTTCTCCAGCTCACTCTTCTGCCTCTTATTGATCAGACCGGAAAAGTAAGCATTCACAGCATGAGTACCCACCTGGATCACCGGGTCGGTCAACCCGTTTCCAATAGCAACGCCCGCTAAGTTCATCCGCTCAGACGCCGGCAACTCGGCATTCTTCCTGATAATATAGTAACCAATTGCTGGAACATACTTCCCCGCGTAGCTCTCGCCAGTAATATATATCGGACGAGACTTAAGCGACTGGTCCGATTCAATAAACGAAGCGATCGCAGCGAAAAGATGCTTGGCGACAGAAGATTGGTCTCTGGGGATTTCTTCGGGTGTGGAGGAAATACTAAACCCGGTTCCAATCGGATTATCGAGGAAAAGAAGGCCGAATATGCGGTTCCAAGAGCCTGGATTGGGTTCAAGAGCAAGTGGGTCGGACTTGGCCTTGTGAAAGTTGACGCGCCAGGGGCCGAGCTCGTAGAAGTTGCCGATCATGGAGGAGCAGCCAGGGCCGCCCTGGAGCCAAATAAGAAGAGGGGTTTGGGAGAGCGGTGAAATGGGTTTCTGGGCTTCGTAGAAAGCATAGAAAATGGCGGAACCGGTGGTGGGGTTGACGGGGAGGTAGCCTGATCTGGTGGGGAGAGCTTCCTTTGGAAATGGAGGGGTCGAAGTGGGTGACGATGAAGCTGGGATGCGGTGGAAGGAGAAGAGGAAGAGGATGAGGAGGCGGAGGAGAAGGTTGACGGCGTAGGGGCCTGTTGATTCCATTATTGTATTTGTGAGGAGGTGAGAAACGGAGAGATCAGACTGATCAGTGGCTGTGGATATTTGTCGAGTTTGAGTGCTGAAGCCGGCCGTACGCAAAAAAAAAAAAAAAAAAAAAAAAAAGGCACTTTGTCTTAAGAGCATTCCCAATGATTTATATATTTTTCAATTTAAAATAGTTAATCAAAATTTATTTTATCTAGTTTAGTTAATGAATTTTAAATGCACTATACATCCGATTATCTATTTTTAACTCTATATTATTTTTTTATTATTTTTAATTTATTTATTTCATTATAGTATTTTTTTTCACGTGGGTCCCGCTTTATAACTCCACTACTTTACACACTTTCTCTTAAATCTCTACTATAAAGGAAGAAAAAAAAAAAAAAAAAAAAAAAAAGAAGAACGTGGAGTGGTGGAGGGAAAAAGGAAAAAAGCAAAGCTAAAAAAGTGGAGATAAAGAATAAAAAAAAAATAGATAAGTGAATAGTATAACTCTACACGTAGAGTTTCACTATTTATGGAATTAAGAAAAATCTATTATAGAGTTGGAATACATAAGCTGATGGAGTCTCTTTTTAACACTTTTATTATCTATTCTAACTTAAAATTACAAATAGATAATCCTTGGGAGTGTTCTAAGAAATATTCTTTACTGCGAGACTGCCCTTTTGCTGTTAGAGAATGACGGACGTGTTGTTTGATTATTTCAATCTTGTAGGGTAGATAGGTCAATTTGTCTTGAATCAGAAAGTTAATAATGTTTCTTGTTTGTTTGGAAGCACTCGATTCCAACTCATTTTCAATTCATTTTTATTTTTGAATTGATGTTTGGGTGGCATTGATCCAAGTAGTTCAATCATGTGTTTTTTTCCAAACCCAACTCCCTATTATCCAGATTCATTTTCAAGACCCGATTCCTACACCAAAACTGATGAGAAAGGAGCGTTTTCAACCCCGTTAAGGATGTAATCGAGCTTAGCTAAGTTTGGTGTATTTGGACTCGGCTCGTTAAATTTGTATATTTGCTCAAGTTCCGCTTGAGCCATGCGTTCGAGCTTAACTCATTTTTGTTTTTCTTAAGGGGTTCATTATTATCTAAATCATCTTCCTTTAGCTACCACACACTTTCATTATCAAGTTTACTAACATTATACTCAATTTCACATTTTAATCAATAATTTTGAACTAGAGTGTTATTCTTCCCTCGTATCAAATTTTTGTCATTGAAATTTCAAATCTTAAAATCCATAAAAAGAGAGATAATAACAATACATCTTATCATAAGGTCTATGCTTAGTCAACTTTTGGATAATCTTGTCCCATCCATTTTTCGGCTCTAGTAGTATAACTGCATTGCCTCTATCCATCTGCAAAACTCGTCCGAAGGCTTCTCTGTCCACATGTTCCAAGTTTGTGTTCTCTAAAAATTGTGGAAAGTAATCAGATAGGTCATTAAGAGCGTCGTAATCAATATTACCCATGCTATCTGAATCATCTTCATACTCGACTTCGATCTATATCCATTTATTCACAAAACAAGTAGTCCCAATACAATGGTGAGTCGACGACCGACACTTACGTTCGTAGAAAGCCTCGCAACCCTTCCTTTGGGACAAGTTCTCTTTGTTATCGAGCACACAGGTCAAAAATTCCTTAAAATTTCATGTAATCTAGAATTACCAGCAGAGAATACGGTAGAGTCTTAAGCCCTTAACATAACATCATTACCATTACCACAAAGTTACATGCATCGAGTGTTCATAAAATCTGCTAGTATAATTATTCACTCAGGTCTACAACAGCAAGTAGAATGCAAATACATCACAAAAGTGGTTCCAGATGCCATTCTCCCATGCATGTAGTCACATCCTCCTGTGTTCAAAAGCTCATCTTGGAAAGAATTATACCGATCTTTGATGGGTAGACACAAGTGGGTAGACACAAGTGTGGAGGGGTGCTAGGGGTGTTACGTAGGGACTAAGCCAAAGGAGTGGAGTAATTGGTTACCTATGACTGAATGGTGGTATAATACAACCAACCATTCTTCCATGTATTAGCCCTATTGAAGCATTATATGGGTACTCACCACCGGAAAAAGACTCCTACACATCTGTTGTGCAGGTTTCTAGAGACATGGGATATGATCTATGTGGTGGGTCCCATGGTACACTATTGACATATGTACCAAGAACACCGTCTAATATGGCAGTAGACTAGGAGTTAAGAGATAGAAACAAGATCATCAACATATTTAAAGAAAAATTGCGGCCAAATCATCAAAACATAGTGAAAATACAGGTGGACAAGCATAGAACAGAACGAAAGTTTCAATCATAAAAGAAAAAAGTGGCCATGCGAAAATGCTTAAAGATTTCCCCGAGATTTTTTGGCCCATTTCAGATCATATAAAAATGATGTGCTTACCACGGAGGCTCGCATACATCCTGTGCTTCATATGTCCTGCCTTAAGAAAAGGAAAATGATACAAATCCATCCATCCATTCCAACAAATTCAATTGTGAGTTTGAAACTTGAGTGTATGAAAATTGGTAGAAGATGATTAGGGATGGATGTCTAACACATCCCTTATGAAAAAGCTTAGACAACATGTCACACTCATTCTAAAGCTAAAACCAGAAGCCATAATGGACAGAAGAAAGAAAAAGTTGGGTCGGAGAACCATAACCCAAGTGCTAATCAAGTGGAAAGGTTCTCAGGAGACCTGGGAGGTCATCTGGAAGCCACGAGAACTACCCATACCTTGTTAGCAAGGTTCAGCTAACAAAAAAGCACTGGGCTTTTCTTTCTCTTTAAATATTATTTTTCAGTACTTTTCTATTGTTTCTTAAACTACTTCCGTTTTCATTAACCACCACTGCAAATAACTTCAAAACCAATAATAATTAGGCCTTCGCCGACGACAGATTAGGGTCCAACACCGACCGACACAGAGGCAGCAACTCGGTGTTCAACGGCTGCGTCACCAGGATAACGCCTGTCCATAGCATCACTTACATCCACATGAAAATGGAAAGTTTGATAAGAGCGGGTTGAGTTTTGTCAAATTAAAGTTCATCATCTTGGGACAGGATTTGTAAATCTCCAACTGCTGATGTTAAGAGCGATTAGCCTCAGAATACACACAGCACAGAAAAATGCAACAGATTGCAAAAGGAACATTAAGGCCAAGAAATCGATGACGAATTTATATAACTTTTCGAAATCTGAAATTTGGACAAACAATTGGCTTTCTTCTATTAGCTATAGCCTACAAGTTCACGTGTGCTATACATCAGGGTTTCCGAGCTTATAGTAGTTTGTCAAAGATTTGCCGTCCAACTCCTTTTTGAAAAACCTGGTCATGAAGTCTGTTAATGTGAACTGCCGGTAAATTGCAGGTTTCTCCGGCGATATCAACTCTGGCAGCGGTCCATACAGCTCCTCTCTATTGCCTGGGTTGAAGAAAACTGCCATAGAGACTCGTGGTTCATTCTTGGAGTTGGCCAACACTCGGTGCTCTGCACTTTTGTATTCTTCGTTGGATATGATCTGAACAGATCAAATTTCAGATAGAAGTTACAAAAGAAAAACACATTTTCTTTCTCAAACATTCAGTTCTGTTAGAATATTTCCTATATAGTTTTCATGTTAGCACGATTTACTTTCCTTCTAGGTTTATGGCTGATTCTCTTTCTTATTTAGTCTAAGTAACTATATTTACCTATCACATTTTCTTTATAAATAGGGACACCTTTTATATTACGTAACACATTAATAAATTTAAGATGTAGCCTTAATAGTCTTCATTCTTCTTCTTCTTCTCTCTCTGCTTCCGCTCTATTCTCTTTCACTTTCATATAATCCTATTTTCATATATATATATATCCTATATGGTATCAGAGCAAGTCCAATCGAACATCTCATGTGCTGCCACACGGCTACCTTCCCCGCCTTCACTGTAGCTCATTTTGAAAAAATAATCCCAGAATCAAGCTTGCAAGGTACAAATTTGTCAATCTATGAAATGTGAGACGCCAACGGCCACCACACGTGCCCTCATGTGCTGCCCAAGCATCCTGGCAGTACTTCCCACGCTCTTCACCTGCCGGCACACGCAGGTGGCCCCTTTCGGGCTTGGGTTTCACGTGCGGCACGTACTTCAAGCGTGCTTCATGGATCGGATGACCCGATCTGTAACCCAGTCCACCGGGTTCAGGCTGTTTCAACCACTGGGTTCAGCCTAGTCAACTTAAAGAAATAAAAACATAATCCCCAGATTTTCTCCTCAATCATAATCCAAATCCCAATCCCAATCCTATAATCCTCTCCTCAATTACAATCCCATGATTGTCTCCCTATCATTTGTACAGATTTTCTCAAGACCTTTTGTATTAACTCTGATGTTGTAATCCATCTATAAATAATGGAATATACGACACACCGAATGTGGTTTTCAGTCTTCTATTTTTCCTACATGGCATCATAGCTTGAAAGACAAACGTCGCCTCTGTGTTTTATGCCCACTGCCTCTCTATAGCCTTTTATCAAACACCTGGTCTTCAAGGTCTTCAACCACCCCCACCCCCCCCCCCCCCCCCCCCCCCCCTTTTTTGCTGCAGCGATATGACACTTCTCACCACCCACACCAGTACACTCAATTTTTATCTCAACAAAATCCTTGTCTCCAAAACACAATCAGTCCAACAAAGTTCTCATTTTGTCTCAACAAATTTCTCATTTTGTAGCCATCTCTCCAAAACACAATCATCCCAACAAAAATCTCTTCCACATTTGCTGTAGCAACGACCAACCATGTCCTCATCATCTGGGTCTGCTCCCTCTCCCTCTACTCTTCCCATCTCATTTAATATTTCACACATCTTCAACACTCCTATGGATCGCAGCACTAATTTATGTTGGAAATCACAGTTTGAAGACATCCTTGAGCTTCACGATCTCAAAGCCGTGATCTCTAGTGACAGCACTCCTCCATCTAAGCTTGCTGATGGATCTTCCAATCCGGACTATTCTAAAGACAAACTTGTTCTCAGTTGGATAAAGCCACGGCCTCTCCCTCGATCCAAATGCTTCTCATATCTTGTTCTGCTACCTGTGAAGCCTGGGCTCTCTTAGACAAAATGTGATTTCTGGTTCTTCCAATAAGATATGCGATACTTTTCCCATGGGCAACTCATGCAAGCTTCATTTTCTTGCTAGAAATTTTAATGCTCAGCAACCACTTGATCTATTACACTTGGATTTGCAGGGAACAACTCCAATTATGTCAAATGCAGGATAAATATTTTATCTTTCTATTGTGGATGATTGCACTAGATACGTATGGATGTATCCTCATGTGAGAAAGTATGATGCTCTTTCTGTGTTTATGGCGCTCAAGAAAATGGTTGAAAATTTATTCTCTCGCACTATCAAGGTCATTCAATTTGATTGGGGTGGTGGGTTCATGAGCAAATCCTTCACTGCCTTCCTTCAACATCATTGCATTGTCCATCATATTTCTTGTCCACACACACCTCAACAAAATGGTGTAGTTGAACAAAAACATTGGAATATCGTCAAAATGGGTCTCTGTCTTCTCTCCCAAATCTTATCTATCATCTGGTTTTTGGATGGAAGACTTCTCCACTGCAATATTCCTCATCAACAGATTACCCATGGCACAACTTCAACATCTTTCCCCATATGAGAAACTCTTAGAAAGACCTCCAGACTATCGGTTTCTCAAGGCATTTGGTTGCACATGTTTTCCTTACTTGGTGCCCTATAATAAACACAAGCTACTGCCCAAGTCAAATAAATGTGTCTTTCTTGGCTATGATAGTAATCACAAAGGGTACTGCTGCGTGGATCTTGTTACAGGCCGGGTTTACATCTCCCGGCATGTTACATTTGATGAGTCCACCGTCCTGTACAAGGACCAAGCAACCTCATCATCTTCTGTGGCATCTCCACCTCCAAACTCAAGGCCAGCTATTCTACAACCTGTGCCCACAACTCCAACCCCACAGCTAAACCATCTCCACCAGTCACCTGATGCCGCTAAAACCCTATCTATTCCCGTCAAAGTAACCTCCCTCTCTAGCCTCAAGAGTCAGCTGCTCCTTCTGGCTCTCATCCATCCCACACTGGTCTTCTCTTCTATTTTCCCTACATCAACAACCCAGGCCATGGGTTTCGGGCCAATTCAGCCCAATACCACCCATCTAGATGGCCCAAATTTGGCCCAAGCCAGAACAGTCCACAACATTTCAAAATGTCGCCACTGTCGTCTACGGTGGTTCACCGGCCCTGCCATCCGAGTTCACGATCGGATACTCTTCTAGGCCGCACTAAATTATTGCTCATCTAAGCTCATATCAAGTATACTATACCAGCCGCAAAGGATCATCGCATCATCAATCGTTCTGAATGGCGAGCTCACAATCAGCTTTTAGTGCCATCCGCACAAGATCTAGTCTCAGCAAAAAGAAAAAAAATGACTACCCCTTCTTTTCCAAACTCAAGCGTACACCTTGAAGTTGAGGGGATGTTAAAATATTTCTTACATATTTTCCATGTTAGTATGATTTACTTTCCTTTTAGGTTTATCATTGATTCTCTTTCTTATTTGGTCTAGATTACCATATTCACCTATCACATTTTACATATAAGTAGGGACACCTTTTATATTATGTAACACACATCAATATATTCAAGATGTAGCCCTAACGGTCTCTTTGCTTATGCTCTCTTCTCTTTCACTTTCATATATCCCATCATATAATCCTACAAGTTTCTTTACAAAACCTCACTCTATGCTACTTGAGGTTAGCATCAAATATAAAATCTTAACTAGCCCTTCTGAATTTGGAGTAAGGTTTACGCTAATGTTCTTCATGTTATGGTGCAACAAGTTGTTTATCACAATATTTGGGAGCAATTACAAAATTGTTGCTCCGTTTGTTTCGGCGTAAAATGATTTTTGAAAAATGATTTCGACATTTTACGGTGTTTAGTGGGAGCAAAAATAATGGCCAACGGAAATCATTTTCAGTTCGACCGCAAAAGCTTCTCTAACTTTTAGATTTTCCGAAATTAAACTCTTCGTCCTTTCATGCATGTTTGATATCCGATTGTCGGAATTCAGCAATTGTCGGTCGTCGGAATCTAGCCGACGCCGGAATCCAGTAACATCCGACCACCAGAAACCTGCCAACGCTAGAATTCGGCCACCGTCGCCAGATGTAGGGAGACCAAATTCCAGTCGAAACTGGTCGGATTCCAACCATCGTTAGCAGCCGGCCGAATCTGCCCAAAATGGCTGGAATCCGACTGGCTCTGGCCATTGATCCGGCCGAATTTGGATGGATCCAACTACTGATCCGGCCAAATCTGGCCAAAATGGCTGGGATCCGGTCGGATCTGACCAAAACGGTCGGGATCCGATCGGATTTGGACGGATCTGGCTACTAATCCGACAGGATCTGATTAAAATGGTCGGGATCCGACTGGGTATGACCGAATCTAGAAGAGTTCGGCCCAAATCCGGCCATTTTGGCCAGATCCAGCCAAACTTGCTCGCCAGAATCTGGCAAAGGCGACCGGACGTTGCCGGATTCTGACAGCATTTGCCAGACTTTGATTTTTGCCTTTCATAATTTTTTTGAGTAAGCCAAACATAGAAAAATATTTTTAAAAAAAATTAATTTTTTGAAAAATATTCTTTAAAAAAATTATTTTTTTTAAAAATAATTTCAATGAAAATATTTTATGACAGAAATCATTTTACGTCGAAATAAATGGCTCATGAGTATTATTTTTACCTGAAGCAAATCCCCAATGTTAATAACAAGAGCTCCAGGGACAGGTTTAACATCCACCCAACCCCCGCCATACTTAACCTGCAACCCACCAACATGGTCCTGCTGCACCACCGTCAACACCCCTGGATCCGTGTGATACGCAAGTCCAACCGTCAGATCAGGCTGTGGGCAGTACGGGTAGTAGTGGCCCACCATCACTCTCCCTTCGAAACATGTCATCTCCTTCAAACTCTTCGCCTCCACTCCCAGCCCCTCACAAAGCAGCTCCGCCAAGAGCTCTCCCAGCCGTGTGATCTCTCGGTCCCACTCAATCACCTCCTTTCTGCATATCTCGGGGATTTGATCCTCATCCGCCATCTTGGGACCCAGCCTTAACTGGAGGGTGTCCCTGGCACCATTATCGCATTTTTTGAGTTACTTTACGACTATAAAGAAAGAATTAAAGAAATGAATTTCGAGGATTACTGCAACCAATAGCATACCTCCAACTGGCGGCTTTAGAATTATACAAGTCCACGTTGGACAAGTAGGATACACCGGTGCCTATATCTCTACGGTAGACCCGAGCCTTTATCTCCGTCGGTTGCTCGTGAAACCCCTTCATGGAGGCCATCGTACGGTCCAGAACTCCCAACGGGACACCGTGGTTGACAATCTGGAAAAACCCGAAGCTGGAGGCCGCTCGTCTTATCTCGTCAACGACGACTGACCGCCGTTCATCCGAGTCCACCCCGGAGAGATCGATGGTGGGGATGAGATCCGGTCCGGGTTGTGAACAGGGTTTGAGGTCGGCGAGGGTCTCGGGTGGGTGAACGAAGAAGCGGGGGATGGTGGTGATGCCGGAGTCGACAAGGCCTTTCACTCCGACCTTGGAGTCGTCGAACCGCTTCACCTCTTTGGCTCTGTCGTAGTTCTGTGTGCTACACGTGATGGTATTGGTTGTCGTTTTGGGAGTCGGGTTCCGACCTTCGGCAGCGCGTGGCTTCATGATTTGACGTCCAATTCCGGTCTGAAACAGGACGGAGGCGCCGAAAGCGGACATGATTTGCAAGCTGTGTGGAGTGTTAAATTGTATTTGTACAAGCTACTTAATTGCGTATCGCTTCTTCTTCGATCTGTGCAAAAAGACGAACTAGGGCCCAAACTGTCACTTCAATGTTAGCCAGACTCGCTTGGAAGACACGTTTTGTATTTTCTTCTTTGGATTTTATTTTCTTTTTGGGCACTCGATTTGGATTTATATTATTGATTGAATTATTAGCGATTGGGAAACTGACAATCCAACCATTTGTCTCTTGTATGTGGTTAAGTGTGCGAACAGCCTTCTGTTATTATCAAAGCTTCTCAAAAAGATTGGAGATTTATATTTGGTAGGGATTTGTAATTTTTTAGTAGATTAGTGAATATGATTGGAATAGTGGATACCGTACGAAATTTATAAGTTATGGTTTAGTCTAATAAGATTCGAGTAAAACCAATTAGACACGATTAATTATAAGTCAATTCTAGATCAATCTGCTTAACCCATATAATTTGTAGAAATCTAAATTACATTTCAACTCTATTTACTCCTCGTTTTGTTAATAATTAATATTTATACTTAGTGAGGAGGCTTTATTATATTATTTGTTGGAATGAAATCTTATTTTCTTTATTGTCTTGTGTTTGTAAGTTTTGTTAATAATTAATATTTGTACTTAGTGAGGAGGCTTTATTATGTTATTTGTTGGAATAAAATCTTATTTTCTTTACTATCATATGTTTGTAAAAAGATCATACGGAAACTTAGAAAGAAAAAATAGAGAAACTAAGATTGTATTGGATTTCTTATGATGATTCTTGTGCCATAGGGTGACATTTATAATGGATTGGTTGAAGGTTTTACAAGGAAATGTAAAACATGATTGAATATGGTTTACTAATTAAGAATTACATTTGTGGGAAAGTATGAGAATGGCTAACCTCCTAGAAAGTCTGGTTTGGAGAGCCAAAAGCAAACAATATTGTATTATTGAAGGTGGGTCGTTACAAATGGTATCAGAGTCATTATCTAGCGTGAGATGAGGGGAGCGTGCACAAGCCCATGAGGATCGACAATGGGCACTTGCTGGGACTCCAAGAATGCAGTGATCCGACGAAGGTTGCCAGCGGAGACGCTCGGTCTTAAAAGGGGTTGAATATGACGTCTTACATCACCTGAGTATGGGAATGAGAATATGCTTATATGTATATAAGCACCATTCTTGACATAATGCAATTTAAAGTCGTGATGGAAATGAACCTATTAGAACTCCGCAATTAAGCATGCTTCTGTGAGAGTAATACTAGGACGGGTGACATCTTGGTAAGTCTGGTTCTCGGAGAAGCCAAAAGTGGATAATATTGGGTCATTGGGGGTGGGTCATTATTGAATTTGTTCGAGACTAGCCCAAATTTGAAGACATAACAATTTTTTAGGAGGCTAGGCTTATTGTGAAATACCCTGAAATATTAATTAGGGTTAAGTGGGCCTTAATTGAATTAATGGGAATATTAGGGTTGTTGAGAGGTAGAATTTTTGACTTTTTGTCACAGCTGAACTTTCGATATAGTGAGTCAAACGTTTGAAGTTGAAACTAGAATGTTTGAATTGGAATGTCCAACGTTTGAAGCCGAATGTTCGAAGTGGAAACTAGAACGTTCGAAGTTGGATAGTCAAACATTCGATAATACAGCCCGAACATTTGATGACTGGTAGTACTGAAAAATAACACCTCAGCCTATTTTGTGCGATTCTAAACCTATAAATACCCCTATTGTCATCCCTTCACCCTATTTCCCACCCCTTCTATCAATTCGTTCCTAGAGTTAGAGAGAATGAGCTCTCTTGGTCCCTTCTTCTTCAAATGAGGTTTTCCTAGCCTTGCTTGTTTTTATTAGTGTTATTAGGTTGTTATCTTTTTGTTTATCTTCTATTTAGTTTGTGTTCATAGCTAGGACTGTGCAAAAACGCCCGGACCTGTTCTGACCCGCATCCCCCACCCAAGCTTATTTTTAATTTTTTTTTTTTTTTTGCGGGTACAGGTTGAAATATGGTAAATCTGTGTGGGGCTGGGCGGGTTGCAGGTTGAGGTTTTAAAAAACCTTGGGGACCCGCCCCACCTCGTAGGAAGAAAAGAAAAAAAAAAAGTTAAATAGTCCTAACCCAGTAACCCTAGCGCTGCACACCTCTTCATTTTTTTTCATTTTCTCTTCTCTTCTCTTCAGTGAAGACCCCCTAGCGCAACTGCCACCGCACACCTCTTCAAAGACTTTACTTTATCCTACCCTTGCGCTGCTCTTCATCTTCTTCAATCTTCACCCTCCTCCATCAAAACCCTAACTGAGTCACCCCCACTCTGCAAAGTGTCGAGTGCGAACCACCGAGTCCGGAGTCCCTCCCTCCTCAGTTCCTTCTTTCTTCATTTTCGTTCTAAGGCGCTGAAATTAGGTATTTTCAGAGCTTCACTCTGTTTTGCTCTGTGTCTTCCTATTTATTTTATGCTATTTGTCTTCCTATTTCATGTTCATTGGGTGGTTGCTCGAGTGGTTGAGAATGTTTAGGAAGGAAAGTGTATAGAAATTTGGTATATGGTTTTTGTTGGAAATTTGGATTTTTTTTTTTTTTTTTCTCTGCATACTTTAAGAAATGTTTTTCTTTTACATCAGTTTCTTAATCTTCACCTAAATGAAAGAGAAGCAGAATTTTTGAAGTTCATGGGAAAAGTTTGATACGAATCATTGATCCCTCGCTCAGCCCCGCACAGATTCACCATATTTTATACGGTTCACCGGTGAGAATTTCTCAAACCACAGGGTTCCCGGGCAGGGGCAAAAAGGGCGAAAATCCGCCCCGCCCCGCCCCGTGCCCACCCCTATTCGTAGCATAACATGTAGTTTTGAATCCTTAGCTAGGTTTTGGTTTTAATACAAGATTAATAATGGATTAGTAGCTTGATGAGTGCCAAAAAGTGTATATTTAGACCCCTTAATTTACATTAGTTAAACCTTTAGCTTTGTTACTTTTCTGATGTTTTGGTTAGTTTTAGTGTTTTTGCGTTTTGCATGGCAATAAGAGAAAAATGACAATTTTCAAGGCAAAAATACATAGAAAAGCTGGATTTTCGGAAGTACTAAAAAAGTAGATCGATTGATTTTAAAATCGATTGATCGAATTTTTGCGGGACAGAAACCCTAGCTAACTCTATAAATACGTCTTTTTCTCATTTTCTCAAAATGAGGAGCCGCGGCAGAGACTGTTTGGGCGCCCCTAGGGGCCGATTTTGCTCTAGTTTAGGGTTCTTGGGTGATTTTCACCTAGAACATCCTTCCTTTGTAAGTTTTCTTTGATTTTAATACATTCTTGTAGTTTATTTATGATTTTCTTAGTTATGTGTAACTGAAATTTCGTCTAGGGTTGAGGATGAAACCTCACCATTGAATAGAAACTGAGTTTCACTGCTTGTTTATGATATTTGAGTTTATGGGCTTTGATTTCTCATTGTTCTACTCCGATTTTTGAGATTATTATTGGATATCTCTTGTGATTTCTGGATACAAGTGATGATTTGATATGGTTTCATTAAATTGATGGCTTGGGTTTTCATTTATGTTGGATATTCATTGTGTTTCATTCTATGGATACATTTGATGATTTAGTTAAAACTGGATATCTTTTGTGATTTGTGCAAGAATGGATTCATTGAATGATTTAAATAATTTTTGAAGCAAAGTAGAACAAACATAAGATTTGTATGATGAGAACTTCAAATGGTGTAGATAAGCATGAGATTAGGTTGCTATGATTTGGTAGGTGTAGATTCCAAAACCTTAGAATCCTTTTATCTTCATTAATTTTGTTTATGTTTTATTTTATCAAAAACCCCTAAATTTGGAACTAGGTTAAAATATGATTAGTTTGAATAGAGATTAATTTTCGCAACTCAATTCCCTGTGAAATCGACCTCGCACTTGCATAACACTATATTGCAAAATGATTCGTGCACTTGCGAGTATTAAAATTTGCACAACATAGCTTAATGATCTTGGACGTACCATGTTCTGTATAGGAGTGTTATTGTGGTTCACGATTGTGTTAGAGATCATATAAGGACCTTAGGTCCTGTCAGAATGAGGTATAGAAAGGATTTTTGGTTCATAGTGGGTTTCTATCTAGAACCAAGTGTTCGACTTTTTTTGTCCGAACGTTCGATGTCGAGGCCAAACGTTTGCCTCTTTTCTGGTCGAACGTTCAAAGGCTGGGTAGTAAGCGTAATACCCCGTATTTTTAACTATGAATATTTATGAAAATAAATATTCATTTATAAAGGAACTTTTATAGTTTTTGTTTAATAAAAGTTTAGATGGACCTCAAACTTTAGAATAACGAAAATATGGTCAAACGAACTCCGTTTTGGTTGATTCAAAAGCCAGAACGCTTGTCTCAAAGTCCTTTAACTACCCTCCAAATTTCATTATTTTCGGACTCCATTTACTACCCGAAAACATCCACGAAAAATTATACCTTTGAATAAGACGAAAATTCAGTTATGTAATTATTTGGCTCATTTTATTCATATACAACTCAGCCCAGCCTCTGAAACACCCCAGCTCAACACATTAAAGACCCAACAGCTGCATTGAACCCAGCCCAGACCCATACACGTTGATAACGCCCAAACTTGCTCTCTACGTTAGATCTCCAGTACACCACAAATGTCTTCTACTTGCTGTCCAAGTAGATGTTTTTAGCCATTGATCAAGATTCCTCTCAAGTAATCCCAACCATTCAAGCTCTTATAAATTGAGGAGAACAGCCCCTAATTCACGCACAGGTTCCTCATCTTCTTCCTTCATTTCTCTCTTTTTATCTTATTTTCTCTGTCGTTCTCTCTGTTTTATCTCGGTTCAGAACTGCACGGAGCTTAACAAAGCTCTGCAGAAGCTCAACCTAACCTTCTTCTTCCTTCCATGGCCAAAACTCTTGCAGAGAGTTTTCTGCAACTCCTCTCCCTCTTCGGTAGCTCATAAAAATTAGAAGAAACCACAGCTTGCACGTAGCCCTCAAGAACAGAGAAGCTCTCCCTCTTCGCAAGAAGAAGGAAAGTTCAGCAGACATAAAAGAAAATGAACAGGAAAAACAGGGGAGCTAGAACTGAGTGTGTCCAGTGAAAAAAGAAAAAAAGAGAGGTATTGGAAAGGAGAAGAAGTCTTTAGAACACTTTTTGACTCCCTCATAAGTCCCTTCCGGCCAACTTTTCCTTTTTGATTGAAAGTGCCCACTTCTAAAAGGAGAGAAAAAGGAATCAGATCTTATTTTATATATATATATATATATAATTGAGTGAACATCCTAAATAGCTTTTGTTTTAAATTTTATTAGTTTAAAGTTATTACATTATTTGAGGTTTTAATATTATGTTTTAAACAAGTGTTTTCAAAATGGGGTATTTAATTAAACATGTCATATACGGTGTTTTACAAAAAGTGCTGTTACGCCACTCAACTATTTTAAAGTGTTTTTTTAGGCGTTATTAATGTTAATGCCGTTATTCTGCCTGAATTTTATAAGAATAAAATAAAGTTATTATTTTGTTTCGATACATAAAATTCATTATTTATATTTGATAAGTTATTATGTTTATCTATTATAAAAATAATATATATGTGTTTAATTAATTGACGAAAGAAAAGAAATAATAAGGAGATGATACCTTAGTTTAAGTTTTAGGTTTTAAATCTCAGAATATTTCTCTAAACTTCTTCTTGCAATTTATTTAGGTAGAAGGTAGCTAAAATACTGCTCAGAAAATACCAAGTAAGGGAAACACTACCTCAAAACCCCGGCAAAGTTTTAATAAAACTTTTTCAAAGGAAAAAAAAAAGTCGGGGATTTTCTAAACTTCTTCAACTCTTTAATATTACTTGTCTTTTTTTATACTACCCTCATAATAATGCTCTTGTTATATGATGTGATTGGAATCTCATGTGATCATACTAAGCTTATATTTGATACATGTGCACCATATGAATAAAGTTGTTGATATCATAGTATATTTGTTATATGTGCACCATATGAGCAAAGATTGATAATATTATAGTATATGTGTTACATGTGCACCATATGAGCAAAGGTTGATGATATCATAGTATATGTTACATGTGCACACAGTTTTACCCCCGCGATACCATGTCATAGACAATCTGGATCATATATGTGTTATGTGCTATGTGGTATGTGGGTAGCATGACAACCACACGGAAGGACTAAAGTTTGGGCTACCGGCCGGGTGGCCTTCACCTAGGGAAGTTCCCAACCCGATACAGCTCTCCCCTGTGACGACAGGATGAGCTATAGTTGTTCTTTGGGATGAGCCAAACGTGCGCCGCTCATGGTTAATTAGCGGATATTGGACCAAGGGTGGTTAAAACTTACATGTAGCATAAATGATTCATGCACCATTCTACATTTGATATAATTGTATGTCATTTAACTATTTCTTTATTTGTTAAATTATTTGAATTCAATTTAGAATTCCTAAAAAGAAAATTACACTATTATTGTTGTGTTTTCCTTACTGAGTTGTCGAACTCACCCCTTTTTCCCCCCAAATCTTTTTAGATGACATAATAAAACGGAATCATTTCTTTGTAATGGCGTAGACCTCGCTAAGAGCAATAAGATTGCTGGGGGACTGATGTGACTTTTGTATAGTATGTTTTCCTTTTGAGATTTATAGTTTTGTAAAGAGCTACTCTTATGTACATGAAAATAAAATAGATGATTAAGGTCTATATTTGGATGAGGTGTGTTTTATGTAAATGTATTTTTTTTAAGCTCAAGTTCGCGTTCCCCTTATATTCCAAAACGGGGGCATGACAGTAAGCCTATTTTGAATAGTTTAGGACTTAGGACCTTTTTAGCTCGGGATTAGAGACTAATGTCAGATCTTTTCACAGATTTCGAGGTTGTGTAGCCTCAATATGACTTTTTAGAGGAACCATATGACTCAAGTGAGTAAAACTCATACGAATACTCGTTATTACTTTTTCGCATGACATGATTATTTTATAAATGAAACATGCATGATTACAATTCACATGAAATATATTTTAGAATAATGTAAACTCTATTTTGTGAGAATAATTGATCAATAACAAAACGATGAGTTTATAAATGCATGCATGCAGAAGACGGTGAAAGATAAATTGCATCGTATGACATGGTACACCGGTATGTGCGGGATAACAATCATAGGCTTAGTATTATACAGGTTAACCCTATGGTCAAAGAGATTTATTTTTATGTTTGGCCTTGGATCCAACGGGGGTTTGTGACCGGTGCATCCATGTTTGATTGGTGGTAACCATTACAACTTTGCTAGTTGCGTGGGCCACTCGAAGTCGGACTTAGCCGGGCTCCTAGTATATGACGGTATGATGCAATATCCGAGGCACCTGTATTGTACTACAGGTCCCTTGGGATAATGACAACCATGCCGAGAAGATGTTAATATCATGGGTAGACCATATGGAACTAAATTATGATATTATTATCTTATTACGTCATATATTATATCTATATTTCATTCATGATATTCTTGTCAAACGATAAACTGCAACTTTACATTGTTGCATGTGATTTACAAAATATTTTATAAACAAATGAGTTCACCATATAATAATATGTACACCATGTGTATTATTACTTATTAAGTCGTAGACTTACGCTTGTATCTTTGTTAACTATGAAATATGTGTTACTTTATAGTTGGTTGTTTGATGTAGTGATATAGATTTGGTTAATGCTTAAAAACTGATTGCGGGATTTTGAAAGCCGCTCATAGTAATTAATAATTTTGGGTGACGTTGTAGACTTAGTATTTGAAGCATGATTGTATATTAAGGTTTAGTTGGATCTTTTACATTGATGATATGTATAATTTGATTTCAGCTAATATGATGATTCTTGGTGGATGCTATAGTTGTAATGATTAATGTTATTAGAAACATCTTATGTTTCCCTTGCATAGTATATTTTTTAGGAGTAGAGATTCTTGAATGTTGTTATACATTGTGGAATGAGACTGAGAGGTGAATCGTGAAGTTATTTACCAGTAAACTAATTTACTAGGCGTTATAGCCGTGCTTAATTTTGTAGGTATAGGGGGTTTGAGCTTAAAAAATACCTAGAATTTTCTTTTTAAAATGTGTTGTAGCTAGGGGTGGGCACCCCCGCCCAGCCCCCTCTATGTCTGCCATTGGCTGCCGAACTGCGGAAAAGGTCTCTCTCTTAGTCTCAGCGTAGCAGCAACTGAAGAAAAGAAAATGAATAAGAAAATTTCGAAGTGGTGGTAGGTAACAACTGCTATGAAACATGTCATCCTTAAGTTTAAACATAGTGTTTAGGCTGGGTTGAATACTTAGAATTAGTTGAAAAGCAACCCAAATTTGAAGACGTTTCAACTTTTTTAGGAGGCTGGGCTTAATCTTGCAGGGGTTAGAGTCTTAATAGTAGGGGGTTGGCTTAAAAAAAGCTCAGAATTTTTGTTTTTGAAGCGTGTTGCAGGGACGGGCGGGGCTCTGGCCCACTGTATCTTCTTCACTGGCTGCAGAGCTACAGAAGAGGGCTCCCTCCTAGTCTCGGTCTCAGCATAGTAGCAACTAAAATATAGAAGGAGAAGAATATTTTGAAATGGCTGTGGGTCAAAAGTGATTTGAAACATGCCATCCTCTAAGTTTAATCTAAGTTTGTGGGTTGGGTTAAATGCTGGAATTAGTTGAAGACCACCCTAAATTCGGAGACATCTCAATTTTTTAGTGGGCTGGGCTTAATTTTGTAGGAGTTAAAGAGTCATAATATAATAGTCAGGGATTTGAGTTTAAAAAATTCCTTTCCTCCCTTATTTTATGTTTTATTTTTTTAAAAAAAAAATTAAAAAAAGAAAAAAAGAAAAAAGAAAAAGAAAACGTGTTGTAGGGGTGCAAACCCAACCCCGGCAACCCGGGAAATGGATTATCCAGTTAATTATAAGTGTAGAGGCATTTTTGTCTTTTCATATTTTTTGAGACAAAAATGCATATACACTACAATTAACTGGATACTCTCCAGTTCACCTGAACTGGAGAGGATCATAATATGGCAACCCGCATACTCGAATTGCCACCCTGTGTCCCGATATGGTGAGCGGATATAAAGCAAAGTATGGTTTAAACTGATTCTAAAATGTTTGAATTGTTGCAACCTTGTTGTGTTTGGGTAAGTGTATACGTAAGTCCTAAACCCAGATAAGTCAGGTACGCTAGGCTATAAGAGCATTCACAATGAATTCTCTATTTCTAACTTTTCTCTAAAAATTTAACAAAACCTACAAAGGGGTGGCCGAACCCCTTTAACAATTTAACAAAATCCATTTTGGCCAAAGGGGTGGCCGAACCACCCCCAAGGGCCATGGGGTTGGTAAGTGATCCACCCCAAAAGCCAATTTTGGGGGTGGTTCGGCCACCCCCAAAGGCCAAAATGGGGGTGGCCGAAACCACCTCCATTTGGCTTGGGGGTGGCTCATCCATCTCCATTTGGCCTGGGGTTGGTTCAGCAACCCCCAAGGGCTAAAACGATTTTTTTTTCTTTTCTTTTCTTCACTTTAGCCCATGAGGGTAGCCAAACCACCCCCATGTGTGGGGGTGGCTCGTGGCCCTTGGGGTGGTTCGGCCACCCCCATGGGCAAAAGTGGTAAAAAAGAAAAGAAAAGAAAATACGTTTTGGCTCTTGGGGGTGGCTCAAGTTCTTAAAATAAATAAATATATATATAGTAGCCATGTCAGCGTTGACATGGCTATGGGGATAGATGTCGCACCGGTACGCTGACACGTGTAAGATGATACGGCGGGACGTTAGTTTTGGACGGAAAAATGAACAGAGGTACTATTTCTGTGTTTTCCCATAACATAGGCACCTCCTATGATAAAAATGACGACTGTGGGAGTAACAAATAAAGTTTTTAAACCACAGGGGTGTGTAAGGTATTTAACCCTTAAGATTAATGAGTATAACTTATTTAATTAAATAGATCGAGTTATGATTGATTTATATAATTTTATATTCATGTCTCGATATCATCCGAACTCGACACGTGCATTAAAGTTGATAATTTATTGATACTGCTCGTGAACCTGACATAAACCCAATACGAAATTAGCATTTTAGAGTTGAGAAATTTGACCTGTTTAATTAAATAGATTAGATTATAATTAATCTACACAGTCTTATATTTGTGCTTCGACACGGTCCAAGTATAATTAACCTCAACTAATCCTAATACTATGGGCATTCCCAAGTGATTGAAAACTCTCTCTCTCTTTCCATTAAGCATATCTGAATTTTCTCTTGTATTGTCACATGGATATAGATGAAGCCTACTGAGTGATGTCTTTATTGATATAGTTTGGCAGTTGGTATTTAATTGAAATATTTAATACAATAAAACATTAAACACGTTGATATATCTATAATTACGTTGGTGAAGTTATATATTGTGTCGGTTCCATATGGAAGCAATTAATTCTCTTTCATCGTCACAAAGCAACCAAGCATTTATTATTATTAGTAGTAGTAGTTGAACTGAGAAGTGGGTTACTCCTGTTCCTTGGTTTAAATAGTAACAAATGCTTTGTTTCAAGTTTGGCTCTTTCCTTTTCTGTTGTTTTTTTTTCTATGCTTTTAACCCGATTTAGCGTAGAGAAATGCTACTTTAATACCTGAATAAGCTCCACATTATTTTAGCACTCATCTTTTAAAAAAAATTTAGTACCTCTAACATTTTCTCTTTAACGTAACGGTATGAAAAGATATTCTAACATGTTAAAGATATGCATGTGTTTGGAAAAGCTCTTGTTACTAGTTTTTTTATTTTTTTTTAAAATAATAATAAGAAGTGATTGATGTAATATAAAGTATATAGAAGTTTTAAATTTTTTATAAATAAAAAAAAAAAAAAAAAAAAAAAAAAAAAAAAGGTTAAAAAGTAATTGATGTGATATAAAGTGAAATGTTTTGAAGTTAAATTTTTTTTTAAAAAAAAAAGAAAAGGGAAGAAGTTTGCCAAACAAAGCCCACACTTCACATATTTTTATCGGTACATAAATACACGTACTATTGATTTTAATTTCCTATTTGGGTTTTACTATAGGAAAATATTTTTACAAAAAATAAAAAAAAAAAAAAAAAAAAAAAAAAAACCTAAAGAATTTACATAATTTAATTATTATTTTCCATCATTGAAAATGTAGATTTTATTAAAATAATAATTATATGATTAGATTTATATTTCTCTTTGTTTAAGTTTTTGTAATAAATGGTTATATTATATAGTATTATAGTGGAGGTTTTGAACTCAAGTCTTAGCTCAATATCATATGTCTTATTTAAATTAAATATTTCACATATTTAGTCTTATTTATTGAAAGAACAAACACAAGAGATTGGATAAATTGATTTTCACTCCTCTGATTTTGTTTGAGAAGTGGACTTTATTTTATAGCAATGATTTTTATATTTCAAATGTAGAGATAACGTTAGTTTGTATAGGAAGATTACGGATCCGGCTTGCATGCGGTAGTGGAAAACTACCGCATGCATGCTGTAGTGGAAAATGACGTTTTCCACTTAAAAAAATTTGCAACCCAAAAACTTAATAGTAAAGAATTTTTCAAAGCTTAAATATTATACAAAAACAAAAAAAATTATAATTAAAAATAAAAAATTATTAAAACCTAAAACAACAAAAGGGGTGGCCGACCACCCCTTTTTTGGGCCAAGAGGGTGGCCGGTAGGGGAGGCTACCGGTGCGAGGATGACAGTACAAGGGCGTGAGGAAGAGACCGTCGGGAAGATTCGCGGCGGAGATCAGAGACCCATGGAAGAAGACTCCGGTCTGGCTCGGCACGTTTGCCTCAACCGAGGACGCCATGCGAGCCTACGACGCAGTGGCTTGGACCCTTCGTGGCCCCAAGGCCAAGACCAACTTCCCTCTTTCCAACTCCACGTATTTCTCGCCACTAAATCCGAACAAAATGGTGAATTTATGTACCATAATCATCACCACCGGTTAGTATGGGATGGCGATGGGTTTCTGGGGCATCCAGATTATGGACCCCCAAAGGCCGACCTCTAGCAGGGGCCTAGGGCGCCGTAACAGCACACACCATGCCGGGTCTCGCGATGCGGAGACGGCACCCTAGGCCGCTCCTGGTGGTCCCCGAGGACTGCGACATCGACTGCGACTTGTCTCTTCGATGGTCGACGACGGTGACATCACGACATCCTCACGCCGACAGTCTCCCCTGCTGGCCACCCTTTTTGTTTTTTTAGGTTTTAATAGTTTTTGGTTTTTAATTATAATTTTTTTTTTATATAAATTTTAAGTTTTAAAAAATTCTTTATTATTAAGTTTTTGTGTTGCTAATTTTTTTAAGTGGAAAACGGTACCGTTTTCCACCACAGCATGCATGCGGTAGTTTTCCACTACCGCATGCAAGCCGGATCTGAAGATTACAATGTTTTGAATTTGAAAGAATTCTAGATTTACAATTTATCTCCATGATTGTCATGACCTGTTTATTGTTGGGAATTGGCTTGTGATGACTCCTGGGAGTACTGTTTATTGTTATTATTAAATTTTGCAATGGGTGTTGAACTCTGGTTTTACTTTGTTGTCCAATAAAGACTCGATTCGATTAAAATCTCCACAACTTTTACTCTCAATATTCGATGAAGACAAACTTGGTGGCATTAAAAATCTCCATAACTTTTACTCTCAAAATCTCCATAACTTTTACTCTCAATATTCAACTTTCTATTTCACAAGAAATTTCCAATTTAGATGTTTGCTAGGTCAAAATGCGCTATCAAGAAAGTAAAGACTCTGTGTGGCATACGAATGCCTCAAAAAGCATCAGGACGATTACTAGGGTTTCATCACAAACTTTAGTAAAAACTCAGCGGTGTCAAGATGGTCTAGGTGATGGTTCATGTGACGGTTCTCTCTGGAAGTCATCTTCCACAGGGAGCGTTATGACGGTCTGGTGACTATCCAGGTGACGGTGCTCTCTAGATCAGTATGGAGTGTCAACAAAGAGCATTAGGAATTTAGGATGGTCTAGTGACGGTTTCATAACTTCAAATAAAAAGACTAACTTTTTATACCAAAAGATTTAGGTGTTGAAAAGTTTTACAACCCAAGTATAGATCACAAAATATGGCCAATTTCTAAGACTTACCCTCTTCCTTATGGCCATTCGGTGACAAAACCAAAAACTCAAGAAAAGCAACAACACAAGTAAATAAAAAATTTGCAATTCCAACCACAGCCTAACAAACCATTACTAGTATACTACTCTGAAATAATAAAAATGAATAAAACAAATATGCGCTTTAATCACGTTCTATAAAATCCAACACTAATGATTAATTTTAAAAAAGAAGGAAACCCAACGAATGCCTTGAACCAATTTATTTTTCCAAACCTAAATAACTCAGATTCATACATTAGCCGAACATTTGATGTCATTCTGGAACGTTTGATTATTACCCTAGCGGAACACTCGATATCACACTAGAACAATCGAGCTGTCCTTTCTTTTACGAACGTTCAAACTATCGTTTTCCCAAACATTCGTAAGTATACCATGAACCTTCGATCATGCCTAAAAAGCACTTTAACTTTTCAGTCATCTTAGCCAACCTTATCCTTTCCCCATGCCTATAAAAGTACACCACGACCCTTAGCCTTCATCCTTCATTCTTGCACTTCAACAAAAGCCTAGACCTAGTGAGAGAGAGGTTCTAGAGAGAGAATGGCATTTGGAGTGATTACATCTTTATAAGGTAACCTTTGAACCTCAATTCCGTTTTTCACAATAATTATACACTGACCTTGTTGTTTATCAAGCATTTCGTAAGTCCTAACATGCTATGTTGAGTTTTTGATTTATCATGCATTGTCCTTGTTTTTCATGTTTTATCATGTTGATGTGGTTTATTATGTTTTTATAGAGTTATTATGAGCTTTGGTTAAGATAGAATATAGTATGGGTAGAAGTTTTGATTTTTTCATGCATTATGGTACCCATCGAACGTTCACTATTTTGACCGAATGTTCGAACCTTGTTGGTTTAATGCTTAACCTCGAAACCGAATGTTCAAGAGTGACCAAAAATTGATTATTAGGGTTTTAACGATAGATTAAAATACCTAGATTGTTATTAGGAATTTACGTGCATGGTTTAGGACTCTCGATGTATTATGTTTAATAGTAGGGTATGTTTCACAGTAATGGGAGTTCAAGATGTTCAAATTTGTGGATGAGCGATTGAGGTAAGTAAATGTTTACGGAACTTATTTTACTTTAACATACGATATATCAAAGGACTGAGCATGCTTTACTTTTCAAAATAATATGTCCTGAGTCTACTGATTTTATAACATTTTTAGACTGCTTCATATGGATAAATGCTTATATATGATTTTCTTAAAGTAAATGAACAATATTTACATCGTATAATATAATGATCATGTGCTTACTATTATTTGGGCATGACCTTATGGTAAAAAAATATTTAATTTTATGTTTGGCATTGGGTCCAATGGTTATTTGTGATTGACACAACATGTACGGATGGGGTCACCATTACGGCTTTGCTAGTAGCATAGGCCACCCAAGGTTGAACTCGATCGGGTTGCTAGTATATGACGATATGCGGCAATTTCCGAGGCACCGGTATTGTACTACGGGTCTAGTGACGGAACTAGAAATCGATCTTTGTAGGGGCCTTTTTTTTTCCCTCTTTATATATAATGTTTCTATTGTATATAAAAAATATGATAAATACAATTTGAAATAAAAATGAACTTTTTTATAAAACAACGTGCATAACAAAAAAAATATCCATCAAACTTCATAAATGTATTAAGATTGATATATTAATAATATAACATGTAGGCACTAATAAAAAAGAAACAAAAATGCAAAAACAAAGTTTCTAAAATTGTAGCTTACGGTCTTTTAGAGAAGTAAAATCATTAAGTAACAAATCTGAATTGACTTTCTCAATAATTTTTCTTTCTATGTAGATACTAATTTGTTGCGAAAACGGAAATAAGCATGGTGTTCACATTATGGCAGAAAAAACTAACAAGCTACAAGTTGAGCTACACAACAGAAGAGGTTTCTAAAACTAATCGAGAAATAAAAACTGGTAGGGTTATGCCTTCTTAAGTTCGAAGAAAAAATTCATTTTGTTTTACACCTTCATTTTATTGGAAAAAAAAAAAAAAAAAAGTCAATCTCCTATTTTTACACAAATCAGACTCTAAGGGTATGTATAGTAAAGAGTTTTGAGAGAAGAAATGGGGAATAAATTGATTAAAGTTATATAAATGTGAAATGAATTTAAATTTTTTGTGAGAGAAAAGTGAAGAAAATTGTTTGAAAATGTGATGAAAGGAGTTTAACTTTTTTGAGAGAAAGCAGGAGAAATAGTTGCCAAACGTAGCCTAATTCACTCTTTGTTCACATAATTCGGTTTTTTATTTCTTATTATTATTTTTTTAAAAAGAATAAAAGAAGTGGGAATGAGATATAAACATGTGTTTCATTACTGTTTAGCTTTTGTGTGTCCATTTTGATAATTCAGTTTTGTACGTAGGGTATCATATATATTTTTTTCTTTTAATTTTTCCAAGGGCCATGGCCCTTTCTTGACCTTGAGTGGATCCGCCACTGCCCTTCGGGACAAACATCAACCTTAGCATGAAGAGGTTAAGGGCTTGAATAAACTATACGAAGGAAATCTATGATTAAATATATATATATATATTTATAGCATGATTTCTCTGCATTAAAAATTTAGTGATTGTGATCGAGAATATGTCGCCCCTCTTCAAAATAAACCTAAATTTTTAGATGACATATTAACGGGGATAGCACATATCATTTTATGAAAAATCCACTTCTAATAAATTGAGTATAATGGACAATCACTTAAGGCTCACTATAGAAATTGGATCTATAATAATTTACTTACCAAGTTATGAATTTACACAATTACTTCTATCCACTATAAAACACCTCACTGTTTTGCAGTCTAGTTAGTTGCGAGGAGGTAGAGTGAGAAATTAGATAGGATGAAGATGCCAAGTGAATGACTCGCATTGTCAAGTGGGTTTAGTTAGTAGTTATCTATTGTTATGCTGGAAATGTTTGTTTGGAGGCTATGAGTCTATAATTGATCATACATGTTCTGTTTCAAGATTTATTATTAGAAATCTCAAATTATTTAATTCTGCTTTTTGCTGTAGTATACGCTGATAATTAGTGTGGCGTGGTGAATTTAGTCAATTACTAGTTAATTGGTTTGATGACACTACGAGTAACACTCAAACTTAAGTAAATAATATTATTTAATTTTGGGGGCATTATAGTGTATTTGGAGTGAGACTAGCGTTTTTCCTAGCAACTTCCAATGGCTTGCATGATCTATTGATAAGGAGCTTGTGTAGGTATAACAGTCACACAACTTGAGAGCTCACACTTTTGGTCACTAATAAAATATTGGGGAGAATGTTTAGACGTCTTAAAACCCTAACCCTAGCATCTGGTATGAGTTTGGTGGAGAAAATGAAATCAACCTCCCTTGCCAAGGAGTATCTGATTGCCCTTATGTGAGTATCTCTTGTTTTTTTTTTTTTTTTTTTTTGGAGAAGAAAGTTAAACTTTCATTAATGAACCAAAGGTACATAATCACCAAATTGGTGCACATAAACAACCACCATAAAGGTGTACACCCAAACAAGAGTCCAAAAGACTCAAACTCTAACAAACAGTTGCTATCAAAGAAATCCAGCCAAACAGAATGGTGCCACCGTGCTAACATCGAATTGTTATAGTAATGGGGAGCCGGTCATTCTAGGCGAAAACCAAAGACTAGGCTAATTAAGCCACAAAGCCAACTGTCAACACAGAACACAACAGGAAAATCAAATGCAACAGACTAAACATTACATGAACAAACAATTGGGCCTCTCAAAATAATGAAGCACAACCCAACTAAAGACAAGAGGCCTCGTCTAGCTAAAAGCCACCTAAAAGCCCATATAATATCAATCCATTGCAAAGATACCCTGTGAAGAGACCATAATATACAAATCCAAACAAGAAAAACCATTCACTGCCCTTGCTGAAAAAAGAACCGACCATTGCCTGAAAAAGAACCCAACCACCACGATCCACCACCAACAGCCACAAACCAGGCTTGAGAAGTGAAGCGTAACCCTCACACGCCGATTCGGGAAATAAGTTTCCCAGAGCATGCTGGCCATGAGCTGATCAGGGAATAACGGCGCGACCACAATGGCCATGAGTCGATCAGACTGGAACACAATGGAGAAAGTAGCTAGGGGGCACGTGACAAGAGATCTCCGGTGAAAACACACAGATCTAGCTCTCAAAAAAACTTTGCAAGCACTGCCAAAAAAGGCGAAAACACCGGGGAGTTGAGGAAACAACCGAATCCAAAACCAACAAAATCACTGGAGTTTTCCTGCAGGAGAGAACAATAAAACCAAAGAAAACACAGAAAAAGAGTAAAAACAACACCACAACCCCGAAGAGTTATGAATACATCTGTACCATGCTCTCTTGAAGCTAATTCCTTGGATTCTCCCGTTGTGTTATTCACACATAATCCCAACAACCATTACAATCGTATGCTTAGGTAACGTGCTCGCGGTCACCAGTAAGGTGATAGTCCCCACAGGGTAGACCTTGTTGCCTACGAATCCAGCCATAAGGGAACTAACCGCAAGCAATTTCTCTAGAGGGAGCCCCATCTGTTCAAAGGTAGGCATGTACAAGATGTCTACGGTGTAGCCTTTATCTATCAAGATTCTCTAGGTGGTGTAATTGGAGACCATCATTGACACCACCAATGCATCATCATGGGGGTGTTGTGCCTCGGCTGCTTCCTCTACATTTAAAATGATTGAATCCTAGTCCCATCAAGGCTTTTACTTCCTCAATACGACCACGCCGTATGTAAGACTGTAGAATACATGTATATGGATGTAACTGAGTCATGATGTTGTTGATATTACTTGTCTGGATACGCCTATATGTCTGTGTTCTCCGAAGGTTGCAAAATGCATGTATATGAGTGTAGTTGGATTATATATGGTACACATAGATATGTATTAGATGGGTATGTATGTGTATGTTCCCAAGCGGGAGATTGAGTCGTATATATACATTCATGATTGAATAATATGTTTTTGGTGTTTTCATAGCTATAGTGTTTACCTTATCAGCTACGACACATTTCTAAAAGAAAACTAAACTAAGGTAGCTGTTATTATAAACTCATATAGAAAGTGAAATGCCGGCTTAGTGCAAAAGCCAATAAATCCTATACTTACTGAGACTGTGTACTCATTAATCCGCTTATGCGAACGTGGTTAACGTACTCTACAATCGCATAGACAATGTTGTTGATGCAGGTACACCCAATGTAAATTAATGAAGATCTTGTAGCCTTGTACTTAGGCTACTATGACTAAGGATTTCGGATGCCAGAGTTTAGTGTCGAACTATGGTGCAGTCTATTATTATATTGGTCATATTTTGTTATGTACCTAAACAGCTTTTGTATATGGCATTGGGTTGTATGTGACACTCTTTTATATAGTCATTCTTTTGTATGTAATAGATACAATGTTGAAGCTGTAATTACATAGATGTTTATTTCAGCTATGTGTTGTATATGTTTTTCATCATCATATGTTTAGAAGTTTTCATTGCTATGTGTAATATCTGATGTAATATACTCATGTTATAAGATGTTTGTAAGTATGTTCATATTTTATGATGGTTGGGTTCATGGTGTGAAGTCATACCATTGCGATGATTTGTTTAAAAAAAAAAAAAAAAAAAGGGTCATCACAGGGAGTCCCTCAGATAGGGTTCCCTAGATTACCAAGGGTATAGGGCCCTCAGACTATTCAATAGTGTAGCCCCTTGGCAACTGATCGCCTCCAAAAGGATCATCGGTCTGTCGGGCTCTTAAGGAGCCTCCTACCCCCGAGGGTTAGTGTAACGACCCACCCCCAATGACACAATATTGTCCGCTTTTGGCTCCCCAAACCAGACTTCCCAGGAGGTCACCCATCCTGGGATTGCTCTCGCAGAAGCACGCTTAACTGCGGAGTTCTGATAGGTTCATTGCCATCACGGCTTTAAAACGCGTTGTGTCATATAGGGTGCATTTATACATATAAGCACATCCTCATTCCCAGGCGATGTGGGACGTCACAATCACCCCCCCTTGGGACCCAGCGTCCTCGCTGGCGACCCTCATGGGATCACCCCATTCTTGGCATCCCAGCGAGTGCCCGCCGGTAACCCTCTTGGGCTTGTGCACGCTCCCACCATCTCAGGCTGGGCAATGGCTCTGATACCATTTATAACGACCCACCCCCAATGACACAATATTGTCCGCTTTTGGCTCCCCAAACCAGACTTCCCAGGAGGTCACCCATCCTGGGATTGCTCTCGCAGAAGCACGCTTAACTGCGGAGTTCTGATAGGTTCATTGCCATCACGGCTTTAAAACGCGTTGTGTCATATAGGGTACATTTATACATATAAGCACATCCTCATTCCCAGGCGATGTGGGACGTCACAGTTAGATAGTTGGCAGCCCCTTAGACAGAGCAGTCTACCGGTTTCGTTCCTATCCTGACCTTGATGAACCTCAAGTTCATGTGATGATTGGCTCGTCCTACTGGTCAATGTGACAGGGGTAATGGGCCTTGATGTTCCCTTGTAGAACTGAAGGAAAAAAAAAAAATGGTATTTGTAAATAATAGTTTTACGAGCTAACATATATACTTAATTATTGGGTTGTGTTTGTCTCACACCTCTTTCAAAAACAAAAAATTAAGAAATTATGAGCCTGAACCGGTTGACAATGCACCAGATTCATCGTTATATTGTGTTCAACTCTAAAGAGTTCCTCCATTTGCAGATGTAAGTAGTGTTTATATATTTAACAGAATTCAAATAAAATTATTAATAATAATTATTACATAATTGTATCCACTGAATGTAGGATGCACAAAGACGCGCTTAGGCGATCATGCACTAGGGGTCGCATCGCGGATGCTCTTATTGAAGCCCAACATTATGAGTAGTCCTGCGAATGGTACCGTACATATGTAAGGAAATAGTGGTATTTTAGCAATTGGCAAAATTTCTGCGCGTTCAGTGTAATTAATCAATGTCGTCTTTAATATTTGTAATTATAACACAGGTCGATGGCCTGGACAATCAACGTAGGGAGGAATTGGGCCACAAATTGGTTATGCGTTGTAGAGGGCTAAAGGAGACAACAGTCAAGTACAACAAGTATGTGATAAATGGAAAACTATTCTGCACGCTTGCCCATGATGTGGAAAGGAGGACTTAGAACAGAGGCGTATGTGTTCCAACCTTTGAAGGCGAAACGTACTATGGGCAGTTAACTGATATAGTTGAGGTCGAGTACTATGACAGGATTACGTACGTCCTATTCAAGTGTAATTTGGCAGACCCCACGATGGACAGAGGATTCAAAATAAACGATTATGGCCTAGTGTTTGTCAACTTCAATCACCTCGTCCACATGGGAGATCTGATTAATGACGAGCCTTACGTGCTTACATCTCAGGTAGATAAAGTATTCTAAGTCGAAGATGGAAAGAACCCAAATTGGGTTTGTGCAGTGAGGACTAAACCGCGCAACGTGTACGACGTTGGTCAGGGGGAAGGGAGTAATGAGGCAGGTACAACCTATCACGAGTACGAACCACTCGTACTAGCCACTGCTCACCTACATGATATGAATGATGAATTCGAGTACGACAGGCCTAACATTGATCCGATTGAAGCTCCCGTTATACAATGATTGCTATATTTATTGTTGGTACAATTCGCTTGAGCTCAATATACTTTTTTAATTTGTAAAATACAAGGGTTAATAAATACGATCATTGTATAATTTGAATGTTTATTAGTAATGTATAAAATACAAATTTTAATTAATTTGTCTACATTTGTTCTCAGGTATTGATGGACCAGAGACCTCCTCCTTGTGCACATCGGGCACCACGCCTACCCGTGCCCTCCACAACCATGCCCACAGCTCCGGTGCCACTATATACTGTGGCGTGGCCGCACCACCCAGATGCCGCTTATAGACCATTGATGCCGGGTACGGTAGGTGTGACCACGTCAGATCACGGGCAGACCAGCACAGCTGGATATTTTTCTTCCCCATATTCAGTGCCGTCGACGTTCTCGCAGATGAGGATCACCTCACCGGGGCATGTGACTCGATGGTGGACGCGAGAGGGTCATAATGGGATGAGCACACATGGTTCTATGTTGTACTTTCTGTACAAATATACTGGACCTACGCCATGTGGATTCGAAAGTGAGACACAGGATGATAGGTTTCTGATGCCACAGACGGGGGAGATGCAGATGCCGGCTACGGGGTTGGGACAGATGCCGGCACCGGCATTGCTCCAGGCCCTAGCGCCTGGGGAGAGCCAGGTGCCTTATTCTATGGAGAGCCAGGTGCCGCTTTCTGGTGAGAATCAGGTGCCAGATCTGGGGGAGAGCCAGATGCCCCCTGAGGGGGACGTTGCGATGTTGGGTTCCGATCAGTTGGCCCCCAATAGCCCCCAGGATATGCTTTCAAATGATGATTAGCATTCTCCCTCGGCGGAAGGGGTTGGCGAGGAGCATGCAGGAGACCCAGCAACCCAGCGCATACAGACTGACCAGATTCGGTTGATGGGTAAGTAATTTAAATTTTTAATTAATATTAAGTTCGATAAAATTATAAATTGCATTTTAAATTTATTAATATAATTAAGTTTTTTAGTGTTAAACAATTAAATGTTTTATATTTTTTGATTAGGGTACAACCCTGACTCTGCATCTATTATGAGGTGATTAGGGACCCACAGAGGAATTGGGTGCTCCCGAGGGGGAAGAAGATTGTGTTGTAGTACAATGCTGCAACACAACCCGTAGGACGAACCTGGAATCATTTTAGGCCTGCTACGAGCATGCTTGTCAAGAGCGGGTCCTACATACATATGCGGGACGAATGGGCGAAGGTAGATAAGCAGATTAAGAAGGCTATGTGGGACGCGCTGATGGTATGTTTATGAAATTAATTGTTTTATTTATTTAAATTAAACTTAAGATTAAGTTTTTGTTGAACTTATGAAGTTAATGCTTAAATTGAATGTGCAGGAGGAGTTTTATCTATCTGTATCCGTAGACGAGCACAACGCACAACACGAAGCATGGGCTGATATTGGCCGTAAGCACCGCTAGTGGAAGTTGAAGTTTAGAACCAAGCTTGGTATTCGAGATGGTGACACACCCGAGATTATAAGTGCGAGAGTGCCGGAGAAAGTTTTTGAGAAGTATGGCCCAGCAGATGTGGAGGAGCTGCTGAGCGATTGGTGCACGGAGCAAAAAATGATATGTAGGTCTTTGATTGTATTACTATAATGTTGTGTATTTTTAATAACAGTTCATTTAATTTACTTAATACTTTAAGTGCTAATGCTTACATTTTTGTGAAATGTTCAATGCGTAGGTGACCTGTGAACGAATGAAGCGGATGCGGGAGCAGAATGACCTCCCCCATTGTCTGGGATCCAAAAGTTATGCCAGATTTAATTACGATGAGGTATGAACTAATATATGTATATGTTGAGTTCCTTATATTTGTGCCTAATTGTTTATATTTACATTAAATAAATATTACTGTTTGTTATATATTTAAACTGGACAGCGACAGGCATCTACATCTGGCATGCCCCCCACTCGCTCCGAGTGGTTCGTGAGGACGCACACAAGGAAGGACGGCACTTACCTGAATGAACGTACACGGGTCCTTTGCGTATACTACTGATCTATTTTACTAATATTTCTAACTTATTCGTGTGATAAAGTATGTATTCAATACATGTGTATTTATGTTGACAACGTACATGAGAGGATGACGCAGGGTTTATCCAGTGATCCTGCCGCCACGCAGAGCGTCTCAGAAGACACGGTGCGTTGGACCGAATGACGTGTATGAACAGGTCGTTGGGAGGCCTGAGTACGCGGGGAGGGTTCGGTAGGTTGGGCCGAATGTTACTCATGTTCGTGGGACGTGTTTCTCGTACAGGGCTCATTCACAAGGGGGACCATCTGAGGGCACATCTCGGGATTGGGCCAAACATGCCCGGAAGATGGCGGAAATGGAGGCAATGCTACGGGCTGAGAGAGAAAGGAATGATGCCTTGGAGCAGCGCATGCGATAATTCGATGACATGGAGCAGCGCATGCGACAATTCAAGGCATTCATGACCTCTATGGGACAATCACATCTATGCCCTGGTGCTCAGCAGTCTTCACTTGCAAACGGCGGTAGTACATCGTCTGTCAGTAGTGCATCTGCAGGTATGATTTATATTGTGTATACGACAAAATTATTTTTAATTTATTAGATTACTTGTTTAAAATTGCATATAATTTTATATACTTTAATTGTTTTTATAACTTGCAGGTAATGCGACAACGATTGGTCCGTTGTCGCCTATTGGACAAGGGCTGAGCCAACACTCTCCTGTCAGGACACCGTCGCCTGCTACACCATCCCTTGCGCAGCAATAGCTGATTGGCGAGTACACGCCTGGGACGGTACCTCGTGATCCCCAGGGACGCCATGCAGATTTGTAGATATTTTGTGTAATCATTTTTTGTTACTAATGAACATGTTTATTAGTATATTGTTGTGTTTATTTGTGTAGTTAACAAATACGTTATTAATTATTGATTTGAGTAATTTGATGTTGTCATATTTTTGGGTAAAATAGATTCTGTGATATTTTTGAGCGGAAATAAGAATTTTTTTTTTAAAAAAATTAAATTAAAAAATAAATTAACAAAAATAAATCAATTTTTTTTTTAAAAAAGTAAATTTTTAAAAATTAACCACGTGTATATTAGTACACGTGGCTGACAGTTAGCCACGTTTACAGCAAATACACATGGTTGACTGTGGGCCACGTGTACTGATATGCACGTGGCCACTGTGCCATGTGTAATATACACGTGTCACACAGGTCGCCACGTGCACAGAAAAAAACGTGGTCACTGTGTCAGCCACGTGTATTGATATACACGTGGCACAGTGGCCACGTTTCTTACTGTACACATGGCGAATTGCACAATTTGCTACAACTGGATCTACCACGCCCCGAACACGTGGCCATTTACATGCGGCAAACTGTTTGCCATGTGTACGGCCTCCGGACACGTGGCGAACTGCAAGCGGCGAATTGCAGGATTTTTTGTAGTGTAAGTAGAACTGAAGGAAAAAATAATAAAAAAAATGGTATTTGTAAATAATAGTTTTACGAGCTAGCATATATACTTAATTATTGGGTCGTGTTCGTCTCACACATCTCTTTCGAAAACAAAAAATTAAGGAATTATGACCCTATAAATTTTGAACGAAGTGTAATTGAAAGGCCAACGTTGGCTGAGAGATCTAAGCAATAATCTTTGTACAAATGCTTCTTACCCGTACTTAATTCAGAGTACGTACGTTCTTGCCTGTTACTTGAAAGCCAAAAATGTGTTATATACGTGCAAACCTTTTAAGGCATTCTTTCATGGAGGTAGATGAGTTAGGTGCAAAATTCACACTGTCTGATCGAGATCGAGAATAATGGCGAGCGTCATATGATAGATAGAATGCTCTATTATACAAAAATTACAATGTACGTGCATGGGTGTAATTTTGGAGAAAATTTAAAAGCTACCATACATACGTCCGTACGTGTCAGCAATGCAGGTGTTATACAAAAGTTACAATGTGGGTGTAATTTTGGAGAAAATTTAAATGCTACCATGCATACGTACGTCCAGACGACATACGAGTCAGCAATGCATTTGGTGTAATACAAAAATTATAGTGTAAGTGGGTGTAATTTTTTCAACCGTCCAATTTAACTCTACTCTTTCTGTTTCTTAAAAAGAAATTGAAATAAAATATATATGAACAGTTGAAAAACCTACGATATATATATATATAAAAAAAAATTTTTACAACTGTTGGTACAGTTTCCGGTATGGTGTGAATCTGCACGTTCCTTTGATGTTCTTCACGCTTCTCAATAACTCTGCAAAACAACAAAACCTAGGGACCCTTCCGGGGGTCCCGCTCCGATGCCTAAGTTAGCTTCTGTGAGAGAAATAATGCTCTGTGCATAAAAATTGAGACCTTGTTTATACCTGGGGTATGAGCCTATTTATAGGCATAGAGGTGGAGTCAAACCTGGATTAGGACTCCTGCTCCTTGTTGATCTAGAACTGCTGTCAGAGTTCTAATTGGACTTTAATCCTTTACTAGGCTTCTAATTGGATATCTTCTTAGACTTCCAATCTGATATCTTCTTAGACTTCTGATCTGATATCTTCTTAGACTTCTGATATGATCATTATTCTTATCTGTTTGGACCTATTTGACTTTTGAATCTCCTCTTTGGATCGGGTTGAGTGGGATTTATCCCCAACAGTTACCCCCCAATTCCCTTATCCAAAGCTTGCTTGAATAATGGGAATTCCATGTCTAAAGAAACCCGATCTTTGTCTCCTTCTGAAAACCTGCTAACCTGCAAAACCCGAGGGTTAAATCTTACCCCCCAATTACCTTCTTGTTTTTCCTTAGGGTTTTCTCCCTGTATCTTGAAAAACCTGCAAAACCCGAGGGTTAAATCCGACCCCCCGAGAAGTTTCTTCTTGCTCTCGGCTAGGATTGATCCGAGAGGCTCCTTCTCGGCAAGGACTGATCCGAGAAGTTGTTCTTGCTCTCGGCTAGGACTGATCCGAGAGGCTCCTTCTCGGCAAGGACTGATCCGAGAAGTTTTTCTTGCTCTCGGCTAGGACTGATCCGAGAGGCTCCTTCTCGGCAAGGACTGATCCGAGAAGTTGTTCTTGCTCTCGGCTAGGACTGATCCGAGAGGCTCCTTCTCGGCTAGGACTGATCCGAGAAGTTGTTCTTGCTCTCGGCTAGGACTGATCCGAGAGGCTCCTTCTCGGCAAGGACTGATCCGAGAAGTTGTTCTTGCTCTCGGCTAGGACTGATCCGAGAGGCTCCTTCTCGGCAAGGACTGATCCGAGAAGTTGTTCTTGCTCTCGGCTAGGACTGATCCGAGAGGCTCCTTCTCGGCAAGGACTGATCCGAGAAGTTTTTCTTGCTCTCGGCTAGGACTGATCCGAGAGGCTCCTTCTCGGCTAGGACTGATCCGAGAAGTTGTTCTTGCTCTCGGCTAGGACTGATCCGAGAGACTCCTTCTCGGCTAGGACTGATCCGAGAAGTTTTGGTCTCAGCTAGGACTGATCCGAGACGACCCCCCTTTCTTCTTGATCTCGGCTAGGACTGATCCGAGACTCTCGGCTGGGACTGATCCGAGACGACCCCCCTTTCTTCTTGATCTCGGCTAGGACTGATCCGAGACTCTCGGCTAGGACTGATCCGAGAGTTTTTGCCTGCAAAAGAAACAACATCAACGGGTTCCTGGTCCCTAGACCGGGAACACTCCGATGCTTAAGTCAGCTTTATTCATTTATTCTGAAAATACTTATTCCCAAAATCTGGGGAATTTTCTGTCTAGTCTGAATTAAAAATAAAAGTCTAGTTCTTTGCAAATATAAATACTAAAAAATAAAAGCAAGCCTGAAATTCCCGAGAGTCCTTTTTATGGGATCACGGGCAGATACTGCTGTTGCCTCGGCTCTCTATGCTGTGGGCTTCTGCTTCTTCGGTCCTCTCTTCTTTCTATGTCATCTCGGGGAGCATTCTCTTGATGCCTTTCGTCTAGCTGAGGACGGTCTCGGGGATAGTAATCCCGTGGCTGTTGATCTCGGGGCTGATAGTCCTGATGATTCCGAGGCCTGTTATTTCCTTGATGGTTCTGTCGCTCTCCCAAGAACCGAACCAACTTGCCATTCTTTATGAATTCTTCTATTAACAACCTTAGGGTTACGCACCCCTCGGTGTAATGACCTGCTTGTTTATGGAAATCACAATACTTCCCTGCATTCTTATAAGGAGGATCACCTGGTATCTTTTGTGGTTCCCGAAACGCCGGATCTCTCTTGATCTCCATGAGGACTTCTGATATCTCGGCATTGAGAGGTGTAAAGTTGTAATCTTTGAACTTCTTTACCTGTCTCTGCTCTTCCCAATCAGCTTTCTTGAGTTCTTTCCTTTTCTTTTCTGGGGCTGTCTCTCGGGGTAGTCTAGAACTGGCCATAGACTTCAGCGTCTCTTCCTGATTGATGAATTCTTCTACCTTATCCATGAGGCCCTGCAAGGTACTCGGTTGCTTCCGGATCAACTTCTTCATCAAAGGCTCCTCGGGTGAAATTCCCTTAAACTTATCGGGAAGTTGATAGTCTGCCACCCGTCTGGTGAAGGGTGAGTCTGTACCCATTAGGAGCTTGTCCACCATTACGGATCTGCCTTTGTCCTTTCTTTCCATCTCCATGTCCGTGCACCTTCTCTCCAGCTCGGCAATAATTCTGCTCAGATCTCCTTGGCGGTCATCCTCCCTCCGAGGATTAATGTTGCTATTGTGATCTTCTTCCTCACGCTCATCCCTGTTCATCTCGGGATTGGGCTGTCTCGTCCTCATGCGTAACAATTCTGCGTTTAAGTCTTCAATCTGGGCTTCCAACGCTGCTATGCGATCTTGATCTCCACCCCCCGGGGGAGGGTTCGGTGGAGGCTGCAAATTATTCTGAATAGCCGGTTCCTGTGGGGCCACGGGCTGTCGATTGGTCTGGCTTCCGGAACGTGTGTTCATCACCATGCTGGATCTTCTTTTTCTTTTATGAGGAACGAATAATCGTTTCCCACAGACGGCGCCAAACTGTTGGTACAGTTTCCGGTATGGTGTGAATCTGCACGTTCCTTTGATGTTCTTCACGCTTCTCAATAACTCTGCAAAACAACAAAACCTAGGGACCCTTCCGGGGGTCCCGCTCCGATGCGTAAGTTAGCTTCTGTGAGAGAAATAATGCTCTGTGCATAAAAATTGAGACCTTGTTTATACCTGGGGTATGAGCCTATTTATAGGCATAGAGGTGGAGTCAAACCTGGATTAGGACTCCTGCTCCTTGTTGATCTAGAACTGCTGTCAGAGTTCTAATTGGACTTTAATCCTTTACTAGGCTTCTAATTGGATATCTTCTTAGACTTCCAATCTGATATCTTCTTAGACTTCTGATCTGATATCTTCTTAGACTTCTGATATGATCATTATTCTTATCTGTTTGGACCTATTTGACTTTTGAATCTCCTCTTTGGATCGGGTTGAGTGGGATTTATCCCCAACAACAACACTCAAGCCAAATCCGTTAATAAAAAGGGACAGTAAGAAAACTGGCTCGACTAAGGTAAGCGGGAAGAGAATCATCTCCATTTTACGGTCTAAATTTAAAGTTGATGCATCTAATGGTAGTACATATGAAGTTACATCTTTTAAAAAGTTTGCACAAAAGAAATGCATTTTTTTTAGCATTAAAAAATTACTATTTAATTGGTAGATAAAAAATTTCAAAGTTGTCATCTAAACTGATCAAGTTAATTCTTTTCATTCTCGCTCCAACAGCAGCTAGCCTAGCTATCTAATAATGCAGAGTCCTAGTAAAAGTACTTCAATGTGAATCTAATGATATGTGTCAAATTAGTTAACTTCACCCAAACTTTCCAGTCATATATATCGATCTGTCTATTATTGTTTTGACGGACACGTCCAAACTTAGAGAGTCTTACTCTCTCTTTCTCTCTCTCTGCAAAACTATGAAAGAGTCCATACGCATCAAACCAGTACTCCATCTCCATGCACTCAGAAATGAAGTAGAAATATTTTTTCTCCATCTCTCTTCCATTCCTAGAGTTAATTTATAGCCAATTGCGATTAATTACTAATTTATTAGTTATTAGTTATTTGTATAGTAAAGATCTTTTTAACTTCTTCCTTTTCTTCTGTTTTTTCACTTTTTCGATAGTACGTTTATTCATTAAGATGCTAATGATTTTGCAGAATATCTATGCGGGGGCACCTCCATGGCTGATTGCTATGTAGAAAACCACATTCTTTAGCAATTGTTGCATCATCCATCCAAATGAGAAGAAGAACGATTTGGATCACTTTTGCATAGAGTGTCGTCGGTCTTTGTGTTCAAATTGTCTTCCCGCTCACAAGCGTCACAAGCACGTCAAGGTCTTTCTATGTCACCCCATTAATCACTTTCTTCATGTTAAACGCAAGGGAATAACGTTTAATAACTCTGTCTTCTATTCTGGGACTAATAACGTATGTGGATTTATGCTCTTGAAAGATTCGGAGATATGTCTACAATGACGTTATAAATCGGCAAGACTTACACAAGCTCTTCGACTGCTCCGGTATACAGGTTTGTGAACTAGTTTCTAAATGACACTGCATGTTTTCTTTTAGCATTACCACTAAACATATTCAACATCTGCTTTCTTCTTCCTTTCTTGTGTACGTATTATGAACACTTTCAAAAAATAAAAATAAAATACGGAGATTTCTAGGCGTTTACTTGTTAGCGTATTTGAGGTGTCAAAGTTTTCGTGTGTCGGGAATTGGTATTTGTCTGCTTAAACTACCCTGGCAGTGCTGCAATGGGGCAGGCCGGGTGGCGGTGGGGTGTGCCGGGCGGCACTGGAGTGGAGGATGCCGAGAGAGACCGAGAGTGCAGTGGAGAGGGAGAGCGGGGTTGTAGGGCGTGGGAGAGGGACACTAATTTTTAAGTAAATTAGTGGTGTGTCAGTATTTTGTGGCGCGAAAGGCACTAATTTTGTGCCGCGTCCAACAAAATTGTGGCGCGTCAGTCTAGCACCCCACAAAAGTGTGGCATGTCTGATTGGCGTGTCACTTTTCCACACCACTAATTATTTTAGTGAGGTGTTCCTTTTTAACACACCAAGAAATAGTGAAGTGTCAAAAATTACTTTATTATAGACATGCTATTAAATGCAGAGTTTTTTGCAGTGACAGCGTATGATAATAGCATAAACTATGAATTGTAGATAAAAAAGAGAATTCAAGAACAGAGAAAATAACAAATAGGGAAGAGAAAACCAATAATTGCCCTAAATAAGCAAATAGAGAAATAACTCTAAAAGACTTAAAATTTAATTGATTCCAAAATAATACGAACATGCCTTTATTCAGTTCACGTTGTTTGTAGAAAAACGACGTTAAATTTTTTTAACTTTGTGTCCTTTATAAGTAAAGAACGTGAAAATTACGTCGTTTTAAAATAAATGACGTCAACTCACAAATTAATGTCGCTTGTTGCAAACGACACAAAATAAAAATAAAAATAAGGAGTTGCAAACCCTTAGCCTGTACAAAAGATGTACAGCATATATATATTACAAGTACTCCCAGCAGAATTTTGAATATATATACTTCCATTGTCGACACGTGCAAATTATTATTTCGTTTTTCTTTATTATATATTGAGTTGATCGATGCTGCCATAAACCGATCTATGTTTCTTATACTATACACAAAACCATTCAACTATTTGCAGGAACGTCATAATTTATGTAGCATTAATTAATTAATTAACACATTCATATATACACTATATATATGCAGCAATATATATAGACAAGTCTAGATACGTACAGCACCACTTATTGTGTGCAATTTGTTGTTCACAGACATATTATACGAATAAAACCAAAGTGGTGTTCTTGAAACAAAGACCTTACCAACAGCAGCAGCAGCAGAACAACTTGAGGGAGTATAGGTGTACCACCTGTGATAGGAGTCTACAAGATAATTCACTCTATTGCAGTGTAGCATGCAAGGTCAGTTTTTGATCTATCTTCCTCTTTCTAGCTTATTGTTTTTTACTGTTAGCAACTTAGCATGGTCTCAACTCTTTAGTCACTAAGTCTGCATTTATCTTCAACTTTATGCAAGCAGTTCATGATCTGATTAATTAGCCTCCCAAGAGTAAGATTACTACATGGGGAAAACCCATGAGTTTCTTTATTTAAAAGGCTCTATTTTTTTTTGGCCATGCTTTTGGTTTGAGAGTCATAAATTCTGAATTAAAATTCATATTGACTGCTACTGAGCTTGATGCAGGGGGAGTTTTCGGGATCTTTAAAATTAGTCAGTCTTGTACGGCTTTAAAAACCAAGCACCAATCTGCTTATTATCTTTCTCTTAATTGGTGACAGGTTTTAGCCATATATGATAATCAGACTAATGAGAGAGATGAAGGCCAAGACAATGTAACAATTGGAGACGGAAAATACCTTGCTCTATCGATATCCAAGAGGAGGAAACTGAGGAAAGGAGCCCCTTTAAGGGCCCCAATGTTCTGATTCACCATGATAGCTAGGAAAGGATTTAAATATATAGATCACTGCTGATATGTAATATTTATAAGTTTGTAACTTTCTTTGGATCTAGTATATGAAATGCTTTTTAGTTTAGTGCATGTTAGGTGTAATATTGTGAGTAAGATCGTATGAAGCTCATTTTGATCGATTTCCAAGTTGTTTTTCTACCATATTTCAGTGGGCTGATGGAAACCCACTCGGTTAAGGGACTAGCTTGTTTGGGTGAAATAATTTCCCACTTCGGATAGGAGAGAACATAGATTTAGAAATATTTTTTCTGCTTTTTTTAATAACAACAAGATAGTCTTTAAATAGAATTACACCTAAATTGATAATAACTTTTAATTAATCCTAAAATTAATTTTACACTAATCTAATCCTAAATTTAAATAGTCTAATCTTAATGAGTTGGAATTCTAATCCAACTCAACTACTAAACCTATCTCACCCTAATCTGATCCCTAACATTCCTCCCCCTTAAAAGACCTTGCTCCCAAGGTCCACGTACTTAATTTCTTCTCATCATTTACCACTTGCTTCTGTAATATAAGGCCTAATACACATGAGGGATGGCTTTGATGGGTCCCACTCTTACAATCAAAGGTCCACTTACTACAAAAAGTCACATTTTGATGTCATACAAAATTAAGATTGTTCTGACAGCGTATGATAGCAGTAGAAGTTAAGAATTGAAGACTAAACAAGGAACTCATGAAGAGAGAAAATAACGATTAGGGAAGAAAAAAACCCTAGTTGCCCCAAAGAAGCAAACAAAGAATAACTTTGAAAACTGGAATATTATTGATACTCAAAAACTGAAGTTTTTCCATTGAGTGTGTATCCCTTATCAAATCCTAATTTGAAAAGGAAAACCTAAGCCTAATGGAAAATGAAAAAACCAAATCCTTATTGAAAATGAAAACTAAAACTCACATGCATAAATAAAATAAACCAACACTAATGTCAGTCTTCTCCTACATCAGTCTCCTAAGATTGGAAAGAACTTGCTATCGAGTTCAAGTCGTCTATGTCAAAATCAACAAAACATGGAGTCAAATGTTTCACGTTGAACACATCGAAAGACTTTAAATGACTTGGAAGACATAGGCGGCATGCATTATCATTTTTCTTCTACAAAATCTCACAAGGCCCAATCTTCCTCTCCCACAGCTTGTTATACTAACCGACGGGGAAGCGATCATGGGTGAGCACAACCCAAACCAAATCACCAACCTCAAAAGTTACCTTGTGTATGTTGCTATTAAAGTGTGCTTTGTACCTGACATTACTATATTTTATCTCTTTCATGATGCTTTTTTGACCTAGTCATGAACTTCTCAGAGATAATCTGTCATCTCATTAGCATTAATACTCAATCGACCAATACAGAGAATGGGTGCTAAATCGAGTAATTTTGACAAATTCGGCCCATATACGATCGCAAAAGGGCTTAGCTGAGTCATTCTGTTCTTTGACTGGTTGTAAGCAAAATCTACCTATTATAACACCCAAGAAATAATTATGACGGTTAATAATTTAATAACTAAGTTTAAACACTTCAGAAGTGAGAAAGGCTTTAAAATTTGGGGGAAAATGCCAAATACTAGAGTTGAGCAAACAGTGAAGGAAAAAATGTTCCGTTTGCTAGGAGCGTTCAAACGATGTAGCAAATGGTGAAGGCAAAAATGTTTAGTTTGCTGGGAGCATTAAAAAATGCTGTAGCAAACGATGGAAGTCTGAATGGACAGAATGTCCTGTTCACTGAGGCATTCGAACGTCGCATGTTCTGAGAGCAACATTCAAATGGTAACTTGTACTGTCTGAACGCGCACCATGTTTGACGCAAAAATTAGGTTTAAAAACACGATTTTTAACCCATTCTTCAGATATTTCACACTCCCTTCATGATTTTCTCTCTTCTTTCACCTAGGGTTTGAGCTCAAACCTTGGGTATTGATTCAATGGAGTTTTGAAAGCCAAATATAACACCAGAAACAAGATTCGCGGTGTTAGAACATCATTTACACCGATTGATTTAGGGTAAATCACTAAACCCTAGTTTTTCCTAATGTTGGGTTGATTTTTGGAGGTTAATACTTAATCTCTCAATTTTCTTCAGAGCTTTTACTTATAGAAGAGTCCTTAGATTGGGTCAAGCTTTGGATTGAGTTTTTGTGGTGCGGAACTTCGGATTTCTAAGTGTTGTGAATTGAGATTTTGAATGTCTAAACCTAGAGTTTCTCTATGGGTTAATGTTATTACACTACAAAAAAAAAAAAAAAAAAATTAGTGTCGTTTGGGACAGTGTGGTTTGTACAAAACGACGCTATTTATCGTCATTTACTTTGAAAATGGCGCTAAATTTAAATTAGCCTCGTTTGAATATTAAACAACTCTAAAATAGCAAATGACGCTAATTGAAATTTAGTGTCGCTTGAACAGTAAACAATACTAGCAGTTTAGCGTCGGTTACTATTCAAATGACTCTAAATTTAAATTTAATGTCGTTTGAACAGTAAACAACATTTAATATTTTTAGTATCGTTTACTATTCAAACGACACTAAAATCCTCACTTTTTCTTCCCTATATATTCTCTCCCCCTTCTTCATTTCTTCTGCATCCCCCCTTCTTGTTCTTCTTTCTTTTTTCTTTTTTTCTTTCTCTTCTTCTTTCTTTCTCTTATTCTCTCCCCCTCTATGTATTGTTCATCTCCCCCTTCTTTTTTTCTTTATTTCTTCTTCTTCTTCTTCTTCTTCTTCTCTCTTCTTCTCTCTCCCTCTCATGAACGTACGTATTGCATCTCCCCCCCCCCCCCCCCCGATTTTTTTCGTCTTCTTCTTCCTTTCTCTTATTCTCTCCCCCTCTCATGACCAACATACTGTATCTCCCCCTTCGTTTTTTCTTCTTCTTCCTTTCTCTTATTCTCTCCCCCCCTCATGTCCAAGCTCCATGCAACAAGAAATACAAACAAACAAAGAGAGGAGAAAGAGAGAAAGAGAGAGAGAGGCAACCTAAGCTTCATTGATTTTTTTTTTTTAATTAATTATTCAGATTAACATTGTTTGTACGGTCAAACAACACTACCTTGTTAGTGTTGTTTGAATAGTAAACGATACTAACAGTGTTGTGTCGTTTGAGCCAAAACGACTTTAATTAGCATCTTTTGAATAGTAATGCTAATTTAGAATCTTGTCACTATGTTTAATGTTGTTTAGGAAATGACGCTATTCAAACAGCGCTAAATGAAAAGTATCGTTTCCTTGCCAAAAAACTTGTTATATTCAAGCGACAGTAAACCCTAATTTTTTTTTTTTTTTTTTTTTTGTGTAGTTTTAGTTTATTGGGGTGTCAAATGGAACCTTAGAACTTCTATGGGCTATCATAGATTGATGACATCTGTAATATTCAAGAGTCAATGTGTTGTGTAGAGTAAAGTAGAGTTGTGGTTGATGACGCTTGTGATATTCCGATTGTACGCCACTATCTAGATGTTTTTGTGGAGCTAATGTTAGGGACTCAGCCTATTCATAAGGCACCTTATCGTATGGCTCCAACGAAACTAAGAGAATTGAAGGAAGAGCTGTTGGAACGGGGTTTTCATGCATTCAGAGTGTGTCACCATAGGGTGCACTAGTATTGTATGTGAAAAAGGATGGTTCTATGCGGTTGTGCATAGGCTATCGTGAGTTGAACCGAGTGACGATCAAGAACAAGTATCATTTGCCAAGGATCAATGATTTGTTCAATCAACTCAAGGGAGATTCGGTGTTCTTGAAGATTGATCTTTTATCAGGATACCGTCAACTTAAGGTACGAGAAGAAGATGTGCCGAAATGGAGCATGCGGTATGGCCATTACGAATTCTTGGTGATGACGTTTGGATTAACTAATGCGCCGTTGGTATTTATGGACTTGATGAACCGTGTATTTTATAAGTACCTCGGTATGTTTGTGGTTGTGTTCATTGATGGCATCTTAGCCTACTCGACAAATCATCTTGAGTACGAGAAGCACTTGAAGACAGTGTTAGAGGTGTTGAGAGAAAACAAAATGTTTGCCAAACTCAAGAAATATGAGTTTTGGTTGGAAGAAGTATCATTCTTGGGACAAGTGGTTTCCAAGGATGGAATTGCAGTAAATCTAATGAAGATTGAGGCTATTGTTCAATGGGAACGATCAACGAATGTATGACAAATTCATAGTTTCTTGGGCCTAGCTGGTTACTATCAGAGATTTATTCAAGGATCATCTACATTGTCTAGGCCTCTAACGGCTCTTATGAGGAAGAATGCTCCTTATGTTTAGAACGATAAGTGTGAGGCAATTTTCCAAGAGCTAAAACAAAGATTGGTAACTGCGTCTGTTCTCACCATGCCCATGGAATCAGTTGGGTATGTGCTTTAGACAGATGCATCCAGGAAATGATTGGGGTGTGTACTTATGCAAGAAGGAAAAGTGATAGCATATGCCTCAAGGTAGTTAAAAGAACATGAGAAGAACTATCAAACTCATGACTTAGAGCTGGCAACTGTGATATATGCCTTGAAGATTTGGAGGCATTATCTTTATGGCGAGCGGTGTGAGATTCATACCAACCATTAGAGCCTCAAGTACATTTCCACACAGAAGGATCTGAATATGAGATAACGTAGATGGTTAGAACTGTTGAAGGACTATGATAGTCAGATGTTTTACCACCCCATAAGGCTAATTTAGTGGTTGATGTGCTAAGTCGGAAGTCTCGTGATGTTCAGATCGATTTTGTGATAGTCATGAATCATCTAGCTCAACAGTTTGCAATTGTGCAGATAGATAATGTGCTAACTGGTGAGTTACCAATTTTGGCAGCTTTGGTGGTTCAGTCGTTGACCATAACAAGAATCAAGTTAGTCCAGAGAATGATTTGAGTTGCAAGAGCTCATGGATGAAGCCAGACGTGGAGAAGCATCTGGTTTCCATTTCACCATTGATGGGGTTTTGAAGATGAAAGAAATTCTCGATGAAGCATATCCAACCTGATATACGGTTCATCCTAGAAATACCAAGATGTACCAAGACCTAAAAAAAGGGGGGAGGGCGTTTGGTGGAATGGCATGAAGCGTAGTGTTGTTGCATATGTTGCATGATGCCCATTGTGCCAACTTGTGAAATCCAATCATCAGCACTGAGTGGTCAAGATACCATGTGTGATTGTCGATATACTCACAAATAGTGCTCACTTTCTCCCTATCAAGATTATAGATTCAATGGAGGTTGGCAGAAATGTATATGCGAGAGATAGTGAGATTTGATGGAGTACCTGTTTCCATTGTTTCAAACTGCGATGCATAGTTCACATCGAAGTTTTGGAATAGGCTACATGAAGCAAAGGGATCTAAGTTTAATTTTAGCACGGTGTACCATCCGCAAACCGATTGCCAATCCGAAAGGACCATTCAAACCCTCGAGGATGTGCTAAGGTTGTGCGTACTCGACTTTAAGGTTAGCTGGATTCAATACTTGCCTTTAGTTGAGTTTGCCTACAACAATAGTTTTCAAGCAACTATTGGCATGGCGCCATATGAAGAGTTGTATAGGTGCAAGTGTAGATCGCCTTTATACTGGGATGAAGTTAGTGAAAGGAAATTGTAAGGACCGAAAATGGTTCAAGACATGAAAGACAAGATTGCGCTTATTCGTAAGCGAATGCTAACCGCACAAAGTCGACGAAAGAGTTATACGGATAAGCATCATCGCAAGCTTGAGTTTGAAATGGGCGACCTTGTGTATCTCAAGGTGTCACCGATGAGAAGTGCAATTCGTTTTGGCAAGAAAGACAAGCTTAGTCCAAGCGTGTGCACCCCATAGCTTATAAAGTTGAATTACCACCTAGCTAGATGCAGTGCATGACGTATTTCATGTCTCACAACTATGGAAGTACATGCACTATCCTTTGCACATTAATAGTTACAAGCCTCTTAATACTCAACCAAATCTGAAGAGCAACCGATGCAAATCATAGATCGCAAAGAACAATAGTTGAGAACAAAGACCATACCGCGTGAAGTTCCCTAGGCATGTTGAATGATCTCCATGTGTCCCACTCAGTAAACTATCAATGCAAGGTTCCAAGTAGTGGAACCTAGCTGCTATTGTGTGTTTGTTTTAATGTTTGGTCTTCCCATAGTTCCAGAATAAGTGGGTAGTAGAGATAGTGGGCTACACGTGTAATGGGATAATTGGGTCAATTGTCTTTATTAATTAGTGGGTCAGTTATTTCGGTTAGTAGATACATTAGTGGGTTGTCAGTGACTCAGCTATGGAGTCTTGCTTTTATTTATTCTAGCACTCAGATTAATGAAAGGTATCCATATATTGTATCAAGTATTTACATCTCCTAGCCGTGAGTTAGACAAAGAGGAGGGATTGACCTTTTAAGGTGTCAATCTATTTCTTTTATTCATTAATTATCATCCACCAAACATCCAGGCCCATAACAAATGGATGAAGTGGTGTCATGGTGCTTTTATGGTGGTTGTTCTCGGGGTTTTGGGAGGTGCGTCTGTGGTGGTTGATCTCAGGGAGCATGACCAATATTTCATGCAAGGCCTACTGCATCCCTTATTTAATTTCTTTCATCATTTCTTTAATTTCTTGCATTTCAACTTCCAATTTGTCAATCTAATCCTAGTTTGTAGCCATGGGATCTGCTATGATTGTATTGATTGGATGACAAAATGGGTTTCAAGGTGTGGATGGTTATTGGTTGTGTTGTGGGTTAATTGGTTTTGTGGTAGTTGCAAACATGAAATGGGTGGTTCGGTAATGAAATCTCAACTAGAAACTTGTGTGCTTTTGTTTTAGTAATTAGTTGTGGATGTTCAAATCCAATACAAGTTCAATGCGCACTCACTAAAAACCATGGGACATGTCTCGTTTTCTATCAACAGAAGGACAGATAAGCATGGAGTTTTCTTGGTGGTTACAAAAGGCAAAACCGGTTGATAATTGGAAGTTCTGGGTCCTTACTATGGAATTTGGGTTATTTTGTGGCTATGATTTGGGGGTTATGCTTGGCTTATCTGGGTGGATTGGGTGCAAAAAAAGACTTTGGTTCTCAATGGGAGATGGAGTATGAAAATAAAGATGACTTCTAATTTAACCATGTGTGTGTGCAACGGGTAACAAAATATTGTAAATGCGGAATTTAAAGAACATAAATATTTTGTTGACGAAGTGGAAACTCAATTAAGAGAAAAACCACTCCGGGGCAAACAAACCCAGGAAATTCATTATCAGAAGACAAACCTAGTACAAAGACAGTAACACTCACATACCCGATGCAACGATCGTATCTTGCACTCTGACACGTAAACCAACGTAACACCTCCCAACCAAGTCTCCAACTTGAAGGGGTCTTCTATGGATTCATTTATATTAGGGCTCCTCCCTAAGATAGATTTCACACGAGTAAAGTAACCACACATCAGCAACCCTTAGAGAGCTAGCAGATCTTCACAATGTCTACCTAAACACATTCTCTAATTACAAAAGAATTCAACACTGAATTCATACAAGTTACATGCCTAGAGGCCTCTATTTACAGGTTAAGAAGACCTAAAATGAGTCTATCTCTGATTTCTCTAAGCAGCGTCTGGACACAAGCTGAGACCGTCCTGACGGTGAACTGTGCAACCGACTTTCCATAAAGCGCTGAAAATCTTTCTTGAATAAAGCCCCGTCCGGACAGTGTTGCCCTAGCGTCCAGACGATTGCACTTCTACTGCACGCAATTACCATAATAAGGACTAGCATCCGGACGGTGTTACCTTAACGTTCGAACGGTTGCAATTCTTCTCCACATCTTGCCTTATCAAGAATGGCGCCCGGACAGTGTAGACCTGTTGTCTGGACGTATGCAGCTGTCATCCCATATTCATGTCTGAAAAATAGATGACTTCTATTTTAACCGTGTGTGTGTGCACAATGTGTTAACAAAATAATATAAGTGCAGAATTTAAATGACACAAGAATTTTGTTAACGAAGTAGAAACTCAATCAAGAGAAAAACTATTACGGGGCAGCCAAACCCAGGATATCCACTATTCAGAAGACAAAGCTAATACATAGACAGTAACACTCATATACCCGATGCAGCGATTGTATCTAGCAGTTTGACGTGTAACCCAACACGAATGCTTCCCAACCAAGCCACCTACTTGAAGGGGTCTTCAATGGAATCATTTACCTTAGGACCAACTCCTAAGATATACTTCAGTTCAACACAGCAACAGAACACAACGGCAACGACTTGAGAGAGATCGATTCAGCACAATAACTCTAAAATATAACTCTCTAAGCTCTAAGGAATTCAATACCGAATTCTTACAAACAACATGCCTAGGAGCCTCTATTGATAGGCTAAGGAATCCAAATTTGCGTCTGACTTGAATTACCTAGGCGGCGTCCGGACGGTAGCTGAGGGAATCTGGACGGACAACTATGTAACCGGCTTTCCAAATTCGCAAGATATTCTTTCCTGAATAAAGCCGTGTTCAGACAGTGTTTCCCCATCGTCCGGACGGTTGCATTTTAGCTGTACGCAATTTCCATAACAAGGCTTTGCGCGTCCGGACCATGAAGAATGACATCCAGACGGTTGAACTGATGCACGTAATTTCCATATATGAAGCTTGAGCGTCCAAACCATGAAGACTGACGTCCAGACGGTTGAACTTTGAATGCACAACTTGCCTTATGAAGGATAGCATCTGGACGGGAACACACATCGTCCAGACGATTGTAGTTGTCTTCCTATATCTGTGTTTCAGAAAGAAATCCCATAGCTGGTCGAGCACTGAACAGCTTCTGAACTTGTTGCTGAGACGTCTGGACAAATGTAAGATGGAACAGTTCAAAGGCTCTCGACAAAGAGGAAGGTCTGAACGAAAAGTTCTCATCGTCCGGACGGATGATGCTTGGACAGTTTAGCATCTGGACAGAATATCACTTCGTCCGGACAGATGCAAGGGATCTAATTTCTCTGACTTGGAAACTGAGCAGAATCTTCTAGAACCATAACTCTGAATAAGAATAATTCTGAAAATGACTGAACCCCTGTATAAAAGCATCATTACATAGAAGTGATTTTATCAAACAGAATGCAGCCAATTACAAACCAACAAACTCTCCATTTGGCCATTCTAGGACAAAAACACTTGACCGGTTAAAAAAAATACATTCCCAGTCCAAATCAAAAATTACTCTCCCTTTTTGTCACAAAATGACAAAGGGTAAAATAGAGTAATAAGAAAAACTACAAAACAATTACTCCCTTTAAATGTCACAAAATGACAATGGGTAAAACAGAGTAGTAAGAAAAACCACAGAACAATTACTCCCCCTAAATGTCTCAGCAGGACAAGGGTAAATAGAGTAATAAATATCCAACAATAGTTCTAAAGACCAAAGAACCTGTTAAAACAGAAAACATCTTGCTAAAAAGGGAGAGAAAAACAACATGGTTAGTTCCTTCATAAGTAGAGCAGCACATGCATGTATCCAATTCTGAGAGATCAGCCAAATCGCAAGTCAGAATTATACAGACATAGAGTCGATATACAAGCATTAGATAGGCAAAAATTTCACTGCAAACATAATAATCAAAATAGTTTGCTCAACTCATGTAATGCGTGTGTGTATGAAGGCTTTCAAAAAGGTTTTGAAATTCACTGATATGACTTAAAGCAACCAAATTTTCTAGACGAGAGAAAATCAATGAAAGATTAGTCAAAAGTCAAACCTCATAATTTACTAGGGCCTAGCCACCTTCATCTAATACACTCCCCCTAAGATGTAGTACCTAATTGTTTTTACTTGTACCATGAAGGACAAGGTAAAAAATTTTCTTGCACCATGAAGGACAAGATACAAAACTAATTCAGCACAAAAGCAGTGAATATAAGCATATAACAAGGAATTCAGAAGAATAACTGTTTGGTTCTTTTTGGTGCTGTAACCTAAAGAGAATGCTAGAATTTTTAAGCTCTAGGTTCAACTAGCATGTTGGTCAATCTGACCATCTTATCAGAAACATCTCTCTCATTAGAATTTCTAGAAACAAGAAGTCAGAGAGGAAATAATATACCTTAGAGGAGCCTTGGATAGTGCACAATATCATCACATGAGGAAAGCAACTATCAAGCATAACAAGTGAGCAGGAAAACTTTGCATATGTCAGACTTATGTTCTCAACCACATGTAAGCATAATTGATCAAAGCATAATGAACCAATAAAAAAGAATTAGAGACATGAGACAGCTGACAAGCTTTAAAAGGAACCACCCTGCTACAAAACTCCCCAAATTTTTATTTATTTATTTATTTATTACTATGAAAAACATCATGCTATCAGAGGACAAGACTTAAGAAACACAAAGAAGTCTAGTCCTAGCATGGAAAAGCATGTCTAGGACATGTCACACACACCAATGGCTTTTCGAAGGGACTCAAACCTGCTACCATCCAGAGGTTTGGTAAGAATGTCAGCCAATTGGTTATCTGTTGGAATGAAAGAGAGAGAAACTACCTCGGATTCCACAAGATCACACAAGAAATGATGTCTGATGTCAATGTGCTTGGTCCGAGAGTGCTGAACAGGATTCTTGGAAATATTTATAGCACTAGTATTATCACAGTTGATAATCATGGTATCCTGAGTGAATTCATAGTCACATAGCAACTTCTTCATCCATAGAAATTGGGTATAACAGCTTCTCCCAGCAATATACTCAACCTCGGCAGTGGAGAGAGAAATCGAGGCTTGTTTCCTACTCATCCAAGCTACAAGATTATTTTCCACATAGAAGCATCCTCTCGAGGTGCTTTTCCTATCATCAACATTTCTAGTCCAGTCTGCATCAGAGTATCTTGCAACAACAAGATTTGTTTCCTTGGAATACCATATGCCATAGAGAAGAGTATCATTTACATACCTGATGATACGCTTGACTGCAGTGAGATGAGATTCTTTAGGATTTTCCTGGAAATGAGCACAAACTCCCACACTGAAGGCAATATCTGGTCGGCTGGCTATGAGTTATAGGAGACTCCCTATCATACTCCTGTATAGAGTTGGATCAATTGGTTTCCCTGCAATGTCACTGCTTATCTTGACACTGGTGTTCATGGAAGTCCGGGCATGACTCTTCCCATCTAGAACAAAACATTTAACGAGATCCTTAGCATACTAGGATTGAGAGATGAAAATGCCTTCAGAAGTTTGTTTGACTTGAAGACCAAGAAAGTAGTTCAACTCACCCATCATGCTCATCTCAAATTCCTTCTTCATCTCCTCAGAAAATTCATGGGTTAGGGAATTTAGAGTAGCTCCAAATATAATGTCATCAACATAGATTTGAGCAATGAGCTTGTGTGTACCTTGATTTCTAATGAACAATGTCCGATCAGCCTGTCCCCTTGTAAACCCCTTGGCCAAAAGATATGTATTGAGACACTCATACCAAGCATAAGAAGCTTGCTTAAGACCATATAGGGCTTTCTTTAGCTTGTAAACATGATGGGGATGATGAGGATCTTGAAATTCTTTCGGCTGTTCTACATAAACTTCTTCTTAAAGAATGCCGTTTAGAAAGGCACTCTTTACATCCATCTGATAAAGCTTGAATCCAAGATGGCAAGCGATGGAGAAAAGAACTCTGATGGATTCTAACCTGGCAACCGGAGCAAAGGTTTCATCAAAGTCTATTCCCTCAATTTGAGTGTACTCCTGGGCAACAAGTCGGGCTTTATTCCTGACCACTATACCATGCTCATCTGATTTATCCTTGAAAATCCACTTGGTACCAATGATATTATGATCAATAGGTCGTGGAACAAGAGTCCATACATCATTTCCGGTAAACTGATGGAGCTCATGCATGGCAGAGACCCAGCTTTCATCTTGCAGGGCTTCATCAATTTTCTTGGGCTCTGTCTGTGCAAGGTAGCAACTGTAGGAAACTTGATTAGCTACTTCATTCGACGGCTGGATAACTCTGTTTCTTAGCCGACGCCCTTCTTCAATAGACCCGATAAGCTGCTGAGGGGGATGATTGATGAAAAATGAAAATTGACTTCTAAAAATAAATAGCAAGTGTGTGCACAAAAGTGTCAACAAAAATACCAATGCGGAAAATAAATTACACAAGGATTTTTGTTAACGATGTGGAAACTCAATATGAGAAAAATCACTCCGGGGTAGCCAAACCCAGGATATCCACTATTTAGAAGACAAATCTAGATACAAAGCAGTAACACTTACATACCCCTGATGCAGTGGTCGTATGTTGCTCTCTAACATGTAACCCAACACGAACGCTTCCCAACCAGATCTCCTACCTGAAGGGCTCTTTAATGGAATCCTTTACCTTAGGCCCGACCCCTAAGATAGACTTCAGTTGTAGCACAGCAACATCACACTTGCAATGGCTTGAGAGACAAATCAGCTCCAATAATCTCACAAATAACTCTCTAAGCTCTGATGGAATTCAATACCGAATTCTTGCAGTTCTCAACGCCCATGGGCCTCTATTTATAGGATGAGGTTCAAATGGGCGACTGCTATAAAATATATGGGCGCCGTCCGGACGGTGGACATGGGCCGTCCGAACGGACAACTGTGCGACCAGAATTTCTGAGATTTTCACTGAAAATCTTTCCTGTTTGAGAGCCGCGTCTGGACGGTGAGACACTATCGTCCAGACGGTCACACGTCCGCTACAAGTAATTTCCATATAAGGCTTCCGCGCGTCCAGACCATGGGGGATGGTCGTCCGGACGGTTAATCTTCAACACGCAATTTCCATATTTACTGTGCGCGCATCCAGACCATGAAAGGCAGGCGTCCGGACGGTTGAAGTCGAATACGCAATTTCCATATCTGTTGAACGCGCGTCCGGACCATGCTGACAGACGTCCGGACGGTTGAATTTGAATTTCGACTCATGCCTTCAGGAGAAATGGGTCCGGATAGAAATCCACGTCGGCCGGACGACTGTAGCAATCTTCCCATATATAATTTTGGAAAGAATCGGACGCTTGATCGAATACTGAAGGGCGTCCGGACGGGCTACTGAGTTGTCTGGACGAATGCAAACTGGAACAGAAGCTTCTCAATACAGTGAAGGGTCCGGACGGAAATACACGTCGTCCGGACATATGATGCTTGGTCTGTCAGGCGTCCAGACGATATGACACGTCGTCCGGACGGATGGAACAATGGACAGATGGGCGTCCAGACGGGATGGCACGGTCGTCTAGACGGCTGACAGGGAACCGATTCTTCTGAATAGTGGAATCCCTATTAAAAAGCACCTTTACAAACAAGTGATTTTGTCCAACCAGAATGAAGCCAATTACAACCTAACAAACTCCCATTTTGGCCATTCTGGGACAAAAATCACTTGACCGGTTTGGAAATACATTTCCGGTCCAAAAATAAAAATTACTCCCCCTTTTTGTCACAAAGGGACAAAGGGTAAAACAGAGTAATAAAAACCAACTGCTTACTCCCCCTAACGATCTCAGAAAGACCAGGGTAAACAGAGTAATATAATTTCAAAAGTTTAACAAAGTAACAAAATATGAGCTAAATGTTTCAAAATAAAAACAATAACAAAACAACAAAAATAAAGCTCAAATATCCTCCGCCATAGGTGCAGTCCTGGGAGTAGCATCCTCATCATCACTACTGTCCGGATGATGGAACTTGAGGCACTCCTTGAGGTCCAGCTGGTTCTGCTCTACACGCTTGTTGATGGAATGCACTTCCAGCTGCATAGCGGTGATGGACTGTTGCATGGAGGACATAGAAACCTGCATAGTGCTCATCCCCCCTGAATGGCAGACAGGGCCTCCATGATCTGAGAATAGTTGACTTCCAGCTCAGATGGCGGGACGGTCTGAGAGGATGAAGCCACGTCCAAAAAACCAATAGGCATGGCAGCAGGTATGGGCACCTCATCATCGGAGTCATCTCTTCGCAGTTGCGCATTTGACTTCATTAAAGTCTGCTTACTGATGGGCTGCTGAATCTTCATCTTCATCTTCGGTTCTCCAGTAATGTTGATGCCGGACTGAAGAATGATCTGAGTGAGTAGGCAGCCAAAGGGGAGACCGGTATTGCCCTCATCACGAGCCTCCAAATCATGCTCAAAATATGCTTGCACAGGCAGAAAGGCAAGCGGAGGTGAATGGCATAAACGAACTGGGCCTTCTTCAGAATCAGGTCACTGGGCCTGACAACTGGCCATAGGTTGTGCTGCATTATCATGGCCAACAAGCGATGAGGGGGAGACAAGGCACCGATCCAGATGGTGGTAGCACACTCTTCTCCTTGTGGAATTGCATGAAAGAACTCTCGAAGATCGTCCATAGAGGGAGGAAGCACCACCTCATTATAAGGACTACCGGGCAAATCAAGGACTGGAACACCTATGAAGTGACTGATGATCTGGGGATCAACAATGATGATGTGCCCGTCAATAGTGGACTACAGTACCATCCCACGATCATCATCATGCGCCACCTCCAGGTTGGCATAGAAGAGTCTGACTAGCCTGGTGAGAACAATGCAGGCATAGGTGTAGAGGTATCCGCAGTGGTAAGTCTGGATAGTCTCATAAATACTATCCAGCGGAGGCACCATGATGTCAGATCGGACCACATTGCTCTCAGCAATGACTGTGTAATCCATGATTTTGGTTTGGAGTGCGCTCCTCTCTTCCTCAGTCCTCTGGCGGACCCTGTGCTGGGAACTGATTGCATACATGATTCTGCAAAAAGAAACCAACAAGATTTTGCCAAAGATAATCCAAAAAATATTCTTGTTAGAGTACAACAAAAATTGGGCAGAATAACAGCAATAAAAGGACTATTTCAAAAATATAGACATAAATTATCTCATTATAGTCCCACAAATAATCCCAACATGGCAAATATATTCATCTCATAATCTCAAAAACATTCCGAAAGAAATCAACATTCTAACAGTTTAAAATAAACTGAAGAGAAAAAGAAAAAGATTCGAAAATACCTGGAATGTGAGAATAATGTGCAAAAAGACAAGAGTGATGAGATAAAGCCAAAAGCACTCAAGAAATAACTCACTAAAAGCCAAAAAGTGAGATTTTGGTGGGGTAGGGAGGAAAGACGGCGACCAAGGTATATATAGCCTCTGTGGGGTCCCCGTCCGGACGTTGAATTAATGCCGTCTGGACGCGTTCTGCCTCGGAACCATTCGGACAGGTCATGCGCGTCCGGACGATTTGTCCTTACCGTCCGACCGTTGGTTGCCGCGCGCGTCCGGACATAACCAGATCCTGTCCGGACGACTAAGTTCCGCCCGTCCGGACTCCAAAAAGAAAATCGTCCGGACAACGAAAATCCACCCGTTCGGGCGCCAAGAGAGACTGTCTGGACGCTTCACACTGAAAAAAAAAAAAAAAAAAAAAAAAAAAAAAAAAAAAGAAAACTGAGGAAAATGTACAAAAATCAATTTTTCTCAAGTCAGTTTTAGAACAAGCATGTATAATCCACTGATAACACAATCAGAGAGCATCTCAAAACTAAGCAGAGATATAAAAGAGAGTTGAGATTTTAATCAGGACAAATATTTTTCCTGGACATAGAAAATTTCAAATAGATAACTCAACTCATGCAATGCGTGTGTGTGTATGTGAAGACTTAACCCGCATGGTATGACTATCATAGATATGACAAAGAGCAACTAGATTTTCTAGACAAGAGATAAAATCAATGCAATATTAGTCAAAAGTCAAACCTTATAACTTACTAGGGCCTAGCCACCCTCATCTGATACACTCCCCCTGAGATGCAGTACCTAATTGTTTTACTTGTACCATGAAGGACAAAGTAAATGTTTTACTTGCACGTAGAGGGCAAGGCGTAAATCAAATTCAGCACACAAGCAGTGAATAATTAAAGCTCAGAATTCATATGATTTACTGCTTGATTCTTATGATCCTGCAATCTAGAGGGAATGCCAGAGTTTTTAGGTTTTAGTTTCAACTAGCATGTGGTCAATTTGGCCATCTTATCAAATACCTCTTCTCTTATCCAAAATTTCTAGAAACACAAAGTCAGAGAAGAAATATGTACCTTTTAGGGGAGTTATGGATAGTGCACATTTTTCATCGCATGAGAAAAGAAGCTATCATACTTTTGCATATACGGGAAAAGAACTTGGCAAATTATGGTCAGATACTCTCAATTATATCTAAGCAAAATAAATTAATACCCAAAGAATTGAGATATCAAAAGAAAATACATGCAATTATCTGCTTTGCCAAGAGAAAAGAAAAATTCTGCAAATTCTCCCAATTTTTTTTTTTTATTAAAACAAATGCAATATGGAAAAATATCATAAGCAGGGTAAGATCAAACCTGATGATGCCAATACAGAAAAGCAGTCGCTCGACCTGCTTTTTCTGTCTTCCCCAAAAAGTACCTGCAAAATTCTTTCAAGAGAAATAGGGGGCAAAACATAACTGGTTCCTAGATTGTATACAATATATATAACAAGTAAGATAAGCAATCAAACCTGATGCCATAGGATTAGGAACCAAATCCTAGGCATGAACACCCGAACCTGTTAGGTGCGTCTGTTCCCCCTCATGGGATGACTGTCCTTCTTAACCCAAGCTTGCCTTCCTGTAGGTGGTTGTTGGCAGGACTGCTGTAAAGACCAAGAAATTAAGTAGGGAATTTAGTAAATAATAAATCATGTTTATTAAATATGACGGATTAATATTAGATTCTAAGTAATGTTTATGTTATTGAGATAAAATAATAGAATTAGAATAATAATAATAACGGGTCTTAATGGAATAAATAATTAATTAAATGGGTAGTGAGTAATTAAATTAAATGTGGGGTCAAAAGTTAATTATTAAATGTTAGGACTTTGGTAAAATAGGGTCCTGCTGTAATTTGTAATAGTTTGGGGCTTTTAATAAAAGAAAAATCTTATCCTGCCACATGTCGTTACCCGATTGGCTGGAGAAGATATCCTTATCTTCTTCCAACCACTCACAATGGGACAAGTGTCCCACTGATTCTCTTTCTTCCTTTCTCTTTCCTTTTCTTTTTCTTTTCTTTTCCTTTTTTCCCTCTTTTCCCCCTCACCCAAGAACTCTTCCTTTTCTCTTTTCTTTTCCTCCCCACTTCTTCTCCCTCACGCACGGACACACCTCTCTCTCTCCCTCTCTTCTTCATTTCTTCTCCTCTTTTCCACCCAACGGCATCTCCTTCCTCCCTTCTCTTTCTATTTCTCTTTCACATACACCCCCAGCCCAGGTGAAACCCGAACGATCCATGGAGTCCCGTCGCTAGGAAACCCAATCCTCCATAATCGGTGGCTAGAGCCAAAATCCGGCGATTTTCGTGGAGGATCCTCTGTTACTGGTTTGGGTGATTTTCCGGTGGCTTCTCTTAAGTTTTAATCAGAAATTTACAAGGTAGTTTCTATGATTCATTTTAAGTTATTATTAATTTATTTTGATTAATTAGAATGATGATTTTTACTTGAACCGTGTAGTCTTTAGTGTTGTTCTTCCCTATACTGTTCGGTTGTGTTTGGGTTAGCAAGCTATTGTTAGATGGTTGGTTGCCTTAGAATTGCATATTTGATCTTGTGTGGTGGTATTGGAATTTTGGGTGGATTCCATGGGTGTGTTTTGGTTGCTGGAACCGAAAATGGAGAGTGCTTCATGGGGATTGATCGAAGGGTAGATTTGTGGTGTTGATGCGTGCATTTTTGGGGCTTTGCTTGATGGGGAATTCCTGGAATTTGTGTTTATGGGCTGTAGCTCTTAGGGTGATCTTGATGAGTGTTTTTACAAAATTCAAGTATGGTTTTGGAATTGTAAATTGATGATTGTGTTAACTTATGATTAATGCTATAATGAAGATTATTGTTGCTCGATTGGAAAGTGATTTTGAAGAGTATTTTATGGAAATCCAAATTTAGATTTGGGAGTTTTTAATTGAGTGATAATGTTGGTTTACGGTTATTTGAGGCCCTCATTTGATAGGAAATTATATATGAATTTGTATTGGGTTGCGAGTATGGTTATGTGATTTGTGTTGAGTTAGACTTGTAGTCTTGATTTTGGGTTTTTGATGTACAGTTGATTATTAACCTAAGGATGTATTATTAATTGTTCGTTGGAGAAAGGTTTAAAACTGAATGGAGAATTCTTGGTGGAATATAGTTTAGTTGATGATTATAGTTAATCCTTGTGTTGTTTTGTTGGAGGATTGGTCCTATATCGGAATCATAAATATTTAGGGATTTGGAGAAATCTTGAAGGAGCTTTGGAGTGGGTTCGGTTTTGGAAAGTAATTTGGTTGATGATGTTGGTTGAGATTATGGATTAGATCCTTGATGAAATCCGAAATTAGAGTTGGTTTTTAGTTGTGTTCCTTCAAGTGTCAAATATGGACCATTAATGGTTTAATGGTTTTCTAGGTGTTATTTAAGGATGAATATTTTTACGAGATGATGGGGAGAAAAATTGATGAGTTTTGATGGGATTTGAAGTGATTATGATGCTGATGAATTGTTCAATATTGTTTGTGCATGTAGGTTTGTTAGAGTGGAATTGAAGAGTGTGAAGCTAATGCATCTAAATCCTTTGGTGTAAATGGCTAATGCGGTTGAATTAGAGAATGGACTGTTATGGGATTGTATAAGGTTATGGTGAGGGATGCTAAGGTCTTAGTCTTAGTCTTTGTACTATTTGGGTGATTGGAGACAAGGTAACTAAGTAAAGGTTTAGGGTGGGTAGCAAGTGTGTAAATAGTAAATAGCTAAAATAAACTCTAGAATATATATATATGTGTGTGTGTGTGTGTGTGTGTGTGTGTGTGTGTGTGTGTGTGTGTGTGTGTGTGTGTTAGTTTGTGATTGGCCTCATTCTGTGTTTGGACAAAATCACTTGTTTGTAAAGATGCTTTTATCAGGGATTCCACTATTCAGAGTGATGTCAGAAGATTCTACACGATTTTCAAGACATAAATTTTTTTTCAGAGTCAGCCATCCGGACAATCGTGTCATCCCGTTCGGACGCCCATCTGTCCACTGTTCCATCTGTCCAGACAACATGCCATACCGTCCGGACGCCAGTCAAACCAAGCATCATCCGTCCAGACGACGTGCATTTTCCGTCCGGACCTTTACTGTATCGAGAAACTACTATTCCAGCCTGTAACCGTCTGGACGCCTCTAAGTGATCGATCAGCTTTAGATTCTTTCCAAATTCAGAATGAAGGGAAGATTGATATACCCGTCCAAATGATGTGGTTTCCTGTCCGGACGCGCTCATATATAAGGCAAGAATCGCAATTCAAATATCACCGTCCAGACATCAGTCAGCTTTGGTCCGGACGCGCGTGCATTTAATATGGAAATTGCCGATTCGACTTCAACCATCCGGACGCCTGCCCCTCATGGTCCGGACGTGCGCATAGCAGATATGGAAATTACGTGTTGAAGTTCAGCCGTCTAGACGCTCATCCCCATGGTCCGGACACGCGAAGCCTTATATGGAAGTTACTTGTAGCGGACGTGCGATCGTCCGGACGCCAGTGTCTCACCGTCCGGATTGGGCTATTAAACAGGAAAGATTTTCAGCGAAATTTTCGAAAAATCTTATCCCACTGTTGTTCGTCCGGACGGCGTGCGTACATATTACAGAAGTCGCCCATTCTGCACCTCAGCCTATAAATAAAGGCCCCTAGGCATTGAGAACTGGAAGAATTCGGTATTGAATTCCACAAGTGCTCAGAGAAGTTATTTTGAAGATTGTTAAGCTGATTTCATTTCCTCTGGAGCCATTACAAGTGTGCTGTTGCTTCGCTACAACTGAAGTCTATCTTAGGGGTTGGCCCTAAAGTAAAGGATTCCATTGAAGACCTTTTCAGGTAGAAGACCTGGTTGGGAAGCGTTCGTGTTGGGTTACACGTTAGAGAGCAAGGTACGACCATTGCATCTGGTATATGTGAGTGTTACTATCTTGTATCTAGCTTTGTCTTCTGAATAGTGGATATCCTGGGTTTGGCTGCCCCGGAGCGGTTTTTCTCTTAATTGAGTTTCCACTTCGTCAACAAAAATCTCTGTATCATTTAATTTTCGCATTATTATTTTTGTTTACACTTTGTGCACACACTTGCTGTTTATTTTAGAAGTCAATTTCAATTTTCAATATATATATATATATATACATATGACAACAAGTTTTTTTTAAAAAAAAGATTAGGTATTAAATATAATGTTAAAATGTCAATGTCATAAAATGGTAAATAGTTTAAATAACCTTATGACAACAAATATAAAGTAGTGATATTATGGAAATACCTAAATAGACTCTAGTCAATTAGTAATGGGATGACTTAGTATCTAGTTCACCTATCTATGTACACAGTATTTATGTGTACCATCGGATAAGGTTTAAGTGTCGTATGTGTATATGTATATATGTATGCATATATATGAGTTAAATATATATTGTCTACTTAGCAAGTGAATGACAAGTTATAAAAGGGTTAATAATAATTATGTGATACAACAATAATTGATAAACAAATGGAAATAGTAAATACATCTTGGTTGTAATAAACAAAGATCACATGAACCTAAACCTAAATGATAGTTAAATAATAGTTTAGGATATCTAGCTAGTCTTAGAAGCGAGTGATGCGATGTGTGAGTACGCGGGTACTCTATGTGTCATCGAATGAGTTCCATAGCATAGTGTAACATTATAAGTATTTGCAGGCTCGTGTCAGGATTGGAGACTTCAGTTGGCTCTCTAATATAGATTTCAAGTAACTAGAACACGGGGAAAATATTGGAGTCACGAATCCTATGCAGTCAAGGTGAGTATTCTACTCACTGAGAAAACTACTTTTAAATATGTTATAGAAATGCAAACGCTATATTGTTTTATAAATTTGAACCAACTGTATGTTGAAGATATACGCTTTGGATGTTTTAAATAGTTTTAATTATGTTGAAATATCAATGATGTTATGAAATGATGCATGAATGAAAGGTGTTGAATTGATTTTAAGTATCTGGATATGTACTACAGTTGGGATTTAAATTATGCAAAGAAGAACGATGAAATTTCATGTTGATTGGTTTATCGTATTTGAAGAAAGCATGATTTGCAAAGAATAGGAGTATAGAGTCTGAATTGTAAAGCATACAGCATGAACACATTAACGGAAGAGAGGGTAAGCCTCATAATAATGAAGAAAGGGTAAGCCCTCATAATAACGGAAGAGAGAGTAAGCCTCATAATAATGAAGAGAGGGTAAGCCTCATAATAACGAAGAGAGGGTAAGCCTTATAATAACGAAGAGAGGGTAAGCCTCATAAGAATGGAAGAGAGGGTAAGCCTCATAATAATGGAAGAGAAGGTAAGCCTCATAGTGAATAAAAAGACTATCATGAGCATGCATAGGATTGTTTAAATTGTATGATGTTTTGAATAAAAAGACTATCATGAGCATGCATAGGATTGTTTAAATTGTATGATGTTTTCATGATAGGTATATTGTAGTTTTGCTAGACGTATTAGTATGCATAAGAGTCTCAATGGAAAAGAACTTATGTATATTTCTATCGGATGGTTGCATGATTTAAATGTCATTGTTTTCTATAATGAATCTTCTACGTATAATCTTAGCTGCCTAGTATGTTTAAATGTTTTCTATTAGTCAGTGTTTGCTACATCAGCTATGGGGGTTTTCAAACAAAAGTTTATAAAAATCGGTAGCTATTATAGTACACGCATGAGTAAAAATGAAAAGTTGGTTCTTTGCAAAAACTCAGTGAATAGTATACCTCTGAGGTCTTAGTGTATTTATTTATGCTAAGACGGTGGGCTCATAATTCCACCTATACGGATGTGGCAAACCCCCATAACTGTATAGATGATGTTCCTTTGGCTGCAGGTACTCCGATCGTAGTTGATGGTGTTGTAGATGAGCACTTGGGATATTATGACCAAAGCTCGCCGCGACGGTCGTAATTGCGGGACTATGGCGTCCTCTATATTATAGGTTTTGTTTATGGTTTGTGACGCTTGTGTCACTTGTTATTGTATAAACTATTTCTGTTGTGTAATTATATTGAGGAAAGACTTAATCAGATAGATGTTAAATGGCTCTTGTTGTAATTAATTTATGATAGATGTTTAAGATGTGATTTTCGCTATTAGATTTATGTTTTCCGCTGCATAATAGATAGATGTTAAACTCTGATTTACCAGGTACATATTATGGGGTATGTACCATATGTTGGCTTTGCGACATATCGTCGTGCCACTATGAAGATCCGTTTATATTTTAAGAGATTAATATTTATGCAATTGTTTTGTATTAAAAAAAAAACGGGTTGTCACAACTGCATCATCCACTCCATCATACTCTGCATCCAAATAGGTGGCTCACTGAGGTACTGCTCTTCGTTCACCTTCTGAGGCTTTTTAAATTGCTTGGATTTGTTCTTGAAGTTGCCACTATGATTGGGAGGTACAAATCGTTGCTAAGGCCGCTGATGCTGGGATGCCTGGTATCGTAGTCCATGAGACCAAGGAGCTTGATATCTTGGTGCTTGATGGTATGGGGCCTGATACCCTGGAGTATGGAACTGGGCCGCAGTTCTAGTGCCATGATTAGCCTGTCGGGGCACTTCTTTCTTGGCCTTGGCTTTCTGAGCTTTTAGGAGGGAGCACTGAGGACGAACATGCCCACTTAAACCGCAGTGATGACATATATGAGGTCTTCTGATGGAATGAGGCTTCTGAGTGCCTGGAACATCATCATTTAACTTGTCCTTCCCTTTATCTTCAACAGTGGGAGGAGGCTCTGGAACTGTAGGTTTCACAAATACAGTCTTTAAAGTAGAGGGAGCATCAGATGAGGGAGCTACATACCTGAGACCAGTCTTGTTAGTTGGGCTTTTATGGATGGACAACATGCCAGTCAGCTTCTCATCGGTGACTCTTTCTAGCTGAAGCTGCGTCTCTAGTAGCTTTTCCTTGAGCTCTTAAATTCTAGCAGCAATGAACTCTTTTCAGTTTGCAGATTGTTCAGATCATAGAGGTGCTGCTTACGACCTTCCCTCAGCTTCTCATACTCTATTTAGAGTGTCTTGTAAGCCTCCTTGAGCTCTTCCCCATTATCACTATGCTCCGAATAATAAGAGTCTTCTTCTTCAACGTGTGGGGATACAAAGGCCATAAATTTTTCAGACTCTGGAGCTTCTTCTTCTGACTCATCACTGAGAGTCACATTGTATGCCTTCCCCTTGCCCTTCTTAAGATTCCCGCAATCGTCTCGGATATGCCCAAAACCTGAGCATTCAAAGCATCTAGGCCCTCTGGGATCCTTCTTTTCTTCTTCCTCTGGTTCAACTTCTCTGGGAGCTTTCTTCACTTTTTCAGAAAACTTCTTTTTGAATCGGTCATTTCTCATACTTCTGAAATTCTTGGCTAACATAGCCACAACTTTTTCATCCTCATCAAAGTCATCTTCAGATGAAACTTCTACCTTCTTCTTGGAAGCTTTCAGGGAAATGATCTTCAACTTCTTGACCGGGGGCAGAGACAGCTCATATGTTTAAAGGGATCCCACCAACTCTTCAATCTTTATTTTTTCTAGATCCTTGCTTTCTTCAATGGTGGTCACTTTGATCCTGAAACGCTCAGGCAAAGATCTCAGAATTTTTCGGATAAGTTTTACATCTGAGATAGGCTTCCCTAGACTCACCATGGAGTTTCTTAGGTCACTCATCTTGGAGTAAAACTCTCCAAACATCTCATCTTCCAACATCTCAATTTCTTTAAATTTTGAAATCAACATTTGAAGTTTGGTAGATTTTACAAGTTTCGTGCCTTCATATGTTGTTTCCCAAATTTGCCATGCTTCTTTGGCTGATTCGCAATTTGAAATTTTTGCGAATTCTGATGGAGAAAGTGCTTGGCACAGAGCATGAAGGGCTTTATCATTTGAAAGACGTATGTTTTTTCTGAAGGACAAGTTCGAGTGTTGCATCCTCTGGTTTGGTCCAGCCAGTTTCAACAATACTCCAACAGTCAATAGATTTCAGAAAAAAAAAAAAAAAAAAAAAAAAAAAAAAAAAACGCATACGTGCCTCCCAATAGCCATAGTTCGTACCATCAAAGGCAAGAACATAATTAAGAGTTTAAAACATTATAATAAATAGAAGTCAAAAAAGAATAACACTCAAGAAATTAATCTTCTCAGAGTGTACCAAGCTCTGATACCAATTGAAAAATGAAATTGACTTCTAAAAATAAAAGGCAAGTGTGTGCTAAAAGTGTTAACAAAAATAACAATGCGGAAAATAAACAACATAAGAATTTTTGTTAACGAAGTGGAAACTCAAGATGAGAAAAACCACTCCGGGGCAGCCAAACCCAGGATATCCACTATTCAAAAGACAAAGCTAGATACAAAGCAGTAACACTCACATACCCTTGATGCAGTGGTGGTACGTTGCTCTCTAACGTGTAACCCAACACGAACACTTCCCAACCAGGTCTCCTACCTGAATGGGTTTTCAATAGAATCCTTTACCTTAGGGCCGACCTCTAAGATAGACTTCAGTTGTAGCGCAGCAACAGCACACTTGCAATGGCTTGAGAGAGAACAAGTCAGCTCCGATAACTTCACAAAATAAATCTCTAAGCTCTGAAGGAATTCAATACCGAATTCTTGCAGTTCTCAATGCCCAGGGGCTCTATTTATAGGCTGAGGGTTCAAATGGGCGACTGCAGTAATATGTACGGACGTCGTCCGGACGCTGAACTTGAGCCGTCCGGATGGACAACTATGCGACCAGAATTTCCAAGATTTTCGCTGAAAATCTTTCCTATATGAGAGTCGTGTCCGGACGGTGAGACACTATCGTCCGGACGGTCGCATGTCCGCTGCAAGTAATTTCCATATAAGGCTTTCTCGCGTCCGGACCAAGGGGGATGGCCGTCCGGACAGTTGATCTTCAACACGCAATTTCTATATCTGTGGTGCGCACGTCTAGACCATGATAGGTATGCGTGTGGACGGATGAAGTTAAATCTGCAATTTCCATATCAAATGCTCACGCGTCCGGACGATGGCAGACTGGCGTCCGGACGGTTGAATTTGAATTGCGATTCTTACCTTAAGGAAAAGCACGTCTGGACGGGAATCCACGTTGTCCGGACGGTTGCATCAATCTTCCCATAAATGAACTTGGAAAGAATCTGAAGCTTGGTCAAATCTGGACGGGCTGCTGAGACGTTCGGACGGATGCAAGCTGGAATAGAAGCTTCTCGATACAGTAGAGGGTCCGGACAGAAGTCCATGTCGTCCGGACGAATGATGCTAGGTCTATCTGGGCGTCCGGACGGTATGGCACGTCGTTCGGACGGATGGAATAGCGAACAGATGAGTGTCTAGACGGGATGGCACGATCGTCCGGACAACTGACCGGGAACCGAAAATCTTCTAACATGCAAGCAGTGCAGAATCTTCTGAATAGCGGAATCCCTTGTAAAACAATATCTTTACATACAAGTGATTTTGTCCAAACAGAATGAGGCCAATCACAAACTAACAAACTTCAACAATAGTATTATTTTCCAAATGATCCATCTGTCAGATATTGTGCTGGGAGCTGCTGGACAACATATTCTCGAAAAGATTTAACAGAAATCTATCCAAAAATAACACCACAAAGAAATATTAGTTCCTGTTAGCACAAATATATCAATAGCACAAATATAGCAATCCAAATAGCACAAATATATCAATATCCACCCAACACATAGACAGAAAAGGATTTTCATGCACAATATCTCAAGAAAATATTCCAATCAATAAAATATTCCAATATTCAAAAAAGCACAAGAACTTAAAAGAATAAAGGAAGACACAGCAAATACCATGGAATGAGAAAAGATGTGTATAGAATGCCAAAATCTAGAGAGAAATCCGCGAGTCAAACACACAACATGACATGATAAACCAAAAAAAATGCAGTGGTGTGTGGATGGCAGAAAAAGCAAAGAAACGGATAAAAACCAGTAAGGATCTCGTTCGGACATGATATCAATGCGTCCGGACGGTCCACTTGCCAGACTAGCAATTGACAGGACCACATGCGTCCGGACTGTAAGCCAAGTTCGTCCGGACGCTTCACACTAAAAAGCTGAAAACAGAGGAAAATTTGCAGAAATAATAATTTTCCCTAAAGTTAGCTTTAGAACACGCATATATAAATAACTGATAAGACAATCAAATAGCAAATAAAAAATATGCAAAGATTGAATTGAGAGTTAAGTATTCAATTAGCACAAATTTTCCTATAGATAGAAATTTTAAATAGATTATTCAACTCATGCAATGCGTGTGTGTATGTGTGTGAAAGCTTTCTCAATAAGGTATGATTTTCGCTGATATGATTTAAAGCAACTGAATTTTCTAAACAAGAGAGAAATTTAATGTTGAATTAGTCAAAAGTCAAACATTATTTTATTAGGGCCTAGCCACCCTCATCTGATACACTCCTCTTAAGATGCAGCACTTTTCTATTACTTAGTCATTGACCGTTTATTTCCGCAATGATTTGGTTACTGACTCAAGAACATATTTATAGCACAATAAGCAGTGGATCTTTTTATTTATCCATATTTATTGATTTTTGAATGCTCTTTATCACTTGGTGATGCCACGTAAAAAAAATGCCAGAATTTTTAGGTTCTAGGTTCAACTAGCGAGTTGGTCAATTTGACCATCTTAGCAAAAAAATCTCTCCCTTATCAAAATTTCCAGAACCTAAAAATCAGAGAGAAAAAAAAAATGTACCTTAGGGAAGCTTTGGATAGTGCATAATTTTTTCATCGCATGAGAAAAACAACTATCTATCATTAAGATTCAACAGGTAAACTTAGCAGATATCAGACATAAACTTTCAATCATATATAAGCATATTTAATCAATGCACAATGAACTGAGATATCAGGCAAAAACACATGCAATATCTGAAAATCTATCAAAAGAAAAAATAAAAATTCTGCATCTTCTCTCCCAATTTTTATTTTTTTTATGTAAAAAAAATAAATAGCAAAAACATAGTAGATGAAAATAAATGCACAAACACTTCCTAGCATGTGTGATAAAGTCAAACATGTTCACATGAAAGGTTCAGAATTTACCAAGACAAAAACAACAGGCTAATGTGCTTTTTCTGTCCTCCCCAAATAGTACCTGCAGAAATTTTTCAAGACAACAAGAGAAAATATCGAGGATAAAATAAATGATTCCTCAAACAGAATGCAAGGCATTAATAAGATATGATATGGTAAACAATGCAATGCAAACATACCTGACATGCACTAGGATTTAGGAACCAAAATCCTAGGCATGGTGAGACTTCACATTTACTAGGTGAGTCCACTCCCCCTCAAGGGGTGAATGGTCTCATCATTCTTGACCCATGGAGGTGGTTTGCAGGTCATGTCCATGTTGGCCATTCTCATTAGCATACCTTGCATCAGGCTCAACAACCCCTCATAGTCATAGTTGCTATTGGGCTTCTACGGCTTTCTCTTGTAGTGCCTTGATTTGTTCTTCTTTGATTTAACACTCTAATTGGCAGGAACAAACTTCTACTGATGCCGTGAAGCCTGATGTGCCGTCAGAGGAAGAGTGCCTGATGTAGCTCTTGCTGGCAGCTCCCTCTGAACCTTCAACTTCTGAGCCTGTGGAGCTGTGGACATTTGGGTCGGATGTGACCGGTGATGCTATAGTAATGACAGGTGGGAAGGCTTCTTTTGTTTGAATGCTTCTTAACAGTCTCTACAGATTTTAGGTTAGCATTCTTACAAATAACACTATCCTTACCTTTTATATGTCTCCTATGTGGAGGGACATATTTGGATGAGGAAGGTTCTTCAACTTTACCTTTCCTAGGAGGATCATGCTTAATCCAAGATCTGTGGATTTTTAATAGAAAATAATTTGGTCTAATATGACCAACCTTTCCCCAATTATGACAAGTAGGGACAAACTTACCATGAGCTTATGTACTTGTATCTTTGGATTTAGGCTTCACACAATTTTTTAAGCAAGAATTTTTAAAATTATCCAAACAAGTAGTATTGACTATCACAGGCTTAATAACAATAGAATTTAATTCAGAATCAGAAGCATGTGAAGTAGAAGCACTCAAATCATCAACAATTAAGTCAGGCTTGTTAGAAATATCTGAATGAATACAAAGCATGCTCTTTAAATTATCACTAGAGAATTTTTTCAAGAGATCTTCAGATTCTTTTAATTTATTCTCAAGTGTATCAATAGTATCAAACATCATGGTATTCTCAGATTTCAAAGAGTCAATCAAGGCATGTGATTCAGACAATTTAATGATTAAAGACTATTTTTCTTGCTTAACCTTTTTGAGCTCTTTATTAGAATTTTTTGAAATATTACTCAATTTAAGAAAATTTTCAAAAAGCTCAATATCAGAATTCTCTTCAGATGACATAGAAGAATTCATGATAAAAGAAGTCAACAAAAATATGGATCACACTCAAGAATTTAATCTACACATAGTGTACCAAGCTCTGATACTGCTAGTCCCTAGCATTACAACTAGAAATTAAAATATAAACAACTAATCTACATCCTCTTTCGTGGGAAACGCGATTGCATTTAGCACATGCAACAAGCCTTTTAAACCCCTAGGCTACCCTAGTGAACGAGTGAAGTCTCGTGAAGGTTTAGCAGAAATGCTACCTACACACATTATCTTTACAAAATATACATGTTACCTAATAGAAAGAAGTATTATCACAACAATGGTTCAAAATTCATGAACAACTTTAAACTAATAAACTCCATCTTTACACAATTTAGAAAATCATAGTCTACTCATTTACAAAAGGCCGGCTAAGATCTCACATGTTAGAAATGATGCAGTTTGATATTAACATACAATTATGAGGCTTTCAAAGAAGATTACCTACATACATGCTCCAGTGTCTCAAAATTCCTTATATCTCTCGCTAGATGAAATAACTAAGGCATAGGCATACTTTAATATTATTTACATTATTTATTATGGTTGTGCAATGCTCAACTCCTTTAAGCTACTAAATGACCTATGTACCAAGTGTTAGGCCAGTGACTCCCAAACCAAATGGCTTTAGGGCACTAGATGTAAAACATCCCTAAGGGCTTAATAACTCAAGTCAAGAAGAACTACGAAGTCAAGCTAACCATTTTTTATTTACTTACATCTTTTGACGCTAACACTCAATACTTAATAAGGCAAGAGGTCCGGTTACTCAATGAAGTTTTTTTTTTTTTTTTTTTTAAACTATGCCCATGTCATCCATCTAACAAGTAATCTTGGTTTTCCGAGACACTAAAAACCATATGCAAGGTATTAACTTAAGTACATACCCCACAACAATATGCCAATGTATGTCATGATTTTTCAAATTCCTACATGTGAATCTCATAGCCAAAAGTAATTAAGCAGACTTAGAATCTCTAATTGTGTGATCATGTGTTCAAAATTTTAAAATTGTCAATGAAAAGCAAATCACAATTATAAATCAACTAATTTCTAAAAAACAACATAGATATTCACAAAGAAATTTTAAAAATTTTGTACAAAACTTAGACTAAGTGTACTTCTATACCCCCAAACTTAAAATAACACATTGTCCCCAATGTGTACAAAATGAAAGCATGGTTAAGGGATAAAGAAAACTTGAATGGGGAGGTATGGCTCAAAGCATACCCCCAAACTTAGAGGTAGGAACACTTAACCTGAAAAAGAAAACTAAAAAGAAAGTGAAAGATTAAAAATAACAACAGAATGAAATATAAACAATGGAACAGAGTTACTTGGGGTGCCTCCCAAGAGCGCTAAGTTTAACGTCTTCAGCCAGACCCATCAAAACTCACTGCTAATGAATGGATTTGTGTTTGGCAGTGGTTGGGAAAAATTTATCGTTTCATGCCCATTCGGATCCTTGAGACTTAGAGGATAAGGGACTTTAGATTTAAAATATGCCTCAAGGAATTTTGTTGTGGAGTGTGGTGCTTCAGTAAACACTCCCTTACCCTTGGCAAGTTTTGTCTTTTCTAATTGCCCTATTGGTTCGATCTTCGTCTCTCCCACCTTTGATTAATGACTACCCCTCCACTCCTAGGATTAATAACAGGTGGACTAGAACACTTCCCTATCTCTCTCTCATTAAAAGACTTAGCTAGTTGTCCAAGTTGGACTTCTAGCTTTGCTATAGACTGAGACTGGTCAACACCTTTTCCTCAAATATAGAATTACTAGGAGGTGGAAGGGATGATTGCTATTGTGGGTTGGGAGGGCGACTATTAGGTGGCGGCTGATAAAATTGATTGTTGGACTGCTGATATGCTTGGTTTTGCAGTCCATTGTACTATGGAACATTAGGTCGCCACATACTACTATTGTTTCTCAAGGCAGGGTTATAAGAATTATTAAAATGATCACTAACTGGTCTAGAGTAAACTGCGTTCATCTGCTCAATAGGAGGCTCAGAAGACTGTCCAACAATAGGACAATTTCTGGCCTGATGTGATGGGTCAAAGCAAAATGAACATGCATCATGTGGTGTGTGTATATGAGATGCAGTCGCAGACTAACCGGCTACGTGGATTTTAAATTTATGAGTTTACTACTCGCAATAGTACGTATCGATTGTACTGTAGTAAGGGTGATTGAACCACAAAGATTATTGCTTGTTTTGCATAATAAGATATTTAAAGAAACGTATCTAACTTAACTTAAGAGTAAAAATAAAAGTAAAGGTTGTAGAATTGAAGCTACAATAATAAGTTGAAGAAATGAAAGCGGAAAATGAAAACAAACTTAAAAGAAACTTAGGGTATTGATCTTGTCCAATCCTCAACCAATGAAATGCTTAAAGTCTATATGGATCTTCCTAACATGCATGATATGAGCGCGTAATGGACGTCAACCATTACGACGACCTCGACACGAAAACACTTTCGTTAAGACGTAATCATAAAGCACCTAGTTTTAAATTAAACAACTCCACATAAAGATCTAAACTACAATTGAAAAACGTTTACTCTACCAAACGTGTGGAGTGATTAATGCTCCCTAGCTTTCTACTCCATAACACATCCTAATAAGCATACACAATACATGAAAACCCTAATTAGGCCACAATGATAAGGTATCTAGTTTTGCACCGGTCTATTCCATGTAAAGATTAAACTACAATGGAAAGACATTTTACACTACTAAAGGTATGAAATGACTGGTGTTCCCTAGCATACCCTATAAGGTGACTCTAATAGGTAAATACACATCATTTCAAATAAAACCATTGCAAAAGACATCTTTCTTGTTTCCAAGAACGTTGGTTTTACTCTAGAAATCTAAGAAAACTCATAGACAAGTTTAACTCTTTTTCATGAATAATTAGATTGGAATCTTGAAAACAAAACCTTTTAGCATGGGTTTTGAGATCCTCTAGCCTTTAACAATCATCAAACATATTTAGAAAATCCAAAGAACTTCAAGAACACTACATGGTTTTTGGAGAGGATTTTGATCAAACCCTAAGATAGAATTTAGCTAGGCATGAATTAAGCTAATCTAAGCATGAAATTAAAGGAAAACAGTAAAGAAATAAGAAAGAAATGAAGACCAACAACTATATTTAACTTCTACAATTCGGATTACAAGAAAATAAAGAAAAAGAAAAGCAAACTAAGCTAGAAAATTAAGAACAAGGAAGAAAATACAAAGGGAACAAGCTCTCTGGATTTAGGTCCAGAGAGTTGCATCAAAGAAACTTAAAAGCAAGAAAATTAAGTTGATACACCTGAGCAAATCCGAAGTTCCCAAAAAGATGAATGTCTAAACCTAAATCCCTAATCTCATATATATAGAGAATTGGATTTACAAAAGACCATCAAGAATTAATTCTAGCCAAGTATTCAGAGTTGGTCGGTGTCCATTTCTGTCCATAAAATCCAACTTATGATTTGAATTGCATAAATAATTCAAAAGATCTTGAAATATCTAATCTTCTGGAAGACGAAAAATTCGATCGATCGATTATAAAGTCGATAGATCGCATTTCGCTCGATCGCAGTCGGGCTTGTCCTGGTTCGATCGATTGCATTTCACAGGTTTCTTCGACTGATGAACTTCGATCGATCGAATTTTATTTCAATCGATCTAATTTTATTTCGATCGATCTAATTTTCGATCGATCTCATTTAAAGTCGATCTATCTAATTGCCTTAGCCAATTCTTCAACTCGCATGAACAATCTCGAACTCTGGAAATGACTAAAATACCCTTGATGTATTTCCAAGTCTGATTCAAGTGTTTTGAATTAGATTTCAATTAAGACCTGAAAATAACACAAAACACAAAAACTACAACAACACGTTATATATACAACAAGGACTAGGTCTAACAAATACAAATTAAGAGGTCTTGAATCGAATAATTCAAGACTTATCAGATACCAATTGAAAAATAAATATGACTTCTAATTTAACCGTGTGTGTGCAATGTGTAACAAAAAATTGTAAATGTGGAATTTAAAGAACACAAATATTTTGTTGACGAAGTGGAAATTCAATTAAGAGAAAAACCACTCCGGAGCAGCCAAACCCAGGAAATCCACTATCAGAAGACAAAGCTCGTACAAAGACACTAACACTCACATACCTGATGCAGCGATCGCATCTTGTACTCTGACACGTAACCCAACGTGAACGCCTCCCAACCAAGTCTCCTACTTGAAGGGGTCTTCAATGGATTCCTTTACCTTATGGCTCCTTCCTAAAATAAACTTCACATGAGCAAAGTAACCATACACAGGCAACCCTTAGAAAGCTAGCAGATCTTCATAATGTCTACCTAAACACCTTCTCTAAGTACATAAGAATTCAACACTCAATTCATACATCTTACATGCCTAGAGGCCTCTATTTATAGGCTAAGAAGACCTAAAATGAGTTTGTCTCTAATTTCTCTAGGCGGTGTCCAGACGCAAGCTAAGGTCGTTGAGACGATAAACTGTGCAACAGGCTTTCCATAAAGCAGTGAAAATCTTTCCTGAATAAGGCCACATTTGGATAGTGTTGCCATAGTGTTTAGATGGTTGCACTTCTGTTGTACGCCATTACCATAATAAGGACTAGCGTCCGGACAGTGTTGTCCTGACGTCCAGACGGTTACAATTCTTCTCCACATCTTGCCTTATCAAGGATGGCGTTCGGATAGTATAGACCTGTCATCCGGACGTATGCAGTTGCCTTCCCATATTTATTTCTCTGAAGGAAAATCTAATTCTCCTCGAACTCTGATTGGCATCTAGACTGTATTGCCATGTCGTCCGGACTTATGTTGCTGATTGATGAGCGTCCATACGCTTTACTGAGCTGTCCGGTCGGAAACAAAGGATCCGACTTTTGCTTAGTTGGAATCTGCACAGAATCTTCCTGGAACTTTGAAATTACCTTCTTGAAGCTTGTGATACTGAAACTTGTCATATTAAGGCCATTTCCATATCAAAGAAATAAATTATGAATATCTGAAGACTCTGAAATATATGGCATCCATGTTAAAGCAGCAACATTACATGATAGTGATTTTGTCAATAGAATGCAGTCAATCAAAAACTAACAGAGTACTAAATGATGAAGTAAAAACTGGAAATAAATTAAGGTTGTGAAGGAGAAGAAAAACGTACAGGTTCTGGGTAAAATGGGAGCGATAAAGAGGTTGGGTTTTTAGGATGGTGCTAATTGGATTGCATGGGCTACCAATTGATGGAAACCCACTCAGTTGTTCCTTCCAGGTGATTGAAAAATAAAGAAATAAGAAATATATTCAATATATATAATTACTTATTTACAAAATACTGTCTCAATTCATCCTATTTCATCAGATCTGCAATGTGATATGGTTTCGAAGGATGAACTGGATATGGACAGTTCCAATAAGATTTCATTCGGGAACAAAAATCCTTCCTTTTTTTTTTATTATTTATTTCATCTATTTCGTGACCAGAACATGGGGATACATGTTACATAATGATTTTGAATCAAAATAGCGATTTTAAGAAATGACAAATATATTCACTCAACTAATAACTAAGCCCGATCAAGCGTATCATAAGGGATTTACATACTTGTTTAGGTGAAATAAATCCCTACTTCGGGTAGGAGAGCACTGCAGTAGTTCCCTTCAAATAAGAAAGACTACAAAACACCAGTCAGGATAGAAGAATACCACAGATTTACAAATAGTTTCTCTTTTTTTCTTTTTTTTTTTTTCTTTTGTTATTAATCACAAGTTGATCTTTAAATAGAATACAATCAGATAACACCTAAATTTATAAGAACTTCTAAACAATCCTAATACTAATTTTAATGAGTTGTAATTCTATTCCAACTCAACTACTAAACCTATCTCACCTTACTACTATCTCTCAAATACTAAACCTACTCACCCTAATCTTATCTCTCAACTACTAAACCTATCTCCACCTAATATTGTCTATAACATTCTGTCAAAGATTAATTTTTTAGAATGTAGAACTTCATGAAAGTTTTGGCATCATGAATTTATGGTAGTCTAGCAATCTTAGCTAACATTTTCTTTCTCAATGCTTCATGAGTACTGTTCTTTGTTTCTCTTAAAAAGCGAAACAAACGATAAACAGAGTAAAAAGGCCTCGTTTGGCACCATGAATTTGAAAGTCACAATGGTTGACTGGTTCAGGCCTCATTAACATTCTCAATGAGATCTCATCAACATGGATTACTTTTATTTTTAAGGGAAAAATTAAAATTAGTTCTTAAGTTTTCTGCCAATTTCAATTTAGTTCTTGGTTTTCAACTTCAACAATTAAATCCTTAGATTGTATCCAAATTTTAAATTGATTCTTATGTCAACTAGCATCAAAATAAAATGATATGTTTGCCATGTGGATAGTCTAATTACCATGTCACACTTACAAATATAAAGCCATGCTCATCTACCACATGCACTCCACATCATGCACTTAAAGAAAGAAAAAAAATGAAAAGCTAAAAGGGTGATAATTAAGAAGGAGGTGGTCATGGGTAGGGGTGGTCTGGCCACCACATCAAGTGGCCACCCCCTCATCTAGGTTGGTCGCCAACCCACCCCCAAAATGCTTGAAGCACCCCTCGAGGGGGCTCAGACCATGGGGATTTTGGGGTGGCTTAATCCACCCCTTCATCTAAAGGGTTGATCCGAGCCACCCCTTCACTTGGGGTAGTCCGACTACCGTTCAGGTTAATTTTAGAGGTGGTTGAGCCACTCAGTAGGGGCTTTTGGGGGTGGTCCAGCAACCCACTCACTTGAGGGGTGATTTTAGCATCCCTAAAGATGGATTTTGGGGATAGTGGGCAAACAATAACCCCACCCTTACGCCTCTTTACCCCCTCCCCCCCAACCCTCTCCTTGTTAGTTTTTCCTTCTCTATTTTTGAGTTGAATAGACATGTCATGCACTCGACAAACAACGTGTGACATGGCATTGTGTTGGTGGGTGCGATATGATTAACTGTTCAAGTTGACATTAGGATTAATTTAAAATACGTGTAAAGCCTATTAAGCTTTGTCAAAATGGAAAACCCAACGACTAATTTGAAATCGCGAGAAATCTTAGGGATTAGTTTTGATTTTTCCATATTTTCAAATATGAATACCATTTTTTCTGCCTTTTGTACCCACTAGTTTATTTTTAATTCTCAAAAGCTTTCATGAAAAACAAACATTTCCCCTAAGTAATTTGGTAAGATTGTAGACAAGCCCATTATTTTGATTTCGAGGACAAAAAAAATTTATGGGTAAGGGATGTAACAATTGGGAACAAAATATGAATTTATGAATATTAAAACTTAAGGAAAACGAGTAAAATATACACCGAGGACAACAATATATAGGATAAGTACGGAAAGTTCCGAAAGTGATAGGACTGAGAATCAAGCCCAATCGACCGAACTAAGGTTCTACGTGTGATGATCAAGTTTTTAGAGTGCAAATATATGATCCAAATAAGGGCTAGGTGGGCTCTATCGCCCGAGCTTTGGGTTAAATGTCTGATTTTACTCGATTTAATCTGCATTAAATTTGGGCAATGATGCCTCAACCAATTGACATCCACTCTTGATTGATCGAGCCACTTGTCAGCAAGATTATGGTTGTTTTGGAAAAACTCAATCAACCAAGTTTCAGTAAAATGGATTTCTCAGCTATTTAAAGGTCCAAAACATTTAAGAAATCACACAATTTTCATTTTGTCCAAAAGCTCCAAAGGTTTGTGAGTGAAAGTGAAACATTGAGTTTTGCTGTAGCAGTGAGGTTCTAATCAGAGAGAGGTGAAATACTCAAGGGAAGAAGCTTGAAGAAGGAGACTACAAGAGGTATATTTTTATACACCTCTTTCAACTCCATTCTAGTTAAGTTATTGGGTTTTGATATAGTTATGTGGGTATCTTGATGGTATTATGATGTAATAAGGCTGTTATTGTGGCTTTTGAAAGTTTTGTAAAGAGATTAGGATTTTGTAAAGGTTGATAATGTTAAACCCTAGGTTTAAGCTTGCATGGAGTTGAAATAAGGTGTTTAAAATGTTGTTAAGTTGTCCAAAATGTTTGGAAATTAAAAGTGTTTGAAAAATGGAGTTTTTATAAAACTAGGGTTTTGTCCTAGGGTTTGAAGTTTGGATTGATAGGGAGTTTTTGAGAAATTGTTTGTTGAGATCATGTACATAAATGGCACAGTGGAAAGACCCCAAGATCGACTTTATAAAAATATGGGAAGATCTTGCTATTTAAAAAAAAAAAAAAAAAGAATTAGAGAAGAACTCTTACTTGATGTACGACCACTCCTTGGCTGTTGGGCAATTTTTTTTTTTTTTTTTTTTTTTTTTTTTTCTCTTGCTTCTCCAATATGCATTGTTGCCTTAGGGATATTGGGACCTTCAAGTCTTCTCCCCAATGACTGAATATGACCAAGTGTAACGCCCCGCCTTTTATAAAAAGGTATAAGTGGTTATATCTGATCAACCACGTGACATTACTACATCAGATGCGATAAAAACTCACAGCGCAATATATGCGTAAATTTTTCTTTCTTTTGAAGAGAAGGATAATTCTCCCATGACACACCAAAACTTGTCTAAAATACCTCAAAGATAAACAAATATAAACAAGATGTTCTTACATATTAAATAGACACTAGAGCAGTAGCATATGTGCCACATTCGGCACTTGTACTACGTAACTATAGTGTTAATATAATACAAACCACAAAGGAAAAACATTACATATTAAAGATAACACATAAAAGATGAGTTCGACTTATCTAAATGATAGACTAAACAAGGTAGTCTATCGAGCTAAAGAGGCAATAGATGGCCTCATCCATATATATCAGGATCGGTATAAAGACCCTGACCGTTCTAATCTTCCTCATCCTATCTTGCAAAATCATCTATGTGATTGTGGACATTACCACAATCCCATATACAAATAAGTGAGTCAATCGTTTCAATAATATAAGGCTCACTGATTTATTCATAAGCACATAATAAGAAAATATATGATATAACCTTATGTCTATATATATATAAGCAATTCATGGTCCATAGTCATGAAGTAAATATATATATATATATATATATAGAGAGAGAGAGAGAGAGAGAGAGAGTGAGAGCAATGATATGATGTAATGATAGTTTTGTATGCAAAATCTTATTTATTTTCTTTTACTCACTCATTTTAGGGTCATTAAATCCCTATTCGTCTTAGCGGCTTTTTATTGGAGCCATAACTCTCACAACATATTTTATTAATTTTTCGGCACAGGCAGCAACAACACACCTGGTCCATTGGCAGCCACAACACGTCCAACTTTTACTTATTATTGTTTTTGGCACAGGCAGCAACAACACATCCCAGTCCATTGGTAGCCACAACACATCCAACTTTGTTATTAACATATTCATTAGTCACAACAGTATGCACAATATGCAATGTTCTATTCACACACATACATTTAAACAAATCTGCAATCATTATATTATGGAAATCAGTATCATATCTCAATAAATAATTTATACTTACTCTTTTCTGCTTTAGAGAATATCTACACAAGTGATTACTGCAACACAGTTTTGTACATGTGATCGTGAATTAGTATAAATTGCTAAAAAGATTATTTTATCACTTTCACCACTTTTGATTTTTAAATAATTTATTATAACTCCTAATGCTTTTCTAGACATTATGTTGGTGTATAAAAATAGGTAGGTAGCATTTCCACATATTTTCATATGGGAATTACCACGACATTTATTTAGTTATTGTTTAAAATACTTTTAAATTAAAGCGGGTATCATAACGACAATAATATGCTTAAAAGCTTAGTATTTTTTGTATAAAAATGGACTTAGTATCCCCATTAATATAAATTAATAGGTACAATATTTAAGAACACATGGGCGGCATAACAGCATAATTATGGATAGTTCCTATTATATTTTTTGTAAAATTTTGCCAGAATAAGGGCATTAGTGTAACTAATGCTTAAAAACATTTTAAGATTTTGGACAATGTAACAGCGCATTTACGGAATACTCAATTAAATTTAGGCATCATAACAGTGTTTTTGGTAAATAAATATACCACTTTTCAACATAGATTTTAAAATACTTTTTAAGCACATATTTAAGCTTGAAACAACTTAATACCTTCAAAATTGCAAAAATTAAAAAGCATTGCTTTAGAGACTTACCGAAACACCTCCAAATGAGGTTGGGGCACTATGGAAAAGACTCAAAGCTTAAGGTAAGCTTTTGGCCGAGAGAGTCAGTGAGTGTTTTGGAGAGTTTTTGTGCTTTCTTTGTCTACAAAATAAAAGTGAAATGGACGTAGAGCATGCTTCCTTTTATAAAGGTTTTGAAGGCATGTGATTTGTTTGGGTTAATTGTGATCAATGGCTGGGGTGAATTGTTTTCCACATGGGCATTGAGTCATTACAGAAAAAGAATAAAAGCAATCATCACATGCCAATATCTCACATCTCTAAGGAACTAAGAGTTAGTTTCTAACATAAAGAAGATTAACTCACCAACTAACTTATTGAAGATTCCATTTAATTAGCTTTGTTTTTGTCTTCATATTAGTTAAGAGTTGGAATCAAACTAAATGGGCTTTAAATGGAGAAGAAATATCAAATAAGTAATGATGGATTTTGATAAAAATCTTAAGACCATTAATTTGAACTATGCTAGACGTAAATACTGCTCCTTGCAGTATTTTCGTCAAGCACATGGGTGGTACATTTCGCGAGCGTTTTCACATCCTTCAAAAATCTCAAAAATCATTAAATTTGGAGGGTAGATAGAGGACTTCTAGTATAGTTTTTCGGATTTTAAATCAGTTAAATCGGAGTTCGTTTAACCCTATTTTTGTCATTCTAAAGTTTAAGGTCTATTAAACTTTTTCATCAAATCGGAGCCTTAAATGTGCTTCAATTGACTCCAAATTTCTACTATGTATTTTCCACACTTTTAATTCGTAGTGGTAATAATTATTTCATAAAAATCTCTTCAAAATTAAATCCTATTTTTTTTTGTCACATTAATGAGTAATAAAATAAGTAATATTCTTTATTATTTCTCATAAAACATTGTAATTTCCTTAATACTTATAAGGCTCTTTTATGACTTTAAATACTTTTTTTCTTGAGTGTTATACCAAGAGAGTGGGCTCTCAAAAAGTTATTTAGAGTTATACTTAGTGTTATGCATATCATGCTTGTAGGCACCTCTATTTATAGGCTTAAATTACTTAGGGAGGTGGGTTTTTTTATTCCAACTTGGATTCGAAGGGAAGGACGACTAGGATAAGGGATTAACCTTAGCTTCATGTCTCCTCCTTACATGCATAGGGCTAGGGTTACTCCCCTAGTCCATGCGCCTACCTCTATGTGGATTAGGCTAAAACATTCCAAGCCCAAACCCTCTCCCACACATCCACTACTAGTTTTTAATGCTAGCCCATGTTTTAAAAGTAAAAGATACAACCTAAATAAATAAAAGCTTGTCATTATGGTCAATTTACATTAACTCGGACAGAGACCAAAAAAAAAAAAAAAAAACTAGCTTCAAATAGGCTGGTGACACTTATCATCTCATGACTTGTCACAAGTTACTATTTAATTACAATTGATTCCACTAAACAATTGTAATTGCACTATAATTTATATTTGTGATTAAATTAATTACTCTCTTAAACAATTCTTTTTTTTTTTTTTTGATTCCTACATGAAATATTTTGTAGTCGAATTAAAGTTATTATGAAATGCCACTTTTAAATTCACTACATCTTATCCTTGAGTATCCAATTTAATCATATAATGTAATACCTTAAATTTTAATTAGGGTTATGTGTGCTCTAATTATAACATAAGGATGTTGGGTTTGGTTCTTAAGTGGTTTAAGTGGGTTATTTTGAACTTTAGTGAAATCGTGATTCGGCCACCCCCATTTTTGAACTTCTTGTTTTAATATTGAAGGAATGATGATTGTGTAATACAGGGTTAGTCCATGTTAATGGTTAAGAAAGTGATATCTTATAGTCTTGCATGATTAGCCCACTGTTTGAGACTTTAAACGTGGACCAATGAGTATATGATTTATCATAAATGTAAGGTTGGGAAGATATTTGTTTACATTCATAAATGAAAGTTAGTATACTAATTAACACAAAGACAATGTAAAATCTTAATCAATATACTATAATATATCATAATTATCTTATCATCATTTTTCACTAGTTCATTGAAAATAGTTGAACTCTTACAAGTATACTTTAGTTTTGCTAAAAGTCACATGTTAACATAAATATTGTCTTAACCTTTTGCTCTAATCAAAAGTCACTTTACCGTATGAAGGTCATGCTTTTAAAAAATATGAACTATTAAACAACACATTTTTTAATAAGATTATTGTAAGAATAAGTCAATTTAGAACTTTTAAATCTTTTGGTCTAACTAGAATAGTTAGTAGAAGAAGGTATGCAGCAATATCTGGGGCACCGGTATTGTACTATGAGTCTCTCGGCATAAAGGGGCTACTAGTTTTAGAGCACAATGTACTAGTGAATAGGAAAAGTGGATTGAGATTACTAATGATGGATAGAGGTTGGGGATAGAACATATTCGGTGCCTCGCCTTCTCGAATGAGTTCTACTATAGAAGCTTTCAATGTAGAATCGGGGACAAATCTTTCACTCATTAGGAAGTGAAAACCTGTGACTAGGAGTTCTAGTGGTCGACTCACCTCTTTCAAATTGTTTCTCATTATTAAGAAAAGGTAACAAAGATACCCAAATCATCAACCCATGCAACCTTGGTTTCTTTCAAGTTTTTCCCCCTAACAAGCAACAACCGAGCATCAATGTTAAAAGCCATTGCGTGTTAGCGCAGCCGTAAGAAAAGACTAGAGAGATACCTTGGAAACAGATAAGACTGATCAACGGACTCTTTATCCTCTACTTTTCGAAACAAGAACTTTATGCGAAAGTCAAAGCCCAATGGGGCATATTGATAATTTTTCTGATAAGGGATCAAAGTGGTTTTCCTTGGAGATGTAAAATCCACCTGCTTCATTCAAAACTACTTTAGTTGATGTGTCCCAATCAATGTGCTCGGTGATGTGCAAGTTGTTGAAGTTTATTTCCAGTTTCTTTAGAATTTAAACTCAAAAATCTCTAATTTCTGACACTGGTGCATTTGAGTTTGCTCACCAACCCTACCAAGAAGGGGTTAAGGGCATGAATACACCATATGAAGTTGAACTATGATATGATTATCTTATTACAACATAAACTATATTTATATTGCATCTATGATGACATTGTCAAATGATTAATTGTAACCTGAAATTGCTGCGTGTGATTATAAATATTTGAGTTCATCATATGATAACATGTATGTCATATGTATTTATACTCACTAAGTCTTGGATTTAGACTTGTATCTTTCCTACCAATTAAACATGTGTTCTTTCTAGATAGTTTAGTTGATTATGAATCCTGAGAGGCGCCAAGTTCTTTTGGAGGACATAGTGAGGATTATTTTTTAGAAGCAAGATTTTGTTTGGTTGAAGGATATGTGGGATGAGGATGGAGACACTCTCCATGAGATGATAGAGATCATTTATTTGGTTTATCTTCTTAAGTCTAGACTTTGAGATTTTTAATCTTTATGACTCTTACATGTGATTTTGTAATATTTATGTTATGTTGATGATTGGTTTTTTACCATAACTTTTGGAGAAGTTATTTATGTTATGATGCTTTAGATTTATTCTAGTTGTTTAAAGAATTATGGATTTATTTATTAGCTATATTTATGTAAAAGTGAAAAGTCTTCCGTTCCAAGCTCTTTTTGGGGAGTGTGAGATCCCATAGTCTTATTCCTTATGGAATATGGCTGGAGGCGGACCATGAAGTTAATTATCAGTTAATTAATTTCACTATGACGTTATAGTACCGGTACCATACATATTTCCTACATGGAATCTGATATGTTAAGCCAACCTCTACAGTTCAATAGTTATTGTACTTGTATGTTATGGTACTTCATGTATCGATATGAAAAGGTGTGAGAAGGTGGTCTCAACCATATGAGAATAAGATACAGGTATGATGATGTGGTGATATGAGATTATGGTTTTAAAGTAAATAGAATGTGCAAAGATGTTATGTTTTAAACTCAAATATTTTTAAATACCTAAAAATGAAATTATCATGAAATCATGCCCTGTCTTTTGAACTTGTTACTTTACATTTACACTAAAATATTTTCTTAAACATTTCATAAAAACCTTCTATAGAGGTATGATATTATGAAAATGCATTTTTGAGTTTATCCCAGGGCCTTATTTCATAGTTTATTTCTGTTGGAGATCATGCACCTAAGGAGTAAGCGCAACAGAAATCGATCCCAGAAATTTTTTTGCTTCAAGATAAATAAGGCTAGATAAAACAAATATACAAATTCAGGGTACTTACAGTCGAATTCAGCCTCTCCTAGGCATGTAAGGATGTTTAACTCTGGCTAAGACTCTCCTTGCATGTTGAATGAGCAAGAACACGTTCTTGACGTTCTTGATTAAACCTTTAAATATTCTCTTTGATGACTGATTATGATTGTGAGTGTGGACTCAAATTATTCTCAAATCAATAGAATAGGTAGAAGCATAACCTTGAGAAAACCAAATATTCTCACTTGAATATTTCTCACAATCCTCTTTGCACGTTCTTGTGCCTTTCAGAAAAATATTTGAGAAACTGTCTCCCAGGTTTTCAACTTATGAATTGATGAATTTTATCGATTAGTGAATTGGTCAATTATGCTTCACTATTGTTATCTATTTATAGACTTGGATTTATAATCATGATTGGCTTGTGAGATAAATTGGAGTTGCAGTAGAACTAGGGCTAGAGTCATAGAAGAACTAGGACTCTTAGTCCTATCCTACTAGGTGTTGGGCCAATGGGAGAAAAACACTCCCCTTGGCCTTGCATCACACGATCATGGGGAGAAAAAATCTCCCCATGCACTTGGGGCTAGTGTTTTAACCCTATCCCACTAGGGCCACTACTAAGCATTCTTAAGTATAGAATTGAGTTTTATTATTTAGGCCCAATGCTCCTTTAATTCTACTTAAACCTTTTGGAATAAATTTCAAAAGCCCAAAATTCTTTAATTGCTAAAGCCATTAGAAAAAAAATTCCCAAACCCAATCATTTCTAAGTAATTAATAAGTCACTTAGAAATCATATTTTGTTGGCCCATGTTTTATCAAATAAAATAATCCAAATAAATAAATGCATAACCAAGGCCCAAATCAAATGGTCAATTTATATTCGCTCAAAGAGGGACCTAAAGAGAAAAATAAAATTAGCTTCAATATGACAATATCACACAACATTATTAATCACAATTAATTCCACTAAATAAATGTGATTGCACTCTAATATGTATTTTCAAATTAATGAATTAATCCTTGTGACATACTTATTTATTACATATTACCCTTTTATGAGATCATTTCGTAGTTGAACCAAAGTCAATACACTATCACTTTGTTCACTAGCTCTTTTCCTTAATAACCTAATATAATAATATCATTTTTGTACCTTGTGAGATTTCATCTCACCATTCACAAAAAAAAGTTTCAGTAAATACCACTAAAACACTCAAGCTCGAGCTTTAAAATAATCATTCCCATTAAATTTACATTAAGAGAAATATTATTTATCTCTTTGTTCTATGACAAATGATTCGGATTCCTTCTTAAAGAAGATGTTCTCACAATTCTACATGCAATCACCCAATGCACATATATGTTGACCATAAATTTGATCTCACTCTCATACATCAAGATGACCTACACTTTACATCTGAGTTCACAATCTTCTAACTATTATAAGTCGTTGTGTACGTACATCATTCTTTATTACAGTGTTAAAAGTATGATGACTCACATAATTCATTCAGTGCATGGCACTACCTTTCTCTTACACCAACATATCAACCCGAAGCCCTACTTGCTTCTCCTAATCAAGATACATTGTTAAGCTTGACATAATATAGTCTAGATGGATTTCTCAATTCTATTTACGACTATGAATAATCTTTTATAATTACAAGGACCTATGACTATGATCTTATGTGTGATAATCTCATTACTCATACCATAGTCAAATACAAAGTAACTTAGAGGCCTTACATGTATATAATATGAAAATATTCAAACATATATGTACATATAAAACATTTAATGTATATGTCTAATGTTCAATATCATACAATTATAGAAAGGCATCATCAATGCAATTTGAGTTTTGGACACCAGTCCCAACAATTTCTATGTGATGCTTACTCATTAAGTCATGGACTTACACAATTGCTACTTTTTCACCTATGAAACATCTTGGTGTTTTGTAGTTTAACAGATTCTAGATCGAGTTAGATCTTAGAGTCTTTATTCAGGCTTGGATGTGGAACAAAAGCCGTATGCAGTTTGATTGTATTAGTATTTGTGAATCTTACTTGTGTATCTTTTGATAGTTAGCTGTTGTCATCTTTTATGGATTTTTGGATTGTAATTGTTTAAGAGATAGTTTTGAGATATTAATTGTAGCTCAAATCATTGTTTCCCACTTTCCACTATTTTATTCACTCTAATAGATGTTAGAAGGTAGTTTTCCCAGTTAATTACAAGTTAATTAATTTGGGAAGAACTATGAATAACCTTTCAAGTTAATTATTTTTATCAATTAAATCTAAGGCGTTACATATCAGTCATTGGAAAAAAAGTTTAGAGGTTGAATTACCCTAACCTAGCCATGTACCATAGAGAAAGAAAGGAGAAAAGTAATTTAGCCCCATCTCCTGGGGAAGGCCGATCAGTAATTGTAGGTGCTTTTCCTTTTATTTAATTTTTTTAAAAAACAAGGTTTGAATATGAATATATATATATATATATATATATTATATTTTAGGGGCATTCACTGGTGGTCTCGTGTATATATTCTACGTAGAGCGTAATAATCAAAAATATTTTTCAAAAATAAAAAAATAAAAATGATTGATGCAAATATAATTTGGTAATTTCGAAGGTGTAGAATAACAGCAAATAGACTTCCCACAGAAAATCATTTCCTTTCTGCCAGTCCTTTAATCCCTGCTCTTGCTGGTCCATGATACATGTGTAGGAGGTGGACCTTTGAAGTTTGTGAGAACAAGAGTTGGGACTTTCGTTCGTCATCACGAGTACATCTTCTCATCCTCCTTTTTCTCTGGAGGACTTTTTCTGTCTCTATCTACGATTCAGAAACCCTAGCTGGGTCAAATGGGCTCTGAGGGATCCAGTGTTGTCGGTAACCTAAGATTCCCACTCTATTCTTTTTTATTATTTATTTCTTTAATTTTCTATCGATCATGCGGTTGTTGCCAGTTAGTTTGTATCTTTGTGTGGGAGTTTTTGTGGGATTTTCTTAGCATTTTGTTCTGTGTTGCTGCGGGTGTTACATAGGGATTTGGATTGGTTTTGTTTCTATTGGGTTTTTCTAAAGTATGGGTTCTTCTCTTGGTTTGATCTGGTACGATTTCGGTTTGAAGAATTTGATTGTTTCTTGCTGAGTTTTGAGCTGTTCAGCTTTGGCAAATGCCTAGCCGAGGAACTTTAGGATTTGTGGTGTTTGTGGGTTGAATTTTTAGGTCAGTGTTGCTTTTGGTTGGTAACTTATCAAAAAAAAAAATTTTAGGTCAGTGTCATATAACAGTATTGGGTATTAATTTATTTATTTATTTTCCTGATATGTACCACAAGAACAGAATGCTTTTGTCAAATATTAATAATTGATCTGCAATTAAATACAGATATTTTTTTATGAGGATTTGTCATGGGGAATGCCTCATCTTTTTTGGTTCTAGTATAAATTGCATCATTTGCTACTTTGTGTTGGTTTTACTTGCCTTGATTAGGAGGTATGCACCCCAATGGTGATGACCATTGGGTGTGTTTGCTTGCTATGCTAGTAATCTTTATACTTCAGATCTCTCGTGAAAATTTGATGACATAGTAATTCTTTCTTTTTTAATGGTTTTGTACAATTAGAATAATGGATTTCAGTTGATGCACTAATCATTGATGGCATAAATTTAAATTATGTCATTTTCATGCTAATAGATAGGTGAATTCCAACACATTAGTTTGGTGTTGAATTAAAAATGGTTGGGGTTAATGGAATTTTAATTACTTTATAAATGAGGGCGCTTTGTACGGTGTGCCGGAGATCTAGTTGGGGCAAAGCCTCGAATACCCCGATTATTAAAACAAAAAAATTATGGTTCTGCTATCTATGAAGCACAGTGCTTTAGGGCGTGTTTTCTTTTTCTTCTTCTAATAATTGATGTGGAATTAATTGAGCGGGATTTTGCTAGTGTCTATGGGCCCAATTCAGATGTTGAGTGTCAATTGCTTTGGGAGGAGCTAGCAGGTCTGACTTCGCGGTGGGATATCCCTTGGTGCATTGGGAATGATTTCAACGTCTCTTGTTTCCCTAGTGAGAGATTGGGGGCTAGTTCCTCTCCCGCTATGGAAGAATTTTTGGACTTTATCTTTGAGTAGGGTCTTATGGATTTACCTCTCTACGGTGGAAGTTTCACTTGGTCCAACAACCCGGACTCCCCCTCTTTGTCTAGAATTGATAGATTTCTCATTTCTCTTACTTGGGAGGCTTATTTCCCGGTTGTTACTCAGAGTAGGCTATCCAGACATCTTTCGGATCACTTTCCTATTCTTCTTTGTTGTGGTTTTTCTTAGAGGGATAGAAGTTACTTTAAATTTGAAAACATGTGATTGAAAATTGATGGATTTGTTGAGAAGGTGAGACACTAGTGGAACTCCTACTGCTTTCAAGGATGCCCTAGTTTTGTTTTAGCTAGGAAGTTAAAAGCTCTGAAAGCTTATTTAAAGAAGTGGAATGACTTAAGTTTGGGAATGTTGATCAGAGAAAAAGAGCTCCCTTGATGAGCTACAAGGCCTAGATGTAGTTGAGGCACAGAGGCCTCTGTTTGGGGAAGAGAATCCAAGGATGGTGGTGGTTACAACGGATTTGGAAAAGACTATTTAGTTGGAGGAGGTGTGTTGGAGGCAAAAGTCAGGGGCACAGAGAAGGGGATAAAAATACTTAGTTCTTCCACCGAATTGCTAATTCTAATAGAAGTTGCAACACTATAGAAAAGTTGGTTATCAATGGCATTATTTCCAATCCGTCAGATATTATGAAGCATAGAATTCATATTTACTTTCAGCTCTACTCTGAGAGTGAGCATTGGCGCCCAGATGTGGATTGCGTCCCTTTTCGTTCTATTGCTGAGGAGGAGGCTATTTGGTTGGAATGAGCTTTCAAGGAAATGGAGGTCTATGAGGTAGTAAAAGACATGAATGGGGATAAGGCGCCGGGTCTAGGGCTTTCCTATGGCTTTCTTCCAATCCTGTTGGGATGTTCTCAGAAAAGAGCTAATGGAAGTCTTCCTTGAGTTTCACCAGTGGGGTAAATTTGAGAAAAGCTTGAATGCTACGTTCATCACTTTTATCCTTAAGAGAGTGTGGATTGTTGAGGTCAAGGACTTCCGTCCTATCAGCCTGGGGAGTGGCATCTACAAAATTATTGTGAAGATCTTGGTGAATAGAATGAAAGCTGTTTTGGAGAATATCATTTCCAATACTCGAGCGCTTTTATGAGAGGGCGTCAGATCCTAGTCTCTATTCTCATCGCCAATGAATGCGTAGATAGTCGTCTCACAACAAGCGAACCAGGAGTTTTGTGTAATTTTGACATAGAGAAGGCTTATGATCATGTTAGTTGAGGCTTTTTGCTTTACTTGCTAGGGAGATGTGGTTTTGGTGAGAAATGGCGAGAGTGGATTGCTCATTGCATATCTACAGTTCGGTTCTCCATCCTTGTTAATGGTACGCTTAGTGGGTTTTTCAATAGCTCTTCGGGTATGAGAAAGGGGGAACCTCTTTCCCCCCCCTTCTTTTTTTGATTGTTATGGAAGCTTTGAGTCGTATGATGGCAGTGGTGGTGAATAGGGCCTTTATTTATGGTTTTTCGGTGGGGTTGGGAGTGATGATATTGTTTCTGTATCCCATCTCCTTTTTGCAAATGATACTCTCATTTTATATGGGATTGTTCTAGACTAGATTCGATACTTGATATATGTGTCCTTTGTTTTGAAGCTCCCTCTTGTTTGAAGACTAACTTGGCTCAATCTGAGTTGGTTCTAGTGGGTAACGTTAATGTAAGTGGGTTCGCTTGTATTTTGGGTTGAGGGTTGCTTCCTTGCCTTTGAAATATTTGGGTCTCCCTTTGAGTGCTCTGTTTAAGGCTAAGTCTGCATGGGATTCTATCATTGAGAAAATGGAGAGAAAATTAGCTAGTTGGAAAGGACTTTACTTGTCTAAGGGTGATCCAGTAACGTTGATTAAGAGAACTCTATCCAACCTTGTTACCAATTTCCTCTCATGTTTCCCTATCCTGGTTAGTGTTCCTAATCATTTAGAAAAACTTCAGTGATTTTTTGTGGAGTGGCTTGGATGTTGAGCCGAAATTTTATCTTGTTAATTGGAGAAGGTTTGCTCTTCTATCCATTTAGGAGGGTTAGGGATTAGGAGCTTGTCTAAATTCAATAAGGCCCTTTTGGGTAACTGGTTGTGGAGGCTTGCTGTGGAGAGAGGACTTTTTGGCGCCAAATTGTGGATAAAAAGTATGGGAGTTTGGTGGGGGTTGGTGTACCAAGGGGGTCAATGGACACGGGTTTCGGGCCCCTGCAAAATTTTAGGTATTTTTATGGAATGGACCCTCAAAATTAATTTTTACCGCCAAAAATTTATTTTTTATAATTTTGTCCCCCCTCCTAAAATTCTAGTTCCACCCTTGTCAATGGAGCCTATGGGGTGAGCCTTTGTAAACACATTAGGAGGGGGTGAGATATCTTCTATAATTTTACTAGTGTGGAGGTGGGTGATGGCTCTCGTACTAGGTTCTAGCATGATATTTGGTGTGGAGATCGTCCTTTGAAGGATTCTTTTCCCAAGTTATTTTGTCTTGCTAGGAATAAGGATGCAATGATAGTTGACCTTAGGAGTGTTTGTAATGATACAACTCATTGGGACATTAACTTCACTAGGTTGGTGCATGATTGGGAGGTGGATTTCGTCTCCTCTTTCTTCAATGTTTTATGTTCCGCTAGAGTGGGTTGGGAGGGTGATGATAGCCTATGTTGAATGCGCTAAAAAAGAAGATCTTTTGAAGTCAGAACTTTTTATAAGGGTTCATCTTCTTAATGGTGTTTTCCCTTTCCCTTGGAAGAGCATTTGGAGCACTAAGGCTCTTTTGAAAGTTGGTTTTCTTTATGTGGACAACTTTCCTTGGGAAAAGTTTCACTTTGGATAATCTCCGCAAGTGTCACATCACAGCGATAGATTGGTGTTTATGTGTAAAAAGAGTGGGAAAACTTCAGATCATCTTTTTCTTCATTGTGATGTCGCTAGAGAGCCATGGATTATGGTTTTTCAGATATTTGGGGTGGAGTGAGCTATTAAATGGGTGGTAGACCTTTTGGCGTGTTAGTATTGGGGTTTGGCCGGAATGACAAGATTATTGTCTAGAATTCAATTCCTTCTGATTCAGGTGCATATGGAATGAAAGAAATGCTCAAAGCTTCAATGACCAAGAGAGAACGAGCGCAGTTCTACAGACTTGTCTTCTCAAAACCTTATTTGAGTGGAGCTTTGCTATCGTTTTACCCTGTGTCTCTAGCTATGCATATTTTTGTTCTCTTTTTTATTGTTCTTGATTTGTTGGGTGTTTTCTCTTTGTATACTTCTTGTGTACTTGGGTTGTGCCCCTTGTGAGTTTTGAATTTCCTTTACTTATCCCAAAAACGAAAAAAGAAATAAAAAAATTATGAGGATTTTTCATTAGGAATGCCTCGTCTGTTTGGTTCTAGGATAAATTGCAGCACTTGCTACTTTGTGTTGGTTTTACTTGCATTGTTTAGAAGGTATGCACCCAAATGATGATGACCATTGGATGTGTTTGCTATGCTAGTAACCTTTATACTTTAGATCTCCCGTGAAAGTTTGATGCTATAGTAATTCTTTTTTAATGGTTTTGCGCAATAAGAATAATGGATTTCATGTTGATTCACTAATTATTGATGGCATAAAATTAAAATAATGTCATTGTCATGCTAGGAGATAGGTAAATTCTAAAACATTAGTTTGGTGTTGAATTAAAAATGGTTGGGGTTAACACATATTTGAGCTTTAAGCTTATGTTTGCTTCGTCTTCCTTTACTCATTTTGAACCTATCTTCTAAACTTTACCCTAGGTTAGTTCCAGCAAGTTTTGCTTTTGTGTTCAATGTAGGGAAACTAGATATTACATTTGACATGAAAGACATACATCCCTTAATCCTATTTTGGGGCCACATACATGCTATATTTAGGTTTGCTACCAAGGATCTGATAGAGATGTATGACCATAAGTTTGTGGCGTCAAAGGGAAGGCAAGTTGAAATGAAGTTATCAAATGGGTTAGCCTACACGTTGAAATGCTGATAATCTAATAGTCAAGTTCTTATCAGATGATGCATTGAGTTGCAACTCATAGTGGAACCCTAGCCAGAGAGCATTTTTTATAACTGGGATATTGTGGCACCCTCAGGTTAATGTGACTCTAGATAACTCAATTGTGGTCTCTGGTTCTTGTATGTGATCATGCATTAACAGTGGAGCTAGGCGTCAAGGACCAAATTTTGCAACACTTTCTTTAGCAGGAGAGTGGAGAAACAAGGTGGAAGGGCAATAAGCGGGGTGACATTTCGAGGTTAAATGAAGAGCCTAGAAGAATTTCATTATGTGGTTGTCGACTCTCCCAGAATTAGGGTTGACAATTTTTTACAAGACCCGTGAACTTGATACGAACCCAACACTTAATTAAATGGTTAGGGTTGAGGAGTTTAAACCTATTTAATTAAATGGGTTGTGTTAGGGTTGACCTATATAGTCTTATATCTATGCTTTGACACGATCCGAATCCGACACGCGACATAATGCAAGCAATTTTTTATATGACTTGTGAATCCAACATAAACCTAATACAAAATTAGAGGATTAAGGTTGAAGGGTTTGATCTGTTTAATTAAATGAGTCGAATTAAGGTTGACCTATATAGTCTTATACTCATGCCTCGACACGACCCGAACCTAACACGCGAACACGAACACGAACTGCCACCCCTACTCAGAATAGCTAAATAGGAGTTGATGGCCTCTTGTTCACTAAGCATATTCACATCATGATGCTGGTCAATATATAGTGCAACAAATTATGAAAAAAAAAAAAGTGCCTGTTGAAGGAGCACCATGGTTGATGTTAGAGACACTGTAATCAAGGGAATCTGTACTTCTCAACTCTCTTTTAAGTGAGAATGATGTTGAAATCTAGTTTGTTTCTTGGAGTAGTCTCCGAGGATTGAGATGGATGTAAAGGAAGTTCTTATACTTTTTGAAGGATTATAGCAAATGTTATTGAAAAAACCCAAGAGAAGGTTGTTTGATGTTAAATAATTCTATAATGTCCTGAATCCCCGTGGAAGTACTCCTTTTCTTTAGCAGAGTATTTGGTGGAATATTGCTCCTTTGAGAGTGGCATACTTTGCTTGGTCGACCGTGTAAGGAAGATTCTGACTATAGATAATATGAGGAAGCGACATATCATAATGGTAGACTGGTGTTGCATGTGCAAGAAGAGTGGGGAATATGTTGATCACTTCATATTCCATTGAGATTGCTAGTGCCTTATGGAATTTTATTTTCTGTCTTTTTTGGGTTAGATTAGGTCATGCTTTGACGAGTGGTAGACCTCTTTGCCTGTTGGAGAGGGCAATCTGGTAGTCCTCATAATGCAGTAGTATGGAAGTTGGTTCCGTCTTGCCTGATGTAATGTATCTAGAGAGATAAATAATTGAAGTTTTGAAGAACGCGAGAGGAAAGTGGTGGAATTGAAAGCTTTTTTCTTCAATACCCTTTACCAATGGACAACTGCCTGAATTGCTTTCATTTTTCTAGCTTTTGTGTTTTTTATTTATTTATTTATTTTTTTAATTTTTCTTTTATTTTGGTTAGATGTCTCTTTTGTATACTTCCTGTGTACTTGGGTTGTGCCTTTGAACTTTTTAATGAACTTCAATTACTCTCATATATATATATATATATATATATATATAAAAGGAAGTGTCCATGCCCTAGTGTTACAAACATAATGGTAGTGTGAGAAAGTACATTGGAGGAGATTTTATCCTTGTTCTATCTTACATAGTACTTTTGGACTGTGGCTTATGTCCACCCTTTGTCATTTAGTTTTGATGACTTTCTCGCTCGCTTTTCTCTTTCTAATTTGGTGTTTCCTTTGTATATGTGCTAAAGGGCCCCTTATGCTTTTTTAATGAGTTTGGTTTCTTATAAAAAAAAAAAAAAAAAAAAAAAAAAAAAAAAAAAAAAAAAAAAAAAAAAAAAAAAAAACATAATGGTAGTGTGATATTTTTGTGACCATTTAACAGGTAGTTTTCCCTGTTTGCTTTTGGAATTATTGTCGAAAATGTTGTGAAAGAGAACTTGGTGTCCTTGTGTTGCTAATGGAATGATTTTGCATGATCTCTTATAACCATCCCACAGATGGTTGACCATAACTTAGAGCTTCAAGTTCTTGCTCTCATCTCATATTGAGATGATTCTGAATTTGTGAAAGCAGTACTGAATCAAGATAAATTTGATGCGACTGAATCACTATGTAGTTTCTACACTTGCTTTTTTTTTTTTCTTTTTTTCTGAAAACTGGAATGAATATGTAATTTGACAATCTTCATCAGTCAGTTCAATTATCTCATTGGCAAATCTTGCGTAGTATGTATTTTAGGATACATGCATGGGTGGATTATAACTATTTGATTGAAATTTGTGGTCGTTACAGTTCCTAGGAATTTCAGATTACTGGAAGAGCTTGAGAGAGGTGAAAAAGGAATTGGGGATGGAACTGTCAGCTATGGAATGGATGATGCTGATGATATATATATGCAGTCGTGGACAGGGACTATTATTGGTCCCCCCAATGTAGGTTTTTCTTTCTTTCTTTCTTTTCTTTTCTCTTTTCTTCTTTTGCCATCGTTTCTATATATGTTTTGTACTTTGGGTGTGTGTGCACTGCTTCCTTTATTATTCTTAGAATCAATGTGATTAGTCTTGTACTAATGACATCTTTTAAATAGGGCACTTTGTTTAACTATGTAAGTATGGACATGTTAATTGTAGACAATTAGATGGTACAGAGGAAGACTGATTGAGTGCTTTAGAAGAATGTAAAACTCTGGGGCTTTTAGTGGACGTGATTAAGGGAGAGAGAGAGAGAGAGCAGATGTGGTTTAATTAGATTGGACTGGCAGTATTATTATATTCATGCTGCAAATCAGACAGTTAGCATTATATTGTATCATAAACCATAGTCAACCACCTGTTGCGTACGGGCTGCAGTTGACATGCTGAGAGAGGTTCTAGCAGATGTGCTGTAATTAGATTGGACTGGCGGTATTATTAGATTCATGCTGCAAATCGAATGGTTGGCATTATATTGTATTATACCCATAGTCAACCACCTGTTGCATACGAGCTATAGTTGACATGATTAAGAGAGAGAGAGAGAGAGAGAGAGATAGCGGATGTGCTTTAATTAGATTGGACTGGCAGTATTATTGATTCATTCTGCAAATCAGATGGTTGGCATTATATTTTATTATAACCATAGTCAACCACCTGTTGTGTATGGGCTGTAGTTGACATGCTGAATAATTGTGATTAAAGTTCAAACTTTAATTGCTTGCTTTGGGTTCTTCTGTTGTGCGACCTGGCAGCTTTTGTTGTTGTATATGAGTGTCAAGACATACTATTAAGCAAAATGATCTATCCTCATTTTGTTCATATTGTGCCATACTTCCAATCCAGGTTGGAGCTACCCCTGAAAAGACTCTGATTTTTAGAAAATCATCATATAAATTTCATTTTCAATAGAATTGTGTAAATGTGACTTAAAGAGTTAGTGTCCCTTAATGCAGCAAGAATATGTCACTTTGAAGAGGCCTCTGGGCCTCAGCGAACATGGTCAAGTAATAAGGTTGGATGACAGTGGGTATTAGGTTCTGTATTAGGTTCTACTACTATGTATAAGCAAAAGATGAAAACTTTTACCAAAACTCTTAACTCATTATCTTAGCCATATATAGCTACCATTAAATGCAATAAAAACTTTTACCAAAACCACAAAATCCTTTTCTCTTTTATTTGAAGATCGATTAACCTTCTGTCTTTCACTGATCAACATTATTAGTGTCTAATTTTCATTGTTACATCGAAAAGGAGAAGATTGATGTCTTGTTAATCATGCTGCTTTCAGACTGTTCATGAAGGGAGAATCTACCAGTTGAAACTGTTCTGCGGGAAGGATTATCCAGATAACCCACCAACTGTTAGGTTCCAGACCCGGATAAACATGACTTGTGTCAATCAGGAAACTGGAGTGGTAGGTGGTAAGAATCTTAAGGCAATTTATGCTGTCATATGATTGAAGATGAGCTTATGGATGGTCAAATTACCAGGTTGAACCTAGTTTGTTTCCCATGCTTGCTAATTGGCGAAGGGAGCATACAATGGAGGACATATTGACTCAACTGAAGAAAGATATGATGTCTCCCCAAAACCGGAAGCTAACTCAGCCTCCTGAAGGTGTGTCCAATTTACTTCTGATTAATTAATGCTGGCTTATCCTTTGTCTTCTATCTACACCAATCTCATTATAGTACGTTAATGCCTTCCAGGAAATCATTTGGTCCATGTTCTTCTTGTTTGCCATCTTGGGCCATCTTTTCGTTCCTCGTACAAAAACTTTCTTTTTCTTTCCCTCCTTTTTTGTTTTTTGTGGGTGGGGAGGAGGAAATTTGTTTGACATTTGTTGCTGAAGGTTGAATCTTCCAAATTGGTTGATAATCCTGAGAACGCCTATTGAGTTTGTGGTACTTTTTTTTTTTTTTTTTTTTTTTTTTATGAGTAAAAATTCATTAAAAAGCTCAGAGAGGCGCAACCATAGTACACATGAAGTATACAAAAGTGCCCCTAATCAGAGGAAAGAAACGAACAAGAAAGTAAAAAATCAGTGAACAGCAAACTACCCGGGCTATGCGCCGACACCCAAAGATATAACATATTAAGTACATTTCTACAAAGAGCCCCAACCGATACCTCCACATCCTCAAAAAGCCTAAAATTTCTCTCATGCCACAAGCCCCACAAAATGAGTTTGTGGTACTCTGGAGGTAGTGATGTAAATTCTTTGTTTGAAGTTGCATTGAACTGGTTGGGGCAGCATTGACATTTGGCTAAGCCCTGTCTACTGAACAGCAGGGGTTCATATGTGGGTTTGAACCGATGCATTTTGGTTGAGACGGTGATTGAAGCATGTTGTTTTATTCATGGGGAGAGGCATGAGCAACCTCGTCATGATGTCTATATGTCTTTTACTTGCTAGGTTTGGATGGGAAGGTGTCTATAACTATATGGACAGCAGCGCAATCCCTGTTTCTATTGATTTGATTATAAAGCTGGCTTTTATTTCTCTCAGATAGATGTTTTCTCCAAGTTAATGTGTGGATGTATTTTCAGGCAATGAAGAGGGAAGGATGGATCAAAAGGGGCTAGTTCTGAAATGTTGTATTCTGTAAGTCAGGTGAGAGATCAATGAATATGGCTAGTGCAAATAATTATATAAATCGGACAATACCTATTCATGTCCAATTCGGAAAATGCATTTTATTTCTCTTGGATATATGTTATCTGGAAGTAATGTGTGGATGTATTTTCAGGCAATGAAGAGGTAATGATTGATCAAAAGGGGCTAGTTCTGAGATGTTGTATTCTGTAAGTCAGGTGAGAGAGAGAATGTATTCTGTATGTCCTGTAAGAGATGAATGAATATGATAGTGTAAATAATTATATAAATGGGATCATACCTATTCATGGCCAATGCATTTGAAAATGTAATTAAGGACCAGTCTGATATGGAACCTTGGGGCAGTTTGACACATTTTCTCGAGTTACCTTTTTCTCCGATAGTGTGCTTTTATAATGTAAGCTCTGCTGGAACCCCCCTTGCACCTTGAAATTGAATTTTCAGTTTATTGGTCGCTACTCATTGATCGCATTTAAAATCTGTGTGCACGTGTTGTTGTCATATGCTATTGCACTTTTAAAGCTTGATGGAGCATTTGAGGGCCTTGTCTCATGATTTTGTGTATAGTAACTTAATTTCGTAAGTACTTCAATAGCTTTTTCTTTTCCCCTTAAACCAAGCTGATGTCGGGAATATATATCAAAGAGATACATACAGCGGAAAATTCTCAAGAAATAGTTAGCATCAAGAAAGCATAGCATCAGATTACACAAACAAAAAATTTGCAAAGGTAGAAACACTACCTCTAGAATTGGCTAGCTTGTGTCTAGGGTTTGAATTGAATCATCTTGCTCCTCTTGCTTTGCACATGCAGGGTTGGAATTTTGAGATCTCTAAACCTTTTCATTTTTTATTATGCGACCAAGAATGTGGGCTTTTATGCCTACACAAGACTTCTTTATATAGGCATGCAAATACTAGTGAAGGTAGGACTAAGTTTCCTTGTCAAATCAGGACTTGAAAAACTTAATTAGTTTTCTCACTCATATACACGACCAAGGAGGAGTTTCCTTATACATTTAGGTCAAGCCACTTGAGGAATAAGAATTGAAAAATGATCCTTACACTCATTTCTCACAACAGTCCCACAACAAGTTGACGTGGCTGGTAATATTTTATTATTTTTTTTGTTTTGTTTTCTTTTCTTTTTGTAAAAAAGTAATAAAATATTACTAGCCACGTCAGTTTGTTGTGGGGCTGTTGTGAGAAATGAGTGTAGGGATTATTTCTCATAAGAATTAGCTTGTAAAAATAAAAATAGATCCAATAAGCCTAGGGCACTTGTTATCGCATGACTTGTTTTATGTTACTTTAATTACGATTTATTCTAAGAAAAAATTGTAAATGCACTAGTATATTTTTTTTATTCAAAATTTAATTGACTCATCTATGAGATATTCATAGTGGAATTAAAGTCATAGAATTTTCTGTCACTTTAATTCACCATTTTTTAATCCTTGAATTTTCGATTTAATCTTTTGATTATTCTTATACTCTTGAAATTATATTTTATTTAGTACATTTAATTTTAGTAACTCCTAATAAAACACTTTAGCCAGAGATTCAAAATAATCAATTTCTATTAAATTTATCTCAAATAGAAATTTCCTGTCTTTGATTAAAATAAAAAGATTATAGATTTCATCTTGAGCAGTGGTGTTCCTATAATGTTACATGTGATCACTAAACAAATCGAGATTTTGACAATAGAAGATCTCTTGCCTAAATGTATCAAAGTGACATTTACTTAATATTTGAGTTCACATTCCTCTCAAGATTTAGAGTCAATGCTATAAGCAGTCATGAATTCAAGTTATTCAATTGATATTAATTTATAGAATAACAACTTATGTCATCTAGCTCAGTACGTTGTAATCACACCAACATATCAATGCTTCCACGATCAAGATAGATCATTATGATTAATATGTTATAGTCTTATCAAATGTAATGTCAATTTCCATTATCGACTATAAACTAGGGTTTATAAGTTACAAGATTTATAGTTTAGATCTTCTATGTGATAATCTCATTAACACACCTAAAATATATTCAATATAACTTAAGGACTATTTGTATATAGGGGTGAGCAAAACCCGCCCAAAACTGCAGACCCGCCTTGATCCGCCCCGTTTTGGCCGGTTTTTACATTGTAATTTGCAGTTTTGGGTTGAAATTCGGACTACCCGTGCGGTGCGGGGTGGGGCGCGGGTATAGCATTTTAAAAAAATGGGATCCCCGACCCGCACCGCACCGCCTGCATATATACAACTAACACCTAAAAAAACCCTAGATTCATTTCATTTCATTTCGTCCTCCTACCTTGCGCCGCTTCTCAGTTCTCAACGATGGTCGCAGTGCTAGAGTTCATCATTTTTGTTCACCTCTCTCTCGACTCTCAGCCTACCATAGTGCTACACACCAATATTGGTTCTGATCGTGGGGATATATTGAAAGATTCGATCTCAGAGCCTTAGATTAGAAATTTGAAGACGATAAGGGACTTCCAAACCCATTTTTACTGCAAGAAAGCTTCTCCATAGTCATTGGTATTGCTTTTGTCTATCTCTGTTGAATTTTCGAAGGCTTATTTTGTTTGATGGTGTTTCTTTGCGTACTGTTTTAGTGTTTTTGTTCTTTCAAAATTGTTCCTTCAAGATTTGAGCATAGAAGGGGTTTCTTGAAAGTGGGAATTGGAAGTGCACCAACGTCCAACGAAGATTTGGGTTCGATCTACAGATGCCCCAATTCGCCCCGCCAAACCCGCACTCCCCGCCCCGCTTCACCCCACCCCATACATACCCGCCCTCCACGGTTTCCCCTTAGAATATGCGGTTCAAGGGTTGAAACTTGGCAACCCGTAGGGGTGCGGGGCGGGGGCAAAAAGGGTGGAAAACCGCCCCCCCTTGGCCCATGCACACCCCTACATGTATATATAGAATAATATACACAGTATATAATGATATACATAATGTTCTAATAAAATTACAAAAATAATAAAATGAAAATGTCACTACGAATGAAATTGGCTTTTAGGGTATAAACCCTAACAATATTCCATTTGCCCTTAAATTCAATTTGGCATACATTTGACACATTCCCTCTAGGAGATACTCAAGTCTTATGAGGCAAGGTCTTAGTGAAAGGGTCTATCAGATTCTCTACTAATGCGATTTTTGCCACAATTGCATCTTCGCAAAAGACTATCTTTAATGAAATGATACTTGCGCCTAATCGGTTTCCCTTTATTATGGTTTTTTAGTTCTTTGTATTGTGCAATCGCTCCATTCTTGTCATTGTTTCATCATTGTTACACCAAGATCCGTTAAGAATTTTTTTAGCCAAACAACTTACTATGCGCTTCACAAGCCACAACATACTCGACCTCCATGGTGGAGTCAACAACGCAAGATTGCTTCACACTCTTCCAACTAATGGTTCCACCACCCAAAGTAACAACATATCATAAGGTGGATATCTGAGAATCACGATCTAACTAGAAGTCAGAATTGGTATAACTAGTAGTTATCAAATCTTTACTATGGTAGACAATCATATAATCTTTCGTTCTCCGAAGACACTTGAGTTGATGCGTAACCGCAACCTAATGAATTGGTCTAAGATTTGATTGATATCTGCTAACCATGCCGACTGCAAACAAATACCCAGTCTAGTACATAACATGGCATACATGAGGCTTTTTACTACAAAAGCATAAGGAATCGACTTCATTTGCTCTTCCTCTTGAGGTGTCTTATGACACCGCTCCTTAGAAAAAGGTACTCAATGTCTGAAGGAAAGTAACCCCTTCTTGGTGTCCTGCATGCTAAACTTAGACAAATTTTTTATCTATGTATGCAGCTTGGGATAAGCCTAACATCTTATTTTTTCGATCTCACCAATGCTTGATTCCTAAGATGTAGCTCGCTTCTCCCAAGTCCTCCATATCAAACTGGTATCATTCCCAATGAGTAAGATATCATCAAAATATAAAACTAAGAATGCTACTACTTTATCTTGACACCTCTTGTAAACACAGCTCATCAGGGTTTTGGTCAAAACCAAACAATTTGATTGCTTGATCAACTATGATGTTCCATGACCTGGATGCTTTATTAAGTCCATTTAATAGACTTATGCAACTTGCATACCATATGCTCCTGGCTCTTGGCTATAAAACCATTTGGTTGGATCATATAGATATCTTTGTCAAGATGACCATTAAGAAAGGCAGTCTTCACGTCCATTTGCCAAATCTCATAATCAAAATGATCAGCAATGGATAAGAGAGTTTGAATAGACTTAAGCATGGTTATAGACGAAAATGTTTCCTCATAATCGATCCATTCGTTTTGAGTTAAACCTTTTACAACCAACCTTGCCTTGAAGGTTTCAACCTTCACATATATCCCTCTCTTCCTCTTATAGACCCATTTACACCCTATGGGTTTAATGTCGTTAGAGACCTCTATAAGTTCCCCGACTTGATTGGAATACATGGATTCCAATTCAATTTATATAGCCTTGACACAACAGTCCACAGCCACATCATTAACATCTTCTTGGTAGGTCCTAGGATCCAATTCAAGTTCCTTCGGGATAGCTTCATAAGCTTCTCCCAATAACATGAATCTATTAGGTGCCTTAATAATCCTCCAACGTCGACACGGTATGATGATATTAGGTATCTTATCAGTAGCAGCTTGTGGTGTATCTAATACAATCACATCATCTCTAAAGATCATCTCTAGACATCTTTAGAGATCTCCCTGCTCCAACATTTGACATTTTTTCTAGAATCATACTACTCTTTGACTTGAAATTGTTCACAGAGTCATCCTCTAGAAATCTACCGTTTATGTTAACAAACATCTTGGTTTGGTATGTCTTGGGTTATGCCTAGGAGAGTTGTCGATTTATTTTCTTGTTGGTGGAAGATGGGTAGGTCAAGGAGTGCTACAGTTTGGAAGATGGTGCCTATATGCATTCTTTGGTGTGTCTGGAAGGAGAGAAATCTTAGGTGTTTTGAAGACTTGGAGAATTCCATGGAGAATATTGTTGCATCGTTTTTACATTTGTTGTATCTTTGGACGGATGCTTTTTTGTCACCCGTGTCTATTAGCTTTTCTGATTTTCTTGTTCGTTTTTCTTTGCCTTCTTAGGCATTTCCTTGTGTATACTTCCAGTGTACTTAGAGGGGCGCCTTACGCCTTTTTTTTTTTTTTTTTTTTTTTTTTTTTTTTTATAAAATTTCATTTACTTATCAAAAAAATGTTAACAAACATCTTGTCATCAGGACTATAGAACAATCCCCCCCTAGTTTCTTTTGGATACCTAACAAACAAACATATTTTTGTCTTTGGTTATAACTTATCAGATTTCCCTTTTAGCACATGTTCTGGACAACCCCAAATGTGTATGTATTTCATACTAAGCTTTCGTCCCATCCACAACTCGACAAGTGTCTTAGGAATAAATTTGGAATGAACTAATTTCAATAAGTACATCGCAGTATCTAGAGCATAGCCCCAAAAAGATGTAAGTAGAGTATCATAACTCATCATAGCTCCGACCATCTCCAAAATGTCATATTCCTTCTCTCTGCTGCATTATTTTGCTGGGTGTGCCCTGATGTGGTCAACTAGGATACAATCTCATTCTTTGACAAGTAATCCTTGAAGTCTCTGAAGAGGTATTCAGCACTTCGATAAGATCAAATGGCCTTTAAGTATTTACCTAATTGCTTTTTGGCCTCAATCTGAAACTCTTAAAACTTTTCAAAGGCTTCAGACTTTCGATGCATTAGGTATATATAACCATACCTAGAGTAGTCATTAGTAAACTTGATGAAGTACTCATAACCTCTTCATGCCTGGACACTTATAGGATCACATATGTAACAACCACCTTCAACGACATAATATTGTCAGCCTTTGGTTCCCTTGAACCAAATTTCCCAAGAAGCCACCCATTCTGGAACTACTCTCGCATTGGCACGTTTAACTGCGGAGTTCTGATAGGTTTTATGTCCATCATGACTTTAAAACGCGTTGTATCAAGAATGATGCGAATATACATATAAGCACATCCCCATTTCCATACCTAGGCGATGTGGGACGTCACAACATATATCAATATACACTAACTCAATCACATCATCATCCCTATACCTTTTTGCTGAAAAAGGCATCTTAGTCATCTTAGCTTTCAAACAAGATTCATAGACTGGAAATTGATCAAGATCTAATGGGCCTTGAAGTCCATCCTTGACTAGTCTTTGGATCATATCTAGATTAATATCTCGAAGACACAAGTGCCATAGATATGCTTCATCGGTAGAAGGAATCTTTCTTTTTAATGGCAATGAATTGTATTTAGGTTCTAATTCAGAGTTGTTAGTAATATAAGAGTCATAAATAATAATATACAGACTATCAATAATAGAGTCAAAAAAGATAAACAATTTACCTTTCTTTATCATCTTGATTATATTCTATTCGCCCAAATGGGTCACAAAAATCAAATTTCTGCAAATAGAAGGTACATAAAGGCAGCCTGATAAAATTAAAACTCTATATCCAAAATGCAATTTAAAAACTTTGATAGCTAACATTGGAACTTGTGTTCCATCTCCAAGCGTCAGGTATATCTCCCCATCACTTAGTCTACTGGTCTTCTGAAACCCTTTCAACATATTGCAGACATGATAATAAACCCTGAATCCACACACCAAGAACCCATGGAATTTACCCGCCTTTCAGCTTTGAAGAAGATGCTTGAGCCATATGCACAATAGCCTTCGCTTTCAGGATGCCTTCCGCTACGATAAGCTCATTCATCAACTTGGACAAAATGTAAGCCTTTTTATTCATGGAATCATTAACTCTGAATTGGTTAAATGAGTTTGCCAAGTACTGGAGGATCATATCCACTTGAGATTCTACATTAATCTCACCACCCAAGACCTCCAGTTCCCCCATACATGCATTGATTTTCAGACAATGATCGCAAATTGGAGTTCTTTAAGACATTCTATCATTTAGTAGATACCTCATCATGTCCTGTCTAGCAACATCCTGGTCACCAAACATCTCCTTTAGATTTAGCATGATATTTGAAGTGAGTGATATATCCTGCATCTGATGCTGAGACACATTTGACAGTGATGCCAAAATGTAGCATTTCGCTATCTCATTAGACTTATTCCAACAATCATATTATTGTTTGTCCTCTTGAGTGGCCTCCAAAGCTGGGAACTATAGAAATGGCTGAGACAACACAAATTTATGCCCTTCAGTCATCTGAACTATATCCATATTACACTTCCTACCCACGTAATTCGATCCAATCAATTTGTTTTGGTTAAGTATGGTGGCAAGAGGGCTAAATAATGAAGACATTTTAAAAAACAAACAAGACCATAGTTATGGCATATCTAATTATGCAAACAAGCAAAATAATATGGAACCCAAAAAAGCATAATATATAGTATACAACTACAACCTAATCCCTCTACTAATATCACGCGGTAGCAAGTGAATATTAATTACTATAACTAGGTGAGAACTATTCTCATTAAGCATGCCATCTAGGTATCTCATACCAAACAATAATAATATGTCACTCTTCCCTCAACCTCTAAGTTATGATGACAAGAACTCTGACAAGGAGGATATCACCTTACCTTAGTCAAGTATATACCATTGTCTAGATTCAATGAGATCCCTGAGTAACTCCACAACAGCATGGTCGTTCCCAATATAATCATATCTTATATATCCTAAAGAAGTCTATTATTGTAATCCGCAAAGCAAATACCCTTCGGCACGAAGTAAGACTCAAAGGTCAAGGTGAGGTGCTTACTTTATATTACTATAGACCAACAATGTAGGCCGTGAGATGTTACTCTTGAATCTCTCTCCCACTTAATAGTTTGAAATAATGGATTTCCCTAAACCAATTGTGATCTAACGCCCGAATTTTAGATCGAAGAATTTTCTTTCTATTGTTGGTGTTGGAATTTCATGAACGTGGAGCCAAAACGAGAACGAGTTCAGTTTTTATGTCTTTACCGAGCAAGCTCGTAGCAGAGGCCATATAATTAATAAGTTCCCTCGTTTTTAGAAGGGCACGATGATTGAATGCATAACCCATTACAATTGTGATCTTGCCCTAAATCACAATTTTTAATTAGGTTTCAAATCCTAGTCAAACTAAGAAAACTAAATCCCGTCAGTGTCCTATTCCAATTAGGAATTCTAATCTTATGAAGAATCCTATTTGAAATAGGAGTCCAAGTCCTAATAAAAATCCTAGTCATACTAGGTTTTCTAATCTCGGAAGGAATCTTAGTCAAACTAAGAATCCTAGTAATACTTTGAATATTAGTCATTAGGAGTGTACAAGCAAGGCGATTATTAACCGGAAATAACCGGTAACCGCCAATAACTGCTAATCGGGAAAACTGAAAAATCGGAAATAACTGCAACCGAATAACCGGATAACTAGATACCTGGTTGCAATTATCGATTATTACATACTGAAAACCGCTTTTATTATTATTATTATTATTATATATATATATATTAACCGGACAGCATCTCAACCCTAAACCTAAAGTCTTCTTCCACTCTTAAGTCTTCAGGCTTAGCATGCCGCCACGCCACCCAGCCTTTCTTCTTTCTTCTTCTCCATTGTTCTCCTTCTCTGGCCAGTTTTCTTATCTTCTTCAATCCCATCTCCCCACCCCACACAAGCAAGCCTCTTCTTCTTTCCCTCTTTCTTCTTCTATTCTTCCCTTCTGTATCTCTGATCCACACCCATGCCCACGACACCCACTTGCCCACGACGCCCAGTGCCCAGTACCCACGGCGATGACTCCCAATGCCCACTTTCGGTCAGTTTTTTTCTTCTTCTTTCCTTTTTCTCGTCTTCTCTTTTGATTATTGTTCTTCTTCTCTTATCTTTGAACTGCTTATTGTCCTTCTTCTCTTTTGTTGAAAAGCTTGGGTGATCGAGCATTTGTTTTGGGTACAAGTTGGATGAAGAGGGAGAGGGTGGATGGGTTTTGTTGAAAAGCTTGAGTGATCGAGCATTTGTTTTGGGTATTGATTGTTGTTTATCTATTTCGGCTTAAGAACTTGTGGGATGTAAATTGATCAAGATGGAAATCATGTTTTTAGTTTAGAAGACGACAATATTGGTGATTTAGTCACTGACTTGGTGGTGAGGATGCAATTTTTATGTTTTATTTGGAATTTGTAACAGTTTTATTTTATGTTTAGACTTATTGTTGTTGTTGTTGTTTTTTTTTTTTTTTTTTTTGGATTTGAAAGGTCTTTTTTGGTGACTTAGTGGTGAGGATGCCATTTTTATGTTTTACTTTTTTCTTGTTTTGCCAATTTTCCAAAAGATGATTCATGATTGGTAATTTTTAGCACAAAACATGATGTAATTGAATGCAAATATTGGATTTTTTTTTAAAAAAAAAAAATTGAAAAATTCAACATATATGAAAACCAGTTATCCAGTTAATAACTAGATTAACACAACTAGATAACCAGTGGTTGGTAAAAACTGCAACTGGCCTACTGGTTGTTGCGGTTGCTGTTATTGAAATAGAAATAACCGGGGACCCCAGTTGCGATTGCGGGTATGAGCTAATAATTGCTACCACAACCGATTGTACACCCCTACTAGTCATAACTGGAATCCTAATCATATTAGGGTTCCTTCTCTAACTAGGGTTTTAGGTATTCAAAGCATATTAGAATGCCTAAAATGATTTAACCCATTTTGGGAATGAGTTTCCTAAAATTGGAACCTTATCCAACAAGATGTGGATTACCTAATCATATTAGGTATCCTTATTTTAATCAAATTGGAACTTTGTCTTGTTTTATGTTTAGGAATCAAACTCCCACTTCCACTAGGAAATTGGCAATATTAAACAATCTAGGTGACAATAAAGGTCGAGATTTGAATAGGATTACAAATCCATAATCCTATTCAAACTGGAATCAGTTTAGGCTTAGAAAACCTTAGACCAAGTTTTCTAGGAAGGCCGCACCCTAGGGTGCAATCTCCCCTAGGCACCAGCAAGGGGTGGTGCGGCAACCCCTTTTGGCTACCCTCCACCACCCTAAGGGATTCAGCCACCATGTTCTCACTCCATCAAGAACCATTCTTTTATGTCTAAAAACCATGTCTATGTTGGGATTTATGCCATAAATCATAATGTACTGTTGACATATAAGTTTGTTATGAATAAAATTGTTATTCACTAATCTATTTTGAGCATAAAACATATGTTATTTACATTCTTAATATTGATTATGTATATTTTGCATGTGAAAGGTCATCGAATTACATTGAATATGGTCTATGGTGTAAGTAACATAATTATCGCATAAGGTCTTAGTCTAGAATCCTTGTAGTCTTAAACTTTGTAAAGTTCGCAGTCAATAATGGAATCGGGCATTCCATTTGCGAAGACTGTTACACATCGAATCTTTGTGATTTATCTTTATCAAGCAAAGTTAAAGGTTTCGGGTTGATGTGTAGGTGTTATGCACTGAATGGACCACATGAGTTATTTTTCCATTAAAATACTGTCGATAGGAAAAACTCATAATCCTAGGATTACTTATGATATTAATTCTAAATTCTGAGAGGGTTGTGTATTCAGATGTGAAGTGTAAATCACTTTGATGCATTTATGGGTGAGATCAAATTGATGTCAACATTCTCGGTGCATTGGGTGATCGCAATTAACATTGTGAGAAAGCTTTTCTAAAAAAGGAATCCAAGTCCTTTATTAAGAGGATAAGTAATTTCTCCTTGAGATAAATTTTATAGATTAGATTATTCTCAGTCTTTGGCCGGAGCATTTTGGTATGAGATACTAAAACATAATTTACATGTGATAAGTCTTATACAAGTAAAAGAATAATAAATAAAATCAAAGACTCAAGGAATAAGCAGTATAAAATTAAATGGCAGTATCTTGGCTTTAATTTTACTACGGAAGATTTTATGCAATAATCAAAAGTAAATATTAAGTAATTATAAATGATTAATTGTTTTAATAAAAAATATAAACTAGAGTGCAATTACATTTGTTTAGTGAAATCAATTGTAATTGAATAGTGAGTTGATAAGTCTGAACTATTTTTGTTAGTTTTTATTTTTCCCTTAGGTCATTCACCAAGCTGATTTAATTTAATCAGATCAGACTTTTTATTTGATGTGCTGTTTGTTTTTATTTATTAAAAACACGGGGTAGAGAAAAACTATGTATGAGATGCAAGAAGGGAGATTGGGCTTTGAGATAAAACTCAAGCCCAAGAAGAACTGCAGTTGATGCATGGGCCAGGGAATTTTTCCCTGGCCCATGCGTCAACTCCATGAGGTGGAAAGCTAGGGTTTTCCAAACCCTAGTCGTCCGGCCTTAGGGAAGCTCTAGTTCGACTAGAACTTTTGTTACAGTTTGTCCCACATTACTTAAATCTTACACTCTCTTAGTATTCAGAGCCTATAAATAGATATGCATGTAGCTCTTCAAAAGATAAGCAATTATTACAGTTCTTTAGGTTTTACTAAGAACTAATATTCTTAAGTTAACTCTCGAGAATATATTTAAGTTTTGAAGAGCAAGTTAAGTGCCCACTCTTTTGGTTATCATCAGTCATTTGTGAGAAGGTCTGAATGTCTCATTACACGTTCTTCGTCAATAAGTAATGAGCAAAATCTTGCCCATAAAGCCAATGAGCGGTCGAATTTTTTAAGCAAGTATTTTATGTTTTGTAAGTTAGTTTAAAATAGCGTAGTTCTTCACATGTTCTTCATAAAGTTTGATTTTGGTTTGAAAATTTTATTTTCTGCTGCACAAACATGTATTTGCAAACTAATTCCCAACGGTCTGTACATTCAAAAACAATTATTGAATCAACACATCATCAAAAGAATTCATGCAAGCATCAAACATGCTTAAACATCAAAGTATGCTTTCAAATCAAGAACACGTTGTATCATCAAGAACATACCAAGATCATGTCATATAGCGCTTTAGGGACGTTCTAAACATGTTATACAGAAACTAAAAAATGTTTTTCAATCAAATAAACAATCTTTCTTTAACAAACAAACAATATCAAATCATATAACATTAGAACATGATTACGTGGTGTTGGAAAAAACCTTGCAACTTCAAGAACCACATAAAAACATGTCAAGAACGATTTTAGAACATGAACCTCATGTCAATAACATGTTATTACAATTCTAAACATGCTAAATTAGTCAAAGAAACAAACTTTCAATATTAATAAAGCATACAAGAATTAACAAAATGAACACTAGTTGCTGGCCGGAAAAAATCCAGCAACATTGTTTTGATGCATACGCATAAAATACCAATCAAACATGCAACTAGCCACTTAGGATGATCAAATAAATGTCTTAACATGTTTCTAAACATTTCAAAGGACCAAGAATCATCATATTCAAGTCACAAAACTTGCTGGAAAAAATCCAACAAGCCTCTTGAAGGCATCGCATATGACCAGGGAATGCCTTAAGTTTTCATCAAAACTTCAAAATAAGGCATGCCCTTTTCCAAGCTCAGGCGTGGTCGATTTATTCCACAAAACGGTGGTCAATCCCTGACAGTTTTGCAAAGACATCTCTCTGCAACAAGACGGTCTGTTAGTTTACCCTAAGGCACTCATCAAACCTATCTCTTTTAACCGATTACTAATTGTTGGCAATGTGCTTAATTAACCTTGCACTATGACCTCCAAGACTTGGTTCTAACACTCTTTTAAACTTATCCCTACACTCTGATGAATCACTGTCTAAACCTACCATAATATCTGAATAACTGCAAGGAAAATGTAATATTGATCTGAGCTAAAATGCTATTTACCTTGGTATCTTCACTTTCTTTTCTTTCTTTTTTTTTTTTTTTTTTTTTTTTTTTTTTCTCATCAATAGAAACGAAAGCCTCCAAAAATACAATACATTTGAAATACACTACTCTCAAATCACAATAGTATACAAGAATACACAATAAAGCTATCTCTACAAGACTTCACACAACGACTTGAAATCCTCACGAATACCTCTAATCTTCACCCAATGAAACTATCACCTACTGGTCTGTAAAACAATAATGTTTTACAGGTGAAAAATAATCACTTAAGTCCACGACTTAGTTTGTAAATCGCAAATAAAACGTAGCCCACACAATGAACCTGGTTTAAGTTGTAAATAAACGTTAGAGAGATAACATGTGTAGAAACTTTTTGAGGAATTGTCATCAGATTATTATTATTAAGGTCTGAACCTGAGCTTTTAGGACAAATTATGCCCAATAGAAAATATTACAGTAATTATGTTAGTTTCGAAAACATTACATTTAGCAAACAGTTCAAGGCATATACATAAGAAATCATGTAGCAGTTTGAAGACAAAATCAAGCTAATAAAGTGTATAATGTGATAGCAATAATAATAAACAGTGCATAACCATCATCGACATGGCCTATCCATACCCATAACCTTCTTATGGTGAGCTTTGTGCGTCCCATGGGACATATGATACAATACAAGTGCCCGAGTAAGATACAATAGATAGCCACTCTCTAGTCGCTCGACTAGGTTAATACCTCGAGTGTACAAACAACCAGAAATGCCGCAAGTGTGACCATCACCCGTGGGTGTTTGCGGCGGACACGTTAACCCTTGAATCCATAATAAATAACATTCAAGTTAACATGGGTTATAGGATCAAGTCCGTATAATAGTGTGCACGTACCACAAATTCTTCACTCATTTTTCCAATGGCAGCACACACCACATAGGCATCATTATAAATTACAATTGTGTTAACATAATTTATGTCGTGGATAATACAAAGAATAACAATGCATCTTTAAATCATTCATTTCTAAAATATTAGGGCTCACAACATATGTTCAAGAGAAATCATGCATTGTCAAATGGCACATTTTATATCGATGAAAATGTTAATTTTCTGCAAATAAATGGTTTGGCATTCTGATGGGCAGTTAATATATTACCTCATACACTAAAATTCAAATTTGAACTTTCTGAAAAAGTCAATCTCTTTGTTTCTGCAAATTCATACTCTATTATTAGCCACACTTCTAAAACACAAACCGTAGTTGCACTTAAAAACATAAATGTTGATTTCTGGCCTTCATCGATAGATCACTATCAGTAACCAATCGATCACTGACAGGCATCGATCGATAACTAAATGCTCAGAATCCATTTTTGACCATTTTTTTTTGTCCAAGCTCCCAACTTTACCAAAATCTACTCATTCCTCTAGGGTCTTAAAGGTAACTACTTTATCTATAATACATTTTTTGAGCTTTAAAAATTCCATCTTTAACACAAATCCCTTAAATATGTCAACTTTTTCACCCACTTAGCCTCCTAAACAACATCAACCCACGACATAAGTTGTGTGTGGTAAAGCACTGATCTAGACCTAATCTTAAATTAACAACCATTGAAATTTCATATATCACATAATTAAAGTCTTAAACTTCCTCCAGACACAACCCTTTTTTTCCAACTTAATCTACATATTAACAAGCTAAACATCTTATAAACGAAATGTAAACTTAATATACTGGAAATGGAGTCTATGGTTTTGGATTATATCTCTAGATGGTGTTGATTTCTCCTCCTTAGCCTCCAGAAACCATAAAACGACTCATTTCATCTCTCTCTCTCTCTCTCTCTCTCTTAGTTGCTGAATGGTCGAGCAAATGAGCCCCTCTAGAGTTTCTAGGCTTTTTATAGGGAAATTCTGTGTTTTCTCATGTTTTGGACGCAATGATTTTACATGCTGGTCTGACACCAATCGATCATTAATAAAAACCGATTGATCACCCTTTGAGTATTGATCGATCGCCCCTTTGAAATTTTGATATTCTTCATTATTCAATTGGCAAAATTATTATTAATCAGGTTTTTAATTATTCTAGGATTTTCCATTGTTTGTTTTAATACTTTTCCTTCGATTATTAAGGCCGCGTGTGTTAAATAAAAAGGGTTTTGTTCAGGGTATTATACAATTAATTCTTCTATTGCGGGGCGTGGCTTGCAACCACCTCTGTGGTAGGAAACAACCACCCTGAATTAGAAGGAGAGGCTCACAATCAAACCACCCCTATGTGAGAGAACAGCCACCCCACTCAAAACAGGGCTTGCGGCCACTCCCTCTGTGGGGGGATGGCTTGCAGCCACCCCTCTGATAGGAGACAACCATTCCAGTAAGAAGCGTTGGTTCGCAACCACCCCTAAGAGAAGGGTTGGCTCGTGACTACGCCCAAAAAATGCTCTTTGGGGTAGCCGTGCGGCAAGCCGGCAATCCCTTGATAGAAAAGTGGCTCATGACCACTCTATTTGTTATTTTCTTCCAATTGAAGGGTACAATAATATTTTCACGTCATTTTCATTATTGATTTGAAGAAAAAATTCACACAAGTTCCGAGTATTAAATTAGTCAAATTAAAAATTGAGGTCTAAAAGGCAAAATTGATAGAAGCACGTTAAGGTTTTGGAAATATTTTTTTTCTTTAAATAATGTTCTCCCAAAAGAAAGGAGGCCCATTCTAATTAATCTTAATAAAAGATTGTGTGTTGTTAGATATATATTATATGTGCATTTTTCATACATCTTTTTTTTTTTTTAAAGAAAAGTCAACCATTGAATCTGTATAATTCATGTATAGGTCTTTATATATTTTACAAATTCAGTAATTAATTTATAAAAAAAATGTTAAACAGATATATATAAAAAAAAAATTAAAAAAAAAAACATTTCACGTGTTGTACGTTAACTCACATTGTTTATGAATTGCCGTGACAAGGGAAGTTCCACTCTTTTCCACGTAAACCAAGATATGTGGCGTCTACGTATAATATGTACATTCCTTCCAAGTATGTTCACAGCTTAATTTTTAATTCTATCACATCAACATGCAACATGGTGTACCTAGCTTTCATGGCCAAATCTCCTGCATATTTAAATGGAGTTTGATCAATCTACGACATAATCGAATATGAAGAAATATTTGCGATTTTTATTGTTTAGGCTTATTTTATTATTAATAAATTCTTAGCAAGTAAATATTATTATGATCACATTTAAATAGGGTATTACTCTGACAACATGGTGTACCTTTCATGGCCAAATCTCCTGCATATTTAAATGGAGTCTGATCAATCTACGATTTCATCGAGTATGAATAAATCTTTAGTTATTCTTTTAATGATTCTTCGGTTGAGTGGTAATGTTTTCAATGAATTATATAAGTTTATTCTTTCTCGATCTTGTTCAAACTGAAGACACAATTATTGTAAAAATATATATATATTATTTCCCCTCTTTTTAGGAAAAAAAAAAAAAATCAAACATGTTATATATATGGTTTTACTTCTAATTACAAATATAAATTCCCTAAAACTTTGCATTAAACCTTTTATGCATGAGAATTATTATTTCCATGATGATTAATTATTTGATCTACTCTTTCATAAATAATCTGGCCGGAATTTAACAAATTCTAATCAGAAAGTAGTGTTTATAAATACTTTTGAATTTTTACAGCTCACAAGTATGTTATTGATTGAAATTTGAATCCTTCAATTTAATTATTCGAAAGTTTATAGGTACGATTAAAAAAAAAAAAAAAAAATTGCTTACACCCCTCAAACTACTAAACGATTTTTATTTTAATTTTTAAACTTTAAAAATTTGCATTTTTTAATTCTTCCTTTTATTAAACTTAAACGAGTAACATGTAATGTATGTTATACCCGTAAAATTTATAAAATTATAAGTATGCTCTTAGATAAAATATATATATATATATAACAGAAAAGTAAAAAATTAGAAAATAAGGTCAGTCAAGACCCACAACGTGCTCGTGGGTCACTCAATATATTTTTCTATTTTATTTTCAGGAAGTATTTTTGTCATTTTAACTTGCTCCATTATAATTTAATAGAGGGAGATAAATGTAAAGGGGTTGATAATTAAAAATTAAAAAGGATTGGATTGCAAATTTTATAAAATTTTGGAGGGAAAATGAAAGCTCAAGGCGGCGCGAAGGATGGAACAACGAAAGGGCGTTGATTTCGCGGCCTACTTTTGGACGGAGGTGGGAAGGATATGATGGAGGGGTGGGTCCCGAGACAGCATGAGTTGGCGCATGTCGACATGCGTTGCCTGTTGGTGACTTGGTGTTGGGTCGTTAAAAATAAAAATAAAAAAATAAAACAAATGGAGTGACGTAAAAGTATTCGTGTTCCATACTTCCACTAACGGTCCATTTGTTTTGTTTCCTTTAAAGCAAAAGCAAAAGGAAAAGAAAAAAGAAAAAAGAAAAAGCTTCTTTTGCTTCTACTCCTACTCTGCTTCCGGCAATATTGGGCATATTTTATTATTATTATTTCACGTGCTTATGTTTGTTTTTGGGTTAGATTTGTCCTAACCTGCAAAAGATGTGACCTAAATAAAAAATAATAAAATAATAAAAAGGTAAAAGAAAATTGCTGTCCAAAGATTCAAAAAATGAAAAATTAAAAAAAAAAGAAAAAAAAAAGTCTCAATTACTGTTCTGAAATTGAGAAATTTCAGTTGGATAAATTATGTTCTTCTCGGCATTTTCGCAAGGCTTTACCTGGATGACATGTCTCTCGAAGCTATCATTCTCTAGCTCTTTTTGTTAGAACAGCTCACTCTAACTAACATAGCAGTCAACTAACTGTTATACAAAATACATTATATTCTACACACAACACATTCTGCTAAACGCAATACAAAACAAATGAAACTCATATCTTCTAGACTTTTCTAATGCCATCTAGTTATATTGAAATGAATCTCCATTTTACATTATCTTTGCCACACATCTTTAAGAAATTGAACTTTGCCAGGTGTGTAGCTCCTCAAGTCCACACATATCTTCTTCTAATGCATTACTTTACGAAATCCCTTTCATTTACTTTGCTAGGGGTCGATAGGCAAAAAAATCTTATATATTTTTATTTTTATTTTCGTACCTTAAACTTTTTTTTCTTCTTAAGAGTTGAGGGGGGCCATGGCCCCTACCAACCCCACCTCCCTCCGTCATTGTTAGCCACCCCCGAATCTAATGGGGGTGGCTAAACCACCTCTAACCGCTCCTTTGGGGGTAATTGAGCCACTCCCAAATTAGATGGGGATGGTCGAGCCATCCCTGAAAATCAGTCAAGGGTGGCCGATCCACCTCGAGACACCTGGGGGTGGTCTGGCCACCACTCCCAAACGCCTAGGGGTGGCTCGACCACCCTAGGATTTTTATTTTCTAAATTTTTATTTTTTTATTATTTTTTTTGAGTTGGGTTAATTTATTTATTTATTTTGAGTTCGGTTAAAAATGGGTCAAAAAGCCGGTTGAGTAAAACCGAGTATAATTTTAATTTTAAAAACCCACCCAAACAACATTTTCAAACATAATAAAATATAATACAATGTAATACCACGCCCAAACATACCTTAGCTTTGCTATAACTTCAATTTTAGCTTTGTTAAAGTTGTTTTCTAATCGGCATGTTAGACATATTAACAAAATTGCAAATACAGCAGCGCATAGTTTAGTAAATGCTGCCATTAAATAAGTCATAGATCAGGTCTAGATAAAAGAAATTCTTAAATGCATATATGATACTGTTTTGTTAGAACAATTTGCTATATTTTATTGATTGAGTAATGAAAGCTATTAATATTTATTCAACAAACAAATTAGAATGCAACTGGTAATTAGTTAGGGAGTAATCTTCAAAGAGGATCTTGGATTTAGTAAAGCCATGCATTGGAAGAAAACAGGTGCGGACTCCATGAATCACAGGCCTAGCAAAGCTCGATTTCCTAAGGATGCATCGCAAAGGTAGCGTAAAATGGGGATTCATTGCAATACAGCTAGATGGCATTAGAAAATTGTAGAAGATATGAGTTTAATTTGTTTTGTATTGCGTTTAGCTTAATGTGTTTTGTGTATAATATAGTGTGTTTTGTATACCAGTTAGTGAGCTACTGTGTTAATTAGAGTGGAATGTTCTAACAAAAAGAGCAAGAGAATGCTAGCTTCAAGAATCATGTCATCCATGATCCAGGTAAAGCTTTGTGAGAAGCACACAATTTCATCCAATTGAAATTTCTCAATTTCAGTACAGAAAGTGGGTCCTTTTTTATTTTATTTTATTTATTTTTCCTTTTTTGAATCTTTGGATTTTGATTTTCTTTACTTCTTTTCCAATTTTATTTATTTTTTAATATGAAGTAATATATACTACATAGATGACCATTTAGACGATACGACATGGACTTATATTTTTGAATTATATATATATAGACACACACACACATACATAATAGTAGAGGTGAAAATGCGGATGCAGATTTGGTTATGAGCAGTATCCGCATCCGCATTCTCAAAATGCGATTATTATTTTTATGTATCTGCATCCGCATCATGCACTTACTATCCGCATCCGCGTGGTTAAATGTGGCTGTTATCCGCTATCTGCATATGAGATAATGATCGTTTTAAATTACTATCCAAATCTATATGCAAGCTTAAATAATGCGGTTATTATAATATGTAAGGTTAAATAAATTAATATTTCACTTATTAAACAATTCATGATTATCAATCATAGAGAGCCATTGTTTCATAGAATAATCTGGATTTGGAATACCCAAAGAAAAGGAAAAAAAAAAAAAAGTAGTGAGGCATGAGTTTAAGATGATAGTGAAAAAAAACCTAACATAACCTAAGGTCCTAAACTTACCAAACCTAAAGCAATGCCATTTTAATGAATTTTTTTACATTTATATTAAATATTATATATATTAAGGGCGAATGCGGTTATTAACCATATCTGTATATCCTAAGACAGCTATCTGCATCCGTATATACGGATTGTAGTTTTTGCTACTAACATCTGCATGTGCAGATAGCGGATATGGGTGGTTATTATCCACCCACATTTTTACCCCTACACAGTAGTGAGAGTAAAGCTTGAAACATCATAACATAAAATAGCTACATCTCCAAAAGTACGATCAAAAGGCCAATCATCAAATTATAATACTATTTAGAGTAACATTAAAAAATTAATTAATTCATTTTTTGTGGCTAGAAATGAATTACCAAGTTAGCAATTTTGATCAAACATGATTTTATGTTCTTTCAATAAGCCTGAACTCAATGCAGACACGCAAAAAGGAAAGCAAAATTTGAATAAATAAGACCAAAAGGAAATTTTAGAAGTCTTTTTTATTACTTTATTAAAAATAACCCCTAAAAAAGAGTGTCATTATAAGAGTAAATTCCTATTTTTGCCTATAAATTAAGACTATTCTATTAAAAGAATACCTTTTATCCGGCTGTGCTGTAAAACCATTCTTTTATAGCCTTTAATAGGAATTTAACACGTCAGCTAACAACACCAAATAAAAAGGAGATGAAAACACTGAATCTTCAAAACAAGCAACCAATCCATTGACACATCTGTACCAAACGCCTCACACTCACTCTTGCACACCAAGACCGGCCCATAACCCTGCGGTGACCAAACCTGAACCTGTCAAGACACATCACCAGCAGGGTGGCGCGACAGCCAACCACATGGCAGTGGCCCTTGCCTTTGTTAGGGGTCACGGTCATGGGCACATTAAACCCATCGACTAGTCTGACACCCTAGGAGGAGAGGTCGTTCTACCTGTGGTGGAGGCTGAACTGAGCCGAAGTTGCAGGAGTGGAGCCACCAAGGCCGTCGCAGTTGCTTATGATGCAAGAGAATCGATTGTGGGTGTAGGTGCACTCGGTGCGTGCTCAGATATGGGGGTGAAAACCTAGTTACGATTATCGGTTATTAGTTAAAACCGATAACCGTAACCGAGGTAGCCAGTAGACCAAAATTATCAACTAGCTCCGATAACCAAGTAGCTGATTAACTGGCAGTTACTGGTTGGTACCCGATTATTTAAACCAATAACTATTTTTTTTTAAAAAAAAAAAAAAAAAAAAAAAAAAAAAAAAAAAAAAAGATTGGTCTTTTTGACCTAATTTGGGTATTGGGCCAACTTCTGGAGCTTAATTTAGACTTTTTTATCCCTTTAAAAAAGCATTTCAACCTTTTTGGCCCAATATGTGGGCCTAAATTGGAATGAAATAAAAGTGTAAAACTCTAAATTTTATTATTTTAATTTTTTAAATAAATAAGTACATTTAATATATATATATACCCGGTTACCAGTTATTTTCAATTAGGTACCAAACCGGTTGGTTGATTACCCGGTTATCGGCAGGCTTTATACCCCTATATCCAGCCATACCAATGGTTGGTCAGGTTGTTGAGCCTGAAGTCGCTGCACTCGAGGACGGTTTGGCTCGGGTTTGGTTGGATGGCTGACCAGACCATGAAGGGAAAAGTGCCCCAATTTGTTGATGGATTGACTGCTTGTTTAAATATTCGATGTTTTCATCTCCATTTTATTTGGAGTTTTTAGCTAACATGTGAAATTCTTTTTTGAGGCTTTAAAAGAGGGGTTTTACACCACTGCCTGAAGGTATTCTCTTTCCATCAAGTACGAAATCATCCACTTAAAAGGAGTGAAGAAGAAAAGATAAGGTTCATTTGATAAAAAATAAATAAATAAATAAAAAAGACGATTTTTATTTTTTATTTTTGCTTTTTGGTTGTAATATAACATAAATGTTAAAGTAGTTTGGAGTGCTTTTTGTTAATGCTTACCAAATGAAATCTTAGCTCAAAAATGAAAAATTAAAAAAAAATGGATATAAATTTCCTACAAATTAAATTGTAAGAATTCCTTCAACTCAATCTCTAAAAACGTCATGTATCCCTTGAGCATGTGAGAAACAATTTTTTTTTTTTAATATTTTTTATTAATCCTATTAAAAAATATATATATGATTCCTACATCCTAAAGGACACATGATACTCTTAAAAATTGGTTTGGAGAAATTTTTCTTCCACTTAATTTGTATGAAATTTATGCGAAAAAAAAGTAAGATAAGTGTATGTTCAACAAGAAAAAGAAGAAGAAAGATAAGACTGAGTCATTAATTTAATTTGTTCAAGAACTAGTTCTTTGGATTTGGCTTAGATGCTATAAAAAAAAATATGACATATGTGGTGTAGTTTTTTCAACGGTCCTTATTTAATTTCAATTTTTTCGTGAAAAAAGAGAGAAAATGTAAAATTAAATATGGATTGTTGAAAAAAATACATTACATCTTGTAGTTTTTCTACCGCACCTAAGATAAATCCTTGTTGTTTAGTTAATAAGAATACTAATTTTCACATCCATTTTACACCCGTTGACAGAGTGTGTTTTAAGTGATTTCTTATATCAACTATTTTTTTTTTTTTTTGGAAAGTACACTTTACCCCCTAAAGTATCCACCCATTTGAGTTTTTGCGTCCAATGTTAAAAAATCGGCAATAGACCTCCCAATCTAGCCAACTTTAGTAAATAGTACTTTCCGTTCATGTCTGTCTCTTTGGATGGAAATGAGGTCACGTGCGTTGCACATGACCTTTTAAGGCCTTGAAGTACCAATTTTGCCCCTATTCATCGTCGTCGTCCATGGCCTTGGCTAGCATCCTAGACCAGAGATGGCTCGACTTGGGCACCCGGTTTGATCGCCTATCCAGCTCTTCCGGTGGGTCCATCAGCCTCGACCTGCTCTTCGCTCGCACCGCGTCGGTCATGGACTCGAACCCGTCATTGGAGGGCTAGAACGAGACCTTCAGCTCCTTGAACATCTGGGTCATGGCCTTCACTGGAGACTCGACCACATGAGGGAGATTCCGATTTCTAGAGCTTATAGCGTCCCTCTTCTTATTCCACAGACAATTCCTTATAACGGCGTCGTAGCACGTTAGTCGCCCACTCGAACCCGACATTGGAGGGCTAGAATGAGACTTCAGCTCCTTGGACATCTGGGTTGTGGCCTTCAACGGAGACTCGGCCACAAGAGGGAAATTTTGAAGCTCGTCCATCTCGAGATCCATGTCCAAGGACATCTCACCGAAGGCTCTCTGTTTATGCAGAAACTGACCAATCAGCTTTAACGGCGGATCCTCCATCCCCTCCCCGCGGGGCATGAAATCAAAGCCCTCATTTTCAACATTGTTGTTCTTTGTTGTATTCGTCGTCGTCTTTCTAGAAGTCGTAGCTATAATTTTTGTCCTTAACTAGAGGAATTTCAGTCATTGATCTTGACAATGACTTCCCAGGCAGACGAAAAGAAAGGCTCTTCATGCCACTCTCAGTGATGATTCAAAGACTCTAGGTAATGATCAAAAGTATTTGGCCTTTATTTCTCCACATGTTGCTCATGAGGAGTCCCAGTCTTATACTCTGAGAGTAGTGATGAAGAAGATCTGAAAGAGGCATATGGAATCCTATACATCAAGTTCATAAAACTAAATGGGACAAATCAGAAGAATGTGATGGAGCTGAACACTATGGAGACAGAAAAAAAAAAAAAAAAACACATTACTTCATAAGATCATGAACTTGGAAGATAAATTGGTGGATGCATAATTACAGTTGGAGAAGTTCTCAAACGCTAGCCCAGATGCTGACAGGACAGAAGTGCTCATCTGACAAGACTGGTCTCGGGTATGTAGCTACTGTTGATGCCTCCAACATTGCCTCTACTTCAAAAACCGTGTTTATGATGCCCTCAGTTCTAGAGCCTCAGAATGCCTGTGAAGACAAAGGTAAGGCAATTGTGATTTCTTATGAGAATGCTAACATTACTCTTGCAAGACCTAAGCATTCCACAACAAGAAGCTTACCTACATATCATCATTGTGGAATGGTAGGACACATTAGACCAAATTGTGGTCAGTCAAATTCTCCGAGGACTTGGAATAAGAAGGATGCTCCTAAAAAGAATAAAGATGTTGATGCTCCTAAGAAGGATAAAGATGTTGAAGAAGGTTCCAATTAAAATATGTCCCTCCATATAAGAGAACCCACTCAAAGGTTTGTCCATACCTGCCATCATTGTGGCATCAACGATCACATTCGACCCAATTGTTCACAATTGCAAGTTCAGAAGCCGAAGGTCAAAAAGGAACTGCCAAAGAAAGAAACATCGGGCACTCGAACTCCGAAGGCACATCAAGCTTCACGGCATCAGCGGCAACGACATAGATTTGTTCCTGCCAACATATAGATTGGCAAGCCCAGAAACAACAAATATATATATATATATATACATATATAATGTTTGGGTTTTGGGATTTGTTTGTATTTGGATTTGGATTTGTTACTATTTTAGATTTTGGATTTAAAACCTACACTAAAACCGACCCAAAATCGGGACAAAACTGGTCCAAAATCGTCCAAAAACTCAAATTGAAAAGCGGTTATACAACTGCATATTATCTACTCAATAACCGCTAACCGGCGGTATAAAAATAACCACCTCTGCCTAGGTGGTTAGCGGTTTTAGCCAATAACCGCCGATTATAATTGTTTGTACACCCTTACTCATAGCAATGATGTTTATGAAGGGTTGTTAAGTATGATGCAGAATGTCCTGAGCTATCTGGGCAACTTGAACAAGGCCCACATTGCTGCTACGAGGATCAAGAAAGTTTGGGTCAAAAAGAATGAGATCATTCACCCCATAAGAGGGAGTAGACTCACCTAGTAGTGAGAACATAGCATGCCTAGGATTTTAGTTCCTATCCCTATAGTATGTCAAGTTTGCATTGCTTTGGGTATTTCTGTCATATTTTGTTCATGCTTTGCATTCTTGCTTGGACCTGTATTTGTTTTATCCTCATATTTTCTCTTGGTATTTTGAGAAAAATTTCTGCAGGTATTTTATGAGGATGACAGAAAAAGCCCATTAGGCGGCATCTTTTCTGTCTTGGTAATTTCAAACCTCTTTGTGAGGACAAGTTTGCTCGTACCTCACATGCTAGAATTAGAATTTGTCTTATTCCTTAATAGCATGTTTTTGTTGTTTGTCCATTATTTTTTTTCAACAAAAAAAAAAATGGAGAAAGATGCAGATTGTCCTTTGCAAGTTTTTCAGCTATCACATGTGTTTTTAACTGCAATCTCAATTTATTGTGCTATGATAAATTATGCTTATATATGATTGAGATTTTGGGTCTGATATCTGTTGAATTTCTCTGCTGCATCTTAATGCTGGATAGTGTATTCCTCTCATGCGATGAAACTGTGCACTATTCAAAGCTCTCATAAAGTAATTTTTTTATAAAAAATAAAAAAAATAAAAAAAAAATTAATTTTTTTTCTCTCTGGTTTTTAACTTCTAAAAATTTTTGTGAAAGAGATATTATTATTATTATTATTTTTGTAAAGATAGTCAAATTGACTAACTCGCTAGTTGAACTTAGAACCTAAAAATTCTGGCATTCTTTCTAGGTTACAGCACAAATAATAAAAATTATTAAATTCTCAAAAAATCTGGATATGCAAAAAGATCCACTGCTGAATGTGCTAATAAAATGTTCTTAAACTTGTCTCTATAGAAAGAGTCAATGACCAAATCATTGCGGAAATAGACGGTCACTAACGGACTAATTAAAAGAAAAAATACTGCATCTTAGAAGGAGTGTATCGGATGATAGTGGCTAAGCCCTAGTAAAATGAGGTTTGACTTTTGACTGATCTAACATGAATTTTTCTCTCATTAAGAAAATTTAGTAGTCTTTGAACCTTATCAATGAATATCTTACCTTACTGAGAAAACTTTCATACACACTCACACAAAGCATGAGTTGAGTACACTATTTAAAATTTATATCTGCACGTAAATTCATGCTCATTAATTACTTGATTTTCAATTATATGTTTGTATATTTTTTATTTGCTATCTGACTGATTTCTCAGTTTTAAATACATGTGTGTGCTGCTTTACTTGTGAAAGACTAACCTTGTTTCCTTTCTCTGTCTTTTCAGCAAGTTGTTCTTTATTTTGGGCTTTTTGTTTACAGTTTACTACTTTCCAGTTGTTTGGACGTTAGTACTGTAATTTATGTTGTTTTTAACAACTCAGTTAACTCTTTGTCCTTTTGAGACAAAAATATGGAGTATTTTTTTTTTTGGACCGGTTTTTGTATGTTTTACCGGTCAAGTAATTTTTGTCCCAGAATGGCCAAAGGAGGATTTTGTTAGTTTATTTGCTACATTCTGTTGACAAAATCACTATCATATTATAGTACTACTGGAACAGGAACACCGTAATTCAGAGAATTTTTCAGAGATATTTAGAATATTTTCTCCAATATGGAAAGGGCCTAATATGACAAGTTCAGCGTCACAAATATCAAAAAATGCAATTTTCGGAAGTCAAGGAAGATTCTGACGCGCTTACAGCTCAGCAAAGGTGATTTCCATTATGACCATCCGGACAGCCAAAGGAAGCTTCCAGACGCTCATCAGTGTTCGAAGAAATGTTCGAACACCTCAGCAGACACCAATCACAGAGAGCACATGTTCGCACAAATGTCCTACAGCCCAGCGAACACCAACTCCAGAGAGCACCTGTTCACACAGGTGTCCAAACAGCAAACTGATGGCTGCAAACAATGAAGACAACATGAAACCGTCTGAACGCTAGGGTTATGCCATCTGGACGCTCACACTAAAGACTTCTGAAGAAAGCGTGTTTTTTGAAGTCGGTTGCTGCTTGACGCCTGGATGCCCACTTATCCTATCCGGACGCCACCTAAGGAAATCCGAGTCAGTGTCAATTTAGGATTTCAAAAGCCTATATAATGAGGCCTCTAGACAATGTTTTTGTAAGGAGTATCATATAAAATTCAGTGTGCTACGAGAGAATGTTTAGGTAGAGATTGTAATATTTGCTAGCTCTCTTAGAATTTTTATTTGTATGATTTGATCAACCATTGAAATCTAGTATAGGAAGAAACCCTAAGTTAAAGGAGTCCATTGAAGAACCCTTCAGACATAAGGTCTGGTTGGGAGGTGTTCACGTATAAGTATGTGTTAGAGTTCAAGGTACAACTATTGCATCAGGAGGATATGAGTACGACTACTTTATAACTAGCTATTTCTTCTGTTAGTGAATTTCCTAGGTTTAGGTGTCCCGAAGTGATTTTTCTCTTGGATAAGAGTTTTCACTTCAGCACCAAAATATTTGTCTCATTTACTTTTTGACATTTATATTTTGGTGATTTGTTGATCACACGCACACTTAAATTAGGAGTCAATTTATATTTTTCAAAGCCCAATATCCGCGCAGCCAAGGAGAGTATTTTATTCACTGAGAAACCGAAGTATTTTTATGATTTATGTATTATGAAATAAGTTGTCGAACCAATGATATTTTTGGATGAATATGTATGATGTGTTCAATTTCAATATTTTGATGGATGATGATAAATGTTGTGGAAATGTTTGAAAAAAAATTGTAAGATATAGTAATGAGTAGAAAATTCATGATGTAATAGATAGAATGTGGAAAGAACATGATGTTAGCATGCATAGTATTAAAGGATGAGTTAATAAGGATGCATGAGAACATGTAGATTAGAAAGTGGTAACTGTGATGCATGTTTAATGATGATTTATGAAAAGCATGAGTTATGATGAGTTGTATGTGATATAGTATGAACACTGAGCACACATATTGTTGGAGCACTAGCATAACGAAGTCATGTATGAAGAATGAGCCCTTGGGGTTGGAGCCTCAATGGGTGGAACAAGTGTAAGTCCAGTGGGTTGTAGCTCATGATATCAGAGACGAGTCTTGGGGTTGTAGCCTCATGGATAAGGAACGAGCCCTAGGGTTGGAGCCTCATGGGTGGAGACTAGGAGGTTGGAGCCTCAGAAACTAGTCATAGAGTTGTAGTTCTTAACATCAGTGAATTGTAGCTCCTGGGTACAGAACGAGCCCTTGGGGTTGGAGCCTCATTGGGTGGATCAAGTGTAAGTCTCGTGGCTCGTCGCTCCTGGTAGGGATGTAAATAAACCAGTTCGTTCGACAACTCGCTTGATACCCGCTCGGTTTAGCCCAATCTGAACTCGAGCTCGATACTGTAGAAACTCGATCGTTACTGTAGAAGCCCACTCGATTAGTAAGAGATACATACCCGACTCGTTCGACAAAACTCGATAGGAGTTCGCGAGTTCAGCTTGTTTGAAGCTTGACCGTGTTGTTTGCCTGGCTCGTTAGTCTGACTCGTTAGCTTATTAATATCTTACATATATATTAGTAAAAATAGTAAATATAGTATACTATATATAGTATTACATATTAATTATAATACTTTGATAACAATATTTAGTATGTTAAATTAACATATTAAGTTATTAATAGTTAGTATATAACAATGTAACAATATTAAATAGTTAGCATATATATATATATATATATATATATATATATATATATATATATATATATCACATCACACATGGCTAACAATTGTTATATATTATACCTATATTATAGTTACTTATTTAAATAAAATATATTAGACTTACTATTTGTTCACATTATACATATACCATAGGTTATACTCTCTAGTTATATATAATAACATATTGTTAATTTGTTACTTATAAACTATAGTTATGTACTATATTTTATAATACGCCTTATATAGTTACATATTATATATTTATGTTATTAATAAATACATAGAGGTTGTTCAGAAACTTGAGCTTGAATTCTGCTTTGATCACTCATTGAAAAATTTAATAGTCTACCTCGAGCTCTAGTTGAGCCGAGCTTGTCGAGTAATCCGGCTCGGCTCGAATGTTATTTTCAACGAACTCGAGCTTGAGCTTGCCCGAGTTTTAAACGAGCCGAGCTTGAATATGCAATTTATAGCTTGGCTCGAATTCAAGCTCGACTATTTAGGATCGACTCATAAACGAGCCAGTCTTGAAATCTTCAAATTCGATTCGGCTCGGCTTGATTACATCCCTAGCTCCTGGCATCAAAAATAAGTCTTGGGGGTTGTAGCCTGTAGTCAAAGAAACAGAAACAAAACAACAAGCATGCATAGCATTGTGATGTATGATTGATTGTGCTAGATGTATTGATATGCCTATGTTTCTTAGTATAAGACAGGGAACATATATATAGTGATATTCGGCTGGTTTGTATGGCATACTACGAGATGATATGTATGCGGGAGTGCATGTATGTAGTACATGGATTCCTCAAAGGTTCAGAATGTCATGTATGCATGTGCGACCGAGTATTGACGTTGAGTAGATTTCATGAGATGACATGTGTTAGGTGTGTGTGCCATACGTGCGTTCCCCAAAAGTATAGAGCGTTATGTATTCACGTATGACCGAAGTATGACATTGAATAGATTAGTTATCTTGTTTTAATCATATTGATGTAAGGCTTTGGAATGTATATATGCATGTATTCCCTTAAGGTACAAGGCTGAGATGTTATGTCAATTACGCATTTATGATACATGTTTAAGAGTGTGCGTATATCAGGATCCCCCAAAAGTATGGATGATTCATATGCGCATAAGGTCGAGACATAGTGTCAACTAAGTCTTAGATGCTCACGTATGCTTGCATTTCTCCAAAGGAATGGAAAGCTTGTATATGGGAATGTTTGAGTCACATGAATTATCATTATGTATTGTTTTGGTGATCCGAATTATCATGGTTTATCTTATCGGCTATGAAACCTTTTATAAACCTATCATGTCATAGTTAGCCGTTATTGTAAACATATGGTAAAAATGTAAAGATTGGCTCATTGCGAAAACTAGGGGGTATTATATTGCTGAGATCTCAGTAATTTATTGCTGAGGTGGTGAACTCATACTTTCACCTGTACGAATGTGGTTAACCTTACAACCGTGGAGATATTGATGTTTTGACTGCAGATTTAGCGGATGATGTGGATGACCTCGTGGCACAGTATTTGGAACATTGCGACTGAAGCTCGACGTGACAGTTGCAATGTGATGGACCATGGATTGTCCATGTCTTTTCAATATTTTGTACATGGCTTGTGACGCTTGTGTCACTTAATCTTTTGTAAAGCCATTTTTTTATAGTGTAATTAATGTTAAATTTAAGCCTTAAACAGATAGATGTTAAATGACTCTTTTGTGATTAATAGTTATGTTATAGAAGTGTTTTACCGCTATTCTAGTTACGTATAATTGAATGTTCCGCTGCATAGATGTAACTTTGAATATCAGGTACATATTATAGGATGTATACCGTATGTTGGCTAAGCGACAAGTAATTGTGCCACTGTAATGGCTTTTTTTTTTTTTTTTTTTTTTTTTTTTTAAAAAGGGTCGTCACAATTTTCGTCCAAGGAGAAGGACAACATGGACGAAATGTACTATTTACCAAAGTTGGCTAGATTGGGGGTATATTGCCGATTGTTGAATATTGGATGCTAAACGCAAATGAGTGGACATTTCATGAGTGTAAAGTGTACTTTCTTCCTTTTTTTTATATATAAAAAAAAAAAAAAAAAAAAAAAAAAAAAAAAATAATGGCGCCACCGCCAATATAAAATGAACATAAAAAGTAACATTATTCTCGCCTATTGCATATTTGAGCTAAGTCACTTATTTGTTATTTTTTTTATTTTTTTGGAAATGCATATCTCAGCCACATTAGTACAGACACGGTGTGAACACGTTTTAATGAGTAAATTTTAATAATTGAGGTGGGGTCACAAAAGCAGCCATTAAAATGGAATAAGTCACGTTGGCATAGAAGAGATATCACTCTATATATATATATATATATATATATATATATATAGATCTTCTCTAAAGGTACCCTTTAATCTCACTCTATATAGCTGTTGATAATTACACTTAACTCTATATAGCTGTTGGAATCTATTAAAAGTCCATACGCTTCTCCTTCCTTCCATTCGTATTCGTAGCATCTCAGCTTTGTCGCTTTATGCTCTCAACCCAACCCAACCCAACGGTCCCAACCCAACCCTTTAATATCTCTCTCCCCCTCTCTCTCTCTCTCTCTCTCTCTCTCTGCCTAATTTCATTCAAGTTATGGCTTCCTCATCTCCACCTTCCACTTATAATCTGAAAGGTCTACAACTTTTATTAATTTTTTTGGTGTTAATTAGTTGAATATTTCTGTCTTTTCTTTTGAATTGAGTGTGTATAGATAACATGATTGTCCGTGTTAACGGTTAAATATATGAACGCGCGCAGGAGGTGGTGATCAGCATATCATACCCACTGATCAGAACGTTCTGCAGAAACATGTTGCATTCTTTGATAGGAATCACGACGGCATAGTTTATCCTTCCGAAACTTTTCAAGGTTCCTCATCCCCACATTCTCATTATATATATTATTTTTATTTATTTACAATTTTTGTGGGTTTTTATTGGGATTTTCTTTTTGTTTTACAGGTTTTCGTGCTATTGGCTGTGGTTTTTTTCTCTCCACATTCGCTGCCGTCTTCATCAACGTGGGTCTCAGCCGGAAAACCCGTCCTGTAACGCCCTCTCTCTCTCTCTCTCTCTATTTTGGCTTCTTTTTTTTTTTTAATCATTCTCAGCTGCGCAATTTATTTTTCTTATTTTTCAAAAAAATATACCGATTTCATGGTGATAAAAAGAAGTTTATGGCTTTTCTTCTAAAGAAAAGTTTATGGCATGGATGAGGTGTCCTCTCCACGGATTAATTTGTTATATTTAAGGAGAAATGTTTTTTTTTTCTTTAAATCAATTATTAAATTTGTCTGACTCATATATAGAAAGCATATTTATGTACAATTTCACAAAAGTAATAATTAATTTGTAAAAGAGATGGACATAACAAATACAAAGAATGGACGGGTATCTCTACTTAAATACAGGGACCCAGAGGGGGTGGCAGGGGCATGGCCCCCAAATTTCCTTAAAAAAAAAATATTAAAGGTGGAAATTTTTTTTTTTTAAAAAAAAAATATAAGGTAAAAATAAAAATTTAGCTTACTTTTGGCCACTGATTCCTATTCATAAGAACTTTTAGCTCCGTCCCTGCTTAAATAGCATTTATATAGTTCGAGAAGAGTTTAAACTTTAAAGAGAAATGATAAAGGTTATATTTTTATTTTTTTTATCCTCTTAAAATTGATATAACTTTTAAAATTAAGATATGATGTGTTTACGATATTTGTATAATTATTATACAATTTTAATAATTTTTTTTTAAACACCAATTTTTTGAAGGATGAAAAAAAAAAAAAAAAAAAAAAAAGAAAAAGAAAAAGAAAAGGAAAGGAAAAAGGGAAGATAGTAGGGACATCCAATTTCAAAACATCAATTTAGAAGGCCCCACTCTTGTCTTTTCATTTTTCACACTTGCAGGGCCTGGTGCTTAAGAGCCCCGAAAAATATCTGTCAGAAAAAGACAAAATAAAATCAATTGAAATTGATATTTTTATGGATAGAAACTAAAAGCTTTCATTGAGGCCTTAATAGGGGGAAAGGTATAGTTGGCGGTGGGGTTTGACAATTAATTTTAAGAGTAAAAAGTGTTTTAAATTTTGTTTGTGAGTGTAAAAAAGAAAAGAAAGTTGTTTGTTAATATTTTGATTTTTTTTTTTTTTTTTTGACGGTAAGAAAAAAGTAAAGAGAGAATGAATTATTTATTTATTTTTTTAACATGTTTACACAAGAGGGAGAAGAAAAATTTGAACTAGTGATCTTCGCTGTATGAGGTGTGATTCCTAACCGATTGAGCTACCACTTGAGAACAGAGAATGAATTAGAGTGCATTTGAGATTGTAATTTTATAGATAAAAAGTGTAATTTTAAACCAACTTGTAAAAAATGAATCGTTTAGAAATTGTATTTTTAAAAAACTGCGATTTGATAACGCAAAAAACTTCATTTTCAAATCGCAACCAAGGGGATGCTTTTTAAAAAACACAAAATTTTAAAGGCTAACTTGCGATTTAAAGGCCAAACTGCGATTTTGCTACACGCTTAACTACGTTTTTAAAAATCACTTTTTCAAATCACATATTTTAAATCGCTATTTTTAAATCGTATTTTTTAAAATTGTAAATCCAAACAAACCCTTAGCAAATTGACAGGTATGTTCATATATACATTTTTAAAACAATTTAAAAAATATAATATTATTTAATGATCTACCTAATATTATCAACGTTGTCCGTACCATCTGCCATCCCCATTTCTCTCATCTTTTTCCATTTATTTTAAAAAAGTTAAAACTTATTTCTCAGATGTGTAGGAAACCTTGAGATGCATGGGTGAATTGGAGGACTCCTAAGAGAAGAAAGATTTTTTTATTTTTTATTTTTTTAAAAAAAAAAAAAAACGAAAGGTTATTTATAATTTTCTGTGTAAAGCTTCCTCAATAAATTAAAAGAAAAATTATCATGCATTTTAAAATTATTAATGTAAAGAAAAATTATTCTTATCCTTTCTTTCTCATTATTTCATCTCACAACATATTTTAAGTGACATGTAAACAAATTTAGGTTACAAATATCTTACAAATTAATTAGCATCTAAAAATGAAATGTGTCATGTAAAAAATACATTTTTTTCTTTTTTTTTAATAACATATACTTTTTAAACACTTTTTTAATAATTTAAAGAATACGTGCTACTTTAGAAGTACAAACAAATTTATAAGAAATTTTGGTCCTTTTAAGTTTTAGCTGGCTGAATATTGAATAATGATTCTAGCTACCTTAATAAATGGGTTTCAGAGTATAGGTATAATAAACTTCAAGTACTGATGCACAACATGCAGCTTTAATTTAGTGCTATTTAATTATTTTGCATTTTGATTGCCTATTTTATCAATTTTATTTATTTATTTATTATGTTAATGTCATTTTTGTTGTTGCTTTATTGATTGACCCAGCTTCCTTATTGTGCAGGGAAAATCTCTTTCTCTGCTCTTTCCAATTGAGGTTAAGAATATTCATAGAGCCAAACATGGGAGCGACTCTGGCGTCTATGACAGTGAAGGAAGGTACATGCTATGTTTATTATGCCTTGGCACTACGTACCTTTCAATTTTTAGAGTGCATTTGGGAATTTTGCAAGTTAAAAGGGTAATTTTAAACAAAATTATAGAAAGTGTATCGTTTGCGAGTGCATTTAAAAAAAAATTAAATTAAAGTTTAAAAACGTAGAAAAAACTGCGTTTTCAAGTCTTAGGCAATGTGGTGCGTTTTTAAAAACATATTATTTTAAAAGTTAAATTGTGATTTTTTCAAACGCTTAACTGTGTTTTTAAATTGCACGTTTTAAAATCTCTATTTTTTAATCTCACTTTTTTAAACCGCAAACCCAAGCAAATCTTTTAGTATCGTACTGTTAGCAACTTGGCATGCTAGCCCATCTGAAATTTGCCTGGCATGGTGTTTTAATGGCAATAAAAAATAAGAAAAAGGTTATAGACAGGCAAAAAAATTAATATTTTTCTGTTCTTAGCCCCCTCAAAGTGGAAAAAAAAAATGTCATTTTGCATTTGTATACCATTTGTATAATTACTTCTTCCTAGCCTCCTAGGGTTGATGATCAAGTAGTAATTAATGATGCAGTCTATTTAAAATTAATCAAGTTGCCAAAGAAAACTCCCATATTGAGATTTTGATCGATCAACTCAAACTGACATGGCGGGTTGAACTTGAGCATAATTTGATATTCCATTTGCGTAAAATCAATTTGATTTATTAGCATAATTTGGTCCTCCCTGGGGATTTTCATCTAAATATCTTGTGAATTAATCAATCTTTGATCTAGGTTTGTTCCTGGGAAGTTCGAAGAGATTTTCAGCAAGCATGCTCGTACAAATTCCAACTCTTTAACATCAGATGAACTGATGGGGATGCTGAAGGCTAACAGGGTTCCCAAGGACTACGCAGGATGGTATATTTCTTTAATTATCCTTTTTGTTCAAGGTGACAAATTGGAACGATATTAATTTGTCCTTCAAAAACAAATGTTTATGAATGTAGGTTAGCTAGCTGGACAGAATGGAAGATCCTGTATATTCTGTGCAAGGACAAGAATGGATTACTGCCAAAACAAACGGTCAAAGCTGTCTATGATGGAAGCTTGTTTGAACAGATGGAGAAGGAAAGATCATCGTCCAAGAAGAAAGCGTAATCTAATTTGTAAATTCCTTATATTTTCCTGTAGATGAATTGTGGGAAACATTTAGTAAGTGTTATATATATATATATAGTGGGATGATTTTTTTTGTTGTTGTTGTTGATGCAGTGTTGTCTAAATAAATGCATGCTAGCTGGTTTGCTCGTCTGGTCTAGCTGGGGCCTGATGGGATGGATCAAGAAGAACAACAACGTAGTTTAAATGTGTCAATTCATATTGCTTCAAATTAATGTTGAATGGAGTTCAAATGTGTGGAGAGTTTGATGTTGATTAGTGTTCGTTTGATGTTGTAATGTTCTTATAATTAGTTTCATATTTTCATCGTGCCGCCATTGCATGTATTATGTATATGTTGTATTATTATAAACATGCGCAATGTTCTTGCTTACATACTTCCCATGCAAGCAATCACAATTTCCTTGTAATCAATACATTGTGGATAAAAATGTTTAAACTTGTTTAAGAATTTACATACGATCGAAACACGTTTTAGGGCACAAAATGGTGAAAATGGAAAGTCTATAAAGCCAAAAAAAAAAAGGGTTAAATACTTATTTGCCCCCTGTGCTTTACGACCTTTATTTTTTGCCCCCTCAGTTTTACTTTTTATCAAATTTGGTACATATGGTACATGAAAAAACGAAAATGGTACCTCCGTCTAATTTCCTGTCCAAAACTAACGTTCAGCCACGTCATCCTACAAGTGTCGGCGTGCATGCGCGACACCTGTACCCTTGATACACTTCAGCGCTGACGTAGCTTTCATTTTTCTTTATTATTATTTTAATGATTTCTTTTATATATATATATAAATTCTGGGGTGGCTCAGCCACCCCTTTGGGCCACATGGGGGTGGCCAAAACCACCCCCATTTGGCTTAGCGGTGGGTCGGCCACCCCCATTAGGCCTAGGGGTGGCCGAACCACCTCCGTGGCCCATGGGGGTGGTTCGGCCACCCCTAAGGGTCAAAATGGGGTTGGCTGAAACCACCCCCATGGGCCACGGGGGTTGCTCGGCCACCCTCATTAGGCCTGGGGGTGGGTCGGCCACCCCTAAACCGGCCGGTCTGGGGGTGGCCGACCCACCCCCGTGGCCCATGGGGGTGGTTCGGCCACCCCCAAGGGCCAAGGTTTCTCTCACTTTGGCCATTAGGGGTGGCCGGCCGCCCCATGTGGCCTAAAGGGGTGGCTCGGCTACCCCAACAACTTTTATTTTTATTTTTATTTTTTTTTAAAAAAAATCTTTAAAATAATATATATATATATATATATATATATATATATATATATATATATATATATATATATATATATATATATATATATATGGTACAAAATATATTGATTTTATTTTATTTTATTTTTTGACATATCCGCACAATAAGAGGAGGGTGGATTCAAACTAGTAACTTCAATTTCATGTGGCGTGGTCTCCAGCCGATTGAGCTATTCCTTGGGAACAAAAATATATTAATTGTGTACAAAGTACCATGTGTGATATATTTATAAAACCAAGGTACCATTTCTGGTAATTATTTAAACTACAGGGGGCACATCATGAAATATATAAAACCACAGGAGTATACATTGGGAAAAAAAATTGTGTTTAAGTAACAAACATTTGGTCATTTTTTGGGTTATATCAATTGGCCACGCAGATTATTTTGTGTTTCCAATTGTTACACAGGACTGATAGCATTTTTTATTTTTTTATTTTTATTTTTTTTATTTTATGAAGGGTTCAATTCTTGTCAACATATTACTTTGATACACGACAGGCATATAGGTTACTTTTGGTTCAAAACAGGCATACCAAATATACCAAATATTGTTTGTGTACAAAGTACCATTTGTGATATAATTACAAAAAAAAAAAAAAGTATTATTTTCGGTACTTATTAAAACTACATGGGGCACATCGTGAAATTTTTAAAACTACAGGGGTATCAATTGTAAAAGAAAAAAATATGGTTCTTAATTTTAAGGAAAAAAAATTATGGGGGTGGCTTATGGGGTTGGTCGGCCACGAGGGTGGTTTGGCCACCCCCAGATTGGCCGATCGGCCACTCCCAGGCCTAATAGGGGTGGCTGACCCACCTCCAAGCCAAATGGAGGTGGCTGAGCCACCCCTATATATTTTTCCATAATTTTTTTTTTTTTAAAAAAGCCTTAAAATTAAGAACCACATTTTTTTTTCCAATAAATACCCCTATAGTTTTATAAATTTCACGATGTGCCCCATGTGGTTCGTCGGCTTCGAGCGAGACCTCTTCCAAGAGAAAAAAAGAAGGGGTGGCAGCCACCCCTATTCTTTCTTTTTAATTTTTAATTTTTAATTTATTTTTTAAAAAAAATATATATATTTTAACATGGTGTAGCGAAAAGAGATACATGGTACTAACGGAACCAGCGAAATTGGACGGAAAAGGAACCCAATTCAAAAACGCGAAAAAGTTAAAGTACATTTTCCAAAATTAAATTTTCCAATAGATACCCCTATAGTTTTATAAATTTCACGATGTGCCCCATGTGGTTCGTCGACTTCGAGCGAGAGCTCTTCCAAGAGAAAAAAAAGAAGGGGTGGCAGCCACCCCCATTCTTTCTTTTTAATTTTTATTTTTTAATTTATTTTTTTAAAAAAATATATATATTTTAACATGGCGTAGCGAAAAGAGATACATGGTACTAATGGAACCAGCGAAATTGGACGGAAAAGGAACCCAATTCAAAAACGCGAAAAAGTTAAAGTACATTTTCCAAAATTAAATTTTCCAATAGATACCCCTATAGTTTTATAAATTTCACGATGTGCCCCATGTGGTTCGTCGGCTTCGAGCGAGAGCTCTTCCAAGAGAAAAAAAGAAGGGGTGGCAGCCACCCCCATTCTTTCTTTTTAATTTTTAATTTTTAATTTATTTTTTAAAAAATATATGTATATTTTAACATGGCGTAGCGAAAAGAGATACATGGTACTAACGGAACTAGCGAAATTGGACGGAAAAGGAACCCAATTCAAAAACACGAAAAAGTTAAAGTACATTTTTCAAAATTAAAAAGTGATGAACCAATTTCAAATCGCGCTCTGACTTAAGAATTTATTATACATTTACCTAATATTTAATTCCATAAAAATGGAAATGAGCATAAAATATGTATATAAGTGAAGAACTATTTTATTTCTCAGAAAAGGAAATGGCTAGGTTTATTGGTAAATGAAAAATAAAGAAAATAAATCAACATTCTATATATATATATATATATATATATATATAGGGAAAACTTCAATTTACCTCCATGAAGTTGTCACCGATTTGCAATTCTATCATCAATGTTTCAATTTTGTTAATTGCACCCCATTAAGTTTCAGAAATTTTCAATTTAAGGATTCCGTCCAATGGATCCGTCTAAAGAGATGGATGTGACCCCACGTGCCTCACACATGCCTTTTTTAAAAAAAAGTTGACAAAAATGCCCTCAGTTGTTACAAAAACGCATCGTTTTGATAAAATACCAAAATAAAAAAAAACTCAACTCCACGTACGTCATTGTCTTCTTCATCCAACCCCCATGCAAACCCACCACCATCCATTCTCCACACGTCTCCCGGATCGCCGACGGCCAACCCAACTGGTACGCCATCCTCCAGCTCGTTCAGCCGACTCAAAGCCTCGAGCTCATCACTCATAGGAGGTGTTGTTGGCAGCGTATGTTAGCCATTTTTGCTATTTGTTTCTTCGCTTACCGGCGAAATACAAGGGTGAAGGACTCTGGCTCTACTACTAGCAAGCCCAGGTCCTCGTGGGTCCCATGCTCCAAGAGATCATGTTCCACAAACACCAGAGTTGTGACGTCTACAAAGGATACATCGACAGTGGGTTTACCAGAGTTGCGATCAAACGGTTGAACCGGTCTTCGGAGCAGGGGGGTCCGCGATTTTTGGACCAAAATCAAGCTGCTCTCCCAGCTTCGGCACGTTAATCTTGTGCCGTTGATTAGATATTGCAATGATCAAGGTGAGATGATCCTCGTGTATGATTTCATGGAAAGTGGGACCCTCCAGGACCATCTATACAACACGAAGAACCCTCCTCGTGTATGATGTTGTCTACGTGTCCAATGCCTCTCTGATTGTTATACGCTATTTTACTGAACATTGTGCATATCTAGTGATAGATGTGCTGTTATGGGTCCTAGTTTTACTGAATGCAAGGTTCAGAGAATCAGAAATATACCATGTCTTCTAGAACTGCGTTTTCAGCTTCCTGATGATTTAGTAATGGATTTATATCCAAAATGTTAAGGAATAAATCATTTTCCTCATATAAAACTGTTAAGGTTTTAGTGTTAGCAAATTTACTGTCAAAACATGTTATTCGAGTTAAGTTGTAGAATTTGGTTTAGCGTTAAGTTGGTATAAAATGCGGGTTCAATAGATGGCCAGTGTGATCAATCCTTTGAATATATGTAGCATATTGATCTTGAAAAAGTGAGGGAGAGAGTTGAGATAATAGGTGAAGAAGGGCAAAGAGAATGAGGATTGACGAGAAAGAAAAGGGAAAGAGAAAGGAGGCCAATAGAGTAACAAGTGAAGGAGAAAAAAGCAAAAGGTAATAAAATAAAGAACAGCAAGAGAGGATAAAAGGGTGGTGGTAGAAAAAGGCAAAATGGAATAGTTAAAGGCCACCCACCAAGATGATCGAGTACAAAGTCCAAGTAGAAGCTGAAAGTTTAATTTTCACTTTATTGCCGGCGGAGGATCAGGGTTTAGAGTCGAGTGGGATCCTTTTTCTTTTTCAGGGACACACCAAAACAAAACCAATTTTCTGATGCATGCAACCCAGACTATAGCAGTTCCAACTCCGAGGGCACAAACGTTAACGATTTTCTGTCGTTGTTGTTGGACATATTTGTGTTTGTCATCTTCTTTGTATCATAACAGATTATATATTTGCATGCTAGACATATTTGCTCAGAAGGAAGCAAGCATCATCCGAACAAAATCACCACTGTGATGTGCTCTGTTCACCCCTGTCACACGCAACTAAAACAGAGGCTTCTGGTCTGAATACGTGGGCTGTTGCATGAACAGAGGCTCAACCAATATGTTAGTTTCCCACTTGCACTATCTGTGTGCGTCATGCTCCCAATGTTTGCATCCAACCTTATATAATTATCTATAAATTAAGACTACTCAACTTGCATCACCATTATATGTGCATGTAGTTCATGAAGGCGGTGGCACAGCTTCTCTTCCTTGGCGGCTTCCTTCTTGGCCGCTTTCTTGCTCTGCTCTTGATGCGGCGGCTCAATCGCAGAATCGGAGGAAAGGGTTTGAAATTCTTCGGAGGACATGGTTGAATCCATTGGAGGAGTACAAGGTCGTTGCTCTATGAGTTGAAGGCAATTTTGTCACCTTCTTTATAAACGAAACACTGCGTTTTAAAGAGGGCAATTTTGTCAAGTTACGTCCAAAAAGAGCAGGTGCGCAGCACGTGGGTCAAATTTCGTTAAGTCTAACGGATCAATTGGACGGAATCCTTAAATTGAAAATTTCTGAAACTTAATGGGGTGCAATTAACAAAATTGAAACATTGGTGATAGAATTGCAAATCGGTGACAACTTCATGGGGGTAAATTGAAGTTTTCCCATATATATATTATTTTTTTCTTCCCTGCCGTTTTTTATTTAACTTTTAAATAATTTTGTATCAAACAGTCTTATGCACTTGAATAGAGAAATATAATGATATTTTGAAAATAAAAATAATTCATAAATGCCTAGGGGTGAAGCAAACATGCATGGAATCTTATATTCCCGAGAATCTTCTTAGATTCCTAGTTATTTCCAAACGTGAGTATAGTCATATTCCTAAATCTAGATTTTGAGCATCACATTCATGAGAATGTGAATGTCAGGAGAATATTAAATTCCGCGAACCGAAAGCCATGTCTAAAGGAATTAGACGTTATATGTAGAATAAGTACATCCTTTACCATCCACCTAAATTACAAAAGTAATCATTCTTCCTTAGTATATATATAGGCGCTTTAATATGCCACTATATTGGTATGTGGAATATGTCACAACATTGACGGTTAAAGTATATGTTATCTTGAATTAACAAGATTTTTCTAATTTTGTAAGCATATTAAACCGAATTTTAAATGCTTACAACTAAAACTTGTAAATGACACTTTATAGGCATATTGAAGCACGTATATTAAGGAAGAAGGAAGAATGATTGTTATGTAATTTTGATAGACGATAGAGGATACATACATTATTTTTTGGAAGTGAATTATTAGTCTTTCATTCAAATAATACAGATCATACACTTGTTTCGTTACAATATCATGGATAAACACAAGGTACTCTTCCATCCAAATTTTCTCGTCGGAGTTTTGGATAGCTGTTTTCTCCAAATGATGGGCCACCATATTTACTTCCCTTCTTGCATGCCCTCACAATCCATAATTGAAGACTGTGCAGAATAATCATAGAGTCCTCAATCAAACGGCCATATCTCTGCCATAATTGATCTTCTTTTTTAAAAGCTTGTACAACCTCTAGGGTGTCGCCTTCCAGTATGATATAATGGAGACCCAGATCTATGCCCAAAAAGCACTACCTTCCTTGCCGCATAAGCCTCCGCCATGGTCGGGTTAGTGATATACGGCCTAGATGTACTCATTCTAGCCAATACCTCCCCCGCATTGTCTCTGACAATTAAGCCAATACCTATAATTTTTTCAAGGCTTGTCAATTTTTACGTCCCAATTAATTTTGTAGACCTCCCAAGGTGGCCTTCCACCATTGGACAACCATATTTGGCATGCCATCCGCCTTAGTTTTGTCCTTCTAATCTGCCATATAGAAATCCTCTGCAGTCTCCTTAGCATTTTTGACATTCTATCTTGGTTTTTGCAATCACCCTCAAAGAACACTGCATTTCGACGAAGCCATATCCTCTGAGCCTCTATAGCCAATAACTCAACATCTTCCTTTTCAAGTTTGTACAGGAGCTCATCTATTACCTGGAGGAAATCATCCTCACCACTTGAACATTTTTAGATTTTCTTAGGAAATTCTCCCCATAGATCACAAGAAGACGGACAACGCCATTAAATATGATATGTAGATTCCATTTCCATCTTGCAAATTGGGCACAATGGGTCTGGCATCACTTTTTTTAAAAGATTTTCTTTGGTCAGCAGCAAACTATTACATGCCTTCCATAGAAAAACTGTTACTACTCCGAGAACATTTAACACCCATAAATTCTTCTTGATTGTGCTATACTCATAGGTTCTAGAGCATTCCCTTGATGCCTACATGAGCATCTCTTTTCCCAAATGGTAAGCACTTTTCACAGAAAAATTCCCAATTGACATTCCACTCCAAATTAATTTTCCATTGGATATGAGCATACTACAAATTTTTCCGGCCTCTTCTCGGTAAAAATCTCCATTATAGTGACTCATTCCACCATCTTGTATCATCATCTATGAGATCCTTGACTCTTGTACGACACTCCTGTGAAATTAACTAACTGATAATTAACTTTATGGTTTGTCTCACAGTCTTATTTTTTCTAGAATAAAGACTACAGGGATTTCATCCTCCCCGAAGAGAGTTTGCAGCGGAAGACTTTCACTTAGGACATAAAGATAGCAATTTGATATCTACAATCACAATATGAACTATTGGAAATTAGTTTGCAAAAATATGTTTGCGCAGCGTAAAGTAAAATTCCTAAGCCAATAAAGAATTTAATGAAGAATAGGTGAAGAATTATCCTATTTTAAAATAAATTGCAAAACATAGAATACTTACTCGAAGAATTCGGCCACTCCTTGGCTTTATGGGCAAGATTAGAATACTTACTCGAAGAATTCGGCCACTCCTTGGCTTTATGGGCAAGATTAAACTACTTGCTCCTTGACGAAAACATGTGATGAGACCTTCAGATCTTCTCACCAATGACTGGTCATAACCAAGAAAGTGGACTCTCAACTTCCTCTTCAAAACTTAAACTTATTCTCGAAAGTTAACTCAAGAATATTAGTTCTTAGTAAAAACTAAAGAACTGAAGTAGTTTCTTACTTTCTGAAGAACCATAGACATATCTATTTATAGGCTTTGAATATTAGGAGAGATGGAGATTTAAGCAACATCAGCCCAGTATGTAATACCCCAACAATCTAATTTTTAAGTAACTAAAATTCTGAATTACCATAATGATGTTATGTCAGTAATCTTTTAAGACTACCTATCGAATTACAAATAATAATAATAATTTCCTTTAAAATAAACCCTAATCAAATGCTCAAAGAGCCCTTAGAAAGTTTGATATGGACTCCCATCGAAAGTTAGAAGCATCTTCGGAACGTTCAATGTGGACTACTTATGCGTGTGTTCAAAACAGTACATCGAAAGTTCGAAGCATCTTTGGAAAGTTCGATATGGACCCCTTCCTCTTTTTTTGAATAGTACACCAAGCGTTCGAGATCGTACACTAAACATTCAATGATACCTGAAAAGTAATTTTAACCTACTATCCACTTCATTCGGCCTTGTCTCCTCTAAACTGGTCTATGTAAACCACCACCATGACTCTTAGATGTCTCCACATCCATGCATCCTTACTATCTTATTTCTTAAGTGACAGAGTGATTTTAGAGAGAGAATAAGTGACTTTTGGTGTTGCTCAGTTTCATTTGAGGTCAACCCTAAACTTTAAACTCTTTCTTCATAATGCTAGCATCCTAACCATGTGTTGTAATGAATCTTAAACGTATCATGGTGTGTTCATAATTCATCTCTCTTAAAATGAAATATCTTATTAAAAAGGAGTTTACACTTAGGGTTTTAATGATAGGTTAGAATGCTTAAGTCATATTTAGGGTTTTCCGTGCATGGGTTAGAACTCTTGTAGTGTTTTCTTTAATATTAGGTCGTGATTTCACAGTAGCAAGAGTTTGAAAGGTCTGAGCCTTTGGATAGGCGTTTGATGTAAGTAAATACTTACAAAATTGGTATCATTTTGACGTGCAATATGTCAGTTGACTGAGCACATTTTTGTTGTAATAAATTATGCTAAGAGCCTACTATTGTTATATTGCTTTGTGATGAGTAATACTTATTTTATAGTGTCAACAAATGAATAATATTTGCATCGTATGACATGGTACACCGGTACGTGTGGTAGAACAGCCATGGGCTTACTATATGGGCTTAACCCTATGGTCACAGAGGTTACTTGGAATGATGTTTAGCCTTGGATCCGATGGTTCTTGTAACCGATACAACTATGCTTGAGTGGTGGTCACTGTAGATAGACATCATTAGCGGCATGGGCCACCTGAGGTCGAACTAGGTCGAGCAACTAGTAATGGACGGTAGCGTACAATATCTGGGGCACCGATGTTGTATTACAAGTCCTTTGGGACAGCGCCAATCCTAGTGGAAATGGGTAATATCATGGGTAGACCATATAGAGAATAACTATGACTTATATAATATGTAGAATGTTTTTTCTGCATTAAAATTTTAGTATTGTTACTAATATTACGCCCATCGGTTCTTCAAAATAAATTTCTATGTAGGTAAAATAACTGAAGCAATACACATCATTTGTGAAAATTCACGTCTAAGATTTCAAAGGCATAAGATTGTTACTCAAGGCTCATTGAATAGTCATTTTTGTAATTATTTATTTATTGTGTCGTGGACGTATGCATTTATTTCTCTTCCACTATGAAACACCCTAGTGTTTTACAGGTTAGCAGGTCTCCTGAGGATAGAGTGAGGAATTCTCTAGATGAAGATGCCAAGCAGATGACTCATATTGTCTGGATTGGGTAAATAGAATTTAATTATATAGTAGTGTCTATTTGGAAGCTCTGAGTTCAAGCTGATGATACATGCTGTTATGATGATAAATTTAGGACTAAATCTCAGATTATGATTTCCATTTCTGCGTGCCCCTTTTTACTGTAATTTAGTTTTATGGTAACTTCGCCAGTCAATTGCCAGTTTATTGAACTGAGGAAATTGCCAATAACCCTCTTAGCTAAGTAAATACAATTATTTAATTTTGGAGGTGTTATACAGACTGCACAGTACGATGATGAGTAATTAAAATTAGTCATATTATTTAAAATTTTACCATGTTGGATTTAACAGATAATTTTTAACAAAATACTTGATTTATGATCACATAACTATTTGTGGGAGGCAAAGTATTCAAACTGAAAATGCCAGAATTAAATTGATGTTTATGTCAAGGGGCAAATGTGATATTTGCTATTTTTCCCAACTTTTAATTTTCACTTTCCCTATGCATGAAAGTTTCATTGACTTTGCATTTTTCGAAGATGGGCTGATCCATGAGATAAATTACATTGAACTGACTCATTAATTTACACCTTCTTCATTGATTAGAAGCTATCGTACTCCATATATATATGACACTCCTCCATGAAGAATTCATAGATGGCGATATCTTAGAATTTATTTTAGGGTTCATATTATATTTTGGAGATAAATTTTTTATAGATAGTTTATAAAAATTTTCATACAAATCAACTCCTAAGAGTGATATGTGTCATTAATATGTGAAAAATAAATGTTTTTTTAATAACATATGCTTCGCACTTACTTTTTAATAGATCTAATAATGTATTGTTGCCACATGATAAATATATTATTACATCATTTAAAAATGTCACATGATGAGTATATTGTCATTTTATTTTTTTAAAAAATAAAATAAAATAAAATGACGTGAAAAAAATTCATTTCATAGTCTATATTAAATTTCACAGATAAAAGAGCAATGATATGGAAGTTTGTTTCATTACTCGACTTTTTATGAAGGAAAATCATTTACATCCGATACGTAGCATTATTTCAGATTTAATGATGTATATATTGTTATGTTATTTAAATTTTTTAAATAATGAGACATCTTGTATACTATTAAAATACAAAAGAAAATAAAAATAAATATAAACAATAAAATTTACTTAAAATGAAGAGGGCATTAGAGCAATAATAGTCTACTCGTTGAAGAACCTTTGTGTTTTTTAGTTTTTTTAATTTTCGGCCGAAGAGCTTGGAGAGATCGTTGACACTGAGTGCTTTTGCTGGGCTGGGCCAGGACTAGTTAATGTACAAAATAATCCAAGCCCAACTCATTTATGGGACCCGACACAAAAAGATCCAATAATTTATTCAAATTCCGACACAATTGATGACAGCGTAAAAGATATTTTGGGGCCGAACAATTCTCTCAACATTCTTACTGAATTTGGAAGTTAGCAGTTGTTTTCCACCGGAGCAAAAGCTTTACATTTTTTTTTTTTTTTTTTTTTTTTTTGTCTTATTTATAAATACAATATATCACTTTCTTTATTTTTTTCTGAGCAGAAATAATAAATATCAGTGTCAATTTATTATAGTTTACTCCAAGTCAATGCAAAATCATTTTGGTCCATTAATTGAAGAATTTTCTCAAGTGTGATGATTTCATTTTCATTCATATCATTAGTCTTAATCTTCTCAATAGTTTTGCTTGTATTAAATGCAATTTCTTTGAAAGCGATACATCTCTCCCGGTGAATCTCCACACATAAATTGTACTTTTATGCAATAAAATTTGGAGGGTTCAATTACCAACTCATGCATCTACTTGACAAATTCTATGAATGACTATTGGCTCAAGTCATTCAAGAGAATTAGAAGATCACTGATAAGTCATTTACTGAATTTGTCAAGAGAGCCGACAACCCATATATAGCTGAAGGGCCTAAGGGGCTGGCGACCCACAGCTAGAGCCTAAAAGGCCCGGTGGCCTACGACCCAAAGAGCTAGCGAGGATCTGAGTCCATTCTCGTCAAAGTATAACTCTCGATAGCTGATTCTCTACTCCGCAAGCTCAGCCAACAGCCTGTTCACACCATGTGCTCCACTAACAAACTTGGAAAATGAATCTCAACATCAAAAGCAGGTTACTATTGGCGGTAATTCTTAAAGTCCGAGGAATTAAGAAAGGTATTCATTCAGATATGCTTAATCAACCCTACTATTACTCCACCAAATTTCCCTCCTACTTTACTAAACTGATTTGAGCGTCGCCAAATTCACCCCCGACGAACTCTCTAACCTTGTTCTTTTCTTGCAGTTCTTCCTCCCGGTGAGCGGTTACTATACCAACAAATTTCATATATCTAATTAGCGTAGTGATTGAAGCTTTTAAAATGGGTGACGAATCTAGTATGTTAACAAGGATATTATATAATTATTAAATAAAATCTTTTAACCACCGCATTATGAGATGAAGCTCGCCAGCTCCAATCTAGCTAGAGACACAAATGTGGGTCTTGATCGAAAGCATGAAGCTGTACGTGCGGTGCTGGTGAGAAACCTTATCTGCAGGGCAAAATGACAATGTCTTGGTCGGAAGTTTAATTTGGGCAAAAAAACCTTAACACATATTCTCAAGACTTCAGAAAAATAAAACACATGCAAGTACTTAATAATTGAATATAACGACGACCTTTCTTCCCGCTTAATTCCATTTAATTATTTTCCCTTTCTTTTTCTTTTATGGAACATGCATGCACTGCATGGACCACCGACTCTGCTTGCTCCTCCACAAGATAGATATAGTTAAAGCTTGTTACATGTTTGCGTGTCTTACGGAGTGTCGGAGTCAATGATAAATACGACATTGTCGTCTCGTCTAGGAGTTGGAGTCAGTCAATTCTATATGCATGTCTTCAATATATAAGAAATACTTTTAAGCATATAATGACATAGCTAGATGGAGAACGGAATCCTCTTTTCCACAACGTGGACATCAATCCATTTCATATGCTTTCCATCAAACATATAAACTAATTATTAGTGTTATAGCCAAACTAACGAATAGACTTCTTTAATTTTCAATAATAACTATTTATTTTTTTAATAGAATAGTCATTCCGTGTATCAAACATGTACGTACGTACGGCCTAGTTATTAATAGACAAAAGATATTGCAATAATTCCCTATTAAAGAAAAATGTGGGTAACTAGCTACAAACATTCAGTTCCGGCCTCCTTCAATTCCCCAACCCTTTTTTTCTTTCCACTCTCGATCGATCTCCTTAATTTTTTGCTAGTGTTTCGAACCACCGTCTTCTGCCTTCGCCACTGTGCTAAGCCTTTCACCTCCGGCCACGTACCATTTGCCTTCCATCGATCAGTACTAGCAGCATTTTCAAGCCACTCCCCTAGCCTCTTCTCCTTATGCATATCCCCCACGCACCCCACCTCCGACCATCCTTGGTCGATGGATTTGGTCGTGTTTAACCAAAGCCGACCAGATTCGCTTCTCCCCCTCCCCTTCCCACTTTCCTTTCTCTGCACACCTCCATTTCCTCCTCCTTCCCCACGCGCATGTACTCGATCCCTTCCTTACGGAGTAACCTGGTTTATGGTCATGGGTATATCTTCTTCTTTTTTTTTTTCTTTTTTTCTCTTTACTTTTATGCTCCTTAATGGAGACCTATCTCACTAGACATCGACACGAAGTCATGTAGTTTCTCTTCAGCAGCTCCAATTTAGTCGATTTCAATGTGATCTTTCCCACTGTGGAAAACGAAATTCTCCCTTTTTTTTTTTTTTTTTTTTAAAAAATAATAATAATAAAAAAAAAATTGGAGAGATCTTTCCCATTGTTGAAACCAAGTTCCCGTTAATATTTTCTATTAAATTGGAGGGAAAATTCTCCATGTACGTAATCAATATTGACATTTTTGTACCATTATACCCCAACATCATATGTCAAAAAATACAATTATCCCTCTTATATGCTAAAAAATTGTAAACCATATATATAGGTTGGCCTTGGAGGAGGAGGTCATGGACACGGAGGACTAACTTTCATGGCCATGGCTGCGGACCCCAACTTCCCCTTGCCATGGAGACCCACCCATGGTCCGGTCGTGATCAATCTTTCTCCATCTTCAGGCCGTGGTGAATTTATATTATATATAAAAAGTATGCAGATGCAGTTATTAATCGCATCCGCATACCTTAAAATTGTTATTCTCATCCGCATATACAAATAATATTTTTGCTAACCGTACTCGCATTTTCATATACAAATAACGAATAGTTGCATATAATTACATATAATGAATACTTACGGTTAATATCCACCCGATGTACACCTCTAATGATCAAAATGGCACTTTGGGGTGAGAATTGAGGAAGAAGCGGCTTCTTCAATATTGATCTAATTTATTGGGATAATAGTTTTAAAATGTAGTAATTACTATATAATTAATAATCTAATTAATTTCTATATAATTAATAATCCTTTCAGATTCCTACCCCTACTGGCATGCATAGGAAAAAGATAGAAAAGAAGGGTCAGCGAAGAGGCGTTTACTTTTAAAAGTCACGAAACCTACTTTGCCTTTGGGACCACGCGCGTCAGCTAGTAAAGCTATCATTTATGGAATCATACGTCAGTATGGTACATCCGTCTGATTTTCCGTCTAAAACTAATGTCCACCCATATCATTAGGTACTAAAAATTTGAAACTTAAAACTCAATTCTTTACACATCGTTTCCAACAACATCTAGACAACAACATGATAGAAAATGCTGTGGGTGGACGTTAGTTTTGGACGGAAAATTACACGAAGGTACCATTTTCGTCTTTTCATATAACACAGGTACCAAATTTGATAAAAAGTGAAACTGAGGGAACAAAAAATAAAGGTCGTAAAACACAGGGGGCAAATATGTATTTAACCTTATATTTAATTAATTGAAAATAAGAAATAAATAATAAAGTTAATGTTCAAATTTAAAACTTCTGCTTTTATACCGTTAAAAGTTTAAGTTTATAGAAATAACTAAATTTAATTATTTAATCAATATTTTAATACGTAATATACAATTTATGTATTGAGAAATGATATTTTTCGTCTCTCATCCACCTCAATCCATATATTTTTTTTTAAATCCTTCATTGGATCTGTAGATGGCACTTCCGGGTCCAATGATGGATTTGAAAAAAGAGAGAGAGGAATAGCAGGTCTCTTCTAGATTTCGCTTAGATGGTGCAAAAAAAAAAAATATATTATAATTTTTTCAACGGTTCATATTTAATTTCTCTCTTTATTTTTTAAAAATAAATTTAAAAGTAAATATAAACACATGCTAATCTATATTTTATTCATCCAAGTTAATAACTATTGTCAGCATATTGAGAGATTGGTGTGGTATATATACATACATATATAGAAACAAGATCGACCAACTATGGATGCCTTTTGTGGGCCTGCTCTGCAGAGAGAGAGAGAGAGAGAGAGTCGTTGAGAGCAAAGAATGAAACAATAAAGTAATTACTTTTTTCTAGATTCTATATATAATTAATAAGGACGTGTTAGATATCGATAGATCGTATCATATAAATTATGTCTATCATTACGACTTAATTTTTGTCTGTGGCTCCCCTTTTTTTTTCTTAATTTTTTTTCCTACTTATTACCAACGAAATCATTGAACCTAATTTTAATTTGTCGGGTTTCATTCACCTTTTCTTTTATTTTCTTTCTTTTCATAATCTAATTAAACCTTCTGCAATTTTCAACTCAACCTACCTTTGATCCTATTACCATTGGTGCCCAACTTCGTATACGTACAAAACATTTTAATTTTTAATTGTTTTATTTTATTTTTAAGGAGTATCATGCTTTACCCTTAGCCCAAGGATGGAGCCAAAAGTTTTTATGGGCAGAAGCTAAAAAATAATTTTGGTAAGAGTCAGTAAACTAGATTTTTATTTTTTACCTAATTTTTTTTTTTTGAAAAAAATCCATCACTGACTCACGGCCTTAGCGGCCCGGTAGAACCTCGGGCCCACCTCACCTTTTACACGAGGCTTACCACTCAAGTTTGGAGCCCTAGCCTGAGATCGACCAACTAATTTTCGGTCCAATGCTATAAGTCTTTTCCATCCCTTTTAACTTCAATATTGAGAGAAAAAGTATGGTCGTCTGTCTCCATTTGTAATAAGTTGATCATTTTGATGTTGTAGGAAGGGTCCATATATCTCGGATTAGGTAACGTCACGACCACGCTACGATGCATCGTGGTCAACTATTACCAAACCCTTATCCATAATTGACTTAGGCCTCTACGGTTTGTGCACTGTACAGTGCATGATTCCAAATCCCATTAATTATGCTCAATTTGATCATTCATACAAATTGTTTTATTGGGAATAATAGTATATATTTAACCCATAATTTTACACCCGAGAGGAGACAAGACTTTAATTTAGTCCTTTTCTTTTTCTTTTTTTCAAATGAAAATATGAAACCTCTTCGAAGGTTCACATATTTAATCTTACGTTGTTTTTTTCCATTGCATACAAATCCTAATAACTCATCCCTGTTCACTACCATTCCCTTATTCTAGTCCCACCTTCCAAACACCCCCTAAAATAATATATATATATATATAAGGTGGGATTATATCAAATTTCAAAAAATAATAGTTTGTTTGGAAATTACATTTTTAAAAAGTTGCGATTTAAAAATGCAAATATATGTGTTTTCAAATTACCGACAATGAGGTTTTTTTTTTAAAACTAAATATTTTAAAGAGTAATTTATAATTTTAAATGTTAAACTATAATTATACCAAATTTAATTATGTTTTTAAAAATTTAACTTTTTCATATTGAAAAATAAAAAAAAAAAAAAAAAAATTTGAATTCCAATGAAACCTTCTAGTTGCACCATCTGGCTTCAAAACAATCATGTCTCACCCATTCATCAAGTTACTCACTCCCTTACGTAAATTCTCTCCAAAGCAACATATTCTCTTCCAAAGAGCTCTCTCTCTCTCTCTCTCTCTCTCTCTCTCTCTCCAAGTTTTTCCTCACAGACAGAAAGATGTCTGCGAGCAATAGAGCTGTTTCTCTGTCCTCTCTCTGCGTTTTCCTTCTCACCATCTCAACCCTCGCAACCCCATCAACTTCCGCCATAGACTCCTTCGTCTTCGGCGGGTGCTCCCAGCTGAAGTACATGCCGGGCTCGCCCTACGTAAACAACCTGAACTCGATCCTCACCTCCCTAGTTAACTCAGCCATGTACACCTCCTACAACAACTTCACCACCATCGGTTCCGACCCACAGGACACCGTCTACGGCCTCTTCCAGTGCCGCGGCGACCTCCAGGGAAACGACTGCGCCCGCTGCGTCGCCGGCGCCGTCACTCAGCTCGGCACGCTCTGCATTGACTCGTGCGGCGGCGCGTTGCAGCTCGACGGGTGCCTCGTCAAGTACGACAACACCACCTTTTTGGGTGTGGAGGACAAAACTGTGGTCGTCAAGAAGTGTGGGCCGCCGATTGGTTATGACTCCAACACGTTGACTGGGAGAGATGCTGTGCTGGCGTCCTTAGGGGCCGGTGATGGAGGGCCCTACAAGACCTACCGGGCTGGTACCTCCGGGGATCTCCAGGGTGTGGCTCAGTGCGTGGGGGATTTGAGTCCGAGCGAGTGCACGGATTGCTTGGGGGACGCGATCGGACGGCTGAAGACCGAGTGTGGGCCCGCCGCGTGGGGCGACATGTTCTTGGCCAAGTGTTACGTGCGCTACTCGGAAGGCGGCGTTCACTCGCACAGCGGAAAGGGTAAGCGGTTTCGCCACCCCGGACGGTGGTTTCTGATCATTTTCGGTTCTTTGTTGGTTCTTTGGTCGAAATTATAGTCCCACTCTAATGATTTTACTTAATTAAGCCCCCCTCCTGGATAATTTTGAATTTGGCTTTCACTTCATTGAATGTGTAAATTAGTACGTGTGAATTGCGACTTTGCATGGTGATTTGGGTAAGTTCAAATTATTCAAGAAGGTTTCTGTCATTTTTATTTTTATTTTTTTGGGGGGGGGGGGGTTGGGGGGGCGTATTAATTATGAGTGTGGGAGACTTTAAATAGTTGTTTTAATTATATCTAATCAGTGAGTTTGTTTTGGAATACGTTGATTCTTGGAGTGTCATGACTCATATATTAAGCAGATCGACAACAGAAATTAACTGCAAACAAATCGGTCTGAAAAAGTGACATGTGTTCTTTAACATATAAACACATGTTACTTGCCACAGAGCTTTTTTTTCAAAGAATAACATCAATAAGAATGTAAGATCTAATCATAATATGCTGTTTTTTTAGTGGTGGACGCAGGTATCAACACCGAAGCACCCATAAGTCTTTTTCTGTTTCTTTCACTTTTCTATTTAATTCCGAGTTTCTTGGTATAATGACTATTGAATGAAAGAAAGGGAAAAGGCAATCCCAATTTTAAGTTGTGTTTGGGGGTGGGTTTTGATTATGATTTTGCTGAAACAACTTACCTTTGGCTGATTGGAACATATTTCCAGTGCCAAAGTTCCTGCACTTTCTTCTGTAAAGGCATACGACTCCCCACTAAGAATAAGTGTCTCATTAATTAGGAACAGAGAAAGAATCCGATGCTGATGCCCCAAATCAACAAGTTAATGCTCTACATGTTCAAAAACAGAGCATTGTTAAAAAAAAAAAAAACAGAGCATCATTTCTATTATGCACAAAATGAAGCAGAGGGAAAATACAAATACAAATATAAGACTTAACTTCAACACTTTCTCAAATGACGGCAATTACGAGTGATTTTAAGGTTGTCAATCATACCATTTGTTATGAATATAACTACAATTTAAGATTTATTCTAATTGTTTGATATTGTTGATGGGTGTACATAGATAATGGTGATGATAATAACAATGATGATGAAGTTGAGAAGACGCTTGCAATAATAATCGGGCTCATAGCGGCGGTTGCATTGATCATAGTATTCATTTCCTTCTTAAATAAACTGTGCGAAAGCGGAAAAGGTATGCCAAAACTTTCTTCTTTTTCTTGTTTGACCATTTTGTTCTTTGAAAAGCACCCAAATCTCAGAACTCTTTTTCTTGTATTTCTTTTGCAGGTGGCAAGTAGATTATCTCTGAAGCTAGCTCCTCCGTCGTATCATTTCTGTTTGGTCTGGTAAATAATTTGGCTTTCGGTGGCACTTTTCTCACCACCCATCGCTTTTTTATTTATTTATTTTTATTATTCTCTCGAATTTCCATTAAAGAATACCTGTGAGGGTAGATAGAAATAAAGATGTGTATGGAAAAGCGGACCTCGAAACAAGTGAAAAAGAAAAGTTGCAATAAGAAGAAAAAGTTGCTCAAAAGATTCCACTCCCCACCACTCCCACTCACTCAAGTCTTAATAATGTTAGCTTTGTCTGCTAATCTGTATAAATGATGAACTGTTTAGAGAAAAGTGCACTTTGTGATGCTGTAGTGAGTGCCTTTGTTGGGTGTTTCTAGGTGCTTTTTCTTTAATTTCATCCAAAAGTTGGATTTTGACAGATATATATTTGTTAATTTTCTTGTCTATTCAATGTTCAGTTTGTTTCGTATTCACAATCTAATGCTATTCTCTGTGTTTCTGACCTTATCTCAATTATATTGTTCTTGATTTAAGCATGGAAGAATCACATCTCAATTGTATTGTTCTTGATTTAAGCATGGAAGAATCACATGATATTTTGCTACATATGAGACAATGAACAGACATTCTATGAAAGGAAAGTGGGGAAAAAAGATGTAATTCTCCTTTATTGCAAATGGGTTGGGATTTTTTTTAAAGCTATCTATTCATAAATGATCAGTTTCCCTGTTTGAAAATCTAGGCAAAATCATGATGCTGCACTTATAGGTCCATTCTGGAAGATTGGATACTTGGTAGCTTGATTGTGTTACTGCAATTTTTCTTGCAACCTAAGTTTTCACTGCCATAAGATTATCTTACTTTTAAAAAAAATTAATGTGAGTAATGTTATTTAGTAGACTGGTGAGCGACTGTCATATAATTTGATGATGTGAAAATGTTACTATTCTAGTGTTTCATATGGGTTAAGTATAAGCTTTTGAACACCATTTCTTTACAAGCTACTTTTTATGGATGAGTTTTATCTCAAATTTATATCATTTGATATTAGAATTAGCCACCATGTCGAGTATGGGAGTGAATGAGCTACGACTTTATTGTCGAGCCACGAAGGAGGTCACTTATAGGCCGAATTAAAATGTTTTAGTACTATGCATGGTCATAACATTAAGTTATTAAATATTGATAGATGCGTGGAAGTTGAAACTGCCAAAAGGGAAATGGCTGCCAATGTCGATAGAGTAAGCCACCGTGGTTGTCAGCTACGGAGCGTGGTGATATGTTATGATCCTAGTGTTCCACATGAGCTAAGTCTAATCTTAACCATGTATATATAAACTCTTGGGCACTCTCTTATTTCAAGCCCGTTTTTAAAAGTGAGTTCTACTCTAAGCTTGTACCAGAACTGATTACCTAATTGTACGAAAATTGTATAATAGTTCACTAAATATGCTTAATCATTGCTACTTTCTGAGATCCTATCTGCCAAGTCATGTTTGACCATGATGGATGGTGTCCAAGAAGAATGTTTTGAATATACAGCATTGTAGAGACGTCTGATGATGATCCCCACAATAATTAAGTTTAAGATTCTAATGTATAATTATATGCTTCTGTGCTTCTGTATCAATATTGTAGAAGAAAAAGAAGCATCAATGGCCAACTAGCATTTAAAGGGGACAATTGGAATGGGATTTAATAACATAGTCGTTTCCGTGAAGAATCTTCTCTCTCATCCATTATCCATTGCCTTTTTGTTTGTGTCCTAATCCAGTGCTTGGAATCAGCAACCACCCGCTGCTTTAAGCCTCTTTTATCTACCACAAAAGAAAAAATTTGAAAAAAATTATTCGTTGCTCTTTTCTCAACAATGATTATCTCTAAGAGTTTGTCATGATGGAAGAATTATATATATATATATATAAAATCCGAATGATGTACTGAAAAGTAGGGTTGGTAATTTTTTATATGACCTGCGAATCTGACACGAACATGATACGAAATTATTAGATTTAGGTTTAGACTAAACGGGTAAACCCGTTTATGACACGTTTATAAACGGGTCAAATGGGTCAACCTGTTTACGATCCTTATAAATGTGTCGTATTCGAGTTTCGTGTCTTAACTCATTTAGCTAATCATGTCGAAAAAGTATGGTTGGTAATTTTTTATACGACTTGCGAATCTGACAAGATCATGATACGAAGTTATTGGATTTAGGTTTAGGCTAAATGGATAGACCTGTTTATGACACGTTTATAAACGAGTCAAATGAATCAACCTGTTTACGATCCTTATAAATGTGTCGTGTTCAAGTTTCGTGTCTCAACCCATTTAGCTAATTATGTTGGGTTCGGGTTGGCAAGTTAACTCGGTCTACTCGACAAATAGGCCATTAAGAAGTGACAAAAGTGACAAGAGGTAGCTTAATAATTAAGTCATACATTGTCTGGGGAATTTCTTAATTCAAACATATATACTTTGAAACGACTAGGCTTTGTGGGGATTCGATTATTGAGTCCCATCAATGCCTACTTTAGCCAAAAATGATATAGACATCCTTCCACTTTCAAAGCCATATTTAAGAAGGAAAGAAAGAAAAAGATAATCTCGTAAGAAAACCACTCTACAAGTTCATCTGCCTAATAGTACTAATTCTTCCAAATATATTTGGATTTAATAACATTGAAAACATGGTTTCCACTATTAGCTCTCTTCATGAAATTTGGTGATACATAAATAATCGCAGTAGCAGCATATACATGGAAAATAATCAAGCCATTAGATCACAATCAAGTCAAGGATCTTCTCCACTTGAAAACTATACAGACTCATCAATCTTTAAATGGCTATTAATACGATTAACATGGTAAATCATGCCTTATAAAGAAAATCACATCTTATTGGTATCAATGCTACTATATTAGATAAGGAGCCTCTCCAATTAAAATGGGTATCCCAGAGGCAAAACACGGACTCTTTCACCTAACTTTTTTGTATAGTTTTATTTTTTTAAAAATGGCTTTACTAAATTAAATATCGGAGGTTTTCCGCGAGCACCACATTGGCCGCCGTCCCCTTGATAACTTTTCTTTTGTCTTGCACATGATTCATTGCTAGTCCGGTCGTTAAAAAAAATTGCAGCAACAAAATTCAAAATGACTATAGAGCATTCTCTCATATACGCATTTTGAAGTAACACTCTTGCACCCTTTGTTTTCTAAAGTTGATCGATCCTATACCACCCCTAGCATTGTAAGAACTCTAACGTCGTTTGCCGTCAGTCACACACACACACACACACACACATATATATGTTGTAGAAGATTGAAAAAAGAAAAAATTATGATAAAAATTAAGAATCATCGAGGTGAATGAAGGAGACAAAATTTGAACTCATGGTCTCTCTGATACAATGTTAAATCAACAACTTTGTCTCTTCATTCACCTTTCATTTCAGTTAAATGTTTCAGGTGCTGGGCTTCATTTATCAAATGAGGGTTTGAATTCACACGTGAGGGAGTGTTAAAATAAAATTAAAGAGTAATGCTATATGCAGTGGTCCCCTGCCCACTTCATTCAGGTAGATTGGATGCATATAGCATTACTTAAAATTAAATTATTAAATTTATTATTTTCTATCGACTTAAACTTTTAGAAAAAGCAATGATTTAACAAAAACCTTTTTTTTCTTATAACCCTTAGATCCGGGAAATAAGTAAGATGCAATTATTCCGGTAGTTGGATCCCCATATATCTTTGTGTTATTTCTCTTGCATCAAGTCTTGCAAAGCTAATTCTTTTCTTCTTGGTTTGGGACCAAAATTTCTAGAAGAGCTAATCGCTAGACACATAACGTACGTTGCCAATTTGACCCCTTCTCATCGTTGTTATGGAAGTATTTCCACCTCCCTCCCTTTCTTGTCTGCTGTAAGAATCAAGACCGGAAAAGACCCTTCTTGATCTCTCCCTCCTTTCTGTATTGTAGCTCCCAAAAAAAGAAGAAGGGAGTCCTGCAAGCCTCCTTTGCCAATTCCATTGGAGAAAATCTGTCAGCCATATAATTGCCATGTCTTTAATGTATTATAGATCTTGCATTTTGTGGAAACATTATGTATCACATTTGATAAGCTTAATTAGCTAATTATATAAAACATAATCGTTGAATATATCTACTAGCTAGCCATTGAAATCCAACACTAAGGCCACTAGAAAAGCTCCAGGAAAAAAAAAAACAAATATAAGTTCATTAATTTCTTGTTCTTGTTTGTCCCAACCTAACCACAATATAAAAGTTTTTTTTTTTTTAATTTTTTTTGGTCTTCAAAATTGAATGTCATTGTTGTGAACAGTGACTTAGAAGCTAGCAGAAACATTTTGTTTAATTATAGTCAGCCAAATGAGTAAATAGCCTTGACTTTCTATACCCTTTACCTTTCAAAAAGCAAAAGGTTTCTGGTACTAAAATATGACTTGGAGAATTACAACAATAAAATTATAAAAAGTAGCTAGGGGAAGCTTCCTGGTAATAATTATCTCTTCAATGTGAAGTACTCAATAAGATGCAGGAAGGTGAGACAGCAATAGTGACAAACAAGACCAAGAAAATAAAGTGAGCATACAAGAAACTAGGGTTGCTTTTGTGTTCCTCTTAGTCTTCTGGATGACTCTAGATTTAATCATCAGTTGGGTCTAGACTCTTTACTAGTTTCCACTTGTTAGAAAATTAAAATAGCACGACGGAATAAAAATAGTACCTCACTTGCATTGCTTTTGAATTGTTTCGTTGTTATTCCACGTGATTCTTTAGCGTCTTTTTCCTTATGGCAGTAGAGTATACCACTAGAATAACTAGCTAGAGTAAAAATCACAAACGTACTCACAGTCTAAGAGCACTAAAAAACACACACTGAGAGAGAGATTATCACTGCCGAACACACAATCACTCAGATTGTTATGTAATTCTCTAAAGGTGTCTCAACTGATCATCCAATAGAGGGCTATATATATATAGGCTTATTGGATCAGTAGCTGTTAATGCATGTTAGCAAGCAGATGATTCTCAAACAGTTCAAACACACAATAAGCATATATCAGCAAGCAGATAATCACACGAGACTTCAAACAAGAGATGATGACAGAGGATATATATATATATATATAGGATGTTGATTTATGTATATTTGTAATTCAAACATTCTCCTGTATATTTTGATGGAATAGGATTGATCAATGTAAACGGATTTGTGACGAAATATCAGGCAATTCCACACAACTTCAATGCTGAGATAGTTTTCGGTATGATAAAACAAGATTTTGTGAAATCATGTCTTCTCTTCTGCAAAACAATAAATATCAAAAAAGTTTGTTGGGGGCCAACCGGATTCACTCCAATACCTAAGTTAGTCTTTTGAGGAGAATTCAAATCAAGTCTGTATAATAATAAAAATCATCTGAAGAATACCCGGTGGTTTGCACCTATTTATAGATGGAATTTCAACTGTTCACTCTGAATAAGGTAAGAACTGATTCCTTGACTCCGAGATTTTTTTCCGGCCTACCTAGGATCCATACAATCCGAGTATCTCGGAATTTGATGCTTCCAAAATACTTTTAGTTTCTTGTGAAATTGTTTCTTGATGGGCTTTAGCCTTTTACCTTATAATGTAATTGGTTTTTCAAGATTAATATAAGTAAATGGGTTTGTATGAATTAAATAGGCCCATTTACTAATTGCTGAGAATATTTCCCAACATTCAATATTTCCCATTTTCCACTACCCGCCAAAATTTCTCACTGCCACCAAAAGACACAGCTTCCTCCTCGATCACTGTCCATCAACCCTCTCAGGTTTGCTTAAAACCATGTCATACTGCAAATAAATGTTATCAATCAGGTTGAGCAATCCACTACCGCTGCTTATAAATGTTAAACTAATGTATTTTTCACTTTTATTTTTTTATTTTTATTATTATGGGTTGACACGTTTATGATATAGCAGTCCAGCGTGACGTTTGGCTGATGTAGGCGCGCTGACTGCATTGTTTTGACATGTCATCTTTTAATTATTTAATATTCTATGAGTTGTGATTGGTGCACAACACAAGACACATAGAGTATAACCCATATGGTGGGTCACATCCCATGTGTTTTGTATTGTATAATTGTGTTGTGTAAAAATATTTTTCCGATGTTGCATCTATGGCCAAAAAAAAGTTAAAAATTCAACAGCAGGAGAACATAAGAATGAAATTGATAACTCTTAAACTTTAAAGAACGAATTGATAAATGGTCATACTTTATGGACCGTTTGAGCATTTTTCCCTAAAATAAAGAAAACATTTTTCTGAACTCATTTTTATATCCAAATGAACCATAATAACTGTCATTACATTCATAGTAAATGTGAGAGCATTCTTTGCTTTTAAGAATATGAAATTTGCCAATTGGTGCCTAAATTTTTTTACTTATGAGATTGTTCTACTCTCTCACCTAAATTGAAAGTTTGATTGAGGAAATTCAACTAATTAAGATGTACAATTCTTTAAAGTAAAATTCTTAAATGGCCAAAACTATGACTCCAAAGTTATAAATTTATATTATAAATTTTATAATGACTTAATTAAACCAAATTATGGATTAAAAAAAAAAAAAAAAAAAAAAAAAAAAAAAAAAAAGAAGAAGAAGAAGAAGAAGAAGAAGAAGAAGAAGAAGAAGAAAGATGAAAATTACACTTACACTTGCTCCTCATGATCTGACATGCCATTTGCAGATAGCTCCAAAACTATCATTAATTCTCATGTCTTACCATTTTCTTCTAGTTTTAATTTTAGCGTTTGGCATTAAATTAATGGAAGGAAAATGACGCACATTAAACAAGACAACAACAAAAAAAAAAAAGATATGAGATATTTGAAATGCCCCAAAATACTCTATTTTTTGGAGTTTGAATATCATATTTGATCTCCACATTTTTTTAAAAAAAAAATTAAATTAAATTAAATTAAAAAAGAAAAGAATATAAAAATAAAATAAAAATGAGAGAGATAAGGATTCATAGGGGTAGTTTGACCACCCCTAAAATTGATTTTTGGGTGGCCAAATCACCCATTTGACAGAGAGGTTGGCTTGGCAACCTCCAAAAGATTAATTTAGGGGTGGCGTCGTCTTGAAGGGTTGCTTAATTGTCAATTATGCCTTCAACTCTTTATTTTTATTTTTATTTTTGGCTGAAAGGTAATTTGGACATTTTCAGTAAAAAAAAAATAAAATTATGTGTAAGTTGTGTTAAAATATTGATTAAATTTACCTTTTTCTATCGGCTTAACCTTTTAGGATAAGTAGTGGTTTAACATGGTATTAAGACCAAAAGGTCCTGAGTTCAAACATTGTCTCAGTCATTCACTCTCATTTTTAATTAAATATTCAATGTGTTTGACATCACCTATTAGAAGGGAGTTTGAGCCCACACGTGAGGGAGAGTTTGTTAAAATATTAATTAAATTTACATCTTCCTATCCGCATAAGCTATTTGAGATAAGTGATAATTTAATATAAGTTTCGTGCACAACTTTTCATTTATTTTAATGCCAAACACTATCGAAGGGAGGTCAAATATGAGCAATAGTAACTTATCAGGCGCCGGCGCGTGGCTCGTCGGCGCCGGGCCGGTCGTCCTTTGCACTGCTAGTCGCTGGATTTGCTTATTTTTGGGCATTTTTGCTATTTATTTGCTTATATATTTTTATGTTGCTTAGGTTATTGTCTCATTTTAGGGGAGACTCTTGTATTTGAATTTGTGTTGGTGTTTTTCTTTTCTGTAGTTTTAGATTCAAGCTTTAACAGTGTTTTTACCACTTCAATCTCCTTTGGGTGGTTGTTTTGATCCTAAGTGGGGGTATAGATACGCTTGTCTTATTATGTACCTCTTCGGCTTATGAAACCGCATTGTGCGGCCCATTGAAATGACCAAATCATTTATTTGTCTCATTTTCTACTTTTCGTATATATTTTTAGCACTGTTTTGGTTTGTTCTGGGTCTATTGTTGGAGAGCCCACCCCTTTTTCTTTTATAGGATCAGCTACTTCTTCCTTTTGGATCAGGAGTGGTAATGATCTCCCATGTAACCTTTTTCATAAGTCAACTAGGAAAAGAAAATTAATTTTTTCCAAAAAAAAATAAGAAAGTTAAAAGAAGGATGAGAATGTTGTTATCTTCTGCTTAACGCAGGAAGGATAAGAACATATAGTGATAATCAAGATGAACAAATTGATGAGATCGAGACTAATTGTTGGAAGAGGTGAAAAAATTGAAGGTTTGGATTTTGGGAGACATGATTTAATTACCAACATGGCGAGGATCCTTGTTCGCTTAGGGTATCCAACTGTAGGGGTGAAATAACCATTTGCTAACCGCCTATAACGCTAACCGTACAACCGTAAAACTATTAAAACTGCTTTAAAAACCGTCCTATTGGAGTTGTTAGTGATTTTTACAGAGGTGGTTAGCGGCTATGACCGCTAATCGCCTTTATTATTATTATTATATTTTATATATGAAACAACGTCGTTTTGAATTAGGTTTTAAGTCTAAACAAAATATCTCTTTGGCTCTCTCACTCTTAGTGTGCGCTGCACACCCTCCTCTCTCACTCTCTCATTCACAATCGAAGTAGCAACCAAAATCCTCACAACTCCTCCAAAGTTCATCGCCATTTCGATCTCCCTCTATGCCGTCTCAATCCCCTTCTCCGCCCTTTTGATTCCTTTCTCTGCCTTCACAATTCCTCTCTCCACAAACTCGATCCCCTTCTCCGCTGCAACGAACCCTTCCCTCACAATCTCCTTCGCTTCCTCCTCCGCCTTCCTCAGCTTATTCCTCAAGCCGAACAACGGAATATCCTGCGCAATTGACAGAGATTCTCTCGCAGCTAGATCCGTCGACGCGGTCAGTAGATCTAGGCATCCCTCATCCATGTATCACTTTTAAGTTCAAGTCTGAATCTCCATTCTCTCTCCCTGTTTCCTTTCTTGGGTTAGTTGAGTTTTTGTGCTTTAATGTTAAATTTTGAAGAAGATCGATCTGAGTTTTGTATGTGGATGAGCTTGATTGATTTTTCTATAGATTTTTTGAAAGAAATTTTCTGTGGGTCTTTGTATTGAAGACTATATGATGTTTCATTTATTTATTGTTTTATAGCCATTATTCTATGATCTCCATGTGAATTCTCCATCCCTTAACTTTTTGATTTTGTGTCCAAACTTTAGGCTTACTTTTGATTTTTTGTTTTATGTTATTGTCTCTAGCCAGCATCTACATCGAAGATTTGAAAGTCATTTATCACAAAGATACCCATTTTGGTTTAGGCAAAAAAAAAAAAAAAAAAAAATTGGTTGGCGGTTGGCAGTTTTTGCTAACCGCTCATGCGGTTGCGGTTAGCGGTTTTGGCCAATAACCACTAACCGCAACCGCATTTTCACCCCTAGCCAGTTGGTTCAGCTAGTTAATTACCACAAATTGCACATCTGGGGCTCCCATGGCAGTTTTTGAAGTTAGGAAACTTCACTTTAACCTTGAGCTCAATTACATTTGTAATTATCTCTCTAAATTTAGTGTATTCATTTTTTATTTTATTTATTTTTTTAATTTCACCCCTACGTTTAGATTTTTTGTTAAATCCTAATAGATTGATGTTAAAATTTTCAAAATACCCCTATTTTCATAGAGAAAAAAAAATTGTAAGGATTTAAGTGTTAGTCAGGATTTGATTGAATTTACAAAAATACCACGTCTGAATCTTAGATTTTTTTTTTTTCTTTCTTTTTTTTTTTTTAAAAAAAGAAAAGAAAAGAAAAAGAAAAACAGGGTTATTTTGGGAATTGTGATAGGATATAGCGGAAAATCCTAACAAATTGGTGAAATTGAAAAAAATAAAATAAAATAAAATAAAAAATGAATACACTAAATTGAAATTTTTTAAAATTTAAAAGGATAATTACAAAACGACGACCATTCAAATGAGTTAAATGAAGTTTTCTAATTTTTTTTTTTTTGAAAATCAGTTGTTACATATGTGCAAAAACAGTTAGGTGATAGGCATCCCTTCTTTTTTATCCTGTAAAATGAACTCAATGGGCATCTTACCCCCAATCATAATGCATTGGTATCGTGGTGTGGGTGCTGTAGTTTCGCATCTTACATTTCTAAATTACTACCTAACTGTTTTTGTTTTTTTTTTTTTTTTTTTTTTCATGTCCACGTAAGAAGTGGGTGAAGAATTCGAATTAGTGACCTCCGTTTCATGAGGTGTGATCTCTAGCCGATTGAGCTACCCCTTGAGGACATTACTACCTAATTGTTAATATCTCTCAAACTATTAATTGTGTCAATATTTTTTCAATGATAAAAATATCATTCATAAAATTATAAAAATTCTTAAAATTACAGAAAAAAGGAAACAAAAACAAAACAAAAAAAATTAAAAATTAAAAAACAAATAAGAAAATAAAAAACCAAGGTTTTTCATTTTTTTTTTTGGGATAATTGCACCGTTGGTCCCTGTGGTATGCCATAATTATTTTTCACTCCTTATAGTTTTAAAAGTTTATGGGAGGTCCCTGTACTATGCAATAATTACGTTTTACTCCTTGAGTCAATTTTCCGTCCACAACTTTGACGGAATCTGTTAGCTCTACACGTCAGCGCCACGTGTCGCCAATAAGATGGCGACACGTGTCCATCTTATTGGGTCACCCCTTTGGAGTTTCCTTTTATTCTCGTTTTTTTTTTAATTTTTTTTTTCAATCTTAAAAAAAAAAAAAATTGTTTTATTTTTTTTAAAAAAAAAATGTTTTTTTTATTAAAAAAAAAATAAAAATATATTTGTCTTATTGAAACTTTTTAAGGTTATTTTTATATTTTATTGACTTTAGGGGGACATTGACATTTTTTTGGTAATTTAGGGAGGACATTTACACAATTAATAGTTTTGAGGCACATTGACAATAGAGTAGTAGTTTGAGGAGGGTATGCGTACTTTTTCCCAATTATTTACTTATCCTTCTCATATTGAGCAATTACTATAATTTCAAAATTAATTACTAACATATAAGTTGGATAGAACTCCATATAGGAGTATAATTTCAATTCCATATTTTGCACCTGGTAGCACACAACTTGATTCAATTTTAATTAGAAGTTGCATACTGAATCTGTAATTTTAAATTAAGTTGTAGAAAATGTATGGTTTGAAAGGGTATTTTTAAAAAATTATAATGCTAAAAATATAGAAAAATTTGTATTTTTAAATCGCATGCAATGAAGTGTGTTTTTAAAAACATATTATTCTAAAGATTAAACTGTAATTTTAAAAATCTCACTTTTAAATAGTGCATTTCAAAATCACAAATTCGGACAGATCGTAATTCAAGGGGCCCGAAGTGTATATCTTTTCTGCATCCCTCAGGCCCATTAAGAAAAGGCCCATCCTTTTGAGGTTGGACAGACTCGAAATCAACCACAGGTCCACAACCTAAATAAAACGAAATATCTGGTCTTTATAAAAGTAAGGATAAAATAATCCTTTTACATTTTTCTTCACAAAATTTATTTTTACTTTTACAAGGATCGGGTAATTTCCGGTTCAAATAAACGGGAGATGATTCAAATACAAATAAAAGTTCTACTTTAAAAAAAGAAAAAGAAAAAGAAAAAGAAAAAAAGTCCTAAAGTCTCTGAGCCCAATGTTTGACCATTCTGTGGCTGCCATCTGTAGCACAAACAATGTACACTCTGTTTATCAAAAAGACCTCCACGTATCCCCCTAATTACACTTTACATGCTCAGGAGGAGTCAGGGCCTCTCTCTCTCTCTCTCTCTCTCTCTCTCCACCGCCAGGAAACTCAACTCCTTGCTCTGTAAGAAAAGCACCCAGAAACAGAAATCCCAGAAAGCAAGAAACCCAGATCTAGAGGAAATGGCACTGGAGTGGGTGGTGCTGGGGTACGCCGCGGCGGCGGAGGCGATCATGGTGTTGTTGCTTACTATTCCTGGGCTGGACGGGCTCAGGAAGGGGCTGATCGCTGTGACTAGGAACCTTCTGAAGCCATTCCTCTCGGTGGTGCCCTTCTGTCTGTTTCTTCTGATGGATATCTACTGGAAGTACGAGACACGCCCCAGCTGCGAGACCCCGGAGTCGTGCACGCCCGCCGAGTACCTCCGCCACCAGAAATCCATCATCAAGAGCCAGCGCAACGCCCTCCTCATCGCCGCCGCCCTCGTCTTCTACTGGCTCCTCTACTCCGTCACCGCTCTCGTCGTCAGGATCGAGCAGCTCAACCAGCGCCTCAAGGCCCGCCGGGACTGATGCCTTTGGAGATGAGTTAATCGGATCTGTGTTTTTTTATTTTATTACAAGTTTTGTATGAAACTGGATCATGTTCTCTAGGATGTTCGTTGTTTTAATGGTATATGGAATTTGCGGATTATTGGGTCAATGCTAATGGCGGTTGTTGTTTTGATTTCTAGGATAATTTCTTGATTCGTCTATTTCAGTTTTGTGTTTCTGCATATGGGGTTCACGATTATTTATGATTCTGTTCTAATTTTTCCTGTCCTAAAACCCGACTCCTCCACCCCAAAATAAAATAAAATTTTGATTGGGGCTTCCGGTTTTATTTTACCCAATTCACTAGTACCAGATGCAGCCATGCTTTTCTGATTATTGCGTTCATTGTGGATAGTGTTGGCTGTACATTGTCAAATTCTGGGTTATTCTGCCTTGGCGGATATGCAGAGGGACTAATTGGTGCTTTTGTTGAAAAAGTTTATACTTAGGTTTTGTAGCTTTCAGATGATGTTTCTAATATTTGGATATGAATGCCTCGTGTGAAAAAAGAGGTAGTATCGTAGGGAAGAAGGATGAGACTGGAATGGGGGTTATTCGATTGCCCTACTGGTCATAAAGCATCAATTGATTGTTTGTGGCAGTTCATACTGAGTCAAAATGTGATAAAAAAGAAGTCATCTTCAAGCTTAGCCTGTTAGCTTTAAGCTTGCTTGGGCTTGCTTTAAATTCTGTTGATTTGACCCCAAACTGACATTATGTTTTAAGTTTTGATGCAATTCAGTGTGGTTTTTGTATATCGATATATTAGGATGCATAGTTTGCAAAAGGGGTATTATTATTCTTGTTTGTGAGCCACTGCCTCTGAACTTGGATTTCTCCACGATTAACTCATGTACAAAGGAAATATAGGCCTCTTCTAATTCTTTTTGAACAAACTTTCTCTTTCTAGATAGGCGTTTCTCTTGTACACTTCGTATGTGCATGACTTTGCACTTTTAATGATATTTCTATTACTTATATATATATATATATATATATATATATATATATATATTGAATGAGATGAGAGCAACCTACCTTTGAGCAGCTCTATTTTTTTTTTTTTTTTCACAACCTAAGACCCCAAACACCAACCACCCCGAACCTCTTTTCCTCGCTTTCATTAAATGGGTGTTATACAAGTCTGTGAGCCTAGATTTTAGATTTTGCTGTGTGATTAATTTGTGAAGCAATATCTCTTGCCCATACTTTTAAATCTGGTGAATGAGCTTGGACGAGCTCAGATTAAACTACAATATGAACTGCTTTATTTGTTACCAATCCAATGTTTTCCTCCACCTTGATGCTTCCTCCCTTTTCTCCAACAAAGCACATCTGTTCCTTTTTCATGAGAAATTTAATCAGACTCGACTCGAGTTCTTTTGGTCTAGACTCATATGATGCAATCATAGTTTTTGCCCAGTGCTCAAGCTTCGATTCTAAATTAATGCAAAATAACTGAAAACAAACTTCGAAAAAGCAGGTTTTCAAAACCCTAGACTCCTCTTCTCCCTCCCCGTCAGATATCTGGTCTTTTTCTACCTAAAAATTTAGAGTTGTTTGGCTCATCTCATGGAACCAGGCACACTGCAGTCCAAGGGTTGAGCTTGACAGTTCTCCTTAGATTATTGCACAAACAAGCTCCAGGCCAAGCTTTGAGCCTGGTTTTAAATGTCATGAATTTGCATGAAAAAGGTGAGAGACTGAAACAGTTGTATACTCGTAGCTTGACTTGTGCAGCAGATAGACCTAGCTTCGGACCTGAGCTTTAGATCTTGTGAATGAATTGAGGCTGTACTAACTTCACTCTTCAATTAGAGTTATCTATTCCTTGTTGATTAGTCAAGTGATTCAATTAGGGTTATCTATTCTTCTTCTTCTACTTGACTATAAGCTCGAGTCGTTTTCGCTTAATAGACCAAACCGTCTGAATATCATATAGATAACATGTAACAACTTAAAAATAGCATAAGTATGCTTCCAATCATCACAATGTTCGGGAAAAAAGCCCTTCATTTCAAGATCATGTTTTTTTTTTAGTAGGTTTGAGAAATTTTGAAATTTTATAGCGTAGACTTGCCTAAAAAACAACGATGTTCTTCAGACTTCACACATGTTTTAACTTAGGTCATTTCTTCAGAAGGTGTTCTTTGGATAAGGATGAGGGAGGAAGATTTGACTTAGGTTAATCCTTTTATAAAGCTTCGTCTTTTGCAGGGTATATCAGTAATTGCACACAAATGTTCATGGGCATTTGCGTCCCATAATTGCATAGTTAAGATTGATTTTGGTATTTTAGTCCATTAAAAAGTCCTTGGCCCATGTCCCGAATTGATGGGTAATTTTGGTATTTCATGGGGTAAAAGTGGGGGTATTTGTGGAATTGTGGTGAAAAAGGTCACATGCAAGGCACTTGAACACTTTTCTATCCAACATAACGGATGACGTTGACGGAGGGGTGTTTTTGACACAAATTAGTAATTTGATGTATCCAAATGTTACATTTGTCAATTTTAGAGCTAAGGTGAAAACGACTATTAGTTGATGGGGCTTAAAAAAAACTATACATTCTATTAGTTTAGCTGATGAATTGTGCTCCAATCCACTATTCCAATGAATATAAATTATTTCATAACTAATTGATTGAGCAGCAGCTCGTAGATATAACTTAAATTATTGTAATTGTCAATTTGGATATAGATATATGTATATTTGTGTATTTGAGTGGGTTTATGTATGTATATGTGTGTGTGTAATGAATGTATATACATATTACAAGATAAACACATAAAACCAAGATTAGATTGTTTAAGATTTGAGTTAATTTTTCTAATTACTGGTTTTTTTTTTTTTTTTTTTTTTTTTTTTTTTTTTTTTTTTTTTTTTTTTTCGTTCTTTCTTTCTTTTTGATAAGTAATAAACTAGTCTTATTAAAAGCGTAAAGCGCTTCTAAGTACATTGAAAATATGCAAGAGAAAGCACCTAACTAAAAAGCAAAAAAGAAACAGCCCAAAAAAGGAGAAAGAAACCCAGAAGGACTTAAGCCCTAAAGCACAAAACCCACAAAGAGCATTTAAAATAACAAAAGAATGCCAAATGTCTGGGGCAAGAAGTGTATAGCACGTGAGTGTGGGGGGTGGCGGTTAGTGTATAGAATGAACAGAAACTATCAAAAGGTTAGCGTATAGCACGTGAGTGTGGGGGTGGCGCATGAGGGTCTTTGGGAAGGAGTAGAATCAGAATTTTGTTACTTTCAGGAGTGAGTGGTGAGCTATGGAGCGGTGGTGTTGCGTGGAGGCCAAGACTTTCATGTTCACGGTGGTAGAACGAACTTCGGTGGTGAGATTGGAAGAAAGGAGGAAGTCTTTCTCCGGGCTAGTTCTTCTTAGTGCTCAAAGCATAGAGTGGTTGGCGTTGACAATGGAGAACTTGCAGTGGTGCCCGGAGGAGGACTTTATCAGGTCTTTCAGGGAGGGGTCTAAGGTACTCATAGTCAGACGAGGTGGCAATGCAGCTGGAAGGTTTCTTGAAGTGGCAGTATATGGTGTGGGTGGTCGGAGAGGTATTATCTTCATTCCAGAAGGTCGTGATGGGAGGGGTTGGAGGAGTTTTGTCATTGAATTGGATAAAATCAATGAATTCCTAAAAGTCCCACTTAGGTTTGGAGTGGGCCGTCATGCTACAGTTCTAGAGAAGACAAGGAGGAATGGTGACGGCGCCATTGGAGGGTATGATCCTGGTGATCCTTCTAGAGCTCTCAGCAAAGATGGTGCGCCTTCCTTTGCAGCAGTTCTGCGTTCAGGACCCGGCCGCTTGGAGGTGGAGAGGACGCTGTCTCAACCAGCGATTCCTTTGGCTGAGGACAAGGGTGATCGCCCGGAGAAGCAGAAGTTGTCGGTTGTGATTTCGAGAGGTTCAAAAAATGGGATTTTTCAAATGAATCCGTTGGGTAAAGACCACTGTTACCGTTGTGGTTCTGATCTTGCGAAGGCCAAAAAGGTCTCTGCTGCTCGTGACAAGACTGGTTGCGTCCATGGCCAGACTTCTGCAGGACATCAGCTGACAGGAAAGTTGAACTGGTTTTCCTCTCTCTTGACCTGGAAAAGCCAGCTGGAGAAGTTGAAGGCTAATGTGGACCAAGCTTACAGCAGGGTTTGTGATGGGCTTCTTGAGCATGGGCCTGGCCTAAAGCCCAAGGTTAATGGGCGGAAGAGGAAGAACAAACCCAAGAAGAAGAGGAGGCTACGTTGGATCCAGAAGGTTCCGAAGCCCAATGCCTTAGTCTTGAAAGATCGGGTTTTGTCTCCCGAGGAGGGTATGTTGCCGGCGAAGGGCTTAGTGGGCTCAGGTAACTCTCCGTCAACTCCTAAGAACTCCGGTGGGCTGGGTTTTCTTTCGTCCGGTACCCATGCTCCGGGGAATCAGCGTGTCGGGTGCTCTTCTTGTCCTGAGCGGGATTCTCGGCCAGAATATGACGGAGAACCGTCGGAGGGAGAAATGGGTATGATTGAGAAGTCAGGTCTGTCTCCAAAGCTACCAGAGGTCGCCGAAGATTCTATTTTTGCCCCTGAAGTCCATGTACCAGTAAGCGTCTCCTCTCCCTCGGTTCTGAGCTCGGGGCCAGTCTTGTCCATCCCGGTTCTGGAGGTCTCTCCCAAAGACTCGGTTGGTTCTGCCAAAGCTCTTAAGGATTCTCTTGATATGCTGACTGTGTGGGCTGGTTCGGGTTCTTCGGACTCTTTGGTTTCTGCGGGTCTCTCTTCAGTTGATTCTTTATTGACTCACTGTTCTGGTTCGGGAGTTAGGAAGGGGACATAACTTGCTTTAATTCCAGAGGAAGAGCCTGTACCTTTGTCTTTTATTGATAAGGTCAGGGGAGTTTCTGGTAAGAAGACTCCATAGGGTTTTTTGAAAGCGGTTCTAGCGTATTGCCACTGGGTGGGGATTACTTGCGATGGCTTTGAAGATCAGCTTTCGACTGTGTTCGAGGCTATCATCGTTAGTAATGATAAGAAGGCAGCAGGTCGTAGCTCAAGCTTGAGCATCAAAGGTATGAGGGAATTAAACAGATTAGCTTGTTCTGTTAATTATGACGTATATAGTGGCAGCACCTCACGTGGTAGGTGCAAAGGCAAGGCTTATGGTGGTTTTTATGAAGCCTAAAATCCTCTCTTGGAATGTTAGAGGGTTAAACGAGGGTGACAAGCGGTTGAAAGTCAGAAATTTATTAAGGCAATGGAAGGCTGACATTATTTGCTTGCAAGAAATTAAATTGGATTTTGTGTCTAATAGTTTAGTGAGAAGTCTGTGGGGTTGTCACTTTGTTGATTGGTGCTATTTAGCTCCTCACGGGGCCTCTGGTGGTATTTTGATTATGTGGGATAGAAGGATTGTAGAGAAGATTGAAGTGTATGTGGGTGAGTTCGTTGTTGCCTGCTCTTTCAGAAGTGTTGCTGATAATTTCTCTTGAGCTTTTGCTGGAGTCTACAGTCCTAACTTTGACTCTCTTAGAAGTTCTCTCTGGGATGAGTTGGCTGGCCTTTCTTCGTGGTGGGAGCTACCTTGGTGCATCGGGGGTGATTGTAATGTCACTCGCTTTCCTGCTGAAAGATCTAGAGATGTTCGTCTTAATGCGGCTATGATGGAGTTTTCGGACTTTATCTTCGAGCAGGATCTTATGGATCTTCCTCTTGTAGGAGGGCCTTTTACGTGGTCTAATAATCAGGAGATTCCCTCTTGGTCTCGCCTTGATAGATTTCTTGTTTCTCTAGATTGGGAAGTCAAGTTTCCAGGTTCTCTTCAGAAAAGGCTTCCAAGACTGTGTTATGATCATTTTCCTATTCTTCTTGATTGTGGTGGTGTTCATTGGGGTCCCAGACCGTTCAAGTTCGAGAATATGTGGCTAAAGGCTGGAGGGTTTGTGGATAGGGTGCGTTTGTGGTGGGAGTCCCGCTTTCAAGGCTCGCCCAGCTTCATCTTTTCTCAAAAGCTTAAGGCCTTGAAGATTGATCTCAAAAGATGGAACGATCAGGAGTTTGGTAATGTGAAATTCCGCAAGAAAATGCATATGGAAGAATTGTGTGCTCTTGATAGGTTGGAGGAACAACGGGGTTTAACTCCTGAAGAAAAGGCGAGGAAAAGTGGAGTCACCAGAGATTTGGAGAATTCTATTTTACAGGAGGAGATTAGCTGGAGACAGAAGTCTAGGGCTCTTTGGCTTAAAGAGGGTGATAAATGCACCAAATTCTTTCATCGAGTAGCCAATTCGAATAGGAGATCCAATTTCATTGAGTCAGTCTCTGTCAATGGTTCTATCTCTTCTGATCAACAGGTTATTAGGGATCATGTTGGCTCAATTTTATAAATCTCTTTTTGCAGCACCTTTCAGTTGGAGGCCTAGATTGGATAACCTTGTTCTTGACAATTTGGATGCGGGTGAAGCCTCTTCCTTAGAACTTCCTTTTGAGGAGAGGGAGGTCTTAGAGGTGGTTAAAGGTTTGAATTGTGATAAGGCTCCAGGTCCTGATGGGTTCACTCTTGCGTTCTTCCAAGATTGTTGGGAGGTGATCAAGACTGATCTCATGGGGGTATTCCAGGACTTCCACACTTATAGCAAGTTTGTCAAAAGCATTAATGCCACTTTTTTAGCCTTAATTTCGAAGAAGTTTGGGGCTATGGATCTTAAAGATTTTCGGCATATTAGTCTTGTAAGTGGTGTCTACAAGATCATTGCTAAAGTTCTTGCTAATAGACTCAAAAGGGTGGTGGCAAAGATTATTTCGAATCCCCAAAATGTTTTTGTGAAAGGAAGGCAAATTCTTGATTCTGTTCTTATAGCGAATGAGTGTTTGGATAGCCGCATCAAATCAGGTGAGCCTGGGTTACTCTGTAAACTGGATATTGAGAAGGCTTATGATCATGTTAACTGGGACTTCTTATTGTATATGTTGAGAAGATGTGGCTTCGAGGAGAGATGGTGTTCTTGGATAGCGCATTGTATTTCATCGGTGCGTTTCTCGGTTTTGGTGAACGGCACCCCTTCTGGTTTCTTTAGCAGCTCTCGTGGTATTAGACAAGGTGATCCTCTGTCGCCTCTTTTGTTCGTCATTGTGATGGAGGCTTTTAGTAAGCTATTTTCTATTTCTGTTCAAAAGGGCTTTCTCTCTGGCTTCTCTGTGGGCTCTAGAAGCAATGGAGTGATTAATGTTTCTCACCTTTTATTCGCAGACGATACATTAGTTTTCTGCGGGGCTAGTCCTGATCATCTTCTCTATCTTCGTATGTTATTACTGTCCTTTGAAGCTGTTTTAGGTTTGAAGATTAATTTGGATAAGTCAATTTTGGTTCCTGTGGATATTGTGGATAATATGGATGATTTTGCTGGCATTTTGGGCTATGGAGTCTCTTCTCTTCTTTTAAAGTATCTTGGTCTTCCATTGGGGGCTCCTTTTAAGACTAAGTCTAGCTGGGATGAGGTAATTGGAAAGATTGAGAGACGACTGGCTAGCTGGAAGCGGTTGTATTTGTCGAAGGGTGGCAGAGTAACCCTGATAAAAAGTACTCTCTCTAATCTTCCTACGTACTTCCTATCTCTACTCTCTATTCCTTCCAGTGTTGCTAGTCGTATAGAGAAGTTGTATCGAGATTTCTTGTGGGGTGGCATAGGTGAAGAATTTAAATTTCATCTGGTTAATTGGTCCAAGGTTTATTCCCTTATTTCAAGTGGTGGTTTGAGCATCAGGAATTTGAGGCTTTTCAATAAGGCTCTCTTAGGGAAGTGGCTGTGGCGCTATGTCCATGAGAGAGAGGCTTGGTGGAAATCTATTGTGGATGCAAAGTATGGATCTACTCGGGATGGTTGGTGTTCTTCAGATCCCCCTGGGTCTCACAGAGTGGGGCTTTGGAAGAATATTAGGAAGGGATGGAGTTCACTTTGCAACCATACCAGACTCATGTTGGGAAATGGATCTAGGATCCATTTTTGGAATGATGTGTGGTGTGGTGATGTGCCTCTTAAGGAAGCTTTTCCAGTTTTGTATGACATTGCGCGTGACAAGGATGCTACTGTAGCAGACCATTTGGTTGTGGTGAGTGGGTCTTATCAGTGGGATGTTAGCTTTTTCCGAACGGCCCACGACTGAGAGGTGGATGTTTTGGCCTCATTTTTCTCTTTGTTGTACTCATCCAGAGTGAATTATATGGGGAGGATAAGCTATGGTGGTCTCCTTCTCACAAAGGGAAATTTGATGTTAGATCTTTCTATAAGGCTCTTGCTTGCAAAGAGGCTATTCATTTTCCTTGAAAAAGTATCTGGCGGACCGAGGTTCCTTTGAAAATGGCTTTCTTTGCTTGGACGGCAGCGCATGGGAAGATCCTGACTTTGGACAATCTCAGGAAGAAGCGGGTCATAGTGATTGATAGATGTTGCATGTGCAAAATGAATGGGGAGTCAATGGATCACCTTCTTCTCCATTGTGAGGTAGCACACGCTCTGTGGAACGCCATCTTTAGTCGCTTCAGTCTGTCTTGGGTTATGGCTCTTCGGGTGATAGATTTATTCGCTTGCTGGTGGATGGGTGGTCGCTCCCGGAGTGCTGTCGTGTGGAAGATGGTCCCTTATTGCCTTATGTGATGCTTATGGAGGGAACACAATGATAGGCAGTTTGAGGACAAAGAAAGAACCATTGAGGATCTCATTTCATTTTTCTTTCATTCTTTGTACTCTTGGTCGGCTGCGTTCCTCGCACCTTTAACGTTTAGTTTTAATGATTTCCTTGTATTGTTTTCTACTTCCTCTTAGATGCCTTTCTTGTATACTTCCTGCGTACTTGATTGCGCTTTGCGTTTTTTAATGATATTTCTCTTACTTATAAAAAAAAAATAACAAAAGAAAAGCCCAAACAAACCCATAAGGACCTACCCTAAAACCTGAAACCAACAAGGAGCACTCAACGCTATAGAACCTGAGCATTTCCTTCTTACTCCTAAGAGGGCATACTCGCATCACCATAGTTGATAGAGCTCTTTAGATTCTGCAACTCTCTCCTCACTTTAATCTTAAGGTGCTTACCCTTATAAACCCAATGAAAATCCTCTTCAATGGCATCCAACAACGCGAAGGACGTATCTTCGTCCTCAACACCATCCGATACTCAATCCAAGGGCATGCCAAGAGGAAAAACACCCAAGGGGTAAGGAGAGTCTCCTTCCTCCCCAATCCAGCCTTCAGCCCCCTGATCTTACACAACAATCTCCCCACACAAAATGAGAGTGCCAAATTATACAATGATCCAAATTCACAAAATGGGAGTGGTAAATATACTCCATCAAACATCCAAAACTGCCAATGTCGATGATACTATTACAAACACACTACCATTACATATATTACTAAACCAAATGCACGGAAAAAATCATTCATTTAAATGCACCTTCCACAAAATGTAAGTACCAAATTATACAATGATCCAAATTTACAAAATGGGAGTGGTAAATTCACTCCATCAAACATCCAAAACTGCCAATGTCGATGATACTATTACAAACACACTACCATTACATATATTACTAAACCAAATGCACGGAAAAAATCATTCATTTAAATGCACCTTTCACAAAATGTAAGTACTAAATTATACAATGATCCAAATTTACAAAATGGGAGTGGTAAATTCACTCCATCAAACACCCAAAAATACCAATGCACCATTACAAACACTACAACAGGCCATGTCAATGCATGGCCTTACGTCCCATCAACCATACTCCCACCAAAGCAATAAATACTACTGACAAAAACATCAACAGTTGAGTAAGCTGCCTCTTCCGTGCTCTAAGTTGTATCACCTCATCTTTCAAGCACTTCAATTATTACGCAATGGAGGCAGTAATTCCTTTCCTGACATGGCCTTACGTCCCATCAACCATACTCCCACCAAAGCAATAAATACTACTGACAAAAACATCAACAGTTGAGTAAGCTGCCTCTTCCGTGCTCTAAGTTGTATCACCTCATCTTTCAAGCACTTCAATTATTACGCAATGGAGGTAGTAATTCCTTTCTGCAGGGACATGTCACTTTGTCAAACTAATGGAAAAGACGACATTGCCTGGCTTTCTAACAAAATAAAAAAAATAACGAAAAAAAAGGTTATACATACATTCACATAGGTTTTATTGATTTGGGTATATCATTAAACAGTTGGGGTACGATTCACTTACCCTTTGTGCATCATACATGGCACACCCAAAGAAGCGCCTCCCAAGATTTGTTGCCATCCAAGAAGTTCTTAATGGAGATCAAAGGCCTCATTTGCACATCGATGCATCCAAATCCACATCACCTCCTACAGACGACATTGAAGAAGACGACCATGATAGTGATTGTAAACCCTAAACAGTTAGATTGTTGAATTTTCAGCAAGAAACCCTAACTAAAACTAAGGTGTAGATAACTTACTAATACTCAACCTTATTTATTTGCATTCTCCATGGAGATGTCTTCCATTCCCCCCGCTCCTTGTCCTTCTTCCAACTTTTTTTCTTTTCTAATCATCCCTCGTCAAGAGTTGACGTTCTTCAAGCCTCAAACTTGCTTAAAGAAATTTCCCACAAGTTGGGGCTGACGTGTAAAGCCAACATTTAAAACAGCATCGTTTTTAACCTAAAGTGTTGATGTCTACGTGAACAAACGGTGACTCAACTTAACAGAAGTTGCGAAAATAGATGGAAAACTCATTGAATGACTAATTTCAAATTCGCGAAATACTTAAACATCAAAAGTTGATTTTTAAAAAGTGAGAGATCGATTTCAAATCGCACTCCAACTTAAAGATTTATTATCATTTACCCAAAAATATAATTTCTAACATTACTCAAAATATAATGTCTCACCATCAAATTATCAATTACTTATTAAATAATACTATAAACTACACTAAGGTGACAGTCATATCAACCCTTAGATTATGTATAAAGAACATTGTTATCAATGCTCCGAATGGGTGTATTGCTTTAGTCGTTGGTCCTTTTGCCAAGAATGAAGGGGTATGGTCCTTTTACAAGTATAAGAAGGTAAAAGAATTTCAACTTTTTGACGTCTATTCTTAATAAACTGCTGCAAGTAGTCGTCAACGCAACCCAGAGGTCTAGAATAGCCTTTGGCCCGAGCACCATCCCAAGGGTTGTGGAATTTTAGTCAACAAAAGATACCGTGCTCTGCTCTAAAAGGCTACGAACTCTTTGAGTAGCATCTAGTTGCCGGCCGTTTAGTCCGGCCATGATCACGATCATGATTCTTTTTATATAAAGTAAAATAGACAGTTAAAATTTTGTTTTGTTATATTTAGGAAAAAATATTCATATTTTTTTTCAAACTACCATTTAATTGTTAATGTCCATTAAATTATAAATTGTATCAATATCGCACATCAAATTACTAAAAAATGTTATATTATCTATAATACTAACAAAAAGATAAAAATAACCTTAAAATATTTTCAATAAGATAAAAATATCTTTATAAATTCGAAAAAAAATCTAAAACTAAAAAATAATTAAAAAAAGAAAAGAGAAACCAGAGGAAAAGAAATTAAAAAAAAAAAAGCGAAATAGAAAGAAAAATAAAATAAAAACAAACAAAAAATAACTGAAAACCATAAAAACATTTTTATTTTTTTTTTAAAAAAAAGAAAAACCAGTTTTTGTTTTTGTTTTGTTTTGTTTTTTTTTTAATTTTTTGTTATTTTAATTATTTTAATAATTTTTTGTTTTTTTTAATTTTAATAAATTTATGAAGGGTATTTTTGTCATTAGGAGAAATATTGACTTTTTTTGTAGTTTAAGGAATCGTAATAGTTTGAAGAGATTATGTATACTTTTTCATTTAATTTAAGAAAATGTTAAATTTACAATACCAACACAACAAGAGTACAACACCCCCTCACATGAGAGTAGGCTCAACACATGATGTAGTGCAGAAATCAAATTCCATCTTGTCTCTTTAATACTTGTAACGATTATGACCTTATCTTTTAAATTATTGTAATTCTTATCTCACTGATAATCTTTCTCCGATATGTCATATGACCTGGAGATATATCGGAAAAGTCACCGTTATGTAAATGGTTCGCTTTCTTTGCTTGATTGGTTTTTTTTTTTATTAAATATTGCTAATATTTAAAAAAAAAAAAAAAAAAAAAGGGAATGTTGACCGGAAAGAGGCCAGAAACCTTGCGGAAGCCGCGGCACATTCAAAATGGATCAGGGGCCACAGGCGCACCATGAACATAGGCCAACGTGGCATGACCTCATTGGACTACTGATGAACTTCTCGTCAACGACGTCCCGAACACGGGGATGCCCACGTCACAACCGCCAAGAACAGCCGGTCTTAGGGGATTTCTTCTTGTAATCCAATTCAGACAGGTTTCTTCTGAGCTTCCGAGATTCGTTCATCCCGTCCAATAAAACCCTGAAAAGACCTGTTCTTTTGTTTGTTGTGTCCTAGGTTTCTTCAATCATAAACCCTAGTTTCGTTTCCATAGAAATCTCATCAGACCCTCAAAAGACCTGTTCTTTTGTTTGTTGTTTCCTAGTTTTCTTCAATCATAAACCCTAGTTTCGTTTCCAGAGAAATCTTTTTTTGGGCATATATAGATATGGACGACGTGAAAGACAAGGTCAAGGGATTCATGAAAAAAGTCAATAATCCTTTCTCATCCTCATCTTCTGGTAAATTCAAGGGCCAAGGAAGAGTCTTAGGATCGTCGTCTTCCGGACCCGCTAACCCTATCTTTGCTCGCCCTTCTTCGGAGATTCCCAATCCAAAGCAGAATCCATCTTCGCAGATTCCCAATCCAAAGCAGAATCCATCTTCGGCTGATTCAGCGAGATCGAATTCGAAGCCTTTGTCTCAAAACACACCTAATTCCGACCAGAATAGGTCGGATTCATCGAAGAATTCGGCCCCGAATCGCAACCCGAGTAATGGGTTTGATCCATTTGACTCGATGATTACTTCTGGGAAGAGATCACAAAATGGGTACTCATTAAATGTGTATGAATGTCCCATCTGTGGGCAGTCTTATAGGTCTGAAGAAGAGGTGACTATACATGTGGATAGTTGTGTCAACAACTCGGTTGAAAACAATGGTGGTTCGGAGTTGGCCGACAGTGGGGTGGAGTCTAAGAGTGAATTGGAGAGTTGCATTGGTGCTTTTGTTTCGGGGAATCCCCTGGAGGGATCAGTGGAGGTTGTTCTTAAGCTGTTGAGGAATATAGTGAGGGAACCGGAGAATGCGAAGTTTAGGAGGATTAGGATGAGTAATCCGAAGATTAGGGAGTCCATCGGTGAGGTTGCCGGGGGGATTGAGTTGTTGGAGTGTGTAGGTTTTGGATTGAAGGAGGAGGATGGAGAGATGTGGGCGGTCATGGAGGTTCCTAAGGAGGACCAGATTAGGTTAATTAATAGTGCAGTAGCGTTACTGGAACCACAAAGGGTAGAGGAACCACAAAAGAAAGAAAATTCTCCATCTGCAACTTCAGCTCATGTGGAAGAACGGTTTGAGCCAAAAAAGGTCGACAGAGAGGTATATTAATTTGTGATAGCATATGCTTGAATGTTGTTTGGTTAACTAAGTTTATTATACTGAATCAACATATATCAATAAAAGCGAAAGGCGCCCCTATTGTTCAATACCCGATTTTGTTTCTCCTTTAGTGATTAATTTTCATTATTTTCTTGTTTGTTTTGCTCCTACTAATTAGGTAGCTTCTCTTATATACTATCTGTGTATATGGGGGCGCCTTTTGCCTTTAATGATATCTCGATTACTTATATAAAAAAAAATAAATAAAAAAAAAAAATCCAGTTTTAACGAAAAATATCTATCTTATAGTTAGAATGAAATTAGTTCAAAGTTAAGATATTTTTGATTAATTAGAGGTCAAGAATAATGGAGAGGCACTGGTGGCTTGAATAACATTGAAAGTGATAATTGTAATGACCCAGAGAAAAGCGCCAGCCACATCTGTATTATTATCCCAAAAGGAAAAGATGTGACAAAAATACTTTTAGCTTAGAAGAATTTTGATCGGTCTAATTATAGAAGGAAATGAGCCTCATTTGAATGCAGCATGGGAGTAAATCCCATTTGAATGTGACTCCGGTACATAACTCAGGACATACTGACCTAGGTGTGCTAGTAGATATACAGACCTTGTATTTTGCAGCATCCACAGCTAGTTTAGAGGCCTTGGCTGCAGCTGCTTAAGTAGGCCAGCTGCAGATGCATTAAGGTGGACTAGCATGTTGATCCCTGCTTCAGGGGTGAAAGTGAACAATTTTTCCTTTCGATTCTGCCAAAGCAGTGAGCTTGTATCATCACAAGGCATGATTCTAACACGTTGCCTTCAATTTCCAGCCACGAGGAACATTGTAAGCCATCTTACAGGCTTATAGATGTTAACTAACTTATGGTTTATGAGATCATATCAAGCTTTGGTTCAATACAACTGTAATTTTATGTTGATTCCTAATGAAATAATCAACTCCCTAACAAGTAGCTAATGGGATTAGACTAATTCTGACTTAGGCCCCGTTTAGTAATCCCCCTCCCCTTCCCTTATGGGATAATTTTTTTTGGAGTGTGAGTAAAAAGTGATTGATGTGATATAAAGTAAAAAGAATTTATATGGAAAAGTAGAAAAATTTTGTATTGCAGTGGATTTTTTTATTTAAATAATAATAAAAAATTGTTGATGTGATATAAAAAGTAAAAAATGTTAAGAATGTTTTGAGTTGATATTTTTTGGGAAAGGTAAAAATAAGGGAAGGGGGAGGGGAGGGGGTTATTAAACAGGGCCTTAATCTCCAACGAAGAAAAGAGGGGATATCATGAATTTGTTGAATACTTAAGTAGAGACTCTACTGGTTTCTTTATTACCTTTCCTACCTTAACATTGTTTTTGAGCCATTCGTTGTTCTTTTTTCTCCTTCTAGCTAGGTGTTGCTCTTTTATACTTCTTGTGTACCTTTGTGCGCTTTAAAAAAATATATATTAATTTTGAGCCCATCCACTGGGCACCTACTTTAGACTTTCCTTATTTGCTTTCTTTTCATGATTCTTTTGGCCGTCTTTTTCTTTTTAGTTCGGTGTCTCTTGTATAGTTCATGTGTACCTGAGTTGTGCCTTTTGTGCTTTTTAGTGATATTTCGATTACTTACAAAATAAATATTAATTTTAAGCCCAAAATTCTCTCTCTTGTTACAAATTCCTAAGATATTATTTCTCCACCCCTTACTTTGGAGGGGAGGATATGTCATTGGGTTCAAAGATTATGGCACATGGTTGATAATTTTAGAAGGTGACGTTTCACTCTTGTATATTGGTGTTGCTTTTGCAAAAAGGAGGAGATCATCAATCAACTACTCATCCATTGTGAATATTCTAGTGATCTATGGCACTTGGTTCTCAACTTATTTGGAGTTTCATGGGTGATGCCTCACAACATCTAAGATTTAAGGGAGGGGACATCTCAAGCAAGCTATTTGGAAAGTTATTCCAGCGTTCTTAACATGGACCACTTGGAGAAAAAGGAGCCGACGTCTATTGACGACTGCGAGTTTAATGTGCTTTGTTTAACATCCTCTTTTTTTAAGATCTCTCTTGGATTGGGCCATAACCTATCTTTGTAATTTCTCCTCCTCGAATATTTTAGATTTTTTTATTTATTTTTTATTTATTTTTAACTTTTTAGAGTTCAGACACCTTTAAGGTTGTTGTTTCTCTTGTATACTCTTCGTGTACGAGGGCGTTACCTTTCATTTTCGATAAATTATTATTCATTAAAAAAAAGAAAAGAAAAGAAAAGATTATGTCAGAAGACTGCTTCACTACACATTTTTCATATGTTATCTTTTGAAAATTGAAATTACTTTTTCAGCAAAATGCATGGCCCCAGGAAGGTGATGGAAACTTTGACCCCAATCCATGGTAATTTAACAGATTTGGGTGCTTTCGGGGCAGATTTGGGTGTTTGATGGGGGCTTCTTTGGGTTTTAGGGTTGTTCCTTGTGGGTTTGTTTGGTTTTTCTTTTTGTGGGCTGGCTTTGGTTGTTCTTGTGTATACTCCCGATGTACTTAGGGGCGCCTTACGCTTTTTATAAAATTTTCTTACTTATAAAAAAAAAAAAAAATTTAACAGTTCAAAGTAGTCTTTGGTCAAAAGTTGCAAGATTTTTTTTTTTTTTTTTTTTTTTTTTTTTTTTTTTTTTTTTAATCTTATTCTCATGAAGACCTTGTTATTGAATTTTGTATCTTCTTGCCCTTTTTTCTGATCATTCTAGCAGTTAAATCAGTTTCAAATGAACTCTGCACGGTTATAGAATGTGACGAACGCAGAGTACTTCCTTTTATGTGTTCTAGTACTGCTTCTCATTGTTTTTGTTTAAAATAAGTCCCCTTTAGGTTATATGTGATATTTAATGGCTATGTTTATTCTTTCCTTTTTGGTGCTTTTTATAATTACTCATTATTTTTGTCTTCTTATATATGTATGGCACATCTTTTCTTATCATTAACAGCTTCTTTATTTTTGTTTTCTTTCAGGTCCGAGTATTCTTTTCTGTACCTGAAAGCGTAGCAGCAAAAATTGTGTTACCAGCTTCTTTCTATAATCTCTCACTTGAAGAGGTCAAAAGAGAAGCTGATTTGAGGAAGAAAAAGATTGCAGAATCTCAACTTTTGGTACCAAAATCATACAAGGAAAAGCAGGCGAAAGCTGCTAGGAGGCGATACAGAAAAACTATTATCCGGATCCAGTTTCCTGATGGAGTGGTGCTCCAAGGCATCTTTTCACCTTGGGAGCCAACTAGCTCTCTCTACGAGGTTAGTCCTCTCAGTTACTTATTTGATTTTAAGCTGTTCCATTTCTCTTTGGTTCTGTAATTGCTGTTTAGACTGTAAATTGCGGTGAATTGGTACGAAAATGAAGTCCCCAGACAATCAGTCTCTCGTTTGGTCACTGTTATTATCTGATAAATCTGTTTGGATGCGTTCTAAATAAGAGATATGGGTGTTGATTCCTTTTCCATAGGTTATGTGCTTCCTAGTCCATATGTTATTCTCCAGCTGCCACTTACCTGTTTGCTTGGAAATTTTCTCTGTGGAGTATTTACTGATAAAACTAGCAACCGTTGCACACTGGGTGCTCAGTGGAAAGATGGATGTCCTGCTGGGAATATCATACCTCTTTTTCAGTTGAGTGGGTTTGTCCCCAAGGACAATGTCACATGTCATGATGACATTTTGTGCATGGGATTTATGTACAGTAGTTCACCAAAATTCAGCTTATATTTTCTCCGATTGTGTCACATCTAAGGTGTTAAAGGAAATTGACACTTTGGAGAGTATTTAAGAAAGACCATAATATAACCATGTTGAGTCACCAGACTCGCCACTCAATCTCAAAAGCTTAAGCTTATAGATTTTGGCTAAACCATGCTATATTAACGACTCACACATTACATCTTTCTAATGTAGGGGACTTAACCTTTCTACACTCAAACGTGTATATCAACAATTTTTCCTTCATGTGAGTCCATCACCACATTGTTATATTTTCCCTCAAACGGAAAACTTATCAATTTTATGGACCGTGTCTAGGATCACTTGTGTGAGCTATATGAGATTTATCCGTGCCATGCACCATGGCACCTTTTCCAATTGCGAAAGGGACCCTCTATCATCCACCATCCATGCACCTACGACCCACCATCTATGCATGTGCACTGTTCTCGCTCTAACTGCGAATGGAACCACAATTATCGCCCATACTGCTACACTCGAATGAAAGTTTTATCAATCTTATAGGTTATTTTTGGAATCACTTGCGTGGGCTATATGGACTTTTTCCATGCCATGCACCTACGTCTCTTCTCCAATTGCGAAAGGGACTCACCATCCACGGATGCACACCAGCTCTGCTCCAACAACAAAAGGGATTACTATCCACTATACTGCAACCACTCTTGGCTCTGATACCACTTGTTAAGGAATTCAAAACATTGGGGAGTCTTTCAAGTGAAACCATAATATAATATAAGTTGGAAAATTAACTCTGGGACTTTTTTATTTTTATTTATTTTTATTTTTATAGGTAATAAAAGAAATAGCATTAAAAAAGCGTAAATGCGCCTCTAAGCATACATGGAGTATACAAGGACACAAAAAAAAACAAAGAAAGAACACCAGAAAAAATCCAAAAACAGAAGAAAGGCTACATTGAACCCTCAACTTCTTGCCTCTAACCCGGCTAGAATCCACACCCTTAGGGCTATTCACTCTGGGGCTATTCAATAGCCCAAAGACCTTGATTTCAACTCACTTGGGATGGCTTCCAACTAGTGGTGAACCCGCAGTCAGAAGCATTTTTCTGACTTCTAATAAAGTTGGGTTGGAAGTTTGAATATAAGAAGGTATTCTGAATTTTATCGACCTTGTCTTTTAAAAAACAATTCATATATATATAGAACGACGTCATTTTGAGCTCTAATATTTTTCAACCAGATTTTTTTCTAAGTAAAACATCTTTTTGCACCATTTCATTCAGTCTTTGGCCTTTTCTTTGATCTCTCTGATCTCTTATCTCTCCACCATTGCCAGTTCTCTTGGGTTTGTTCCTCTACCATCTTCTCTAGGGTTTGATCAAATCAGTTTTGTATTCTTTGGTGTTCTTTAACGTTTTGTGTTCTTGAATCTTGAGTTTTGTTTTTTTGTTGAAGGCAAAGAACAATTCTTCATTTCGACGAAGAACGAAGAACTATTTTTTGTCTTTGAAGAAGATTTGTTCTTTGTTGAAACTATGAAGAACAAATTTTCATCTTCAATTTGACGAATAACATATCTGTGTTTTTCGACGAAGATCTATTCTTCGTTGAAACAACAAAGAACAATTCTTCGTCCAGATCTTTGCCTTCAATTTAATGAGAACACTTCTGAGCTTTCGAGCCAACTTATCGATGTTGGCTTAGCTCAGTAACAGTTATCGGAGATCATGTTGAAAGTCATTTTTGGTTTTAGACCCTTCGTCGTGTTGAAAGTCGAGAATCTACATTTTGACACCATGCGAGTCACTGCACACCCGTACTCAACCCAAAAGCTTAAATACATGGATTTGAGTCAAATTGTGCTATATTAACCACTCACACAGGTAACATCTTTCTAATATAGGACTTAAGACAGTCACACACATATACTTTGCATAAGGTCTTCGATGTTAAATCTGAACAGAAATTGCTTTCTCACAAACAATTGAAGATTTCAAGGCTCAATGTCTGGCTTAATAGCATAATATGTCCATACATTGAAACATTTTCACTTGTTTCAGCATATCAATATAATAAATATTGCTGCTAGGGTTGTAAACAAATAGAGCCACTCACGAACAAGCTTGGGCTCGGTTGGGATAAACTTGACTCGGTCTTAGTTCGTTTAATAAATGAGTTGACCGTGAACACAAAATTAAGTTTGATAATTAAACGAGCTATACTAATATAAACTCAGCTCGACTCGTATAAGTTTGTATAAACTCTATAACTTCATTTGTATTATTTTAATTTTGTAATGAGAACATCTTAAGTATAATGGAATTCTCTTCCTAATATGATAGATATAGCTTGAATTATTGTTATTGTGAGTCTTGATATAGATATGTGTGTACATGAGTGTGTTTTTGAGTGTATATGGATATATGTATGTGTGCATAATGAATTTTTATACATACTATAAAACATACATAGCAACTTGAAATTAGATTATTTAAGATTCAAGTTAATTTATTTAATTAACTCAACTAATAACAATATTAATTAACTAATTATTAGTATATATTTACAAAAAAAATAGGTTATCGTGATATTTACTTAATATAAAGAATAAATAAACTAATTAGGCAACTCGTGAACAAGTTTAAGTTTGTTCGAAAAATAAATGATCAAAGATTAAATAGATTATCGAGAGTGATAAGCTAGAGCTTGACTCATGATCGAAATAAAATTAATGAACTGAGCTCGAACATTAAATACTTTGTTTGACTTTGCTCAATTAGAGCCTTAATTGCTGTATGTCAAAAATATGTTTGTACTTGTGCACCTCGGTGGATAGATGGATATATACATGAGCTTTGTGGTTTAGAATGAGTTTGCTGATTAGTTTGGATTTTGTTTACTGCTGAGGACCATATATTAGCTACTGTTTTAAGCTTTTCTGAACAAATGAAAATAGATACTCAACAAGGGTCTCTCTAGTTCTGAATTATATGTACCTTGCTTTATCTTAAGCTTGCGAACTCATTCTTTGTTTTTGTTCTTTTGGTTTCTGTTTTGATCTTCTTTTTATAAATCAGTTTGTCAGATCAGCACTAAAAGAACCCAGCTTGGAGTTTGAGCTATTACATCCTGTAGTCGTCAAACGAAGGGTGATTCCTCATTTTCCAGCTACAGGGCAGACTGCTGCAACATTAGATGATGAGGACTTGGTGCCCTCAGCACTTGTCAAGTTCAAACCAATTGAAACAGATTCTGTTGTTTTCACAGGCCTCAGCAATGACCTGCTTGAAATTATTGAACCACTTGTAATTGATTCAGCAGTTGCTGCAAAATAAGCTTCAATGTACCTGGTATATTCTCTTGGTGGGCATAATAATTTAAAGTCACTCCTGGGGTTTAAAGCTGGTCGTATCCTCAGTTTCCCTCTCATGTTCTACTATTCAGCCAAAGTGTACTCCCCCAGATGCCATTTCCTGTGCATGCAAAAAATGATCCCATATTTCATCGAGTGTTTATTTCTGTTCTTGAAATGTCCTTAACCAGAGCCCTTGAATGCATTTGTTATCTAACGAGGGTTTTACCATAAAATTTAATTTGTACAGTAAAGTGAATTGAAGGTCTGATCAGATCGTTTTGAACTTATCAAGAACATTGTGATTGTTTCTTTTCATTAGTATAAATTATGAGAAATGTTTGTTTTCGTTCTTCTACACATCTCTTGTCCATCTTCAAACTAGAGATGTGAAAATTTACCATTGAATTTGTGGGTCTTACAGATTTAATGATGAATTTTAAAAAAAAGATTGATAAGAAATGTGTAGGAGGATGACACCAAATACATTATTAGTAATACTAAGACATAGAAATGGTCTACTACAACTATTTTACAATTTGTTAACACGTGTCAGCATGTGATTGGAGCCACGTTAGCTACTAAAAGAAATTCAATCACATGCTGACATGTGTCAGACAAGTTGTAAAAGAGTTGTAAATTAGTTGGAGGTCTAGTATTATTCATCAATTATTTCTCTAATTTTTGCTGACCTACTACGCGTTTTGTTATTAAAGTTTCACTTTGCACGCCTGTAGAAATGAGAACGATCTCGAAAGCAATGTTACTCTTCACATTAATTTCATACCAGTGGAAGTAAAGTGTTTTAAGTGACTTTTTATGTCGGATGCTTAAAAGAACAAAATGTAAGTCTCACGTCATGTCAATCGGTATAAAATATGTATGATAAATACGTGGAAATGTTGGCCATTTGGTTTTGTAATTCCTGTTATGAGGTGAATTGACTAAGAATGATACGTGGTCCACACCATGAACGACCGTGATGAGATAGGACCCGTGTCATCTTTTATTCGAATGAAGGTTGAGTTAGCCCAAAGTCTTTTTCTTTTTTTTTTTCTTTTTTTCTTTCTTAGACACTTTTGAGACTAAACTAGTTCATACACGTGCTTCAATACGTCAATATAGTTCCCTTTGTAAGATTTGGTTTAAGATGTTTAAAGAATTAACAAATTTTTTTAAGCCAAGATAATAAATGGTTCAATATGCCAATACAGTCATATTAAAGAAAAATGGTAGTTTTGTAATTAGGATCGATAATTGTTGAGGGCTACTTTTTTCTTTTTTTTTCTTTTTTTTTCTTTTTTTTTTTTTTTTTTTTTTTTTTTTTTTTTTACGCAAGAAGCATCCGCCTACATTCAATGCCAAACTGAAAGAGAATAAAATGATTTAACTGTTGTTTTACGTTATCATATTTTATCAACTGCCTTTATTTACATCATATTATATGTATGGGAATGAGATTATGGAACTCTAATGGTGCGTTTGAGATTATGATTTTGTAAAGAAAAAGTGCGATTTTAAACCAAATCGCAGAAAATGAACCGTTTTTTAAAATTGCGATTTGCAAAAAGCAGAAAAGTGCTTATTCAAATCGCAGGCAATGTGATGCTTTTTTGAAAACACATTATTTAAAAAGGGTAACTTGCGATTTTAAAGGCCAAACTGCGATTTTGCCAAACACTTAACTACGTTTTTAAAAATCACTTTTTTCAAATCGCACATTTTAAAATTACTATTTTGAAATCGCACTTTTTTAAATCGCAAACTCAAACGGACCCTAAGAAAAAAAAAATACCAAGGAAAATAGTAGTCTTGTTTTATTTATTAGGAAAAGTCTCTCTCTCTAAGGAAAATAGTTTTACAAATCTGCTACAACATTTTGATACTCAGACTTATGAACAGCAATGTATTTGTTTCAAAATCTGTTTTAAGCTTGAAAATAGTTTTTTTGAAGGAGAGAGAAATTTTAAAAGAAAAAGGGAGCTCATGTCACATGCACATATAATAGTCGTTTGTTTATACTTGTTAAGTCGTGGCCTCACACTTCCACTTGTAAAATTATTAGATTTTACATATGTCGTTGAGGAGGTCAAAGAGGATCCGTATTTGAGTATGCATTACTATTACTACCCATGAGGTTGGCAAGAGACCAGGGGCGGAGCTAGAATTTAGGATTTGGGGGGGCCAAATTGAAAGAAAAAAAATTTGAGGGAGCCAAAATTATAAAAATAACAAAATTTAAAGGTAAAATTAATTATTATTATTTTTTTTTAGGGGAAACCCCTGGCCCAAGGCCAGGGGTAGCTCCGCTCCTGTAAGAGACCTTAGCTTTTGATGGCCTGGCTTTCGTCAAAGTAGCCTTAGTATTTGTTAGGTTTTGTATTTGCACATTTGGTATCTAAACTTGTGTCTATTTATTTGGGATATAGGTAGTTGTGTACTTCAGGCTACAAATGAAGATGATGAAGATTTCTTCAATAAGAGAAGTATTGCAATTGATGTTCAAACATGAGGGACTCTAGGGAGTACATGTTCCCTGGAAATGTTAGCGGACATGGTCAGTCTAGAAGACTGATGTTTAGACAGATAATGTTGTTCAAACATTGTTGGTCCAAACATGAATTACTATTGTACCCCACTTCACTCTTACATTCACTTAAGCTAGAGGGGTATTTTTGTCTTTCCTCCACTTCATGAAATTTCACTTTGCTCATTTCCTTGATTGATTAGGCTTAATCACATCTTCTAGGTCTTCTAATTTGAGTTGGATTCAGTCTTGGATAAAATTCTTCATAGACTTAACCAGTAGACTAAAACTTAACCCAAATAAGTTTTTACACTGAATGTACCAACACTAAAAACCTAACAAACTCTCAATTTGGCAATTCGGTGACAAAACTCAATTACAACAAAAAGCTCAAGCTAAAAACTAAAAACCCAACATAAATTTAGATGAAATTATGAGTTTAACCTGTTCCCTGAAACATGAACAAATCATTAAACGAATAGAGAATTGAAGTACTAAAACTCATATTAACATAAAGATGAAAAATTGAATAGATATCCAATAAACATATTAGTATGTTGATAAATCAAAAAGATATTAGTCCCTTTATCAAAGACATCGATGACCAAAAATGAAACAAAAAATTTCTCCCCCTTTATGTCACGAAATGACAAAGAAAAAAAAAAAATCAGTGCAAAGTCTTGCAATAAGCAATTCAAACAAGCTAAATCTTTTACCCATGTACATCATATGAATGGGTGATGCATAGAAACAAAAGACCTCTATAAGAACTAGACAGTACCACATCTAGAAACTCTCCTCTAATCCCAACCATGATAATGAGCAATGCACCGAATATAAAATGAGTGAAATGCAAAACCATTAACATTAAAACACATGATATTCAGAATTGAACATTTTGTAGAAAAATAAAATTCTCCCCCTCAAAGAATGATCAAATGTCCAGATAGTACACAAAAAAAATGCATCAATAGCTCATGTGTTTAAACAATGAATTCCCAACATAATAAAGCTCAAAGTGTGCAAAGTAGGCATGAGAATCAAAAGATGAATGGATCAAGTTTTTCTTTAACAAAAACAAAGCAATATGTTTCATTCAACCCATGCTTGTGTGTTGTATGTGATAACATTCTATTGAGCAAGATTAAAACCTTATTTGGTGAAGAGAAAAGCTTAATAAGCAAAAGCTCATAAATCCTCATGAGGAAGGTTGACATGCATATTATGTCAAAAGTCAAACCTTATCATACTAGAGCCTAGTCAACCTCAACCAACACACTCCCCTTAAGACATAGCACAAGCTTAAACATAGTCTTTTAGTGACCGTCTCTTTTCACAATGATTTGATCACTAACTGTTTCTATAGGGATATGTTAAGCAATTATTTGACATTGAAATTTAGTTTATATATTTCTTTTTGAGAAAGTTCCTTTAAACATTGGTGCTTAAATCACATGGAAAGAATGCAAGAATTTTTAAGTCCTAGGTTCAACTAGCGAGTTGGTCAATTTGACAGAAAAAAATAGTTGACCTTCTTCACATGGTTGCCTAACAAACACTCACCCTTGTAGTCAAACTTAGCTCAAATAGAAGCATTAAGGTGTACAAAAGATCAACATAGGTGAAGTGTACCACAAAAGCTCATGCTTAGACAAAGAAATTAGTCCATTAAAAGAATAATCAACTTATGCATAATAAGAACATTCCAAGAGATAATTAGCCAAAGCTAGGAAGAGGGCAACCTTCAATTTTATTTTTTATTTTGAAGAAAAAAGTGGAAATAAAACATAAAATTAATGCAATGCATATGCAAAACAGAAATTAAGTAAAGAACTAACAAAAAAAAATTGCAATGTAAAAAACACTACATGCTCTAGGATATAAATGAATATTTATGATAAATGATCCTAGACATGCCATATTACCACCTAACTCTAGGTGAGTCTACCACCACTCCCCCTCAAAGGTTGAATGGTATCAACCTTCCTAACCCATGCGTTCTTAACACTCAGTGCAATACTGTGACTATTGTCCAACTCATCTAACCTATTCAAAACAACCAAAATGAAGAAAAAATAGATGGCATTGCATTCAGCAGCATCAGTATTGCTGTCTGGGATGTGGTGCTCGTGCCCTATTCTCCTTTTGGGCTACCTCCCAAGTAGTGCTAAGTTTATAGTCTTCAACCAGAATATGGGACACTCATGTGTAAGGTATATTTATGATAACAGAGGAAAATGAGACGGAAATGGAGGAGTTTTTATGAAGAATGGAAATGAATAATACTGAATGGATAGTTCCGAGCAATTCGAGAGGCTCAGTCTCTCCAAAAGGAGCTTACAATAATTCTCAAGTCTATCTTTCTCTCTTCTTCTTAGTTCTTATATAGACTTTCGATAGGAATAATCATAACCGCTTCATTCTCTCTCTCCTCTAAACAACTAACAACAAAGATACCCTCTAGGATAGAAAGGTAAAATAACAATTAAATAACAAATCTTGAATCCTTATAGAATACTCTTTCCGCTGAATCCTCCACATCATCCATCTCCCTCAACCTGGCAATAGTTCAAGGATGACCATGGTAGATCCATGACAAGACCTCCCCCATCAGAGCTCCTTGCCCACAAGGTGCGGGTATTGGCGTTGCAGGGTCCAAAGGAGCTCCCATGAATCATCATCGGCAGAGGTGCCGGCCTAGCGAACAAGGACCTCTGTGGCAGCCTGGCCGCATCGTTTCATCATCCAACGATTCACAATCAGTTCTGGCTCCAGACGAAGTTCACCAGAGGAATCGACCAGGGGAAGAGTAGAACGATGAGTAATCTGATTCCCAAGTTTCTTCTTTAAGCACGATATGTGGAAGAAAGGATGAATCCGGGCTTCGGGAGGAAGAGTGAGTTCATATGCCACTGTTCCGATGAGGCGCACTACCTGAAAAGGCCCAAAGAAGTGAGGAGAAAGCTTCAAATTTTTGCGCAGAGCAATGGATTTTTGGCGGTAGGGCTGGAGTCTTTGGTAAACCCAATCGTCAATCTGAAACTCTCGTTCAATGCGATGCTTGTTAGAGTGATGTTTCATACGGTTATGGGCCTCGCATAAGTGTTCTTTGAGCAAAGAGACCACAGTGGTGCGATCCCGCAGCTGGGAATCCACTGCAAGATTAGCCGAGGTACCTGAAACGTAGGATAAAATGGTGGGGGGTGGGTAGCCATAAATGGCCTCAAAAGGAGTAAATCCCGTAGAGGAGTGGTGGTTCGTATTGTACCACCACTCAGCCATCGGAATCCAGACACTCCATTCTTTTGGCTTTGCCCCTGCATAACACCGAAGGTAGGTCTCGAGGCATTTGTTGAGAGTTTCCGTTTGGCCATCTGATTGGGGATGGTAGGTCAAACTGAAAGCCAGAGTAGTGCCTTGGAGATGGAAGAACTCCCTCCAAAAGGAGCTGGTGAAGACCGGGTCTTTGTCCGAGACTATGGTGGAAGGCAACCCATGAAGCTTGAGGACGTTGGCCAGAAAGACCCGTGCCACCGTTGCTGCCGTATAAGGATGGGCCATGGAAGAAAGTGCCCGTATTTAGTGAGTCGATCAATCACTGCCAATATGATTGAAAATCCATGCGACACAGGGAGACTCCCAATGAAGTCCATTGAGATGTCAGACCAAATGCGAGAAGGAATGGGCAAGGGTTGAAGCAGGCTCGGAGATTGGACGGTTTCATGTTTATTGGTTTGGCAAACAATGCACTCACACACAAATTTTTTGATATCGGCACGCATCCCCTTCCAGTAGAAATTGGCCTTAGCTCGTTAAATTATCTTGTGCTAGCCAGAATGACCCACTGCCAGGTTGGAATGAATAAACTCCAAGAGCCGGTGCTAAAAGGGGGAATCCTTCACAATCCAGAGTCGGCCTTTACGAAGGATTAAACCTTGCTGTAAAGAATAGCCTTTAGGAGGAAGGTCCCCTTGCTGAAGAGTCAGTAAGAGCTCAGACGTATGCGGGTCCGAGCTGTAGGACCTTTTTAATTCTGAAACCCAAGTGGAGGTTGGGAAAGAAATGAGGGCTAGGGACATACGCTCGGAGCTCGGTGTAGAATCAGCTAGCAGCGATAAAGCATCAGTGACCTTGTTGTCACGGTCTTTCTTATATTCAATGAGAAAATCATACCCGAGCAGCTTGGACAGCCAACGCTGCTGGAAGACAATTCCCACTCGTTGTTCCAAGAGGAACTTGAGGGCTTGATGGTCAGTACGCACCGTAGAAGTATGGCCCAAAAGATAAGGGCGCCAGTGCTGCACCACTGTGACCAATGAGAGCAACTCCTTCTCATAGGTGGAAAGATGGAGAGCCTGCCCCTTCAGGGCTTTGCTGAGGAAGGCAATTGGTCGCCCCTATTGCATTAGAACAGTGCCAAGGCCTGTGCCACACGCATCACACTCCACCACAAAGGGTGAGGAGAAATCCGGGAGGTAGAGGATAGAAGGAGTGAGCATAGTTTCCTTGAGTTGGACAAAAGCATCTGTGGCCGTAAGAGTCCAGAGAAATGCATTCTTCTTCAATGAGGCTATCAAGGGAGCAGCGTGATCCTATAATGCCGGATGAATTTTTGGTAATAATCAATGAGGCCCAAAAACCCGCGTAAGGCCCGAATAGACTGTGGAATGGGCCAATTGACCATGGCCTCCAACTTGGAAGGATCGGCCTGCACCCCTTGCTCTGAGATCAAATGATCGAGATACTCAATTTCAACGACAACGAAGGTGTATTTTGACAACTTTGCAAAAAGTTGATGATGCAGTAAAAGTTCCACAACAGATTTCAAATGTTGGAGGAGGTTGTCCAAGCTGCAACTGTAAATTAGAATATCATAAAAAAAGGCGAGAACAAAGCGCTGCAAGAAGGGTTTGAATATGTCATTCATGAAGGCCTAGAACGTGGAGGGGGTGTTGGTCAAGCCGAAAGGCATGACAAGGAATTCATAGTGGCCCTCGTGCATGCGGAATGCTATTTTAGGGATGTCCTCCGGGCACATCCGTATTTGGTGATATCCAGAACGAAGGTCGAGCTTAGAGAAAATGACTGCACCATGGAGCTCGTCCAACAGCTCATCAATGATCGGAATTGGAAATTTTTCTTTAATCGTCTCGTGGTTACGAGCCCTGTAATCCACACATAAAAGCCAACTCCCATATGCCTTGTAAACCAACAGTACCGAAGCGGAGAAAGGGCTTTGGCTTGGACGTATAACCCTGGTGAGTAAGAGTTCATGGATGATCTTTTCTATATCCGTTTTTTGGAAATGCGGATAACGATAAGAGTGGACATTGACTGGTTGTGAGCCAGTTAGAATAATCCTGTGATCATGGGCATGAGTAGGGGGCAACTCGGTCGGAGTTGCAAAAACAGGAGCAAAGGAGTGAAGAAGGGCCTGGATCAGTGCAGGCAAGACCGAGGGAGTTGGGGTTGCATCCTAGGCGAGCAGTTTCAAAAGTAAACCCTTAGTAGACGCAGGGTTGGTCTTAAGGAAATGCGTCCCTTCTTCCAAAGAAAGCCCCCCAGGAGTCACTCCCATCAGTGTAATGGAACGGTCCACCAGAGTGTACTGCATTGTCATGTGGTTGAAATCCCACAAAATCAGACCGAGGGTGCGCAACCACTCAACACCAAGAACAATGTCACAGCCTGCCAATGAGATCAAATAAAAATTAGCGACAATGGAGTGGCCTTGGACCCGAAAAGTGACAGAGGTGACCTGCCCACAACTCTGAATGGAACTACCATCCGCAATTCGAACCTGAAGCAATGGGGTAGGAGCAATATGGAGCTGAACCTTGCTCAATAAAGTCGGATCCAGGAAGTTATGAGTACTTCCTGAATCGACTAAGATACTAACCCTGTGATGCCCTAAAAATCCCAAAAGATGCATGGACTTCGCCCGTAGAGAACCTGAAATAGCATTTAGGGATATCTCGGGCTCCTTGCATTCGACAACATCAAACTTCAGAATGGGCTCAACTGCCTCAGTTGAATCATAATACACTTCCTCAGTAGGCTCCTCCGAGGGAAGCTCTAATCCTGATAAGAGGTACAGGCGCGGGGATTTACATTTATGGCTTGGCTGCCATCTGTCGTTGCAATAGTAATAGAGTCCCTTATCCCGTCGCTCCTTCATTTGAGTGATAGAGATGCGCTGAATCAGGAAACCTGATGTGCAAATTTTAATACTCGCAAGCGCACGAATTGTTTGCAATATAGTATTGTGCAAGTACGAGGTTGAATACATAGGGAATTGTGTTGCAAAAATTAATTTATATCTAAACTAATTCTATTTTAACCTAGTTCTAATTTTTGAGGTTTTTATCATGCAAAATAATAAACAAAATTAAAACTGAAATAAAAACAATTAATAAAAAACATATTAAGGTTTTAAAATCCACCTCACCATATCAAACAACAAATTCTTGTATTTTATTCATACACCTGATAAACAATTGTTACCTTATTGATTGTTCAAAGTTCCATAAAAATGCAACTCAATAACAAATCACAACAAATATCCAATTAAAATTAAATCATCCAATGTATCCGTTTGATAAACAAATCACAATGGATATCCTCTTTCAATCAAATCATTCGATGTATCCATTGGTTTAAACACATTGAATATCCAATTTTAAATCAATAATCATTCAATTAAAAGACATAAATCAATTAATTAAATATTGGACTTGAACAACATTTTGATAAATATCGAAATTGTATAAATAAAATAACAATTAATAACGTAAATGTAATCAATAGCAAGGTTAATTTCATCTTCAACTTTAGTTGAGGATTCAGCCTTTCATGGCTAAATTAAACATGCAAACTTTTATTAAAAACATAAAATGATTAAAATACTTACAAAAGACACGAAAACACACAAGAAGAAATTAAGAACAGCTCTCGGACGTGCTGCTGCCTCCTACCCGTTGAACTGTTTTTTTTACATCTTGTTCGGTTCTCCCCTATGTACAACCTAGGAACCCGAGGTCGTCTCGGTCATGACGAGGCTCAACGCGAGCCTCACGGCCGAGAAAACCTGAAGGAGGAAAATGGCCTGGTTTAGCCAAAGGTGGGCGTTCCAGTGGTGGTCTAGCCTGATGAGTTACCAAGGTACGAAGTAACTCCGAGACCTCAGTAAGTTGATGTTGAAAGGATGTGTTATGGGTTTGTTGATGTTGCTGGAAAGCGGTGGTAGAGTTTTGCTGCTAGTGGATGGAGTCTTGACATTCCTTCAGGGATTCGAAAAGTTGGAACAAACGGGTGCCGTCGGCCATGATAAAAGAAAAAAAAATATTGGAGTGAAGAGTGCAGAACTTTTGAGGAAGCAATGAGTGTAGATTTGACGGCTCTGATACCAAATGTAAGGTATATTTCTGATAACAGAGGAAAATGAGATGGAAATTGAGTAGTTTTTATGAAGAATGGAAATGAATAATACTGAATGGATAGTTTTGAGCAATTCAAGAGGCTCAGTCTCTCCAAAAGGAGCTTACAATAATTCTCAAGTCTATCTTCTTCTCTTCTTCTTAGTTCTTATATAGACTTTCGGTAGGAATAATCCTAACCGCTTCATTCTCTCTCTCCTCTAAACGATTAACAACAAACATACCCTCCAGGATAGAAAGGTAAAATAACAATGAAATAACAACCTCTGGAATACTTCTAGAATACTCTTTCTGTTGAATCCTCCATGTTACCCATCTCCCTCACCTTGGCTGTAGGTCAAGGATGATCATGGTAGATCCATGACATCATGCCATGTGCTGGGTATATCAATGAAGAAAAAAAAAAAAAAAGGATTCTGCAGTTGACTGTAGCTGCAGTGCTGTTGTCTGGAATGGTGCTCGATCGCCTGCTATCTAAAAAAGGTACGATTGATCCCTCTTCTATGGTGCTCAATCCCCTTACTACAAAATAGAAACAAAATTCTGTAGAAAAACTCAAAAAACAAATGAGAATAATTTTTTTATTTATTTATTTTTAGATGACCAGAAACACAAATAACTAAAATAAAAGGATAAACTTTAAAAACACAATTTAACACAATCTCTAGCAACAACGCCAACAACTTGTTGTGCAAATATCCACCTAAATAATAGGCGAATAAATATACGTTTTAGTCGCAAGTGCACAAGATGAAAATGATAGTATAGAAAGCACATACGAGATTATTTTCACGTGGATTGGTAAATTGTGTTTAATGAGAATTTCCTAAAATAAATATTTTGAATATAATTGCAATGGGATAAAGTAAATAACATAATTGAAAACAATAATAAAAGGGTAGGGCTCCGATATTCAGTACTAATCATACTCTTTTTAAGAAAAGATATGCACAATACTACAAATCATATTGTGATGCTTAATGTTTGTCAACCACAAGGCCATGATATTTACTTATAAAGCTATTAATCTCCCTAAGCAACAAGTTAGGCACGAGTGTTTACTCTAACTCTTTTCTTTCTCGAAGGATTTAGCATGGCATCTACTAAGTTGTTCTTCAAGAGAGCATAAAACTATAGAAATCGACAAACATATTCAAGTTGGAGCAAGTATCTATCCCAGCTGTCTTCATGTTGATTAATCCAAGAACTTGTGATGGGGTTCTTTCGTTACGTTATTATGCCCAGACTCAGTCATCCAAATTTACATAAATAACAAATCCATACCACATGCATATGATGATCAAGCATAATCATGTAAGGAATTTAAGAAAATCGGAAATAATCAATTAAGAATCACAAATAGTTGTAGCAAGGCAAATCAAAACCTTAAAGAAACATAATTAGGATTTCAATCGAGCCCTAACAAGAGTAATTAACTACAACTAATTCGGACTAAAAGTATATACATATAGATAATAAAGAAAGGAAGAAAGAAAAACTAAAACCCTTATTGATCTAGTCACAGATTCCTCTCCCAAAGGTTGTGTGTCTATTTTGGAAGACTTAGGGGAGTATATATAGAGTTTATAAACAATCCTAGATGATTTCACGCAGCCTACAAGTCCAAAATCGAGTTGGAGTTGGATTCAGATCTTTCCAAATTCACCCAAATTTTTAGTCCTATATTGCGGAGCAATTTTGGCATCGTAAACGTTCAAAATAAGGAAAATCTATTTCATATATATTTGTTTCCTTTTGTATTATCTGTCCAATGCTGCTAATTTTACCCCAATCTGATACTTGAGCCGAACGTTATGGTTAAAATACGAAGACATACTCATTCTGGAATTTACAGAGAAAACAGATTTGCCGACTTGGATTTGGATCTTTACAAGAATGAGTCTGCCGACTTCAATATTATGCACCAATCAGTTGTTTCCAAAATTGAGGTTTCCGATTTCACCATTTTGCAGCAAACAAATTCAGAATTGATTTGGAGTTGGATCCTTTCAAAAGTGACAAGTCTTTCGACTTTTACACTAAACGAATCCAAAATAAAGTTGGATTAGGATCTGTCGACTTCAACTTCTTGTAAACTTTGTTCTAAGCTTGGAACTTGATAGATTTTGAGTACTATTCTTCCAAAACCTGCAAAACGCAAGAAAATACAATAACAACACAAAACATAAAACTATAACAAAACTAAGAACTTAACATATATGAATTAAGGGGCTTGAATGTGTAACATTCAACACTTCTCACTTCTTCATTCATTGATTCGTCATCAGATGAGTCATTTGTCTCTTTTCTAAAAGTATTGAGAGCAATGGACTTGTTTTTCTTAGGTTGAGGCAAATAAAATTCATAGGTATGAAGAGAGCCAACCAGCTCTTCAATTTTCTTAGTGTCAAGGTATTTACTCTCTTCAATTGTAGTTACTTTGATTCTAAATCTTTGAAAGAGAGATCTTATGATTTTCTTAATGAATTTAGCATCTGAAACATTCTTTATATGACTAATCATAGAATTACTTATAACATTGATTTTGATATAAAAGTCATTAAATGTCTCATCATCTAACATTCTGATTCCTTCAAACTAAGAAACTAGCATTTGAAGTTTTGCAGTATTAACAAGTTTTGTTCCTTCATATATAGTTTCTAGAATCTCCCATTCTTTGTGGGTAGTTTCACATTGAGAAATTCTTGAGAATTCTGCTAGTGAAAGTTCTAGGCATATGGCATTCATAACTCTACCATTCGCAACACGAGTTTGTTTTTGAAGAACAGTCCATTTAGCTATTGCCGTATCTGGTGGTGTCCATCCAGATTCGACAATAGACCAGATATCTATTGATTTTAGAAAAAATCTCATGTGTGATTTCCAATAACCATAATTAGATCCATCAAAAGAAGAAACATAATTAAGAGATAGATACATCTTTGAGAGGATTCTAGGATCACATTCAGGAACTTAATCGTTCATAGAGTGAATCCGCTCTGATACCAATTGAAAATATAAACCAGACACCAAACAACACCTAGAATGGAGGTTGAATAGGTGTATGCTAATATAAAGAGGAATTAAAAATTTAATCAACCACAGACAAACAATCATAAAAATATGAAAAACAATAAAGCAATTGACACAGATATTTGGTGATGAAGTGAAAAATCTTTGAACTTAAAAAGAAAAGCCACTCTAGGGTAGCAAACCCAGGATATCAATCCAATAACGAAGAATTCACAAATTACAAAATGTTAATACTCACAAAACCTTTGGCCTTTGCAGTTGTCATACTTTTGAATTAAAACAAGTGACCTACTTGTCTACTTTTCACCCAGAACCTCTGGAAACTTTTTCTTCTTGATCTCCTTAACCGAAACTCTGGTTAGCTTCAATTGTTCAAAGTTGATGATTAAATAATAATCAAAACTCTAAGAGATATATAACATTAACACTCCAGGTCTAAAATCCTATCTTACCGCACTGAATTCTAGAGTAAAATCCTTAATAAATTTTTGCTTGGAAGTCCCTTTAAATAGACCTCTAAAGAAAACCCTGTTCGAGTTGGAATACGATTTCAAAAAAATTTGCTCAGATTTTTGGGCCTATATTGAGGAGCGATTGTTTCATAGTAAACGTCCGAATTAGGGAAAGCCTATTTCATAGATATTTGTTTCCTTTTGTATTAGCTTTTCAATGCTGCTAATTTTACCATAATCCAATACTTGAGCATAAAGTTATGGTTAAAATATGGAGACATACTCAATTGGGTATTGACAAATCCGATTTTAGCTCCACTTAATAAAATTTCAATTTGTTCATTTCCTTGATTGATTAGGCTTAAATACATCTTCTAGGTTTTCTAATTTGAGTTGGATTCAGTCTTGGATAAAATTATTCGTTGACTTAACCAGTAGATTAAAACTTACAACCAAATAATTTTTGACACCGAATTTGCCAACACTAAAAACCTAACATTAGGCAGTTATGACTGAGGTCGCACGGTGCCACATCCTTTTGTATAGACTAGCAAGTGTTAGTCTATCTTTTGTATTACATCGTTTGTTATACCATGTAAACAATGTTGTTATATATGGCTTATGTCGGTTGTGACACTTTTATACAGCCATTATTTTGAGGTATATATAGAAATGTAAGACTTTAATGATCTAGATGTATTTTCTTGTCAACTCTATGTTTGGTATATCTACTCCCTATGTGTTATGTCTCCACCGCTATGTCATGTAACTCTGATGCATCATGTTCATTCTCATAATTAAGAAATTATTAGATGTATACATGGCATACGTTATTGTGATGATCCGGTTAAAAAGAAAAAGGTTCTGAATTAGGTCGTCATTGTCCCATTAAATACAAGCCTTTGGGCCCATAGAGATCCATCCCTCCTCGGATGGGACCAAGCGTCCTATTAATATAGAAGTAATGCTAAATACTCAACTCACATCCCACCACCAATTAATAGGAAAGACATTATGAGAATTTGCCACATTCCATACTAAACCATTAACCTTCGATGTTTCCCATATCAAACCTACTTGCCTTACTTATGACGGTCCTATAAAGAAAGTGACAAACCCAAAGTCAGAGGTATGCACATTACTTCCCTCTCATATTCTTGATTCCTACCCTTTTATAAATTACTGTACTGACTTAGACATTGGAATGCCCACTGATAACGTACCTGATTAGTCACCTGTATCTGTGTTTGTTTTGCAAGTACTCCTGACCAAATTACTGAGAGGCGGTCAAATATATCAGCATCTCTAATATCAGACAATATGGCATTTGTTTTACAAAGAGGTGAATTTTTTAATGCAAAATCTTTAGGAGTATATATATAGGATCTCCTCTAATGAAAATGAGCTGCAATTTTATATTCCCTCTCTAGCTAGCAATCTCCACTCTAACGTGACATCCTCATATAATCAAGTGCATGCCCTGTCAACTTTGGACCACAAGACAGAAAAAAGTAAAAAAGCATTATTACGAGAAGATCTTAAACAATTTCAAGTGACCTAAGCACATGGTTTTGTTGAATAAAGTAGTAACAATAAAGTAATGATTAGTGGTTAGAAAGAAATAGTGCCCATCGAGGTTTATAATATTAGAGCATGGAGCTAATTCAAAGAAAAAATAGTGATATTTATATACAAAATCACACGGTAATCAACATCTTTACGATTTAGTAAGGACCATGTGCAAGAATAGTTAATTGGAAGAAAAAAATATATGAATATATTAAAGCTGCAAGTGGACTTGCATGATCATAATCTAAGGTGAGTAGGCATTAAATTGGCAATATAATATATATTAAGTTCGTAGACTTTCTATTCTTTCACGCACGCTTCACCGCTACAATACTCTCACAAATGATTACTGCAACGTGTTTGCATTCTTTTTTGTTTTATTTTTTTAATTTTTTTTTAGAACCCAGATGCAGATGGTACAATTTTTCAGTCAACAGCCTCTTAAAAAATTTGCATTTATTACTTCATTTTTTATTCTGTTTCATCCTATTGCTTCTTGTGTTGGAATCGCGCATAAAACCTCAATTAGCTATTTTCAGTGTACGTGCACAGTGTGGTCAGTAATCTATGCTTAGTGGGAACATTTTCAAGTTCAAAACTATTGTTTTCACCTCCAAAAATTCATTTTAAGTTATTTTGTAGCGTTTCTAGGAAATGAGTATTATGCTTTGGGGGTGGCTATGGTTTCCTCTTCCTCTATTCATGATTCATTTTCTCTTCTCCCCAGTCCCCAGTCTCTTTTCACCTCAACTTCTAGGTCTGAATTGCTATCCCAGTTTTTTTTTTTTTTTCGAAAAAAAAAAGTCACTATTTCTATACTGCATCCACATATACTTATTATAATATTTTATTACACTACTTTCATTTCCAAATTTCCTTTAGCTTTTATTTGTCCTAGGTGTTACAAGTGAAATAAGCTCGAAAAGGTAATCAAATCCTAGAGATTTAATTAGAAATAGACAACTATGGTAAATACCTATAAGGAAAATATATCAAGGCCGGCTAAAATGGAAAATATCCTAGATATTATAACATCCCCTCAAACTCAAGGTGTAAGTTTGAATTTGGAAAGAAAAATAATTAACATTTGCATTTTTACACATCAAATTAAAATAATTTTTTATTTTATTCCATTAAAAAATCAAATATAAAATAACTAATAACTAATATACCATATACGTATGGTACTTCTCTTTATATAATATATATGTACATATAAATTAATATATACAAACAAGCTAACAAGTTAGAGTCGAACTTATACGAGCTTGTTCAAGAAAATTAACTGATTCTAACCGAGTTTTGTACAATTTTATATAATATAATAATCAAGTATAATTTTGTGTTCACGAACAATCTGTTTAATAAATAAACAGAGCTCAAGTCGAGTTTATCTAAGTCAAGCATGAGTTTGTTTGTGAGCGGCCTTGTTCGTTACAACCTTACTCCACATAGCCTTTTTTCTTTATTTTATATATACATATATAATCATTTTTCCTCATTTCAATACAGAAATCTTTGAGAAGTAATATTTAAAAATGGAACCGTGAAGTAAATAGTTAAAATAGAAACTAGGATGTAGGTGTACGTTTTAGAATAGTTGATAGTTAAAATAAAAATAAAAATAAAAATAAAAATAATATTTTTTAAGTAAAATATAGTGAAAAAAATTAAGTCGTCAGACGTGAATAGTCTTAGCATAATTTTATAATCATGAAATTCTCTATCTCACTCAGAAAATGAAAAATTCAAACCATGGAAGGAGATATATAAGTTGGGTATGAAAATACAAATTACGTACCCTCTTTAGAATGTGAAAAATTTAGTCAAACTGTTCCTAGCTAGGTACAATACTAAATTATTATAAGAAACCAAAATTTTGTACTATCTGCTTTTTTATGTTTTCAGTTTTCGTAAGAATAAACAAATACTAACGGCAACAATTAGGAGAAATTATACTTAATTCTCTCGATCTACAACTTAATTTGTAATGTCGATCTCTCTAATTTTTTAATTTGTTAATCTATACTACTCATCTATTAAAGGGCTTGCACTGCCAATCTTTTTCCTCCAAAAAGACAAAAGATTTCCCTAAATATATATATATATATATATATATATATTTAAAAAAAAAAAAAAAACACCTAACCCACAAGATAACCGTGGTTGGTGACCCGTGGCACGACCGCAAGTGAGTTATATATATATATATATGGAGACATTACAAATTTAAAATCCCTTTAGTTGATAGTAGGACACATTAAACTAATTAAAAAATTAGGAGTTAGATTGATTGGTTTTCCAAAAGAAGTAATATATCACACACAAATGCAAATGTAGATTAGGGATGATTCTCTATCTTTTTATATTGGGCTGAGTTTGATGGGGGCCGGTATGATCCACGTGGAACTAATCAATGTCTATATTGGCAGGGACTATTTGGGGTTACTCTCTATGCATACCTGAACTTGAAAAGGTCCTCATCATTAATTTAGATTAATTAAGATAATATTTCTTTTAGTGGTCAGCACTTTGATTAAATTATTTCTTTACCTTAATATTTTAGAATAATATTTTTTATGGGACAATAAATGTATTTATTTATTTAAGTACAACAGAAACAAACTACAAAAAGCAGAAAAAAAAATATAATCAAATACAAGCAAATTAACAAAAAAAACAAAAAACAAAAAAAAAAACGTAATCTAAACAAATAATTAACGCTTCACTGCTTTAAAAGAAATCTATAAAAATGAAAGTCGAGCATGAATGCAACCCGTGATGGCCGCGGCCCATGATAGATAAATGTAACTGTTATATGAATGTTGTACCTAATAATCTTTATTTTAGAATATAGTGCCTGGTCAACCCATAAGAGAGAACAAAGAAATAAACTCGTGAGCTTAGCACATGGTTTGTTCTATAACTAGTAGTGCCCTTACACACTCAATCATATTTAAAGAATAAATTTCCTAAAGACACTATTAATCATTGTATATATATACTACACTCACATTATATATATATATATATATATATATATATATATATATATATATATATATATATATATATGAACATAATGTCAAATAATTATTATTTTCGCGTTTGTCCAGTATTGGTGCGGGTAACTATATAGATAAGAGAAATAATATATACTATTATATATGAAAAAGGAGTGGTCCTATAAACATAGTCATGTAAAACTGATCTATATAATTACTTATATGCGTATGATAAATAGTATTTTAAATGGGACTCAAAAAAATAATGCTTATTTTTAAAATAAAATAAGTATCAAATTATAATTTACTCAGTTATGTATTTAACATATAAAAATTACTTTCCTATTGAATGATTTAAATTATGTCAAAGATTGCCCCTTAATCTTGATAGAAGGCTAGGAGCCTGATTATCATGGGTTATTTATTTAGGTGAACGTGTGTATGTGAATGTTCCGCATTCTTAATTGACATCTGTAATCTAGGTGAACATGTATGTACCGTTTTGAAAATTGAAAGGGTTTTTCTAAAAATCCTTTCACTTTTCTTTTACACTTAGCTTAATCAATAATCACATTTTCTATAACACCCGAGAAAAATAAGAGTTAAAGAAAAATAGAATCTTAGAAATTTGAGATAAATACCAAAATAAATGTACGTCCTAAAGTTAATAGGATGATCATGATAAGACTCATATGCAACAGGACAAAGGAGACTTGAAATCAGGTAAAAAATACCCTAAAGTTTAAGATTTCTCCATAGTCTCAATCAACCAAAAGAGTAATTCCACGTGCCTGATTGGGTTTGCACAGAAAATCATACGGATGTGATTAATTTTTTATTATCTCGATCGACCGAGAGAGCACCTCCACTTATCAACCAGCATGTGGGGTTAGATAGGATGTAACCCAGCATTTAATGTTGACAAAACATCTTTTGAGTCGACCTAGTGACTGGCTCAATCGATCAAGTAGAATGGGGACCAAGTTTAAATGCTAACCAAGCATTTCTTGATTGATCGAGCAAAAGGTTCTATTGACTGAGCTCTATATGCACTACATGCATGAGCCTGTTTAAAGCTTGAAGCTGATGAAAATATTTAGGTTCGGTTTCCATTTCCACTCGTCCAAGAAGCTCGCAACCAAGAGTTAGAGGGTTAGAGAAGGGAGAGAGAAAAAGAAGAAGAATATTGGAGTGGTTCAAGGCTCGAAAAAGCTTAATCCAAAGGTAATTCCATTCTCTTGTAATGTATGCTTTGATAGCATAGATGAGTATTTGTTTTAGTATTGTGCATTGAGGTTTTTAAATTTTGGTTGTGTTAGTATAGTAAAGACTTTGGGTTGATGAGATGAGGTGAGAAATATGGTGAAAAGTAGGATTTGGGTGTTTTCAAGAGAGGAGAAAACACTGCCCGTGAGTCTCGGTCGATCGAGCAAGAACCTCAATTAATTGAGAGCTTCTCAAAGAGCAACAGAGATCCTTTTGTCGAACCTCATTTGATGCTCGATCAACAGGGGGACTTTCAAAAAGTTCATGGTTGATCCTCATTTGAACCTCGATAGACCGAGATAACCTAGTTTTGTAAAGTTAGGGTTTTTTCATAAGAAAAAAAAAAAAAAAAAAAAAAAAAAAAAAAAAAAAAAAAACCATAGGGACCAAAGTTCAAGAGAATTTTCAAGGTTCTAAAAGGGAATAAGTTATAATACAAACGAACACACGTAAGGTAACATAATGCAAACAAACACACGGTATGGATAGATTGTTGAAATGAAGAACTTAGCACAAGTTATTAACATGTTTTGGATAAGTAGAACCTCTTACCAAAAATATTCAAATCTTCTATCATGGATTTTTCCCATCTTGTTTATGCAAGTAGATAAAATGCATGCTTAATTTTATAGTGACATAAGCCCTATGTGTTCCATATTTTATGTATTGCAAATTATGTTGATATGTGATTTACAAGCTGTTTGAGAAAAAGAAATTTAAGGAAAAGATTTTTTAAAGGTGATTTTGATAAAATGAAAGCAAGACTAGTTTTGAGATGATTTTTTTTTTTTTTTTTTTTAAATGTGAATCAAGATAAAAGATTGTAAGTTTAGAGTATTGGATCACATGTGGCATCGGTCTAGTGGTCGATCATGTTGTGGTTGATTTCCCTGTGGTGTCTATCTGGTGTTCGGTCACGATTTTATAGATTATTGAGGATCACATGTGGCGATAGTCTGGTGCTTGTCATGTTGTTGTCGATTTTTGTATGCGTCCATATCATGCTCGGTTATGTTGTGGTCAGTTAATCAATGTGACAATCTACTACTCGGTCATGTAGAAATCAAAACAAGTATTTTTTCTTCAAGTTCTGTGATAGGGAAGCCATGGAATGGGTGCTTGACCGAGCTCCCTGGAACATGGAAAATAGACCGCTGGTTCTTAAGAAGTGGTGCCCTACCCTCTCCTTTTAGTTGAGTTCTACTCCGCCATCCCCTAACCATGCTTAAGAAAGATTTCCAAAAAAATCCCAGCAATCAAACTATTGCTACAAGAAAACAAATGCAGCCGCTTTCTTGCTGGGTTCCTTTGCAAAGTTCGTCCACGAAGGGAGAGTCAGGGCCTAAGATCAGGCCGAAAGGCGTAATTGATGGACAACAGGTAAATATTCTTGTACTGCCCCTTGTTGGTCTGGAGAGACAAAGTATGCTAGGTTAGCCAGAAGATTACGGTTTTATGGGGTCACACATGTAACACACAAGAAAAACAAAAGCTAAAGAAAATTTGGAAATGAAAATAATGGAATAGAATATCAGAATAAGTATATATGGACATTGTATAGAAATCATAATATTCAAACAAAAGTAGGATAGCAAGTGAGGACCTAAAAGTTAAGTAAAAAAAGACTCAGGAGAAGAGAAAAAATGATCATGAATATAGGAAGAAGAAACCCACCCTAGCCACCCTTAAAATAAGTATGTATTTCCTAGAAATGGCGGAGAATAACTTAAAATGAGGTTTTGAGAATGAAAAAAGTAGATTTTTGACCAAAAAATGTGCTCCCCAAGATGGACTAGCTAATCATGGCGTGCGCACCATAGAAAGCTTTCTAGATTGGGGTCTTATACACGATTTCGACACTCATAGCCCAAATTATTACCATGTGCACGATAATCAATTAATTATGGAAGGACCTAAGAGAGATAGGACAAAATGGAACAAAAAACGGGGTTAAAAACACAAAATAGAGTTTCTACAATTAGCTTGATTGATCGAACACTATTCTTAATTGACCGAGGTTGGACACATGGTAGACTCAAAAAGTTTTGGTGAAAAAATGAAAGCTTGATTGTCTGAATATGAGCTCGATAGACCAGGCTTGCACAGTACAGCTGAGTCAGACTCAAATTTTGACTGATTTGATTGGCATTAATTGCAAGTCATGACGCCTCGGTCGATCGATACTCAAGCTCGATTGACTAAGACACATGGCTCACAATGTGTGGATGAGATGAAAATGCTCAATTGATCGAGCACTACAACACCAACCAAAAATTCTATAAATAGGCTCAGAAACATGAAGGAAACTAAACAAATTTGTTTTCTTCCTTCTGGAAATACAGAGAGACATGAGAAAGGCTTGAATGAAGGTCTTTGATTGGCGAAGCCCTATGGTTTGAATATTGGAGTGAGGAACAAACAAGCAGAGAAAAAGGTGCTCACTAAGTGACTGTACAAGACGTATATACTTACACTTTGTCTATACGATAGTAGTTATAGTCATGTATATTATACATGACTATATTATGATATATACTGACAACATTGTGATACCATAATAGTGGTTATACTATTATATTGGAGTTTTGGAAAAATAAGGTTTTGGAAGTTATTTTGATACAAGTATAAAAATTGGACTTCATGGCACTTGGAAAACACGCATAAATGCGTCGTTGTATTGCCCGAATTTTATTAAAAAAAAAAAAAAAAAGTTTTTAAAAATATAGTTTTTACAAAACTAGGATTTTTTTCATAGATTCAAAATTATTAGTTTTTTAACGTTTTGATCAAGTGTTTTCGACATATACACATTGTATATGATGACTACGGACTAGTTAAAATGAAAAGTGGTCAAAAGGTGGGATTTTGGAGCATTTTTTAGAAAAGTGGAATGTTGCCAGTATCCCCTCAATCAACTGAGCTCAGGATAGTGGGTTACCAAGAACCTCAGTCGATGCTCGATCGACCGAGCTTGAGGGAAAAGGTCCAGTGACCCCTTGGTCGATGCTCGATCGACTGAGCCCAATCAATATTGTGAAAATAGCGTTTTCACTAGAAGTTTCATGATTTTAGAGGGTATTAGGGTTCATTACAAGTCCTAGGGTTTCAAATAGAATTAAAACCTAATCATTAAATACGATGTGAATGCAGAGGAAGTATAGGTTCAAGTAAGAAGGATACAGTTCAAGGGTTAAGCAGAAAATTATAAGTATAAACTAACCTATCACTAAATTGTCTTACAAATGCGTGTTTTATGTATTAATAGAAGCATGATTTTATTGTTGACATTGAGCACTGAACGTTTGAATATATATTATGAATATAAACTTTATATTGCCATGTAATTTACATGAATTTAATGAAGGATGAGTTTTGAAATAAAACGATTTTCAAAACGAATGAGGTTTGGAAGAAAAAAGTGTGGTTTTACAGAAAATATTGTGCAAATGTGAATTGAGTGACTCGATAATTAAGTGGGGGTTATACACTTAACACCCCAAATCTAGGGAGGGGAAAGGAAAAGCCTAGAAAACCGATTGTTAAGTAGGGTTATAAACTTAGGACCCTAGCACTAGAAATGAGGAAAAGGAACAACTATGTGGTTAAGTGGGGGAGATACACTTAACAATATCAGGCAGCTAAATGAGATTGATACACCTAGCACCCCCGGTGTTAGAAACGGGGAGAAAATACTAGCAACTCAATGCTTAAGAGAGGTTATTCACTTAACAGAATAATGAAATAAATAAGTGAATGTTTACAACTTTTATATGCATGAGATATTATGATATGTAGTTGTTGTGATTTAAACTATTGTTTTACATTATTATGTCATATTAATTGTTTCATTCACTTCATATTAAAGGGTATAAAGTTATATATATAGAAAACAAAATGTAAAGAAAATTATAGTTTTGATGTTACTTCTATATATGACTTGCAAAATAGCTATGACACTTAATTAACAATTTTTTATGAAAATTTTGCTTTGTAATAGACATTTTACAAGCAATTAATAGAGAGAGAAAATTTAAAGGAAAAATGAGGCTCACATCACACACAAAAAAGTTCATAATATTTATACCTACTAAGTCGTGGACTCACACATCCACTTGTAAAATTGTGAATTTTTACAAATGCCATCGAGGATACCTTATATGCATGTCTGGATTACTGTCTGTGAGGCCGGCAGGAGGCCTCCACCTTTTAAAAAGCTGACTTTTACAAAGTGAGTTTTAGATTTATATATGCCATATGTGGCATCTTTTGGAGTGATGTAAAAACAATAGTACTTTATGTAATAAAATTATGTTTCATTTATGATATAAAAGCTTTCGTATATTGTTCGTAAAAGTGAGTTTGTACTTTGTAGTTTCGAAAAGAATTAAACCCAAGATCTTTCGTTATGTGACTAAAAAAAAATAGTGGCGCTACGTGGAATATGAGATATTCCTCTATTTGGCTTATATAAAAGTTGGAGTATTACAATTTGTGGCGTTGATCTAGTGCTTAGTCTTGAGAAAAATCAACTTAATTCAATAATAAAACATATAAAAAGATGATGAGAAAAATGTTAAACAAGTTAAAACGAATTACGTTTTAAATAAATGAATATATGAAACGTCACAGCTTTTTACACAAGCCGTAAGTGGAAATATCTAAATTCACACGTGACGTACTACATAAATGTACCACTCGCAGTAGAAAATCAAGTATAATTTTTCTTTTCTTTTCTTTTTGAAACCACAAACTCACTTCACATTATAATATACTAGAATATCTAATTAAACTTCATACATTATAAACACAACTGTATAATGTTATTACAACTCTATCACTAATGTTATCATATATATCAAAAGTTCCCAGTTGGCATACTAATATACTAAACTGACTTAAAAGTAGGTCAGCTGTCTAAAAGTTGACTCTTCTTGCCAGCTTTAAGATCAGTAGTTCAAACACACATACATGTCATCATTCTCTTTTTCCTCAGCAACATTTGTAAAATTACCACAATTTTACAGTTAGACGTGTGAGTTCACAGCTCCATAAGTATAAGCATTCTAACCATTAATGTGTATGATGTGAGCCATATTTTCCTTTGAAAATCCCTCAAACAAGTATTTATACAACTATTACTCATGCAGGGTTTTAATAAAATAGTTTATCAAATTTCATAGCTTTTTGACAAACCACATAAAAATAGAGAGGTTTATACATATATAATTAAGTCAAAACATATTTTCTTTCGCATTTTTTTTTACTGCGTATATAACTTCATATACCCTAATATAAAGCAATAAAACAATTTATATCATATAATGTAAAAACCATCATTTTAAATTTCAGTCAATACATATCATAACATAACTTATGCATATTTCACATGGATACATATATTATCTTCAAACGTTTAGCACAAGTTAGACAAATAAGTGTTTAACTCCCACTCATCACAAGATTCAAAATTAATAAGAATTTAACTCACTCTTATCACTAGATGCAGGATAATATGATTTTAACTCTCTTTTATCAATGGATGTGGAATAATAAGAGTTTCATTCCCTCTCATCACTGGATTCAAGAACAATTAGATTTTAACTCCCTTTCATTTCTAAATGCAAGATAATAAGAGTTTAACTCCCCTCTTATCAATGGATGCAAGAATCAAAAACATTTTCACAACCTTTATCAAACAAACATATTTTTCACAAATCACTTTTTTCTTCCAATCTCATTCATTTTCATTTCAAATTCATTTTCATTAAACTCATTTTAAATCATTTCATTTAATATAGTTTCATATTCATGCTCAAATAATTAGGGCTAAATATAACTAATAAAAACATATGCTTTATAAGATATCTTAATGCAAGGTTAATAAGTTTATACGTATAACTTAGGCTTAGTCTCAAATACTATCTATTCATTTACCGACCCGCACTTTCTCTACATTTATACAATATATAATTATTATTTTCCAATCCTTGTTTTAAATCTTATGACTTGAATCAAATCCTAAGATCCTCAAATATCTCGAAAATCCTCAAGAAAACCATTATCCTTCTATTCTGACTGATCTCGATCGACCAAGGATCAACCAAGGGTTGCTAAAACCCCATTGGACTTTCTTCCAATGGCTCGGTCGACCAAGGCTCTGACCTAGGTCAACCGAGGTGCTCCAAACGACAACATTGATTCTACAAACTATCCCAAAACCTTGTCTTTGGACTATGTTTCATGTCAACAAAACCATAGACTTTGTATATAACATATATATATAATGAAATCTACCTATTGGAATTGTTAAAAAATGTCTAACTTTTAGATCTAAGATAAAAATCCTAGTTTTGTAAAAATGTCATTTTTATGCTTTGGTTATATCCTAATAAGATTGGGGTAGCATAACGTCGTATTTACATGCATAAAAAAAAAATATATGCAACCCCATTTTTACATGATTTTTAAGAAAATAACTATTAAACTCCTTTTTACTAACACTACATGAGCATCGTAACGAAGCTCCAATGACTTTAGTATATTCATACATGATTTCATATGGGTATTACTACGAAAATATAACAATATTTAACTACCTACATACTTTTATAATGGCATTACAACTACGCTATAAATATTTTGTTAAGTCATGCATGTAGCGCCCAGCTTTTTACAAAAAAGCGTAAGTGAAAATTTTTTATTTTCACGTGACATTACTATATCATCATAGTTGAGATTTGTCAGCGAAATATATTGTGTCGTTGGAGTGAGTCATTACAAATGGTATTAAAGTCATTGCCCGGCTTGAGATGGGAGGAGCGGGTACAAGCCCATGAGAGTCGCCAGCGGGCACTTGGTAGGATGTCAAGAATGGGGTGATTCCATGAGAGTTGCCAGCAGGGATGCTGGGTCCCAAAATGGGGTGATTGTGAGGTCCTACATCGCCTGGGTATGAGAATGTGGATGTGCTTATATGTATATTTGCACCCTTCTTGGCACAACGCGTTTTAAAGTCATGATGGACATGAACCTATCAGAACTTTGTAATTAAGCGTACTTTTGCGAGAGTGGTACCAAGATGAGTAACCTGCTGAAAAGTTTGGTTCAGGGGAGCCAAAAGTGGATAATATTGTGTCATTAGGGTGAGCCGTTACAATGTATAACTTTATAAGGGCATCCCAATGGCCCTCTAATAAATTACACTAAAAGAAAAGATAGAGTTTAGTTTATACCTAAAAAACTCCGCTTAATCGAACGCTTCAAAACTTACACCGAGATCCTAGTCTCACAACACTCTGAAACTCGAGAACCCTTCCTTTCTACTTAATACAAGTAAACTTGAGTTTCTAGAAAGAGAGAAAAAAGAATTTTGGTGTGAAAATGAAGTGGGCTTTGATCCTTATTTTATAAGATTTTTCAAGTAGCTACAATGCTCGGTCAGTCAATCCATGATGATGTGGCTTAATCGTAGTTTGCCTATGTCCTAGTAAAATCAAGTTTCGGATAAGTTTGACACACTTGATCTTGGTCGATAGACACGTGTCTTGGTTGAGAAAAACCTCACTTTACATGTGTCACTTGACTTTGGGCCCAAGTTTTTCAAATCTTTTGCCATGTGTCACCCAAATCTCGATCGATCGAGATTACCCTTCAGTCGAGTGGGTACTGTTCACAAAAACCCTAATCCTATTTTTTTTTCTTTTCTTTTTTAACCTTATTTTTTTGATCTGTTTTGTCCTATCTTTCTTTGGTAGTCTTGTACTTCTAAGTATAGAAACTAATGCGAACTTTATAAATTTTGGGGGTTTATAAGTATCCCAATCTAAGCTCGTCTAAAACAAACTACCATACTAAAAATTTTTATGCAGTAAAATTTCATTGCAATCCAAACACCAATTTAAGAAATAGTCATTCTCTTATGGCAAATGAGGATAATTATTCCAATGCTATTTCATTTCACATTCTTCTCTTTTTCAAAAAATAAATAAATAAAATGTTTATTTTTCTAATAAAATAGTCATCCTGCGTACCAAACATAACTTAAGTTCCATTTCTATGTCGTTTTCTCTTTTACAATATAGGTTGTAATATTGCTTCATATCTAAGATGAGAGTATTAATTGGAGCATTTTTTCACATCACAAGATTCACAACCCTACAAAAAGTAATATATAAAAATTCCTTAGACAGGTAGGCTTATAGATAAATTCTTTAAAGTGTATGGGGTTGTGGACAAGCATTTTCCAAGCACAAGCAAGATTAGAAAAGAATTATGCATGTCTAACAGGAAATCCTTTCTCACTTGAGTTGAAAATTCAAGTGTTAGAATTGTCATTTGTATGTATGTGTGTGTGAAGCATAAGTTTTCAAAGACCCGACAACATAAGGCATATTTAAATTTGTCGGAAATAAGCTTATATGCATATGATGGGATCTCTAACATCATGTATGCAATATACTATTTCTTTGTTGTACAAACGGGTTTCTCTAATAATCTACATGTATAAGAATGTATTTGGTTCTATGATCTTGTAGACAAAAAATACGATTTTAAAACAATTGCAGAAAATGTAATATTTGAGAGTGTATTTTTTTTAAAAAAAATTGCTATTTGAAAACGTAAAATATTTGCTTTTTCAAATTGTGACTAAGGGGTGTTGATGCAGAATAAAGAAGGAATATTTAGTCTTTAAATTTATTAGACCTGGTATTATTTTGTAATCGTTATTAGTATTTAATTTATGTTTTAAGAGTCGGTATGCAATAATGGGTTTAGCCCAAAAGTCAGTCACATCAGGGTTAGGGTTAGGGTTCAGTGTCTTAGACTATTTAAGCATACATTTCGATTGTAACAGACAGACGATATACAGATTATGATTGAGAAATAAACAATTGCTTTGTTCTTTGAGAGTTGTGATTACTTTTCTTTTGTGTTGAGACTCTACATTCCTAGTGTGACACCAAATTTATCTGGTTTGTGAGACGCCAATCTTTTATCATTATTTTGTTCTTGGTTTGTGAGACGCCACTACAATTGTTTTTTAAGACATTTGAGAGATTCGATTTTTCGCTCATAAAACAACTCACCCACAATGGTGTGACTCTGTTGTGGTCATGGTAGGAAGATTGTGGACTCAGTTTCTCTATTGTGTTCGTGCATTTTCTTTGGCTTGAGAAGAAGGATATTCAAGCGCCTATATTTCTTTTTCATTACAAAACTTGAGGTCGAGTATTTTTCAAAGAATGAGAGAATGATGCAGAATCAAATCAAACTACATCGCCAAGGAATTCATTACGTTAAAGAAGTCTCAAGCCTTTAGGAAAGTTATGTCATTTTAATTTCTAATGTAATCATATTATGTTTCTTATCTTATCTCTATATGTAGTGATCATCTTCTATTTCTACGTTGTAGAGTTCTTTTTGTGTTATGTTTCTATTATTCAATAAGTTGGTTATATAAGCTGATGTAAGTGTAGTTATTTTAAATATGGATATATGAATGAAGAATTATAATTTTGAAATTATGTGCTTGAGTGAGATGCTTGTGTTTGAGATGAGATTATTCAATTTGAGGTGCGACTCTTTTTCCCTTCAATGGTGAGACTCTATTAACAATTCATTGTTGGCAAGTGAGGCCTTGTTCAACGTGAGATGTATCTTTATTTTATGTTGGCCTTCGTTTATTTTATGGTGGCTTCGTTTGTTCTGCACCAAGTGTGTTCTTAAAAATGAAAGATTTTAAAGACTAAACTGTAATTTGACAAAATTTGGAAGAAGAAAAAAAGCATTAGACAGAAAATGAAGAAAAAACAATATTGGAGAAAACTACACATATTCCCCTCAAACTACCAGACAATTTATAATGCATCCTCAAGCTCTCAATTGAAGCAATGTCCCCCTCCCCCGACTACCAAAAAATTATAATGTAGTCTCTTCGTTCAAAAAATGACAAAAATACCTTAAAAAAAAAAAAAAAAAAATCATATTTAACCCCTAAATTTTTATATGATTTAAATTTAGTCAATGGGTTTCTAATTTTAAGAATAAGGTCCTTAAGTTTTACTCAAGTTTTAAATTAGTCCTTTTATTACTTTACCGTCAAGTTAACGATTTTCTATTTGTCACATGTTCATTTGATATGCCACGGTCTATCTCAGCATCAAAATTAATGGGTTTTCCTCTAACGCTATATAGTCTAGAAGATTAAGATTACAAAGAAGATGATTTTTGTTTTTGGAGTTGGGATTTATTTATTTTTTATTATGGATGATTTGACGCTTAATTATATGAACACTTCATTAATATTAGGTGTTGATATGAACGCTAGTGTGTCAATTGAGACACACGTGACATATCGCAAACCATTCATTTTAACAGAAAAGCGATAGAGGGACCAATTTCAAATCAAGCAAAACCTAAATACCATATTCTTGAAATTAAAAATTTAATAATTAAATTCAAATCAGATAAAAATTTAATGGGCTAAATATGCTTTTGTCAAAACATTTTGACAAAAAAAAAAGTGATGGGTCTTCACACAAGACCCACAGTGCTCGTCGGTTCCTTTTTTCAAATTTATAAAATTATTTTTATCCTTTTAAAAAATTTAACATTTTTATTTTTTCGCAATAAAAGAAATGCATTGTAATTTCTGATAATTTGGAAACACGTTTAAAATTGAATTGTAGTTGGGGGGTTAGTATTCTTTCTGGCAAAAAAATTGACAGGATCGGAGGGGAAGAAAAGGACAGGGGAGAAAGAACAGAGGTGCATGTGCAGAGGTTAGAGAGGATCAGATACGTGAAGCAGGCGCCAAACAAGTAGCACGTGAATAGTGTACCATATCTTTTAAGTTCTAACAATAATAATAAATAATGTGCAGCTTTTGCCCCTCTCTCTCTCTCTCTCTCTCTCTCTCCATCAACTGGGACTTATCCATTGCCAGGTCACATTTTCTTTTCACGCACGTGATGGGAGGAATTCTTTTTAATTTAGCTTTTAAAAGTGGCCCCCCTTTGGCAACTACCTCTTCTCACATTTTTTTTTTTAGTATTTTTTTTTCTTTTATTTAAAAAAAAAAAAACAAATATTTTTGTTTTATTTATTTATATTTTTATTAAATTTTATTTTTTTATTGTAATGGACACGTGTCGACTTTCTATTGAGTGTGACATAACTGACTAACGAAATCTATTAACTTTGCGGATAAAAAACGTGTTCAGGGAGTGATTAGTAATTATAATTTACCACAAAGACCTTACATGAACTTTTTAAACTACATGGAGTGATTTGTAATTTAGGCCAACTCAAGGGACTAATAGTTTATCCCTTAAAAATTATGTTTCTCACGTACTAAAAGATACATATCAAGATAATAAAACTGATAACTACCTTAAACGCAACAGAGTTTAGCCAAGATTTGGATCTAAAAAATATTATTTTGGAAGGTAATTCATTGTGGATAGTAAATGCGGTAAAGACCACTGGATAAAACTGGAGCCGGCATGATCAAATCGTGGAGAATGCTAAAGGTGTCTTCAATGGGTTTTGGAAAAGTTAGATTGATCGTACCAAGATAAAGGTAAACTTTGTTGCTTACTTGTTCGCAAAGATTGCCACCAAACAAGTTATAGATAATGTTTAAATTGAAAATATTTCTTTGTATATATGTGACATTGTAACTTTAGAGCAACATGCTCTATTATCTTTAATTAAAGCAATTTTACTCTAATTTTCCTCATATTTGAATGAAATATTGAAATATTTTCAAAAAAAAAACAAAGACGTCATTTTTAAATACTGAATTATAAAATAAAAAATTATACAAACTAATTTATTAAAAAAAAAAAAAAAAACATGTTTTCTACTGCTGCTATTACCGTATAACACATGCTGCAACAGTACGGAGTGTCGTGGCGGATTATGCGTATACGGCTAATCAACCGCAGAATTGGAATTATTCTTCCAGCGGAAAGAATTAACAAATGGTTCATAATACAGTTTATTGATTTAATAATAAAAAGTTAATTTGATCGCACAATATTTTATTTTCTGAAAAGAAAGAAAGAAAAAAAAAAAAAACGATCCCCACATAACGTTATTTTAAAGCATTGTTTTTTTTTTTTTTTTAATGATATTGACTAAGAAATTTTCAAAAGCAAAACATTAAACTAATAGTTGATCTAGTCAAACTAAGAAAAAAAAAAAAAAAGTGCAACTCATTCCACGTAAAAATTTTGAGAAGAGAAACTAGGAAAGAATTAATTGATATAACATAAAGTGTAAATGAGTTTTAATTTTTTTTAAAAAAAATTGTTTGTTAATGTAAAGAAACGACGTTAATTTTTTGAGAAATGAGAATAAAGTGTTACCAAGCAGGCCCTAGCCCTATATCTTCTTCTTCTTTTATATTTTATATTTTATATTTTATATTTTATATTTTATATTTTTGTAAAAGAACATCAATTTTGGGTAGGTTGAGTCAAATTTAAAACTCAATAATTTGGGGCATTACTCTCTATCCTAGTTATTTTTCAAAAAAGGTTAAACATATAATTTATTTATATTATTGCCCAAAATGACATAATTTATGCTCCATTTGTTTGAGCGTAAAATATTTTTTGTATTTTTCGATGTTTGGTACAATCGAAAAATGATAGTCAACGGAACTTCATTCTTGCATGCACGTTTGTTAAAATCCGCTAACATCGAATATTAAAGTTCGTTGGTAGCTCGAATCTACCGCCGAAAGTCCCCGAATTTTAGTATCTGATTGCCGGAATTTGATTGCATTGGTTAGATTTCGAAAACCTACGCCAAATTTTGGCAAAACAGGCAGGAATTCAACCGGTGCCAAAATCCGATGACGATTGCCAATCCAGTGACGTCCGACAACCATCACCGGATTCTAGCGGTCAATATTCAGCCTAAATTGACTGAAATCTTGCTAGTACTGCTGGAATCCGGCTATACTGTGCCGGAATCTGGCAATTTGTGCCGAATTTCGGCCACCTTCACCAAAATCCGGCTAACCCAGATTCCGGCGAAACTGGTTAGAATCTGGCTAGTACAGCAAGAATCCGACCAATTTCTTTGGAATCCAGCAATACTGGGCTAGATTCCGGCTAGTTTAGAAGGAATCTTACCATTGTCACCAAATTCTGACCTCCATCGTCGGAATCCGGCAATAGTAGCTGGAATCCGATGAAAGTGGTCAGGATCCTGTCGGCAAGTGATGGAATCTCGTCACTAGTGATTTTTTCGTACGAGCCAGACGCCCAAAAATATTTTAAGAGAAATCATTTTTACTGAAACATGATTTCGTTGAAAATATTTTACTACAAAAAACATTTTACGTCAAACCAAATAGAGCATTAGTTATATCAGCTAATTCTAATAGCATTTGTTCCACATTCATTTTTTCCCTACTTTTTCACACTTGATTTTCTTGTCTCCAACAATGGCATTCTTTCTTGTCTCGATGTTTACTCTCTCTAGTATGATTCTAACTGCATTCTTTTGTTGAGAAACAAAATAGAAGAAAATAATCAAGAACTAAGAATAAACAAACACATAAAAACATAAGAATTTACGTGGTTCACCCAAATTTTGGGCTACGTCCACAAAGTTGCTACAGTTGCTACAATTTTCACTGTGAAGAGAAAAAAATACAGGTTATAGTTTAACAAAGAAGTTTAGAATATAATGAATTTATATGGGCCACCCTACAAATCTGCAAGTCAAAAGTTTGAAATTGCCACAAACTCGCTCGAGCCATTGTTGCGAGAGGGTCTATCTACTGCTTTGCCGCAAGCTCGTTCGAGCTATTGTTGAGCAAGACTCAAGCAATTTTTTTTTAAGACCTTCTGCAGACTCTACATAGATGAGGCTCCACAAATGCATCAATCTCCCACTTGGAGACTGATCTCACCATGAACAACTCTTTCGTCCTCAACTTCAAAGACCAACTAAAGCTAAACAAAGCTTTAGCTTCTCAATAGTAGCCACCTTGGTCAGCATATTTGCAAGATTGTCTCTTGGGTAAATCTTCTCCAAGATGAACTTTTCATTCTCCAAGAGTAAGAGAATGAAGTGGTAATTGATGTCTATGTAATGCCCCTATTAATTAATTAGAATAATTAATCAAGAGAGTTACTAGCAGAGCTTCCCAAATTAAGTAACTTGTAATTAACTTATAGGGGTAATTACCTTTTTCCCCCATCAACTACCGGTCATTGTCAACATGCCCCCATGAACTGACACATCGACCAAAAGAGAGTATCCAACTACCAACTTTACATACTTTGCCCCCTTTCGTCAGTTTAATTCGAAAAAAGAGTTAAATACCCTAACTTAAATTAAAAAATGACATAAATGCCTTCAACTTTTTTAAACATATTAATTTTAATATTTTTTTATTAATTACTATTGGAGGGCATTTTGGTCTTTAAACCAAAATTAACGCCCAAAAATGGCATATTTCGTCCAAGTTAACTGGATTCCCTGACGGAGGGGGGCAAAGTATGTAAAGTTGGTAGTTGGATGTTCTCTTTTGGTCGAGGTGTCAGTTCATGAGGGCATGTTGACAATGGCTGGTAGTTGATGGGGGGAAAAGGTAATTACCCCTAACTTATAATACTACCCTATAACCAACATCATAATGAATAAAATAGCAGAATGAGGAAAAGTGATTATCAGAGCTGTACATTAATACTTGTAACGCCCCAGTGAAATTAACTAACTAGTAGTTAACCTCGTGGTTCATCTCTTAGTCTTATTTTAAGAAAAATAAGACCACAGAAATCTCATTATCTCTGAAGAGAGTCTGCAGTGGAAGACTTTCACTTGTAACAAAAGATATCAATTTAAAACCTATAATAACAACAAGAATAGCCATAATGAATCTTAAATATCATAACATAGATAGCCGAATTCCTCAAAGTATGGTCAAAATAACAATCATCAAATATAATACATATCCAGGTCCAAGATCTAAGAGTCATAACATAACATCAAAAGTCAAGTCCTACACCTAAGAAGATAAAGCATAATGACAATATCAATCATATCACGACGGGTATCACCATCGGGGCTCCACATCCTAGCTAACCAAACAGGATCTAGCTACTCAAAAATTACCCTAAGCACTCCCTCCAAAAGGACCAAGTGCCTCTCTGTGTTCGTCATCAACAAACTATCTATAAAACAACACATTTTTCATAGGTGAAAAAAATACAAGCGTAAGTCCACAACTTAGTAAGTAATATACGCATGATATACATGTTATCATATGATAACCTCAGATGTTTAAGATATAAATCACATGCATCAAAGTGCAGTTATAACTTCACATTTCATAAGATGGTCTTGGATGCAACAAAGTGATCATGCCATAGTTCAATATCATATGGTCTACTCAGGGTATTAACCCATTCCCGGCAGGGTTGGCGTTATCCTGAGAGACCTATAATACAACACCAGTGCCTCGGATATGTACGCATACCGTCATATACTAGCAGCCCGACCAAGTCCGACCTAGGGTAGTCCATGCTATTAGCAAAGTCATAACCATGACCCCCATTCAAGCATGATGCGCATGTCACAAAAGATTGGATCTAAAGTTCATCATAATAGAATCATAAACTTTTGACCATAGGGTTAACTTATATAATAGTAAGTCCATGGCCATTATCTTGCACGTACCAGTATACCATGTCATACAATGCAATTTAACATTCACTGTATTTTATATGCTTGCTTTTATAAATTCATTCATTCCATTATCTCGTTAATTATCACTCGTTTTTACAAAAATAGAGTTTAGAGTAATCAAAGTATATTTCATGTGAGTTATAAATATGCATATTTGGTAAACAAAATAATCATGCTTATGCAAAAAAATAATAACAAATATCCATGTGGGTTTTTAGTCACTTGTATCGTAGGGTGTTTCCACAAAATCCTCCTCAATCTCCTCGACTTTGAAATATGAGAAAACCCTAACATTAGTTCTAATCCCGAGTTAAACTAATTTTAAGCTATAACAAGTTCAAAATAGGTATTCTGCCTAACTCGCAAACGTTGGGGGACAAAAGATCGAATGTTTGGGATACAATGTAGTGACTCACCCCAACGACACAATGTTGTCCGCTTTTGACTCTCCTGAACCGAACTTCCCAAGAGGGTACTCATCCTAGTACTACTCTTGCATAAGTACGCTTAATTGCAGAGTTTTGATCGGTTCATCCCTATCATGTCTTTAAAATGTATTGGGTCAAGAATGATGCTAATATACATATAAGCACATATCCATTCTCATACTTAAGCGATGTGGAACGTCACAATCATCTCCTTTTGGGACACAGTGTCTCCATTGGCAACCCTCATGAGATCATCCCATTCTTGGTGTCCCAACGAGTGCCTGCTGACGACCCTCATGGACTTATGCACGCTCCCCCCCATCTTAGGCTAGACAATGGATCTGATATTATTTGTAACGACCCAATTGTGACGTCCCACATCGACTAAGTATGGGAATAGGGATGCGTTTATATGTTTATCTGCACCCTTCTTGACACAACGCATTTTAAAGTCGTGATGACCATGAACCCATCAAATCTCCGTAGTTAAGAGTGCTTATACGAGAGTAGTACCAGAATAGGTGACCTCCTGTGAAGTTTGGTTCGTAAGAGCCAAAAGTGGATAATATTTTGTCGTTGAGGGTGGGTCGTTAGAAATGGTATCAGAGCCTTTGCCCAGCCTGAGATGAGAGAAGCGTGCACAAGCCCATGATGTCGTTAACAGGAATGTTGAGTCCTAAAAGGGGGTAATTGTGATGTCCCATATCACCTCGGAATGAGAATATGGATGTACTTCTATGTATATTTGCACATTTCTTGACACAACGCATTTTAAAGTTGAAATGCTCATTAACCCAACAAAACTCCACAATTAAGTGCATTTATTCGAGAGTAGTACAAAGATGGGTGACTTCTTGAGAAGTCCGGTTTTGGGGAACCAAAATTGGACAATATTGTGTCGTTCGAGGTAGGTCATTACATACGATGCTCAAACGTTCAAAACATGAGGAACTATCATTCGAAGCACAAGGGTCTAACATTCAGCCAGGGGGATTGAATGTCCGTTCTTGGCAGAAACTTAGTTTCAAACCAAAACTACTTCTAAGCAAAAATAGGTTCTTAAAAACATACCTAATACAATCCTAAGCCATAATAGCATAACACGCAAGCGACATAACATTTAAAACATCGAAGTGTTAAACCTAATACTAAGCTAGCATTAAGATCATAATGATGAATAAAGGATTAAACCTATGGTTCAAATCTATAAAGGCAAACCAAAAGCATAATGACTATAAAAGAACAAGTTTAAGCTAAGGAGATTACCTCCCTAGAGCGAAAATACCTTCCTCACAACGAAGCATTCTCACACACTCTCACTAGAGTAACACAAGCTCAGAAGGCGAAAATACACAAAATAACGAAGGGGGTGGGGTATTTTTATAGTAGAGCAATAGTAGAAGATAATACTACCCTAATTGCCATCGGTCGAATGTTCGTCATGATCCTCGAACATTTGTGTACTATTATGAATGTTCGTCGTACGATTCAATCGTTTGACGTACGATCTTTCATATACACCAAAGGTGTGGGATGTATATTTTGACACATAGTACACCACGTCATTCGAGTGTTCGTGATCGATCGTTTGATGTTCTTAGCGAACGTTCGTACAACGCAAAAAGTCAAAAGTCTTATTTTCCAATTAAAACCTACTTAATCCTTTTAATATTTTGGGGTACTACAATAACTGAATAGTATCTATAATACAAAATTACAAACCAGAGCTTCTAAACAAAAAAAGAAAAAAGAAAAGAAAAAAAAAAGAAGCCTAATTAGAATTAAGCTTATAGTAATACAACCAACTAAAAATACAGTAACTCTAAATTGCAGTCTCGACATGAGCCTGGTGAAATAACTCTAAATTGCTACTTCAAACAAGCACATACTAAATTATAAAACAAATGAATGTTTTATAGGTGCAAGAATTAACTTCGCAAGTCCCCAAAAGTAAGTAAACATCACGTAGAAGTAAATCATGAAATAAGCTCTTGTGATGGTTGAAAATGACATTTCATAACGTCAAGCCCTTTAGAGGGTTTTTACAAAATATTCAAAAATGTTTAAATCAGAATGAAAATTAACAATTTTATAAAACAAGGCATGATTCATGACATTTTCACTTTGAGGCATAAACTTGTGGATAAAAAACGAAACATTTTTACACATCTCATTTACATCATCACCATATCATCATCTCATCGCATCATCATACTAGTATATTAACCTTCATATAGTGGAGGTTATCTTATCATACCGGAACCCTATTACAGGCGATATATAACTGTAATATCCCGAACAATATAATTCTTTTAAAAATACACGTGATTTCAAAACAATGTGTATTTCTAACAATGATCTTGTGATTTTGATAAAAATAAAAAAAGAAAAAAAGAAAAAAAGAAAAAAAGAAAAAAAGAAAAAAGAAAAAAGGGGGGATTGATCCTCATATAATCACATTTGTAGGATCAATTCTGGAGAGGATGATCGATCCCCTCATTTAGAAGATCGATCATAATGCAACAAAAACTCAATTTTAAGTGCCCAAAACTGTAAAAACTCGACATTCGGCCTATTTTAACCCTAGAAAACCTCTGGTGACTTCTGTCAATAATAAAGGCAAAATCTTGTTCTTTCAGCCATTTTTCTCTAGGTAAAAGACTACAATTGTACCACTTAGCTATTTCTTTTTGTATTCATTTCCTAAACATGATAGTTGATCGCTTGGGTTGTGTTGTTGGATTGGGATCATTTGTTTTAAAGGAATAAAGTTTTCACATGATGATTTTCAAAAGAACAAAGTATATTCTCTTGTTTGATGTTTTCTAAAACAAGGATTATGATTTTATGCAAAGGTGTTTATGATTTTAAGATATGAATATTTCAAATACGTTTTCAAACATTATCTTAAACACACACACACACACACACACACATATACAACAATTGATTTTATATTTGAAAAGGTTTTATGGTAATCAAGATAAAATACTTGATAGTTTCGTAGCAAGAGCACAACCTTGGCACCAAATAAATTCTTGAACATTTATGAGAGTTGTAGAACCCCAAGGGACGTTCGGTTTTGACTCACTGAGAAGGACCTAAAATAGGAGCTGCCTCGACCTAGGATCAATTCCTGCAAGTAGGATCAATCTCTGGTCCTTTGGGATTGATCCCAAACAACTAGGATTTATCCTAGAACCCTCGAGATCGATCTTGACTCTTCTGTAAGCCTGAATTTAGGTTTCTAAAGTGTGTTTTAAGTTTCTAAATGTATTTTTAGGTTTGTACTTAGTGTTGTGTTAATTATAGGTTCATTTGTAGAACAGGAAGTTAGGATGTCTGAGGAATCATCAGAATGGTCAAGGTAAGTGAATACTTACAGAACTGGAAAAAAGAAAACTTTTTTGAGCATGCATTATTGATATAAAAGGTCAAAGCTTTTAGTGCATACTTTCCAATAAATATGTGTGAGCCCAAGGATTTCAAATTACTGTTTATTACTCTTGTTTAGAATTGATGTTTATGATTATTGTTACAAATGCATTGAGCTTACTCTTATATGAAAAATAACATTAATTAAATTATGTTAATTGACAATATTTACATCATATGGTGTGACCATGGGTCATGGGCTACTTTTATACATACTTGACCCTATGCTCTAGCTTTTATTTTATGTTTTTCCATTGGACAACCATGCATGGTGATCATGATTGCACGATATTGTTAGCAGCATGGGCCACCCTGGGTCAGACTCAATCGGACTGTTGAATGATAGTCGATATTGTACACATCAGGGCACTGATGTTATACTAAAAGTTTTTACGAGAACATGCAAACCTTAATGAGAAGGGGTTTAGGGCTCAGATAGACCATACAGAGGAAAGTTATAATCAATATATATAATAAGTATTAATATCTAATCTCCATGTCTTCTTATTTAAAATGATGAAAAATGTTGTCACTAAGGTTATACCTTGATGTTTCTCTAAAACTCTTTATTTTTCCCCTTTGGCGTAATTGTAAAGGTAACATATTTTCTAAAATGATTTGTAAGATTCATGACATTCAAAAGATTTTTATTTCTTTGATTTACTTTTGTTTCATTAAAAGTTAGGCTTACAACATGAGTTTGGTTCTGAGGTACCTTACTTACTAAGTCGTGGGCTTACCCAATTGTTTTCCTCCCACCTATGAAACATTTAATTGTTCTGCAATTTTAGCAAGTATTAACAGAGTTAATATATTAGAGTCTTTCGTCAAGCTTGAAGATGTGTAAGGAGTCTTATGAAGGATGATGAGTTTTATTTCATATTGTTATATTTTTATGGTTGTTATTATTAGTGAGGTTTTGATGTAATTATGCTTAAAGATGTATTGAAGTTTTGTAATGTAGCTCAAATCACTATATTTTCTTTTGTATTTTGCTATTTCTTATACTCTAATAGATGTTTAGGTTAGTCTTTCCAAATTAACTCCCAGCTAGTTGATGTGGGAAATTCTGTTTGTAACTCTCCAAGTTGATTACTTCTATTAATTAATTATGGTGGGTTACAAATAGAACTCTTGGGACTTATTTAAGTGGTATATATGTCTTTGGGAGGCGTACTAAATTATTTATTAATTAAATTAAATTTCGGGGGACTTACACTAACACACCAATACTCAAGGCACCGTAACATACTTGTACATTAACCCTCGTACAATGAAGGTTAGCATATCATATTGAATCCCTATTATAGGTGGTCTTTAACATACCAGTACCACCCGCCACAAGGAACTGTAAATATATTGGCTATACCATCATAACATACTGGCACCCCATTACAAGGTAGCCATAGCTCATATAAGATCCCTTCACCGTGTAATCGTAAAGCATTATGGCACCCCATTACAAGGTAGCCGTAACTTATACCAGAAACCCGTCAACGAGTAATCTGTAACACATACTTACTCCGTTTCAAGGTAATCGTAACACATACTAGAACCCTCATTGAGTAACTGTAAATCTCATATCGACTTCCCATACAAGTAGTTGTAAGTCTCATTTGCATACTGATTAGCATTTCCATAACTTTCCATTGATAAAACATGTTTAGTAAATAAAACAAAATTTGACAATTGAAATATAATCAGGGCTCGCATCTTGTGGAAAAATCAAATCATTTCATGCTTTAAGAAAATATCTAGTTTTCATTTAAAATCTCATGCATAAATATTTTTATCTACTCCAAAGTGAGTTTACTTACCTCGAACATTCAAATTCAACCCTAGACATACCGAAAGATCTAACTTCTCGTTCTACAAATTTAAAACCCAATATTAGCCAATCAACTAAACACAAATCCTAAAACACACTTAGAAACCTAAAACGGACTTAAGAAACCCTAATTTAGGCATTTTGGATTGTGTTGATCGACCCTAGATAGCTTAGGATCGAGCATGGTTGTCTAGGATCAATCCTAGCTAGCTAGGATCAATCTTGGTTGGCTGTGATCGATCCTGGCTGGCTAGGATCGATCATGAGTTGCCTGAGATCGATCATAGCTTGATCCAACACCCATTTTAGGTATTCTTAATCCCTTAGCAATCCACCTATGACCACCTATGCAAAACCATTTTGGGTCTTCTTAAGCCCTAAAGGTCTTACAACCCCTAAAAATAATCAAGAACATATCTAAGTATCAAGGTTCCACTTTTAATATAAAGTCATTAAAAGTATAACTTCAGTTACCATAGAACTTTACAATATAATTCATACAGAAGATAGTGTGTGTGTGTGTGTGTGAGTGTGTATAAAATATTGATTGAACATGCATTTGAGAAATCTATCACATAAAATCATGAGGTTTTTCACAAAAAATCATAGATATTTTTTTTTGAAAACAAAAAATAAAATAAAATAATGAACTTTATTTTGAAATCATTACAAGAAATAATAATTTTTCTTTTAAAAGCACCAAACCCAGCCTCAAAACATAATTTAAACAACAAAACATCATATGTAAAAAGGATTACAAAAATAAAGACAATAGGGTTGCAAGGTTTTTGGGTTTTACCTTAAGAAAATGATTGAAATGGACGTAGCTTCATTTGGGGTTGAAAGAAACCCTAGGTTTGAGCTCTTCTTTTTTTCTCCATTTTCTCTCTTTCTTTCGAACACTTGTAATTAAATGTTGAGAAGCCATGCAAACAATTCCCCTAGGGTTTTTAGGGTTTTAGACGGGCTATGAGTCGAGTTTTTATGGTTTTGGGTGTACAAAAACTATTTCTGATGGACTGTGATCGATCTTGATTTTATTTTAAAGAAAAAGAACAAGAATATTAAAGAAAAGTACATTTGAAACAAATTTATTTAAAAGCTACATATATGTTTAAAAATAGTTTGTATTTTAAAAAGAGTTTTATTTTTTAGGGTGTTATAATCTATGTGCTTGGTTCTCGAATGAAAGGTTGAGTTCTTTGCAAGATAGATTACACTCTTGTTATCATTGAATAGCATGCATTGATTCTATTTCTTACGTACTCAACTCTTTCAAGAGACTCTTTAACAACTCTATTTTCTTAAACGCTGTTATAACTACCACATGGTTTGCCTATGTTGTGGAGATGGTCACAAACTTCTATAACTGAGAAGCCTAACTGACTGCTGCACTACTCAATGTAAACACATGTTTTAGTGGTCTTCCTATTGTCAATGTCTCATGTCATATCTGCATCAACATAACTTTGCCCTTAATTTTGTTTATTTTTTTAGTTTTGCCCCCCCAAATTTTTCTTCTTTCAATTTGGCCCTCCCATATTTGGGAGGCTGGGTCCGCCACTGCCGCAAGCATATCTCTACACCACCATAACATAGTGTTGAATTTGTAGTACCTCTAAGATACCTCAAGATCTACTTTATAGGTTTCCAATGCTCATTGTCTGAATTGCTCATAAGTAATGTTAGGTCTCGTACAAATCATGACATACATTAAGCTGCCTATAACTGCCGCATATGAAACTCTAGCCATGTAGTTATTCTCTTCCTCTGTAGCTGTAAATTGAACTTTCGAAAGTTTTAAGTGGCTTGCTAGAGGTGTGTTGACCGGTTTAGTACCTTCCATGCTGATCTTCCTTAGAACACTAGTAGCAAATATCTTAAAGCCTTTTCAATTCCTTAAATATAGGAAAATCTTCTCTCTCTTTTTTTATTTATTTATTTATTTATTTAAAAAAAGAACCACAAAAAGCTACATGCAACAAACACCCTACCCTATATCTTCTTTAAATTATTGGGTAACTACAGTACTACCCAATGCTTTATTTTAATCATTAACAAAAAAAAAAAAAAAAAAAACTGTTCACTCCCCTTTAACATCTTTTCACACAGCCCCATATCCCTTCTTCGATCTTGGTTTAGATTCTCCCTTCCCGGCCCCTTCGAAATAAATAAAAATTTAACAAAACAGAAATTATATATTTCATACAATATTAGAGGATTTATTGATAAATTCTCTAAATCTTCATCAAACAAGCTCGTTTAGAATTCGACTAGGCTCAATACAATAATTGTTTTCCATAATCTCATATAAGTACAATTATATATTTCCTACAATTAAATATATAAATATATATTTATCAACACATAGGAATTAAAAAAGTAATCTAAACATAAATATTGGTCTCTAGATAATTTTATTGATTAAAAACTATTTGCAGTAAAGTGGCGCTTGTGATTTTCGTCGTCATCTTGCAAATGGCTCAGGCACATCTCACAGAATTAATAAAGATCCAATTTTTTTTTTTTTTTTTGAAAACGGCATGGTGTGTTACCATTTCTAAATATATTTTCACTCATCGTAGAATATTAATGAGCTATTAATATGAGAATTCTCTTGCATAATTTTTCTATTATCGAAAAAAAATTGGAAATAAAAGCTATATATATATATATATTTTTTTTTTTTTTAAGGTAAAGATCAGTTTGAAAGAAATTAAGCAAAATATATTTGTTTTCCTGTTTTTAGAAAGAGAAACAAACATAATCTCTTCTTTCTTTTTCTTTTTTCTTTTATTATTATTATTATTATTATTATTTTAATATGAATAGAATTTGTTTGGTTTAAAGTTCTTGGATGTCTGTCAAGTATCTAGTTTTCCTGCCTAAATTAATTGACACCCACCACACAGTTCAATCTTCCTCCATTTAAAGTTCTTGTAAATTTGTTGTTATTTCTCTTCTTTTTAAAGCTCAACCAGCACAAAATCTCAGTATATATAGCAGCCATTAGTCTTTTAGTTTCCAAAAACTTAAAAATTAAGGTTCTGAACAAAGGCAGGCCAGGGAGTCATTTGCCCCTCCCAATCCTTATCCGCAACGGCAAAAATACTATGTCCTTGAGACGTGGTTAAGGTGCTATAAAAAAAATTATAGCATATTTTAGTATATTTTTTTAACAATTCAGATTTAATTTCACCTTTTTATTTTTTGACACAAAATTTGAAATTAAATTTGAACTGTTAGAACAATTATAAAAAATATGCTGTAGTTAGTTTTTTTTTTTTTTTTTCTTAAAACACATAAATCAAATTCTCTTTTTTGGGCTAGAAAAAATTGATTTCCACAGCTTATCCTTTCTTTTACCTCTATTCAATTAGAGTGAGAAAAAGAAGAGGAGAATCTTAGAGGAAAACTTTTTGCCTCGAATTGAGTGGAAAGAAAGGTAGGTGATGGGGGAATGAAAGTCGTTTCTTTTTTCTTTTTTTTTTTTTTAATTTATTTATTATTTTTATTATTTTAAAGCTCTTCTTTCACTGCCCTTTTCATTTCTCCTTTTCTTTCTTCTCTTTAGACCGTTAGATAGCTGGAAGGACAGCTGAAGAAATGCTGTGAATCAATTTTTACGAAATATATAGGTACTTGTATTTTGGGAATACCATAAAAGTATGTAACCAGTTGTGACTTGATCAGTTGAGGGCTAGCCGGAAGGAACTACATAATATTAAAATACATAATACAATATTATGTGTCTCCCAGATGCTAGTGGAATTAGAGCCGAACTTATTTATGTCTCCTAATAGTTCATTATTTAACAGCTGAGTTTGTGAATTTAGGCACAACTTGTTTTGATATGAAATGTTTTTTTTTTTTTTTATTGGAAAATATATTAGTGTTTAGCCTGTACGAGAAATCAATGATGACGGACAATGGCATGCAACCTCCCAAGGCGATAAAAAATGGTGGGCGCGCGACTTTTGACAAATATAGATGGCGCTTGGTGACCGATAGAGGATTCCAGCAAACTCTGGCGGCAGATGACAGTTTCCAGCTAGCTCTAGCAGTGGATTCTAGTGACCTTCAGCGGCCAACGATAAATTTCGATGAATTCTGACTGCAATAGAGAATGAACTGAAAGAGAGTACGTGCAAAAAAGAGAAGTTTAAACTAAAAATATAATTTACGATTTTAAAAAATTAAAAATTATTTACGAAAATTAAAGAAAGTTTTTTTCGTTAACTCAAAATATTTTTCGTTTGACCACATTTTTTATGTCATATCAAACACAAAAAAAATAAAAATAAAAAAAACTTTCCAAAATATATTTACTCCCAAAAGAAGCCTTAAAGTATATAATCAAGATCTTTCTCCATTCCTTTTATGTATATCCAACACATTTTAGGTTCTGAATCTTCAAAACTTTTATGAAGTTCAAAATCTGTTCGTAGAGATAAACTCCATTAAAACTATCTCAAATTTGAATGTTGAAATGTATAGCAACTTCTTCTTGAGCTATGTGCCTCAAATTTCGTACTGCCACGTGTATGTCTGATTCTGGCACAAACAGCACGGAATACGCAGCCACCCCGTCGGTGTACGTAGCGTTCTCTACTAATCAGGTATTGTATGAATTAAGTTGTCATTATTAAATGAACGGCGAGTAGTACATCACACATGTCCAATTAATCGGTAACTCCTACTACAATTCCAATCGTAGTCTACAACAAATTAAGGAGCAAAACTCGTCACGTGTTACGAATACGTGTCAGATGTTAGTATTTTGTAGTACGAAATTGCAGTACCACCGACAGGTGGGAACCTATATGGTAAATCGGTAAATGTGTGAATTAAAGACCCACGCACGTGGTACGATACTGGACCAGCCGGTCAGGCGACCGGATATATCGGTAACCCAACCACCTGCTAATGGAGTATGTTCTTTAAAAAAGTATCAACGGTTTAGATCTTATAGAAACACTCCTACGTGAATACAGATAATCTCTCTCTCTGCCTTTTCTGTAGTTGAAAGCTTTTTGCTTTGCCTCTCTCTCTCTCTCATTTCATGTGACGAAGGACGGTTTGGTGGGTGAAGAAAGTGGATATAAGCTGTGGATTTGAGGTGGGTTTTCTTTCCAATTTTGTCTTTGTAGGTGATTGAAGGTCTGAAATGGAGAGAGATTTCTTGGGTTTGGGCTCGAAAGAACCATTGGCTGTGGTGAAGGAGGAGGTTAACAATGATGGGTACACAGACCCAGGTTTGTTATTGTCATATAGCTATTCCTTTTGGACTAGCTCCACCTTTAGGTACCTGTTTATTTGTTCGTTGTTACAAATCCTGACCTTTTTTTTTCTTCTTCTTTTTGAGTGGAAATCCTGACTTATTTTAGTTTCGAGTCTTCAAATTTTTATCATGAACTATGGGTGTATATCTTATTTCATTGTAGTTGGTCATTTATGAGCGCATGGCTGGTAAAATTGAATTAATGGACAAAAATAAAATGGTTTTCTAGGCTGATGCAATTTTCTAGAAAGAAGTTCTTGTTTGTTTTTGATTTAGAAGTCTTTGTTTGAATATTACAGATTAGACCTATTCCTCTTTTAATTGGAGTGCATAAAGTTTAGAATTATTTGGATGACAACATGTCGGAAGTAAATTGTATATTTAACATATAGCTGCCTGTAAAGTTTCTCAAATATCAACCTCTGTACTAGTAATTATATGAATCCTTATTAGTTTTGTTGATTTTACTTGTTGAGCTGTTTAATAGCAAGCAATTTGTGGATACCCAGAAGGAATACCATCATACGCTTTTGTTTGTGACTTTTGTGTTCCAATATATCTCTGCAAACTGGTCTCCTATATCTTTTTTCTTTCTTATTTATTCCTTCCTCTCTTCCCGTGTCTGTTTTATTATAGGGGAAAGGCATATAGTGTATCTAGCTGAACATTGCTGGTCATTTTTCTGAGGATCCGTAGGATGTACTGAATGTGCAGGTGTACAATGGCAATTCTCAAACAAGGTCTCTGCCCTTTCTCATTTGATGTCTTTCAAGATTGTTCAAGAAGATAAGACTAAAAATATTGCCTCCGATCCCCTCATGTCATCTGGATTTATGAATATCTCAACTGCTGATGCTTTTGATGCTAGTCAAAAACGGTCTATGGGTGAAATCCAGGTTTGATAATATTCCATTTCTTATTCAATATATTTATTTGCATTTTGGGGTTTTCGAGCATTAGATGGAAATGAAATCATTAGGCTTTATTTTGCACAGATGACATTTTAGACAAGTTTAATTTGTTTTACCTACCGCCAAGAAGGAAAAAGAGATATAAATTGTTTAACCCAGTATTTGAATCGAGTCATTCTTAGGGTATAAGAAAGATCATTTTAGAAACATATATATATATTGACCTTGAAGTTTGATGTTTGTGATATAATTACTTAGCTTATGTCCCATAACTTTTTGCTTTCAGTTGCTATACAAAAACATCTGAATAATTTTCATGTCCTGTTGAAGTACGCCCTTGGTTATCCGCATGATATCGTTTTCTGTAAGTCTTAACTGATATGTTGTTGCCCTCCCTACATTGGTTTTTTGTTTTTACTATATAGAAGTCCTTCAACCAGGATAGGCAAGGTGGCACTCATTTTTCCCTGACATCTTATCCTGTGCAACATGATGTGCATTCTGTGCACCGTCCTCATAATGTGAAGATGTTTTCTGTTTCAAACCAAGCAATTTCAGTTTCAGTTGGAAACCCCTTCTTCAAGAATCATTTTGCTACTGGTCAGAATTTGGCTGGTGCCACCGTGAAGCAACCATTACTTGGAGGAATTCCGGTTGCGGCTCCACATTCACTTATTCCCACTGTTGCTTCCATTGCTGGGATAACTGAACCATGGTATTCTTTTTTATCCTTATGAACTTATTTAATGACTACTTTTCACTTGCAAACTTAATAGTTATTTGGAACAAAATGTCTTATATGGAATATCTTCTGCAGGAACGGCGCCAAGGCTTCTGGATCTCCTGCTCAATTGACCATCTTTTATGCAGGTGCCGTGCATGTCTATGAAGACATAACCCCTGAGAAGGTATCTCTCTCTCACACACCCACACCCACACCCACACCCCACTCACAGAACACGAACACTACAAAAACTCTGCTTGTTATCAACTTCCTCTTGGGTCATTGGTGAGCTTAGATTGGGGCATGTTTTCCAGGCTCAGGCTATTATGTTTTTGGCTGGGAATGGATCTGCTATAACTTCTAACACAGCACATCCAAAAGCTCAAGTTCAGGCACCTAACTCAAAATTGGCCACTGGTGATGGTGTTCCTGTAAATCAGCCCATTAACACACAGCCTTGTTCTGGCCTTTCTAGCCCTTTATCTGTTTCTTCACATACTGGTGCCCAGTCGGGAAGTGGGTCCACTAGCAATGATGAATTGATGGCAGCTAAAACAAGCGGAGTTCCAAGTACTCCTGTTAGCAAAGTGGAGCCTCAGAAAATAGCTAATGTGGTGGGATCTGTCCCCGTAAACCCTATATTTCCATCTGGTAAGAGCTAGTCACTGAAGGGTCGTGGAAATAAAACTCTGAAATGAAGAACCCCATAATTATGCGACGATTTGTTTAAGCATATTTGAAACATATTGCAGTTAATCATGGACATTGTGATTACCCCAACACTTGCACATGTAAATGCTGTGAACAAGTCTTAACTTATTTCAATATATATGTTAGAATCAAAGGAGGCTTCAATTTTCAGCATGCATTATTTAGCTCAAACCTGAAGCTTTCAATTTGTATGTCTGATCGTTAAGAATATTAATACTGATTAGATTTATAAGAATGACATTCGATTTTCCATGCAGCTGTTCCACAGGCTCGTAAAGCATCCTTGGCTCGATTTTTGGAGAAGCGCAAGGAGAGGTTAGTTATTATACAATTTCTCTCAGCAAAAGAGAAGGCGTTTAGCATTTTCTGTTCTACCTTAACCCTTGAAAACATTAGATCGTGGTGTACAAGGAAAGGACCTTCTTAATGTAAATAAAGACCTATGATTATTGGAGTTGTTTATCTACCTATTTGCGTGTCACAGGAGCCATCTTTAAACTTTATTTGGAGGTTGTGTGTTGAATTGGATATGGTTTAAAAAATGATCAGGGCATCCAATTTGAGGGCAGCACGATATTTCTTCCTTGCCTCTGCCGCCAGCAAACTTGGTTGAATATTCTCTAGTTAGAAAGTTTGGATTTTGAGTTTTAATTGCATATTGGCACTATTAAACCATCACTTATTTGATATGAAGATTTGAATTTAATCATTTAGTTAATATTCTAACACTGACACCTTACGTATGGGTTCAAACTTTCTCTTAATAAGTGAGGTCTAACATGTGAGATACGTAATTGAAATGAGAGGTGAATGATAGATGTAAGGTTCGAACTCGTATTAAATTATCACTTATTCTAAAAGCTCAGCTTAAACTGATAGAAATGACACTGACACTGACACCTCACTTTATAACGGGCATTAGAAAGGTATTATTGATTAGAGGCCTTTCTTCATGCATGCAGGGCAATGAGTGCAGCGCCATACAACCTGAGCAAGAAATCTTCAGAGTGCACTGCTGCCCAAGAATGCAATGGTGCGAATTTCTCTGCAAGTCCTACTGCAGCCACAGGCTCACTGTGAGCAAGCAAGAAGAGTAACCATGATGTATGAGACCAAACTAGGAAGGGATTGTTGCAGAGATTTATGTAGTAAGTTAAATATGTAAACCGAATGAATACTATTTTCCTTACCAAGAACTGTAATCCTGACTCTGTTCAATTTCGAAACTTACATAATTTCCTTATATAGTTGATGCAGATTGTTGCTTCCGATCGACATGATGACATTTGTTACAATGTGTAACTATTTATGTACTACTTCTTTGTGGAACTAATTTCCATCTAAGATTATATCTACCATGTGAAAATACTCCCTCTCAAATTGTCAAGTTTCATATTTGTGGATCCGGATCCTTATAATTTTAAATAAATTGTAGATTTTCAAATTACGTAACTTGGCCGCATCTGGGCATAGAAACATTTCAAAAATACTTAAATGCATAATAAAAAAGTGATATGTTATCGAGGCAGTCAGAAAGAATATATATATATATATATATATATATTTCTTTTTTTTTTTTCAAAGGTTTTATTTTTATTTTTGCAGACACGTTTCTTCTTTATAAAATCAAAAAGCAGTTTCTAGTTCAAAACATATTTTCAACATAAAGAGCAAGAATCTGGATGAAAATATATTAAATTCTCAATTGTAATATACCACATTTTTAATGTGGTATTTTTTAAAAGTTTCAGTGTCTAAAATCGATCAAAATTATGCAATTTGATCCAAATTTAATGCTCGAAAACCCTAAAATGCAAATAAATTGTAGAGAATCCAAACTTATAATTATAGAAGATCCTAATCCATATATTTATCTCATTTGTATGGCTTTTAAAAAATTGTCTTGAATTTTCTTTAACAGATAAGCTCCATTTCACCAAAATATAAGGGATAACCGGATAAGTCATATACTGTAATGGGCTCTCCCCTTCAGTATTGATGGGACATTGTTGGGATTACTTAATAGATTGAAACCATTTAAATAAATATACAAGTAGTCATAATAGATATTTTTTACGTTTAAATTAGATTAAATGAGTTAGTAACTTTTTTTTTTCTTTTGAATTTAGATAGTGAACAGCAATGTATATATGTGGGAGAAAAAAAAAAAAAAAAACAATTCTATAGAAAATGTTTATACATCTTTTCTTTGTTATCCCTTAAATAAGAACTTCTAATCGGATAAATATCTAAAATTATTATAAATTTTTATAGTCTCATCGAATTTAATGAGACACGATGTAGTTATCAACAAGAGATTTTTTTTTTTTTTTTTTAAATAAAAAAAGTGAAAGTGATCAAAAATAAAAAATAAAGTAAGCAATTAAAAGTACACGTAAAATTTTTATACTTTGAAATAGTAGACAGTAGACAATATCTAGTTTCAAAGAAATCAAGTATCATTGGAATTGAAATTCAAGAGAGTTTATAGGAGGAGGAATGCTAGAGTATCTCTTTGTGTTCTCTTGAAATGACATAGATATAATTTTTTTGATTAAAAAATTACATCCGTACCATCCAAAAGGACATAGATATAATTTGTTAATTACATCTATGCCATTCTAGGAAAACACTGAGAGATGTTCTAACATTTTTTTTATATGAATCTCAACTGTCTAAATAAATTTTAAACTGCCGACCATTTGTCCGGACAGTTGACATGAACTATCACACAACAGAAATTTAGGGATTTAATAGCGGTCAATTCTTATCCACATCATCCTTTAATTTAAAATTCAAAGTGTCATTATTGCGTGTAAAATAAATTCAAAAGACAAATGAGAGTGAAAAATAGTTGTGGTAATATGGCAGACACGAAGGATGAATCTGAAGTCATAGTCCATTCGCAACATTCACGTGCGAATAGTAGGATATGACAACAACTACCAAATGGGGCGGTGTCCTTTTTATTGGCCACAACTGCTTCTACATATGATATGGGACGTTTGGTTGTGCAATTTATTTGTTTTGTTTTGTATTGTTTTTTTAATGTTTTTCAAAATTTCAAATAAGTGTAGAAATTATGTGGGGGGGGGGGGGGGGGGGGGTGGTTTAAACTTTAAAGAATAGTATACCCAAACATGAATTTACAAAAAGTAAAAAATAAAAAACAATTGAAAAGAGAAGGACACCCAAACAACTCTGCTCTTTTTTTTTTTTTCTTTTTTTTTTTGGCTTTTATTATATCTCATGTCTAGTCGCCCACGCACCAGAAATTAGACGAGAAAAAAAAAAAAAAAACAACAACAACAAAATCTGACTCCAAGTTGGTACGACCATCTCTCACGTTTTTATAATGGGAATGCTTTTGGGGAGTGGGGCTTTGGGTCCACTCGTGTTAATGTAGCGTGTAGTTTCGTCAACCTTACAACCAATCAGCAAAGACGTTCTTTTTCTGGTGTCACCACCATATGACGTACTTTTCCATGGCTACATGTGAGTATAACAATAACAATAATATAGCCTAGCGGAGTTGAGTACTACTTGTAGGGACTTGGGTCGGCAGCATTGTGGATTCAGATCCACGGTAATTTTGTCAATTTCTCAAAATTGTCGAGGTGATATTTATTTTTTTTGGAATAATTACACTATTGGTTCTTGGAGTTGGTCTAAATTACAAATCACTCCCTGAAATTATTTTCCGTCCACAAAATTAATAGATTCCGTTAATTTGCCACGTCATATCCAATAAGAAATCAATACGTGTCCATTACAATAAAAAAATATGAATAAATAAAACTTAAAAAATATTAAATTTTTTTTTTAAAAAAAATAGAAAATAGCAAAGGGGTGGCTATCGGGGGCGGCGCTCGGCCTCCCCTAGGCCTGGGTTGGCCACGTGTCGATTTCCTATTAGGTATGACGTGACAAACTAACAGAATCTGTTAACTTGATGGACGGAAAACGAGTTCAAAGAGTGATTCGTAATTATAGTTTACCAGAGGGACCTTCAATGAACTTTTTGTATCATACATAGTGATTTGTAATTTAGGCTAACCCCATGGACCTGTGGTGCAATTATCCCCTTTTTTTAATCAACAGCCTAGAACATGCCACCTCAGTGATTTGTGTCATCTTTCCTATTTTCCTGTTTCTTTTCCTTTCTTTTTCTTTTTTTACCCATTCTCCTGTTTCTTTTTTTTTTTCTTTCTTACTCATTCTCCTGACCCACACTCCATTCTCTTAAGTTCCAGCCTCATCTTCACAAAGGAAATGGTTGTGATGGGTTGACACTACCGACAACGGAAAAAGTCGGAGGTAAGGTTTTAGGCAGAAAATTTTGGGATGAGATCCTCCCTAGTCCCTGTCATCACCTGTACTTGCGTTTGATGGGTACGTGGGGTTTGAAAGTTCTAGAATTCTCTTTTTCTCCTAATTTTATTAACGAAAACTGCAAATTATTTTCTAAAAAAGAGATGATTAGACAAGGGGAGATGTGAAAATGGAGAAATTTTTAGAGAGATGCGAAAATGGAGCTCGGGTGTCTGATGCGAAAATGGTGTCTGTTGAAGACAATGGCTCTTGTTCACTGACAACCATCCGAACGGGCCTAGTGAGGTGTCCGGACGTCTTCCAGTGTTTGGTGTTGAGTTCGAACGGGAATGTGATGACTGCAGACATGGGAAGTGTTATGTAGCTCTCCGGACAGTAGGTCACTAGCGTCCGGACGCGCCGTAGGGAATACGCGAATTACTACTGGGAACTAGGGTTTGTTGGGGGGCTGCAAGGGTTTTCTATATGTATGTTGTATTGTAACCCAGAACTTAAGAGATACAAAATATAGCTGCACTCTCTCCTGTGGATGTAGGCAAATTGCCGAACCACGTAAATCATGTGTCTTTCTCTCTTTTATCTTCTCTTTTCTTCTCATATTATTCATCCTTGGTGGGTGCACTGTAACAGCAAATCACAACAATTGGTATCAGAGCCAAGTTCAAGTTGATTTCCAGGAAAGAGTGTTCATTTGTCGACGGCGTCCAGACGTGCGAGCACTCTGCGTCGTCCGAATGGTCACCAGAGACGAGTTCCAGAAGAAATTCTACAATGTTTGGGGTTGGCACATCTTTTGTGAAATTTGACGTCATGAAGTTCGAAGGAACATACAACTTCGAATTGTGGCAGCGGCATGTCAAGGATTTGTTGGTGCAACAAGGTATGGTGAAGGCACTATATGGGACGAAACCAGATGATATGGCAGACTTAGATTGGAAGGAGCTCTAGGCAAAGGCAGTGGCTACTATTCGCCGTTGTCTAAGAGAGGACGTGATGTATCATGTCATGGACGAAGAATCTCCGGCAGCAGTTTGGTTGAAATTGGAAAGCCGATACATGTCCAAGTCGTTCACAAACAAGCTCTATCTGAAGCAGCGGTTGTACAAGCTGAAGATGGCGGAAGGCTCGGATTTGAGCCAACATATCAATGTTTTCAATCAGATAATCGGTGATTTGAATAGGCTTGATGAAGTTCAAAGATGAAGACAAGGCGTTGATGCTGTTGAATTCACTCCTAACTTCTAACACGTACGAGAATTTGGTTACAACTCTGACATGAGGGAAAGAGTCCCTAGAGTTAGAGGACGTTACAGGAGCCCTGCTAGCGTTTCATTAGAGGAAGAAAGTTAGTGATGAGAGTTCTCAAGGGGATGGGCTAATTATGAAAGGTAACCATGAGCATGGAAGAAGCAATAACAAAATAGGGTCGAGTTCAAGAAGTTCTCGGTCAAAATCCAGAAGGGGGAATGACGTCAATTGCTACAAGTGCATAAAAATAGGGTACTTGAAGTAGGACTGTCCAGACCTAAAGAACAAGACAGACAACGAGAAAGAAGGAACCTCAAGGTCCACAGACATGGTGGAGGATGATTCAGATGTTGCTGATGGTGATATGCTCTTTGTTGCTTCTACTTCAGAGCATCCGGTGGATTCTTGGCTTTTGGACTCAGCATGTTCATTTCACGTGACGTCTAACAGATGTTGGTTTGACACCTACATGGCAGTATATTCTGGTATAGTGACTATGGGTAATGGTGCACACTGCAAAATTACTGGGATAGGAAGTATCAAAATTAGGATGTTTGATAGTGTGGTTAGAACGTTATGTGATGTTAGACATGTGCCTGAAATAGAAAAGAATTTGATTTCATTAGGCACTTTAGACTCTAACGGCTTTAGTTATAAGTCTGAAGGTGAGGTAATGAAAGTGGTTAAAGGTGCAATGATTATAATAAAGGGAGAAAAGAATTCCAAAGACATCTATAAATTGTTAGGAAACACAGTTGTAGGTGGAGCAGCTTCTGTGGAGTCTAAGTCAGATAATACTGTTTTGTGGCATATGCGTTTGGGTCCTATGGGTGAGCGGGGCATGTTAGAGCTTCATAAGAGAAATCTGTTGAAAGGGGTTAAAACATGTAAACTTGAATTTTGTAAGTTTTGTGTTCTAGGAAGACAGAGCAAGGTGCAATTCAAGTCAGCCACACACAAGACAGAGTGTGTTTTAGACTACATCCATTCTGACGTTTGGGGGCCAGTGAGGACAGCATCATAGGGAGGACAAGTATATTTTCTGAATTTTATTGATGATTTTTATAGAAAGGTTTGGGTGTTCTTCATGCGGCACAAGTCAGAGATGTTTACCAAGTTCAAGATGTGGAAAGCTGAAGCGGAGAACCAGACCGGGAGGAATATCAAGTGCCTTAGGACAAATAATGGGACTGAGTACACGAATGATGAGTTCAGAGTCTGTTGTGAGTAGCATGGCATAAGGAGACACTTCACAGTATACAGGACACCGCAGCAAAACGGTGTGGTGGAAAGGATGAACAGGTTGATTGCAGAGAGAGCACGATGTCTTAGGTTGAATCCTTGACTTGCGAAGAATTTATGGGTTGATGCAGTGAGTATGGCTTGCTACTTGATAAATAGATCATCGAGGACATCACTGGAAGGGAAGGTTGCAGAGGAGGAGTGGACAGGTAACAAGGTAGATTACTCTGGCTTGAGAGTATTTGGCTATCCAGCATATGTGCATGTTCCTAGTAAAGAGAGATCAAAGCTTGACCCGAAGTCTAGACAGTGCATCTTTCTCAAATATGAGAAATGGGTGAAAGGGTACAAATTGTGGGATTCAAAGGCAAACAAGGTGGTGATTAACAGAGACGTGGTATTTGATGAAAATGCCATGATGAAGAGTACTCAGAAGAAAGAGCAGTAGGCGCTAGAAAACAGAAGCAGTGATAAGCAGGTGTTGGAGGTGGAGCTAGAGACTCAGGTGCAGGAGATTACTTCTCAGGGTGCAGAGGCCTCTACTTTAGTATTGATGAGCAACACACAATTGTCACAGACAAACCCAGGAGCATTATCAGGCCACCAGTCAGGTATTTATTCGAGGACATGGTTTCTTATGCTCTTGTTATTAGCAGTAGAGATCCTACTTCTTTTCAGAAGGTTATCAATAGCTAGGAGAAAAGCAGATAGGTGGGCGCTATAGCGGAAGAGATGAAATCCTTGTACAAGAATCAGACATGGGATTTGGTGGAGCTTCTAGAGAGGAAGAGGGCGATAGAATGCAAATGGGTGTTCAAGAACAAAGAAGCAGTATCAAAAAAAGGTGAAAAAAAGTTCAAGGCTCGCCTAGTAGGTAAGGGCTACTCACAGTATCAATGAGTTGACTAAGAGAAAATATTTCCCTCGATAGTCAGGCATACTTCCATCAGAGCAGTGTTGGTGATGGCAGCACACTTTGATACAACTTTCCTTCATGGTGACTTGTAGGAGCAGATTTACATGGCACAACTAGAGGGGTTGACTACCTGGACAAGAGCACTTAGTCTGTAAATTGAAGAAGTCTCTTTATGGGCTGAAGCAGTCTCCAAGGCAATGGTACACGCAGTTTGACTCCTACAGGATCAAGATTAGCTACAACAAATGTGAGTATGATTGCTGTGTGTATGCGAGGTGCCTTGATGATGGCTCGTATATTTTTCTGTTACTGTACGTGGTTGACATGCTTATCGCAGCAAGGAGTATGAAAGAGATCAACAAGCTGAAGGCGTTGTTAAGCAGAGAATTTGACATGAAGGACTTGGGCGCAACCAAGAAGATTCTTGAGATGGAAATTCGCAGAGACAGGGACGCCAAGAAATTGTGGCTATCCTAGGCCTGGTATGTGAAGAAGGTGCAGTGATATGTACCACAAGACTGCTCCTAGTATTGTCTAGACTCATGCTAGAGTCAACTCCATATGATCGAACATATTATTGGCACGACTAGAACAGAACTTAATATTATCTAATCAGTGACATCCTCAAGAAAGCGTAGTGTTCCAATTACTTGGGTTAGTTAGAAGACTGCTCTATGTTTAATTATTTGCAATGGCAACATTTTCATTGCATTAATTGACATTTTTCACCTCCTTCTCATCCTTGCCATTTACTTCGAATCAAATTAAATTCCATCTAATGATGCATTGCATTGCAGCATAGAAGCACAAAAATGAGCAATCAAGATCATAAATTCTCAGCAAAAAATAATCATAACTTTTTCCTTGATTGAAATTTAAGTACCATTTATAGATAAAAAGCAAAGGTTATAAGACTATGGATGACTTTTTTGAGTTTTTATCCTAATTTTTAAGTTGAGATTCAATGTGTCATTTTTTTTTTTTTTTTTTCATTTGACAGAGATAAATAAGTTTTTCTTCCTGTATTTGTTTCCAGGTTATTAAAGCCTTTGGTCTTCCTGAGCTCTTCAACGTGGCTTTTCCTTTGTTATTCGATGTGTGCAACTTGGTCTCTTTCAAGAAGTCTAGGCAAGCACCTTTAGCAAGTGATACTACGAAAACAAGTTGTTACTTCACTATTTTTTCATCAAAATACTAGAATTGTATTCCTGTTCTAAAATTTATATCTTTACATTAAGAGAGAGAGAGAGAGAGAGAGAGAGAGAGAGATTGGGAATGGCGGTGAGCGGTGGTGTTGAACTTGACGGTGGACGGCTAGTCTCCGGACGGCGTTGGCGGTAGGCGGTGGGCGGGTGATTTTGGGTTAGGAGGGAGATTTGAAATTTTGGTGAAAATTTTCTCAAAGAACCTGTAGGAGACGTGCGACTAGCGTGTTTGAGAAGCTTTCATGGGACGTGCGACTAGCATGTTTTAGAAGCTTTCATATGATTTTTTTTCTTAAAAAATAAAAATAAAAATGTGCCACACGGGCACGAAAGTGAGATTATAGTGAGCGTATAGATGAACTTCTGATTGTATTCTTTTAGATAGATAGCTATGATTTGTATTATTAATTGTTGGTCTTGTTGAGCAGGTGTTGTAAATGGTTTGATTGGCTGTGTTGCTTTTTCCGTAACACTTGAGTAAAAATGCAAAAGTAATGTGAAATCAATATATTTTCAAAACATTAGAGTTTTAAAAAAAAAAAATTAAGAAAAAAGCCCAACACACTAAAAGTCGCCTCAAATTATTTTCAAAATTGTTTAAAATATGCCTTAATGTGAACCCAAAGAAGACCCAGAGGAGTAAAATAGGTCCATTACCTAATACGTGGATAGCGGATAATAACCACAATAAACCCGCGAACGCAATCAATAAAAACATGATGCAAATATCTAAAGTGATATACGCATTTTGCGGATGCACTGCGGATAGTACAAATAACTGCATCCGCATGTACACCCATACCAATAGCCAAAGTGAATAAAATAGCATAATGCAGAAAAATAATAATCTAAGCTGTACATTAATACCTCAATAGTATCTCGTATGAAAAATTACAACCTAGAGCTTCTAAACAAAAACAATAATTGTCTAATCATAATTAAGCTTACAGAAATACAACCAACTGAAAACAAAATAACACTGCCTCTACGAAGCCTCGCTTCTTGACTTCAAATTAGTATTCATGGCCTCATGCCAGGTCGTAGGATGCTTAGTTGCTGCTGAGTAGGAGGTGGGGCTTGATTTCATGAGACCAATATTGGGCACTATGTGATGCATTATAGTAATAAGGCTAATAGGGTATAATAATACTGTGCATTATAAGCGCATTATATAAATATCTAAATAACTATTAAAGCTAATTGGGTATTATAACGACATATTTTAACTTATAAAGTATTTAATAAATAAAACTAGGATTTAGAAATTATAACAAGCAATTCCACTAAAAACCCTCAATCGAGACTCCGGGCTTCCTGAGCACTTCAATTCCCAAGAACCTTCCCAAACTACCCCATTAGAACACTAAAAAACTCTTAGGGAAGTGAGAAAATGAACTTGGTGTGAAGAATGAAGTGGAAAATGACTAGTTTTTATAGTGGTAGCAAGAACCCTTGGATGGTTGACACATGACTGCCAAGCTTGGGCTCCAAGCCTTGCTAACGTCAGCAACTTAGCCCCCAAGTTTGCCACATCATCGGATGACGATACCATGACTTCATCCTCTTGCATCCCACGACTCCCACATCACCATGACATCATCTAGTTGCCTCCCATGCACACTTGCCTTGACGGCTCATCACCATGCTAACGTTAGCACATCCAATTACTTGCTACCACGCGGCATCACTCAGTTGGCAGCTTGATCGACATGTCTTCTTGGTCTGTATTTTACCCCTTAACAAACTCTAATTAACTTGACATTCCTTGGGTAACTAGATCACTCATAGATGAACATTTTGGTATTTTTACATGGAACAATTTTGAAAATATTTTCCAATTATTTCATGTGACTGAAGCTCTCGGGCTCTACATTCCCCTCAGTCCATTTTTTACTTGCAATCAAATTCCGATTGATCTCATTTTTTTAGGGTATCTATACAACTCCTAGAAAAACATTATAACACTTTACTTCAAGCATGCATTTTGAGAATGTTTTTCTATTATTTTATAAGATCGAAAATTCTCTGGCATTACAGTACTTCTTGATTAGAAACCTTTACAAAGATACTTACATGTGTCAGTTTATGGTGACTTGTTTCATTTTGTGTCTTATATTGAGGTGAATGTCATGATAGGCCACATGATTCATTAAGATTCTTATAAAGATTATCTGTTTAGCATATTTTTTAAGAAATATGATATGAAACTATATATGCTTGGTGGCACCCTTATTTTATAAAGGAATAAGTTTGATAAATTTAGTATATGAGAATTCAGATTGAAAGGGATCCATTAAGAACATACTATAGGTTGATGTTGTTAGGAACTGGATATGTTCTCAAGTTTTACACTAGACTGAACATAGCCTATGTAGTAAACTTTTAGCAATTCTTAGTTCATTACTATTTGGAACATTAGAAAACAGTTAAGCAAGTGTTATGATACTTGAAAATAACTAGAGATTACATGTTTGCTTCTAAGCACTTTTAACCATATGGAGATGGTATATAGGGTATTTATATTCGGATTTTGTTGGTCATTCAAATGTTTAAGGTCGCTACTCACTATGTTGGGATTGCATTTTGGAAAAGCTCTAAAACATTTCTAGTCAAGCCACTATTCATGCTGTTTAGTTACATAATTTCATTTATAGGCTACAAAATTATTGATTCCATCTCAATGCCAATCAAAACCCTTTTTCTTTTTTAAAAAATTAATTATTATTAATTTTTTTATTTTTTTTACAATGGTCTACAAATATTATTTTCGAAGAATAATAAAAGGTTTAGCATTTTTCAAGTATGTAGATGGTGGTTGTTTGCTAGTAAGTGATAAAGCCAACAAAAATTAATAGAGCGAATAAAATGAATGCAATGTTTAGGGACTCAATAAACGAAGAATTTGAACCCAAAGTTCATAAGACTCATGATAATGGTAGGGAATTATTCTTAACTTTTATATATTAACTTTACAAGTAATGCATATTTAAAATACATATTTATTAAATTTCAACTATACCACTATATCAAGCATATTACCATCACTTTTATGTTGTTTTCTACATATAATAAATAAGAAAACTAATATGAGCCATGAAATCAATTATTTTATTTCATCTTTAAAACAAACAAACAAACTACTATATCAAGCACAACTTGCTATAGATTTAGGGTTCATTCTACCCTCCCCCCATCTCCCAAACTTCTTGAATCAGCTAGCTAGGTGCTTATTCTTCGGAAACAAGGAGTACTATAGGTTAATTTGGGCGGGTGTTAATTTGATGCCTTGTTTTGTTTTCAAAAGGGTATTACGGGTATATGTAATTTGATTAAGGGCATTATAAATTGACCCTTTCAAGAAGAAAAATAAATAAATAAATAAAACTCAGTGGGAAGGAAATATGGATATCCACCTCTACGAGAGAGAATACACATTATCAGCAAAAGGAAGTTAGGGGAATCTAGATACCCACAGGCATCTAGATACCCTTTACTTAAATGCAAACAAATGAGATAAATCTTTTAGGATCTCACAAATCCTAAAAAATTACTCCCAACCAAACAACTAGTTAAGGTTAAGTTGTGGGATTCCTGTACGCAGTTAATCTCTCGTATGATGGTAGGCAACAACCTCTCTGCAAAAGATCTCAACAGAGATGGAGTTCCTTAATTTGATGCATAACCCTCTTTTTTGGGGGCTTCTTTTCCTAAAGGAGACATTGGGTGTTAGAATTAGTTGAAGAGAAGCAAGCAAGCAGATATTTAACTACAATTAGTTAGCTACTCACCTTATATATGCAACTAATTGTTGTTTCACCTTAAATATGTGCAATTCAGCCATCTCGTTGTAGGGGTGTAAAGCCAGTTGGTAATCAGGTACCAACTGGTAACCAGTAAACCGGTCAATCACTTTAGTTACTGGTTGAAAATAACCAATACTCAGCCTTACTGAAGCGGTTACTGGTTTTAAAAAATATTTAAATTGGTTACAACCGGTAACCGAGTGTATATATTTATTGGTAACCGTAACCTGGTTTTTACCCATATCCCTTCATGATGACTGCTAGCCTTTGAGATGAACCCGTTTGATACTTCTTTTATTCTTTTTTTAAGTTCATATTTAAGAAAATATTTTCCAGAATACCTGTTTATTTTGAGAAACCCAATAAGATGTAAAGTTCTACTTATATATATATATAAAAAAAAAAAAAAAATGCCAAGACAACCACCCCGATCACAACAGGGAAGTTGATGCAGGCTAGCTAACATAAGTATATGACATGGGAATACATAACAATGATGATTTAACAAAGGACCATGCTTCAACCCAATTAAGTTTACAGGCTCAACAGAATGTAAATGCACAAATTGAAGAAATCTTGATGCAGTCTAGAGAGTTCTAAAAACCCTTGTGGCTGTCCAATTATCCATCATTTCCAAGACATTCCTCGGTCTAGTTTTAAGTTCAAAATCTTATCTTTCCAACGAAAAGGGTTTCAGTCCATTTAGAGTTGCACGCCGAAAGTTATGACCGTTTTAAGTGGAGTGGTCAGGCTTCTCGGGAATATGCATTAAGATGGTTGTTTCTTCCCTTGTCTGCTGTACTAATTGATGATTGTATTATGTCATTATTACTTGTTTAACTACATTAGGTGCTTATCCTATGTTTAGAGGGTTGTTCTAAGCTTATATAATACTTGTAGGTGCAAGTGTAGGGTAAGATTAGAGTTTTGTTTTAAACATTAGCTTTTGGCTTGTGAGATGAGCGTTCTCCTTGTTGTAGGATAAAAATTGGTATCAGGCTAACCAACCCCCTGCAACTCAAGAAAGAGACCCGCGGGATATCGAAATGGACGACTTGAGGAGACAAATACAATAGCTCCAAGAACGTTTAGAACGTTATGAAACTTTTGAACATGGAGATGTTCATAATTATGTTGAACATGAAGATCCTTCACAAGGATTCGTCGATTGGGATTCTCCACCAACTTATGATATCGATATCAATGATGAAGATCTTGTGGGAGGTTCTTTGTCATTTGATCAAGAGAAAGAATCTATAGTAGATTGGGTCTCTCCACTAATCTACGATATTTATCCTAAGAAAAAGGAACCGTTGGCAAAGGTAAATCTCTCGTATAACATTGAAAATTTTGTTGATGAGAGTTCTACACATCATGTTCTTGATGAAAGCCTTAAAAGTGAAGTCTTTGATTTAGATGTTAACGAAGTTGATTTCCTTGGAGTAGAAAATATTTTATCAAATTCTGTTGATGTTAATGCTTTTGATGATTTTTATGCGGAGAAGAAATTTATGTTTAAAAGTGAAGAGATTGTTGATCCTTTTTGGAAGATTTTAAAGGCTCATAAATGGGAGAAGATGTGTGACAATTGTGTGAAGCTAGAGTTCTTTGAATCTAGAACGAAAAGTTTTCAAATTGATCACGCAGTCTTGTGGTGATTAGTGAAGAATTATTTTTTGTGGGATGTTACATTGTTTTGCTTTTGAAGAGAAAGAGATCGAATGGATTGATTGGGCATTCGAAGGATCAGGGCAAGAATCATTTGAATTCGAGGACGAATTCTCTCCAACCCGATGAGAATGATGCAAGCCGGCTAACATGGGTATATGACATGGGAATACATAACAAGGATGATTTAACAAAGGCCCATGCTTCAGCCCAATTAAGTCTACAGACTCAACAGAATGTAAAGGCACAAATTGAAAAAATCCTGATGCAATCTAGAGAGTTCTAAAAACCCTTGTAGCCGTTCAATTATCCATCATTTCCAAGACATTCTAGGTCTAGTTTTAAGTTTAGAATCTTATCTTTCCAATGAAAAAGGTTTCAGTCCATTAGGAGTTGGACGCTGAAAGTCATGACCGTTTTGAGTGGAGTGGTCAGGCTTCTCGGGAATATGCATTAAAGTAATTGTTTGTTCCCTTGTCTACTGCACTAATTGATTATTTGTCTTCTGTCATTATTACTTGTTTAACTATATTAGGCGCTTATCCAATGCTTAGTGGGTTGTTCTAAGCTTATATAATACTTGTGGGTGCAAGTGTAGGGTAAGATAGAGTTTTGTTTTAAACACCAGCTTTTGGCTTCTGAGAGGAGTGTTATCTTTGTATCTTATCTCTTTGGTGTGATCCTTAAAGTGGTTTACTTTTAGAGTTTTGTATCCCTTGTTATAATCTTTTGGGTAGTGATATTCTGTATGCTTTTAGTATTATCTCTTGAGTGGTGAACATTTATATTTCATTTCGAGTGTAATTTTGTACAGTTGTTTCCATCTCTATTTTTGCCCGGTATCAAGGGTGGCCACATAGCCACCCCAAATATAGAGGGGGGGTGGCCACACAGGCCTCCTCCACTTGGGGGTGTGGCCACCCTAATATTTCTTTTCTTTCAATTTTTTAAATAATAAGTTAGCTCTTACATCTTTACAAGTTAAACACTTGTTTTGTCAAAATATTTTAATGAGTTTATGACTATTAAGACAAGAGTTACAAGAACTCAAGAGATAAGGTCACCAGAGTTATAAGCACTCAAGAGACAAGGTTACAAGAGTTACAAGTACTCAAAAGATGAGTTATAAGATGAGACTTGTAACATTTTGACTATTTTTCTATAAATAGTGTCTGACATACAATCAAAACAAATAATCAAGAAAATATGTAGCCAAATAAAAGGCTTTGATGTGTGAATGTAGGCCATATGCCGAACTACCTTAATTCTCTGTGTCTCTCTTTTTTGATCACATCTCTTCTCAAATTTTGTGATCTTACAATGACAAGGGAAGAATACAAATTTATAAAAGGGATTTTGTTTTGAATTGTTTGTTGCTATATTTGTCTTGAGAGCAGAAAACAAAAGTCAAAAGAAAGTATTAACAAAGCTGGTCTTCATAAAAATGCTCCACGTTTCTATACCACATGCACCCACTTTGTCTAGATATGCAAATAGCTAGCATTCTATCTTAATTTCACGATTCCAATAGACTATAGTTTAGTACAAATTAGTATACCATTCATACCCTTCTGCATTATTACATCATTGAATTTTAGATGCTATTGATGGACAACATTACAGTGTTTATCAACATACAAGAAATACCAATTAAACCCAACCGTTAAGATGGATTCTGGACCACCTTTGGATGAGTAGCAGCATAAATTGAAGAATTTACGTCAGGTTTTAGGTGGGACAGAAGATGCTGTACATCTGGACGTAAACTTTCTGATGCTCTCCCACAGAGAGCCAATACCTCTGGCCGAGGCTTGCTATTAGCCTGCACAGGCCCTCCCTGCCCTTCATAATGGATAACGTGATGGCTGAGAAATACATTGGTCATGCAATATGTAAGTACTCTTGAGGCAATAGTAGCAATGGAATATCAACATTGTTCTGCAGGTAATGTTAGATGCATAAAAAAACCCAACACTTACAGGAAGTCAATGAGATCTGCTATTTCCGATGCTTCAACAGGATTTGATGGCTGTGAATTCCTTCCGAAGACGTCGACTATTATACTTAAGAGTAATGAGAGGGTCTGAAAGAGAGATGTCATAGGATTAAATATAGGAAATCAAAATATTCCTCAATATAAATGATGTAATCAAATAATAAAAAGAAACAAAAAAAAATATATGGGCTACTTCGAGAGAGCCGTGATCTCCAATGGCTACTTCAAGAGAGCCTTGATCTCCAAAACAACCACAAAGGTCTAGGTTTTCATAATATTCAACATGTTTATTCATTGAGTAGGATTACACTTAAATAGATTACGGCTAGGTCATAAGACTTAACCATTAGGTCTAGCCGTCATAAGACAGTGCAGGAAAATAAACTAAGGAAATAACTAATAGAAAATACATTCCTTATTAAACTAAATACTTAAGGAAATAAAATATAGAGAATTATTCTCCTTATTCCAGCCAGCTTGGGGTAGCCACCTAGCCCTAGGAAAATCTGAACGTATCAATAAACGACTCAAATACACATCCATTGAGTGCAATAATATCGTCTAACATGTCCCCAGTAGTCATTTTGTTTCCATTCATCTATTATCACATTCCTCTTCACATTATACCTCCCACCTATATGCCATCCATATCCCTAATACAGTGCATGAGGCTGTAGCTAATCCTGGTTGGAGGACTGCCATGGAAGTGGAAATGGCAGCCTTGCATCAGAATGGAACTTGGGATCTTGGTACTTTTTCCTTGGTAAGAAGATTGTTGGTTGTAAATGAGTATACACAGCCAAGTTTAATTCAATGGCTTACTTGAACAATTGAAACAACGATTGGTTGCCAAAGGATACACACAGACCTTGGTGTTGATTATGTGGCAACCTTTTCCCGTGTCGCTAAAATCTCTTTTGTCCATGCGATAATAACTCTGACAACTAATCTTGATTGGCCACTATTTAGTTAGATGTCAAAAATGCATTTCATCAGAAAAGAGTTATTTGAGGAGGTTTACATGGAGCAACACAAGGGTTTGTTGCTCACGGAGGGTTTGTTGCTCACGGAGTATGAGGGCAATGTCTGTAAGTTGTTGAAGACTTAGTATGGTATGGCCTAAAACAGTCATCGAGGGCATTGTTTGGGAAATTTCCCAAGGCAATATTAGAATTTGGTCTTCTAGATGTCAGACTGATCATTTAATGTTTCATTTACATACTGATGCGGGATAAATTCTTCTTGTGGTATATATAGATGATATTGTTGGGGTTGATTTTAAGGTTACCCGATTCCCCAGTGAAAGATCGGGAGAAGCTCGTTTATGCTCACTTATTGTGGAGTTCTCTGACTTCATTTTCTATCAAGGCTTGATGGAACTCCCTCTTGTTGGCAGAACTTTTACTTGGTCAAATAATCAAGAATCATCCTCTTGGTCCAGAATTGATAGATTCTGTCTCTCTGGTGTGTTACAGAGGAAGCTTCATAGACTTTGCTCGGATCATTTCCCAATCCTCCTTGACTATGGTAACTTTCAAACGGGTGGTAAGTCCTTCAAATTTGAAAACATGTAGGTAAATTCCAAGGGTTTTGCGGACAAGGTGCAACAGTGATGGGACTCTTATATACTTTTTGTGCATCGGAGGGCGCCTTACACTTTTAATGATATTTCGATTACTTATAAAATAACAAAACAAGTTGAAGATGGAAAGATTCTGTCGCTGATTTCTCAGCCTAATTTGATTATGATTTTATTGTAATACATTATTATTCCTTTCCATATTAGGTTCTAGGCTTTTTCTATTTAACCAATGTAGCCTTATGGCACAATATCAAGATCTCAAGTAATCAAAATATTTCTCCTTCTCTACTTTTCTACATGGTATTAGAGCAGAAGTCCTGAGTTCGAAATCTATCTCCTTCATTTACCTCTCATTTCAATTAAATATTTCACGTGTTGGGCATCACCTATAAAAAGAGAATTTGAGCCCACACGTGATGAGGAGTGTTAAAATATTGATTAAATAATTAAATTTACCTCTTCCTATCAGCTTAAGCCTTTGGGACAAGTTGTGAATTAACAAAAGTATTGATTAAATGATTAAATTTACCTCTTCTTATCAGCTTAAGCTTTTGGGATAAGTGGTGATTTAACATGGCATCAGAGTAGATTTAGATCCTTAGCAAAACCCTAGTTTGGTTTTTCTCTTTTTTTGGCAGCAGCATCGCCCGTGTGGGCTTCCACACGGGCAGTGCCTTGATAAAGCTCTACAAGAGCTATTCATCATGACCTCCAGTGTAAAGAAAAAAATATACATATATTTACACATCGATTCATCCGTGGAGTTCATCCGACGTTTTTTGAGTTCAGCAACGTCTGTGGTGTTGCTAGGTATACGGCGTCCTTCCCGAGGTTTTTCTGGTGGTTGGTGACGTCAACGGTGGCTAGAGAGCGTTGCCTTGGCTATGTCAACGGTGGCATATTGGGTTGTCATTGAAAAGTTGAATTGTGATCGCTGGTTGGCTCTTTCGCAGTCGTAGTTGGTGTCGCCAGCTAGGTCTGAGTTCCCGTGAGCCTTTCGTGGTGTTTTATGGCGCTGATTGAACGTCTCTGGCAAGTTCCCGGTCGCTTCGCTTTGTGACGTTTAACAGCCTTTTTTTTGTGATCTTCGACGAAATGTGAGGTGTTCTAATGTGTCCGGAGGTCGTAGCTGGTGTCTCTGGCGTGTAGTGGTTGTTTCCTAGCGAGATCTGGATGTCGCCGGCAAGATCCAGGCAGACGAAGGTCTCCGCTTGGTTGCAGGTACTCTACAGTTCTTATCCGGGATAAGATTAGCTACGGTTCAGGCTATTCTTGCATCATCCCAACAGCGACCAGTTCTTGGTATTTGTATCCGATTCAGGGGTTTTTTTTTTTTTTTTTGCTTTCAAACCGGTTCGGTGCCTTATAGGTCCGGTTCATCGATTTTCAAACTGGTTCACTCTGTTTTAAGACCGGTTCAGTGCCTTTTAGTTTCAGGTCAATGCTTTTCAGATTGGTTTAGGTTTTTTCAAGACTGGTTCATCCTCTTTTAGAACCAATTCAGTTAGGTTTGTCCGGTTCATTATGTTTTATAACCAGTTCAGTAGTTTTCTTCCCAATTCAGAGGATTTAGAGACCGGTTCTGTATATTTTACATCCGGTTCATTGGTTTTTTAACCGGTTCAGAGCTTTTCTTGACCTGTTCAAAGCACTTTCTTGCCTATTCAAAGAATTCTCTTGCTGGTTCAAAGCATATTCCGGCTAGTTCATTGTTGCAACCATCAGGCTTGTTGCTCAGGAGTAGTAAAGTAAGTTACAAGTTGCAATTGTTGGTTTCTTCAAACGTTGTTGGTGGTATTGATGATAAAGAGTTTCTTTTTAATCTCCCTTGAGCTTGAGCCAAAGTGATTTTGTGTTGGAGCTATTCAGTTGAATTTTGAAACTCACAAAATAGAGATAGAGTCAGGTGACATCCCATAGTGGGAAATTCAACCCTTCACACAAAAAGGAGCTATTTAGTTGGATGTCTGAAAATGGGGATAGAGAGTCAGTGACCTCCCATAGTGAGAATCTAACTCTCCATGCATAAGGCTCAAGATGCTAGGAGACTTGTTGGAGATTTTGCGGCCTTCCTACAAGAAATCTAAGGGGTCCTTCAGAAGATATCATCTAGACAAAATATGTGAAGAAAAGAGAGTAACTTGTGGATAGAGAACAAATTGCGAATATCTTTGACAAAGGGGGTATCTAGCAGTGTTTTTCATTAAGCTTTATGCAAGCTGAGCATACGAGGCATCTATGACTCAGCTTGAGGGGGAGTGTTGAAGATGGAAAGATTCTATCGCTGATTTCTCAGCCTAATTTGATTATGATTTTATTGTAATATATTATTATTCCTTTCCATATTAGGTTCTAGGTTTTTTCTATTTAACCAATGTAGCCTTATGGCACAATATCAAGTTCTCAAGTAATCATAATATTTCTCCTCTACTTTTCTACAAAATTTACTCAGCAGGAATAGCTAGATTAAAATAATTGCTGCAACAACGATTTCATACTAAAGAGCTAGGTAAGCTTCGACACTTTCTTGGAAATAAAGTTGCTAGGTCTTGAGCAGGCATTAATCTTACTCAACGGAAATATGTTCTTGATTTGCTGGATGAAACTGGTCTATTGAGGGCAAAACCTATTGATGTTCCTATGGATCCAAATAAAAAAACTGTTAAAGGATGAAGGGAAACTATTTGAAAATCCCCGTCAATATCGTTGGTTAGTTGGAAAGCTAAATTATCTAATGGTTACCAAACCATACATATCTTATGCAGTTAGTGTGGTGAGTCAATTTCATTGGGATGCACTTATCCATACTGTTCACTACCTCAAGAGAGCTCCAACTCTTTGTATACTTTATAGAAGAAATGAAAATAACAAAGTGGAAGGTTTCACTAATGCAGATTGAGCAGGTTCTCCCTCAGACAGAAAATCTACTACGGTAATCTGGTCTTATGTAAAAGTAAAAAACATACAGAGATAGCAAGATCCAGTACAAAGCAATGGCTCACACACCAAGTGAACTAACATGGTTACAGAACTTCCTTCAGGAAATTAGTTTTCCAACTCCTATGTCACTATTTTGTGATAAACACGTTGTCTTGCATGTTGCCTCCTAACTGTTTCATAAAAGAACAAGGCTGACTATCACTTTGTCTGGGAAAAGATTCAGAATAGCGATATATCTACATCATTTGTGAAATCCGGAAACAACTTGCTGATATATTTACAAAGCCTTTACGTTGTAATAAGATGGAATCTATTTTTTCCAAGCTGGGCTTATATGATACATAAGATTTACCTTGAGGGAGAGTGTTAAAGTGATGACGTGTCCCCCCTTCTAGAAGTTGGTTAGGTGTCTCTATGAGGTGTCTTAATGCAAGGTGTCCCTATGAGGTTGTCCTAAATCTAGAACCTTGTATTCTCCCCAATAAATGCTAGTGTTTGAATAAAAGAATCATACAGTTTTCCTGAACTACTATATTTTCCATGATCACTCAAATTATGATTAAATCAATAAACAAATTATTGATAAAATCCTGAACAGTCACATGGTGACTAAAAGGGGTGAAAATGCGGGCGGAAAATAACCGCCCACATCCGCTATCCGCTAATAAACAGAACAAAAAGTTACAAGGGATTATCCAATGCAGCATTTAGACATTAAGTTCATTGCAGTCTGTTTACCAAGAAGGCTTTCAAATAAACAGCAGGAACGAATTAGCATCTCTGTACCTTATTGAAGAGAGTGTGGGCATTGGCAAGTCTTGGAAGCAATGGACCCATTATACGAAATGCTATTCTCAACATTGCGACTGATGTCACCGGCCTGAGATGTTTAATTATTGCATGGGTCCCTTCTAGCCATTCCTGTGGGAGGTTACTGAAAAAAGAATGCAGAAGGGCAACTATATTACCTGGAAAAGGAATAGCAGGATCAGACTTCTGGTCAGCACCACATATTGTAAAAGACCAAATAAGTAGATGCACAAATTAACAAAAATTGAAAAGGCTTGAGGGCAAAAATTACCTGAATACAAAAATCAACATGCACATGAATTATCTAGATTACCACAAACTCGTTAATTAGCTTTTTAAATAGCTTACATTCATTTAAGCATTCCCTTCCATAAAGTTGTTAAAAGCTTCTATAAAGGAACCCATGTAGGACTTTGTTCAAGCAAACAAAAAATTTACGGACAACCAGAAAAGAAAGTGATTTATCATTTGCACACATCAGGGTTTTAACTTATTTATTGCATCTTCTCAGACAATTTTCTTGTCCCCAAGTCATTTAGTTGGATACTGTATATGTGTTTAAGAATCCTAAAATTCCTTTTGAATAAGCTAGTTCTTTCCTACCATCAGTGCTGTAGAATTTTAAAATAAAAAGAAATTTGTTAAAGGAGAGCGGAAGCGAGAGAGAGAGAGAGAGAGAAAAAGAGAGAGAGAGAGAGAGAGAGAGAGAGAGAGAGAAGGCACAAGAAAGAGCTACAGCTTGTTTATATTGAATTGATTATATTTTTTTGGTGTATGAATTGATTATATTTTTTTGGTGTATGAATTGATTATATGACCCTATTTATAAGAAAAATGGGGTAGTTTATATTGAATTGATTATATTTTTTTGGTGTATGAATTGATTATATGACCCTATTTATAAGTAAAATGGGGTAGGTGGAGTGAATACAAGAAATGTAATAAAATCTCTAGAATTTGATTACAATCACACATCTATGGTACATACTTAATAAGGAAAATATATCAAACCTAATATGGAAGATTATCCTATATTCTAATAACCCCTCACCCCCCCCCCCCCCCCCCCCCCCCCCCCCCCCACCCTCAAACTCGAGAGAAGCTTGAATTTGGAAAGAAAAATAATTGGCAATGCTCTCCCAGACTGCCCAGTAGTGAAAATCTTCTCATATATCTCATATACACGAGAAAACATTGCTCTGATGGAAAAAAGGCATAATTAGGTGGAGTGAATACAAGAAAGGTAAACGCTTAATTAGGAAAAAATATGCCAAACCTATTGCTAAAACAAACTTGGCAGTTCCTCTACAGAACCGAAGATTCACATCTTATTATTGCTGAATGGCTGGTAAAAGTAAGGTGAGCAAGAAATAGCCAATGGCAGCTGGTGAGAGCGGGAAGGAAAGAACACAGGTCCTTGGCAAAAATGTGTAACGGCTCAAATACTCTACGGACTTCGAATTCAGAAATTTCAGTTCATTGAGTCTCTATTAAACCCAATAAGCCATTACAAAATCAAACACATTAAGGTCCCAAATGACTGAAGATATACTCCCTAAATAAAATAAAAGAAGCTGTAGTTTTATATAAGTTAAAAGAAGCTTTAGCATCATCAAGATTGTTCAGAAATGTTAAAGACATATCTAGCCCTCAAGATAATGATAAGTCTAAAGATAACATTAGTTAGTCTAGTGATAAGATTAGTTGCTCAAATTCAAATACTAGATAACTTATAGTTCAGATTTACTAGTGTAACACTTAGATTAGAACTCTTAGTCTCTTCTCTTATCACATTGTAATCTCCTAGTTCTTTGTAACTACTTCTCTATAAATGCAAGAGCCTTAAACCAGTATTGGTAAGGCAGCACAAAGCATAAATTATAGTCTCTAGATTTTATATGGTATCAAAGCCTAACCTCTGTCCCTATAACACCAAGAAGTTCCAACCCAGATCCGTTCCTTGTTTGTTCTTAGGATATAGCACTCTGCACAAAGGTTACAAATGCCTTCACTTACCCACAAATCGTCTATATATTTCCCGAGATGTTGTCTTCACCGAGTCTATCTTTCCATATACTTCTGAATTCTCAAAAGCAACCTCATCTCCAAATTCCAGGCAGCCATTCTCCCTGCCTCTTCTTTCTTATCCATTGGTTACTTCAATTCCACAGCCAATCACGGCATCTATACCTTCTGCTACTCCTTTAATGTCCACTCCTTTGCAGTTCCCTCCAGCCGAATCAGTCACATCTGCCGAGTCTTCCTTTGTTCCTATTATTCCTGAAGATCCATCTCGACCTTCAGCTCCTCTAGAATCAATTCATCCCATAGTCACTCGTGCAAAAAATAACATCCCAAAGCCTCGAGAATTCACAGATGGCAAAGTTCGGTATCCAATTCCGAGAGCCCTCCTTGCCGAGTCCTCCTCCCTTACCACTGAGCCTACTTATCACTCTTCAGCAGTAAAGGATAAAAATTGGAGAGCTGCCATGAACATAGAGTTCAATGCCCTACTACAGAACCAAACTTGGACACTTGTTCCACCTAACTCTGCTACAAACGTTATCGGCTGCAAATGGGTTTTTCGGATAAAAAGGAAAGCTGATGGATCAATCGATTGGTACAAGGCAAGACTAGTTGCTAAGGGTTTTCATCAACAACCTGGAATAGACTATGTTGAAAACTATAGTTTGGTGATCAAACCTACTACGGTACATATTGTTCTCTCTTGCTCTTTCAAATGGATGGCCTATCCATCAGATTGATATACATAATGCATTTTTGCACGGCGACATTTCAGAGGTGGTCTACATGTCTCAGCCACCTGGCTTTGCCCACCCTCAGTATCTCAATCATCTTTGTCAACTACAAAAGGCCCTCTATGGCCTGAAACAAGCACCAAGGGCTTGATTTTCCAAACTTAGTCACAAGCTACTGACACTCGGGTTCAAGGCCTCACAATCGGACACCTCTCTAGTTCTCTACAAATCAGCCACATGCGCTATCCTAGTGTTAATCTATGTAGATGACATCTTGATCCTCTGCAGTCTGTGATCTCTTGTCCACATTAAAACAAGAGTTTGCTGTGAAAGACCTCGGCCTCCTCAATTATTTTCTGGGCATTGAAGTTCTTCCCAGCTCCGATGGCTTCTTGCTGTCTCAGCATAGATATATCCTTGATATTCTCAGCCGGACAAAGATGACAGAAGCAAAACCGATCAATTGTCCTATGGCATCCTCTACACACTTGTCAGCACATGAAGGTGACTTATTTTCTGATCCTACTCTTTTCCGCAGCACAGTAGGTGCACTGCAGTCCCTATGCACCACTAGACTGGACATTTCCTTTTGTGTCAACAAGCTGGCTCAATTCATGCACAACCCCACTGATCTTCACTAGCAGGCCGTGAAAAGACTTCTACGATATCTCAAGCAAACAGTTCACTTTGGACTTCAATTTTATCGCATAGACTCTACTTCTATCCAAGCATACTCCGACCCTAACTAGACCGGAGACCGAGATGATCGTCGCTCAACAGGCGGCTACTGTATTTTCCTTGGCAAAAATCTCATCTCATGGAGTTGTAAAAAACAGCACACAGTGGCACGGTCAAGCACAGAGGCCGAATACAAATCCCTTGCCAACACTACAGCTGAACTCTCCTGGATCCTATCTCTCTGCTCCGAACTTGGACTAAAACTCACACAATCACCAACACTATGGTGTGACAATATTGGAGCAACATACTTAACCTCCAATCCGGTTTTCCATGCTTGCACCAAGCATGTCGAAATAGACTTCCATTTTGCCTTTCTTCATCTACAGCAAAGACCAACTTGCGGATATCTTCACTAAACCATTATCATCCGCCCGGTTTGCCTTTCTTCGGTCCAATCTCAACGTTCTTCCCATACCATTGAGATTGCAGGGGTGTCTTAAAGACATATCTAGCCCTCAAGATAATGATAAGTCTAAAGATAACATTAGTTAGTCTAGTGATAAGATTAGTTGTTCATATTCAAAAACTAGATAACTCAGTTCAATACTAGATAACTTATAGTTCAGATTTACTTCTCAAGTGTAACACTTAGATTAGAACTCTTAGTCTCTTCTCTTATCACATTGTAATCTCCTAGTTCTTTGTAACTACTTCTCTATAAATACAAGAGCCTTAAACCAGTATTTGGTAAGGCAGCACAAAGCATAAATTATAGTCTCTAGATTTTATAAGAAACCAATCTAAAAATGACTGATTGGAAGATACTGACATTAATTGCGCTAATCAGATTAAAACTCAAAGTTACTTAAGTTTGCTTCTTAAGTAAATAGAGACAACAAGGACCGCATGGCTATTCCCTGTCCAAGGACCCTGCTTTGATGGGCCAACATTAGGTAGAGCTAACGAACCTCAGCAGGCCCCAGCCCATGCTTATGTTTCTTGCATCCAACATTCAGAAGAGAACCGCAGGTTCATGCAGTGGAAAATATAAATATAGAAGGGTCATGGGATTGAAATTAAAGCCTAAGACTCTAGGTTCAGAAAAGTCACAGAATCAGTTTCCTTTCTATACCTGAGAAGTTGAAACTTTGAGGGTGAAAAAAAGTCGAGAAATTCAAAGGTTGTATAAGAAGAATTAAAGAGTCGAGCATAAATAAACAGAAGAAGAGACATTGTACCCCAAGATTGGTTGATTAGTCATGACATCCTAGCTTGAAGTGGGTTCAAAAAATCAACCGTATTCAGTTTTTGACAAACATTTGTATGTATTACCATAAAGCAGAGGGTTTAGCAAATATGAGTGGATAAAACTTCATTCATGGAATTTCTAACAAGGGTTTTTGTTTTCTGTTTTTGTTTTTAAACCCACTTTATTACTAGCACCAGAGTAGGTAGTACAAAAATTACTAGCATATTATAGGTAAGCCGTATGTAAAGGAATAAGTTAAAGTATCACAATGAAGACATTCCTTTGTGAGCAGGATCATCAAAAAATGAAATGCAGCATTGTACTTAACATCATTTGTAAACCTCCTGCATAGCATATAGAGTACAATACCAATTGTTCTTAGAAACTACAACCTAGCTACACCATTGACCTCCAATTATCATGAGTTATTTAATGTCAGCCCAATCACCTGGGGTTGACCAAGACAATTATTTGGGCCAAATGCACAATCTTTTCTAGAAAAGCAAGACTTTGGAAACCGCATCACATCTTCTATTCGAATGAATAAATATCTGTATAATGGTCTAAATCTAAGTCTTGAAAAAAAAAAAAAAAAAAAAATAGATGAGATTTGGCCCCATCACATCTATATCTAAAAAATATTGTTTTCTTAAACATGAAAAAATAAAGAAGCCACCGCAATTTCTGGAAATGCTAGGCCCTCCAAAGGTACCATAATAGAGGGTAAGTTATTGAGAGTTGTCATAAAATGGATATCAGGGTATAATATTTTTACCTGCTATTGTTATATTGTTATTAATCTGTTTATACCGTTTTCATAATGGAAATCATGTGAGCCACGTTCTCTAATGATCAATTAAGTGTATATGAAATTCTAATTGGAATGATCTTAGAATCTTATGCAAAATATCTGTGGTCTATCAGTAATAGCCACCATATATTATAGTATACCGATGGCTGTTGAGGTATTGTCTTGAGCAGCCCATGTCGGATCCAACAAAGCATAGCCAACAGCAGAGTCTAGTTCACCCAGTGACCTTGTCCCATCGGAGAGCCACCAACTCTCTTTTATTATACGGGATGCCTCTACATAAAGTTGTGAGTGAAAATCAGGAGGGAGCTGAGCCAGTAGAAGACCACAAGCTTGGATCAATAAGCAAGACAGTTGTTGGCATGTATAACCGCTACGAGATACAATGTTAGAGGTGTTTATTCCTGAAACTGAAGAAGTTGATCTGCCTGCACCCAAGGAATCCGTGCTTCCCCCTGAAGGGGATGTTGGCAATACAGAAGTTTGCCCAACACCATTTGGTGCTCCATTCAGACCATTGCTGGATTGAATTAGTGTCGGTTGTATATTGACAACTATCTGGACCAGTGAAGAAACAATCTGGGATGTGGACACAGGGAGAGAGAGTAATTCTATGACAGCAGTTTCAAGGACCAGCTGAGTATAGGTGCCAGGATCCTGAATTTGATAAAATGCTTTTTGACCCTCAGAAGCATTCGCCAGCCCAGACTGAGATGTTATTGCAGTCTTATTATGTGGAGCACGCACTGTATTACATGAAGGATCTCCCATTGATCCCAATTTTGAGTTGTTATGTAATGGAGGTATAACATTATTCACAAGTCCCAATAAGAGAGTAGCGAAATAGTCCATAGGCGGGCACATGACAGGACTTGATGAACTAATGTGCTGTGGAAATGACTCTGAAAAAGGTATCTGAAACAAATTTGGAGGCCAATAAGATGATGGAGGACAACTTACATTCTGAAGGACCAAAAAGAAAGAAGGAACTATCGTTACCTTGCTGAGATCAAGTACACTCAATACATGGACTATGAGCTTTCCAGGAAGATGACCATAGAAATACGCAAGTATATCACGAACAAATGTAAACCTTAGAGGGTGGTAAGCAAGCAGTTGAGAATACATGACAATAATTCTGTCAGCTGCATCGATGCCATCATTCTCAATAAGTCTATAAACAATTAAGGGGATGACTGGAAGCAAACGTGCTGCAACATCGTCAAAGAACGTGGGATACCTGTGAAGCATATTTCAAGCAATCTCAATCACTATGCAAGCCTCAAAACATATAAAACTGTAGCAAATATATCAATAACAAAACCCTGTAAGATGCACTTAAAATAACACTACACAGATGAGCAGAAATTAAATAATACAAAATAGATTACACCAATAGCTTGAGTGTCATAGTTATTCTACACAAAATATAGGAAAATGAATAGGTACTCAACACCACGCAAACAGGTAGCATCAAGGACCACGATAATTCTTTGAAGAGAAGTAGATCACGATGATGCTTTGGATAGAAGTCTTTGATGCTGTTGTATATCTCTTACCCAAACAAAGAGATTTCAGAAAGCATATACAATTTCAGGTTACTAATTTGACTGGCAGGAAGATGGGAAATAAAAGCAACCATTGTGGTCATCTGTTTTACTGAGAGGCCTTTGTATATGATGATCACAATCTTTGAAGAAACAAAGACTTCTTGTTTTAATACTACAATAAGAGGTACAGTAATTAGAAAACTTCAAAACCCGTAGTCTGATTGGCAGCGATCTAGCACAAAGGTTGAAAAAGAAAACAAATTTGACAGAATAAGGATGAGTTAAAGGAACTACACAGTCAAACGCAACAGAAAACAAGAAAAAACATAACAGTGTTATTTATTAATATGCAAGTTTATTTATTCATAAAAAAGAAAAGTAATATGCAAGTCTATAACTGCGAGTATACCCAACTATATTGGATGGACTTGAGCACAAGTCCTGGGTACTACTAGGGAGACAGCTAAACTATTTAAAATCTCCCCTTTGACTTGCATGTCCTTAAGTACCTATCCTGTGAAGGCATGTCAAACACATACAAATAAACGTTATTGTAACTGGCTAAATATAAACTAACAATTTGCTGGACATGTTAGTTTGGGCCATCATGTGTGGACTTTAGCATCATTTATGTAGATCAAGAAGAAGAAGAAAAAAATTGCATAGACCACAACATTTCGCTCCTCAGTTTTTACATATCTTCATCACAAAACAGAGCAAATAGACCGTGATTTGTAGCCATGGAAACAAGTATTGAGTATTGACATGGCACAAACTGCAACTACCCAAAGCCAAAACAACAAGAAAGTGACTTCATACATGAATAATTTGTAAGACTTGCACACATAGTTCTTTTAAGGTGATAAATTATCTTTTAGATTAGTGAAGTTAATTATAAATTCTTTGTTTTAGCGTATATATCAATAACATTTGTTTGATCAAATTCTTGGACATAATATTTTAGCAAAAGATAATTTTTTTTTATAAGCAAATGCCATTTATTAAAAGGCGCAACCCAAGTACACATGATCTATATAAAAGAAACACCTAGCTAGAAGAAAAAAAAACTCAAGAAAAACAAAAAAAAAAAAAAACCAGAAATACTTGAGTCAAAAGATCTACTAAGCAAAAGGTAAAGAGACCCTCCCTCTTGGTCTAGAATTGGGAGCAAACGATAACACATAATCAGCATTACTTAAATAAGAACGATGCTCTAGTTAAAAGTTAGTCCTATTACTCAATCAAGGGTATTTTAGTCATCACAATTTATAAATTATTAAATGCCTCTAATAGGTCAAATAAGCCACTGTTACAGTTCGAACCCTCTTTTTTAAGTACTTGTAATAAGCTATTCCTAAAGAAGAGTGCATTTGGCCATTAACCTCTTTTCAAATAACCTCTTTTTAGGATTAGATCGTTATGAGCATTGATTCGTCAACTATCAAATACAGAAGGGTGTACTATGTATAATTCCTAAGGAATTATAATATTCATTAGATCTATGAAATTACCCAAAAAAAGAAAAAGAAAAATAAGATCAGGGAATGGACAGTGCCTAGAGCTACTACCCAACCAACCACTCTTTCTCAAAAAACAAACACCTTATAATATGCAAGGAAGTTGACTATTGAAACAAAAGTGCTGCAGTTACTAAGGATGCATTACAACACAATTAATTCCGGCCAAGTTAATTCAATTACAAAAGATTTAGTTTAATTACCAAACTTATAATTACATTTTATAGCCTTGATCTCATCTTATACAGACTTCAACTATTCATCTTAAAATTAACAGATGTCACCTGTCCTTCCATGAGAGATGATTTCCAAGAGCCTTCTGCAACTCAACTCGCTTGAACATTCCATTGATTTGCCAATGCTCTGGTGTTCCACGATTCATACAATATAATTTCACTCTTTGTTGAAGCTCTTGCCTCTCAAGTAGATTAATCTGCAATATATATTGTAAACCATAAGAAAATAAAATAATACAAACAAAACTAATACTGGCAAAATACATGTGCTTTAGTTTATAAAGGATAAAAATCTATGGTTAACTGAGTCAGATTTCTAATCCCCAAACCACCCGTTAGCTTCGAAGAACAAATCATCAACCACTTAACTAAATGAAACTTAAACTCATCATTGATAACTCCCCCATAAAAAGTCTCAGTGAAGCTTTTCAAGCCTTTTAGCCACACCAATCGGAATGGGGAATAGGGACAAATAGGACTTAGGCAAATTGGCAGAGTACTTTTACTGAAGGTCCACCTACTTCCCTTCGACAAATACAACATCTTCCAACCATACAAACATCTTTCCATTTTTTCTACACTGTCGCTCCATATAGATGTAGACAACCCTGAAACCGTTTCGAGACATAAAAAGAGACAACACAGATTGCTGAGTTGTTCACAATTAGCATCTTAAAATATCAAAATATCATATGCAAACAAAAGATGAGACAGTATAAGCCCGTCATTATTTCTCAACCCCACCGAAAAACGTGATAAAAGCCTCCTATCCACTATGGCCAACATCATCCTACTCAAAGCTTCCTTAACAACCACAAATAAAAGAGGAGATAAAGGATCTTCTGTCTCAAGTCATGAGAATTACTAAAGAAACCAGAGGGAACACCATTAATTAGAATGGAGAACCGCACTATAAATATACAATGAGCTATCCGAGCTAACCATTACTCACTAAAACCACTTCACTTCAACAAATACAACAAAAACTCCCAATTCACATGATTGTATGTCTTCTCTAAGTTCAATTTACACAACAAACCTGGGGCTGCTAATCGAATTCAACTATTAATACATTTATTGGCAACAGACCAGATCCAGTACATGTCTCCCCTTGATAAACACATTCTAGGAACTTGAGATGATCTTCTCCAACACCGTTTTCGACAAGTTCGCTATTACCTTAGATATGATTTTATATACACCACCCACTAGACAAATAAGAGAGAAATCATTAACATCCACGGCTCCGACTTTCTTTGGGAAAAGAGAAATAAAAGTTGCATTAATGCTCTTATCAAAGTTCCCTCGACCATGAAGCTCCCTGAAAACTGCCATGATATCCTCTTTAAGGACCTCCCAGCATGTCTGAAAAAAGGCTAATGAGAACCCATCCAGGTCGGGGCCTCATCACCATTCAGTGTTCTCACCACCTCATATACCTCACTCTCCTCAAATTCTCTTTCCAACCAAAAACTCTCATCTACACCAATCGAATTGAAAGAAAGGTCATCCAGCTTTGGCCTCCAACTAAACTATTCTAGGTAAAGTTGAGTATAAAATTGCACTATGTGCTCCCTTATTACTGTATAATTTGAAGATAAAGACCCATTAACAACTACAGAATCCACGGTATTATTTTTTTATTCGAATTTGCCACCCGATGAAGAAACTATGTTTTTATCTCCCTCTCCCTACTTATCAAAAATAAATAAAAATTCTCCCTCCCAACCAAAGAGCCATTGATTTCTACCTCCAGCTCACTGCTTCATAGAGAATCAACCTCTCCAAACCCCTAGAAAATTATTCCTTTCTCAACCTTTCATCCTCAATTAAGGGTCTACCTTCTGCAATGATATCAAGCTCTCGAATACCATCCACTAAATCCTTTTTCTACTTCCCAAAATTGCCAAAGATCTCTTCATTCCATTTTTTTCAAATCCGTTTTGAAATTTTTCAATTTGCATGCAACACAAAACTAGGGGAACCTTGAAAAATTATGACTTCCACCATGCTTTCACTTGATCAACAAAGCCCTCTGACTTCAACCACATATTCTGAACTAAAATACCAACTTCTCCTAATCGAAACCCCACAATCAAACACCAACGGAAAGTGATCCGACAAGAGTCTAGGAAGTCTCCTTTGAACTACATCAAGAAACTGTTCTTCCCAATCAAGAGAGAGTAAGAACCTATCAATTCTAAACCAACATTGATCGTCACAATTGTTGGACCACGTGAATTTTCAACCCACAAGAGAGATGTCCATAAGCCCCTTGTCAAAAACGAAATCTGAAAACTCCATCATACCTGTAGAATGACGGGCATCTATTGATCTCTCACTCGGATATTGAATGGCATTAAAACTCTCCCAATACACCATGGCATTTCCCACTAGCTCATAATCCCAGCCAACTCATCCTAAAGCACTTTCCAGTCATTCTCATTATTTGGAAAATACACACCCCCAAATGCCCACTCAAAATTATCACTGATACTTCTAAAAGAACAATGTAAAATCTCCCTACACAATCCTCAATCTTTTCCACCACCCTCCTATCCCACATTAACAATATCCCTCCAAAAGCCCCTCTCGACCCTAAATAACACCAATCCACGTGTAGACTCCCCCATTAAGTTCTTACAACCTCCCTAGTAACTAGTTTCTTGTAAACAACTGGAATCCACCTTCCAATCCCTACTAAGAACTTTAATTCTCATCCTTTTATCCTTCTTGTTCAGCCCTCTCACATTCCAGGATAGTATCTTCAGCTTCATTAGGCACACAATTGACCCGCCCCTTTCATTTACCTCTGTTAAAATGCCCTCCCTTTAAATCATAATTAATGGAGCAAGCAAACCTCTAAGTGCTCATTTTCCTCTATTATCTAACTTGGAAAAAAATTTAAGAGAGCTAACAAAACCATCCTGGTTCCTACTTGCTTCAGTTGCAATAAAGAAAGCCATCATTTTCTCCTCAAACCCCTCATAGGACAATCCCACCACATGACAAAAATTTCACTCACTGAACCACCCAATCTAAAGATATCGATTCAGGTAGCTCCTACTCATCCATTACAGCAATGGTATTGACAACCAAAAGCTCAATTCCTTTCAACTCTTCTCCCATGTAAGGCACCACATTCTAGAAAAGAAACTTTTTCACCCCCACTGGCAGAGTTCGAACATGATCCATCCCCAACTCGTACCACCTGGACTTCCTGAACCTCCTTACTACCTTCCCCCACTCCCTTCTTCAAGAAAGCAAGTGGTGTCTTAGAAAAACACCCCAAAGAATGCAACCTTTCCCCTTCTCTGAAATCCAAAACCCAATTCAATACCTTTGGATCACCTTCCTTTTCAATCATCTCTTTTGGAGGACTAGCCTTCTCTACCATGATACTCCTTTCCCCCACTTCCCCATACCCATTCATCTGCACATTAGACCCTGCTGAACAAACTCCCACCACCACTTGCGTGCATGAATTGAAACCCAATCTGGAGAAATCGGTTTCCCCCTATCTAATACTCTCAAATCCACTCACTTTACTCCCTTCGGCTCTGTCTGAATAAAACCCAAGAGCTCCTTCAACCACTACCATCTTCGAACTAACGACCAAAGAGGATTCTCGCGACGTATCTCCTTTGACAAGACCTTTCGATCACCCAAAAACTTCATCGAGACCATCTGACACAAGAATTAGCTGCCAACTACCGGCTCCAAACTCGGACTTGAACTCGTCGTGGAACCTAGCGCTCTTGCCTTCACTCTCCACTGGACAGCGGGTTTTGGTTATACCTGACGACAATACACAACAACCTTAGTCGGGCCAAACAAAATATTGCTTAACTTAGCTAAATGTGTCTCCACACCCTCTTTAACAATAGGCTTTAACACATAATGCCCTCGAGGTTAACTATAACTCGAGCTTATTTCGCTCAACTTATTTGGCCCAATGACCCAATGGCCCATATTAATATTACCTTCACCTTCAATCAAAACACCAGAAGCCTTTTCTTCCAGGCACTTAGAATGGCCCTTTGCTGGGCCTTCAATATTCCCGGCCACAACTAAATCTAGACCCATCTCTAATCTACCCAAACATCTATCTACTTCATTTTTAAGAGAAATCAAGATGTCCTTCAACGGCTGAAAATCAAAACCACCTTCCATAATGGTCGTAGTCGTCTTCAAGCTGTCATCGCCAACGTGATTTACAAGCGATGTCCACGCCTCTTTCCTTCCAAACCCTTCAACGTTTGTGTCCTCGAATTGCCCATAATACCCTTGTTCATGGTCTATATTTTTGAAAATGTCCCTTCCCTACCAGAGCATCCACATCCGATTGTTGTCCTTGCTCTACCAACCATGGCATCACCAAGTTAGCACCAAAACCCTCACCATTATGCTCGCAACAACACCTTTCTTCTCAAAATACTTCACCACCCTTCTCATCTGTGAAACATAATTGCCCCACCCACTACCTTCTCGCACTCCAGGATGACAATGAAGCTACGCTGCCCCCTGCACCATATTCAGAACGCTCCAAGAACCTTCCATAACTATTTGCTCACCTCTGTGCAATGTACGCTATGCTACCAACTCGAAGATTCCTAAAAAACTCTGAAGCTCTCTCCTTCAATCAATTCCTACACCTATTCAACAACCAGACCACGCTTGCCTTGCCCAAGATCACCACTTGACAAACTCCTCTTCTCCTCTCAGCAAAACAACCTCTACGGTTCCCAACTTCTAACAAAATCTTATCTTTTTCTATTCAAATATGGGGAGGAACGGGGGGAATTACAACAGGATAAAACACAAAATGGGAGGGCAACCCAAACAACAGCCCCTAACCAACCAGAAGACGGTGCTAAAATCTCAAATCTCAGAAGACTTTGCCTCCATGTAAATATAGCCAAATAACCAATCACTAATAAACGAGAATAAAGAAACTACTAAACCCGATGACACGGTCGGCTGCCATCATAAATTAAGGTTTTCATTTTATTTTATTTTTATAAGCAATAATACAAATCTCATTAAAAGCGTGAGGTGCCCCTAAGTACACAGGAATAAATTAAGGTTTTCATATGAAGGGTAAGACCTATTAAAGGCTTCTCTGATCCTCCAGGCTTTTTTGATCATATTGGAACTTTAACAAAGTCTCTCTCAATTGAATCTTTGCCACCTCCACCATAATAGGCACTCACTTCAACCGTAGAAAGCTATACAGTTTTGTTTCTATGTAACAAGGACAGGAGCGAACTCATTATCTAAAAGTAGTAGGTATAAATGAATTAAAATCAGACATGAACCACCTATTGAGGAGTTGAAAGTTTATTCGAGACAACAACAAAATAAGACCACTCATCCTCCTCCTTGGCAATCATCAACCTTTAATTCAAGTAATCCTACTTTATCTCCCCCTATACATATTAATGATAAGTTGATATTCATATTGCACTATGTAAAAGGGCTTGATCTTGTGCCCAATATCCTATATCTAACTTTATTCATTTCCAATCAAAATATTTTACCTTCTTATCGTACCTATATATCCCAGTTGTCTTTCATGCCTACTACTCAAAATTTACAAGATGTACTTGGTATCTAAAGTGGAGGGAAGTAATGCATGAGGAGATGAAAGCTCTTCAAAAGAATAACATATGGGATCTTGTTCAATAACCTAAAGGAAAAGGAAACTAGAATGCAAATCGGTGTTTACTGCGACGCATAATGTAGATGGTTACATAAAAAGTTATAAAAGGTTAGATTGGTAGCCAATGGCTTTACACAAACGTATGGGATTGATTATGTGGAAATGTTTGCTCCGATAGAAGATGAATTTAATTCGAGTCCTACTTTCTTTCACTGCAAATTTAATTTGTCATCTTCAGCGGTTTGATGTAAAGAATGCATTTTTCTGTAAAGACTGGACTTAGAGGAAGAAGTATACATGGAGACAACTCCTACTCTTGAATTTCCCTCGGCTAATGGTAAAGTATATAGGTTAAAGAAGACGTTATATGGGTTGAAGCAATCTCATAAGACAAGGTTTGAGAGACTTATCATGTTTTCCAGAGATGTGGCTATATGCAGAGTCGAGCACATGATATATTGTTTATTAAGCATTCTCCAAAAAGGAAGGTACATATCTTATTTAATATATAGATGATATTGTATTGCAGAATATGCTAATTGAGAAATTATCTTGCCAATGTGTTCAAAGGACTTGGGAAGTTTTAAGTATATCCTGATTATTGAGGTCGTTAAACGTAGGCAGGGAATATTCATTTTTCAATGAAAGTATGTCCTTGATTTTCTTAAGGAAATAGGAAATGCTTGGTTGTAAGACTATTGATAACCCAATAGAGCATAATAATAAGTTAAAGAATATAATGAAAGTGCTTTAGTGGATAAAGACAGATATCAATTATTCGTTGGTAGACTAATCTATTTATCTAATATTCGTCCAAACATTATCAATGTAGTTAGTGTGGTTAATCATTTTCTTCATTCCCCTTGTGTCTCTCATATGTTAGCAGTTTATCATATTCTTCATTATTCGAATTCTACAGCTAACAAGGGATTGAATGTTTCCTAAACATGATAACTTGCATCTAGAATCTTAAACAGATGCAAATTAGACTCAATCAATTGTGGACTGGAGGTATACTTCAAGATATTTGCATTTTTGTGGGAAGAAATCCAGTGATCCAACGTAGTAAAAAATAATCAGTTGTCACTAAATCTAGTGCAAAGGTGGATTTTAAAGTCATGGTACATGGAGTTTATCAATTATTATGATTAAAAACATTGTTGAAAAACTTGGGTATGACTCCAAAAACCACAGGAAATTGTACGTGATAATAGAGTAGTGATTAACATTTCCCATACTCCGGTCCAACATAATAGAACCAAGTATATTGAAGTTGATAGACAGTTTATCGAGGAAAAATTGCATTCTAACTTAACTCCCCGCGCTGCAAACTATTACCTTTCCAAAGATACTACCGGAAGGCTAGGGAACTCAGGGAAGGTCACTCAGTGAAGTGGAATGCGAGGCTGTTAGCAGATTCCCTGGCAGCTCCGAAGACGCCTATCTGTTTTGCTACAGAGGAAATAGTTGCAGTGCCTCCGGTGAAGAATTCTGCGGGTTCTACGAATAAGGGATTCCTTTAGAAGGGGTTCCTCAACCCTCACCCGGCTGTGATAGCCCCTACCGCGTCTAGGGAGGTCAAGGATGTTGGGATGAAAAGGCTTCACTCCCCCCCGAGTTGTCGCATCATTCCTTCATCCGTAGAGGGCAATGGCTTTTCTCAATCCCAAGAATGGCCTGTCGGGTTTGATCATTATGGGGAGATAGTTGTTTGGGAGAAGGATGATGATTACTGTGTCTTGGGAGGTCAAAGATGTTGGGATGATAGGGCTTCACTCTCCCCCGAGTTGTCGCATCATTCCTTCATCCGTAGAAGGCAATGGCTTTTCTCAATCTCAGGAATGGCCTGTCAGGTTTGATCATTATGGGGAGATAGTTGTTTGGGAGAAGGATGATGAATTTTAGGATGGGTTGCCCTTAGACTGGACGTTGGATGAGGTTCATAGGAGTCTTTGACAATCCTTGATGCCATGGAAGATGAATTCCATCGGGACAAGATGATAGCACGCCAAAAGACCAAAGGAAAGAGGGAGCTTTTGAATTTGAAAAGCTCCATTAATTACGGCGATGTAAGCGCTCCTTCTAAGCGCAGGAAAGGCAATGCTCACATGAAGTAGGGTTTTGTACCTGCTCCTTTTGGGCTTTAGGGTTTTGTTGGGGTGTTTTTTGTAGGTTGGCTTTGGTTGTTTCTGTATATACTCCATGTGTACTTAGGGGCGCTTTATGCTTTTTCTAATAAAACTTTTCTTACTTATCAAAAAAAAGTAAAGCTTTTTCACATAGCTTTAAGCGAGCTCAGTAAGGCCACAACTTGAAGAGGCATGTTGATAGGTTGTATTGTTATTTTATCTTTGGTATTAGACTTTATGATACAACATGGTGTAGTGGTTCACAAATTAAACAAACACACAAATCACAACTCTTCCACAAAACCAAGAAAAATTAAGAATTTGAGGGAAAACTATAGAAAATTCACCTATGGGGAATTTCTAATTGAAAACTGAGAATAAACAACATAACATGTTGGCCAAACCATCCTTATTAGGCTTAAATAGAAAATTGGGTCGCAGCCCTGAAAGGAAAAAATAAAAAAATAACCCCTTCGAGATCTCGGTCAATCGAGATATGAAAATATGTGATTAAACCCTAATGAAACACTCTTGGCATCGACCGAACGCCTCAAGTTTTTGTACTGGAACTTGATGCATCACTCTTAGTCAATCTAGGTTTGACCAAGACATCTAACGAGCTTCCCAAACCAGATTGTTGAACTTCTATTGAGACTCGTTTTGATCTAGTAACGTTGGAATTGAAAAATATTCATGAAATATGGCTTTGTAGCCCTTAGAATAAGCTTTTCAGCGCCACCAAGATTGTCTTCATCCAATATTGGAATCACAAGCTATGGCTGTCACTTTATCATGCTAGAAGGTGCTTCTGTAATGAATTTTTCCTAAGCTAGTATAAACAATACCTTAATGGAGAAGAAATCTTTATTCTAGGTTTTCTCCTAATGATTGCAACTTTCTCTCTCTTTCATCCTCATCCTCGTCTCTTTTCTTCTTCTTTAAATACTGAGCATAAATCAACTCATGCACATAACATTAAAGAGATCATTCACAACACAACAAAGAAATAAAGTTAAAAAGTACATACCACTATGCGCAAAGCATGGGGATCATCATCACGGTCAATAAGTGCTAGGAGTAAAATATCCAAGGGAAGCAACTCATGGGTCCAAACAAAAAATGCAAGGTTTGCACAAGCGTTAAACAAAAGGTCCTGAAAATGAAAAGCTACATGAATTGAATGAAAAAAACATCTTAGTATGCATTACTATAGATAGAAATTTAAAAGAAAACCTCGGCAGAAGCTGTAAACCTGTATTGGAAGTCCATGCTGAAGTTCCATCTGAATATGATGAAGTAGCACATCCACCATTGTGTAAATATTAGATGTAACTTCTTCTGGGGAAAATTCCCTCAAGACACGGGCCTGATCTCCATTCCAAGAGAAGAAATGATTATTCTTTAAGATATTGTACAACAATTTCTTGCGGAGGGGAGAAATGGCATAAATACTATTCAAATAACTTTCAAGGATAATGGGATATTTGTACCAAGTTTGCACTGTTTATATTCTCTGGGTGCCCACGCATTAGCATCCAAGCACCAGCACAAAGATAATTTCGGTGTTGGGGAAAACTATGACTAATGTACGTTGTAGCATACTTAGGATCAGCCGATGGTGAAAGAAGCTGTGTGCATTGGTTAATCACAGTGGTTTCTGCCTGCACAATAAGTGAACATTCTGACTCACTGGCAGAACTCTCAAACTATTAAGTACATAATTTAAAATACAAAGCCAAATATATTCTTCAAGTTTGTCCCGCAAGTTTAGGACTTTAGATGCTTTATAAGTATAGCAATTTGCATCTCCAATAGTTTAAGATCATAATGATTCACTGAAATGTCTATACTCGAGATTTCAAATGGAACTCCAGGGAGGTTAGTTTTGACCTTTTCTCTGGTCTCACTTGCGTTCACATAAATAAATGATGGGAAACTGGGATGAATTTACTGAAGCAGTGTTTCACAATAAAAAGTCAAGAAAACAAAAACATCAATTGATAAAGCTTATCATTGACCTGTCTACCAGAACCAACACCAAAACATCAAACTTTGAATTGGCAGTTTAGAGTAACTCAAATGACAGTTGCAAGTTCTTTTGGGGCAAGTTATAGTTACTAGTACATGCATACACATTTTTTTGTTTACTGATAACCATTTTATAAAAGTTTCCTAGTTTTCAAAAACTTTAGTTAGGAGCATTAGACAACAATCAAACTACATACAGCCATGTTCCCATTAAAATCCATGCATTTTCAGTCACAATCAAACTCCTTGAAAACCTCCATGATGTCCTCTTTCAAAACTTCCTAGCACTTCTGCAAAATAAATAAATAAATAAAATCCATAGAGAATCCGCCAAGGCCCAAAGCCTTGTCACCATTCAGATCTCGCACAACCTCCAACACTTCACTCTCCTCAAAAACTCTATCCAACCAATTTCTCTCATCGGCATTAATGGGAAGGAACGAAAGGCCATCCAATTATGGTCATCAACTAAACTGTTCGGAATACAACCGATTGTAAAATGAGAAATTTATCATGTTTATATTAGAAAAAGCAAGATGTAGCAAATAACAACTGTTAGTTTTATTTATTTGCTATATTCAGTGACAAAAGCTTTTGGTATTTGAGAGTGTTCTTTAAGTATGAAGATAAAAGAGACTCAAGCAGCCAAGCCTGTCCAGACAGCCAGAAGCCGTGTCCGGACAGAACTTCCAGAAACTCTAAAAGATTCTTCCTGTACGGACAGCCAAAAGGCGTGTCCAGACACAACTTCCAAAGATGTTTAAAAGTCTTACCTGTCAGGACAGCTTATGACTGTGTCCGAACAAGACTTCTAGGAAGTTCCTTTTTCTCTATGTCCCAAAAAATGGTAATCCTATCTAGACAGATCTTACAGAAAGATCACTTGTTTTATTGTTTCCAGACATGTTAGTACCCTGTGCTGGACGCCGCCGCTTAGAAATTCGTTCCGGACTTGTATTAGGGTTTCTTAAGCCTATTTAAAAAGGTTTATAGGCAGAAGCTTATTGTGAATTCAACTCTAGAATTCCGTCTGCTAAGAGAAAGTTATAGATTTGTGATGCTGATGTTATATCTCTCTTAGAGTTTTCGATCAACCATCAACCTTAAACAATTGAAGCCAACCGGAATTTTGGTTAAGGGATCAAGAAGAATAACTCTCCAGAGCTTATGGAAGAGAAGCAGACAAGTGGGTCACTTGTTATAATTCAAGAGTTTGACAACTGCAAAGTATTTGTGAGTATGAACATCTTGAAATTCACAATTCTTCGTGATTGAATTGATTTCCTGAGTTTGGTTGCCCTAGAGTGGTTTTTCTATTTGAGTTCAAAGAGTTTCTACTTCGTAACCCAATATCTGTGTCAACTATTTTACTGCTTTACATATTTGGGTAATTCTTTGGTTGTGGTTTTTATTTTTAGTTCCACGTTTTATTTCGTATACATCTATTCTACCCCCTTCTAGGTGTTTGTTGGAGCCTGTCTATTATTTTCAACTAGCTCATAACCCGTGCTATGCACGGGATTCTTCCTTATAATTTAGTTTTATAATAATAATAATAATAAAAATGGAAGAAGAGAAGCGTAGAAAATATAGATAAAAAATGAAAACTGAAAAATACTAATATAATATAATAGGGACAAAAATTTCTTATAAACTGGTTTGTAGGAAATTTTTTACAACTCACATTTAAAAAATACATGATCCTTTAAACATGTGAGAAGCACATGTTATTTTATTAATGCTATTAAAAAAGCATGTACTATTTAAATAACATGTGCTTCTCACATGCCAAATGACACATGTCAATCTTATATGTGGATTGTAAGAAATTTCCTACAAACCGGTTTGTAGGAAATTTATGTCCATATAATAGTGTTATCTTTTTTGCATTACACAAAGTAATAAAAAACTACTCAATAAACATAATACGCTAAAAAAATCATCATACCCCGTACAAAAAACAACCATAGGAAACTCTCTCTCACCATCATTTTCTTGAATTTAGTGTAAAATTTACAAAAGATAAAATAAGCAATTTGAATGAAAAATAATATATTAATTACATTAAAAAAAAAAAAAAAAAAAAGGAGAGGAAACGAAATAAGAGAACCATAGAAAATATAGACAAAGTAAAAAAAAAAAAATACTAATAGAATAAAGTAGAGTTTTCTTTCCCATATGCTTTTCCGGTTCATATGAAACCTTGAAAATCAATATTGTCTATCAATTAAGCACATTAACAATGTGCATTATACAGAGAAAAAAAAAATCAGTGACCAATGTAAATTAAAAAATCATCATACCTCGTACTCAAAACAACAATTAATGTAAACTCTCTCTCTCCATAGTTTCCTTGAATTCAATGTAAAATTTAGAAAAGGAAAAAGAAAAAAAAAAAAAAAAAAAAAAAAAAAAAAAAAAAAAGTAATTTGAACAAAAAAATAATATAAATTAAGAAATAGGGACAAAAAAAATGTAAAGAAGAAACAAAATCATAGAAAATAAAGTAAAAAATAAAATAAAATGTAAAATGATAACCACTAATATAATAGAAAATAACTATTTTTTTTATATACTTTTTCCAGTTCCAAAGAAATTTATAGGTATAGGAAGAAACTAATGTCAGATAGATATTTTTTTAATTAGACCATCATTCTTATATATAGCGTAAAAGAAACTACTACTTCAACAAAAAAAAAAAAAAATAATATAAATTATCAATGCAAAAATAAGGATAGAAAATCAAATCAGAAAAACAGAAACACATAAAAGAAATACAAACATATTATTTACAATTCTATTGAACACAGCCCCAACACACTTGAAAGGTAAACTAAAAAAAGAGAGGCTATAGTAGTATTACAAACAAAAAGGTTTCAAAATAGCAAAAACTTTGCTCTCTTTGCTTTGAGCACCACTCTACAGTAATGTAAACAACATTGCAGTTTTGCATAGACACAAACCATTACTTCTCCATATATTTGAGAAAGCGAGAAATATTAGAGTGACTTTTGACATTTCCTAATGAAAAAAAAAAACTGACGTTTGACTCTTTGAGGTTTAGTTTGTAACGGATATTTAGTGGGAGGGGAAGCGGTGCTGGAGTAAAAGATTTTACTTAAAGGAAGAGAGAGAGGTAGAAATTAGTGAGAATTTAATGCTTTGAGAACCACTCTCCAATAATGTAAACAACATTGCAGTTTTGCATAGCCACAAACCATTACTTCTCCATATATTTATTTGAGAAAGCGAGAGATATTAGAGTGACTTTTGACATTTCCTAACGAAAAAAAAAACTGACGTTTGACTCTTTAAGGTTTAGTTTGTAACGGATATTTAGTGGGAGGGGAAGCGGTGTTGGAGTAAAAGATTTTACTTAAAGGAAGAGAGAGAGGTAGAAATTAGTGAGAATTTGACAACAAAATTAAATGTTTCTATTCATTTTCTATTCAATGGAAGAAATTTGATTAGGAATATTAAACACACCGTTTATTTCACTTGAAATACATGGAGCAGTTCAATTTTACCTCCTTTTTTTTTTTTTTTTTTTCCAGATTTACTTAAAGGAATAGAAAGAGATAGAAATTAGTGAGAATTTAATGACAAAAAAAAAAAAAAAATTGACATTTCTATTCATTTTTTATTCAATATAAGAGAGTTAATTAGTCATATTAAATGCACCGTTTATTTTACTTGAAATACACAGACCGGTTTAGTTTTACTTAAATTACCAATTTTTCACTCAAATGACCGGTTCAATGTTTAGAAAGTATGGATTCATACCACGTGTCCTAATTCTATATCAACTCTAAGTTGGAACTCGGCTTATATATATATATATATATATATATATATATATATATATATATATATATATATATATATATATATATATATATATATATATATATATATATATATATATATATATATATATATATGTTTCAATAAAAATAAAATCCATATAATTTTGAGCATTAAAAAAAAAATATTTCAAATTTAATGCTTAATTAACTCTTTAGTGTTTTAAAAGCATTTATATTCCTTTTGTGCACAATAATCAAATAAAATTTTGCTTTTTTTATTTTCAAAAGCAAAATAACACTTACAAAAAATAAGTGAAAATCGTAAAAATCACATAAAAGAAAAACAAATATCCCATAAAACATTTAAATGAATTAATACATAAGACCCTTATTTTTAGTTTAATTCATATATAAATTAAAACATGTTAAAATATTTGTTCCCATAGGTGTAGTTTATAATGAAAATAAGTATGAAGAAGAAAAATAGCAAGAAGAAAACCACGATTTTAATTATCAAAATATAAAATAGAAAATTAGCAGGAATTTTTTTTTAATGTCGATGTGATACCTATTATATTTCAATCCTATATAATTCTGAACATTTGAAAAAGCAAATGAACAAAAAAAAAAATCTCATAAATATTCAAATGAAGAATTGTTCAACCACAAATTTCACAAACAAAATGGAAACATATTTAGATTTCAACCAAAAATATAAAAATACCAAAGAGTCATACTTATATCATTAATTGAGAGAGAGACGCTACTTGTATCATTAATATAGAGAGAGAGATTAAATAGACCGGTTCAATTTTATTTAAAAGACCGGTTCAGTATTTAAAGGACCGGTTTAGTCACTAAAAAATATGGGTTCATGCCACGTGTCACTATTCTATGTCATTCTAAGGAAGAACTCGGCTTTTATATATATATATGATCTGATTAGTATCAGATCAGGTTCATTCTGTGAAGGATTAAGTTCCTAAGTGTGATCCTAGACTCTTCTTTCTCAAAGATGTCTCTATCTCTTAATTATGTTCCTTCTTTTGATGGATCTAATTATGGTTATTGGAAATCTTGCACGAGATTGTTTCTAAAATTAATAGATGTTTGGTCTATCATTGAATCTGAATGAACAACGCCAAATATAGTGATAGTTGAATGGACTGTTCTTCAAAAACAAACTCGTGTTGCGAATGATAGAGCTATGAATGTCATATACCTAGCACTTTCACCAGCAGAATTCTCAAGAATTTCTCACTATGAAACTGCCCAGGAAGTATGAAACTGCCCAGGAAGCATGGGAGATCTTAAAAACTACATATGAAGGAACAAAATTGGTTAAAACTGCAAAACTTCAAATGCTAGTTTCTCAATTTGAAGGAATCATGATGTTAGAAGATGAGACATTTAATGAGTTTTAAACCAAAATTAGTGATATTCCTAATTCTAAGATTAGTCTTAGAAAGAAAGTTTCAGATGCTAAATTCATTAAGAAAATCTTGATATGCCTTCCTGAAAGTTTCAGAATCAAAGTGACTACTATTGAAGAGAGTAAAGACCTTGGCACAAAGAAAAATGAAGAGCTAGTTGGCTCGCTTCAGACCTATTAATTTTCTTTGCCTCCGCTTAAGAAAAACAAGTTCATTGCTCTCAAGGTTGTTAAAGAAAAATCCAATGAATCCTCTAATGAGGAATTAGCTAATGATGATAGGTTTGCCATGTTTGCTAGGAGTTTTAGGAAGATGATCAACTCGAGTAGAGGAAAGTTTAGGAGCAAGAATGTAAAATTTTCTAAAAAACCTAAGGGAATAATGAATCTAACAAAAAGGATCTACATGATCCCAGATGTCATGAGTGCTCAGGGTATGGTCGTATTCACATTGATTGCGGTAACCTAAAAAAGTCCAAAGGTAGAGCGTTTAATGTTACTTTGAGTGATGAATTAGACAATGATGAAATTGATGAGACTCCTAAAAATGACACAAATTACTTAGCTTTTGTTGTTTCTTATGGCAGTCCTCATGAGTCTGATAACTGTAATTCTCTGAATAATGAATCTGAAGAGGATGATCTTCAAAACACTTACAATAATTTGTTTGAAAAGTTTTCTGAATTAAGACAGCAAAACAGAAAGAATTTGAAAAAGCTTAGTGAATTTGAACTTGAAAGAAGCAAACTGCTTGAAACCTTGAGTGATTCACATGTTATTTGTAATACTCTTGAATCTGAAAATCATGTGTTAATGGCTAAAGTTAAGTCTTTGGAGGATGAACTAGGTGAATCAAAGAATCTTTTGAAAAGATTTTCAAATGATAAGCTTGGTTGATGCGAAGGCCTTCAACTCACCCACAACCCGAGACCAACCCCAACCTTCATGGCTTTCAGGGAGGCAAATAGCCCCTTTTCAACCACCCTCAGCTTAGGCTACCACCTCTAGGAAGCGGCCGGCCTTATTCCCACTCCCTCATACCATTAAGGCCTTAATGGTACGAGGGAAGGACTTCATCAAGTATTTCTGGGAAGATGCGAAGGCCTTAATGGTACGAGGGGGTAGGAATAAGGTCAGCTGCTTCCTAGAGGTGGTGGCCTATGCTGAGGGTGGTCGAAAAGGGGATATTTGGCTCCCTAAAGGCCGTGAAGGTTGGGGTTGGTCTCGGGTTGTGGGGGAGTTGCAGAAGTTGCGTTCTTTTCTTAGTTCAAAGGCTCGGTCGCCGGGTGTTGAGGCGTTTACTTCGGAGGGGATACAAAGAAGGGGGGGGGGGGGGGGGGGGGGGGGGTTCATCCAGTCGTCTGGGTGGGGTTTCTCCAACCTTTGCAGAACTGGTTCGAGGGGAAGCTATCAAGCATCCTGGGCTGCGGGGTGCAGAGTTAGAGCTATGTGGGTTGGACTTGCTTCTGAAGGTGTGGTGTAGGGTTGTAGAAGACGGTAGAATGGCGGTGAATTGCTATGAGTTGGGGCAATCGCACGGGTCGACGGAGGCATTCTCGAACCCATTCTGCATCCATGGTGGCGGCGAGGTTAGGAAGAAGAAGCAGTTAGGGCGTTATCGTTTGTGGAAGAAGCTTCTTGAGTGGATTTGGGCTGCTTTGGACCGGGTTTTTGCTTCCGAGTCTAAGTGTGTTGGGCTGGGTCTGAAGCCCAAAAGAGGGAATCAGGCTAGGACTAAGGCCAGGATGAAGATTTTTTCTGCCGGCCTTGGGTCTTCTTCAGTAGACTTGGTTCCTAGGTCTTTGGCTTTTTCTACTGGTTCAGAACCCAGTTCCATTCCTGCCTTGCTTGAGACGTTGTCGAGGGCTTTCTTGGCCGTCTCCGGGGACTCTGCTCTTTAGCAGTTGGGGTCGATAACTTCAGTGGTGAGTTCTATTGATGCTAGATTATCTCCTTTCCCCCCCCCCCCCCTCCCCCCACAGTCACCAGAGGTATTGTCTTTAGCGCTGACTTCGGTAAGTAATATTTATGTGGGTGTCTCTTCTTCGGCTGGTGCTTGCTCGGTTTTTAACTCCTCCGACGTGCTGCCTTTGCAAGTTCCTCAGTCTTGCCTCACTACTTTCTCAGGGGTGACTGAGTTGGGAAAGAGGTTGTGTTCCTCTTCTCCGATGTTGTCGAACTATAAGCCATTCCAGAAATATTACCGGAAGGCTAGGGAAGCTAGAAAATGGAATATGGATGAGAATCTCTTTGATGAGTCTATGGAAGCTTTGAGGCCAGCTCAAGTTCTGGGGGTTCTATATTTGTTTCTGAGTGATCCAGCCAAGAATATACCTGTTGAGCTTCCAACGCAGGATAAGGGTAAGTCTCCCTCTCCGGTGAGGGATTTTCTTCGGCGGGGTTTTCTCAACCCGAGCCCGGTTGTCACACATAAAGTGTCGGTCGTGTCTGCATTAAGGGAAAGGATTTCAAAGTGAATGGGTTGACCCAATCTCAAAAGTGGCCAGTAGGTTTTGGCCTGTCTAAAGAGGTAGTTGTGTGAGAACAGGGTAGCGAGGATTCGGATGGGGAGCTTGGCAACTCTCCCTTCCCTTTTGGGTGTTTTACCTCCCAATTTGGCTTTGGACTGGGAGTTGGATAGTGATGAGAATTTGGATCCGTCATTGGCTGTTTTGAAAGCCATTGAAGAGGACTTCCATCGGAGAGTTAAGGCAGTGCGTCTTTGATAGTGCTAGTAAATGGCCTAGATTGATAAGTACTTGTGGTGCAATTTTCAAAGAAAGAATGCAACATCTTTGATAGTGCTAGTAAATGGCTTATGGGAGGAGAAAGAACGAATGATAATTGTTATGGTATGTTTGATCTTTCTTCAGATCCACCAATCACTTGTACCAAGGCTGCTATTGACAATGATGAGCTATGCCATCAACGGTTGGGACATCTGAATTGCAATGATCTGGTCAAAATTGCCAACAGAGGAGCAATTATGGACTTGCCTAAAATAGACAGAGTTGAGAAGAGAATCTGTGGACCATGCTAGTTCAGGAAGCAAACTTGCGCATCACCCAAGAAGACTTCATGTATTCTTACTTCCAAAAATCTAGAACTTCTCCATATAAATCTCATGGGTCCCACAAGAAAAGCTAGCTTGGGTGGAAAGAAATATATCTTGGTAATTGTTGATGACTATTCTCGATTTACTTAGGTTCTACTGCTTAGAGAAAAATCAAAAGCATTTGATCAAGCCCAGAATCTGTTCAAGAAAATTCAGAATGAATAAAATTGTTCTATCTTAAGAATATGCAATGATCATGTGACAGAATTTGAAAATTCCACCTTTGAGGACTATTGTGATCAACATGGCATAAAACAAGAATTTCCACCCCCAATTACTCCACAACAAAATGGAGTGGTAGAAAGGAAATCGAGTGATACATGAAATGGCTCATGTTATGATACATGACAAGAATATAGCACAACATTTTTTGAGAGAGCTGTTAATACTGCATGACACATCATCAATAGAGTTTACTTAAGGCATGAGATTGACAAGACTCCATATGAACATGGAGAGAAAAGAAACCTACAGTCAAGAATTTTCGGGTATTCAGTAGCATATGCTATATTCTACGAGACCGAGAAAACTTAGGGACATTCAAAGCCAAAAGTGATGAAGAGATCTTCCTAGACTACTCATCTATAAGCCGTGCCAGCAGAGTATTCAACAAAAGGACTGACACAGTAATGGAATCAATAAATGTTGTGATTGATGATGAAACATCTAGTACATCAAGTGAGGGGGAGCACATCATTCATAATGAAGAGTCAATGGAAAAACAGAGTGCTAAAAAAGATCAAGTAAAGCTTCTTACTCCGAATCAAAAAGATATGCCTACTCCGAATCAAGCAAAGCGATCTACCCCACCTCAAGAAGAGCTGTCTATTGTAAATCTTCTCAATCTTCCCAAAGAACCTTCATCACATGTCAAATTGAATCATCACCAAGAGAATGTTCTAGGAGATCATCATTGGCACAAAATGAATCTTCAAAAACAACTCGGATGAGAATGGCAAAGTGATTCGAAACAAGGCCTGCTTAGTTGCTCAAGGGTACACTCAGATTGAGGGCATGGACTTTGATAAAACTTTTGCACTTGTGGCTCGTCTGGAGTCAATTAGAATTCTACTATCCATAGCATGTCATCTCAGATTCAAGCTTTATCAGATGGATGTAAAAAGTGCATTCTTGAATGGAATTGTTCAAGAAGAAGTGTATGTAGAACAGCCCAAGGGGTTCCAAGATCCTAGTCACCCCGACCATGTGTACAAACTCAAGAAGACTCTGTATGGCCTTAAGAAAGCCCCAAGAGCATGGTATGAGTGACTCACTACTTATCTATTGGAACAAGGTTTCACAAGAGGACATGTTGATCGAACCTTATTCATTCGAATTCAAGGTGAGCACAAACTTATTGCCCAAATTTATGTAGATAATATAATCTTTGGTGCTACAGTTGATTCTCCAGCCCATCAATTTTCAAATAAAATGAAGCAAGAATTTGAGATGAGTATGATTGGTGAGTTGACCTATTTTCTGGGTCTTCAAGTCAAACAGTCACATGAAGGCATCTTCATCTCTCAATCCAAGTATGCAAAAGACTTGGTCAAGCAATTTGTTCTGGACGGAAAAAGTCATGCTTTCGGTTTGGACATGAAAAGTCATGCTCGGACTCCCATGAATACTAGTGTGAAAGTAAGTGCAGATGTAACCGGAAAAAGTGTTGATCAAACTCTTTATTGGAGTATGATTGGGAGTCTTCTTTATCTCACAGCTAGTAGACCTAACATCTCATTCAATGTAGGTGAATGTGCTCGATTTCAGCCTAATCCAAAAGAGTCACATCTCACATCTGTCAAACGAATCAAGTATGTCAATGATGTTGTAAACTATGGCATCTGGTACTCTCAAGACACAAATCTAGTTCTTGCAGGATATTCTGATGTTGACTGAGCAGGCAAATCAGATGATCGAAAAAGCACATCAGGCGACTACTTTTATATTTGGTTTCATGGCTAAATCGAAAACAGTCTTCTTCTTTTTTGATAAATAATGTTATACCATTAAAAAACGCAGAGGGGCGCAACCCTAATGCACAGGAAGTATACAAAAGTGCACCTAAAAAAAAGAAACAGAAGAGTATGAAATTAAAAACTCTACAAAATTAACACGACTCGGGCTATGATGAGCTGAAACCCATACAAATAAAGTATTAAACATGTTTCGACGCAACTCCAACACCGGTGTTTCTACATCTTCAAAGTGCTAAGCATTCCTCTCACACCAAAGAATTGCCCCAGCTACTCAACAAATCCAGCACCTGTACCGGCATAACCTACTCCACCCCAAACAAAATATAAAAAAAGCTTCATATGTCTCGTGCAACATCACAGTGAAGTAAGAGGTGGTCAATAGATTTCCTACTCTTCTTACACATACAGCACCACTCAACCACCACTATATTATGCCTACGCAGATTGTCATGCGTCAAGATCTTTTCTAAGGCTGTTGTCCACACAAAAAACGACACCCGTGATGAAGCCTTAACACGCCAAATATTCTTCCAAGGAAATAAGGAAACCTCTTGACTAGCTAAGGCTTTATATAATGACTTCACTTCAAAATGCCCACTCTTAGAGAGACTCCAAACTAACCTGTCAACCGCTCCATGCCGAATCCGATGAGAATAAAACCACTCATAATAAGAAAGGACCACCTCCACCCCCCAATCATGTGCAAGGTGCGTAAAGACAACATTTCAGTGTGCAACTCCATCTAGTACAGACAAATTATCTACCACCCAGGCGTCTTTAAATGGAGCAATACTAAATAAAACTAGATAGCAAAGCTTCATCGGACTATCTCCACACCGAAGATCATGCCAAAACAATACATTATACCCATCCCCTACCTCCAAGCGCACAAACTTATAAAAAATACCCCACCCCCTCCTGTTCCACCAACATCTTCTTCCACTGGGCCTTCCAATGAAGACGTTATGCATCAACTGACTCCCATGACCAACATGCTTTAGGCTCAGGGCTTGACAATTGACAACATCGATAGGCGTGTTGAGCTCATTGATAGGCGTGTTGAGCTAATTGTGATTGATGTCGAGCAAGTCAAACTCCATGTCAGAACAACTCTCTGCACTATTCTGCTAGTAGATCACCGAGACCAAGTGCCTTGAGCTGTTTTTTTTTTCTTTATTGTTTTTCTCATGGACATGTTTCTCTAACTCTCTTGTTAACTTTTTGTTCTTTCTTTGTCAAAAAGAGAGTATTAATAAGTATGTGTAATTCATTTTTTTTGTAAAAAGTTTTGTCACAGAATGAACAAAGGAGGAATTTGTTAGTTTTATTTATTGGCTACATTCAATGACAAAAGCTTTTGGTATTTGAGAGTGTTCTTTAAGTAAGAAGAGAAAAGACTCAAGAAGCCAAGCATGTCCGGACAAGACTTCAAGAAACTCTCAAAGATTCTTCCTCTCCAAACAACCAGAAGCCGTGTCTGAACACAACTTCCAGAGATGTTCAAAAGTCTTACTTGTCCGGACGGCTTGTGACTGTGTCCAAACAGGACTTCCAGGAAGTTCCTTTTTCTGTGTGTCCGAACTGATGGTAATCCTATCCGACCGATCTTACAAAAAGATCACTTGTTTTATTGTGTCCAAACACATTAGTACCATGTCCGGACGCCGCTGCCTAGGACTCCGTTCCTAACTCGTATTAGGGTTTCTGAAGCCTATTTAAAGAGGTTTCTAAGCAGAAGTTTATTGTGAATTCAACTCTAGAATTCTGTATGCTAAGAGAGAGTTATAGATTTGGGATGCTGATATTATATCTCTCTTAGAGTTTTAGTTCAACCATCAACCTTGAACAATTGAAGCCAACCGGAGTTCTGATTAAGGAAATCATAAAGAAGAACTCTCCAGAGATTATGGGAAATAAGCAGACAAGTGGGTCACTTGTTATAATTCAAGAGTGTGACGATTGCAAAAGTTTTGTGAGTATGAACATCTTGTAATTCGCTATTCTTCATGATTGAATTGATTTCCTGGGTTTGGCTGCCCCTAAGTGGTTTTTCTCTTTGAGTTCAAAGAGTTCCCACTTCGCAACCAGGTATACATCTATTCTACCCCCTTCTAGGTGTTCATCGGAGTCTGTTTATTATTTTCAACAACCATAGTCCTAATTTTATACATGTGTCCCAAATTCTCTTCACTCTCTTTTCCCCCACTAAATCCCATAAATCTTCTTTGCAATGATAAGTCATGAAACTTATACCAAGATAAGTTGAGTCTAGACAATTTTAACCACAACCAATAGAAAGGAAATTTCGACAAGCAACACAAGAAATTATTTTTAAACAAATGCAGGTCAAGAATTTAAAAGAACAAAAAAGGGACAACAGTGAACCTGCTGCCATGTTTGAATCGCCAGGCTCCTTTTATCCATTCGTGCTATTAAGGAATCACGGAGAACTTGAGGAAAGTAGCGCAGTGTTTTTTCTGACCACGTATGTTGGCTAGTTGCCAGTATCTGTTCTACCATAGTTGGAAGATAAAGCAGGTGATCCGCATCAGCAATTCCACGTGTTTTAATGGTGATGGCAAGAGTTATTATGGTTATCCGATTCAAAGTTTCCGTGAATTCAGTTGGACCCTTCAAAAAAAACATAATAGAAAAACAAAAACAAAAAAAATCACTCTCTAGTTGAATTCAGAAGGGGAAGACAAACCTAAAGAGAGAGATCAGAGACCACAGTATCCACCTTTCCTTCCCTTTTCACCGAGAAAAAGTCCCTTAGTGACAAAATAAGATTCATGCACAAGTTTTCAGCCAACCTAAATACACGATGATCTCCGCGTTTCACTTTTAGTGTAGATATTATTTTTGTGACATCATACATCAAGGCTTTGCTTTTTCCTTGGTACCTACAATAAAGCGAATATGTCAAACTTACAAAATAAAGTTGCAGTAAATTCAGATTGTATCGAAAGGATCTGAAGTCCATGGACTCCTAAAAAAGCAAATTTGGGAATCCAGAGTTAAACAAGCACAAGGTAAATTGATTTCAAAACATTGTGATTTCACAATATGAACCCAGTAAGTAATCACCTGTACAGTGGAAGCAAACGGTAGTTCAAAATTTCAAGCACCAAAAGAGTGACCCCATGCTTGCTCAATAAAGATGGATTCTTTTGAGCCAAATGCTGCAGTAAGTGGCAGTTATAAGAAATGTTATCTTACTAGAACAAACATATGATCCCCCCACCAAAAAAGAAAAAGAAAAGAAGACAAGAAAAATGAACTTAAAAATAGTAGTCACCACTCATGTTTAAGGAGAGACCAAAAAAAAAAAAGCAAAAGTAAACACATTAGCAAAGTTTTAAAGCAAACCCAGTACAGCAGATTCTATTTTTTCAATTGTGAGCAGCTACACAGCTATAGTTCCAAGAATTCTAAGGGCAAAAGAATATGCGAGCTGCAGATAAAGTTAATCAGCTAATAGCATGGCACCAAAAGAAGTATAGGCCAATCATCTATTATGACCAAATGGCATCTCCTTTCCCTATAAACAAGGGTGAACGCTGAGGCCATAGGTTCAATCTCGTAGGTGTCTGACTAATTAAAATAACACTAGGCACGTTAAAATCAAGATCTAAATTTGAGGTTGGATGACTACTTGCAAAGACTCTTACAACATTGGTAGTGTGGCAGGACAGAAGAATTGTAGAGTTTCTTTAGAATAAGAGCCAATACATGCCAAAGATCTTCATGGACATTGCTTTATGTACTATATATTTTGCTTTTGGCACAAGAACAATTCAAACATGATGTGTCAGCAGGCACCAGGTGAACTCTCTATGGGGTTAGAAGGCACTTGAGAGAGAATTCCTGCCTTGACCAAAGTTGAGGACTGCCCACAATTATGTAGCCTACTGTAGCCTTTGGACCAGAAAAACAAGATCAAAAAAAGAATTAGGAGGGAAAGGAAATTACACTGAAGTGTGAACGAAATAATGAGTGAGGTGCAAGGAGCAGCAATCTAGTATATGTTTCAACCATTGCAATGCTGGGCACAGTCTGCATTAAAATATTAAATATTAGTTTCAAATTTCTAGAGATCTCATGGAACCACATACTTAAATAAATGAGTCAGTTATAAATCCTGCAATCACTTATATAAGAAGAAACCAGCACAATGAAAGCAAAATCTAGTCTGTACTTTGTACATAATAATTTATTAGACATGATATGAGACAAAGCACTTGGTTACAGCAATCCTACAACTACATATATAATGGTGGCTCTACTTGTAGATTTTTGGATGGCTTAGATTTCCAGAGTTAATTACTTTGCTTCGGTCTCTCTTATACAAATATGAGGTATCCACCCCATTGGGGCACTTCTTACTCCTCCTGAACAAATAGGAGTGTAAGATTAACTTCAAATCATTTTTTCTAAACTATAAACAAATACTACTCTTGTAAAAGCAAAAGAAAAAAGTGGCACGTACCCTCCTCAAACTACTACCTAATTGACAATATCCTCCCAAACTTTCAATTGAGACCATGTCTCCTCAAACTTTCAAAAATTGTCAATGCCCTCCCTCCAAAAAAAAAAAAAAAAAAAAAAAAAAAAAAAAAAACCCTCTATATGCTTCCCTCCTGTAACCATATTCAGATAACTCCAAGAACCTACCATGACTATTGGCGCATCGCTGCACCACGTACGCTATACTCCCAACTCTAAGAGTCTTACAGAACTCCCTCAACGGGTCTCCTCTAATCAACTCCTCCACCGTTTTCAATAGTCATACCATGCTTGGCTTACTCAAGATCACTGCTCAATATACTCCTCTGCTCCGCTCGGGGAATCAAAAACTACCATTCCCATCTTCTGAGCAAAATTCAAAAGACTTTGCCTCGACGTAGAAAAACCCAAATAACCCAGCTCTAATCAATAAGAAAGATTAAACAATAGAAACTAATGACGATATCGCCAGGACGTGACCTCACGCGCCGACCACCAAGAGAATTAGGCAGAACAGTCTCTCCACTCACTAATCCAGGTATATATCATAGGGCCAAATGAAACCAAAGTTCTTGTTGTTTGCTTAAATAAGCACAATGTGAGGGTAGCATAGCCTATATTAGCTGTTACTTGTTAGAGTACAAATAACAAATTACCAGCCTTCTGTAATCATTTTTTGACAATTATAATAGAAATTTCAATGCCAATAACAGAGCCTAGATTCAGCTCTCTTTGTTTTCCAGATCAGTAATTATTTTTTAAACCCTAGATCTCTCTTTTCTTCTTGAATCTGAAAGCTTAAAACATCATTTTGGTATCAAAGCACCGAGCTTTGATTAACCTTCCTGCCGTGTTGAGAATATGCCCTCATATCTCTGTTTTCCTTTCTTGAATCAGATCTTTGATTTCTTGAAGCTGCTTGTTGTTATGGCCAAAAAAGTAAGAGCTCGAAGAGATAGAGGACAAGGAATGCAGTGAATCTTGACAATGGAGAAGGTTTACCTCCACCTATGGGTCGGAATGATTATCAGCAACAAAATCAGCCTCAAAGAAATGAGATGGATCACTTAAGGAGACAAATAGCTGCCTCGACAGAGATGGTACAGCGTCTACAACCTCCTAGTGAGAGGAGTGATGATTCCAATGATGCTCAAACCAACTTTCAGAATCCTTTTGAGGGGAAAACCTGTTCTTGAGAGGTATGAGCATAAATGGGAGCATAATATTAAGGTTGAACTTCTGGAATTTCAAGAAAGTCTCAATCCAGATGAATTTGTTGATTGGTTAAACACTCCTGAGAGAGTATCTGACTACTACGAAGTTTCCGAGGAGAAAAATGTGAAATTGGTGTCCATTCAACTCAAAGGAAGGGCCTCTGCATGGTAGGAACAATTGCAAATGAATCAGCAAAGGAGAGGCAAAGGCAAAATTAAAGATTGGTGCAAAATAAAGAAAAAGCTCAATGAGCAATTTCTTCCTTTCAACTATATGCAAACTTTGTACAAGAATTTGCACAATCTTAAGCAATTTGGAAGTGTGGATTAGTACACCAAAGCATTCTATCAACTTGTAGCAAGGGTTGATTTGAATGAAAGTGAAGAACAAATGGCAGAAAGGTATCTGAGTGGCTTAAAGCCCTCTATTCAAGATATCCTTGGGTTGCATTCATTGTGGACAGTTTCAGAGGCTTATAATCGAACTTTTTTGGTGGAAAAACAACAAAATCGAACAGTCTCCAGGGCTGGACAGCAGTATCAAAGCTATTCTAAGGCCGGCAGCACCTCAAATGTTGCGAAAGGCAGCAATGTTGGGGATGGGTAGTAAGCAAGAACTGACAAGTTTCCAGTGCCTTCTTCCAATTAGTCCAATTCCAATCATGTGGGTGATAGAAAACAGTCCCAAGGAGGAAGCTTCAAGTGTTTTAAGTGTGTTGAACCCAGTGATCAATCTTCGGATTGTAGAAAGACAATGGGAACCGCAATAAAGCACTCTTGTTGGAAGAAATAGAGGAGACGGAGCAGAAATTCAGCTTCCTGTTAATGATCAGCCCCTAAATGAAGAAATTGGAGGAGATTTTGAAGATGAAGAGGGTTTCTCACTTGTGATGAAGAAGACTCTCCTTGTGCCAAAGCATGAAACCGAGGAAGATTGGTTGAGAACCAATATTTTCTATACAACTAGTAGTATTGGCGGAAGTAGGGATGTAAATAAATCAGTCCGCTCGATACCCGCTCTGTTTAGACCGATCCGAACTCGAGCTCGATATTGTAGAAACTTGCTCGTTACTGTAGAAACCCGCTCGATTAGTAAGTAATACATACCCGACTCGCTCGACAAAACTTGATAGGGGCTCGCGAGCTCAACTCGTTTAAAGCTCAACCTAATCGCTCGCCCAGCTCGTTAGTCCAACTCGTTAGCTCGTTCATATCTCTTATATATTACTAAAAATGAGTTATATAAATTTAAGCATGTATATTAGAATTAAGTAATATATGTTACTTAATATATATATATGTGTGTGTATATTATTTAACATACTAACTAGTTAGTTCATAAACTACTATATTATCTAGTTTTTTTTTTTTTTTTGTTTTTTTGATAAGTAACTACTATATTATCTAGTTAATTAATATATACTAATTAATTAATTATCTAATTAATTATCTAGTTAATTAATATATACTAAGTAAATGTAATTAACTGTATGTTACTCGATATTTTTTTGTATATTATATATATACACACTAAATAAACATATAATATACTAGTTACGTAAATATTGTATTACATATTAATTATAATACTCTGAGGCTTGGCGGTTAGCTCCTTTGTGCTTGTTGTGGTGTATTTGGAGGGAGCGGAATGCTCGACTGTTTGAAGATGTAGAGACTTCTATGGTGGAGCTACGGAAGCGGTTGTTCAATACATTATATTTTTGGATAGCGGCCCATCATAGTTTGAGTGTTTTTACTTATGTAGAATTTTTAAATTTATTCTCTGTTCGTCCCTTTTAGGGGTTCTTTTGTATACTTCCAGTGTATAACGGTTGCGCCCCTTTGCGCTTTTTAATAAATTGCAATTATTTATCAAAAAAAAATACTCTGATAATAGTATTTAGTATGTTAACCTAACATATTAAGTTAGTAATAATTAGTATGGAGGTTGTTCACAAACTCATGTTTGAACTCCGCTTTGATCACACATTGAAAAATTTAATAGTCTACCTTGAGCTCGAGCTCATCCGAGTTTTAAACGAGCCGAGCTTGAACACACATTTTATAGCTCGGCTCGAATTCGAACTCGACTATTTAAGCTCGACTCATAAACGAACCAGTTTTGAAATCTTCAAACTCGACTCAGCTCGGCTCAATTACATCCCTAGGCAGAAGGGTGTGTAATATGATTAAAGATGGGGATAGTTGTGACAATGCGGTATCTCAAGAGGTGGTAGATAAGCTGAACCTCAAAACCGAAGAACAAGATCACCCCTATAGGCCTTCTTGGTTTAAAAAGGGCAACAAAGTCAAGGTTACCAAGAGATATTTGGTTCCATATTCTATCAAAAAGAAGTATTTTGATGAGGTGTGGTGTGATGTGATGCCTATGGATGTTTGCCATATTCTTCTTGGAAGACCTTGGCAATATGATCATCAAACCATTCATGATGGAAAGAAGAACACTTACTCTCTTTGCAAAGGGAATCAACAATACACTTTGCTGCCAATGAAGGAGAAAGTGAGTTCAAAACCCCGAAGTATTCTGATGTTTTCCCTCAAGAATTGCCTCCCAAGTTGCCTCCATGAGTGATATACAACATTGTATTGATCTAGTTACCCCGGTTCAGCACTTCCTAATAAAGCATCCTATAGAATGACTCCTAAAGAGAAGGAAGAGCTGCAAAGGCATGTTGGAGAGCTTCTAGATAAAGACTACATTCGGGTAAGGATTAGTCCTTGTCATGTCCCCACTCTTTTAATTCCCAAGGAAGATGGTAGTTGGAGAATGTGTGTAGAAATTAGAGCAATCAACAAGATTACAATTATCGATTTCCAATTCCTAGATTGGATGGTATGTTAAATTGCTTAGCGGGGGCAAAAGTATCTTCTAAGATTGATCTACGAAGCTGTTATCATCAAATTAGAATTCGTCTTGGTGATGAATGGAAGACAGCTTTCAAAACTCACAATGGGCTCTACGAGTGGCTAGTTATGCCATTCGGACTTAAAAATGCACCTAGTACTTTCATGAGGGTTATGACCCAAATGTTGCAGCCTTTTTTAGGCGCGTGTGGTCAATTTTGGTGTATAGTCACTGTTTGGAGGAGCACCTGATTCACCTTCAACAAGTGTTTGATATCTTGACAAGAGAGAAGTTTTATAGCAACTTGAAGAAGTGTAGTTTTGCTGTGAATAAAGTGGTTTTCTTGGGGTATGTGGTGTCTTCCAATGGAGTGGTAATGGATGAAAACAAGGCCATGGTTATAGTAGTTGGCCTACACCTTCTAGTATGCAAGAAGTAAGGAGTTTCCATGGTATTGCTACTTTCTATAGAAGGTTTATTCGGCATTTCAGCACTATTGCAGCCCCTCTCACTGATTGTCTTAAAAAGGAAACTTTTGAGTGGACACAAGAAGCTCAAGAGAGTTTCCAGCGCTTGAAAAAGATGCTAATCGAAGCCCCAATCCTAGCCTTGCCTAATTTTGACAAGATATTTGAGCTAGATTGCGATTCCTCGGGGTTGGAATTGGTGGAGTCCTTGGCCAAGAAGGACAACCAATTGCTTTCTTTTTATTGAGAAGTTGAATGGAGCAAAATTTAAGTATTCAACTTATGACTTGGAGTTTTATGCTATTGTGCAAGATATTAAGGATTGGAGCTATTATTTGGCCTACAAAGAGTTTATTCTCAACACGAATGATGAAGCTCTCAAATACATCAATAGCCAACATCTTAATAAGAGACATGCCACGTGGGTGAGCTACTTGCAATAATTTAATTTCTCTTTGAAGCATAAGTCGGGAGTTCTTAATGAAGTGGCTGATGGGTTTAGTTGAAGAGCCAATCTTTTGCTGGAAATGAGAGCTATGGCTGTTGGTTTTGAGGAGTTCAAAGACCAATACTATGAAGATCTTATTTTGGGAAGACTTTCCATTGTTTACAAAGCGGACAACGTGCTGCCTATGCAGTATTCATGCTGAAAGATGGATATCTCTCCAAAGAATTGAGGTTGGGTGTTCCTAAATTCTCTTTAAGGGAAAAGGTACTTGTTGAACGGCACAATTTGGGTCATTTTGGCAAAGATAAGAATCTAGAATTGCTCCAAAGTGACTTTTTTTGGCTGGGAATGACTAGAGATGTGGAAAGGCATGTTCAAAGGTGCCATGCGTGTCAAAAGGGGAAGGGAACAGCTACTAATGCAGGCCTGCATCTGCCCCTACCCGTACCAACCAGACCTTGGATGTACATTAGCATGGATTTTGTGCTTGGTCTTCCACCTACCCAAAGGAATAATGACTCAATCATGGTGGTGGATGATCGATTTTCCAAGATGGCTCATTTTACCTTGTCGGAAGAACATGGAAGCTTCAAACGTTGCAAATCTTTTCTTCAAGAGGTCTAAAAGTTACATGGAATACTTACTTCTATTGTGTTTGATAAAGATGAAAGATGCCAAGTTCCTCGCTCACTTTTGGAGAACTCTATGGAGGAAAGTAGGGACTGAATTGAGTTTTTGTACTTATTTTTATCCTCAAACTGATGGCCAAACTGAAGTCATCAACTTAAGTCTTGGAAATTTGTTGAGATGTCTAGTTGGTGAGAATCCTAGAAGCTGGGAAAGTATTCTTCCCTTGGCTGAGTTTGCCTGTAACTCTTCTATCAATAGAACTATCAATACTTCTCCTTTTGAAGTGGTATATGGTTCTAAGCCTTCAAGTGTCATAGATTTGGCTCCTATACCACTTTCTAAGAAGACAAACAACAAGGCTGTGGAGATGGCAGATTTTATGGGAAGAATGTTCATGCTCAAGTGAAGTCCAAGATTGAAGAATCCACTGCAAAATATATGTGAGCAGCTGATGTTCATCGAAAGAAACTTCTTTTCAAGGAAGGAGGCCTTGTATGGGTGGTTTACGTGAATCTGAATGATTAAAAAGTAGGTCCTTGCAAGGTCTTAACCAAAATCAATGATAATGCTTATCAAGTGCAGCTTCTACCCTACTTCATTTCTAATGTCTTCAATGTGAAGCACTTATTGCCTTAATATCCAGCTGAAGAAGATGTTTATTAGTGTTGTTGCTTGTTAATTGTTGTGACTGTCATTTTGCTTAAGTAACCACAATGTAAGGGTAGCATAGCCTATATTAGCTATTAGAGAGTATAAATAACATATTACCAGCCTTTTGCAATCAGTTTTCATTTCCAGATCTGCTTCAGCGTCAATTGCCGCGCCCATTGTCAGATCATTTCCCTCTCTTGCTTGATTGTGGAGGTTTGACCAGGGGTTCGGGCTATTTTAAGTTCGAGAACATGTGGCTGAAAGCTGAAGGATTTGTAGAGCTTGGAAGAGATTCAAACTGTTGATGATTTAGAAGAGGAGCGAGAGTTTTTTTTTTTATAAGTAAAAATTCATTAAAAAGCGCAAAGGGGCGCAACCCTAGTACACAGGAAGTATACAAAAAGAGCCCCTAATTAGAGGAAATGAACGAACAAGAAAGTAAAAAATCAGCAAACGACATACTACCCGGGCTATGCACCGACACCCAAAGATATAACATATGAAGCACATTTCTACAAAGAGCCCCCACCGGAACCTCCACATCCTCAAAAAGCCTAGAATTTCTCTCACGCCAAAGGCCCCACAAAACACATAAAGGAACCTGCTTCCAAATTTGGTTAACAGTACCACGACCCAACAAAGTACCCCACCCACTCAATAAATCCAAGACACTACTAGGCATAACCCATTCCACCCCAAACAAGCTATAAAAAGAACTCCAAACAACCCGAGCCACGTCACAAGAAGAGGAGCGAGAGTTGGCACAGATGAGAGAGATAGGAAGGAAAAGGCTAAATATGATTTGGCAGAAGTGGCCCTTATGCAAGAAATCAGTTGGAGGCAGAAATCTACTTGGCTTAAAGAAGGAGACCACAACACGAGGTTCTTTCATCGTCTTGCTAATTCTCATAGAAGACACAATTTTATCTCTAGCCTATGCATCAATGGCAATGTCACTTCCAAGATAAAGTTGATTAAAGATTCTATCACTCAATATTACTTGAATCTCCTCACCGAATCAGCTCATTGGCGTCCCTCTTTAGATGGTTTAGCGTTCCCTTGCTTAGATTCCTCCGAAGCGGTTTGGCTTGAAAGGCCATTTCAAGAGGAGATTTTTCAAGCCTTGCTAAGTATGAAGGTAGAAAAGCGGCGGGTCCGAATGGCGAAGTCCGAATGGCTTCACCATTGCTTTTTTCCATTCCTGTTGGTCCATTGTAAAGGCTGATCTCCTGAAATTCTTTCATAATTTTCATGCGTATGAGAGGTTTGTGAAGAGTCCTAACGCTACCTTCCTTACCTTATTCCAAAGAAGCATGGTCAATTGGAGACTAACTTCAGGCCTATCAGCTTGATAGAGAGCGTCTACAAGATCCTGGCAAAAGTTCTTGCGAGTAGATTGCAGCCAATAGTGGGAACTCTTATTTCTAATAGCTAGAATGCTATCATTGGGGGGCGTCAGATTCTAGACTCAATTCTTATAGCCAATGAATGACTGGATAGCAGGTTGAGATTAGGAATTCCTGGGGTGATAAGCGTTGATTGTTACACATTCAAGCCCCTTAACTTATATATGTTAATTGCTTAGCATTGTTATTTGTTTGATTTTGTGTTGTTTTATTGTTTTCAGGTTTTAAATAAAGATGCAATTAATTTCATTAATTTTGGGCTTAAAGCATACTTTGAGAAGACCTAGAAGATATGTTTAAAGCTTAACCAATCATAATAGAATACCTATATGATGTGGTTAAGTTTAATCAAATCAAGTGAAGGATTAAATCGGAATTTCTCCAACAAGAGTCAAAATCGGATTGGATTCAAATTTGGATTCTGCATATGTCTCAGTGTTTTGATCATAACTTTTGCATCAAATATCGGATTGCAATGAAATTGGTGGCGTTCGAAAGCTAATAAAATATTCAACAAATATGTCAGAAATAGCTTTTCTCTAATTCGAACATTTACTATGCTAAAATTGTCTTGCAATAAAAGACCGCAATTCTAGCCGAATTTGGAATCCTTTTCCTACTTGGATTAAAGTTTCAATCTCCTACTTGGACAAGAAGACTCAAGAGACGATTTTTCTGGAATTTCAAGGGCTTCTAGGACTTGTGTGCTCCCTATAAATAGACCCCTAAGCTTCAAGAGAATGTGTGCTTGGTGTTTGGGCTTGTGCTTAGCTTTAGACAGAAATTCTTCTTAGAGGCCTAACAAGTTGAAGAGGAGAATACCATGGCAGGAGGCCATCCCAGTACCACGATGAGCGGTTAAATTCCTAATAGGGTGTTGATGTAGCCCTTTCCAAGTAACAATGGTTTAATTGTATTTTAGTTTGGGATTTTCTCTATGCATAATGGTTGTATAACTGTGAGAATTGATTTTAATGTTTATATTCAATCATTATGAATTTCTTATCTTGTCTTAGAAAGTCTTTTATATTGATTGAACTCAATCCTTCATATTTTTCTGTGATTATGTGAATGATTGTTATACAACGGTTTTAATTGATATATGATCAATAGGATTAGATAGACCATGCCTAGGAAAGACGGATTGTACTACACCCTAGTTTAGTGTAATTTAGGTAGACAGTCCGTGTCAACCGAAGATGGGTTATACTATTCCATTGATTGTGTGTATATCCTATTAAAGACGTAGCTAGTCCATGCCTAGGGAAGACGGGCCGTACCGCATCTTAGTGGTTAAGTGGACGGTCCGTGCCAACCGAAGATGGATTATACTTATTCTTTAGAGGTAATTTCTTGACTACTCGAGTGAGACGAGCCCTATATCATGTATAGTATGAATTTCCCTTGTTAATTTATGATTGACCATTGTTATGCGGTGAGTTGTGAAATCAATCCCCTATTCTTTATCTCATCCCTACTATCTTTACTTTTATGTCTTTAACTTTTATGTATTTCTTTTTATAAAACAAAAACCAAATCAAACATCTTTTTAATTAAGTTATATTTAATCTCGATAAGCTTGATAATAATACCTACGCAGTCCTTGAGGTTCGACACCCTCAACATAGCCCTATCCTATAAGGATTCGTACTATTGCGAGTGGTAATTTTATTATTGATATATTTTGGTAAACAAAAGACCACATCATGGGGTTTTATGCAAACTTGATCTGGAAAATTTTAAGGATAAGATAGGAAACTCACACAACACACCTAACTCCTACTCAGCCATTATTCCAGCCGCAATATCACCAAATGACAGTAGACAGCATCTAGAGAAATCAGCCATGACTCAAGGAAGTTTCCCTCAACAGGACAGGCGCATATCTCCTACAGCTATCAGACCTAAGGCTAGCATATCTCGCATATCTCGCATATCTTCATATTCTCTCATTAATTCCATTCCTTCTACACACACCAATGGCTCTATTACCCTGTTATACAAAATCAATCCCCCATTTCCAAATTATTCAAGAAAACTCCTAACTACACCCTTCTTCGCGCCTTTGGCTGCCTTTGCTATCCCCTCCTTCGTCCCTATGCAGCTCACAAATTAACATTTCGCAGTAAACCCTGCATCTTCCTCGGGTATGGCGCCAACCAATGCGGCTACCGATGTCTCGAACCAAATTCTCAAAAAGTTTACCTTTCCCGCAATGTCGTCTTTGATGAAGCTAAATTCCCTACCAAGAGTACCACCCTCACACAAGGCTCCTACAGCATTACTACCCCTCCGAGTTCCCCAATCCTCTACCAACCTGCCAGCCTCTCTCCCTCTACCCCATTCCAGTCCACCAACCCACCATCTCCCATTTCTGCCCCACCTACATCAACTCCTCCTACAATACCCCCTGACCCTATCCCTGAATCACCCACTACTCCTATTTCACCCCTTCCATCTTCATCTATCCCCTTACCTGCATCTCCGGACACCCTCCCCTCTGTTCCCCCTAGTCCACCTCCCATGCCCTCCTCCCTTCCTACCCATCTTGCTGTCCCAAGCAACCGCCCTGTCACTCGCTCTCAAACCGGCTCCTGTACCCCGATCCTTCCCTGGTTTTACCTCCTTCCTTGCCAACAAGCATCCTCTCCTTACCTACACCAGTGTCATCCTCCCCCCTGAACCTTCCACATACCGCCAAGCAGCTTCCAAACCCGAATGGATTGCTGCCATGACAGCAGAATTCCAAGCTCTGTTATCCAACCGAACCTGGTCCCTATGTCCTCACCCTTCCAACCACAATGTCGTCCATAACAAATGGGTGTTCAAAATTAAGCAAAACCGCAATGGAAGTATTGAGCATTACAAAGCTCGCATAGTCGCCAAAGGCTTCGACCAACTTTGTGGAATTGACTATCATGACACTTTCAATCATGTTATTAAACCGGCTAGAATCCGGTTACTTTTAGCATTGGCCGTCCAATTTGATTGAAAAATCAAGCAATTGGACGTCTCCAACGCCTTCCTTCATGGCTTCCTTGATGAAGACGTCTACATGGAACAACCCCAAGGGTTTGTGGATCCCGACTTCCCTACCTATGTGTGCAAATTGCACAAAGCTCTTTATGGTTTAAAACAAGCCCCTCGGGCCTGGTTCACACGGCTCTCTCACACTTTATTAGAAATTGGTTTTTCTAGCTCTCAAGTTGATCCATCTTTATTTCTTTTTTTTTTATAAGTAAGAAAATTTTATAAAAAGCGTAAGGCGCCCCTAAGTACACCGGGAGTATACACAGGAACAACCAAAGCCAACCCACAAAAAGAAAAACCAAACAAACCCACAAGGAACAACCCTAAAACCCAAAGAAGTCCCCAACAAACACCCAAACCAGCCCCACAAGCACCCCAACCCAACAAAACCCTCAAAACCCACAAGAAAACCCGATCAACCCACCCAGCCCTACACCATGTGCACCTTGCCTTTCCTGCGTCGGGAGGAAGCACAAGAATCGACGTAGTTGATGGAGCTTGCCAAATTCAAAACTTCCCTCCTACCCTTGGACTTTGGGCGCGCTCCCCGGTGGAAGTTCTCTTCAATGGCATCCAAAATCGCCAAGGACGGGTCCAAACCCTCAACACTTTCCAACTCCCAATCTACAGCCCAATCGGGAGGAAAGACACCCAAAGGGAGAGGGAAATCGTCATCCTCCCCATCCAATAACTCATCGCCCTGCTCCTGAGCAACCACCTCCCTTGGCGGACCAAAACCCACTGGCCACTTTTGAGATTAGGTCAAACTATCCTCTCCCTTAATGGCGATAGAAGAACTCGAAGCCGGGGAGATCCATCTTTATTTCTTTATCACACTAACAGCTCTCACATTTTTCTGCTAGTCTACGTTGATGATATCATTGTCACAGGTAATAATGAAGCCACCATGCAAACCCTTATTGCCAAACTCCAGATTGACTTTGCCATGAAGGACCTCGACTCCCTTTCTTACTTCCTTAGCATCCAAACCATCTAAGACTCCACTGGCCTCCATCTCAAGCAATCCAAATCATTCAAGACCTCCTCAACCGCACTAGAATGACAGACTCCAAGCCCTACAGCACACCCTACATTACTAGCTCCAAAATGTCAAAGTTTGCCGGTGAAATGCTCCCCAATCCAACCGAATATCACCACATCGTCGGTGCTCTCCAATGCGTCACACTCACCCGTATTGCCTATTCCATCAATCAGCTATGCCAGCACAAGCACACTCCTACTTCAGTACATTGGACAGCCGCCAAACGTGTCCTTCGTCATTTGAAAGAAACCGTGGACTCAGGCCTTCACTACACCAAAGGACCCTTCACCCTCACAGGATTTTGCGACTCAGATTGGGCTAGCAATCCCGACGATGGCTGCTCCACTACCGGATATGGTATCTTTTTCAGCCACAACCTCATCTCCTGGTCTGCCAAGAAGCATCATGCTGTCTCCCGCTCCAGCACTGAAGCCGAGTATCAAGCCATGTCACTTGCCACTGCCGACCTCTACTGGCTCCGCATGCTCTTCCATGAATTACAACTCTTACTACCTTCACCACCAACCATCTGGTGTGATAATTCAGGAGCTCTTGCACTGGCATCCAACCCCGTGTCCCATGCCCGAACAAAACACATTGAAGTCGACATTCACTTCATCCGAGGAAATGTTACAAACAAGGACATTCAGCTTCGCTATCTCTCTACACTTGATCAAGTTGCTGACCTCTTCACCAAGGGTCTCACCGCCAACTAATTCTGCTTCTTGCGTGACAAACTTCCAGTCGTCCCACCCATTAGTTTGCGGGGGGTGTTAAGGATAAGATAGGAAACTCACACAACACACCCGACTCCTACTCAGCCACTATTCCAGCCGCAATATCACCAAATGACAGTAGACAGCATCTAGAGAAATCAGCCGTGACTCAACGAAGTTTCCCTCAACAGGACAGACGCATATCTCCTACAGCTATCAGACCTACAGCTAGCATATCTTGCATATCTTCATATTCTCTCATTAATTCCATTCCTTCTACACACACCAATGGCTCTATTACCCTATAGGACAGAATTCTTCTTACCATAACTAGATTATACTCCTTACCATAACTAACTCTTGTAATTATAGAAAACAATGTACACGGCACACTGTAATAGCCTATATATGCTACTTCAATACAATACCTTAGCATCAAGTGCTAAAGGCATTTTACCCTAACATTCTATTTAGTTTACAGAAAAGGCTTTTAATCATGTTAATTGGGACTTCTTTTACTATATTTTGAGGCGCACGGGATTTTGCCCTAAATGGAGGAAGTGGATTTCGGCATGTATTTCTACGACTCACTTCTCAATCCTGATCAACGGCAGCCCACATGGCTTCTTCAGTAGTTCTCAGGGTCTTCACCAAGGGGACCCCCTCTCTCCTCTTCTCTTTGTTTTAGTCATGGATGCATTCAATAGTATGCTTTCTAGAGCAATGGAGGGGGCTTTCTTTCGGGCTTTCAACTTGACAATCTCAACAATTCCCCCTTGAAAATTTCACATCTATTGTTCGCAGATGATACTCTTATTATGTGCGATACTGACGTGGATCAAATCCATAATTTGAACCACATTCTACTGTGCTTCAAGGCCATTTCAAGTTTAACGGTTAATCTTCAAAAATCCGAGTTAGTCGTAGTGGGGGAGGTCCCGTACATTGAGGAACTAAAGAATATTCTCAGTTGTAATATCTCTTCTCTTTCGTTGCATTACTTGGGTCTTCCTCTTGGTGCTCCCTTCAAATCTAAAGCCAATTGGGATGGGCTGGTTGAGAAAATGGAAAAAAAAAGCTGGCGAGTTGGAAAAAGATTTACTTGTCCAAGGGAGGGCGTCCTACTCTCATCAATAGTACACTTTCAAGTATTCACAGTTATTTTATATCTCTCTTCCCTCTTCCAGCTGGCGTAGCCAGAAGACTTGAGCGTTTTTTCAAATAGACTTTTTGTGGGACGGTCCAAGCAGAGACCACAAGTTACATTTGGTAAACTGGAAGACTGTTTGTTCCCCAATTGCAAGAGGAAGGTTAGGTTTCAAAAACCTTATTCTGTTTAACAAAGCGCTGGTCGGTAAATGGCTCTTATAGGGTGAGTCTTTAGAGGTATATCAGGAAATATTGCAGAGCTTTTTCCAATTTTGTTTCCTATAAGGTGGGGGATGGCCTTCACATCCGTTTTTTGCATGATATTTAGTGTGGTGATAGTGCTCTAAAGTATTCTTTCCCTGAATTCCTTTTCCTTATCTCGTAACAAGGAGGCTTTAGTATCATATTACATGGATCACTCCAGTCCTCACACCCTTTGGAATCTTAACTTCATTCGAGATGTTCATGACTAGAAAATTGAACCTCTAGATTCTTTTCTCACTCTTTTATACTCTATGATCCCACCTCCGAGAGATTTGGATAGCACGGTGTGGACTCCTTCGAACCGCCAAGGTTTTGCAGTGAAGAGCTATTATACCATGTTAACTTTCCCTGGCAAAGAAGAGCTTAGTTCATTCCCCTTGGAAAAGCATTTGGAAGGTAAAGGCCCCTCCGCACATTGCTTTCTTCTTATGGGCTACGGCTTTGGGTAAAATACTCAGGGTAGACAATCTTAGAAGGCGGGGGTTTCAGCTGATTAACCGATATTGCCTTTGTAATAAGGATGAGGAAACTTTTAATCATCTTCTCCATTGAGAATTTACCGTTGACATCTGACACTTAGTTCTTAACAACATTGGGGTCTCTTGGGTCACGCCTGGTAACATTCTTTAGCTTCTCCATTGTTGAAAATTTCTTAGGAATGGACATCCTAGAGAAGCTATCTCGAAAGTTATTCCTGCCCTCTTACTGTGGAGCATTTGGAGAGAAATGAATCGTCAGCTCTTTGAGGATAGTGAAACCAATGTGCTTCTTTTTTTTTTCTTTCTTTTTTTATGAATAATTCAGATCTTATTGAGAAAAAAAGGGTTAAACCCTCCTCGTACATAAAAAGTATACAATAGGGACTTGAACCTATAAGCTGCTACAATGTAAAAAGCAAATCAAATTAACCAGATTTGTTGAGACAAAGTTAGGAATATTAACAAGAACCCATCCCAAGAGATCTCAAAAAAGAAGATTTTAGAAAGAGCATGTTTGTCTCACTATCCTCAAAAGCACGACGATTCATTTCTCTCCAAATGCTCCACATTAAGAGGGCAAGAATAACTTTCGAGATTACCTTTTTAGGATGTCCCCTCCCTTGTGCTATCCACAGCAATGAAGAAGCTCTTGGATGTTGCTAGGCATAACCCACGAGACTCCAAAAAGGTTAAGAATCAATTGCCATAGAGCCGAAGTATACTCGCAATGAATAAGAAGGTGATTAGTCGTTTCCTCATTCTTTTTACACAAACAACATCAATTAGCTAAAGAGAAGCCCCTTTTTCAAAGGGTATCCACCGTGAGGATTCTACCAAGTGTTGCTGTCCACAAGAAGAAAGCAACGCAAGGAGGCCCACCTTGGACCTTCCAAACACTTATCCAAGGGAAAGAACTGTGCTCACCTGACTGTAACAGAGTATAATAACTCTTCATTGTAAACCTATGGCTGCTAGAGAGAGTCCACAACAAGTTGTCCACTTCCCCCGGATGCGTCTTCGAGGAATACAAGAGACTAAAGAAAGAGTCAAAAGATTCAAGTTCCCAATCATGGGCAGCCCTAATGAAACTAGGATTCCAATGGATATAGGAACTGCATAAGCCAAATAATTAGACACAGAGGCCTCCTTGTTTCGAGCAATGGAATAGAGCTCAGTAAAAGAATGCTTAAGTAGCTTTATTCCACACCATATATCATGCCAGAAACTAATGTGCGAATCATCTCCCACCTTGTAAGATAGAAAATTGGAAAAAGAACCCCAACCATTTCTTATATTCCTCCAAAGGCTCCCCACATAAGAACCTCGAGCTTCCTCTGAGCACCAACCTCCTCTCTTGAGCCCATACTTCGAATCAATCACCTGTCTCCATAAGAAATGATCCTCATGCCCAAATCTTCAAAGCCATTTACCAAGAAGAGCCTTGTTGAATACCATCAACATTTTGCTTCTTAAATCCTCCTTTCTGAGATCTCTTCTGGACTGGGCCATTGCTCATGTTCCTAACTTCCCTTCAAGGAATTTGGCATATTTGATTTGTTTTCTAGATTGTAATAGCAATTAGTTCTTTGGTACTCTTGATTCTCTTGTATACTCTTCGTGTACGAAGAATTTCCTTTTTTTAATAAAATTATTATTATTCATAAAAAAAATAAAAAAATAAAAAAAGTTTTCAATGGTTGTAATAGAAATTTCAATGCCAATAACTGAGCCTAGATTCGGCTTTCTTTGTTTTCCAGATCAGTATTTCCTCTTTAAACCCTAGATCTCTCTTTTCTTCTTGAATCCGAAAGCTTAAAGCATCATTTTCATGCACTCAATTTTTTCAACCATATCAGCACATTTTTTGTCAGTTAAGTTATGTACATTTATAGTAAGCCTATAAATATATAGTTAGGAAAATTAGTCTCAATGCATACTCATGATTAGTCCTAACACATAGTTAAGAAGATTTTCTACTACTCGTTCAAAAAAAACTATATAAACTAGAGTACCTGTCCAACAAATAAAGAATCTTCCATTTGATAGGCCAGCTTCAAAGATAGGTTCATGGAAAAGCCAGATAATAATGACATTGGCAATGGGCTTACTTCCCGCATAAGCATTAACCTCTCTGTGGACTGTGGATTTTGCCCTGGTAACATTTCTGCAACTCCTGCGGAGGATAGCCAATTGATTACTGTTTCACAAGCTGGTTGTGCCATGGTGTAAGAGACAACCCAAAACATCCCAATTGATATATCATCCATTTTCATATAATCCATTATTCGGTCCCCTGAAACGAAAAACCAATGCACATTAAGAATGCACCACGTTGAAGATATTTTGGTACAAACATTATGCAGCAGATCTGAATGATCATGCTCCGAAACATTCACAGGAAGATAAGTCCAAGTACAGTTTTACAGTTCTTTATTCAAGATGTCCCAAAAATAAGGATATCATACCTGTTTTCCACAAGAAGTGTTATGACAAAAAAAAAAAAACAAAAAACAAAACAAAACAAAAAACAAAAAACAAAAAACAAAAAATTTTGATAGAGGTAAAATGTAAAACATGAATATGAGAACAAAAGCTTTAAATAGAGTAAGGACATCAATCTAGTGAAGTGACTATATTCGTAAAACCAGGTAAACAAGGTCAAGCCACAGTAAATATATTTGCCAAAGTACTTCATGTTGAAAGAAGATGGCGAAAAGGAAGAAGAAAATGAAGATGAATTAGGCCAAACTCTGATAATCATCAAGATATTCTACAAGTCAGATGACCCAACTATCCCTAAACAGCAATAAGAAGACCATGTCTATCACTCTTCAAGGTGGATGAGATATATCAATCATTCTGATCTTATTATAAGTGCCACAAAAAGAAAACCCTAACCTTGGTAGCTTGAAAGTGTACCCTAACCTAAGGTGGATTGGTGTTGTATGTGTAAAAAGGGTAGGGAAAAACCTGATCACCTCTTTCATTGTGATATTGCGAGAGAGTTGTGGAAACTAGTTTTTCAAATGTTTGGTGTAGAATGGGTCAAACAGGTGGCGGAACTCTTGACATGCTGGAAAGGAAGGTTTTGGCAAAATGATATTAACATTGTTCGTAATATAATCCCTTCTTGTTTGATGTGGTGCACTTGGAGAGAAAGAAATGCTCGAAGTTTCAAAAATTGCGAGAAGACAAATTAGGAGCTACAACTTTGTTTTCTTAAATCACTCTTTGAGTGGATCTTTTTTTTTTATATAAGTAATGTAATTTATTAAAAAGCATAAGACGCCCCTAAGTACACGGACAGTACACACAAGAGGCTCCAAACAAGCAGAAGCAACCCAAATGATACAACAAGAACACCCACAAATCCACACACCCGACAAGCCATCAAAAACCCAAATCCCTCTTAAACACTCAACGCTAGAAAGTGCCTTTTCCCCGCCTAGTGGATGCTCCCTTAGCATCATAGTTGATGGAGTATTCTCAGTTCAGAAGCTCCCTTCTACCCTTTACCTTCCAAGGGGTAACCTCTAATGTGACATTGATCCCCTCACACAGATCCCCCATCAAAGCTCAGTCCAAAAAGGTGGCAGGGGGGAAGTCACCCAAAGGGATTGAATAGACCGAGTCCAATCGGCCACTTTTGGGACTGTAGCAAGCTTGCCACCTTCAACATTTCAAAAGGAGCAAGCCATGTTAAACTCCCCCACACGTTCCTCAACTTTCTCTACCACTCTCTGATCCCATGTAATCAAGATTCCACCAGAGGTCCCTCTAGACGCTGAATAACACCAACACACGTGGCAACATCCCCACAAACTACGCACAATACTATCGGAAACAAATTCAGCTTAGACTCCTGTAAACATATGATATCTGCTCTCCATAGTCTAAGTAAATTTCTAACTCTAAGGCCTCATTTGGTTCACGGAATAGCCCCCAGAATGTCATTCCTTTATTTGGTAGGGGTCTATTCCTTGAAATAGTTATTCCTATTAGAATAATTATTCCCTTATGAAGAGGAATACCTATTCCTCTCAAAAATGAAAGGAATAGCTATTCTTAAAATAATAGACTACATTTTCAAGAAAAAATCATCCATTTTTTTTTCTCTCAATTTTTTCTCTTTTTTTTATTAATAAAATAAAAGAGAGAGAGAGAGAGAGAGAGAGAGAGAGAGAGAGAGAGAGAGAAGAAGAAGAAAAAAGAAAAGAAAAGAAACATATATTGTGGCTAGCCGACCACCCAACCAGCCACAGTCCACAAATGGAGCCGAGGGTGGTCACAGACGCATTTGGGGGTGGCCTGGCCACCACCAATGGGTTTCGAGAGTGACCGTGACCACCCACGGAGACTCTCAGGGGTGGCTCGATGAGAATTTGGGGGTGGCCAGATGAGCATTGGGGGTAGCCTGGCCACCCACAAAAGAGCCAGGGGGTGGCCGCAACCACCCTCGGAGACCACTCCGACGATGGTCTCGGCCAGCGCCGGCTCTTCTGTGGGTGGTCGACAACCCATTAGGGGTGGTCAACCGCCACCAATTTTCATTTTTTTTTTTTAAATAAAAGAAATAATGTAGGGATTTTTAGTAATTTGATTCGATTCCAATTAAAATATGTGTTGTCACCAAACTAAGGAGTAGGAATAATTATTCATTCCACTCTTTCATTCCAAGTAATAATTATTCCCTTTCCCAATAGAATACTCATTCCGCAAATCAAACGAGGCCTAAGGCGTTTTTCAGCTTCATCTAACCCTCTCATAGTCCACTATAACAATTTAGGCTTCATTAGAACCAGTCATTGCCCTTCCCTTATTTCTTCCACACCTATAGCTATCACCTTTCGAGTCATAATTGAGAGAGCAGGATAATCTTTTTAATTCTCTACTTTTTCTATTGCGCATTTTGGAACTAGAAGTTGTTTCATTCTTGTAATGGCCCGCTTCAAGGGCTGTGAAAAGGGCCATAAACCCCCCTTGGAAGCCCTCACATGATATTCCCACAAGGTGCCTGATTTCTTTTACTTTCTGCAATACCCAATTTGATGAATTAATTCTTGTACTTTTCTCATACTCCAGAGGGGGACAAGAGTTCAACGTGATGGGCTCTCCACCCCCATGAACACTCCCAAATCTAGACAAGGAGAAGTTCCATCCCCAACAGTCAGAACATGCAATACATGCCTTTGATGCATTTATATCACGTGGGTTATGTTGATGATTTAGTCAGTTATATTGTAACTAGGTCTACTAATAAGAGTAATTAGACTATTTCCATATTCAAGTGATTGACGTATAAGATCAAATAAGTGGAGAGACTGCCTTTTAGCACGTGAATTGGTAGATAACGGTTTGGGCTTAGCTGGACACACAAGTGGGCTGGCTTAATAGATTAGTTGGTTCAGTTGGGGCTGATTTGTGTATATAAGTAGTTTAATTAGTCTCTCAATTGTAATTCATCCAGAACATTTGTAATCCAAATTTAGTCTTGATAGCTTAGTTCTTAGTTCTTGTAGAAGAAGGCAGACCAACCTCGAATTGGTCAATTCTGTGTAAACATTCATACTTTTACATTCAATATAATCAATCATCATTCCTATTCCACAACTCAGAATACCATCTATCATCATTTTTTTTTATAAGTAATACCATCTATTTCAAGAATTTAAATTTCATCTGGTTAATTAGTCGAAGGTTTGTTCTCCTATTTCAAGTGGTGGTTTGGGCATCAAAAATTTGAGGATTTTCAGTAAGGCTCTTTCAGGGAAGTGGCTGTGGCGCTATGCCCATAAGAGAGAGGCTTGGTGGAAATCTGTTGTGGATGCAAAGTACGGTTCTACTTGGGATGGTTGGTGTTTTTTAAACCCCCCTAGGTCACACGGAGTGGGGCTTTGGAAGAATATTAGGAAGGGGTGGAGTTTGCTTTGTAGCCATACTAGACTTATCCTGGGAAATGGATCTAGGATCCGTTTTTGGGATGATGTGTGGTGTGGTGTGGTGAGGTGCCTATTAAGGAAGCTTTCCCAGTTTTGTATGACATTGCGTGTGACAAGGATGCACATGTTGCAGACCATTTGGTTGTGGTGAGCGGGTCCTCTCAGTGGGATGTTAGTTTCTTCCGAGCGGCCCACGAATGGGAGGTGGATGTTTTGGCCTCATTTTTCTCTTTGCTATACTCAACCAGAGTGAATTGTGATGGGGAAGATCAGCTCTGGTGGTCTCCTTCTCACAAAGGGAAAATTGATGTTAGATCTTTCTATAAGGCTCTTGCTTGCAAAGAGGCTATTCATTTTCCCTGGAAAAGTATTTGGTGGACCAAGGTTCCCTTGAAAGTGGCTTTCTTTGCTTGGACAGCGCAAGGGAAGATCCTCACCTTGGACAATCTCAGAAAGAAGCGTGTCATTGTGATTGATAGATATTGCATGTGCAAAATGAATGGTGAGTCGGTGGATCACCTTCTTCTCCATTGCGAGGTTGCACGCGCTCTATGAAACGCTATCTTTAGTCGCTTCAGTCTGTCTTGGGTTATGCCTCTTCGGGTAGTAGATTTATTCGCTTGCTGGTGGACGGGTGGTCGCCCTCGGAGTGCAGCCGTGTGGAAGATGGTCCCTTGTTGCCTTTTGTGGTGCTTGTGGAGGGAACGCAATGATAGGCAATTTGAGGACAAAGAAAGAACCATTAAGGATCTCATTTCCTTTTTCTTTCATTCTTTGTACTCTTGGTCGGTTGCGTTCCTCGCACCTTTAGCGTTTAGTTTTAATGATTTCCTTGTATTGTTTTCTATTTCCTCTTAGATGTCTTTCTTGTATACTTCATACATACTTGATTGCGCTTTGCGCTTTTTTAATGATATTTCTCTTACTTATCAAAAAAAAAAAAAAAATCATTTCCACACACAAACCATCCGTTCCTATTAATAGACTTCAGAAAATCAGAGAAAAGTAACAGTTGTGTTACATGTATCTTTCTTTTTCTTTTTTTCTTTTTCATAAGTAATCATGTGGCCTCCACCTTAACTTAAGGCCGTCTCCCAATCATAAGTTTTTTTATTACTTTTGGAGCTTTATTAACCTTTTGAATTGGACATGGTCATACAGATTCCATCTGAAACCCCCCCCCCCCCCCCAATGCAACTCAGGCAAACCCCCCAACACCCCTTTCCGTACTTTTTTTATCGTCCCCCCCCCCCCCTGCCATCCTCTCTCTCTTTCTCTCTAAGCTTCACTCTCTAATTCCCAGCACGTCTTCCTCCGCTGACATCACCACGAACAAAAACAGCTATAGCGACTACTTGATTGAAGAGAAGGAATGTCTTTTCAGAATTTCAGAAATTAAGGTTTACCCGACAGGGGTACGAACACAAAGTAGCCCTGCCTTGGAAGGGTTAAATAAAAATAAATAAATAAAAAATCAGAAATTGAACAAGAAACTATTTGACAAATTGAACAAGAAACATCATATTAAAACCTCACCACCCTGATGTCCAGATCAGAATGTCTTTTAATTGTTCTTTCGAGAAATATAAATCATTGAGTTTAGGATTTGCTAAGAGCTTATATACTGAAAACTCATTTGACAGCAGTTATGGGGGGGGTTGACACTAGTGTAGTCCATGTCAAAGTGACCTACATATCCAAAGTAGCAGCTACTTTAACATAAATTGACTTAAGATATAAATACACAGCACAAGTAAAGACACCAATTCTTGATTTCATCACCAGCAGTAACCACAAAGTCAAAGAAACTTATGAGAAAAAAAAATGTACCTTTGCTCACTTGCCTCCACCATTCATCTATTTGCTTTCCCTTCTGAAGCTGCTCATTATTCAAATATTCCCTGGTTGATGTGTTCAATGACCAAATACGCAAATTCTGACAACTGCTTATGAAATCAAGCAGGATACTTTGAGGATTATTAGGATCAGAGCTTCTATCTTCTCTATGAAATGATACAAGTTTTCTGGTGGTTTCCACCTACCAGCAGAAATACAATGTCTCAGGTACAGGATATCAACTTGATTAATGCTCTCAACCACCAAAAGAATCATTTAAAAAAAAAAAAAACCCTGAGAAACCAAAATTCATGAAACATATAAATTCTTGTGTGGATTATGGACTAAAGCCCCCAAAAGATTGGTTTCGCTAAAATAAACACCTTAGACAAGACAACAGAAGAATTAACAATGTTTTAATGATTCTGTGCCAGTGCTGGAAGTGGGAAGAATAACAGCACAGTAGAAAGGGAATGCATTTTTACATTTAAGAAACAACCTTTCTAGCATCTGAATTCAAAGCATTCATCACAAGCTCAACCCTCATAATTTGTGCAAGCAACCAAGTTACATGATTTGTCCTAAGAATGAGCTGGTCACCCTCCGTAACCCGCGAAACTAGCTTGTCCACAAAATCAACAAAGTCAATACACCCACTTTTCATAAGAAAAAAGAAGATATCGGAAAAGACAAGCCAGTCCTGCCAGCAATTTATCTCTGCCAAAATCAATAAAAGAAAATGTATCAGACATTAGCCTACTAAAATATAGTACTCCAGAAATAGTCCCCTGATTAGTCATCACAAGAGTAGCCACAATGAACAAAATTATGCAAATAAGAATAAAAATTAGATATGAAGATAAGCATATAAAACGTCACTAGCAAAAAAGAGGTTATAATGACTAACATGACTAGTAAATTTGTTCATTGCTTGAATGTAACTAGTCTCATATGAGTTAAGCAATTGCATACCCCCGAACATCCCTGATGTATATTAGATCACTGAAATTCTATTTAAATTATGAAATAATAACACTAGCACTCTTAAAAACATTAAAAAGAAAAGACAAAAAAAAAAAATCAATAGACTTAATGTCAAAGGAATGCATTTTAAAGATAGAAAGAGAATTAAATATTCAGTCAGCAAAAATATTTAAAGGAAAGTAAATTGGCATTTTGTCCTGGAATACATTTCAATAAACAGAAAGATACGGAGAGATCATTGCCTGAATTCGTAAGCTTCAATAGTTCAACAATTCTATCGATTGTTGCCTCACAAATCATTTCAGAAGTAAATACAGCACCAGGAGTAGGCGCTTGAGGAGGCCTATAGGAGGGAGCAACAAGAAGCACGCGCTTCCACCAGTCTGGTGAAGGAGTACTGCGAAGAGCATGCCTTATGCAACGTAAAGCTCTCTCCCAGTCCAAACTACCCCTCTGAATAGACATTGCAAGATCCTACACCAATGAAAAGAAACTAATTTAACCAACCATAGCAGATCTTAATCCAAATTAAACTCTAACACTCATGCCAAAAAATAGGGGCATTATATACATAGATGCATATACTTATACATGCAATAGGAGAAGGGATTACATGTTTGTGTATATATATATACTTTCATCTGTCCCAAATCCACAGTTGTGGTTTGAAGTATTTCGATGTTCAATGAAGAAAAATACACCTAAAGCTGGGCAACTCTAAAAGTTTTTTTTTTTTTTTTTTTTGAAAGGTAATGATCTTATTTGAAGATGGAGACATAATTTTTTTTTAATTTTTTCAAAAATACTCAATTTTACTCTTCCCAGAAAAAAAGAAAGCATGACACTTGGAACAAGGGAATATATAATGAAACACATATACACAATCATATACAAACAATGTGAAAAACTGCTCAATCATTAACTATGTTATCAATGAACTAAAACAGAATATATATTACAAAGCACACCACTAAGACTCAAAAGTAATAAAAAAAGCAATCGACAGAAATTTTTATTTCTTTTATAAGTAATCGCAAATTCATTAAAAAAAGCGCAAAGAGGCAACCCAAAAAGTATGCAAAAGATACACCAAACCAGAAAAGAAAAGAGAAGCAAACGGTATAATTATAATATTAGCAATGTAAAAACCAAGAATAAACTAAAGTGAAATCCTTATGAACGGGTAAAATCTGTTTCTCTTTTGAACTGAAGTTTCACAGAGAAACTGTCATAACAGGGAGCAAGGTGCCCTCTACAAGCTATCCACACAAAGAAAGCTGGCAAGGAACCAGAGAGAACCTAGAAGAACGAAGGAATGCTAATTGAAATAATGCCAACCTAATCCAATCACAAAAAAATCACTCAACCAAGGCTTTGCTTAACCAAGAACCCATTATACTTGTCAATGCTTGTCAATGGATAGAGAACCAAGCAAAAATAGGAATAATAATTATTGTTACAAGTAATAATAACAACAAGATAGTGATGTCATTATCTTGAAAAAAGAAACGGTGAAACAACACAAATACTGTGATTTTTGGCAGGCCCTTAAATTAGAGGTTATGATGGCAGGTAATCAAGGTTGGAGCACCAATCACACAAAAACTCCAAGAATTTACACTAGATTGTTACAATTTACAAAGGCCATTAATCCCAATAATCATACCACCAATGACAAGTTTATGTATGTTATTCCAAAGACGGTATACAATTTTGTTCAGATGAAATGTAGCATTGTCATATCCTGAAAATGAGAGCTAGGAAAAAGTATCACCTCTCCATGCAATGGCTCCCCAAGTACACTCGGATATGTGATTGGCGAATATCGCAAGTTCCCTACTGCTTCACCTGAACTACTAGGAGTTGTCTGAGAAAGAACCCGATGAGTACCAAATGTAGGGCAATGAAGGTGTTGATCTAACATTTGCATGTGCATAGCCATCATATCTCGCCTCCTATGGATCTCCAAGATAAGTGTAAATAAGGCTTCGTCATCAGGTATGTTTTCAATAAATTGCAAGCCACTGCGGAGTAATTCATAAAAGGGTACTCGGCATTTATCCTCTTCAACCAAAAGCCAAATCACATCTAAACAACTGTGCAGCCATTCAATAAGAGCCTTGTCGGGTCTCCAAGATTTAGCTCCATCAGATTCATCAATCCCCTGTTGCCTTTGATCCCAATTAACCAGCCAACTCAGCATATGGTAGAAAATGTCAGCATGAGTCACTGGTTTTAAATTAAATTCAAGACCAGTTAAAATAATCTTGCAACACAGCTGACGTAGACTGCTTATTGCATTATCTCTTATAGATGAATTTACCCTTGCTGTAGGTTGCTGTCCAATACAGGAAATATCAGATGATTTGACTGGTGACAAAGCTGCACAAGATGATGGTTCAATACCGGATTGAGCAGGGGAACCAATACCATGAACTGAGGGTAGTGGAGATGCTGGATTTGAAGACTGAAAAGTAGCAGAATTGGTAATTGAGCTTGAAGGTGGCAGCATCCCAGACTGCGATAAACTTGTAGATGAGACAGCTGCCATTGCTTGACTCCCCTGACCCGCTGTCATTTCTGCAGAGGAAACTGAAGAAAGAAGGGTCGGCAAAAGAGAATCCCAGTTAATGTAACCTATACTGCACAAGCTTCGCAAAGCAAAGAGAAGAAATTCAGCCCGTGGTGCATGACCACTACAGCTCACAACCAGAGATATAAGAACAGATTCTGTTACAACGCGCAATTGATCTTGGTCCTGAAAAAAATATGGCAGCTATCAACACACATAAAGCACAATGCCATGACTAAGTTGACTGAAATAAAAGAGGAAGCAAAAACAAGGAAAGAAGACATGTGATGTTGCTAACGGAGAATTTAAATTCTGGAACGCACAGAAAACTGGCTCTGAAGTTGCTCAAAATCCAAGAGAAACTGCTCATTTCGAGGAGGAAGCTCTCTGTTTAATGCAACCACACGCTTCTGTGTCTTGTTCCTGAAGATTGGTGATTTCAATTAAGATTAAAACACTGGACGAGCTACCAACTAATCAAAGGATCCTAGCACCTTCAAAATTTAGCGATTCATATCATGCCAAGTAACAGTTAAGAGTAGAATATACTGACACCATAATTATGCATAAGGACATACCATATCTTTTGATACATGTATGACTCAAACTTTTTCCCCCCATTATGCTATCCATATGGATCTAAACATGTTAAATCATATGTTATTCCAGGTAACCTTCAGCTCTTATACAACTGAAATGAAACAAAAATTTGTATAGCTGACCTTAAAATCTTGAAATAAGAAAAAACATTTTGATTAGGAACTTCTGACAAAAACACTTTCGTGTAACCAGTTTCAATTCTTATCAAGAGCATTGCCATTAAACGTATACTCATCCGTAGGAAACTAACCGCAAAATGGCTTTTCCCAACTCGGAAAAATCCCGTAATGAAAAAACGTTTATATACATCGGATAATGTACAAGTTCATTAAAATGAATATTCTAACACTGCCATAACCAACTCAGCTCTTCGAAACACCTTCAATACATATACATATATACATACATATGTACTTACGGAGGTTCTCGGGTAGAATCTTCGGGTTTCTGGCGGCTACTTCTCTGCAAAATAGCGTACAAAAGAATTTTAATTATTGAAAATAAAACCAAAAAATGAATTTAAAGCTCATTAGAGAATGGGAGAAAGCTATTACTCCTAAGTAGAGGTTGAAGAGATCGAAAATGGCGGCACGGGCAGGGTGGAACTGGAAGGCCCGAGAAGCTGAAGCCGAAACTGATCGCTGGGTTTGGGTTTGATCCATTTTCTCATGGAGGGGTCGGGGCTGAGTCTCGGAGGCTGGGAGAGCGACTTAAAGAAATGAGAAACTAGAGGAGCTGCACTCTGGTTTGCATGGACTAATTGTTGTTTAAATCCCCTGCAAGTCTTCAAACCCAACACAAAAAAATAAAAAATAAAAATAAAAATTCCCTGAATTCATGTTTTCTCAAAATTTAAGATACGGTTGGTAGATCGAATAGACCCAATAATAACCATTCCCAAGAGAGAGGCTATTTTCTTAAATGGGATAATTATAAAATAGCCCATCAAACGACTAATTCTCTGAATTATTAAGTATACTAATATGACTCTTCAAACTACCAAAGAGTGCCAAAAATACACATTTTTATCAAAATATTCTTATAATACATTTGTCACGTGTCATATATTCAATTAAAAAAATATTAAAAATCAAAAAAATATTAAAAAAATCAAATTTTGACCGAAGAGTAGCTCAGCCACACTACCCCGCTTCGATGGCCAAACCCTAAACCTTTTTTTTCTTTTTCTTTTTGGCCTTGTAGGATGGTTTTTGGGCCACTGGAGTGGTTTCGGCCACCCCATTTTACTCTTTGGGGGTGGCAATGGTCATAGAGTGGTTCGGCTACCCCAAACCGGCCGTGGGGGTGGCTCATGGCCGGTTTAAATTGTTTTAATTTTTCTTTGATTTTTAAATTGTTTTAATTTTTATTTATTTTTCAATTGAATATATGACACGCGGCAATGGTATTATATGAATATTTCGACAAAATTGGCAATTTTGGCACTCTTTGGTAGTTTGGGGGTCATATTAGTACACTTAGTAGTTTAAGGGGCTACTTTAAAAATGACTGGTAATTTGGGAGGCTTTTTTATATTTATCACTTCCCCTAAATTGATAAACTACTATTATCGGGGAAGAGCTCCAGGTGTGGTGCGACTCCTTCTTTCCCTCGGTGCCATTGAGGGTGGCCAAGACAACCCCCATGGCTTAGGGGTGGTCTTGTCCACCTGCCAAGCATTATCGAGAGTGGTCGTGTAACGACCCTTTTTTTTTTATATACAAACACAAAATGAGTTATCATAGTGGCATGACTATTTGTTATAAAGCCAACATATAGTACATATCTCATACTATGTACCTGATATTCAGAGTCAACATCTATACAACAGAATACATAATCTATGCAACGGAAAATATAAATTTGAACAGCAGAAATTACATCTATACAACATCAACTGTTAATTACACAAAAGAGCCATTACAATGTCTGTAATGCCCCGCATTTTACAAAAAGGCGTAAGTGAAAATTTCTGATTTCCACGTGATATTACGACAACATCAGAGTTGAGATTTAGTAGCAGAATATTTTTTTTTCTCAAAAACTTAGGAATATAACACATCAGAGCTGACTGAATTACCTCAATATATAAATAATATAATTTGGCGTTCTCACCCATGTGGTACTAATAATACGTAACCATTGTTTTAACTTAACACGAACTAACATATAGAATATTACATATTAAAGAAATATTTAAAAGTCTCGTTCATGAATAACAGGTTTGGCATAAAGATCTTAATAGTCTTGACCTCTCTCCTGTCCTACATAAAAATATATGTGATTGTGATTATCACCACAATCCCTTATTGTAATCAAATGAGTCAACTGCCTTCAATAATAGAGTGAAATACTAATTTCTTTGATAATACACAATGCAACAATATGATGTAATGACAGATTCATACGCACAGTCTTATTTATAGATGTCGTAAGATTCTAACTCATAATATGGTCTTATCATTTATATTGGTGTCGTAGATCTTTAACTATCTCCGGTCTTACTTTATTGGTGATTGGTACCTTAGGACTTAAAACCTTCGGTTTTGCTTTTGATCTTTACCCTGTGACGTTAACCTCGATCTAGCTGATTGATTAGTTCCTTGGGACTTAAACCTTTGGTCTTTGCCTTTGAACGTTAACCCTCGGTCTAACTGCTTAATTAGTGCTTTGGGACTTAAACATTCGGTCTTGCTAATTATTGATTATTGATGCCTTGGGACTTAAACCCCAGGTCTTACTTATTAGCAGGTTCATAACTCACAACAGTAAAATATGTAAAAGTCAATTTATTAGCATGCTCATGATTCATGACAGTAAAATATGCAAAGTTACAAACAAATCGCATACAATTAAATAAAGCAGAAATCACAACATTATAAAACCCAATATCATCCCTTACTTGCATACTTTTAAATAAATATGCATATAATTAAATAATGCATAAATCACCATTTTATAGAACCCAGTATCACTCTCAGTAAGTATTTTAGAAATACTTACAGTATAACATGCAATATTTATTTACACACATATAATTCAATAAATCCCGTAATCATTAAATTATGAAAATCAGTATCACGCTCAGTAAGTATTTTAATACTTAAAGTTTTCTGCTTCAAAGAGAGATCCACAGAAATGATGACTGCACAGTTATATACATGCAACAATGAATCAACATAATTTATTAAAACCTATTTAACTATTTTACCACCGCTAACTACTAAACATAATTTCCTATTATTGCTTGAATATTATCACAGCATATAAAATAGGTCAGTTATAATACCACATTTTTCATGTGGACATTATTATGGCATTTATTAATTAATGCTTTAAATACACTTTAAGCAAAATAGACATCATAACAGTTATGTGTATATTTTATATACAATATAAAATTACAATAGCTATGTATATTTTGTTATCAAATAAAGCGGATATCATAACTGCTATAATAGCTATTTATATAAAATAGACATAGTGACCTCATTAATATATATATATATATATATATATAATGATATAGTATTAAAAATAGACGGACGGCACAACGGTATAAATATTAATTTTTTATCTTTATAATTTTATAAAACAAAATAACGACATCAATATATATAATGTATAATAATGTTTTTAAAATATTTGGACAATGTAACGATGCTTTATAAACATATCATATTTTTATTTGGGCATTATAATGGCGTATTTATTAATTAAATACTCCGCTTGAAAAATCATGTTTAAACACCACTCACCACATAAAAACATTAGATAATCTAATAACTTTAAAATTAAAACCATAATAAGAAACTTACCAAATATCTCAAGATGATATTTGAGATATTTTAAAAGTACTCCAACGCTAAGAACAAAGACCGACTAAGAAAACAGAGAAGAGTGAAACTTCTTCTTTTCTTTTTCGGATGCAACCGAAACAGAGTGGGTGAGAAAAGAGGGTCTTCTTTTTCTTTGGGCTACTGGCCAAGACAGAAAGAAACAAAGAGAAATCTTTCTTTTCCTTCTTTCTTTTTCTGTTGTGACCAAGAAATAGAAAGAATAAGAGAGCTTGTCGTTTTGTTTCCAAAGAATTGGAGCTTTGTTTCTTTTTTTCTTTTTTGTGCTACTGTCGAGAGGGAGGAATAGGGAAAGGAGAGAAACTTTTTTGGTTTCTCTGCAGAAACCTTGCCGGCCGTGACTGAAGAGAGAGTTTTGTGCTTGCTGGAATGAAAGGGGAACATGGGGTGTTCTATTCTAGTTCTCGGTTTTGGTTGAGAAGAAGTAGAAGGGAAAATGATGCTTTCTTTCCTGTTTTGCCTATAAAGAATCGAGAGAGACAAAGAGAGTTTGAGTGTTTTTTTTTTCTGCTATGACCGAGAGAACCACAAAGGAATAGAGAGATTGTTTATGCTACTTCCAAAGGAAGATGAAATAGAGAAGGGGATGGGTTGTTGCTATTCTTTAAGAGAGAATTGAGAGAAGGAGATGTGTGAAACCAAAGGACCTGCATCTCTTATTTATTGAAACCTTCAATGGGTGAGATTACTCTAAAACTGATCAAAGGCTGAGAGGCTTCAAAGTGGGTAGCAAGTTGTCCAGTGAATCACCGTAATGAATAATATCTGATAACTAACAGTTAATTTCTAACTTAAGGAAACTAACCTACGTAATTCTGTTTCTGCAGAACTATGGCGATCGACCAACAGGAACTGGCGATCGAGCACTATGTCGATCGAGCGTTGGCTTGTGAGGGTCAATCGTCTGGTCGATCGATAGCAATTGCTGGGTACTGATTGTCATATCAATCGATCGCCCATTTATGGGGATCGATCATCCTCGCATTTTGATCCTAAATCCAACCTTCTATAGTTTAATGTCCGATTGACTTATTTAATTAATAGAACTTTAAATGTGTCTCAAATTTTAACGGATATTTAATCCTATAAATATTCATATAGTGAGGTTAAAAACCAATGAATATTTATTCTCATAAAATATTCATATATATCTTTTTGCCTTATTATTCGGTCTTAAATTTCTATTTAAAACGTTCTATTTTATGTGTTAAAATCTAGAGCGCTACAATATCTATCTATTTAAGGCTTTAAACATAACATTAATTACTTACCCATAAGCATAACTAAACAAACGTATGTGTCACAAGCGACACGAGCCATAAACAAAAGACTACAAAAGAATGGACAACCCATGGTCTAACAATTACAACCGTCACGATATGCTTTAGTCATAATATCCCAAGTACAAAGCAACTGGGTCGGCATCTACATTCGCGGTATCTGCAGCCAAAGGAACAGCATCTATACGGTCATAGAGTTAGCCATTTCCGTATAGGTGAAGGTATGAGTTCACCACCCAACAATATAATATTCACTAAGTTTTTGCATAGAATCGACATTTCATTTTATCATTCGTTTACAATAACAACTACCATTTATAGTTATGAAAATCCATCCCTTGAAAATATAGCATAGCTGATAATGTAAACATCGAAATTATGAAACATGTAAACACCATACTACGTAGCTGTGAATATATATACACATTCCAATCTACCATTTGGAAGTACATATATACAAGCCCATCTACACATAATATCTTTTACATAATAGGTGACTCAGCTATACATGTATACAAGCATTCCTAACTTTGGAAAATACTAGCATACAAGTACGTCTAAGCAGAAAACTTATGGCATCAAACATAGCTATACAGAGATACATGCATTTCCCAAATATTTCTTCGAGAAACACAAGTATCTAAGAAAAATCAACCTTAGTGCCTTTAAAACAACTTATGCAGCCTAGCTATAAACATATACATATGTGCTATTCCATGCAACCTTATAGGCATATAGATAAGCCTAGCAAGAAAACTCATCAATGCAATCTAACTGTAACTGTATACATATGTGTTGTTCCATTCAACCTCATAGGCATATTGATACATCTAGTCATGAAAACAGCTTAAAACATCACATAATACATCTTGCATGCTCATGTTACACAACACAGCACCATAGGAGATGCAAGTTGTAACGACCAAGAAAAATAAATAGGGGCTTTAGCATAGATAAATTATATTTACTAAATAAGATGGAATTAATAATCAGATCCTAGGTGATAATATTTATATTATCAAAATATAAATGAGTTTAAGATAAAGTGATGGAATTAGAATAATAAATATACTACTAATGGATCTTTAAGAAATAAATAATAAATAATAATAGGTCTTAGTTGAATAAATAATTAATTGTATGGGTAAAATGTAGTTAAATTAAATGTGGGGTGGGGTTAGATATAAATTATTAAATGATAGGATTGTAATAAAGTGGGGGTCTTAGTGTAATTTATGAAAATGGGGGCATTGAAATAAAAATGTAATCCCCCATTGCCACGTGTCAGCCAGTGGTTTGTTGGGAGAAGATAGGCTTATCTTTTCCCCTCATTTCTGAACCACACACGTGTCCTAACCCTTTTTCCTCTTCTTTTCTCTTCCTCTCTTTTCTTCTCAGTCGCACACCCCTTCCCTTTCTTTTCTCTTCTTCTCTTTTTTTTTTTTTTTTCTCATTTCTTCCTCTCTTCTCCTTCCCCCGCGCAGCAACTCCTCTTTCCCTTTCCTCTCCCTTCTTTTCTTCGTCTCTTCTATTACACGCCCCTTGTGAGCTACCGAGAGGGAGAGATTTATGCAAAAGTTGAGAGAGCTCATGAGAAACCGAGACACAGAGATCGTAAAAGGGAGAGATGTAGTGACTGAGAGAGAGCCCGAGTTGCAGTGGGATCACAATGCAGATGAGAAGAAGATGGAGAAGTCTACAGAATAAGGGTTTCGGCTATGGGAATCAAGAGAGGTAAAAATCATCTTTCCTTTATCTTTTAGATTTGGATTTTGAAAATGGGTGTTCCAAATTGCTTTAGGGTTCCTTGAGTTTGCTCTAATACCGAATGGGTCTTCCTCTGTGCTTGGGTAGCAACCGGTTGGGTTTGAATTTTTAAGGGTTTGTAGAAGAAATCTTAAGTGTATGGCAGTATGATATTTGTGTTGGAATGTTGTTTCTCTTAGGGTTTTTGGGCTTTTGGTGATTGATGCTTGTGAATGGCCAGATTGGAAATTACGTAGTGTTGATAGTTATTTGTGTTTGGGCCGGTTATATGTGTGTGTCGGCAGTGTTGAATGGGTGTTTTGCCATGCTATGGTTGGTTAGGGGTGTAAATCCGGTTCCGGTTCCCAGTTATTGGCCAATAACCGGGAACCGGAACCGGGGTCCCGGGTACCCCGGGTAACCGGGATTCCCGGGTTTACCCGGTTTCCCGGGTAAACCGGGTACCTAGACCGGGTTTTAAAAAAAAAATTATATTTTTTGGGCCTGTTTTTAGTACTTTAGGCATTGGGCCCCTTTTTTTTAGGGGGGGGAGACTTCATTGGGCTTTATATATTCAGTTATTAGTTATCTATATAAAGAGTTGAGTGCAGGTTTTGTTCGTTGGTTGAGGGACTTCAGCTTAGCAGGTGGCCCTGTGAAGGCTAATGCACAAGCAGAAAACACACTGAAAAGGACACAAGGCACACCAAATTTAGTGGCAGTTTCAGGGATCCAACTCTGGATGATATCAAATAGAATGAAGTCTGGGGGGTCATTTTGCATTAGCTTTTCTAATGGTAGCATCTGCTGATCTGCTACCATTAGAAATACAAGTCACCTGTCACAACTCACAAGATACCAAATTAAAAAAAAAAACAGAGGGAGCTATCTTAAATAATAAATGACTGATTAAAAAACAGAGGCTTGTTGGATGAAGAAACAAAGGCAGCAACATAAAACAAATCACTGCCAGGAAAAATCTTCACCAACCAAACCAAGAAAAATCCAAAACAGCAGCTATCTAAATAATAAATAAACATTACAAGGAGTAGACATTAAGCCTCTCTTGACAATAAAGCACAACCTATCACAAAGACATTAAGCCATCAAACAGTCTCCATAATGTCTGAAAATTACAAAGATCAACTTCCTTTTTTAAACAAACCAACAATCAAAAGTTCATAAACATTAAACATATTAAGAATTAAAAAAGTTCAAACCCAAAAGTTCATAAACATTAAACATATCCAAGCATGGTCTGTGGCTTTTTGTAGCTCTCCTCTCAATCATCAATAACTACAATAGAAGAAAAAAAAAATGAGAATGAGTAAAATAAATAAATAACAAAAATGAATTAATAATAATGAAAAATAAAATGAATTTATAATCATTTACCATGCTCATCAAAGATTTCAATAATCTTCTCATACTCCAAGTCTTGATTGCCCTTTAACCAGTCTTGAGTGCAAATCAAGGCCTCAACTGTTATTGGAGATAATGAACTCCTAAAAGGATCCAATATACGTCCTCTATTGCTGAATGCAGACTCGGATACAACTGTGGAAATAGGAATGGCCAATATATCACGGGCTATCTCTGCGAGGATAGGATATTTGGGTGCATTAACCTTCCACCAAAGTAAGATGTCAAAATCTTTTGATGTTGCTTCACACCCATCCAAAAAATAACGATCTACCTCCGACATACACTCCAAGTTGTTCTCTTCCTCAAGGTGTTGAAATAGGTCATTCATAAATTCTGTCTCTGCAAGTGTATCATCAGTGTTATTTCCACTAGCATCTAAAGATGTAACAGTTGAGCTTTCCAAACTCGCATCAAATTTAGACAAACGCCCCCCATATATCTTATTGTATTGCTCCCACAAACGGTTCAAAAGGTCTTTCATATTTGTCTCAATTTCTTTTGCCCACTCAGGGCCACTGCATTTGACCAAAGAATATTGTAACGCCTTAAACTTGGTACGTGGGTCAAGAACATGAGCAACATACAACAATAAGTTAACCTTATCCATAGTTCCCCAATACTTTTCATACTTCCTTTTCATATCCCAACTCACTGCACTAAGGATAGAATTAGAACTCATGCATCCATCAGACAATGTTTTTATAATAATGCAAAGTTGAATGAAATATGCATTGGAGGTAACATGAGTTGAGGCAGAAAACTTCAATGTTGCTTCATAAAAAGGTTTCAAAAACTTCACAAATTCCCTAGCATTTTCCCACTCATCATAGCTAGGAACAACAAAAGGATGACCATCTTCCTCCCCAAGTCGAGTAAAAGCTTTTTCATACTTCTCAGCCGAACTCAACATCAAGTACGTAGAATTCCATCTTGTTTGAACATCTAGAGACACCGTCTTCGTACATTGAATTTTTTCACACTTTATGCACTCTTTAAACCTTGCCATTCTCTGTGGTGAAGACCTCACAAATTTCACTGCATTCCTAATATTAGAAACACAATCACCTAATTTTTTCAAGCCTTCATTTACAACAAGATTTAATATATGAGCGGCACACCGCATGTGGAGGAATTCACCTTCCAAAATAGTAGTTCTCTTATCCTTAAACTTTCTTCTCATATAATCAATAGCCACATCATTGACTGTAGCATTGTCAGCTGTAATAGTAAACACTGATTCAATCTCGCACTCTATCAATGTATTCTCCAAAATTCTTCCAATATTTTCACCCTTATGACTTGAAATCAAGTTAAACTTGATTATTTTCTTATGCATTTTCCAATCAGAATCTATGAAGTTAGCGGTAACAACCATGTAGTTCAAATTTTGAAGAGATGTCCATGTATCAGTAGTAATGCAAATCCTTTTTCCCCTCAAAAAAGCCTTCAAATTAAGTTTTACTTCCTCATATAACTTCATGCAATCCTTTTGTAGAGTAATGCGACATGGTAAATTGAACCTTGGTTCAATTCCATTCATCAATTCTCTAAACCCATCACTCTCCACATGCCTAAAAGGCAACTCCTCCTTAATGAAATATTGAACAATCAATTTTCTTATTTTTATCGGATCATACTTCATAAATCCCAATTGGTTGGTATTGCTATTGGTACTACCATCCTCTGACATTTTCTTAAATGACAGTTGCAATAGAGTTTGACCTTTGGGTATATCCGGTTTTCTAAGTGGGGAGGTTGGACAGTTTTGAAGGTGTACCTTCATAGTTGAAGTGCCATTTCTCCAGTGACACGCTAACATCCTATTGCAATAATTGCATTTTGCCTTAGGGTTATCCGAGTCAATTGGTTCCACTTTTGTAAAGTGCAGCCATACTTCCGACTTATTCACACAATTTTTTTTTTTTGAGGTACCCTTTCCCAATTGTGTTTGCGAGGAAGACAAGGGGGTTCCAACAGTTGTAGATGGTGCTCCAAGTTTGTCATGTGACTCGGTAACATTTTCCATAATAGGACAAGTTGTAGGAGTCTCATTAACGGTGTTCTCCATCTGTTAAATGTTAAGATTGTTATTTCTTGTTAGTCTATTAAGAAAAATTCACCAAATGGAAGAGTAGAATATTTAAGAAACAAAATATAAATCATAGATTCATATATAGTGTAGAATTCAGATTTAATAAACCCAAATTATACATCAATCTAATCTAATTAAGTATTTAAACAAATACTTACAAATTGAAGGAAGACAGAATGAAAAGCAGAGAGTAAACAGAGAAAAAATAAAGAAAGATGATTAGCTTGTAAGCTGAAGTTTTCTTGTATTGATGGATGTGTAAATAATGTACTAGTACACGGTATTTACAGATGCGAGTTTACAAAGAAGATAAGATCAACTCTAAACTAATTTAGTTACAAATACAGCTGTCAATAACTAAATACAAGTGATTTAACTAATCTAGTTAAAACTAACTGTAATAAACTGGGTTTTCTCTTATAGGTTTCTCCCAATACCCATATGTTCTATTGAAAACACTAGAACAGGAACAACGGTTCCAAGACATGTACAAAAAGAAAACAAACCCTTTTTTTTTTGATGAATAATTAAACTATATTGAAATCAAAACAACTGTACAAACTCCAAAACCACAAAACAGAAAAAACGAGCAAACAAGCTCTAAAACTTCTCAAACAAGCCCAGCAAAACAAGCTGGAAACCAGACTATAACCAAAACAACACAGTCAACAAGACAGGAAAACATGAAAAAACAAACAAACAGCTGGAACTTAAGACAGAAAAAACTCAACAAACCCATTTAACCAAAACCAACAGGAACATAACTTCAAAAGTTTAAAATCTATAAAATCCCCAAAATCCAGTGCAGATCAGAAGTTCAAATGCAAAGTTAAAGCAGATCTAAAAAAAAATCTAGATCTAACCTTTGCTCCGCTTGCTTCGGTGCTTACTTTGCTCCGTCTGCTTCAGAAATCATCAGATCTGTAGAGAAACAAAGATGAAATCACTAAGTCAGTAAGTTTTGTTCTTCATGTCCAAAACCCAGTACAAAGAAAAGAAGAACTGAAGAAGAAATGAATGCAGCGTGAAAACTGAAAAAATAATAAAAATAATAATAATAATAATAATAAATAACAAAATAACAAAATAAAAAAGAAAATAAAAACCCACCTTAAAAAAGAAATGAAGACAAGATCACAAGAAGAGTGACACCGGCAGAGGAAAAAAAAAAAAGGAAAGAAGAAGAGCGACAGCAGCCGAGCGGCGGACAACAGAGAAGAAGAGACTGAAGAGTGAAGAGTGACATTGTGGCAATGTGGCGTGAGTCAGTGAGTGTATGATTTTAGATTTAGGGTTAAAAGTTAAAACAACTAAACGTAAAAGCGTAAAAGGGAAGGGGGTATTTTTTTTTTTTTTTGTTAATAATTTACAACTCGGTCCCGGGTTCCCGGTTTAACCGGGTCTTTTGAAAACATGAACCCGGGACCAGGTACCCCGGGTACCCGGTTACCGGTTTTTCGGGCCCAGTTAGTGCCCGGATCCCGTTCCGGTCCGGTTATAACCGGCCCGGATTTACACCCCTATGGTTGGTTGAAATTCTGGATTGGATTCTTATGTTAGCCGTGTGGGTTTTGGAAAAGGATGGGCTAATTTTGAATGATTTTTGGGTATGTGATATTGTAGAGTTTTGGGTTGTTTCCTGATTGTTGTGGCCGTTTGTGTTGAAATGGTAGATTTGTCGTGTGTTGTGTTGACTGGCCGAATGATGGTGCTAAATGGTTGAATGTTGTTTGAGTATTGGTTTGTAGAGAAGAATTGGAGTTTTAATGTTGAAGTTAATGTATATAGGTCTTTTGTTATTGGACCAACTATAGATAAAAGTTCAAATTGGGGTTGTATGATATTGGTAAGACCGAATGAGTTGAAGGCCAAAATGAAATAAATAGACTCATATAAATTGTAATAAGGAATGATTAACTAAAGATGAAGCAAATAGAATAAAAATGAAAATAAAATAGTGAAAGGAAAAATGAGTAAAAGTAAAGTGTTAAACGTTAGGTTCTATGAGTTAATTGTTGGAATATTTATCTAATTATAAATAAATTAAGGGAATAAGTAAATAGAGTAAGTGAAAGAATATAGTAAATAAATGGAATATATAGAGATTATAATATGGAAATCATAGTTCAATATAAAGGAATTACTAAACCAATCTTTTATTGTATAAGTTGTTAATGTTCTATAAACCAAATACTTGGATGGTTAGAAACTAATATAAGTATTAAATGTAAGGTTTAAGATGAGAATGTAGTAGAATTGTAAAAAGCCTAAAATAACCTTAAGACAACGGATATAAACTAGTAATATTATAGAAATAAATAAATAGGCTTCGAATTCATTTGGTAGTATAATTAGATAATTGATGCGTTTATCTATGTATTATAAAATACCTAAGTGCGTTATGGGGTTATGCTTAACTTAATAAGCATTTTATGTATGTGGACCAAATATACTTAGTTAGCTTAAGTGGATAAATAAGCTATAAGCTTAATAGTTAATATTGATAACGAGGTATAATAAATAAGCTAATAAAAATAGTAAATGCATTTTATAGTTAATAAACAAATAAATACGAACTCAAAACCAAAGGTTAACATAGTAGTAGCTTAATGTACCTACCTAGCTTTAGAAATGGGTAATGCTACGTGTGAGCACGTGGGTAGTTTATATGTCGTAGAATATAGGTTTAATAGTTTAGTCTAACGTCACAATTGTTTGCAGGCATGTGCCATGATTGGAGACTTCAACTTGATTCTCCAAAGTAAAGTCCAAATTAACTAGAACACGAGGGAGTATTTGAGTCATGAGTCCTATGCAGCCTACTAAGGTGAGTATTCTACTCACAGAGAAAATTACTACACTTTGAGTATTTTATAGAATGATTTGATATAATTGTTTTGGTGCGAACCGACGATAGTTTAATGATATATATTTTGGATGTTTTGAACATTTTCAATTATGTTGATGTATAATGATGATGTTTGATGAGTTTGAGATATGATTGTGAAAGAATGATTTGAACAATGTTTTGTTGAGTTTTAATGTGTGCTAGGGTTGAGATATAAATTATGTAATATGTAAATTGAGATTGAGAAAGTTGTATGTTAAAAGCATGATCATAAAAAGTAAATGTATGATGTTTTGAGCATGAAGCATAAGCATGAATGTGAGTGAAATGCATAAGATATGTAAGAATCGAGTTAGTCTCCAGCATCACACTAATGGACAAGTCCATGAGGGCAAGCCTTCGATGTTGTGAATGTAATGTTAATGATGTTATGAATGACAAGCCTTTAGAAAGAGTGAGTTGCAAGCTCTCATTGCCTCGGGGCAAACTCCATAATGTTATGCTATGTTATGTATACACGAAATGATGTCCTATAAGCCGTCGGGACAAGTCCCAGAGTGAAAGATAAATGTACATGAGCATGCATAACATAGTTTTATGATATTTGAAGTTGTTTTCATGGCTAGATGTACCTATATGTCTATGAGGTTGAATAGAACAACACATATGTATACAGTTACAACTAGAATGCATTAATGAGTTTTCATTTTAGACGTATCTATATGCCTATAAGATTGAATGGAACAGCACATATGTATATGCATACAGCTAGACTGCATAAGATGTTTTAAAGGCATTAAGCTTAATTGTGCTTACATACTCGAATTTCTAAAAGGTTTGAAAATGCCTATATCTTAGTATAATTGGGTTGTGATATGTTTAGATGTACTTAGATACTTGTATTTCCTAAAGATTTGGAAATGTTTGTATCTTGTATAGCTAGGCATGATGTCACTTGTTTTCTAGTTAGACGTATTTCTATGCCAGTATTTCTCAACGGTTGGAAAGCTTGTATACATGTATAGCTGAGCCACCTATTATGTATGTATGAAAAATAAAAGACTTCTAATTTAACCGTGTGCGTGTGCAACGTGTAACAAAATAATGTAAATACAGAATTTAAATAACACAATTATTTTGTTAATAAAGTAAAAATTCAGTTAAGAGAAAAACCACTCCAGGTCAGTCAAACCCAGGAAATCTACTATCAGAAGGCAAAGCTAGTACATAGATAGTAACACTCACATACCCGATGCAGCGATCGTATCTAGTACTCTAACACGTTACCCAACGTGAACGCCTCACAACCAAGTCTCCTACTTGAAGGGGTCTTCAGTGGATTCTTTTACCTTAGAGCTCCTCCCTAAGATAGACTTCAACATGAGCATAGCAACAATACAATGGCAACGGCTTGAGAGCAAGCGGATCAGCACAGCAACTTCTAAAATATACTCTCTAAGCTCTAAAGAATTCAATACTGAATTCTATAAATAATACATACCTAAAGGTCTCTATTTATAGGCTACAGGAGTCCTAAATTGAGTCTAATACCAAAACTTCAATTTTGGTATTATTGAAGTGTAGGTATAAACCCTAAATTTGATGGATTGAGTTAAATAAGGGTTTTTAGGTGTTTAAACCCTAAATTAGTAATTAGTGGATTAATTGCATTTAGAATGTTAATTAATCATAGGCTGTCTATGGGTTCCATGGAAAATAGGTATTTATGAGGTTAGGTCCTAATATTAATGATTTGTATAAATTTGAGATTTTTAATTGTAAACCTAATAATATTTCTATGTGTAGGTCTAATTAATTAATGGGTAATAAAAGTAAACTCTAGAAATTACATAGGGTCCCATAGTGATGGGTTCTTGAAACAAACCAAGAACCTATGTTGTGTTTAGAATTAAGAGTGTTTCGATTTAATTTAATGTGTTTTTGCATCATAAAATGTAGTGGTACATTGCAAGAGTTGGCTAGGAATTCATAGTTGAGCCTAATATCCGCGCAGCAAAGGTGAGTATTTTACTCACTGAGAAAATGTTACTATGTTTCAAGTATTTTATAGAAATGAAATATTATGTTGTTTTCTTATCGAATAGACAATACGTTGATTATGTGTTTTGGATGATTTAAATTATTTCAAGTATATTGAGATATGACAATGATGTTCAAGAGTTTTGAGAATTGAATATTAAATTGTGTGTAGAGATATAATTATGAAAGTATGGTTTGAGTTATGTATTGATGATGTTTTATGTGATTTAAGGTTTAAGTACAAAAGTATGAATTGATGTATGTTTTAATTGAGTTTTAGAATATGATGAAAGTAATACATGCGTTGTACTAGGGTCTGACCCTCGTCCTCCGTGGTAGCTTTTTTGCTTTTATTTTATTTATTTATTTTTTTTTTTAGAAAAAACAAAAACAAAAATTACTGAAAACGCATGACTACCTTTTCCTCCCCCCATTTTTAGAAAACTCCCCAAAATTTCAAAATCCCCTCAAACCTCACCCCATCTCCACCGCCCACGACCACCGCAGTTCGCCAACTAGGAGCCCCGACCATTGCCAGTCTCTCTCTCTCTCTCTCTCTCTCTCTCTCTCTCTCTCTTTCTAAGGGATCCTAATCTTCAAACATCAATCTTCCTTTTGTCGCCAATGTAAGGATGTCGAGGGCTGAACACCTTGGAACGCTCTCCAAGCAATATTTGGTCATTTTCCTTTAGATTTTGAGGTAAAACTAATATCTAATTTCTGTTACTTTTTTTTTTTGAATTTTCAAGTACTTCATTTTTGCCCAAATTTATGCTTTTGCTTCACCTAATACAATTGCTCTGAAGGTCTTATTTACACTTTTCAATCCAAATAATCATCTGGGCTTTGCTTTATGTATCTGTATCTTTAATGGGTTCATTTAGTTTTCTATTTATGCTTTGGCAGATTTTGAGGTTTGGGTTTTTGTTCTTTGTCTTTATGCTTGTATGGTTGTTCCAATGATAAAAATCGGGTAATGGGGTTTTTTTTTTTTTTTTTTTCCTTCTCTTTGTTTCTTTTGATATGAGCAATATATGCATGGGTATTTTATTCTTTGCTTTGCTAGGCTCATACCTATATGTGTGAGTGGTAATATTAGGCTGGATTCTTGTTCCTTGGGATTTTGTTAATTGTTTGTGCTCGCTACTTTGATTGTTGGTTTTATTCTGCTGGTTTTTATTGGTAGTATGGATTGGTATCAAGAATTAATGGGGAAGAAAGTCAAGAAGAGCCGAGCTCCCCTAAAGAAGAAACAGGTTACGACCCATTCCCCAAAAAAAGTTCCCCTACAATCCAACCCAAGTCTTGAGACCGTTGGTGATTGTTGCTTTTGCCAATGTCCTGAGTGTATGTGGAAGTATGGTAATTCTTGAGCAAGGGAAGCAACTGCATGCTCATGTCTTGTCCGTTGAGTTAGAGCTTACAACTATGATACAAAGTGCTTTAATTAATTTCTATTCTAAATGTGGGAGTATAAAAGAAGCTTCAAAAATCTTTGATATGACAAAAAATGACGATATTGTGTCATGGACTACCATGATTTATGGTTATGCTGAACGTGGGTGCAGCCAAGAAGCCATTAATTTGTTTGAGAAGATTCCCATAGTAGGTTTAAAACTAGACTCTGTGGCCTTCATAGGTGTTCTTACTGCTTGCAGCCATGTTGGACTTGTTGATCTTGGCTTCCACTACTTCAATTTGATGAGTAACGACTAACAGATAAATCCTTCAAAACAACACTATGGCTCCATGATTGATCTCCTCTGCCGAGCTGGATGATTAAGTGATGCAGCAAGCATGATCAAAAGCATGCCATTTCAACAGGATGATGTTGTTTGGTCTACTCTACTTAGAGCATGTAGGGTACATGAAGATGTTGACGGCGGAAGACGTGCTGCAAAGGAGATTCATAAATTAGATCCAAATTGTGCAGGGGTTCATATTACTCTAGCTAACATTTATGCCTCCAAAGGGAGATGTAGGGAAGCAGCAAATGTAAGGAAGATGATGAAATCGAAAGGGGTGATTAAGGAGCCAGGATGGTCTTGGATGGAGGTCAATGATCAGGTTTCTGCATTTTTTGCTGGGGATCGATCTCATCTACAAGGTGAAGATATATTTTGCATGTTGGACTTACTAGCTTCAAGGACAGAAATTGCAATTAAGGAAGTGAGTTCTCTTTCAAATTATGTGGAAGGTTAGCGGAAGGCAGACACATGCTTCAATAATTTTGGGGGTGGTCGATCAAAGGGGAATTTGGCCACCCCCAATTGGCCAAAGTGGGTGGCTTGACCATTCCTGTGTTTTTCTTTTTTTCTTTTTCTTATTAGTTTTTTCTCTTTTGTTTTATATATATTGAAAAATAGAATGACTTCTAATTAACCGTGTGTGTGTACACAATGTGTAACAAAATATTTTAAATGCAGAATTTAAATGACACAAATATTTTGTTAACGAAGTGGAAACTCAGTTAAGAGAAAAACTACTCTGGGACAGCCAAACCCAGGAAATCCATTATCAGAAGACAAAGCTAGTACATAGATAGTAATACTCACATACCCGATGCAGCGATCGTATCTAACACTCTGACACGTAACTCAACATGAACGCCTCCCAACCAAGTCTCCTACTTGAAGGGGTCTTTTACGGATTCTTTTACCTTAGGGCTCCTCCCTAAGATAGACTACAATTGTGGCATAGCAACAACACACAATGGCAATGGCTTGAGAGCATACGGATCAGTACAATAACTCCTAAAATATACTCTATAAGCTCTAAAGAATTCAATACTGAATTCTTTAAATAATACATGCCAAGATGCCTCTATATATAGGCTGAAGAAGACCAAAATTGACTCTGATTCAAATTTCTCTAGGTGGCGTCCGGACGCAAGCTGAGGTCGTCCTGACAGTGAACTATGCAACAGGCTTTCCAAAAAGCACAGATTTTCTTTCTTGAATAAGGTCGCGTCCGGACAGTGTTGCCTTAGCGTCTGAACGGTTGCACTTCAGCTGCTCACAATTTCCATAATAAGGACTGGAGTCTTGACGGTGTTGCCTTGATGTCCGATCGGTTGCAATTTTTCTCCACATCTTGCCTTATCAAGGATAGTGTCTGGACGGTGTAGACCTGACGATCGGACGGTTGCAGTTGTCTTCCCTTATCTGTGTCTATGAAGGAAATCCTTTTACTTTGTCAAACACTGACTGGCGTTCGGAAGGTATTGCCAGGTCATTCGGACGGACGCACTAGAATGCTGGATTCTTCTGGAACTCTGAAGAGCGTCAGGACGTGTTGCTGAGACGTTCAGATGGATGCAAGCTTGAACAGTAGACACTGATGGGCATTCGGACGCATGTATGAGCCGTCCTGATGGAAGCTTGGGATCCGATTTCATCTGACCTGGAAACTGCACAGAATCTTCTTTGAACTTTGAAAAGTACATATCTGAAACAAAAATCTGAAATAAATGGCATCCCTGATTATGTAGCAACATTACATACAAGTGATTTTGTCAAACAAAATGCAGCCAGTCACAAACTAATAAACTTCCCATTTGACCATTCTGGGACAAAAAAAACTTGACCGGTTAAAAAATACAATCCTGGTCCAAAAACAAAAAATACTCACCCTTTTTGTCTCAAAATGGTGAGGGGTAAAATAGAGTATTAGAAAAACTACAGATACTCCCCCTTAGAGTCTCAACTAGACAAGAGTAAACAGAGTATAAATAAAATCCAAAGTTTAAAAAGTATTACAATAATCCAATAAAAATAACTGTCACAAAATGAATCGAAAACATCAAAACAAAATATAAAATCAATCCTCATTAGGATGATGATGCTTGAGGCACTCCTGGATATCAAGCTGGCACTACTTAAATTGAGTGTTGATGGAGTGTACCTCCCACTGAATTTAGCTGATATCTCCATGCATTGTACTAAAAGCAGCCAATAGCTGAGCCAATCCTGCATCATATTGAGGAGGAGGAGCAGTTTGAGATGATGAGGCTCCTGTAGGTATCTCCACCTGGATTGGAGGAGGCTGAGGCGCTTCATCGTGACCTTCGAATCTCAACTGGGCATTAGACTTCATGAGAGTTTGATTGCCAAGAGGATCCTGAATTTGCATCACCGGCTCAGCAGAGACATCTATCCCAGACTGAACAATGAGCTTCGTGATCAAACATGCAAAAGGAAGCCCAGTAGTGTGCTTATCTCTGGACTCGAGCATAATAGAGAGGATATGCTTGCACAAGCAAAAAGGCAACCTTATAACCAAGGCATAAAGGAACTGAGCCCTCTTCAAAATAAGCTCACTTCTACGGATAATAGGCCAGAAATTGTGTAAGACAATTTTTGCAAGCAGGCGATGCAGGGGGAGAAAAAGCACCTATCTTGATGTGAGAATGAGCTCGCTCATGACCCTATGGATGAGCATGAAAGTACTCCCTCAGCTGCTCCAAGGTAAGGGGCTCCATATCCTCTAAGAATGGACTGGCCGAAATGGGCAGGACCGGAACATCAATAAGATCACTGATCACCTGAGGATCAATCTGAAGCAAGTGGCCCTAAACATAAGTTTGAAGAATGATCCCCTGGTCCTCATCTTGAACCACCTGCAGGTACCCATAAAACTGCCTCACCAGCCTGGGAAAAACTATGCAAGCACAGTTGTACAGGTATCCCCAATGATTGTCCCTTATCAGCTCAGCAATAAAATATAGGGGTGCGACCATAACATCCACTCTGAGCACATTCCTTTCTGAAATAGCCTGCCTGTGTTCTATTTTTGCCAAGGAGGCAGCGCGAGCTTCGTCTGTCCTTTATCGGACCTTGCGCTGAGAATTGTCTGCAGACATAGTGCTGCAAGAATAACCCAAAAAGATTGCCAAAAATAACACCAAAGAAATTAGATACTGTTAGTCCAAAAAAAAATTCGGCCTTATAACGGTAGTAATGTGGACTTCCCAAAAAAATACAATTAAGTAATAAAATCCCAACTGAAAATTGAAAATTGACTTCTAATATAAAGCAAGTGTGTGTGTGCACAATGTGTTAACAAAATAATGCGGAAATAAAATAACACAAGATTTTTGTTAACAAAGTGGAAACTCATGATGAGAAAAACCACTCCGGGGCAGCCAAACCCAGGATATCCACTATTCAGAAGACAAGGCTAGATACAAAGTAGTAACACTCACATACCCCTAAAGCAGTGGTCGTACCTTGCTCTTTAACGTGTAACCCAACACGAACGCCTCCTGACCAGGTCTCCTACCTGAATGGGTCTTCAATGGAATCTTTTACCTTAGGGCCAACCCCTAAGATAGACTTCATTTTAGGATCAGCAATAACACACACAACAACGGCTTCAGAGGGATCAACTCAGCTCAATAGACTCACAATATAGCTCTCTAAGCACTAGTGGAATTCAATACCGAATTATTGCAGTTCTCAAGCCTAGGGTCCTCTATTTATAGTTTGACAGTTCAAATGAGCGTTTGGCTTAATAAAACTGGGCCCGTCAGGACGGTGGTCATAGGCCGTCTGTCCGGACTACTGTGCGACCGAAATTTCAAAAATTTCGCTGAAAATCTTTCCTGTTTGAGACCTGAGTCCGAACGATGTTGCCCTGTCGTCTGGACGGTCGCACGTTCGCTGCAAGTAACTTCCATATAGAGGCTTCGCGAGTCCGGACTAGGAGGATGATCGTCCGGACGGTTGATCTGATGCACGCAATTTCCATATTTGATACACGCGCGTCTGGACCATGATGACTGGCATCCGGATGTCTGAATTTGAATTGCGATACTTGCCTTATGGATGAACGTGTTCGGACAGGAATCCACGTAGTCCAGACAGTTGTAGCAATCTTCCCATATCTGTATTTTGGAAAGAAATCCTGAAGCTTGATTGAACATTGAGAGTCGTCTGGATGGGCTGCTGAATAGTTTGGACGGATGCAAGACGGAGCAGTTCGAAGCTTCTCGACACAGAGGAAGGTCCGTATTGAAACCCACGTCGTCCAGACGGATGATGCTTTAGTCTGATGTGCGTCTGGATGGTATGACACGTCGTCCGGACGGCTGGTGCTTTGGACAGCTGGGCCACCTCTGGGGTGGGTCGCGGCCACCCTAGAAAAAAAATAAGGTGGTCGCACTGCCATCCTAGAAAATAGCTAGGGTGGCCACGAGCCACCCCATAGGTTGCCGGAGCCACCCCAGAGGTGGTTGGAGCCACTTCTGGGGGTGGTTCGCACGCCACCCCCTCCACCAAAGGGGGTGGCTGTCACCCGGCAGCCACCCCCTTAGGTTTTTTTTTTTTTTTTGTTTTTTAAAAAATATATTAATTTTAATATTTTTTATTAATTACTGTAGATGGCATTTTGGTCTTTAAACCAAAATTAACGCTAAAAAATGGCATATTCCATCCAAGTTAACGGGATTCCCTGACGGAAGGGGCCAAAATATGTAAAGATGGTAGTTTGATGCTATTTTTTGGTCGAAGTATCAGTTCATGGGAGCATGTTGACAATGATTGGTAGTTGATGGGGGAAAATATAATTACCCTTTTTTTTTCACTTGTTATTTGGGATTTATGTCACTCTGTTTCTTCTTGTTTCCTCCTGCCTTTCTGACAACTGCTTTTTCAACTGCAGCCACTGCCTTTTTTTATGCTCGTTTCCCTTTAGTCCGAGCCACGTGAGGACTACGCACTTCCACCGTTGTACAATTAATGGCCAAATTACCAGTTGTAGATGAACTTGGGAGTAATTGGAAAGGTGGACTTGGTACACAACTTAGATCACTAAATTTCTTAGTTAGCATAACAATATTTTTCTTCAATTTCGTGTAATGGTCCACATTTGGTGCTGCGATTGCGGCTAACGCACACATATATTTGCACAATTCAGCATATTGATTTGCACTAGGGTTGCCACTCAAGTGATCATAACTACTTTTGATTAACTTATATGGCTGCTTCACATCCTTCCTCCATCGTTTTAAAAAATATTTTCCTGGCAACAACATAACATCATCAAGTGTGCTAAGTACAGATATGGCATGTCTGCACAAAATTCCTCTTGATTCAATCAAACAACAACTGCAGTTCACTTCACATGAAGGTTCACTATAGTAAATAGTAAAGCATACTTTTTTCATGTAGGAACTATTAATTTGGACCTGTTCAATCACTTAATATGTACAAAGTCCACATTCATTTTTAGAAGAGAGCAACTACAATACATCAGCTCCCTTATCTCCTCATGAACTTCTTTAAACTTGTTATGAGTGTAAATTTCTTGAAATTGCTTCTTAAAGGAAAACCTGCTTACACATTGAATCGTGGAATTAAAAGAATTTAAATCAGCAACATTCTCACTATCAACCCTCTTACTCAAAGTGTTATTGTATTGATTTGCAAATTTCTTCAAGGAGGTTGACAAGTGCACATAACCATCAAAAAATGAATTCATACTCTCACTCCTTTGTGTGGTAGTTATGCCAGCCCAAAATACACCCTTCAAATACGCCAGTACCCAGAAAGTCCATTCACTGTATAAATCACGCAGCCATGCATTATCCTATAGATTTTAACACTCAAGTAGATTCTGCCAGCTTGCATCAAACTCGTCACATGTCTAAGAATCATACACATTGAAAATTGAAATTGACTTCTAAAATAAACAGCAAGTGTGTGCATAAAGTGTCAACAAAAATAATAATGCGGAAATTAAATGACATAGAGATTTTTGTTGACGAAGTGGAAACTCAATTAAGAGAAAAACCACTCTGGGGTAGCCAAACCCAGGATTTCCACTATTCAGAAGACAAAGCTAGATACAAGATAGTAACACTCATATATACCCGATGTAGTGGTTGTACCTTACTCTCTAACGTGTAACCCAACACAAATGCTTCCCAACCAGGTCTCCTACCTGAAAGGGTCTTCAATGGAATCCATTATCTTAGGGTTGACCCCTAAGATAGACTTTAGATGTAGCGCAGCAACAACACACTTTCAATAGCTTTAGAGGAAAAATAACTTCTCTGAGCACTTATGGAATTCAATACCGAATTCTTGCAGTTCTCAATGCCCAGGGGCCTCTATTTATAGGCTGAGGAATAGAATGGGCGACTGCAGTGACATATGCAGGTGCCGTCCGGACGGTGGACAAAGGCTGTCCAGACGGACAACTGTGCGACAGATTTTCTGAAAATTTCGCTGAGAAATCTTTCCTGTTTAAAAGCCGCGTCCGGACGGTGAGACACTATCGTCCGGACGGTCGCACGTCCACTGCAAGTAATTTTCATATAAGGCTTCGCGCGTCCGGACCATTGGGGATGAGCGTCCTGGCGGCTGAACTTCAACACGCAATTTCCATATCTGCTATGCGCTCGTCCGGACCATGATAGGCAGTCGTCTGGACGATTGAAGTCGAATCGGCAATTTCCTTAACTGTTGAACGCACGTCCAGACTTAGGTTGAATGTCGTCCGGACGGTGACATTTGAATTGCAATTCTTGCTTTATGTATGAGCGCGTCCGGACGGAAATTCACGTCGTCTGAACGGTTGAAGCAATCTTCCCTTAAATTAAACTTGAAAAGAATTCGAAGCTGATCGATCACTGAGAGGCATCTGGACGGGCTGCTGAGACGTCCGGACGGATGCAAGCTGGAACAGTAGCTTCTCGAAACAGTGAAGGTCCGGATGTCCGGACGGCTGACAGGGAACATGAGATTTTCTGACTTGCGGGCAGAATCTTCTGAAACTCTTCTGAATAGCGGAATCCCTTGTAAAACAGCATCTTTTACATACAAGTGATTTTGTCCAAACAGAATGAGGCCAATAATACTAACACACATAACTTTGTATAGCACTCTTAATAGCATTGTACTATGAATGTGATTCAAATTTTTCTGGAAGTTTTTTTCAGTATGTGCCATAAACAAAATCTATGTCAGACGTTCAGGAAAACCTTATTAATTGCATTTTTCATAGCCCTATCTTGATCTATAATAATTGCCATTGGCACTCGGCCCTTCATGCATTTCAACCATGCCTCAAACAACCATACAAATGTCATTTTGTCCTCACTTGAGATTAATGCCGCCCCAAAAAGTATTAATTGACCATGATGATTTACTTCCACAAAAGTAGCAAATGACATTTCGTACTTATTAGTCAAGTATGTTGTGTCAAATGTAACCACATCCTTGAAATCTTTATACGATGCCCTACTTCGTGCATCAGCCCAAAACACATTTTTCATCCTACATTCACCATCCCTGTCAATATCAAAGTAGAAATCATCATTAACTTTCTACATTCTACTAAAGTAGTCATACAATGCTGCAGCACCTCTTGTGCCAAAGCGAAGATGTCTTGACTTTGCAATATAATTGCGACAATCTTTCTCTCCAAAAGTAAGATTCTCATACGCCCCCGCCCCCCCCCCCCCCGGTTCAACAGATAGCGAGTTATAGATCTTGTTCATGCGTATCCTAGCTCTATCATCAATCTCAAGCTTTTGCTTCGTACAATGATCCAAAATCTTGTGGCTTCTAAAATATCTTGCTTTTTCAGGGCTTAAAGCATGATTATGGGCAATAGTTACACAAGTCATATACCTCTTTGTGTCAGCTAACTTTGCATTCAAAGTAGCCTTACACTTTGTTCTAATTGTTTGAGAAGCTTGCAAAAGCTATTACTTGAGCTGGATTGTTTGTTGCCTTAACGAGCACATCCTGGACTGATGTAATGCACATTTTCATTTTTATCCTTTTTTTTTTCTTCTTCTGTACCACACCAAAACCCTCTTGCTTTGCATAACTCTTTTAATACTCATGAAGTTCCTCTATGGAGCCAAATAGCATCCCTTCATTAGGTTCCTCAACATTTTTAACTTCATCTATGAGCTTCAACTTGGAACTACAATTGTCCACACCATCTTTTAATTGTTCATCAGCTACAGTTCTTTTTCATCTTATCGAGATAAACAAACCATTATGTAGAGAACCCAACCATGTTTTCTAACATTCACTCTAGGATATGTTACAAAAATTAAAAGAAAGAATTAAAGGCCCAACATACCATTTTCACGGTCTATTTGGATGGGCACAACATTATCAAATTGTTCATGTATCAACGAACAATCATCTTCGCATAATGACTTCAAGGCCGATTGCTCCAAGTCCATCTAAGAGTTATTCCGCATAAAAAGTTTAATCAATCAACTGTATTTAATCACTTAAGTGAATATAAAGCATATGGTAGAAACTAAAATATATACATATTATAGATATTATCGTAAGGAAGAACTAAGATGTTATGTGCATATAACCCATTGATAAAATCAAACAAAGCAGAACAATTGTAATTAACAAAAAAGGATCAAAACTAGAGAAGCCTTATTCCACAATCATAATCTGAAGTACTGCAAAAAATCGAAATAAATTTCAAAACCAAATCCAAATCCAAAGAGAATTGCAGCTTCTTAATTAGAGCTACAAGAAGGACAAGTGGAAATGAGGAGAAGTTTGGAGGATGGGATGGTAATGCTCAAAGATTCTTTTAACATTTTGGGACAACAATCAAAGCAGCAATCACAAAAAATTAACAAGAACCCAAGGAACAAGAATCCAACCTAATATTACCGCTCACACACACAGGTATGGGCCAAGCAAAGCAAAGAATAAAATACCCATGCATATATTGGTCATATCAAAAGAAAAAAAAAAAAGAGAAAAAAACCCCATTACACAATTTTTATCATTGGAGCAACCATACAAGCATAAAGATAAAGAACAAAAACCCAAACCTCAATATCTGCCAAAGCATAAATAGAAAACTAAATGAACCCATTAAAGATACGGAAACATAAAGCAAAGCCTAGACGATTATTTGGATTGAAAAGTGTAAATAAGAGCTTCAGAGCAATTGTATTAGGTGAAGCAAAAGCATAAATTTGGGCAAAAATGAAGTACTTGAAAATTCCAAAAAAAAAAATGTAACAAAAATTAGATATTAGTTTTACCTCAAAATCTGGAGGAAAATGATCAAATATTGCTTGGAGAGCATTCCAAGTTGTTCAACCCTCGACAGCCTTACATGGGTGAGAAAAGGAAGATTGATGTTTGAAGATTAGGATCCCATAGAGAGAGAGACTGGCGGTGGTTGACGCTCCTAGTCGGCGAACTGCGGTGGGTAGCGAACTACAGTGGTCGTGGGAGGTGGAGATGGGGTGAGGTTTGAGGGGATTTTGAAATTTTGGGGATGAGTTTTCTGAAAATGGGGGGAAGAAAAGGTAGTAACGCGTTTTCAGTACCTTTTTTTTAAAAAAAAAGCAAAAAAGCTACCATGGTGCTCGTCCTCTGTATAGATGAGCTTAATTGCATAGTTTATGAGTATAAGCATGAAATGAAATGAAATGGTTGACGTTGAACGTAAGACCAAGGTTGAAAGATATCTTGGCAAGTCACGTGTAAGACCGCCGGGTTAAAGAGCCCCAGAGCATCAACAATAAAAACAGCATGTGTAAGACCATCGGGTTGAAGACCCCCGATGCATCAAATGTACATAAGACCACCGGGTTGAAGAGCCTCGGGACAAACGAAACAGAAATAGCAAGTGTAAGACCATCAGGTTGAAGAGCCCCGAGCCATCAACAAACGAAACAGAAGTAGCAAGTGTAAGACCATCGGGTTGAAGAGCCTCGAGGCATCAGTCATAAGACCACCGGGTTGAAGAGCCCAGGGGCAATTGAAATCGAAACAGAAATAGCAAGTGTAAGACCATCGGGTTGAAGAGCCTCGAGGCAACAACATTAGAAACAGAAACCAAAGGAAATAAGTGATTAACATGCATAGCATTGTTTTATGATGTTTGAGATGTTTTCATGGTGATATGTAGTAGTTGTCATGCTAGACGTATCTATTGCCTATGAGGTTGAATGACACAGCTCCATAGTATGCTTTCATGGATTTCTGAAATATCGGTGTTTACTTTATTAGATATGTTGTTGGTTTCAATGGGATGCTGCTTTATCCAGAGTCTACTCTTCGGCTATGTTCTTTAAGAAGATTTTGTGAAGATTTCAAGGAAGTCTATTTCGATTCCCTGTCAGCCATTCGATGGACGTGGCAATACCGTCTGGACGCTCATCAATCAGCAACATCCGTCCGAACGATGAGATCTTTCCGTCTGGACGCCCGTCAATGTCTAGAAGCTTCGAACAGTTCAAGATTGCATCCGTCCGGACGTAATGGCAAATCGTCCGGACGCTCTTCAGAGTTCGAGAAGATCCCAGTGTTCCAGTGCATCTGTTCGGACGCCATTCAGTGTTTGACAAGCATTAGGGTTTCTGACTCAGGACACAGTTATGGAAAGACAACTGCTACCGTTCGGACGATGTCCTCTATAAGGCAAGTCAAGAAAAATTGGTTCCCTGATAACCGTCCGGACGACGTGCCATTCCGTCCGGATGCTCGACAGACCAAGCATCATTTGTCCGAACGACGTAAATTTATGTCTGGACCCTCCACTATATCGTGAAGCTTCCGTTCCAGCTTGCATCCATCTGGACGTCTCAGCAGCCAATCCGGACGACGTCCAGTGATCGATCAGCGTCAGATTTTCTTTCCAAGATCAAATAAGGGAAGATTGATGCAACTGTCCGGACGACATGGATTCCCGTCCGGACGCGCTCATTCATAAGGCAAGAATCGCAATTCAAATATAACCGTCCGGACGTCAGTCAGCATGGTCCGGACCCGCGTTCAATAGATATGCAAATTGCGTATTCAACTTCAACCGTCCGGACGCCTGCCTATCATGGTTCGGACGCTCGCTAAACAGATATGGAAATTGCGTGTTGAAGATAAACCGTCTGGACGGCCATCCCCCTTGGTCTGGACGTGCGAAGCCTTATATGGAAATTACTTACAGCGGACGTGCGACTGTCCGAACATGGCTCTCAAACAGGAAAGATTTTCAACGAAAATCTCAAAATTTTCTTTCGCACAGTTGTTCGTCCGGACAGCCCATGTCCACCGTCCGGACGGTGTCCGTACTTATCACAGCAGTCGCCCATTTGAACCCTCAGCCTATAAATAGAGGCCCTTGGGCATTGAGAACTGCAAGAATTCGGTATTGAATTCCATCAGAGCTTAGAGAGTTATTTTGTGAGGTTATTGGAGCTGATTTGTTCTCTTTCAAGCCATTGCAAGTGTGATGTTGCTACGCTATAACTAAAGTCTATCTTAGGGGTCGGCCCTAAGATAAAGGATTTCATTGAAGACCTCTTCAAGTAGGAGACCTGGTTGGGAGGCGTTCGTGTTGGGTTACACGTTAGAGAGCAAGGTACGACCACTGCATCAGGGGTATGTGAGTGTTACTATCTTGTATCTAGTCTTGTCTTTTGAATAGTGGATATCTTGGTTTGGCTGCCCCGGAGTGGTTTTCTCATCTTGAGTTTCCACTTCGTTAACAAAAATTCTTGTGTTGTTTATTTTCCGCATTGTTTATTTTTGTTAACACCTTATGCACACACTTGCTATTTATTTTAGAAGTCAATTCCATTTTTCATATGTATTGTTTTCAAGAGAAGGATTTTTATGACTAAAATTGGTAGCTGTTATAGTAATCGAATGTTAAAGGAAAAGTTGGTTTTATGCAAAAACTCAGTGGATTTTATAGTACTGAGACCTCAATAATTTATTGCTGAGGTGGTGAACTTATACTTTCACCTGTGCGGGTGTGGTTAAGCCACAACCATGCAGACATTGATGCTTTGGCTACAGGTTCAACGGATGTAGAGGATGACCCCGTAGCTAAGTACTTGGGATATTACGATTGAAGCCTGACGCCACAGTTGTAATGTGATGAACCATGGGTTTTCCATTCCTTTGTATATTTTGTTTATGGCATGTGTCGCTTGTGACACCCATGTGATTGCCATCCTTTTGTTATGTAGTTAATATTTTGTTAAGCCTTAAACAGATAGACTCATATATGGCTATTTTGTCGTAAAACAGTTATGAGTTATGTATATATAGTTGTCTTTCCGTTATTGATATGTATTCCGCTGCATATTGATTATGTTATCCGCCGCATAGATGTAATTTTGAATATCAGGTATATATTATGGGGTGTGTACCATATGTTGGCTGAGCGACAAATAGTCGTGCCACTGTGACGATTAATTTATGTTTGTAAAAAAAAAAAAAAAAGGGTCTTCACAATAAATCTCTAACCCATTATCATTTAACACTAACCCATAAGATTTACTTAGGGTTAGACATTTAAAACTCCAATTTAATCAATAACCCAAAAATTAGGGTTTTGAAAAACTTACCAAAATTCACCCAAACACAACCCGGAGCTTGGAGATCGTTTAGGAATCTCCAAAACACTCAAAACCTAAAGAATATTATAAGATCAAGCTTAATCTCTCAAGAATCTACTCAAAATCTAGAGAGATTAGAGATTTCGAAATTACCTCAACTCAATTGGTCAAAACGTAGATTGAGCTTTATAGATCTCATTTTCGGAGTTAGATTTGAGTTTAGAAGCTTGAATCTTCAAGAAATATGAGTTTAATATTAATATCCAAGAGAAAATGGAGAGGAGGGGCGAGTTTGATGCAGAAATGAGCTGAAAAATGACTCATTTTTGCTTTATCTCGTATGTTGTCTGGACATGTTAAGTGTCTGTCCGAACACGCGTGCTGAAAAATGACTTATGCAGTTTTTGTGCCTACTGTCTAGACACAACCTCCAGGGAGTGAATTTTCACTTTCTGGAACTCCTGTCCGGACCTCGTTCTTGGCTGGTCCGGACACAACTTCCCAAAATTCGTTTTTACATGTTTTCTAAGCGTTTTCAAGGTGTTTTCTTGCCATTTTACTAACTCTAATAATTTATTTAATCTAATTTATATTTTAAACACTCAAATAATGTCTCGGACATTATAGGTTGCACCAAAAAATGTTTTAAATGTTTTTCTTTTAAAACAAAATTAATATTATTACTTGTAGGGATTGGGCCGACTAAGCCCCATGGCCAATTGAGACAGTTCAAGCATGGCCCAATAGTAAAAAGGCCCAATCAAACTATAGAGTTCTTCACACATTAGTCTCAGGGCATCCTGAGATTCTAGGAGAACACTTTCCAGTTAAGATTCCTATGCCAATAGCTCATTAAATCTCAGATATGCCAGGATAAGGAAGAGCTCAATACAACCGCTCAATCCTGAGAATTAAGGGATGGAGTCAGACCCAAATACAAACTCCAACACTATTATAAAAGTCCATTTTTCTCTCCCAAGAAACACTATATTCAATAAGTCCATTATTCCTTTTCACAAATAGAACTCACTTAAACGTCGGAGCTATCCCCGTCATGATATTTACTTCTTTTGCAAGTTTTTCATTGTCCAATCTCGAAGCATTCCAACTGGCCTCCGATGCTCGCTTTGACTTGTTGACAATTGGGGCATTGTTCAACATACTCAGCACTGTCCATATTTATATTGTTCCATCAATATGGCCCATTTATATCCTTAAACATTTTGGTGCTCCCCGTGCAAGTGTTGGATTGCAAGGAACAACAATTGAGAACAAAAACCATATCACTTTTCAAAGTTCTATGGCGAAATCACGGAGTGGAAGAAGCCTCGTGGGAGCTTGAGCACGATATGTGGGATAGATACCCACACTTGTTTGAGTGAACCCAAGTATAGTATGAACACTTTATCATACCATTTTAATGCATTCCTTTAGATATAAAACATGCTTGTGAACTTGTTTAGCAACTTAAAACTTAAATTTCGAGGATGAAATTCTTATCAGGAAGGAGGAATGTAACGTTCAAGATATTAAATTAGAGTTTAAAACAAAAATTAGATTAATTAAGTAGGTAATTAGGTTAAGAATGGAAAAGAACACTTAGAAAATTGCTCAAGTATGAATTTATGGGATGTGTGTCCAGACGCACCAGTTAGTAGGTCTCATGTTCATGTTCCCTTTATGTCCGGACAGGATGCAGATCGGATGGTCAGTACGTTCAGGTTCGATGAGGATCCGAACCGGACTTCAACGTGTCCTGACAGTGTGACCCGAGAGTCAGGATGTGCGTTTCACTTAGGCGTGTCCGGACGGCTCACTAACCTGTTAGTACATGCTTGGGCAGAAAATGGCTAAACGCATTTTCAACTCATTTTCTATCTCATTTCTCTTCTTCCAAATGAAAATCTCTATTCTCTCTCATAGGGTTTGCACCCAAACCCTAGATCTTGGTAGTTTGAAGCTTCCAAACTGAGTCTAGAAAGAAAAAGATGGGTTTGGATCTTTTGGTGGAAATGGTGTTAAAGCTGAGTCGCACACTGATTAAGCACTGAGTCTAGAGAGAGAAGCAGTTCTTACAGATCGAGCACTGAGACTTCGAGTGAGGAAGTGAAAGTAAAAAAAAAAAGAAAAAGAAATTAGGAGAGGGGTTGTTGGGTTGGAAGAAAAGAAAATGACGCTTGGCTTAGGGTTGTTTGATGTTTTAGTTTCACACTTTCATGGTTTTTTTTTCAAAAAAAGAAAAGAAAAAGGGTTGACCCGTTTATGACTTGAAGCCGTTTAGTGTAAACCCAAACCCTATAACTCCGTGTTAGATTCACTAGTCGTGTAAAAAATTACCAACTCTACACACGATCACCCAACGCACAGAAGTGTTGACGAGCGATTTGTCTTCATTCTTGTACATCAAAGTGATCTACACTTTACATCCGAGTTCATAATCTTCTCAGGATTTAGAGTAACTGTTATACTTTACATCCTAGTTGAAAAAATAATGACTCATGTAGTCTGTTCGGTACATGGTACTACCTTACACTTACACTAACATATCAATTTGAAGCCCTTCCCGCTTCTTATAATCAAGATAGATCGTTAAGGTTGACATGTTATAGTTTAGATGGATTTTTCAGTTCCATTTACGACTACCAACAATCTTCTATGAATTACAAGGACATATGACTATGATCTTCTGTGTGATAATTTCATTACTCACACCATAGTCAAATACAATGTAACTTACGGACCTTACACGTATATAATATAAAATATACATGTACATGTAAAACAATAATGTATATGTCCAATGTTCAATATCATACAATTATATAAAATCATCATTAACGCAATTGGAGTTTTAGACAGCAGTCCCAACAATTACATAACCAACCATAATACTCAAAGCCCAAAATAAGAACTAGAAAACGTGAATTACAATCCTTGCTTCATTTTCTCTTCATTTTAGTTAATTAAAAAGCTTAAACTATGCTTCTCAAAACCCAAAAAGTAGAATAAAGAAAATAAAATATGATTTTTAGTTTCTTAAATTACTTTGGGGGACTTGGAGTAATCGGAGGCGAAGGAGGAAGAGTAGGAATCATCGAAGTGGCAGTGGTGTCTATGACGTCATTTGGTTTGCAATCGACTCCTCTTTTCAATCTTGAGGGCTTCTTTGTCTATGCCTCGACGGCTCTGATGGCGACATTGATGATGAGAGAAAGACGAATTAGAATCAAAGGCAGATGAGGATGAAGAGGAAGAGCTAGCCATTGGCACCAAGAGAGAGGTTTGGCAAACAATGTGGGAATTAAAAGGCCTTTGGTGTGTCGAGGGTGAGGGAGAGAGAGAGAGGAGGAGGAGGAGGAAAATGGTTTGCGAAAGTGAGAAGTAGAAACTATTTTACACCTCCTTACACTGATTTTCCTTGGTCAACCGAAAATATTTTCAGTTTGATTGACATTTTTAGCTGTCCTAAACATCCAAAAATTGGAAAAAATGTTTTCATAAAACGCGTTATGTAAACAAAAAAAAAAAAAAATGGGGACTAAGAAATCAAGGTAATTGTTTATCAATTAATGGGATGACATTTGTCTAATTTAGTTTGGACAAAAATTTCTTATAAACTGGTTTATAGGAAATTTTATACAACTCACATATAAGATTAACATATGTCCCTTGGCATGTGAGAAACACATGTTTTAATAGTATGTACTTCTCACATGCTTTTTTAATAGCATTAATAAAAAAAAACTTGTGCTTCTCATATGTTTAAAAGACACATATCACTCTTATACGTGGGTTGTATAAAATTTCCTACAAATCGGTTTCTAGGAAATTTCTGTCCATTTAGTCTAAGAATAATCTTCATATAGATATTGTGAATCATATTTGGAGAATTACTTGAGCCTGACACTTCATCTTCTTTCAATAATCTTGACAGCTTCTACCAATTACTCCTATATATTATTCTCAAATTGCAGTTATTGTCAACTATGCTTGAATTTAACTTTTTTTTCATTAAAAATTCAAAAATTGTGAAATTACAAGAGAAAATTGAGTATCGATTATTTGAATGAGTTCATCAATGTTGTATTAATTCCACTATTTAACTTTGAATCGCCTTGCAGTTATGTTTACAAGAGTATCATATTTAATCTTGTATTGATAACACATATTCTATGAAAAATAATAATGGAGGAATAAATGGATTAGAGAAGGGAGAAGAACCAATTAAGAGACCTTTTGGTAAGTATTTTGAAATTTTGGTAGGGTTCTTTGATAAGAGAAGAACTAATATGTTATAATCATAATTTTTCGCATAAGTTAAGTATAATCTTAATCATGTGCATCTAAGCTTTTTGGGCACAATTTTCTTGCCAGTCGATTTTCAATAATGAGTTTTACTTAAAGTTTGTATCATTATCTCATGAATAAACCAAATATGTTTTATCATTTATAAGATCAATTGACTAAAGTTTAATAAAAATGAAAAAATCATGGGTGCTTGTCATTTTGCATTAAGAACATAATTGTACAAGTATTTATATAACCAAAGGACTTGTATGCTTGGGTCTCGAATTGGACGGTGAAAGTAAGGGGTGAAGATGCAGGCGAATAGTAACTGCTTGCATCCGCTATCCACATATGTGGATGCAAATGCGGTTTTAGGTTATGAAAATACAGTTAATAACCGTACCCGCATTCCTTTCACACACACACAAAAAATTAAATTCACTAAAATAATGTCGTTTTAGATTCGGTAAGTTTAGAATCTTTATTAAATTCACTAAAACAATATCGTTTTAGATTTAGTAAGTTTAGGATCTTTAGGTTGTGTTAGTTTTTTTTCACTATTATCTTAAAGTCATACCTCACTACATTTTTTTTTTTTTAAAAAAAATAAAAATTCTTTGATTAATTCAAATCTCTATTACTCTATGAAATAATGACTCTCTTAATCATAAATTGTGTAACAAGTGAAATCTTAATTTATTTAAGCTTGCATATAATAATAACTGCACTATTCAAAATGGCCATTGTTGCATATACGGATATCGGATAATAACCGCAATAACCGAATGGATGCGGATACCTAAAAGTGATAAGCGGATGTAGATGCGGCTATTGCTAATAACTGCAGACGTATTCGCATTTTTACTCCTATGCTCATATAGATGTTTTCTCCATGACATAATGTTATTACTTTTTTGAGAAGTTGCATTGAAAATAATATATTTTAACTACTCTGAAAAGGATTGGAGAAATTATATTTTATTTAATTGTTGATAAATTGATAATCCAACTAGACCTATACTTTTAAATCCTCTCAAATTGGGAAGAAAAAACAGAGAGAACAAATGAGATTAAGGAGGATTGTCTGTTTACTCTGCCCCTATCTCTTCACTTTTAGTATCACTCATTTTCAGAAAATATAAATCATGGTAAAATATACAAAAACCTTTTTCTATCCCTCATATATTAATAATGAAATGCAATGCAACTTCATTCTCTCTCTCTCTCTCTCTCTTCTTTTTTTTTTTTTTAATTCTAAATAATTACAGATGTTGTAAAATCATTTTTCTTACCTTTTATGTTTTGGGAAAAATCAAATTCAGTAGGCTTTCTTGCGATTTCAATTTGGTCTTTAGGTTTTCAATATTGACAATTATGTTATTAGGTTTTTATTTGGTTTAAAATAAGTCCCTCCCTCAACTTGTCGTCCAATTAATTAACAGTATTGTTAAATTACCACTTGTTCTAAATAGATCAATCAATTAATGGTGTGTTTGGTAAAAGTTTTTTTATTTTTGAAAAGTAATAAGAAGTGATTGATAGGATATAAAATATAAATAATTTGTATAAAAAAGTGATTAATGATGTATTTGGTAAAAGTTTTTGATTTTTGAAAAGTAATAAGAAGTTATTGATGTGATATAAAATAGAAATAATTTGTATAGAAAAGTAAATTTTATTTTATTTTATTTTGTAGTTAATTTTTTTTATTTGAATAGTAATAAAAAAATGATTGATGTGATATAAAAAGTCAAAAAAGTTAGAATATTTGAGGTCGACATTTTTTGGGAGAAGTGAAAATAAGAGAATGGTGGTTACCAAACAGAGCAAATATTTTGTGGCTCTTGTTTGACACGCCATGCGCCAACTGGCCCAACTATACGTGCCAAGTGGCTCAATTATTTAAAAGTACAAATATACCATCAATTAAGAGTTTTTTTATTTTTTATTTTTGGGAAAAACTTTGTACTTTTTTAATTTATTTAAAATTTAACATAATTGTGCAATGTGGCACTTATAGTTGGAATTAGACGAGAATTACATGACATTAATTGATTGGATTAACATGATATACCGTTAATTAATTAGACAATGAGATGACAGAAGGAACTATTTAAAATAAAAAAAAAAAATTAAGGACATAATTGTTAAAATTGAAATCCCAAATATTAAATTATATGAAAACTTATAGACTAAATTTGATATTCCCTTATTTTCTCTTAATTTCCTTGATCCTATCAACCGGCCCTTAAATGATATACACATTCCATATGTAAAATACCTTGAGGATAAATTTGAAGAGAAATGTTAAATTTCTTTCTAATTGTTTTTGAAGTCTTTCTATGCTGACATGACACCATATTTTTATTAAAGAAAAATTATATCTTGATTTCTCTTTTATGATTTTATTAAAAAAATATATAATGTCATATCAGTATAGAAGAATTTCAGAAGGACACTAAAAGGAGTTCCAGTATTCCTCAAATTTGAAATTGAGTTTTGCCTCATAAATAATTAAGTAGACAAATACCAAGCAATTAATACTCAGTAGTATGGCTTGATTTGATTAGATTTTCGTAGCTTTGAAACCTTGATAGTTCCCTTCCTCCTTTCTCTTTCCTTGTCCATGGCTTCTTTCTAAAACTGTAAGTCCTCCTCCTATATCCCAGGAATACAAACATCAACCATTCCTTAATTAAGGCAAAGTCCTTTTCATTTCTTGTTTTTCTGCCCATGTTGGATTTTTTCTTGCTGTTTCTTGATATCCGAACGGACCAAACAGCAGAAACTTGTAACACTGGCTGGACGTTTCCCCTCGTGGGGCTAGACTTCTCCAGCATATAAAAAACCAGGCAAACAAACAATCAATAAAAAAACAGACAATGTCCGGAATATGACCGTTGAATCCACGTCATCTACTGGTCTCCTCGTGGACTGTGACCCTTACTGTCTCTGACAGGCATTGGATTCACATACAAAACCTGTCCTCAGCGTAAAACCGTAGTTTATAGACTGACCCACGCACCACTTCTATTCTGTGATGGCCCTCACCGTATTGCTATGCACATGCATGTCAATCTCAGCCGTCAGATCTCTGGCTTATAAACCTCTCGCCTCGTCAAAAACTCACATCTGACATCTCTCTCTCGTCCTCTCTTTTTTAGTCTCTCTCTCCAGTATCTACTAAACTAAACTAAACTAAACTAAAATCCCTGCTTTTAGTTCTACAACTTTCACACATACCTCAAAAGAAGCACCCTTTTCCTTCTCTCTCCAGTACTTTTTCGTCTTTCCATTTGGTTTTTGGGCTGTGTCCAGGTCTCTCTTTTGTGGGTTTCTTTGGGATTGTTCTAGTCGTTTGAATGGATTTGGAGGATTGAGGATTCCATACTGGGGAGTATCGATGGCTACCCTGTTGCTTTTTTTCCTCCTAGCAGTCTCTGTGGTTTCTGCTGATGAAGGTGAGCTTCCTTTTTCCTATATTTGCTTTCCATTGAGCGTTTTCTTTTTTCCCTATTCTATTTGTCCTTTTGTTTGTGTTCCTTCTGGGTGTGCCTTATCTCTGCTGAAACTGAGCTCTTGTTTCTGATTAATGTCTGCTCACTTATGGTTATTTCGTTTTGTTTACTTATATTTGATATGAAACTATTGGCACTAATTCCCAAATCCTGTTTTACATATATTTTCTTCTTGTCTCTCCCCGTGTTGAGTGAATGCCTGCTAATTAACCTTCATTTTCTTCTTCGAGTTGCTTTCTCTGTGTGCCTAATTGGTTTTTCTCTGTTGGTTTGGGGGGCGGAGCCGCGGAGGGATTGGGGAGAGACTGGCGAGTGAGAGTACGCCGATCTCATGAGTGGTTATGTTTATTTCTATTGACCAAAACAGAGGGTATCGGTAGAAAATCTTTTTTTTTTTTTTTTTTTTCCCCCAAAAATCTCTGATCTGTCCCCAACCCTCTTTAAAGCGGATCGACCTTGTTGCGTGCCAGCTCATTTGTACTACATTCTCATAGAAGATGTTGTGGGACCAAAACATCCCAAGTGTGGGCTTGTTTGGAAACGCTCTGCCGTGTGCAGAGTAGTGGGAGAGAGAGATTTCAATTTTTTTTTATTTTATTTTTACATTTTTCAATAACAATTAACGTCAAAACATTTCAACTTTTTTCACTTTTTATATCACATCAATAATTTTTTAATTACTATTCAAATAAAAAATTCACTTCAATACAATTTTTTTTTTTTTTCACTTTTCTATACAATCACTTTTTACTTTATATCACATTTATCACTTTTTATAATTTTAAAATTAACAACCCACTACTGTGTACATGTCTGTCATTTACCAAACAAGGCCGTTATATGAATTGGGGGAGTTCTCACTAAAAAAGGGTAGTATTGTCATTCTCATTTAGGAAGCTATCATGTTGGAGGGTTCGTGGAGGTGGCTTAATGAAAATAGAGGTTTAAGGGAAAAAGCTAAAATGAAACTTTTTAATTTAAAAAGAATAAAATAATAATTTTTTATATTAAAAATTAATGTAACATTTCTTTGGGCTTTTTTAAGATGCAAAATTATTATTATTCTATTTTTTTTTTTTTGAAAAAAAAAATCATTTATATACAAGAAAAGGAAGTTCAATAAAGTCCTAAGGGGCACAACTCAAGTAGTTAAGAATATACAAGAGAAACCATCCAACAAAGCAAGGACAAGGAAAAAGAGTACATTGAAAAAAGGAACGCTTGAAGCGCTGCCATGGTTGATCTCCCCTCTAATTGATCCTAGCGTCTTCCTAGTGTTACATAGATTAAGATAGACGTCCATGTCAACCTTCGAGCCACATATGCAGTTTGCCACCCTGACCTTGTTGGCCAGAAAACGGGAAAAATATGGGCACTGTTTGGTAAATGGTTGTGTTGTGGAATTTTTGTTTGAATAGTAGTAAGAAGTGATTGATGTGATATAAAGTATAAAAAAGTTTGGAATTATCTTATAGAAAAGTGCAAAAGTTTTGTTTTGTAGTGAGTTTTTTATTTGAATAGTAATAAAACATGATTGATATAATATAAAAAGTGAAAAAAAGTTAGAATGTTTTGGAGTTGACTTTTTTAGAAGAAGTAAAAAAAAAAAGAAGAGAGGGAGAGAAAATGGTTGCCAAATGGTGCAATGATTTCCCATTCGCGTGCATTTCTTGTCTTTGAGCCATTTGTACCTTCGGCTTTGATGTCCTGGGAATACTCGCAACCACTCTGCTCCTTGAGATGTTTGCCTTGGACAGCCTTGATGATGGGGTCCACGTCAATAGCTATCAAGTTGGCAACAAGTAGTTGTCATATGCAAAACTACTTCTTTAGAATTGGAATTTTAGTCATTTGCTACTTAGTGTTTGAGTAAGTTTATTTGTTGTTAGCTAAAGTTATCGTAGATGGGTGTTATTGTAGTTTGGTTTCATTCGTATCAGTAGTCTAATAGGCTAGTTGTCTTTATCATTTCTCTTGTGTTATCTTATCCAATAAGTAGCTCTATAAGCTGGTGTACATGAGCTATCAAGAATCATTGAATGTATTATTAATTAATGCTCTGCATTTTCTTGAGATGAGATTTCTCTAGATAATTGGTGAGACTCCATTGCATTGGGTTGTGTGACGCACCAATTCTTTGCTTTATTTGTTTATTTTTCTTTTTCTCCTCTGCGACTGCATCAAGTGGTATCAGAGCCAAAAAGGTTCCTAACTAGCTGTTCAACAATGAAATGAACACGCACAATAGACGTCAGTACCGGTCACCTCAGCTCTCTCAACAACAGAGGGATGACATGCTGATGGAGTTGATGAAACGAATGGATGGAGTGTGGACCCATTGGTTTGACAAAACGGGGGGTTCTAGTGAACATGAAGCTGATGTGGATGAGGAGAATGACCTTCACTGCCAGACTCCATCGATTGGAGATACTCGAACCCATCCATAGGTTTCTTTCTATGAAGGAGACTACAACAACCGTACTGTCTGGACACCATTTATGGATCGTTTGGAGGGAACGGATGGCCGTATGGACGAAGCCACCAAATGGGTTAGGGTGGACGTTTTAGATTTCTTTGGGAACCTTGATCCATATACTTTCCAAGACTGGATCACCGCACTAGATGACTACTTCAATTGGTTCGGGTTATCTGCCAAACGGAAGGTGCGTTTTGTAGGGATGAAAATGAAGGGACAAGTGCGCGTGTGGTGGCAGAGTGTGGAGGAACAACTTCATAGGCTGCATCAACCCCCAATCCTGGATTGGGAAGAGATGAAGTTGAAGCTAGAAGAGAAGTATCTCCCTATAGACTATGAAGAGTCTTTGTTTGAGGAGTTGTGGCTGCTATGCCAAGGAGGGAGCACAATGGAATTGCATGTTCCATGAACTTAGCATTCGGAGTCGCATCGCTGAGTTCGACCGCCAAACCATTGCTCCGTTATAAGGTGGGGTTGCGAGAAGTTATCAGGAAGGACCTCTTGATGATTCAATTGGCCAGTGTAGAAGAAGCAGCCTACCAAATTGCCGTCAGAGTCGAGTAGCAACGAAGGGGTGTGCATTCACAAAGACTTACACCAACATGGGGGAGCCACCAAAATTGAAATGTCTCCACTTTACCAACACATAACCCTTCAAATGAATGAAGTTTGTCTAGAACAACACAATTTCAAGAACGCATTAATACTGACAGGGAGGATTGAAAAGGTAAAGCAATGATGAGTGCCAAGCCAGAGAGAGGAAAAGAAGAATGTTACAAATGTGGTGGCAGGGGGACATTACGCCATTGTGTGCCCCACCCAAGACAAAAAATTCACACTCATCTGTAAGGAGGATGCGAAGCAGATAGAAGACACCGAAGACTCTGCAATAGACAAGACTCCCAGACTTGAAGAAAGTGAGGTCCCGGAAGAAACACTACACGGCTCTACATTACCCATATGCGTCATTCGACTTGTCCTGGCGGGCCAACATAAATGTGATGAGGAGAATGAAGATTGGTGTCACTCAAATATTTTCCACACGTGTCGAGTTTGAACCTTATCATCGACAATGGGAGTGGCATGAATGTGGTGGTGTAGGAAGTAATTGACAAGCTGAAATTGCCCGTTGAAAAGCATCCAAAACCGTACAAACTTAGCTTGGTGGACGACACTTCCATACTTGTTAAACATAGGTGTTTAATATGACGGTTTTGCCAATACATATTCTTTTTTGTTTGGGAACCAAACTTGTTTTGCAGCCTATGAAGATGCAGGGCTTCAATGCACCACAACAAGAGAACAAGGTGCTCACCCTGTTATTCACCCAGGAGTGCCTCGACAAAGGTGTTTTTCTTGCTCTAATCTCTAAAGCAGCCAACACACCACTGAATGCAACGTAGCCCAAGGAAGTCCAACAACTTCTCAAGAGCTTTGCCAACCTTTCCCCTAAGGAGCTTCCCAACAAGCTGCCACTAATGAGAAATTTTCAGCATACTATTGATCTTGTACCAGGGGCCTCCCTACTCAATTTGCCAGCTTATTGGATGAGTCCCGAAGAGCACAAAGAGCTTCAATGTTAGGTACAAGAACTCCTCCACAAAGGTTTTATTTCTGGAGAGCCTTAGCCCTTGTTCTGTCCCTGTCCTTCCCATGCCAAATAAATACGACAGGTTGATAGCCGGGCTATCAATAAAATAACATTGAAGTGCCAGTTTCCAATTCTCCGCCTCGACGATATGATAGATGACTTACAAGGAGCCATGGTCTTTTCCAAAATAGATATTTGGAGCAGCTATCACCAAATTTAGGTCCGCCTAGAAAACCTCTTTTAAACACTTGATGGGCTATTCGAATGGCTTGTCATGCCTTTCAGACTCACTACCGTGCGAAGCACTTTTATGCGCATTATGAATCAAATCTTACGGCCTTTCATTGACAAGTTTGTGGTTGTCTATTTTGATGGCATACTTATTTTTAGCTAGACTTTGACTGAGCACCTGGACCACTTACATCAAATTCTTAAAGTGATACGGTTCGAGAGCTTTTTTATACATCTTAAGAAATGTTCTTTTGCCCAACCTTCCATTATATTTTTGGTTTTTGTGGTTTCCTCACAGGGCATTGTAGTGTATCCGGCTAAGGTCTATGCCGACTTTATGCCATTATCCAATCCCTCAAGTATTGGAGGCACTGCCTCATCCATCGTGACTTTATCTTCTTCATTGACCATGACTCTTTACGCCACATCAATTCACAGAAGAGGCTGAATTCGAAGCATGCCCAGTGGTTCGACTTCCTTCAGCAATTTTCTTTCGTTCTCAAGCACAAAGTCAGTGTGGAGAATCGGGTTGCAGATGCATTAAGCCGCAAATCCTTTTTGCTTGCAACACTTACTGTTTTTGGTCCTAGGTTTCAATGATGTGAAGCAACATTACAAGAACGATGCAGATTTTGGTGTGATCCACCAGACCTTGTCTCACTGCAAACCCAATTCAGTAAAAGACTACCAGCTGGCCAATGGTTTTTCTCTTCTGTGGCACACGTCTTTGTCTACCAAACATATCCATTCGGGAACACATAGTGAGGGAATTTCATGCGGGTGGATTAGCGGGCCAATTTGGGCGTGACAAAACCATTGCCTTGCTCTCTGATAGATACTTTTGGTCAGGTATAAAGAAAACCAACAGTGCTGTGTGTGTCAACTCTCCAAAGAGCAGCAGCAAAACACACGGCTTTACAGTCCCCTGCCCATACCGAATGGCCCTTGGGAGGACCATTTCTTAACAGATAATATGGCTAATCCGTTTGATCTTTCTTGTGACGTAGTTAATTTTAAAATGAGGCAAATAAGGGGCTGCATCATGTACATCTTCCCAACAAAATGTTTGGATTTCTGCTCAGGCGTAAAAACGGACCCATATAGGGGAGAATGATGCAAAACGAGGCAAGAGTTAATTGGGTTATTTGTTTTAATTTATGTTCTATTTAATTTTCAAGAGCCAAAGATATTTTTGTAATTCAATAAATGGGCGTTAGTCTATCTAAGTTTCTTTTGTACTCCAATGGAGGCAAACTTGATTGAATAAAAAAAAAATATGAAGATTTGGTTCTTCTCTCTCCTTCTCTTTCTTCCCCCATAGCTTCTTCTCTCTTTCTCTCTCTTCTCTCCCTTTTAGCTTCTTCTTTCTTTCTCTCTTCCCCTCTTTTAGCTTCTTTCTCCTCTCTTTTCCCCTAATTTCTCCTACTTTTACAGTGTATTCCGTCATTATTATTTGTCCTGCATCAGGTAGATATATGTGACAAAAAGCATATTTAATATCTAATTAATATTTTGCATATAATGGATCTAGTTGGTATATTATCGTCTTTACTACTTCCATCGGGGAGTTAAGGTAGCCAGTCCAAGAACCAAAGGTAGGAGGGAAGTATTAAATCTGGTGAGCTCCATCAACTACAGTGATTCTAGCGGATCCTCTCGGCGTAGGAAAAGCAAGGTGCACATGGTGTAGGGTTGGGGTCTTCCGATGGTTTTGGGTTTGAGGGTTGTTGGGTTTTCTTTCTTGTTGTAGGCTGCTTTGGTAGTTCCTGTGTACTTAGGGGCGCGTTATGCTTTTTTTAATAAAACCTTTATTACTTATTAAAAAAAGAAATATTATCGTCTTTACCGTTGAAACTTAAGATAGTAAATCTGCTTGTTGATTGGTTAAAAATCTGTGTGAATGGTAGATGGTCATTTGGGTTTACCTGATTGGACTGTAAGTAGCTTTAAAGTATCAACTATGCATCATCCGGGGTTATTTATAGACAGTTTTTGTTGGATTGTGGAATGATATCGAAATCAGTTGGTATATATCGTCTTTGCTCTTGAAAGTTGGCACTCAAAATCTGCTTGTTGATGATTGGTCATGTAGTTTGTGAATGGCTGATGATCATTTGGTATATCTGATTATTGTAAGTGGCTTAAAGGATCAAGTCTATATCATCCGAAGAGCAATTGATATATTAGAAGTTTTCTGCATAATTAGGTTATTTTTTCCTCTTATCTGCATAATGCATACATTTTTAATGTTCTTCGACTTTTTCTTGTGCCTGAGATTGTTTGTTTACATTAGCTATGGTTTGCTGCCCAAGTATCATACTCCAAGTGTCTTATGGCCATTGATACTATTATGCTCTTATGAATATTGGACATGCTGATTTCCATGGACAATGTAAGGGTCTAAACCTGCACCAGTGTGTTGCATTTTGTAGATGCCTTCCTTGGAGTAAATATTGGTACGGACCTGTCTGACATGCCAAGCCCAACTCAGGTGGTGGCCCTTCTTAAAGCTCAGAATATTCGACATATTAGGCTCTATGATGCGGATCGAGCCATTCTACTCGCACTTGCCAACACAGGCATCCAGGTGACTGTTTCTGTTCCCAATGACCAGCTCCTTGGGATTGGTCAGTCCAATGCCACAGCAGCCAACTGGATTGCTCGCAATGTAATAGCCCATGTTCCTGCCACCAACATTACCGCGATAGCTGTTGGATCTGAAGTCCTAACAGCCCTGCCAAATGCTGCTCCAGTCCTAGTCTCTGCATTAAAGTTCATCCAATCTGCCCTTGTTGCATCTAATCTTGATCACCAAATCAAAGTCTCCACGCCACACTCGTCTTCCATTATCCTCGACTCCTTCCCACCTTCACAAGCCTTCTTTAACCGCTCATGGGATCCAGTCATGGTTCCCTTGCTCAAATTTTTGCAGTCTACAGGATCTTACCTTATGCTTAATGTATATCCATATTATGATTACATGCAATCCAATGGAGTGATCCCATTGGACTATGCGCTATTCCGCCCCCTTCCTCCCAACAAGGAAGCTGTGGATGCTAATACGCTCCTGCATTACACTAATGTCTTTGATGCAGTTGTTGATGCAGCTTATTTTGCAATGTCCTATCTGAATGTCACCAATGTCCCCATTGTAGTTACTGAGTCAGGCTGGCCCTCCAAGGGTGACTCATCTGAGCCAGATGCAACACTTGAAAATGGTAACACTTACAACAGTAACTTGATCAAACATGTGCTTAACAACACAGGAACTCCGAAGCATCCTGGGATTGCAGTTAGTACATACATTTATGAGCTTTATAATGAGGATTTGAGACCTGGGTCAGTCTCTGAAAAGAATTGGGGGCTTTTCAATGCTAATGGAGTGCCGGTTTATATCTTGCACTTGACTGGTGCGGGGACTGTTTTGGCTAATGACACCACGAATCAAACCTTCTGTGTTGCAAAGAGTGGTGCTGATCCAAAGATGCTACAGGCAGCACTAGATTGGGCTTGTGGACCAGGGAAGGTAGACTGCTCACCTTTGTTGCAGGGGCAACCATGTTATGAACCTAATAATGTGGTGTCACATGCAACATATGCTTTCAATGCATACTTTCAGCAGATGGCTAAATCTTCTGGGACCTGTGATTTTAAAGGGGTGGCTACCATCACTACAACAGATCCAAGTATGAAATTATGACTTGGTTATATGTGCTATTATGTCTTTTACTAGAGATGGGTTAATTTGCAAGCATTTATGAGCTAATAATCTTGGCAGATAGTGTGTATATATCAAGAAGGAAAGCTAACCACAACAAAAAACAGTCAAAGGGCTTGGTATTTTTTATGTTTTTAAAAGATTTTTGGTAGCTTGATTGTTGGACTGTTCTCACAAAATTAATGGTTTGTGTGTGTGATGCAGTTTACTGACTTGCTATAAATCAAAAGAAAGCTCCTTTTCTTTCTTTCTTTCTTCTTCTTCTTCTTCTTCTTTTTTTTTTTTTTTGTGTGTGTGTGTGTGTGTGTACGCCCGCGTGTGTTTCCTGTTGAATTGCTTTTGGTCCTTTCTTAGCACCTTAGAATTACTAATGTTCAGTTCATTGCCAATTCTTGCAGGTCGTGGTTCTTGTATATTTCCCGGAAGGTATGAAGTGAAGTATCTCTAACTATATGATTTTCTGTGCTATTGACCACTTTGTTAATCACTCAACATGCTCATCAGTAGCGGAGTCAAGAATTATTTTACTTGGGGACCAAATATTGTTGCAAGGGAGGAGATTTGGGAGAAAACTTATGAGTTGTAGAGAAAAGAGGAAGCAAGAGGGGAGAAAGAGAGTTGAGGGAAGGATGGAGAATAGTCGCATGTTCTGACTTCAAAGAAGGGGGGGGGGGGTTAAAGATTTGGGAGAAAACTTATGAGTTGTAGAGAAAAGAGAAAGCAAGAGGGGAGAAAGAGAGTTGAGGGAAGGATGGAGAATAGTCGCATGTTCTGACTTTAAAGAAGAGAGGGAGGGGGGGTTTAAAGATTTGGGAGAAAACTTATGAGTTGTAGAGAAAAGAGAAAGCAAGAGGGGAGAAAGTGAGTTGAGGGAAGGATGGAGAATAGTCACATGTTCTGACTTTAAAGAAGAGAAGGAGGGAGGGGGGGGGGGGGGGGGGGGGGGGGGGGGGTTAAACTTTTGGGAGAGTCAAATGGGTATTTTCGTATTTGTAGAGAAGGGCAGGGGGTTTTTTGGTTTAAATTTTTGGGAGAGTCAAATGGTATTTTCATGTTTGTGTAGAGGGGGGTTTTTCAAATTTTTTGGAGGGCCATGGAAGTTGTAGGGGTCTTTTTTTAAATTTTGAAGAGATTAAAGTGTTTAGTTTTTACAAATGTTTTGGGGCATACTCATATTTTTAGAGAAGGGAAGGAGGGTTTTCAAATTTTTGTCCCCTCCATCCGCCACTGATGCATATCATCTATGATGAGCATGCTTTTCACATGTATTTTAGCCACTTTGAAATAAGTTTCATATTATGGCCATGTATATCCTATTGAATTCTGTCTGTTTTTGTGAATGTAGTGCTGGAAAAAATGGCACTGTTGTAAATGGTACTTCACTGGCTCCATCTTCAAATTCCACAAGTTCTGGCTGCTTCTCACTCTATCCCCATGGTGATGGTTCTTTCACAAGCTCTGTGATCGTAGGTATTTTACTTTTGAGTGCAGTTTTATTCTGAAAACTACGAACACGTTTGTTTGCGACGCTTCTTTTTTTGACAAATGTTGGATTTGTTCGAGACATGCGCGTTTGCATCTGTTGAAAAAATTGCAGCATACCCAGTTTTGTTCCTCTGGAAGAGGATTTGAAGGGGTGTGGCAAGGTGTAACGCATACATAGCCGGCAAGTAGTTGATGGTGAGTTGTCTATTGGATTTTGTACAAACCCGCCATCCACCATTGTTGTATTCTTTGAACCCAGATTTGTGACGAACGCATTTGAAACCCTGGTTTAATGATGTTCATTTGGTCCCTCAAATTGGGATATTTTTTTGTTTCTCAACAATGTCGCTGTAAGATGACTCTCAAGCGGCTTTTCGAGAGGGATTTGGCTTCGGTGCTGTAAAAAAAAAATTACAAAAGATCTCTTGTATATTTTTTTTACAGCATCTAAGCCAAATCCTCTGGAGCATGGCCCGTGACCTAATGATGGGTGGCCAAATTTGTAATCAGCCAATTTGTAATTCTGGCTGAAAGGATATAAAGCATCCCTTAGTTATTCATCCTTTTTTTTTTTTTTTTAATGATTTTTTTTTTTTTATTTTAATCTTTTCTTTCTTTCCTTTCTTTTTGAGTCTAGTCGTTTTTGTTTTAATGTGTTTGTGGCGGGAATTTTTTCTCTTGTAAGTGATTCATGGAGCATATAGGAAGAAGAAAACATCAAACAAACAAGCAGAAAATCTAGTTTAGACATGTTGGATTCTTACAAGAAGAATTTCAGGAAGAAGTCATTTTTTTCGAACTTGTTGGTTCGTAAAGGAATATCAGAAATAAGGGCATCAATAACTTCGTTGATTCAAAAGAACACAGAAGCAATTATAATGGAAGAAAAGTCTTTCTGAATTGTCATTCAACCTCAACATAGTTGTTTGATGCTTACAGTATTATGAATTCATTGAAAAAAATCTTAACTAACAGTAGTAGGATATATGACAAACATCACAAACAAAGCCAGTAGAGCTGGAAATCTTGTACTGCCGATTGGTATGTTGGTTGCAATACGGTCTGTTGCAAAAATTACATTTGGGAAGCTGCAGCCAGCACTCTGAACACAAGTCGTCTCCACAAGCAGTTTCTTCCGGTTCTTCAGATCCTGTGCATCGGCCACACTCTTCGCACCTCGGAATGCAGAGGTTGCAACCTCTGCATTCGGTCGACAGCAGCTCCGTCTTCCTCTTGCAGGTCTCTCTTAGACACTCGTAAACCACTCTTACATCGTTGCACTTTGGGCAGATATCCACGTCAAGCATAGGATCATGATCACTTTCTTCGTTTCTGAAAATTGGGAACTTCCTGTTATGATAGAGGGTAGGTTGCTGCTTTCGCTGCATATCCTGCTGAGACAGGTTCATTTGCAGATAAGAGAGAATTGTTTCAAGGTGTTCTTTCTTTATGTTGTAGATACCATTTATCCTCAGGCTCTTTAAGCTGTGATGACCTTCGGATAATGTCTTCACTGCTCTAATGACTCCCTCAGGTGTTAAGCCAGTGCATGCTGGTATGTATAGCTGAATCAGAACGCAAAAAACAATAATGCAGTTAAACCTTGTTTGCTCATGCTTTGGCAATAGAATTATCTTCTAAAAATGATTATCAGAAAACTAGTAGGGAAGCTCTCCCCCTTGGAGCCCCCATGAGACCTTTGTGTCCTCCCTATATTCTCAGTGATCTTTCCTGGTCCCCTCTCAAGCCCTTCCCCCACATGGCAGATGCTCTCTCTCACCTCATTTCCAAGACGAAAGCTCTCAAACAACTAGAGAGTGCTCCGGAAGAACACATGCAAGCGTCAACTATTGGCCTTGTTGGGAAGATCATCTCCCAAAAGCCCCTCAACAAGCAAATGGTCCACACAACACTACAGAATGCATGGAGATTGATTGTGATTAGGTTTGATGGTAATAAAATCATTTTGATTTAGGCTCTGTTTGTTTTGACTTAAAATGTTTTTCGTCGGAAAATATTTTCGACAAAATCATTTTTCAAAATACTTTTATTTCAGCTGAAAATATTTTTCGGTGTTTAGCTCATATGGAAAATAGCGATTGTGGGCAATGGCTAGTGACGGCAAAAAACGATCGGAAAATTCTAGCGAACTTTGATGGTAGATTCCTGCGGGGCGGCTGACGAACTCTGGCAGTAGCAAATAATAAATTGTGAGAGAGAATGCGTGCGAGAAGGAGAAGCTCAAACTTGGAAAATGATTTACGATATTAAAAAACGGAACCATTTTTTGAAGATTAAAGAATGCTTTTCTAATCAAACTGAAATGTTTTCAATTTGACCATCATTTTCGGTCGCAGTAAACATTAAAAAATACAGAAAATATTTTTCAAAAATATTTTTCGCCGAATCAGACGGAGCATTAATTAATATCTTTTTTTTTTTTTTCCTTCACCTATCACAATTCTCTTATAAATATGAGTCTTTTGTATTGTAAATATTATTAAAGAGTAAGAGCAAGGTGTAGTCTTTTTGAACTAACTCTTCCCTAATCGTAGATGTCTAACATTGAACCATCCATAAATCTATATCTACATTTCTCTATTTCTTTCGCTTTTCTATTTAATTTTCATTTAATTAACTATGAGTTTCTTTAGATATTTTTCTCTTCTTTCACAGTGGAGGACTTAAACGTAACTCAGTTTCTTTTCACGTTCAGTCTATCACCTTGGAACATGTTAGCGAGGGAGGGGTGACTTTTCACCCATGAAGTCTTGTGGGCCCCCTTAAAGTTGATTTTTCTTCTGGCTCATGCGTTTCACTCCCCTATTTGTTTTGGTGTTCTGTTGTTAACCGACTTGTAGCTTTCCTGCACCGATTATACGCCGTAAAAGCATAGATTTAGGTTATGTTTGGTACAGAGAACGACTATTTCATTATAAGAATAAATAGTTTTATTGAAAATGAAAAAATTTGAAATCTTGGAATAGTCATTCCCATATATGGCCCATGAAGCAATGACTATATATTCCTTAAATCGAGGACTCATTGGTCTAGCTCCATAGCACCAAAAATGTATCAGGGCTCCAGGAATTCACCAAAGCGACGAGATCTTGAAAGACATTTTTTTTATAGCTATTCCCATCAAAATTGAGAGGAATATATATTCCTCAATGTAATGAATAGTTACTCTTATCGGCAATGTGAATGGCTATTCTAAGTGTTCTTATTATATATTCTAGCACTAAGGCTATTTTATTCTACTTTCTTCAATTCTTAATAAAAAACTATTTATTTTTTCTAATAGAATAGCCATTCTACGTACCAAATGTAGCCTTACTTCTCTTATTGGAGGCGCTGTAGCAAAAGAAAAACGGAAGAAAGAATGAGAGAGTGTAAGAGCCTAAATACTACTAGAAAATAGATTATCAAGAAGATTAGTGACAATGTTGCAAATTTGCCTGAACATCATTCGCCTTGTGATCCTTCTTCTGGTTTTGACTCGAGGATAAGTTCTTTTCAAGTAGGGGAGATTGTTGTAGGACAACAAGAAGACACCGCTCGACCGTAGCTCGATGAGCGCTCGAGCAACGTCACAAACACAGTGCAACCAGATTGCACCGCTCGTTGAGCACTCGAGCGGTGCAACTTAAGAGAAGTCGACTTGATCTTTAGCTCGAGCGGATCTTGGCAGTATAACGCAAATGGAAAGGAGCTTTGTATGGCCATGGAATTCCAACTTGATTTTGTCTTTAATTTTGACTTATCCTTAGTATTATTTAGCACGAGAAATGCTTTGAGTATTATAGCTTTTATTACAATTTTCATACAAATAGATGTGGCGACCTATAATTGATGAAATGATTTTAGGTATATGGTTGACAAGTCAGACGCTAATTAATAACATTGACAAGTTCGATTTTTTTGCTTAGTTATTTTACTAATTATGAATTGCCACGTTAGTTTGTAAAAAAAAAAAACTTGCAGTACACTTAGGAGCACCTATTTAGCACTATCAATTAGTTTCTTAGTCAATCGGTGATCAACAAATTTTCCTCTTAGCAAAAAGCTCTCTCCTCTCTCCTGATAAACTCTTTACACAAAAAGCCATGGGAGGAGGGAAGCTCAAAGCTTCTCTCCCCCTTCTGCCTTTCTTTTCCTCTACCCTTCCCTTTCCCCTCAGCTTACACCTCTTTTGAGGCCCCTGTCCTACTAGAATTTTCTCTAGCCTTATTTACTTCTTTGGAGGCCCTATCTACTCTTTCAAAGGTCATGTTTACATCTTTGGAAGCTTTGTTTATCTTTTCCTTACTACCATTACAGTTTTCACCGCTCATCTCTCTCTTTCATTGTGTTTCCAATTGGATTTGTTAAGGATCTTGGATCGAATTTTTCGAAGTTAGATCCACCTTCCTTTGTCAGATCCTGCTCGACACGGGCGCCCCCATTGTGTTCCCTGTCGTCTTCCACCTCCGCCAACACCAGCCGTGCCTCCATCGAACCTTCTTGCATCGGAGCGTGGCTTACATGCTTCGATGCGTGGATAGCCCTCCACTGCGCGTGATGCCTTCTGTCTCCTCCTCCTCGATCTGTCTTCCACCGCTACCACAGACCTCCAGTGGCGATTCTTTCTCCATCTGCAACCTTCGCCAGAGCTTGGCTTTCACTCGTCGGCACTCTCGATCGAGTCTCCACCCTCCTCCGCAACACCAGATGTCGGTGTTCTGCTTATTGTTTTTATTTGCTTTCCCTAGTTTACTTTGGGCTGTTAAAGCCATCTTCACCTTAGATTTCGTTTTGACCTTGATCAATGTCTTCTTTGCTGCGGTGGTTCACATTTGAGTGTGCTACTGCATTTGTTTCTTTGCTAGGCTACAGTTTGAGTTTTCAGACCTTGTTTGGTACCCTTCTTGCACCTCTAGGTTGCGTCATTCATAGTGCGCCTTACCGAATCGCATTTATTGGCGATCACTTATCTTCGTCTTCGTACCAAAAATATATAAGGCCCGCATCATTTATTTGTTGCATTCTCTTTTATATTTTGTTTACCTACACTAATGTGGTTATAAATTCGAAGTTCTTCGTTAGGTTGCCTAGCCTTATATTTTTCTTTGTTGTAACTTTTGTTGAAGTACTTATTAAAAAAAAAAAAAAAAAAAAAAAAAATTGTTTCTTAGTCTATAATTTTCCATCTATTGTTGATCTTCCATCTTAGGAATATTTCTTGCTTTTTGGAGTTTCAAGCCAGTGTTATATGAACGATGTTGATAAATGGGCAGTTGTTGGTACCGGGGGTAAACATTTTAATTTGATGTTATTTATTTATTGCTGAACTTCTCATTCCAAGTAAGCCGAACACTTCATGAAAGAGGAGACTAGACGAACTTTCATAAGAGACGCAATCCCCACCAGACATACCTTATCCACTTTCATCTCCTATAAACTATTTCCTCCAATTAAAGCAGGAAAAGAAAAAATATATATATCATTTTCAAATTTACCATTATATTTATGGAATCCATATTAAAGGAAGGAGCCATAAACTATTATGTGCAGGGGATAGGGGCAAAAAAAATTTGTTGCTACGGGCGAGTAGGCGAATTTTTATTTTTTATTTTACCTTAAAACTTTTTTATTCTTAGGAATTGGGGGCCATGGCCTATGCCGGCCCCTTCCTCCGTCCCTACCCACCTTAGGCCAAATTCAATGGTAAATTTGAAACTTAATTATATATGAAATGTATGTGTATCATTTTTCAAATAAAAACATTAGAACTGAAACTTCAGCAGGCAAATTAAATTAGAGAAGGAACAGAGAAGAAACACCAGATATTCATACCTTGTTGATAAGAGGATTTTTGTCTATGACCCACTGAAGCCCATCATCCGTAATCTTCAAACAGTTCACGAGAGCCAAAGTTTTCAGCCTACCAATCGCCTTTGAAGTGATCTTCATCAGAATCTCATCAGACAGTCGCAAGTTCAAAGGCCTTTCAACTATGATATTATCCAGCCATGGCAATACATCCTTGTGCACTGCATCTCTTAGTGACACGCAAACTTCACTCATGGCAAGAAGCTCAAACAGAGGAAGGTAAGCTAAAACCAGGAACAAAGCCTCACGCGGCACAGTCGGGACCTCGTCCTCGTCCTCGGCTTGATGTTCTTTGTCCTCCACAACATGTGAAATTTCCATCTCCTAAACAAGTATGATTTGAACGAATTAGTTCTTGATATTATGGCCAGAAACAACCGGGAGAGAGAGAGAGAGAGAGAGATTGAAGAATACAACAAAGGCTATACAAGAAACCTTGATATTTACACAACTTGGTTAATTTTCAAGGTTGGACCGATAGAAGCCGTGTGGGCAAATTGCGAGTCGGAATGGGATAGACATCCCCCCACCAAATGTGAGAGATTTGTTATGGAGCCCACCTGACAGTCTGTCTATGCTGGTTGGTTTTACTAAAACTTTCGTATTTACGGTCTGAATTGCTAGTAAACTAAACAGCAAATTGTTGAGAATCCGAATATGTCCGCATGTAAAATTTTGACATGGTGCCTTCTATTCTAGCAAGCAAATGAAGATTGTTAATGCTAAATTTAAGAACAGTTTTATCGTGGATTACGATGGATTCCCTACCGTCCAAATGGACTGCCTGGTAATGAAAATTACGTATAAACTTTCCGAAGGCTAAATTCTATAATTGAAAGTTCTAGTAGGCAATCCATTGTAACTTGATGTCCAGTACATATAGTACTGAGAATTCTTTCCTTTTATTTTGATATTTACTTTTCGTAATTTTTTTTTTTTTTTTTTTTTTTTTTTTTTTTTTTTTTTTTCTTAAGCTCCTTGTAATTCATTATTTCCTTTAGAGTAATGTTATAAACTACATTTTTATCTCACAACTATCTCACAATGCTGACGTGGCAGTCTTAACTAACCATTGAATTAGTTTTTGGAGGACTTAGTAAATACTGATGGGCATCTGATGTGAACCAATTGACAAAGAACACAGAAAATAGATAAGGTTGGCTGTTTCAAGTGAGCCAGAAACTCCCAAAACACAGTAAATTGTATTTATCAAACAATAATTCAACTTCCCTTTACATTATTTGCTTGTTCCTTAAATAAACAAAAAGATAATACAGCTTGCGTAGAACTGTAATTCTGTACGTAGCTATAACTAGAGACCTAAAGCTACTTACTAACCGTCTACTCTTAAGGTAAGAGATAAGACTTCTTATTTAAATATTGTTCTACTTAGATAATATTCCTCTTAGACAAATATAAGACAAAATAATAAGATAAAGATAAAAGAGAAAGAGATGTAACCCTAACATATTAGGATTACATCAGCCTCTAAGGCATGCCTGCTAAAAGAGGCCAAGAAGGCCTAAAAAGATGCACATATGGTTAAGCCCATGCTAGGCCTAAAATCAATAGTGAGATGCACCACTACCCTATGGGATACACCACAAACAATTCCCTCTTTGACCTAGGGTTTCAAACACTCCCCTATCTATCTCTCACGCACTACTACTCCCAGAAAGACTCTCTTACTCTTTTTTTACTAGCTTTACTCTCTTTCAGCTAGGATTTACTGAGTTGGGCGTCAGAGTGCTTCCAGTTTCCGGACCGATGAACCTTTTGACGACCTCTTCCTTGTTTTGCAGATGAGCTCTTCCCTGGAAGATGGCTTAAAGTCACTGTAGATGTTTCATACTTCAGATTTTGTTTTTCTTAATGTCACATTATGTAAAAATTTTATATGATGACACAATATATTTATCATATGACAATATACATATATATACACCATTAAATATGTAAAAATATAATCAGGTCTCTTTATTTTATCACATAAATTAGGCTTTTGCTTTCCATCTTCAACTCTATTATTCTCTTCGTGCGTACCCAAACATTTTCTTGTAATTTGAGTGAATGGGTGATTCGAGTTAACTCAGTGCACAAGGGGCAGTTCTTCTCAAAGGGAAGCAATGTTTCAATCAATATTTTTGAGTTCGATTTAAGTCTGCTTTTCTCTGATTAATTAATTATTAGTATATTACTGTCACATGTCTATTATGTGAAGTAACGTGGCAGTTTCTGGAGCAAGCAAAGTGAAGTGCAGTCCAGTTGGGTTCTTCTAGAAGGGATTAAACGGTGTGTTTTGTGGGCCAAGTAGAGCTTTGTCGCTTTATTCATTTATTATGTCGTTTTAAGCTTTTCTTAGGGGGTGTCGTTTTAGTCTGTGGGGTGTGCGTTTTGTAAGAGGCTATATAAGTCTCAACGGGGTGTAGTGATTGGGGGGGGGGACACTTGACCGGCTCCCTCCCTCGCTTTTCAATATAAAACCCCATTTTACTGAAAAAGAAGAAATAAAATAATATAAACAATTAGTTTTGGAATAAAATGAGTTTTTATATTGAAAAGGGGGGGGGAGGGAACCGGTCAAGTGTCCCCCCCAATCACTACCCCTCAATGGGTAAATTAGGAGGGTATCGATTGAATTGTTAGCTTGTTCACTTGTGAACGATGGAGGCCCTTGGCTCCTTGAATTGCCAAGAACTCGGAGATTAGCCATCTCGAATTGGCCCTATCAAATACAATTCTCTATTTCTATTCTCTCCTTTCTTCATTTCTTCCTTTTTTTTTTTCTTTTTTTTTTTTCTCATTTTTCCTCACTGATTTACAGCAACAGTTCAAGGCAACTGTTACAATTACTATTATTTTAAGTCGAATAAACATCACCATCTTGAGTTTAGAGCAAATATATTTTCACTCATTCGGTTTCTAATTTTGCAATCAGTTATACGAGTTTTTGGTGTTTTCCAATTAGATCATTCTATCATATCTTTCATTAATTCCCTAACAGAAGTCATACAAAATCACAATTATATCCCTAAAAAACAATGCAGAAAAAAGGAAAAAGAAAAGGTCGGTGCAGCAGGAACACCTCCCTCAAGATGTGGAATGATCTCACCTCCCACTCAATCTCCCCCCAGTCCCTTTTTTTTCTTCTTCTTCTTGATAAGTGTTTTAAGGATATATCTAATTTTTTTAATCCAGCATAGCAATCTTTTTTTAACGAGAAAAAGAACTTAAAAATTGCGTTCAAGTGCGCTAATGCCAAGAATACAATAGGGGGCTTAATTCATATGAACTTGTTCATCCATAAGAATAAGTGCTTCCTTAGCTAGCCTATAAGCTATTCCATTTGCCTCCCTTCTGACATGATTCACCTACCAAGTCTACAAACTATTGAGCATAATTTTGGCATCATCATTTACCACGTAGCTCTTTTATAGTCTGCAAACTATTTAGCATAATCTTGGCATTGTCAATCAATTGGCATCGTCGCCAAACCCCACACAATGGTCTCTCACAATCACACCAATGTTCATCTTCCCTTTGTTCTTGTCCATCGCTATTTCCTAGTTGACCTTCAGAAAACTCATGTTAGGCACTGAACACTTTCGAGTAAAAGAATTACCACTTTCTCTTCTGTCATGCATCTTTGCGTTAGCCTTTTTGAAAGCATCTAGGGATTCCATTGCTTTCCTCACGAGTAAGATGGCTAAGCAAACCTCCACAGATCATAGAGTTCCTCCTAAACCACAAATTTCTCACCACTATCGCCACAAGTCAATATCATCATCTTCCAACTTATTTTGCAAAACATCCACAATATGAATAAATTCATCATTTACCACTTAGCTCTTTTGTAGCTTCCTTCCACATACTCCATGCATCTCTTGCCTCTGGGCAACTCCACAATATATGCCCCGTAGTCTCCGCCTCTAATCCACATATATGGCATAATAGATTCTCGACTATTTTCCTTCTGAGCAAATTTGCTTTTGTGGACAACACATTATTACACATCAAACACCTTCACTGCATTGGGAACATTCATCTTCCAGAGTCTTTTCCAAACATTGCTTTGCCTTCTTACATATGAGCATTCCCCTTTATTGTTCGTTGTTAACTCATTTTCTAGGTGGTATGTGCTTCTCACTGAAAACTCTCCATTCCCTGTGCATCTCCAAATTTGTTGGTCTCTACCATTAAAAGCGCTAATAGGGATCTGACAGATTCCTACTACCTCATCCTCCACAAACACTTCTTTGATCAAAGGGGTATTCCACCGTCTAGTATCCTTATCAATAATGTTAGCCACTACCACATCTGCGCTTATAGGTCGTGGATTTAGAAAGCCATCTATCCTTCCATATTTGATCTTTTTTCCCAATCCCAACCCTCCACATATGTCCCTCATTTAGTAAACCCTAGTTGTCCAAATGCTACGCCATACATAAGAGTGTCTATTTCCCAACTTGGCATCAAGGATAGAACCATGGGGGTAGTATTTTACCTTTAGAATCTTGGCAGCCAAAGACTTAGGATTCCGAAGTAGTCTTGAACACTGCTTTGCCAGCAAACATTGAGAACCGAAGCAGTGATTAGATATTGGCCCTAAACTCAGAGTAGTTATATGTTAATTATCCTCATTTTAATCCTTAACAAGTTTTATTCTCTAGAGAGAAATTGCCAACACATAAACATGCATACATCTACACACAAGTATATATATATGTACTTGAGAACGTTACAGAGAGAGTATCCAGTCACAAAGAGATTTGCTTTTTAGTCATGCCTTATAAAAATGCAGCATTTACTCTATCTAAAATATAACGCATGACTATTTATTTGACTGCGTAAAACTCTGTAGTGCATTGATCATAAGGATATTGTGCAACTTCACACCACAAACTCTCACTCTTTTATGCACTTAATATAAGGAGAGTCATCAATACAGAAGCACACAATACAGATGTTTATGAATTTGGGAGTCTACCATTTTACAGATAAATTGACAGAGGAAGTATTTAATTTCATAAAGCCCGGATCGAGTTGGATAGAATTCAAATTGTAAAGGCAAATCAATGATCTAAGGGCTCAACAGCAGTCTTGAAGAGAAGGATGTAAACCTTGTCAATTGAAAAATACAAGAAGCCCCCTGTGGAATGTGTGACATATGAGCCAAAGCTAGTTCCCACAATGCAGTGCCAAGCTGGACCATATGCTGAATCAAATTCCTGTCAAGTAATTAAAAAATTATCATCAACTTTCTGCATATAAAATTGTAAAGGAAGAAAAAAAAAAAAGAAAGGAAAAATCAAGTCTAAACAATCCTATAGCATTATTTTTTTATTTTTTTTATTTTTTATTTTTTAAAGAAATGGCAGCATTTTACCAGTGGTCATATTGGATTCATAAAAGTCAACCTTAGAATAGCTTCATGAATAGTTAGAGAACTCTCCCTGTTCCAGTCAGGATTCTTCTCAATATCAATATGCCATATAAGCTGCTCTAGAGAGGTATAAATTCAAATTTATTCAGCTTATATTAACATAAACATCAATATTCTGTTGTATAATTATACCGTCTAATTACCATTATTATCTCCACTGCATTCCGTGTTGGATAGGTAGGAACTTAAAAAAATATTGGGGAAACTATATTTACCCCCCTTTAACTACCATCATTTTTGTAATGTCTCCCCAATGTTTCAATTTATGTTGTCCTTCTCAATCTACCATTGCGGTTGCAATGTCTCCCTTCTTTGACCCATTTTGTAAGTCATTTTTTATTTTATGAAAGGCATTTTTGTCATGTTGGGTCACAGAAGGGAGACATTGCAAAAATGATGGTAGTTAGAGGGGAGTAAATGTAGTTAACCCAAAATTATATTTATTGCCATGTAGCTTTCTCAGCCTTTTGGCTAAGATGGAAGGGTGGTTTGCAATACCCTGATCATTCCAATTGGTCTATTTAGCAAGGATTGAAAATAAATAAAATAGACTAGTCACATAATCTTAGCCTATCTCTTTTAAATCAAGATATCAAGTGCCCTTGCTGCTCCGATGAAGGCCATACTGAAAAGTACTAAAAGAAGAAGAACCTCACATGTTGTCTAGTAAACCCAAAAATATATTACAGATTACTCTGCTGCAGGAAAATGTAAATAATTGTAAAAACATATAATTTAAGAAATAAATGAGAACAAGAAAGAGAGATCGGCCTATGGCCTACATTTACATGTGAAAGCCTTTTTTTTGGCTACATCTTAATTCATTTTTTTCATTTGATAATATACAAGACTCTATTTATAGAGAAAGTCTTAACGTTACAAGTCTTTTCTAATTCTACATTAACAACAATAAATCTAATTTATCATCTTGTAACTCTTGTCTCTTGAGTTCTTATAACTTTTGTCTTAATAATAATCAACCATTAAGCTTGCATAGTAGATCACTAATATTTATGGAGGACAGTTCTAGTGCAACTAGTACCATTATGAATAAGCATGCTTAGCTAGAATCCAGTTCAAGGTTATCTTGTCTAAGCCAAGCCTGATCTAACTTATAAGCTCACCAACATTGCTTGTGTAAAGGTCCATATCATTAAATTGGATAAGAGAGGATACAACTAGACAAACCTGGTTAGTTAGAGAGAGCATATATATCTTATATTACTCTCAAACAATAGTAAGACAAGTAATTCCAACTACTTACACATTCATGAACAAGAAACCAGCTCCAGATTGAATATGTATACATGAAAAAAAGAAGAAAAAAAGATAGCAACAGCTGTCTGCATAGCACATATAGGTCACTGTATTACTAGATATCAAGAAAAACCAAGTTTAAGCCTATAAACTAGGAATAACCTGAGATTGAGTTTCTTATCTTAAACATGTCATGAGCGGTGTGCCAATTATAAGTTTGACGATAATAAGGCTGGCAGGATGATAGAGATGTACTCTGTATCTCGAATCCTATATTCAGGTCTGCATTAACTAAAAAGAAAAAAATTGTTATGCATTTTACACAAGCAGTGAATTAATGCAATGCTTTTTTCTTCTCTCGAGCCAAGCACTAGCACCACACAGTAACAACCAACTGTAAGCTGAACTTAAATTTTGGCACATGACCACATAACTTGTTTGAATTATATCTTCAAAAACTTTACTAAATACTGGCAATTTAACAGCTTGAATAGTAAAAATAAAAAGTAATGATGATGATTATGATGAATGTGGTGTGTGGGTGTGGGTGTGTTAGAGAGAGAGAGAGAGAGAGAGTAATGATAACGTTTATGATGAGTGGAGGATAAACAGAACCAGCTAAGGGACTGTGGCAGTGAAACTCCAATAGAAAAAAATCTGAAAGGGATTTGATAGTGTGAGGAACGTAATCATTGCATTCGAGAATATATCTTTTTACCAACAAAAAAAAAAAAAAATCAAAGAGGAAACATTTGTTGATTAGGAGATTCAAAAAGAAACATGGAGAAGAGGAAGTACGAGAAAACAAGTTAAATCTAACAGAACTGACAGAGGGTATAATTCTTAATGCAAGTATCGTCAAGCTAGAGGCACAGAAATGATAAGAGCCTGAGCCAACACAAATATAAGAGGCACAATCTTATAACTATAGAAAATCTAGCACAAGGCCCAACTACATACCAGTGTCAGTAGCTTTCAGCAACTACAAGCTAGAATAATGTATCAGCTAAATCAATAGTATATTAAGGTACTCAAACAAAGCTGTGATGTTTCCTGTTCATTTTATTTATCTTAACATTGAAACGCTAATCCTCATCTTGGACCAAGTTTTACACCTATCTAGTCCAAAGGAAAGACAAAAAAGAAAAAGATCTTTACAATCTGTTACCACCTATGGCAGCAAACTCCTCTCTCTCTTGCTCTTGCTCTATCTCTAGGTGCCTTCTTGATGTGAACAAAGTCCTTTGCCTTGTTGACATAAACAAAACTATAGTGTTGACTATCCCATATGAAGTATCTAATTAGAAGCAAACCAGTTGTTCATTCAGCCAGACTTCATGCCATGGTAATCAATACAGCCTAACTATTAACCTTTTCAAGAGGCTGGATGAAGCTTATTCTCACAAACATGACCAACTTGAAATCACCCAGGTCAGTAGGTTGTTTAAAGAAACACTCCCATAAATTCTACCTGAAATGATTACTGGGTTTTGATCTATTTGCATTCTCCATCCAAAACCCAAAGTCAAAGTACACTCTAAAGGGAACCCATATTAGTTTACATCCTCCAGACGCATTTAGAGATTAAATTCAGGTTAAGATGACACAAATTATCTAATGGGCCTGCCTGTATTGTGGTTTACTCACTCTTAATGTTGAAAAGTAGTAATTCAGACAAACCAATCGACTAATAAATGAAGATCATAACAAGAAGGTTTAAGAAGGGAAGTATATTTTTTTTTTGGTAGCTAAATCTGAAATAACTAAGCAATTGGACCAATGTCTTGCTCAGCTGCCCTGCTTGTCTAAATTCAACTGGTGAATCCAAATAAATTTATTAAAGATTAAATAAAACCTTGTACACTACCATGAGAGACTTCATACAATATGTTTTCGGTTTAATCCCACCAAACAGTTAGACCAAGTGTATGTTTTTTTTTGGATGAATAACCAAGTGTATGTTACTTTACTGAGTTTACTCAATAAGGGTTACTGTTGAGATAAAATTTGAAATCCAAGAGTGAAGATCGCACTTTAATAGTTATTTTCCTGAGCTGACACTACCAAAAAAATTGGAGCACTTAAATCTTTGCAATTAAGAACGAAGAAAAAGTCATTGAAGTTTATACTCAATGTGCTGAATACAAAAGAAGAAAAATAGGATTTTCAGCTCAAGGTAATACATTTATCATTTGGATCAAATGTAAATTATTTTGTTGGAAAGCTTACTTAAATAATCAAAATTAAAAATCAAGATACAAAGTCTAGACCTAGACTGACAAGATAAAGATCATCATCAGAAAAGAAATAAACAGAAACAGAGACATTCGCAGCTCAATCTGACACTACCAAGCAATTACACCTTCACATACTTCAGTCAATCCGCTCAATATAACATGCAAAATATAAGAATAAATACAAAGCCGGCAACGTTTACTATAAATAGACATCAGATGATTCGGAAATCGGAACCATTACCAAAAAAAAAAAAAAAAAAATCTTCAGCTCAAACCAGAACAAATCATCTGCTGGACCACCTGGATAAAATATTTACTCGATACCCTATACTTCAAACACTCCGATTAACAATCAAAATTGACTTATTTTCAAGAAAAGAAAAAATCAGATCCCAGAAAGCAAAATGAAAAAAAGTTGATGCATTCAACTCGAGCCAAGACAAACAAAGATTAAGCAGGACCAACTGCACACTAAATTTGATCACCACCCATTACTCGGATCACTCCAAGTAACAATCCATACAAACACAAACAAGTTAACAACCTTAAACTCCAAAAATAAGTAGAAAAAAAGAGAATATCCATTTGAGCCAAGTTAAGTAGTGATTTATTATACCTTCTTAAGCGCGAGGGCGACTCGTTTGCTGTCAAGCTTGCCGGGCATGGAGTCGAGATGGTCTCGTGCGCAGCGAAAGGCACGGTTCTGCAAAGGAAAGGGCATGTCAGAGGCTCTGACGCGCACGTTGAGGCTGTCATGCTGCTCTTGCTGCTCTATCGATTTCTTCTTCTGTATCAAACTGCTGAGGAACTTGCTCCTCCTCTCCAACTCCTCCTCTGCTCCCTCCATTTCCTTTTTCTTTCTCACCGGTTCACTCTCTCATCACTTGGAGACCAAGGCTTTTACTCTCTTTAATCGGAGGCTACAGTTTCAGTGTTCCATTGTTTGAGAGAAGGGGAAAAAGAGAGAGGAAAAGAGACGACACTCAGACACTGTGCAGACGAAAAAGAGTGGGGATGACTGGAAAGGGAACAAAGGTCTCGAATGCAATGTTTGCGTTAGTTTTTATCTTTTTCTTTTGACTTGTTTTCTTTCGATGCGTTTCTTGTTGTTGGTGTTGTTGTTGTTGCGTATGGCCGAGGTCGTTGGGGTAGGCGTAGGCCGTAGAGGGGACAAATTAGTTTTACTTTGATTAGTGGGAGGCTGCCGACCAAGAGGTCCAACACATTATTAATTATCACCGGACAACCGGAAATGCTTGGCCTAACCCCGCCGCTCAAAAAGGAGTTGGTTTAAGAATCAGTCCTTTAACTTTTATTTTTTATTTTTTTTTAATAATGTCAATCTGGGTCACCTATAGCTTTACCACACACAATGATAGACTTCAGAGCGCAGAGACCCAACCAGAATTACCAAATTAATTCCTGGCCCAATTCTCAACACCACTGTAGGAATGAAGCCTTTAAACGCTGGTTATGCGCGGGTGGATGGCCCCAAGAGGGAGGTAGCACCTACTTAAATTCGAACTCGAAACCTCAAGTGATTATATCCAAGAGGCCGGAAGTCTTACCATTTAGGCCACCCCCATGGGGTTTTAACTCTCATATTTTGCTGCTCTAATTAAATGGTCAAGGATTTTGATTGATTTTGAGTGAGAGTACGCAACATGCATGTTTTGTTCGAAGAGAAATGCTAGGTTATACACCATTCTATTGTTGCTGTTCGACTCATTCTACGTGGATCTCTCTGTTTATTTTTTTAAAAAAACAAATAAAATAATAAATGAAAGAATAATAAAGCAAACACAAAAATCCGCATAGGATGAGTGTGATAGCAGGAGTACAGGGGTTTACAACTTAATATTTCTCTTATTTTAAAATTAAAGAAACTGGGCAAAGTTCATATACCTCTTCAAACTACCATTATATTGTTAATGATCTCCTAAACTACTGTTTGAGTCAATATCCTCCAAAACTACAAAAAAACTGTTATTGTCTCTTCCAATGACAAAACTATCATTCATAGAAAAAAAAATCTAAAAATAAAAAAAAAATAAAAAACTAAACACTAAAAACTAAAAAGAAGGCTTCAGGGGTGGCTCTATGGTCCAACAAGAGGTGGCCGAACAACTCCTATGGCTTTGAGGGTAGTTCGGAAGCCACAGGGGGTCATTCGGACACCCATTTCGGCTGGCATGGAGGTGGTCTAACCACCCTCTGTGTAATGCCTCGATAAATTAATTAACTGGTAATTAACTTCATTGTTCGTCTCCCAGTTCCATTCCACAAGGAATAAGACTCAGACATCTCTACTTTTCAAAACGAAAATACTACGCAGGGGAAACAATATGATTTCTATCATTCTGTCAACATTAATTATTATAGCCAGGGCATCTATTAAGAGTCATCACATTAATTGAAATCACACTATACATATCATCGATAGAAAATATCCAAACCAAACCTTAATATACAATCGAGCCTCAAATACTAACCTTACAACATCACCCAAAAGTATTAATTACCATGAACGGCTTTCAAAATCCTGCAACTTTTAAAACCCTAGTGGGAGAGAGAGAGAGAAAGAGAGGAAATGGATTTTAAGAGAGAATGTGCTCTCTTGTGGCTTATTCTTAAAATGAGGTAACATTCTTAGCTTAATCCTGTGTTTGATAGGGTTATTAGACTACTATCTTTTTGATAATCCACAATTTGGTATTATTTTCGTAGCTTGTGGTTTTAAGCCTCTAGGCTGATTGTGCCCTTATAGATGTTGGATATTCCATGGGTGGTTTATGTTTATGGATAAGGTTTTGTTATCTTATTTTGGTTTAGCATAAATAACCCCGTGTTTAAAGAGTTCTAATCGAGACCCATTGATTGTGTTAAGGTTTTAAGGTAAGATTAATAATGGGTTAGTCACTTACTGATGTAGGACGTACTTTATTGTGCATGTTGTTATTATAATTCTCTTATTACAACATATACTATATTTATATTGTATTCATGATAATCTTGTCAAATGAGAAACTATGATTTTGCATTGCTGCATGTGATTTATACTAGAAACATCTGAGTTCACCATATGATAGCCTGTACGTCATGCGTATTTATACTAATTAAGTTGTGGACTTACACTTATATCTTTTCCACCTGTAAAACATGTGTTGTTTTATAGATAGTATAGTAGGTGATGGATCCTATGAGGCCCTAGGATCTTTTGAATGTTCTAGCCAGGATTATTTTAAAGGAGTTGGATTCCATGTGGCTGGAGGGCATGTGGGATTGTGATGAAGATACATGCCACATTTTGATTGAGATTATCTACCTAGTTTATCTTTTTAAGATTGGGGCTCGAACTTGATGCTTTTACGACTCTTAGATTTTGCTTGTAATATTTATACTATGTTTTGATGACTGGTTCTTGATCATAACATTTGAAAATTTCGTTATTTACGTTATAATGCTTTAAATTTGATTTGGTTGTTTAAAAGTTTGTGGGTTTAATTAGTAGCTATCTTTGTATGAAAGTGAAATGTCTTCCACTGTAGGCTCTTTTCAGATAGTGTGAAATCCCCGAGTCTTATTCATGTGAAAATAGGACTGGGAGACAAACAATGAAATTAATTACCAATTAATTAATTTCATTGGGGCGCTACATTATATGCCAGTCTTGTTCGAATAACAACTCTATTGTTAGAACAAGATAACTTTGCCAATATATTTTCGAAGTGAAAACATCAAAAATCCGATTTTCTTCTCTACCAATTTCTTCTCCCACACCATATAACACATTATCATTTAAAATACAATCCAAATAAACTCTTAACAAATAAAAAATTTCACCTTTTATCAAACCCTAATTTATTTATTTATTTTAATTTCGCTCGTTTTCTCCCAACTATAAAACCACAAAATACCAACACAACCTCCACACAATCAAACCTCAAACTTATAATATCTAAGCAATACCACAACCCTCAATCACTCAAAACACAACATAATCATTATTTCATTTCAAAACTTCAAACTAACCCCTCAAAACACAAAAACAACCAAACAAAATGTCCTAGCATCAACAACCATCATTTAAACAAAATCTTATCAAGAATAACTCAACCACTAAATGGAAAAAAAAAAAAAATTGGGTAGAGACTTACATCTTGAAGTTTTCTTCAAATTTTCCTCCTCCTCACGCTTCTCTCTCTCTCTCTCTCTCTCTATCTCTCTTCTAGAACAAAGAACTTTCCTTCGTTATTACATTTTAAACTCTATGTTTTACACACAAAATTCGATCTTTTTCAACCAAGATTAAGCCTTGTTCGAACAAGCATGTGACACTCACATTATATATGTGTCAAATCTCATCTACCCACATGTGTAGATTAATTCAAGTTGCAAATTTTCACCTACCACTCTCGCGCATGATGATATGTGGAGATGCCATTCTTGTTCGAACCATGCTGCATGTGGAGATTCCTTCTTGCTTGAACAATAACTAGTGTTGTTCAAAAAAGAAATCATACACTCAAGATTTTCAAGCTTTTAAACTAAAAATTTTATTCTTTTTCAATCAATCTCCTATGTGCCTCGTCGTGCTCCATATATTTTCAAAATAGATCATTATTTTATTAGTTTATTCATGCTTTCTATATTTTTAGCGTTTAATTACGTCAGGTGTTACAGATAAAGGGTTGAGAGGTCGTTAACCACTCTTCAAGGCTTTTGGGGGTAGCCAACCAATCCCTAAAGACTTTTTGGGGTAGCAGAACAACCCCTTAAGGACAAAAGGTTGTTCAACAAACCCCAAAAGGAAAACAATATTTAAATAATTTAAAGATATAAAACCAAAATATTTTTTAACATATATATGAAAACCCAGAGAATCTAATAAGCAATCTATTTGAAATTCAAAATAATAAGAATAATGTAAAATTCAAGTGTACTTGATTGAAGTTGAACTAAGATTTTAGTTTACCGTCGGCAAAATTAAAATATATAGTTGAACAAAAATTAATTAAAGATATTTAATTTTAAATAAAAAGCTTAACTTACACTTCTCACCTTAAGCCCCAAAATGTATCGAGCCGGCCCCGAGACAAACCACTATACAAATGTCTATTACACTCAATACTTATGCCTTCTCTAGACACCTTGCCTTATACTATTCTTATTAAAAAAAAATACACCTAATAACTAAGATAACTCTTCACCACCTATGTAAACTACCCATGTAAAACAAGCATATAAGGAAAACACCCACAACAAGAAAACTACCCACGGACCATAACATGAAAAGTAAAAAATAAAAACAAAGTACCCATTAACACACATGATAACCGAATAGAACTATCCATGTAGTCTTGTAATGACCATATATAGCATAACAACTACCCACTACACTAGCTGCTGTCCCACGTTCCTGATGCCCACTTCTCTCCTTGGCTAATCCTTCTCCCTGTGACTTAACGTGAGACACTGTCATTTTGTGTCTTTGTTTCTCTTAAAGAGACTTGACACTCAAAGGTGTACCAGATTCTAGGTTTCATCCAGATGATTTATGATATGATTTTACAAGACCTTTGAGAAATAATGGGAAAAGGAGGTAGACACGGAGACAATGAGACAATACTATATAACAATCATGAGATAGATTAAAAAAGTTTGAAAATTGTGTATTGTGTGACACCCCATCTGAGTTTCAGCAAGAAAACAAATCCTCTGCAGTTCTCACATTTTAAGCAAACAAAAAACTCATTTTTATTTCTTCTTGACTTCGACACATGAGAAGAGAATTATGCACCAGAAAACAAAGAGGAATCAATCATCTGACAAAATGAAACAAGTTAAATCAAAGGATAAAATGGCATATATCAAATTCGAGAATCATCAGTTAGCCCTGTTTTCAGCAACGACTGGTGTGGCGCGTGGGGTTGAATTGCAGTTCCTGATGATTAACGGCGACAGCAACGACGTGAAGGTAAGATGGTTCTCGGTAGTGGTTGGCAAACTTATGATGGAAATATGATAGCGGGGACAACGAGCGAACTGCGCTAGCGGGATGGTGGCAGGGCGGTGGGTTGTCGATCTGTGGAACCAAACATAGCTCTCCCTCGATTTGTCGATGGTTGTGCACCGTCAATCTACAATGCGGTGGGTAGTCAATCTACGACGTTTTGGGGTCGCCAAGGAAGGACGTTGTGTGTTTAGCATGGTGGTGAGCAGCTCATAGAGAATGAGATGATTCATATTGAGCGGTGTTTTTAAGTCTTTAGATGATTTATTTTATGTGTGGCATTCTCTGAAAAAGCAAGATGCTTTTGAATGAGAACTGAGAAAAGAGAGGCGTGTGAAATTTTAAAGCTTGTGTTAGTGAAAAATTGCGTGTAATACCATAATTAGTGGACTGTCTCTGGTTAGTAGTCGACCAACTTTCGAAATAAGTTAAATGTGGATTGACAACTTCTTTTCCCCGCAATTTCCATTTGTTTGTCTAAAACACTTTAAAAGGTCCCACCCTAAGAATTGGGACTAATTACATTACTCCCCGCATCATCTTTTTTAACGTTTTCTGTTTCTCTTGCCTTTCCCAACATCAACCCAAATTATTAAGTTTTGTTTAGCCAAACTCCTTTCATTTATCATGAGTGGCAATCAGCAGCTAAACAGGATTCAAGGTTCCTGAATAAATTTGATGAAGGTGAGGTCTTAAGCTAGAGCATTCTTAATAGTACGTCTAAATTTTTAAATAAAATGGCTAATCAAAACCTACTTTTACCAGTTTAGCTAATCACTTTTAAAACTACAATTCAACCGATTATCTAAATTTCTATCTATTTTATTAAAATAATCATTTTAAATATTTTTTAATCTTTTTGTTAAAACCTCATATCAACTCATCTCTGCAAACTAGAACCAGAACAAGTAGCAACATTCTTCTTCAACGAAAATTAGACAAAACCAAAACAATAGAACCTTCTTCTTCAACGAAAACTAGAACAAACATCCCACAATTTTCCTTTTTGAAACTCAGATTGTAATGTCTAAGAAAATATTTAATGGGTGTATTAGGAAATAAATATTAATAGTGAGTCTTAGTGTAGTAAACAATTAAGTATAGGGGTTAGTTTTAATCGAATTAAAAATGGTGGGTTAAATAACAATTAACAAATGAGAAATTTAGAGTAATAGAAGGTTTAAAATAAAACATAAGTGGACATTTTTGGTATTTTTACCCCTTACTTTTTCCTTTTCCTTTCTTTCTTTCTCCTTACCTTTTTACCCCCACCGCATGGCAGTCCCCTTATTTCTCCCCTTTTCTTTTCGTTCTTTTTCTTTTTCTTTTCCTTTTTCTTATCTCTTTCTCCCTTCTCCCCCCGAAACACACACACACACTCACACACACACACACGCCACTGAGAGATAGATAGATAGAGAGAGAGAGAGAGAGAGAGAGAGAGAGCTGTCGTGAGTGTGGGAGAAGAAGAAAAAGAAGAGGAAATCCGGCCATAACGATTTGTGAGGTAAATTTCTAGCTTTTCCTTGTCTTTTCATGATACCCGTTGAGTTTGGAGTTAACAAAACATGTAGATTGTTAGAGATTTTCTTAGATTCAAATTCTAGGTTAAAATGGTTATAGGTTTCGGTTTTTGGGTGATTATTGTTGATTTTTGGGTTGTTTGTTAGGGCATTTCGTCCCTAGATGCTAAAATGTAAGGGTTTAAAGTTTTCCATGTGATTTTAATATACCCATTAATTTTTGGAGCAAGAAAGTAGTATGGATTGCTATGGTTTTTGTAAATCCGAATTTAGGGTTTTAAATTTGGGGCTTTTTAGGTGTTTAAACCCTATATTATTAATTAGTTGATTAATTGCATTTAGAGTGCTAATTAATCCTAGGTTTTCTATGGGTTCCATGGAAAATGAGTATTTATGGGGTTAGGTCATAATGTTAGTGAGTTGCATAAAATAGAGATTTTTAATTAAAAACCTATAAGTGTTCTATGTATTGGTCTAATTAATTAATGGGTAATAAAAGTAAACTCTAGAAATTACATAGGTTGCCATAGTGATGGGTTCTTGAAACAAACCAAGAACCTATGTGGCTTTTAGAATTAAGAGTGTTTCAATTTAGTTTTAATGTATTATTGCATTATGAAATGTAGTGGTACATTGCAAGGCCCTTGTCGAGGATCCGTCGTTAAGTCATTTACCGAGTAGCCAAAGTGAGTATTCTACTTAATGAGAACGATACTATGCTTTGTGTATTTTATAAAAATGTTAAATGATATGTTGTTTTGATTCGAACCGACAATATGTTGATGATATGTGTTTTGAGTGATTTCAATATTCGAAGTATGTTGAGATATGACAATGATTTTTAAGTGATTTGAGATATGTGTATGAAAGTATGATTTGAGATATGTTTTGATGTGTTTTAATGTGTGCTAAGGTTGAGATATAAATTATGTGTTTTGTGATTGAGAAAATGACTTGATGAAATGTTTGTGTTTTATGAAATAGATATGTGTTGAAAGCATGATCATGAAGTGAAATGTATGATGATTTGAGCATGAGCATAACGAAATCATATACGCTAAAAGAGCCTTGGGGTTGTAGCCTTATGGGTGGAAACAATTGGTTTCAGAGAGTTGTAGCTCCTAGCCTCAGAAAGCATAACGAAATCATGTACGCTAAACGAGCCTTGGGGTTGTAGACTCATGGGTGGATATAATAGGTTTCAAAGAGTTGTAGCTCCTGGCCTCAGAAACAGTAAGCCCAGAGAGTTGTTGCTCCTAGCATCAGTGAGTTGTAGTTCCTAGCCCCAAAGAGTTGTAGCTCCTTGATACAGTAGGTTTCAGAGAGTTATAGCTCCTGGCCTAAAAAATAGTAAGTTCAGAGAGTTGTATCTCCTAACACCAATGAGTTGTAGCTCCTGGATTCAGAAACAAGAAACCGAAACAAAGATCATGCATAACATAGTTTTATGGTGTTTTAAGATGTTTTCTTGGCTAGATGTATCAGTATGCCTATGAGGCTGAATGAAATAGTACATAAGTATACAGTTACAACTAGATTGCATTGATAAGTTTTCATGTTAGACGTATTAATATGCCTATGTGTCTCAATGAGAAAGAGCATATGTATATTTCTATTCAGCTAGACTGCATAAGATGTTTTAAAGGCACTAAGCTTGATTTTGCTTAGATACTTGTGTTTTCCAATAGTTTGGAAATGCCTGTTTCTCTGTATAGTTATGTTTGATGCCATGTGTTTTCTGCTTAGATGTACTTGTATGTTAGTATTTCCTAACAGCTGGAAAGCTTGTATACATGTATAGCTGAGTTACCTATTAAATATGTAAAAGATAGCTTGTATATATGTACTTCCAAGCGGTAGATTGGAATGCTTACATATATTTACAACATGATGTTTATATGTTTCTAAAATATTAGTGTTTACCTTATCAGGTACAACATGATTTCAAGGGAAGGATTTTCATAATAAATGGTAGTTGTTATTATAAACAAATGATAAACTGAAATGTCGGTTCTATGCAAAAACTTAGTGAGTATTATATTGCTAATGTGGCGAACTCATACCTTCACCTATGCGGACATGATTAATACCACGACCATGTAGGTGACGTTTCTTTGGCTGCAGGTACACCGGATGTAGATGATGACCTTGTAGCGCTATACTTGGGATATTACGACTGAAGCACGACGCAACAGTTGTAATGGGTTGCACCATGAGTTGTCCATTTTTTTCGTAGATTTTGTATATGGCATGTGTCGCTTGTGACATGATCATATAATAGATATTCTTTTGTAATGCAATAAATGTTATGTTTTGATAAGCCTTAAATAGATAGACCATTGTATGGCTCTTTTGTTATAATTAACAGTTGATGTTTTATAGATGTGATTTCCGCTGGATAGATGTTATTAGATGTTGAATCTGAATATCGGGTACATATTATGAGATGTATACCACATGTTGGCTTTGAGACAAATAGTCGCGCCACTGTGATGATCCATTTTGTATGTTGGTATTAAAAAAAAAAAAAAAAAGGTCAAAAGAAAATCCCATTTTCTTCCAACTTTTTGAAAAGGAAATGAAATGTCACATCTCGAGAAGCGATAAGCAAAGGGTCACAACAGTTGTATGTTGTGAAAAAAATAGCAAAGTTGATTCCATTATCAACTTCTGATACACTCAGTGGAAAAGCCTGACCTGGAAAAATTTTCAATGACGGAGTGGTCTCAAACATTTCAAGGGCTTCTTCATATAATTACTCACAAGACCAAACAAGAATTCTCATTTTCTTCCAACTTTTTTCTACTTTCCTTTTCTTTTCACTTTGTTTCTTAGCAACCAAACAAGAGCCATAAATCCAAAACCCAAATCCTATATCCATTCTCTCTCTCTCTCTCTCTCTCTCTCTCTCTCTCTCTCTCTCTTGTTTGGTGAAGAACAAAATGGGAAAGGGGATGGGGGATGGGTTTCAAATGATTTATAATAGATTTCAGCCAACCAAAACAAAATTGACATGAGAATTTGCAAGAAAATTGACAAAGGCAAACAAGACCCACAGATTTAAAAGCCAAATCCCGTATACATTCTCTCTCTCTCTCTCTCTCTCTCTCTCTCTCTCTCTCTCTCTCTCGTTTGGTGAAGAACAAAATGGGAAGGGGGATCGGTTTCGAGTGATTTATCATAGATTTCAACTGACCAAAACAAAATTGACATAAGGATTTGCAAGAAAATGGACTAAGACAAACAAAACCCACAGATTCAAAAGCAAATCCCATACACATTCTCTCTCTCTCTCTCTCTCTCTCTCTTTGGGTCTCATTTGGTGAAGAACGAAATGTGAAGGGGGATGGGTTTCGAAGAAGAAGGAAAAAATGGTAGGGGAGTTCTGCTAGAGATTGATTGATGAGAGAGAGATTCAGAAAGTAGAGAATGAGAGAAATATGGTGGGGGAAAGGAGAAGATGAGTGAAAAATGGGAAAATTAAAGACAAAATGAAAAGATGCATTGAGAAAAGAGAAAAACAAATAAAAAATAGATAGATCCGTGAAAAGGTGTGACACTGTTCACACATGGATATAAAATGTATTTTGGATTTTGGATGACTAATTGGATGGAAGAGGTTTTTAACCTTTTGCTTAGCTAAACTAGCTAAAAGTAGGAAATGGCTGGCTACTCCACTGTGAGTGCTCTTAGGCTAAATATTATATGTATCTATAACTTATCAATGGGAGAAAAATTTGTGAAATATGTGTGTTGGGATTTAGGCCGACTAAGCATTTCAGCCCATTTTGACAAGTCTAGAATTGAAAAGACCAAGAAATTAAATAGAAAATTAAGTAATTTATAATTGATGTTTATTTAATAGATGAGATTAATAACTATATTCTGGATGATAATATTTATATTATGAAATAAAATAAGTCTAAGGTAAAATGGAAGAAATGGAGTAATAATTATTATAGTAGGTCCTAATAGAATAAATAATTAATTAAATGGGTAGTGAGCAATTAAAATAAATGTGAGGTCATGTGTTAATTATTAAAAGACAGGATTTTAACATTGTTGGGCCCTATTGTAATTTATACAAGTTGGGGTTTTAAATGAAAGGGTAATCCCCTTTGCCACGTGGCATTACCCTGTTGGTTGGGGAGGATTTCATTATCCTCTCCCTACCACTCACAAGGTGCCACGTATCACTCTATCCCACTTTATTTTCTTTTCTTTTCCCCTTTTCTCTCCCTCACTTGCATGGCAGCATCCCTTCTTCTTTCCTTTTTTCTCTTCTTTCTTTCTTCCTTCTCTTCTCTTCCTCTCCCCCGCACGCTACTGCCCTTCCCTTTCCTCTTCTCTTCGTCTAACACATACACACACGGTGAGATGATGCCGAGAGAGAGAGAGAGAGAGAGAGAGAGAGATTCAGACCTGGAGAGATTCGACCGTGAGACTAAGAAGGAGCCGATTTCCAGTGGAGCCAGAGGAGGACTGGATTGACTGGAAGTCTGATTTTCGATGGGTCTCCGATGGGTTGACGGGGTAGAACTAGAGCCGATTTCCTGTGGGGCTAAGCTAGTTTTTCGGCGATTTTCATGGATTTCGGCCATGGGAGCTTTTGTGAGGTAAAATCCCTAACCCTATTCCTTGTATTTTCGAATTACCCATTGTCTAGATAGCATGGAAATCGTATCAAATCATTAGGACTCGGATTGGGTTTGGTTTAAGATGGAAAAACCTAGGGTGGTGTTGTTTTGATGGAAATCCGAATTTGGTTTGGGACTTGTAAAATGGGTGATGATGTTGGTTTATATTTTGTTGTTAAAGATTGAATTTAATTATGTTCGATTATTGTTTGGATTTGTGTCGAATGGTTAATGTTAATTGAAAATGGAGATGGATTTTTAGGGTTTTTGAAGCTCGGTTTAGTTCCCTTGTTTTGATGCTTATCGATTGAGGGAAGATACGATTTTTAGAGGTGATTTTGGAAGGTCCCGATTGGGACATTGAGGTAGATTTTCTGTTTTAATGATATGGGAGTTGGTTTTGAGTTAATTTAGTGACTCTTGATTTCTATGGCTAAGTGATGTATGGGTTGAATTGTGTAGATTGGTTGGAGATTTATTTTCATAGAAAATTGATGAGTATGTGTTAGGCTTGGGTGAAATTGGATTATGAGGCATGTGGGACCTTGAAAGTGAATGGTGGTTTATGGATGATAATTGTTATGAGATGTTGGTAGAAGTTATTGTTGATTGGGCTATGTAAATTGAAGGTTAATCATTGTAGCTCATGGCTAATGCTTTGAGGTGAACTCAAGGAAGAGTGTAATAGAATAAAAATGAAATACGTAAGGTTATAGTATGGACATCATAGTTCACGATAAATGAGCTATTAAATTAGTAAGTTAAATAGGATAAGTTCCATAATCTAAATTACCTAGATGGTTAGTAGGTAATAAGAGTAAAGTGTTGAATATATTAGTAATTGTATTTAATGGATAAGAATCAAAATAAGCTATAAACCTAACGCCTATGGTTAATATCAAAAGAGGACAACGTTCTAATAGAATGTTAAAGAGCTATAGATTACTCAAATAACCTTAAGTTTGTAAAAATAAGTTAGTAATCATATAAAAACACATAAATGTAGTATAAATCCATTAGGTGACAACTTAGTACCTAATCCACCTAACCATGTACACTAAGTACTTTAGTGTATCATCGAATTAAGTTTAAGTGTGTGCGTATATATATATATATATATATATATATATATATATATATATATATATATATGGACGAAATACACTTAGCTAGCTGTAGCTGATAAGCGTTGAATGTTACACATTCAAGCCCCTTAACTTGCATATGTTAATTCCTTGGCATTGTTATTTGTTTGATTTTGTGTTGTTTTATTGTTTTCAGGTTTTAAATAAAGATTCAATTAATTTCATTGATTTTGGGCTTAAAGCACATTTTGAGAAGACCTAGAAGATATGTTTAAGCTTAACCAATCATAATAGAATACCTATATGATGTGGTTAAGTTTAATCAAATCAAGTGAATGATTAAATCATAATTACTCCACTAAGAGTCAAAATCGGATTGGATTCAAATTTGGATTCTGCACATGTCACAGTGTTTTGATCATAACTTTTAGGTCAGATATCAGATTGTAATGAAATTAGTGGCGTTAGAAAGATAATAAAAAATAAAACAAATATGTCAGAAATATATTTTCCCAAATTCGGACGTTTACTATGCCAAAATTTTCCTGCAATAAAAGACTGCAATTCTGGACAAATTTGGAATCATTTTCCTACTTGGATTGAAGTTTCAATTTCCTACTTGGACAAGAAGACTCAAGAGACGATTTTTATGGAATTCCAAGAGCTTCTAGGCCTCTCCTAATCTCTATAAATAGGCCTCTAAACATTGAAGAAAGACACACTGCTACACCTAGTGCAAATTCAGAGAAAAACTTCTTGAAGGCTTGAAGAGTTTAAGAGAAGTAATCATGGCAGGAGGCCATTGCAGCAACGTCATGAGCGGCTAAAAAACTTTGTAGGGTATTGATGTAGCCTTATTCAAGCACAATGGTTTGATTGTATTTTAATTTAGAGAATTTTAGTTTATGCATGTTAGTTGTATAATTATGAGAATTGCTACAATATGATATTGTTCTTCATCTTTTAATGCAATTGTTCTTCAATTCATAATCAATATTGGTAGAATTATTCTCTTGTCTTAGAAAGCTTTTTACCTTTATTGAACTCAAATCATTCTTATTTTCTGTGATTATGAGAATGATGATTATACAACGGGTTTAATTGATATATGATCAAGAAGATTAGATAGGCCATGCCTAGGTAGGACGAATCGTACTACACCCTAGTTTAGTGTAATTTAGGTAGACGATTCATACTAACCGAAGATGGGTTATACTTTTCCAGTGATTGTATGTATCCTATTAAAGATGTAGTTAATCCATGCCTAGGAAAAAAGGGTCGTACCGCATCTTAGTGGTTAGGTGGACGGTTCGTGCCAACTGAAGATGGATTATACTTATTCTTTAATATGGTAATTTCTTGTTTATTTATAACATGCATAGAATGAATTTCTCTAATTAAATATGATTAACCATTGATGTGCGAATAGCGGTGAAGTCAATACTCTACTCTTTCTCTCTCTTATATTTCAATTCTCTTTTACGTTTATTTTATACACTTCAAGTTAATTTCAAATTCAACAATATTTTCTTTAGTTATTTTTAATCTTCACAAACTTGATAGCAATACCCCTGCAGTCCTTGAGGTTCGACACCCTCTGTATAGCCTTATCCTACAAGGATTCGTCCTATTGCGAGTGGTTAATTATTATTGATATATTTTGATAAACAAAAGACCACATCACTAGCTTAAATGAATAAACAACTATAAGACTTATAGTTAATAACAATAATAGATAAACTAATGAATATAGTAAATAGATCTTTGTATTAATAAACAAAGATGTCATAAGAACCCAAACCAAAATGATAACTTAATAATAGTTTAGGATACCTAGTTAGCCTTAGAAGCGGGTTACGCAACGTGTGAGCAAGCGGGTAGTTTAAGTGACATAGAATATGAGTCTCATAGCATAGTCTAACGTTATAAGTGTTTGCAGGCTAGTGTCTGGATTGGAGACTTTGATTGGTTATCCAATGTAGAGTCCAAGTGACTAGAACCTAGTGGAAGTTTGAGTCAAGAGTCCAATGCAGCTAATGTGATATTCTACTCACTGAGAAACTACTATTTTTTTATGTATTATAGAATTGTAAAATATATATATGTTGTTTTATAAATCCGAACCAACGGTATGTTAAATATATCTGTTTTGGTTTATTTGAATACTTTAGAGTATGTTCAAATATATCAATGACAGTTTGAGAGTATAATATTGTGTGTTGCATGTTTTGGATGAAAAATTAAAATGTTTAGAAAAGTATGATTTAACAGAATGATTCAGTTACTAGTCAAGTATCGAGCATAGAGCATACAACATGCAATAACCCACTAACCCAGCAGTAGCCCAGTAACAGACCTTGGGGGACCCAAGCCCCACAGCATGCATATAATCTATAACATGATTTATATTGTTTGTGCTTTTCATGATTACTATGTGTAGTTTTGCTAGACATACTAGTATGCCTAGGAGTTTTAATGGCAAAGAGCTTATGTATACTTCTATCGTTTGGTTGCATGATTTAAAAACATTGAGCTTGGATGTACAAGGGTATTGTTATTGTTCGGGTATGAGTAATACAGTGTCCTGAGAGTAGGTAGATGGATTGTCATAGACATGAAGTTGTAATGCCCTAGGATCTGGTGTTACCTTTATTCAAGGAATGATAGTATGCTCGTACTAAAGAGCGAAATGACATGTTTTAAGCTTGGTGTACTTGGATGTGACGCTATTGGTTGGAGTATCAGTGTGTCTTGCAAGTAGGTAAATGGATTGCCGTTGGTACATCAGTAAGAAGTGCTTGGATATTAGAGTTTTACTCTAGTAACTGCATGAACAACTATATGCCATAGACATCAAGTTGTAATGCCTTGAGGCACGATGTTATCACAGTTGGTAACGTTGGATCTCTGTGCATTTGAGCTACCAACATAAAAGTATTATTGTAGATGGGTGTGTACGTAGTTGCTTCCGAGTAATTGGAACTTTTACGTATGGGTCCAACTACATAGTATGTTTTAAATGTTTTCTAATAGTTGGCATTTGCTATATCATCTATGGGGGTTTTCAAACAAAGGTTTATAAATTGGTAGCTATTCTAATGTATGCGAGACTAAAAATGAAGAGTTGGTTCCTCGCGAAAACTTAGTTAGTTTAATATCATTGAGGTCTTAGTATTATGTATTGAGATGGTGATGTTCTTGTGGCTCCAAGTACTTTGGTAGTAGTTGGTAGTGCTGTAGAAGTGTACCTGGGATATTATGACTGAAGCTCGCCGCAGCGGTCGTAATTGGTGGACCACAAGTTGTCCACCTGTTTATAGGTTTAGTTTACGGCTTGTGACGCTTGTGTCACTTATTCTTGTAAAGCCATTTCTGTTATGTATTTATATTGAGGAAAGACTTGAACAAATAGATGTTAAATGGCTCTTGTTGTTATTAATTTGTGATAGATGTTTAAGATGTGATTTCCGCTATTAGGTTAATGTTTTCTGCTGCATAGTTAGATAGATGCTATACTCTGATTTACCAGGTACATATTATGGGATATATATGTACCATATGTTGGCTTTGCGACATATCGTTTTACCACCGTGATGACTCGTTTAATGTTTTATAAATGTTTTGTACCGAAAAAAAAAAAGGGTCGTCACAGCATATGGTATCAGAGCAGTTAGCTCTAGGGTTGTTAGGAAAAGCGAAAGTATAGGTTTGTATTAGAAGTCTAGGTATAATAAAAGAGCCTTAGGACTTTAAAAGCTTCAACAAAGATAAGAGAGTTTAGACAGAGTTCCTTGGGTGCATTGCATGATTCTTGTAATGCATTTGTCAGGATTTGTGTTGTCTACGTAGCATAGTTCTGTGTAGACAAGCTATGCCACTTTAGACAATGACCGCTTCCTTTGCTCGAAAGTGTTGCATGCGTCTCGATAGATTTAAGTGCAACACCTCCCTTTGTCCCGTCCACGTATGTGGAGCTGCATAGTTTGAGTACAAACCCTTAGGTCGAAACATGCGTGGCCCCTCGTTGGTGATGCTATAATGGTTAGGCCTAGGTATCGAGTTACTTAGCCATTAGAAGAGTCTAGCAAAGAAGTGTTAGGATATTAGCAATGTAAGAGAGTTTCTTGTGTGAGTAGACTAACGACGAATTCTTAAGATGCATCGTAGGAGGCTCGAACCTTGAAGAACGGGGATCAATTCAAGGATGTGGCTTAACTACATCTACGAAGGCGACACCATAGTGAGGAGACAACCATCGGCGGAGACAACTACTCCGACAACGGGAGACGTTCCTTCTAGGAGTTCGATCGATAGGTACGATTTAAGATACTAAAATATTAATGCGAAACAAATTAAGCAAGTGAATAACTAAAGATGATAAATATTAGACATTCTATTTTAATCAAAAACTTGATGTGAATTTTAAATGTACTCGCAAGTGCACGAATCGTTTGCAATAAAGGGTTTTGCAAGTGCGAGGTCGATCCCACAGGGAATTGTGTTCTTGAAAACAAATTTATGACTAAATTAATTAAATCTTAACCTAGTTAAAAAAAAAAACGTTTGATTTTTTATAAAAAGAAAAACAACATAAAGTAAATAAAGTAAAATAAAACAAAAGAAAAGATACTAAGGTTTTGGAATCCACACCCACCAAATCATAGCAACATATTCTCATGTTCATCAATACACATCCGAAGTTCTCACCATACAAATCTTATGTATGTTCTACTATGCTTAAAAAAATTATTAAATCATTCAATGAATCCGTTCTTTACACAAATCACAAAATATATCCGGTTTAAACCAAATCATAAAATGTATCCATAGAACGAAACACAATGAATATCCAATGTTTTGATAAATAAAAACTCAAGCAATCAATTATGTGAAATTATCTCAAATCATCAAATGTATCCTTGAATCACAAAAGATATCCAAGAATCATTTCACAAATTGAAAAGAAGTAAAACATAGGAAAAATTAAACCAAATAAAATCGGATAGTATAAACTTACATGAAAATATTGTTGCTCTTCAATGGTGAGGCTTCATCCTCAACCTTAGTTGAAAAATTAGCTACACATGGCTATGAAAAATAAATTTTAAACTAAAGAAAAACTAAACTAAAAAGAAAAGAATATATTTGGTCTCTAGATTCTCCCCTTTTTATCTTGAGGCTTAGAGGTCTATTTATAGGGAGAAAACAAATCCTAGAAGCCCTAGAATTCCTAGAAAAATCGGAGGTTAGTCTCCTAGTTTGAGTAGGAAACTCAAAACACAATCCAAGAAGGAAAAGGACTCCAAATTCGTCCAGATTTATGGCCTTTTATTGTGGGGTACTTTTGGCATAGCAGACGTCTGAATTAGGAAAATCCTATTTCATAAGGATTTCTAGAAAATTGAGTTAGCTTTCCACATCCACTTGATTCACCTTAATCGGATACTTGAACTGAAAGTTATGGCCAAAATACTATAACATGTGCAGAATCTGAATTCTAATCCGATTTTGACTCCAATTAGAGAAATTCCGATTTAGTCCTCTCCTTGATTTGGTTGAACATAACCACATTATCTAGGTTTTCTCAAAGTGTGCTTTCTTTCACCATAAAGCTATTGTTTTCTCTCAATGACCTGCAAAATACTAAAATACTAAAACTAACCAAAAACATTAGAAAATAACAAAACATTAGAAAATAACAAAACTAAAGGTTTAGTAAATGCAAATTAAGGGGTCTACATATGCAATATTTGACACTCATCAAATACCCCCAAGCTTACATTTTGCTAGTCCCTTAGCAAAACAAAATAAAACATAACATAACATTGAAGCTTGAAACATAAATCCTATTTCGTTGGACAAACGATTGCATTTAGCGTATGCAACAAGCCTTTTAAACCCCTAGGACTCCCTAGTGGACGAGTGAAGTCTCGTGAGGGTTTGCCAGGAATGATACCCCCAAACATTTTAAAGCACTATGTTGTTGAAAAAAAGAATCCTCACAAACATATGGTTCAGACATCATGAGTAAGTTTAACAAACTGAACATCACACTCATATCATTAGAACATCAAAAATCATTCAACTCATAGTTGGAAAATTGAGACAACTCAGGTTCAAATGAGTGCAAAGTGAGATTAACAAAGACTCATGAGGTTTCAGTTTTTCTCAAAGTTTGTGTACCTCAAAATTCATAGGAATATCATCAGATGAAAATAACCAAGGCTTAAATCAAAATGTGCATTTTTTTTTTATTTCCTTTCTTTTTTTTTTTTTTTTTTTTTTTTTTTTTTTTTTTTGTGTAGTCTGTGCAATGCCTGACTCCCTTAAGCTTTCTAGTTGACCTATGTAACGAGTGTTGGGTCAATGACTCCCAAACCAGATGGTTTTAGGGCACTAGATGTAGAAACATCCCTAAGAGCTTAATTACTCAAGTAAAAAAGGTTACGAAGTCAAACTAGCCATTCAATCAACCAAATTGAATTACTCATCTTTTGACGCGAACACTCAATGCTTAATGAGGCAAGAGGCCTGGTTACTCAATGAGAACCCAAACTGATGATATTATTGTTTTTTTTTCTGTTTTTTTTTTTTTTTTTTTTTTTTTTTTTTTTTTTTTTTTGAATTTAAGCCAAGGTTTCATCAACAAATCATCCTACAAATCTCAAGATACACATACCTCAATTCAAATCTCATACCTCATAGAACCAATGTTAATGTGCTTGTGATAAATAATTCAAACAAGTAAAGTCTCTCTAATCCAGCAGATGAGTCAAAAGATTCAGATTTCTAATGACATGCAGTGTTCAACATGTTAAACAAACCAATGATATGTAAACCACAGTTGTGATGTAATCATGCTCAAACAACAACATAAAACAATTTTTTTTTTTTTGAAAAGATTTTAGAACAAAAATACAAATAAATATTTTTTTTTTAGATAAAAAAGACAAATAAACAATCAAACAAATAGACAAAGGGTTTTTTCATACCCCCAAACTTGAATTACACATTGCCCTCGATGTGTAGTTTAGAAATACATTACCAGAAGTAAGGAAAGATCAAGGTGTAAAAAAAAACCACGACGTCCCCCAAACTTAAACACCAAAACACCTGTCTACAAAACTACCAGCAATATTTTCTCATAGAAACAAACATCAAAAGGTTAATTACTGTCAGTTCAAAAAATAAAATGACAAGAAATAAAATGAAAAAGGAAAAAGAACTCAAAAATTAAATGCAGAAAATAAAATAACAAAAAGAATTACCATACCTGCCTCGATCATGTGGATGTCCAACCAATCCCTTCCACCCTTTCTTCTTTAAAATTTGATAGCACTCTGGGAGGATGTTTCCCCATCGTAGGTAGTCAACTTGCTTGCTTGAAAGTATTTTCTTGGGACGATGATTCCTAGATTTGTCTGCATAAATCCTTGAGAATCTTGGCATATGATAGCTCTTTGAGACATTGAAGAATTAAAGCTTTGGATTCATGATGTGTCTCAAGAGGGACAATGATGAAGGAATGAGCTTCAGTACCCACTTCCTTGTCATTGGATGGACTTGTATCTGCTGGGGGCTCAATTTTTTTCTTTATGTTCAACTTGCTCCTCTTGTTCAATTTGGTCTCTGTGTTCAATTTGCTCCTCTTTCTCTTCTTGCTCCTCTATGTCATCCACTATTTGCTCATCTTTTTCTTCTTGCTCTATGTGCTCAATTTGCTCATCTTTTCCTTCTTCCTCATTGTTATCTACAATTTCTTTACTCTCGAGTATGGTGGTGTTAGGGACATGCTCATGACAAGAATGGCTAGCATCATCCTCATCAATCATGTAGTGCCCTTCAGCCATCAACTGACTTTGAAGCTCTTCTTCCTCCATTCTGTTGAATTCAGCAACCAGATAATCAATATGTCCTTCTATCTTGGCAAGATTCTGTATATTCTCGTTATCGCTTATAGAGGCGGTCTTAAGCTCTTGCATAGCCTGGTTATTGCTCATGGTGACACTCTTAACCTCTTGCATCATCTGGTTGTTGCTCATGGTTACCTTCTTAAGCTCTTGTATATTTCGGTTGCTTGTCTGAATGAATGCTTGGAGTGTTTCTTCCAATGATAATCTTTGAGGAAGGCGATCATATGATGAAGGGTTGTTGGAAGATTTGTGATCAACCTGCGGATATGCAGGATTGTGCAGTTCATGGTATTGGGGAGCACAATTTTCCTTGGCTTGAGCTTGCCACGAGAAATTAGGATGGTTCTTCCAGTCCGAATTGTAAACATTGAAATTTGAATCGAAACCCGGACTGGAGAAATTTGTGTTTATCTGCTCATAAGAAGGATTGCATAATTGTCCCCATGATGGACAATTACTAGAACTATGATAAGGATTGGAGTAATATGAACATGGTTTATGTGGGTAAAAATTGTGAGTGTAGTTGATAGGAGCAGGTGTCCTACCACTAGGGGAAGCATGTTGGGCAGAAAAATTGTTATAATTATCATAAGAAAAATCCATGCTTCACTCTCACTTTTTAACATGCAAATCTCCCACATAAAATATCAACCAAATTTTTATTTTTATTTTTTTAAAAAAATAACAATAAAAGAAAATAAAAACAAACAAAACAAAGAAAAGATAATTTTTTTTTTTTTTTTTAGAAATAGGAATAACAAAAACAAATTGCAAATAAATAAATAAATAAATCATAATTATAATTAGTAGAAAGATAAAATCAATTTAGAAATAAACAGTTTTCAAAAATTCAAACAATTTCCCGGCAACGGCGCCAAAAACTTGATGTGAATTTTAAATGTACTCGCAAGTGCACGAATCGTTTGCAGTAAAGGGTTTTGCAAGTGCGAGGTCGATCCCACAGGGAATTGTGTTCTTGAAAACAAATTTATGACTAAATTAATTAAGTCTTAACCTAGTTCAAAAAAAAAAACGTTTGATTTTTTATAAAAAGAAAAACAACATAAAGTAAATAAAGTAAAATAAAACAAAAGAAAAGGTACTAAGGTTTTGGAATCCACACCTACCAAATCATAGTAACATATTATCATGTTCATCAATACACATCCGAAGTTCTCACCATACAATTCTTATGTATGTTCTACTATGCTTAAAAAAATCATTAAATCATTCAATGAATCCGTTCTTTACACAAATCACAAAATATATCCGGTTTAAACCAAATCATAAAATGTATCCGTAGAACGAAACACAATAAATATCCAACGTTTTGATAAATAAAAACCCAAGCAATCAATTATGTGAAATTATCTCAAATCATCAAATGTATCCTTGAATCACAAAAGATATCCAAGAATCATTCCACAAATTGAAAAGAAGTAAAACATATAAAATCGGATAGTATAAACTTATATGAAAATATTGTTTCTCTTCAATGGTGAGGCTTCATCCTCAACCTTAGTTGAAAAATTAGCTACACATGGCTATGAAAAATAAATTTTAAACTAAAGAAAAACTAAACTAAAAAGAAAAGAATATATTTGGTCTCTAGCTTCTCCCCTTTTTATCTTGAGGCTTAGAGGTCTATTTATAGAGAGAAAACAAATCCTAGAAGCCCTAGAATTCCTAGAAAAATCAGAGGTTAGTCTCCTAGTTTGAGTAGGAAACTCAAAACACAATCCAAGAAGGAAAAGGACTCCAAATTCGTCCAGATTTGTGGCCTTTTATTGCGGGGTACTTTTGGCATAGCAGACATCCGAATTAGGAAAATCCTATTTCATAAGGATTTCTAGAAAATTGAGTTAGCTTTTCAAAGCCACTTGATTCACCTTAATCGGATACTTGAACTGAAAGTTATGGCCAAAATACTATAACATGTGCAGAATCTGAATTCAAATCCGATTTGGACTCCAATTAGTGAAATTCCGATTTAGTCATCTCCTTGATTTGGTTGAACATAACTACATTATCTAGGTCTTCTCAAAGTGTGCTTTCTTTCACCATAAAGCTATTGTTTTCTCTCAATGACCTGCAAAGTACTAAAATACCAAAACTAACCAAAAACATTAGAAAATAACAAAACTAAAGGTTTAGTAAATGCAAATTAAGGGGTCTACATATGCAATTTTTGACACTCATCAATAAACTATGAATTAAAAGAATGATTAAAAGTAAAGGGGTTAAGTTAAGTATAATTACGTAATAAAATTCATGGGCTAAGCTAGAATGCTTTTAGAACACAAGTCCTAACAGAAGAATTAGTTTAAAAGTTAGAAGTTTAAAAATGCTTTGGGTGTAAGACATGAAGTTTGATACAAGTGAATGTTAAAATAAAAGAGATAGTTTAAATAAGAATCCTCAATAAAGATATAAGTGTTAAGAATGTTGTTTGAGATAGATTCAAGTGCTAGAAAAGAGTTACTTGATGGCTTACCCTTTTGATGAAATAATAGTGTCATAGCTCACATTCGGCTGTAAAATCAATATTTAGAGTCTCTACCTCTTGTTTTAATAGTAAATTTGAGGGTATTCGGGTTTAGTTTTGTTTATGCAAAACACAACTAAGTAACAAAGGATTTCTTGGCTCCATTGTATATTGGAGAAATATTTGTGTAACCCTTTGCACACCATTTCTGGTGAGGGCAAATAATTTCTTAAGGAAAGCAACATTGTAACGCATTTTAGAAGCATTTTGTTTTTTTAGTTTCTTTTTCTTTTATCTAACATCCCATGACATGATGTATTGTGAGACGCAAATTACCAACAACAGTGCTTGGCAACATCAGTTGCGAGTAGGGATGGCAATTTTGACACGACCCGACAACCCGACACAAACACGACATGAAATTAGCGGGTTTGGGTCCACCTTAAACGGGTCGACCGGTTTATGACCCGTTTATATTGGTCTGGCGAGTCGGGTTGCAGGTGACCCGCCAGACATGATTAGCTTCTTTTTCTTTTTCTTTTTTTTTTTCCTCTAAAAAAAAAAAAAAAAAAGGGAGAATGGCGCCGAATGGCCGAATGGGAAATTGCCTTAGGGGGAAAACTTGGAATGGGCCAATGGGGGGGGGGGAATTATCTGAAAAGTGAAACTGAAAACAATAAACATAGTGAAACACTGAAACTGAAAACAGAAAAGTTGAAAAATCAAAGAATCAAAAATTCAAAATTCAAAACAGTGAAAAATAAACAAAACCGGAAAAAAAGTGAGAAAACTCAGAAAAGTGAAAGAAAAGTAAAAAACGGTGAAAAGTGAAAACCCTAGCCTTTTCTTTTTGGATTTTTCCTTCAGCTCGCCGCGCCGCCGCCCTTCTCTTCTCCTTCAGCCTCGCCGAGTCGCCGCGCTAGACGCTCTCACTCTCAAGTCTCTGCAGTGAGTGCAGTCTGCTCTCCCCGTCTCTCTGCCACTCTCTCTGGCTGATGTCGCATCCAGTACCACCGGGTCTGCCGGTATGTTTGTTGATTTTCATTTTTAATTTCTTATAGCCATGATTATTGTGGTATAAAATCATAGTCCGATAATCTGTGAATTGTGATGCTTGCTTGCTTGTTCAAAATCTGTTCATAATTTTTTTGTGAAGATATTTTTTATTTCATTATCTGAAATGGGTTTTGTTTGTGATTGAAAATAATTATTCTTGAGGAGTTTTCTGTGATGATGGCATTTGAATTGATTTGCTTACTATGAAGGACTGAAGACCCACATATCATTGCTAAATAAATAAAACGAGGTTTTTCCCATGGAATATGGGTGAGGATTATTTGCATGATATGGAAAATATGTTTTGAAATACATATTTGCGTTTGTTTTGTACGTGGTCAAATGACTTATGCTGTCTAAATGAAAAATTGTTATATTTATTTCTTTTTGTGTGGATTTCCAGAGTCATTTAACGACGGACAGACCCTCGTGAACTTTTAATGTATAGATATCTTTCTAATTAATGACAGACCCTCATGCTTCCTTTTCATTTCCTTGAACTTGGGTTCTGATTACTTTGTAGAACAAGTGCCAAAATTGCTTGAATCTAACAGTAGTACTGTGGAAGAGAACTCTTGTGACTACCTAGCTAGCCTCTAGATTCCTGAGGATCTCTTGATTTTGTGTGACTCATAGAAATGAAATAGTTTAGCTGCCATTGCATTAGATATTAAATTTTAAAAGTGTAATATTAATTATCGTCTAGCTTTGAGCATGTATTCTGAATGGTATATAATTAAATATATGAACAATGCAAAACCTTTTTTTTTTTTTTTTAGTTTGGTCCCAATATTATCATGATCAACTTGTTAAAGTGATATCATTCCTAAAGTTCGATCCGACATGGATATATATTGATAGAGCACTCATTCTCACTTAGCTTGTTACGTACACACATGTTCGATTCTCTTGTTTTTAATCCCTAGCAACTTAGCAAGGGGTGGGATGGAGATGTCATGAAACTGCGGGCAACGATAGTAGTGTTGTTCTGTTTTTTCCTTGATCTGTGACGTCCTTCAAGTACAAGGCATCTTCTCTTCGCCCAGTTGAGAAATAAAATATCGATATATAGATATTTGAGTTCTTGTCATTTTTGTGAGGGTTTTTGAGTTCTTGTCATTTGGGTTAGCACTCTAGTTTAAGTTGGTTTATGACAAGTACAAATTTTAAAAAGTAGGCTCTTTATAAGTTATTTTTGTTTCAACTTGAAAGGAACCTTTTGTTTTTTTGGAAATGATTGTCACTGTTGAAGTGAGTGCCTACATTTGAATATCTTCTTTCTATTGCTATACTGAGTTTGGGATTCTTGTTTCCATTGTCTTGTAAATTGTAATTAAGTATATCTTGTTTTCCACTTTTCCCCCCTTTATTTTAACTGCTTATATGTTAAGCTCAGTTTGGTTAAAAGGGTTTTTTTTTTTTTCTTCATTCTAATTTACTAACGATATGTCATATGTGTGTAGGTGATTAACGAAGATTCGGTTATATTCGATGACGATGTGGTTGAAATAGATACAAGGGAGGATCCTTCTATTCATACAAATCCAATAACGACAAAAAAGGTCCCAAAGAAGCGTAGGAAGCCCTAAACTGTTTGGACCCATTTTGATGAAGTTCCTTCTACAGATTCAAATGACACAAGAATATGGGCAAAATGCAAGTTCTGTGACCATAAGTATAAAGCTAACAGTTCACATGAAACTGGAAATCTACAGAAGCATATGAAGGTTTGTGGAGGGAAAACTGATCATGATATTTGATCTGGTCGTTTTGTTTACCAAAATATATCAATAATAAATAACCACTCGCAACAGGACGAATCCTTGTAGGATAAGGCTATAGAGAGGGTGTCGAACCTCAAGGACTACACGGGTATTGCTATCAAGTTTTTCAAGATTAAATAGAACTTAATTAAAAAGATGTTTGATTTGATTTTTGTATATAGCAAAGTTAAATGCATAAACTTAAAGACATAAAAATAAACATTAGAGTGATGAGATAAAGAATAGGGGATTGATTTCACCACTCACCGCATAACAATGGTCAATCATAAATTAACAAGGAAAGTTCATATTATGCATGATATAGGGCTCGTCTCACTCGAGTAGTCAAGAAATTACCTCTAAAGAATAAGTATAATCCATCTTCGGTTGGCACGGGCCGTCCACCTAACCACTAAGGTGCGGTATGACCCGTCTTCCCTAGGCATGGACTAGCTACGTCTTTAATAGGATATACACACAATCAATGGAATAGTATAACCCATCTTCGGTTGGCACAGACTGTCTACCTAAATTATACTAAACTAGGGTGTAGTACAATCCGTCTTCCCTAGGCATGGTCTATCTAATCCACTTGATCATATATCAATTAAAACCGCTGTATAACAATCATTCACATAATCACAGAAAATATGAAGGATTGAGTTTAATCAATATAAAAGACTTTCTAAGACAAGATAAGAAATTCATAATGATTGAATATAAACATTAAAATCAATTCTCACAGTTATACAACCATCATGCATAGAGAAAATCCCAAATTAAAATACAATTAAACCATTATTACTTGGAAATGGCTACATCAACACCCTATTAGGAATTTAGCCGCTCATCGTAGTGCTGGGATGGCCTCCTGCCATGTTCTTCTCCTCTTCAACTTGTCAGGCCTCCAAGAAGATTTTTCTGTCTAAATCTAAGCACAAGCCCAAGAACCAAGCACACCTTCTCTTGAAGCTTCGGGTTCTATTTATAGGGAGCACACAAGTCCTAAAAGCCCTTGGAATTTCAGGAAAATCGTCTTTTGAGTCTTCTTGTCCAAGTAGGAGATTGAAACTTCAATCCAAGTAGGAAAAGGATTCCAAATTTGGCAAGAATTGCGGTCTTTTATTGCGAGGAAATTTTAGCATAGTAAACGTTCGAATTAGAGAAAAGCTATTTCTGCCATATTTGTTGAATATTTTATTAGCTTTCCAACGCTACCAATGTCATTGCAATCCTGTATCTAACTCAAAAGTTATAATCCAAACACTGAGACATATGCAGAATCCAAATTTGAATCCAATCCGATTTTGACTCTTAGTGGAAAAATTCCGATTTAATCATTCACTTGATTTGATTAAACTTAACCACATCATATAGGTATTCTATTATGATTGGTTAAGCTTAAAAATATCTTCTAGGTCTTTTCAAAGTGTGCTTTAAGCCCAAAATTAATGGATTTAATTGCATCTTTATTTAAAACCTGAAAACATTAAAACAACACAAAATCAAACAAATAACAATGCTAAGGAATTAACATATGCAAGTTAAGGGGCTTGAATGTGCAAAATTTAGCGCTTATCAATATTCAGCAGATGCTCCTATCTAGAAATCAAGGAACTCTGTTTGTAAGTGGCTCAAAATTTTGTCCAAAAAAATATAGAGAATTGCTGGTTGGTACAATTATAAAGCATGACTTGCCTTTCTCATATGTTGAATATGATGGTGTAAGAGAAGTGCATAGATACTTGCGTAGTGATGTACCATTAATTTGTAGAAATACTGCCAAGGCTGATTTGATTAAGATGCATATGTTGGAGAAACAAAAGATTAAGTCTTTGTTAAATGTTTGTCAAGGGAGGATTAGTTTGACATCAGATTTGTGGACTTCTTTGACAATGGATGGGTATATTTGCCTCACTGTACATTTTATTGACAAGAATTGAGCATTATCTAAAAGGTTGTTAAACTTTTCATTTATGCCCCCACCACATAATGGTGTATCTTTGGCTGAAAAGATATGTAGTTTGCTAGAAGAGTGGGGATTGATAAAAAGGTTTTCTCTATAACATTAGATAATGCTTTTGCGAATGATTTGTGTGTTGTGAATCTCAAAACCAAATAAAACATGAAGAAAGCCCTTCCTTGTGATGGTGAGTTGTTTCATATGCGTTGTTGTGCCCATATTCTTAACTTGATTGTGCAAGATGGATTGAAAGAGATTACTGGTGCTATCCAAAAGATTCGAGATAGTGTTAAGTATTTTAGAGGATCACAAATGAAAAAACAAAGTTTTCTTCAAGCTGTCAATCAAATGACATTGGATAGTAACAAGGGATTAAAACAAGATGTGCCAACTAGATAGAATTCGACATATCTTATGCTTGAGAGTGCAATTCATTATAGGCGTGCTTTTGCTTATTTGGAGATGATTGACAAAAATTATATGTTTTGTCCTAATGCACTTGAGTGGGAAAAAGTGATTGATATTAGTAGTTTCTTGAGATGCTTTTATCGTGCTACATGTGCTTTTTCTGGTACCAAATATCCCACAGCCAATCTATATTTTCCCGTGGTAGCATTGATTTATGTGAATTTGAAGCAATAGCTTGTGAGTGAAGATGGATATAAGAGATTAATGGCAGGTCAAATGATCTCTAAATTTGAGAAATATTGGTCAGAATTCAGTTTAGTGTTGGCCATTGCAGTTGTTTTAGATCTTCGTTACAAGCTGCGCCTTATAAAGTACTACTATACTAAGATTTATGGAGCTGAATCTCAAGAGTATGAGAATGTGACCAAAACATTAACCAAACTTTTTATGGAGTATAGTGCGGCTAGTGCTCCTGCAACTTCAAGCTCCACAGTTGTTCAACCTCAAGAAGGCTCAGATTGGGAAAAGGTAAATAATATCATAAGTTTCTTACTTTCTTAGCTTGTTAATAAGTAGTAACTTAGTTTATATATACTCATAATCACTTATTAATTTTATGTTTATATTATCTCTTTTTATGTAGGATTTTCTAACATTTGATGGAGTCGATCCTGATGCACAAAAGACTCAATTGGAACTTTATTTGGATGAACCCAAGCATTTGGATAAGAATACGACATTTGACATCCTTTCATTTTGGAAAGGAAATGAATTTCGTTATCCTGAAGTAGTTGCCATGGCTCGTGATGTTTTGAGTATTCCTATTTCTACTGTTGCTTCAGAATCCATTTTTAGTATTGGTGGACGTGTGATTGATCAGTATAGGAGTTCACTCAAGCCTGATATTGTTGAGGCATTAGTTTGTACTAGAGATTGGTTATATGGAGAGCAAGGTAATGTTAGTTATTTGCATATTTAATTTCTTCATTTACTTGTATTTTTTTTTATCTTAGTTTAATGACATTAATTTCTTTTATCTTTTGATATAGAACAAACTTCAATGAGTGTGGATAACGAAGAAGAGGATGTGTTGACATTGGATAGTAGCAGTTCTTGTGAGATCCCATGTTCTTTATTTTGTTCTTATGTTATTGTTTGTGTTTTAGCATTTGAGGTAGAATGGCCAAACTTTTTCACATCCCAATGTAATTATTTTGTTTTTTTCCTTTAGGTATTGGAGTTGAATGACAAAGATGGACATGACAAACTAACTTGCGTTGGACCCAATCTGATGGACAATGAGCATATTCATTCAAGGGATCAAGACTCAAGAGTGGACAATTATGATGTGGTTTTTTGTATTTGAGAATTTTCTGCCAAAGAAAGGGCTCTATGTTATTACTTATCAGAACTCTTTCTAACCTCCAAATTTCGAACTATCGTAGAAGTTCTCTATTGCCAAAAGATTAATTGTTAAATGTTAATGCTACTTTAGAAATTATTGATAGTTCTTTGCTTCAATGGGGTCAAAGTTGATGTGTGCTTCATCCTCTCCAATATTGAATTCATTGCAGAATCACTTGCTTAGTGATCCCTTCAAACTCTCAGAATATTTCATTTTTGTATTTCCCTTTTTGCTAAGGTTGTCAGCATCACTTAATTGCTAGAAAGTTTACTTCTTTCATCATTAGAAGTGTTTGTATAGTCAACCAAAGATGCTGGAATTGCTAGTTCTGGGTGATTTAGTACGTTACACCTCTCTGGTTGAGTCTATTCCTTATAAAGTTGACATAATAATTTTTTTTTGTTTTTTGTTTTCCTTCCATTCCAAAAGAGGTTGAGTGTATTCATTCCAAAAGAATAATAAATAAATAAGTAGACAGTTGAGATGGCTGCCTGCAATCAGGTACATATAATCAAGAAATTTTAATATTCAATCAATTGTCTGATCTTTTATAGGTTTTCTTCTCTTCTATTCTGACCTGTAATGTATATTTCAGGTCAAGGTTCATCTCTAATTATATATGTGGGAATATTGACGGGCTACACAGAAACATTATTCAATATGCTGTCTTAGCTCTCAAGTACATGGCAAGAGATTAACTTAGATTCTATCAATATCTTGAACTTGTGACCCCCACCCCCCTTCTTCTAGTTTCTTTCTATTATTTTATATATATATATATATATTGATATATTTATTATTTTCTAACTATGCCCCATCTAATTGTGGAGATATCATCAGCAGAGAGTGCAATAGAATGTCAAGTTTTGTTTTTTCTGTCTGTGCAATTAAATGGCTCTAAAGTGCATAGAAAAGAAGTGGTAAAACATGTAAGTCAAATGTTTGCGACTTGCATGGCTTTAGCAGCATGTTTTTGGTCCTCTCTACCCTTCCGATCTCATGAGTGAATTTATTGCAACTTATCCTCCCTGGAATCAATATTTTAGTCACCTCCTCTCCAACCTTTTTCACTTTTGCATTGGTTTTGTTTTGTTTTCTCATTTTTCTGTTATATTTAGTTTATGGTAATGAAGATATTTCAATTGGAAGTACCTGCACCTTCTATGTCGGCACAATGTACGATTGAGTCATGCAAATGAATCAGTAAACTTTTTAAGATTTTTATTTTATCTTATCTTGATATGAATATTTTGAAATAAAGAGTTGCAAAATGCCATTTCAACATCAGTATCATCATCTAACAGAAGTATAGACTATAGAACCATTGTTTATTCCATATAATGTAGCCATGTAGGGTGGCATGAAGTACAAATTCTTTTTATGTAGAATGAAGTTACAACTCTAACCTTGATCTACTATGACATAAGTTCTACATAATTAATTTTCTTATTGTACAATTTTTTTTTTCCAAAAACAGTAAAATCTAAAATGTATTGTTAAGTTGTCCCATGCTTTGAAGTGTTACAATCATCCAAAAATGATGTTATTTTTTCTTTATATTTAGACTTTAGTTATCAATTCTGATCCTTTAGTTCATATTTTTAAATAATCTCATAACTGGTAATTCTGTCCAGGCCAACTTGTAGGTAGTTAAATTCAATCCTCTATTACTACTTATCAAAAAAACAAAAGCATTCTCTGTTACTAGAAAATTATGCAATGATCCTTTCACCTGAAAGTTTCTAGTAGGTGTTGAAAGTATTTAAGAAATATCATGTCATGGGTAAGGTAGCCGTGGATACAGCTTCATCTTCTTGTAGAAGTATCAATGCTCTTACTTTTCACCCAACCATGGATCTGACTGAACTAAAATGGGTGCTACACTGATTTTGCTAATGCTTCAGCCTTAATGTTTCAAACTTGAGTTTCTAGTAGGTTGTTTGATTTCTGTTTTTTGGCAGTTCTTTGACGGACATTACACATGGGGCCTGTTGTTAAGTGCTTTGGCAACTACATCAACCATACTAGATCATTACTTGCACCGTATAAATGCGGGATTTGCAATTGGTTTTACATCTGTTTTGATCATTGTAAATTTGTAAGTATTACCAACTTTAGGCTCCATCATTGCATAAAGTTGTTGAGCCTGAAGATATCATTCAGAAGACTGGTTTAGCTTATCCACACACATCCCATTGTCTTGCTTCAGGAGATATATTGGTGTCATGCCTTGGAGATAAAGATGGAAATGCTACAGGGAATGGCTTTCTTCTCCTAGATTCCAAATTTGATGTGAAAGGAAGGTAGAGTAACTTGAGACAATCTTTTGTCTAACTTGAGACATACATGTAAAAATAATCTTTTACTATAAGCATGCTAGTTTTGGAAAATCTTGTGTCTCATCTATGCTTCTTTTGTTGTTCAATTTCCTAGATTAATTATTGTAAACAATCTGTCAACATGCAAGACAAGATTGATAATGCATAACACTGGAAAGTTTTTCAAAGATTTCATGTAGATGGTGACAGTTTCATAACATATTTGAATTGTTGGCATTGTAAATTGAACATGTCAAAAAGGCAGATTTGATCATAATATAACCTTAGCTCCCTTGAGGTCTATCAGGTGGGAGAAACCAGGGCATAGTCCACTGTTTGGCTACGATTTCTGGTACCAACCACGACACAAGACAATGATAAGCTCATCATGGGGTGCCCCTGCTGCTTTCACCAAAGGTTTCAACCTTCAACATGTTTCTAATGGTTTATATGGGAGGCATCTGCATGTGTACAGCTGGCCAGGGGGCGAACTGAGACAAACATTGGATCTTGGCAGTACAGGGCTCTTACCTTTGGAGGTGATAGCGTAGAAATTCTGCAGCATTGTTTCCTATATCAGAATCTGGCCAATGTTATTATTTGTTAATTTAATTTCTATTATTTTTGTTATCAAAATTTTATTGTTTTGGACCTACTTCGTCTCAATCTAACGGATTTTGTAGATAAGGTTCCTGCATGATCCTTCAAAAGACACAGGGTTTGTTGGTTGTGCCTTGACAAGTGACATGGTGCGAATTTTCAAGACCCAAGATGGCTCATGGAGCCACGAGGCATGCATCATGAGATGTGCATGTGCTCAGTGCTCACTATCTAGAAGTTCTAGAACAGTGGTGCTACCTCTTGATATATATATTTTTCTCTCAGAAAATTAACTACTGCTGATTTAATGAGGTGCTGCCTACTGCATTTTGTGAGAATGCTGAACTTCTCTACAATAATAATTAAATTTCCATATATATTAAAGCTCCAAGCTGGCTCTACAGAAATCATTTGGATCTGGCTATGAAACACAGTTATATCTTTGTTGCTTACTCAGCCAAGTTTTCTTCTTCTTGCTTGAGGTGTGATTGGTTTTTTGTTTTCTTTAAAATGCTGGAGCTAAAAATTTGACTTGAATGCTTGGTGTTGGCATATCTAGTAGTTGCTTCATATATCACAGTTAAATTGCTCTTTTGCCTTTCTTGATACTTATGTTGGAATTTGAGGTCTTTAGACTGATTTGTGCATACTGCATATAGTTTTAGAGTCAGGATGAGCTAAACGGGTTAAACGGGTCATGTCGACCCGATATGCTAAACGGGTCGTGTCGACCCGATATGACCCGTTATGCTAAATGGGTTTCACGGGTCATGTCGGGTGACCCGTGAAATAGCCGTGTCATGTCATATCGTGTCCAGAGCCTCGACCCGTTAACATAAACGGGTCGTATCTGGATCTAGCCTAAACGGGTAACGGGTCTTAACGGGTTGTGTCAGGTACCCGTTTTGTCAGCCCTAGTTGCGAGCTTCTAGCAATAGTATTTTAGTAGCATCATAGTCCTTCAATGATAACACCTTGGCTGGGTCATGGGCTTTTTGTTGGCAGCTTTCAACAGGATTGCGGTCATCCAGTGGCCTTGCAATCGTGCAACAATAATCCCTTAAACTTTTTTTTGATATGGTTTGATGGGATTGTGGTCATCCAGTAGCCTTATGGTTGTGCAACAACAATCCTTTAGTACTAATATATGTCGGTTCAACATTGACTCTTATTTGTCGAGAAAAGCTAGATGGGGCTCTTTTGCTGACTCGTTAAGATGATCTTGGGGCACCTCTTAAATCGAGACCTCTTTCAGTTTGGTATTGAATATGGGCTGACACTTCTTGGGTCCTAAAAATGTGGCCCTTAACAAAAGCATAGAGAGTGATTTGTTAAAATATTAAACTGAGGGACCTCTACAATATTTTTTTCTAAAAGTAAATATAAGAGGTACTTACCTTTTTCCCCTGTGAATGACTAGCCTCAGTCAATATGTCCCCATATATTGATACTCTTACCATCCGACCGCATCGAACTACCATTTACTTACCAAAACCTTCATTCCGTCAGTCAACTTCATTAAATCATACGGTCAACCCATCATGTGTGCTTCACATGGCTTTTTAGAATTTTTCTCTCCCAATTTTGTCCTTAGTTTGGATTGTTAAACGACGCTTATACCCTTCAGTTATGAATTCCAACATTTGAAAATATCTTCAACAGTTGAATGACGTTTATACCTTTATCTAAGCTATGAAGTACCTCAATTGACCATTGTCTCTCCTATGAAAGACTGAATAACCCCAACAAAAGTGAATAAGCACATGCAAGTCCGTTACTAAATTGAATCGTATAATCCAGAAGAAGATGTTAAAGCCACACTTTTCATCTTCTAGATTCGAAACCCTAGAACGGATCTGCTACCAACTCATGCTTGAAGCTAAAAAATTTGAAGGTCTCACACTTGAAGTCTGCTACCAACTCATGGCTGTTGGCATGCTTCCAAAGTGTCTTTTTAAGCCCAATTTATGCTGGAATTCTTGCATCTGTCATATAAAACCCTAAAACACGAAAACAAAACAAGATTAAACAAATAATAACGCTTTAAGAGGCTTGAATGTGCAACATTCATCACTTATCAATAGCACTCTCAGGAACCAAGAGAAAAACACAAGTAATCTTTTGGACTTAAGGCAAAATTTAGCAAAAGCCAAATCTTGCAAATTGCAAGGCAAAACGCTTAAGTGTACATTAGCTAGGCTTGAGCGCATCAAACTATGAGGCTCAAGCGCACATCAGGAGCTCGAACGCAGCAAGAAGACATACGCGCATAGGACAAGAGCCTATTAGGCACAAACACAACCTAGGCTCGAGCTCAGTATTGCTTAGTGTTGGGGAGATACCTTGGGGAAGTCCTTCTTAGTGAGCCCATTACATAGCATTGTTGAGACACCACACAACCCAAAAGCTTAAGCTCATAGGTTTGGGCCCAACAATGCTATATAAACCTCTCACTCTTCTTATATCTTAGCAATGTGGGACACTTCACAATTGTACTCACAACAATCTCCCCCTCGCTTGTGAATCTCTTCCACATTGATGCAACTTCCCCTTACTTGTGAGTCTTTTTCAATTTTCCACGAGTGTCAAGCGTCTAGGGAAACATCTCAGGTAACCGTTCGGACCCAACGACAGACGTATTCAGAACACTCCTTCCCTGGAAATAACTTGGGCTCTGATACCAATTGTTGGGGAGATACCTTGGGGAAGTCCTTCTTAGTAAGCCCATTACATATCATTATTGAGACACCACATAACCCAAAAGTTTAAGCTCATGGGTTTGGGTCCTACAATGCTATATAAACCCCTCACTCTTCTTATATCTTAGCAATGTGGGACACTTCACATGTGTACTCACAACATTTAAGATCGAGTGCAGTTGTGTGACAAAGTTGACAGCAAGACCCCCAATTCACTTAGGAGTTGTTTTACAATTTCTAATTGGATTAGATGTTCTGATATGTACAAATTCTTGAAGGATTTCACTTGTACTCTCTATAAATACTCTAGACTTGTCTAGATTAAAGAATATAGAGATTAGTTTACGTTAAAGAGTAGAAATAAATAAGATTAGAGGTTAGGTCTTTGGAGAAAAAGTGGAGATTTTCCAATAGCGATTTGGATTGGATTTCTCTCCGACAAAGATGATTTCTAGCATCTCTATGAGTGGCTAAATCTTTCGTAGGTTATTGATGTAGCCCTTTCCAAGTTATAATGGTATAATTGTGTTTTCTCTTGGGAATTTTATGAACATGAATATTGGTTGTTTAATCTTGAGATTGTTTTTAATGTTTATATTCAATTTTGATAAATCTTTTATCTTGTCTAAGAAAATTATCTGTCTTGATTAAACTTAGCATTCATATTTTTTGTGATTATTTGAACGATGGTTTTAGAACGATTTTAATGGACACGGAATCAAGAATGTTTGATAGGCCATGCCAAGAAAGACTAAATTGCGTTACAACATAGTTAGTTTGATTTAGGTAAATCGATTTATCCTTACCAAAAGATGAATTATGTTTATCCCTTGATTATGTGTAAGCTAATTAGGATATTTGATAGCCCATGCCTAGAATAGTTTAGGTAGAGCATTCATACCTTACCGAAAGATGAACTTTGCTTATTTCTTAATAAAATAATTTTCTTGACGACATCATTGGGTGCTTGAGACACACACACAAATCATAATATTCATGCACATGAAATTCCCATCTTAAATGCAATTTACCATTATGATTATGATGAAGTCAGAGGTGAGATCAATCCCCTATAACTTCTCTATATTATCTTATTTTTACTTTTACGTTTTTATTTAATTTCAATTGAAAAACATTAAAAATCAAACTTCTTTTCTAAATTAGATTAGAGTTAATTTCAATAACTTAAAAACAACCAAACAATCTTTAAGGTTCGACACCCTTACATAAACCTATCCTACAAAGATCCGTCCTATTACAAGTGGCTATTTTATTATTGATACAATCAAGACCACATTAGGGAGTTGCAATCCCTAGAATAGACACTGGCACACCAACTAAGGGAGTTACACGAACTCAACCTCCTGCATACCAATCAACATCAAGACAAGGTAGAAGGGGACATGGTTGAAAAATATAATAGACTTCTAATTTATCATGTGTGTGTGATCAATTGTGTAACAAAATATCTAAATGCGGAATTTAGAGAAGACATATATTTTGTTAACGAAGTGAAAACTCAGTTAAGAGAAAAACCACTCCGGGGTAGCCAAACCCAGAATTTTCACTATTCAGAAGACAAGGCAAGTAACAAAGTACTCGCACTCACATACCTGTTATGCAGTGGTCATACTGTGCACTCTGACGTGTACCTATACACGAACGCCTCCTAACCAGGTCTCCTACCTGAAGAGGTCTTCAAAGGAATCCTTTACCTTAGGGCTCATCCCTAAGCTAAACTTCACAGGTTGATCAAATCACAGAAGAACGACCTTAAGAGAGCTAGAAAATATCTTTGTTTTTGCCTAAACACCATCTCTTAGTACGAAGGAATTCAGTACCGAATTCTTGAATAATACATGCCTAAAGACCTCTATTTATAGGCTATAGAAAACCTAATGCAAGTCTGATTCAGAGTTCTCTTGGCGGCGTCCGAACTTAGACAATGCGCGTTCAGACGACAAGCAGCAACCAATTTCAAATTACGCGATCACACGCGTTTCTTCATTAATCTCAGTCATCGAGTCCGGACAGTATAGCCCTAGCGTCCGGACGGGTGCTTGCAATGTTCACTGTTCCCAGCCTTCAGTTTGTTGTTCAGACACCTGTGCAAACAGATGCTCTCGGGAGTTGCAATCCACTAGGCTGTCCGGACACTTCTTCAAACACTGATGGGCGTTATAACGCTTCTCCTGGGCCATCCGGAAGGTAAATAGGGAACCGAATTTGCTAAGTTGTAAACTGTGCAGAATCTTCTTGACACCTGAAAATTGCCTTTCTTGAGCTGAAGACACTGATACTTGTCAGATAAATACAGTATCCCTATTAAGGCAGCAGACTTACATAATAGTAATTTTGTCCACAGAATGCAGCAAATTAAAAATTAACAAGGGTAGTAGTCAAACAACACAACAATTTGGTGCTCAGTCAACCATGACAACTCAACCAACTACTACTGAGTCAACCAAGAAAAGTCTTCCAACTCAACCTCCTGCAACCCAATCAGGCAGAATAACAAAGAAAACTCAACATCCTGCAACCCAATCAAATGTGACTACTTCTTTTCACCTAAAAATTGTGTTGGAGTGATATGTTGATAAAACTAAGAACTTGTTTTTCAACCTATAAGCATCATCTACAATTAGTACTAAAAAGACATCTCTAGGGTTGGCCACAAGGTCAAGGATAGCTGGCAGGTTAAGGTCCTATGTTTGAAAAGTTAGAGACCTTTACAAAGGGAAGCTTGTACTTGATCTGACTATGGACCCTTATGGACTACCCCCAATTCCAGGAGGTGGACCAGTATGCTCTTGAGGTCTTCCCTATGCTACTGGTATAACCTTCAGGGTTGCCCCCTAATTTTGACATACCCGAAAGTTAAGGGACAAAATCCGACAAGCCTCCACAGGTTTTGATAATGTTGTAAGGATGAAGAAGGGGAAAGGAAAGTCCACTACAACCAACAAGGACAAGGTAAAGGAAAAAATATGGCAACTGTGAGTTGTGGCTTTGGGTCTAAGTGCCAACCTTTTTTTTTTTTGCTTCAACCGTGTTGAATTGGCAACTGTTAATTTTTTTTTGCTTCAACTGTGAGTTATGTATTTGCAATGACAATATAATGTTTTTGTGCTTCTATCTAAATTTGGAGATAGTTTTATATGGGAGTTGACAACATTTGGTAATTGGAAGTGGTTTTTATTCCTCATTGCAAATTGTGTTTGGTCCATATTTGGAAGAATACATTGATGAGTATTTTATAAAATTGTTACTTGTTAATGATCTCTGTGAATGAATGTTAGTAAATTGAGTATTATATATTTGATGTATATTGGATGTGTTTGGTCCAACATGCTTTGCTAAAAAAGTATAGGCATATTGAATGTTCTTGTGTTTCAACCCACAACCTTTAAAATAAACCAGATTGTGATTGGTGCTTGTGTTTCAACATGCTTATTTAGACAGATGTGTACATGGCAAATAGCGAATCATTGCACCTTCTGTGACGTCTCACATTGCCTGGGTATGAGAATGGGTATGTGCTTATATGTATATTCGCACCCTTCTTGACACAATGCGTTTTAAAGCCGCGATGACCATGAATATATCAGAACTCCGCAGTTAAGCGTGCTTCTGCGAGAGTAGTACCAGGATGGGTGACCTCCTGGAAAGTCTAGTTTGGGAGAGTCAAAAGCGGACAATATTGTGTCATTGGGGGTGGGTGGTTACAGCTTCAACTAAAGTACCAATTTATGCATACATCATTAACATAACATGTTTAGTGCAAACTTTAACATTATACAACTAACATGTCTGAGTGAATCAACCGAGTGTATGTGAAGAACTTCACATTACAAATGGTTACAAAATCATTTTTATAAACTCTTGAAAAATGATCAAGGCAAAATCATCCATTACGCAAGTCTGTTAGAAGATGGATAAAACAAAAACACAACAACAAGACCCCATGACTATGCAAGTTTAAATTGGTACTTTATCTGCATTGAATGAAACTTTTTATTCTTTCTTCCTAGTTTTAGCATCTTCAACTTGTATTCAACAACTTCAATCTTGCATTTCGATTATTCATTCATGATAGTTGTTTCAATCAGTGCCAGTTCAAACTTCAGATTCTTGTGCCAGTTCCTCAACATCAACACCACTTGATCACCATGCAGATGCATTTTGAAATCAATCTATTTTTAAAAAAAAAACCACAACCACGGTTTCCTTCATTTTGCACAATCACAAAAAAAAAAAAAAAAAAAAAAAAAAAAAAAAAAGGAGGAGGAGGAGGAGGAGAAGTACAAAACAACTTAGGGTTTAACCCATCTCTAAAGCATTTACACAGCATTGAGAAAAATCCCAAACAAATAACTTTAAATTTGCACAATCACAAGAAGAAGAAGAAGAAGAAGTACAAAACAACTTAGGGTTTAACCCATCTCTAAAGGATTTACACAACACTGAGAAAAATCCCAAACAAATAATTTTAAATTCAATTAAATTAACAATCACATCTTACCACATAATTTACACAAGCATAAAACCTTCTACCGAAATTAGGTCTCGTGAATGTTGTTCTGATTCGTGTCTTTTTCCCACATTTGCAAATCGGATAGATTGATCTTGACTCGCTGATAATAGCTTAAAATTGCTTATTTTATCTACTAAAGTAAACATTATCATATCTTATTATGATTTAATTCTTGCATTTTATATTTAACTAGCTCATAACCCGCGCTATGCGCGGGATTCTTCATTATAATTTAGTTTCAAAATTTAAACATATCTTCATCGTACTTTTTATTATATGTTAAAAAATGCTTGTAAAAAAAAAATAAAATTATCACATATCTTTCAATAAAAAGGCAATAAAAGGTTAAGACCCTTAATTTTATTTTAACCCAAAAAAAGCAAAATTTTTTAAAATATTTGTTCACATATGTGTAGTTTATAACGAAAAGAAGTATAAATATATATATATATATAGCAAAAAGAAAATCAAAATTCCAAATATTACAGCATAAGTGATGTAATTTTTTCAATGGTCAAGATTGTGCTATAATTTTTTTTTTTTTACAGCACCTAAGCTAAATCTTACAAAATAAAACAAAATTTTTCACTCAACATTTAATGAATCAAATAAATCCTCTCACATCACGTTCAATGCTTAATCAAATAATTTTTTGCCTTATTTTGCTTTCAAAAGCAGAAAAAACACTTCAAATTTTTTTTTGAGTGAATAATACCAAAAAAAATTAAAAAATTCAAATATATTAAAAAATAAGACCCTTTAATTTTATTTTATTCCATATAAATTAAAACACAGTTCCCATATCAGTAGTTTAAAATGAAAAAAGTATAAAGAAAGAAAGAAAGAAAGAAAGAAAAAAAAAAAAAAAAAAAAAAAACCAGTAGATTATGATTATCAAAGCATTAATAAATAAAAAAAATTACTAGGAGTCTCTAATATTATTGGTGTGATACATATTACATTTTAATACAAATAAAACCCAAATAATTCTAAACATTCTGAAAAAAAAAAAAAAAAAAAAAAAAAAAAAAAAAAAAAAACATAACAAACTAAACAAAATGGCTGAAAATCGAGTAAATTATACAAACGAAAACAAAAAAATATTCCTTAAAACATTCAAATGAACTAAAAAATAAGATACTTAATTTTAATTTAATCCATATAAATTAAAACTTGTTAAAATCTTTGTGCCCATATAAATAGTTTATAACGAAAAAGAAGTATAAAGAAAAAAAGAAAAAATAGCAAGAAGAAAATATGGCTTAATCTAATTACCAAAGCATTAATAAAAAATTAGCAAGAATTTATGATATTGTTAGTGTGATACCTATTATATTTAAATACAAATAAAACCCAAGTAATTCTAAACATTTAAAAAAATACTGAACAAACTAAATTAAATATTTTTTTACGAATACAAAATAAAACAAAATATTTCATTAAACATTTAATGCAATCAAATAAATTCCCACATCATGTTCAATAATTAATATATCTTCAGTGTTTCAAAGCATTATATTTCATAGTAAGAATCCTTATGTGATACCTATTATATTTTAATACAAATAAAACGCAAATAATTTTGAACATGAGAAAAAAAAAAAATACAGTGAAAATTTTTCTCATAAGTAGACATGGTTGAAAACGGAAAGTATAAAGAAAAAAAAAATAGCAGAAGAATATCTAGATTCTAATTATAAAAATGCATAAAATCTAAAGTCCTTCAACCTGCACAAAACAAAACAATAATAAAAAAAAAAAAAAAAAGAAAAAAAAAAAAAAAAGAAAAAGAAAAAAGAAAAAAGAAAAAAAGAAGCAAAGTCCTTCAAAGAACAAAACAAAATTATGTACTTTAACACTCTGTTCTTCTTTTAAATATTGCTGCTGGATGCTCTTGATTTCATAATTCAAGATGTTTCAAACCCTAAAAAGAGAGAGGTACAAAATAACCAATCTAAGATAATAATATGACTTTTTCAGCTTACTTGTACGGTTTCTTTAGAATTAATGTATACAATACCTATATGGTCAATTATGGGTAATCAATGTAGTACATTCTTAGTTTTAAATTTTGTCTCTATAATTTTGGAGAGTCGTAAATTCTGAAACTATAATATTGTATATTAAAATTTTGAACTTAATAAAATCTCATATAAGGAAAATTTTTGAAATAAAATTTTGGAGAAAAAAAAATCTGACCACTTATAATTAATGCATGATTTTAATTTTATTTTTTAAAAAAAATCTCACAACTTAATGCAGCTATAATGACACTTAATGATATAATGCGAAAAAATCCTTATTGTGGTTTCACGAAGATGAACACCCATGATCTTTTTCATTAAAGCACAATAAATTTATTAAAATAACGACAAAACCGATTCAACCTTTAAAATTCACCGGTTTTTTTTTTTTATTTAAAAAACTAGTTCAATGTTTAAAAATGGGATAATTGCACCGTTGGTCCCTGTGGTATGCCATAATTATTTTTCTCTTCATATGGTTTAAAAAGTTCATGGGAGGTCTTTGTGGTTAGCAATAATTACAAATCGATCCCTACCGTCAAATTCCGTTAGAATTTTTAACAGATTCCGTCAAATGCCACGTCAGTGTCACGTGTCGCCAATAAGATGGCGACACGTGTCTATCTTAATAAAAAAAAATATATAAATTTATTAAAAAATAAATAAATTTATTTTTTTAAAAAAAAAAAAAAAAAGAAAAAAAGAAAAAGAAAAGAAAAAAGGGGGCAAGGGTTGGCCGCGTGCCACCTCCAGTGGCCGCCGGTGGTGGCGCGCGGCCACCCTCAGTGGCTGGGGGTGGCCATCGGGCCACCCCTAGTAGTAGATCAAGGGGTGGTCCGAAGGCCACCCCTAGGCCATTGGGGGTGGCAGCGCGGCCAGCCCAGCCACCCCCATTGGCTGGGGGGTGGCCTAGCCACCCCTTGCCCCTTGCCCCTTTTCTCTTTTCTTTTTTTTTGTTTTTTTTTTTTTTTTTAAAAAAAAAAAAAAGTTTATTTATTTATTTTTTAATAAATTTTTATTTTTTTTTATTAAGATGGACACGTGTCGCCATCTTCTTGGCGACACGTGGCGTTAACATGGCATTTGACGGAATCTGTTAAAAATTCTAATGGAATTTGACGCAAGGGATCGATTTGTAATTATTGCTAACCACAAGGACCTTCCATGAACTTTTTAAACCATAGGGAGTAAAAAATAATTATGGCATACCATAGGGACCAACGGTGCAATTATCCCTTTAAAAATTATGGGTTCACGCCACATGTCATAATTCTCCATTGCACAAAGAACATTGGATGAATATATAAATCATATAAAATTTTACTATGAAAAGAACCGTACTTTTAGTTTTTTTTTTGAACGGGCAAATATCATTAAACTCAATTCTGAGAACAAGTACAAATTGATCTCAATAAATAGGATCTAGGGACAAGAGCATTCCCTAAGAACAATGCTTCTAACACACATTGGCATCTCCTCCAACCAACAATTATCCACAAATTATTAGAGGCTTCCTTAGCTAGATTGTGGGCTGCAGAATTACACTCTCTTGGAATAAAAGAGAACAAAACAGATCTGAAGCAACCCTTTTCTAGATGGATATTTTCAAGGAAGTGTCCAATCCGTGAGGAATAAGGAGGCTCCGAGTTTATTTCATTTATAACCTTGGCTGCATCACCTTCGAGGATGACATCAAAAAATCCAACCTCTTTACTGAACTGCAAAGCTAGCAATGCTGCCATTACTTCCGCCAAATTGGGGTCTGCTTTTACCTGCTTGGTGACACTCCTAGCACCCAGGAATAAACCATTTTTATCTCTAGCAATAACCCCCAAACCAATCCATCCTCTCTTTATGTTCAAAGAGGCATCCCAGTTAATTTTTATTGTCCCCATTGGAGGAGGGAACCAGGAGGTGGCTTTCCCTCTACTGCCTGAATTCTCTCCTAGTTGAGAACATCGCTCCTTTGTATTGCATTTTTTAAATTCTATCAGAGACGATTTTGCTTCATCAAACACCACGTTTGGATGAGAGAACTTCCCTTCAAAGATCAGAGCATTCCTACGGAGCCATATTTTTCTTGAAGTCACCGCCATTTGCTCCAATTCTTCCCTGCTCAGTCGGCCCATGCAATATTCAAAAAGTTTCCTGAAAGTTGGTCCATCGCACGAGCACTTCTTGAAGCAGGATTTTGTTGTCCCCCACACGTCCCTTGCTGCACCGCAGGACCAGATTGCATGAAAAGTTGACTCAGCTTCCAATGTACAGCAGGGGCAAGATTTATCGTCCACAATTCTTTTGTGAAACAGGTTTTCCTTAGTGGGAAGTAAATCATGACATGCCTTCCATAGAAAAATCTTCACAGTATTTGGGACTTCTAAACCCCATATTGTTTTCCACACCTCCACCCCCTTTACCATGTTAGAGCATTGACCCCCTGCTTGATCTTGAATCTCTCTACCCAGGTGATATGCACTTCTAACCGTGAATTCTCCATTCTGGGTGCCCCTCCACAGCAATCGGTCTCTTGGCAAAACAGGACTAAGGGGAATGTTTATTATGACCTTAGCTTCTTCCTCCGAGAAAACAGACTTAATCAATGCTGTATTCCACCATTTCATTTCAGGATCTATCAATTCAGCAACCATATCTTTCTTATCAAGGATTTTGGGAGGCGATTGAACTTCATATGTGGTGGGGGTTGGTAGCCACTTATCCCCCCACACCTTGATAGATTTTCCATCCCCTATTCTCCACTCCAGCCCCTGCTTCAATAGCTCCCTTGCATTAAGAATGCTTCTCCTTGCGAAAGAAGGCCTTGTTCCAAACGGCGCCTCCAGAAAAGGTACCTTAGGGAAGTACTTGGCCTTTAGGATTTGAGCCGCCAAGGAAGAGGGATTTTGCAAGATCCTCCAGCCTTGTTTTGCTAACATAGCCTTATTAAAAATTACTAGGTCCCGAAAGCCGAGCCCCCCAATAGCTTTGGATCTTCCCATCTTTTCCCAACTCATCCATATGTAAATTACATAAAAGAAAAACAAATATCCCATTAAACATTCAAACGAATTAAAACATAAGACCCTTATTTTTAGTTTAATTCATATAAATTAAAACATGTTAAAATTTTTGTTCCCATAGGTGTAGTTTAGAATGAAAATAAGTATGAAGAAGAAAAATAGCAAGAAGAAAACTATGATTTTGGTTATCAAAGCATAAAATAAAAAATTAGTAGGAATTTTTTTTATTGTCGATGTGATACCTATTATATTTCAATCCTATAGAATTCTGAACATTCGGAAAAAAAAAAAAAAAAAAAAAAAAAAAAAAAAAAAAAAAAAAAAAATCTCATAGACATTCAAATGAAGAATTGCTCAACCAAAAATTTCACAAACAAAATGGAAACATATTTAGATTTCAACAAAAAATACAAAATACTAAAGAAACACCATTAACTGTATCATTAATTGAGAGAGGGAGACTAATTATATCATTAATAGAGAGAGAGATATTAAATAGACCGGTTCGATTTTATTTAAAAAACCGGTTTAGTACTTAAAGGACCGGTTTAGTCATTAGAAAGAAAATTGATTATGAAATATTGTTCAATTATTAATCTTAAGCTTAAATGATATATTAATGTAATGAATTATGTTTTTGTAGGAATTAAAGAATCAGAAGAAAAACAAAAGAAAATAAGAATTGTTAATTTCACAATTTCACACGTGTCCAAGAAATAAGAAGACATACATGTGTACAAATGTGCCCCCAAGTTGAAAAGTTGAAGAAGAAGAGAAGTTAATTGCTATTCAACCAGAAGAATAAAACAAAGGAAATGAAGCAGCGTGGGATTCATGAATTTGAAGCAAAAAGAACTCAAAAAGGTGGTGCCCATCTGCTTGTTTGCGGAAGACAAATGAAATTCAAAGAAGAATTGAATAGGAGAGGGAGTAGAAAACCGTTATGAATGAATGAATGAGTTTTCTTTTTCCGTATGCGTGAATTAAAAACAAAGTGGAAGCAGTGTTCTGCTTCAAGTGTAAAAGAGAGACGTAGAACAAATAGAAAATTGAAATTCTTATAGTTGTACGAATTCCAAAAGAAAAAGAACTCTTATCTCTATAAGAGAAGCAACACGACAACAAATATAGGGAGAATTATATTTTCGGTAGTCTTTCTTTCTCTTCAACTTAGTGATAGAGTTGATGATTTAAAAAGCTTCTGGAAATTTTCGACTGGTTCTAGTTATTTGTTATTTTCAATTTATTTTCTTTTAGTTGTTTAAGTGATGTTTAGTACTTTAGTTATGGAGTTTATTTTTATAGTTATGAGTGGCTAAATATCTAGCTAAGGCTAGGGGTGAAGCCTAGTACTTTTATTATGTGTTTTTGAGACTATTTTATTTGTTCTTCATAGATTAATGATTGCATGTTGAGAATGATTTTTATTTGAGAATAATTTAATGTTACAAGTTTATTTTGATTCATTATGATTTTTGTTTATATCAAATGGTTACCTTGTTTGATTTGTTATAATTCGGAAATATATTGAATGCTTAGTTTATTGTAACATGTTTTTAAAATCAAATTCTCAATCAATCCATGTTTAATTTATTTTATATTTACTTTGCGCTTAATTGTTTTATTTTTCGATTAGGAGAGTTGATTGTCTACCTAGTTGAGTTAAAAATATATGTATCAGGAATACGTACTATAATGCTAGGTAAATCTCTGAAACCTTAGTATTTCCCAATAATTTTCTCTAATTCACTTTTATTAATTTAGTTTAGTTAATTAAATTTTAGTTTACCATCTCTCCATTGCTCCATTTTTTAGTGAAAAAATCAATTTAATTTACTTTTTTACACAATTATTAGAATTTTACTTAGTATCTACACAATAAAATCTCAACCTCATACTTACTAAGAATTTATTATTTACGAAAGCCTGCATTTGAGTTTCTACTCTTTTTGATGCAGCATTCACTGTCCTCATTATTAGAGGGCTCCATCGTTCCCCACTGTTGCCTCGCTGATGGTACACGTGTGTTGCTAGTTGAGAATAAGATTGACCATCGCTGCTGGTCGAGACATTAAGAGGAAGAAGAAAGCATCTTGACTATTATCCTTGTGAACCAATGAATAGAGCCACACATCACACATTTCATTATCTTTTAGCTCCACGTATTGATCCGTCTGTTAGCATTTCAAATTTTTGACATTTAAGCGTGAGGGGTATAACGCGAAGAGAATGGTTAAAAAATCACGAGCAGCGTATATGTTGATCCGTCTGTTAGGATTTTTTGTAAAATCTTAATAGAAGGAGACATTATAACAAATTCAAAATTCGATGGTTGAAATTGAGAGTTTTTAAACAAGTGAAAGTTCAAAGAAAATTTGTAAAGTTTTCCCTTTCTTTTTTATTTTTTTGGGTGACTACCGTAGGTTAGGATCCTACTCGCGAGATTTGATTCTTTCACAATTCCTTATTACTAATTAAATATAAACTAAAATATGTGAAATAACCACAGTTTATAATGCATAATAGAATTACATTTTTACGCTATTGTTTATATGTCATTTTTATTTTATATGTCTATTGTTTATTAGAAAATAGACATATAAACACAACTACAATATATAACACAAACTATTCCTGCACACCGTATTACACAAGATAATTGTAGATAGGATATTCTTCGTATTTTCTAATAATCTTAATTGATCCCACTCATATTTGCCGTTTAAGGTCAAACAGTAGATGTGCAGTCTATCGGCTCATTCCCTCTTGCACCGCTGGAGGCTTTGGTACCATGATGGCCTCCCTATTACGTCGCTCCACGTTTCCATGCCAGCCTGGTCAATTTCGTGGAAAAGTAGAAAAAACATTTTAAAATTTTCTATCAATAATGACCCAAAAAAAAAACTAGATTCATTTTCATCTATCTAAAAATTGATAAGAATTTACTTTAATTATTTGTCTGACTTACTAGCAATTGGGAATAACATGAAAGTCATATGTAATCTTTATATTACCTGCTTAAATCACTAATAATTAAAATAAATAATTGTTATGAACGATAATCCCTAAGAATTAATCCTTATTAAAAAAATGTTTTCTGAAGAGTTATGAGAATTGAACAACATCAATTTCTACCCATGAGCCCGAGGGTTGGCTTAATGGTTTAATGGGTCACTTGAGGTTACCCATTCCCAAGTTCAAGCCTCCGTCAAGTGGAAACTTGTTTCTTGGGGCAGCCTCGCACGCAACTCACACTGGTTCATGCGGAGAAGGCCAGGGCATGAAGTATAACTGTATAAGCCTCGGGTTTACCTCTTAAGGGTGGGCAGATCCGGTCATAAATAAATAATTAAAAAATAATAATAAAAAATTGTACCGATGGTCATGTCATATCCGCGGTTTTGGAGCTCACGATGCTCTTGGCACAAGGCGCATGGCTCACAGCAGCAATGAACCATGCAATCCCCACAAAGGCTCTCCTCCAGGGTGTACTGCTGCCTCATTTTGGAGCGATAGAAGCACGAGTAAAAGCATGGACAACCAATCACACAGCAAATAAGCGTGTACAAAGCTCCATTCGCAGCACAAGCTGTGACAAAAATTAATCACCACCACGCACACATCTTATTAATCAATCACAGCATTAATCATTAATTACCCACCCAATTAATCATGATCAGCTTCTTTGATTCTATACTTACATGATGATCCTTTATCCACAATCTCCGCGACTTGGCCAAAAGTAATGCAGGGGCACCAGAATGTCGTGCAACCTTGGAAAAAAAACATAACAGATCGAGCACGTAAGTTTTTTGAGTATCATAAGCGACTAATTAAGCGCCAGTTGAAAGGATAATTTCTTACAATTTCTGACGTCGGAGAAGCAGTCAAAGAGGCCGGAGGACCAAGGGACCCGAACTTTAGGCTGATGAATACCGAACACAGCTGGCTGGGACTGGGAGGACTCATCGTATTCGCTGCTGGAGCTGACCGGAACGCCAGTCACGGCGTTCTCAACGAACGGAGCCTGCCCGTCGTTGTACCTCTCATAAGTATCTGGCTTTGATGAATACATATATGAGGACTAAATTACAGTAAGAGATGTATGGAGATAAGATATGAAGAGCAGATCTGTGAATACATATACCTATATGATATGTATATAAATAAAACAATTAATAAATGTTCGACGACTTACAGATAAGTCAAGTCAAGCACGCTAGACTGAGCTAGTCAGTCTTGTCCCGTCTTTGTTACTTCATTCCACGTGGCAGTTCATGAGTGAGAAGGAGAATATTTAGTCAAGATGCTACTTTTAAGCTTACGGTAGCGAAACTTCCCTTCTGCTGCGCCTGCGCGTGCTACCATATATAATTCGGCAGCATAACAGCATAGAAAAGCTCAATTATATATAGAAAAATGCAAAACACATATAGAATAAATTCTTTCATAAAAATTAATGCTTAATTAATAGGTTCCTCCAAAAGAATTAGAATATAACTATAACGATGTGGCATGCATCATGCATGTTAAGCAATCATATGATCTACTCTCTAACTAAAGGATTTCATGAGTGAGAAGGAGAATATTGTTTACAAGGCTTTTGCATACCTATCAATTTTATTGTATGTTGATTTAAATCATGGAAAAACTAGATTTACCCCCCCCGGGTAATTAGCGATTTACAATTTTCTTTTTCTTTTTATGAACTTTAAAAAGTTATAGTGAGGTTTCAATTTATCAGTCTCTTTTAGTTACTTTTTATTGTTAAATTTTTTTTTGTTAACTTAGACAACTAACATGTAAAATGTCTGCTAATACCCATAAAATTTGTAAAAATAAAATTATGTTATTAGATTAAAAAAAATTAAAAAAAAAAGTAGAAATATTAGGAAAAAAAAAAAAAACAAGTCAACCCATAGCCATGCTGTGAGTCACGCCAAACTCATGGCCAGATCGTGGGTCTTAATTTTTGTGCTCTTTTTTCTGTCCTTTTTTTTTCTTTTATTTTATGAAGAGTGTATTTTTATTTTTCTAAAAGCTTGAATTGATTAAAAAAGAAAATTGATGAATTTAATCATTTATTCAATACTTTAATACTTCCCCTCACATGTGGCTTAAATTCCTACTCAACAAGTATGGTCCATCACATGAAATATTTAATTGAAATGGGAGTAAACTGTGGAGTCATAGTTTGAAATCATCATTTATCTCGAATGCTTAAATAGATAGAAAAATATGAATTTACTAATTTAATTAATACTTTAAGAGTACACACTTTTCCATGCACCCTAATTTTTTTTTTTAAGAAAAACATTCTCCAAAACCTATAGTTACCATCCCCTTTGGCAACCCGTACCTTTCTCCTTTCTTGTTTCTATCCAAAAAATTCAAACTCATTTCTTCATATTAACAATTAATTTTCTTCACTTTTCACTCAAAAAAAAAAAAAAAAACTTCTTTCACCGTTATATCACATCAAGCCATTAATTCTCATTTATTCTCTTAAAAGGGTTTTGCGTCATATATAGTAATTGAAGACTTACAGAGGTAGGTCGTAGAGTTAATCCAGCATCTTAAGCATCTTATGACACAAAATATGGATGATTGTGAATTGGAATTCAACTTCAAGAACCCGTATCACAATCTTGTTCTAGGCCGGGAACAATTTGGTTGGGATGAGCGATATAGAGACTTGGGATTTAAAGTTGAGCATCCAGAATTTTATGGCACTTTGCAGGTCGAAGGATCCATTGATTGGTTGCACGAAGTAGAGCGTATATTTTATTACAATGAGGTTCTAGATTGCATAAAAGTGAAGCGTGTCCCCATCAAGTTGATGGATAGAGCATCCGTTTGGTGGGATCAATTTAAGTAGTTGCGGGAAAGACAAGGAAAGTCGAAGATATGCGATTTGTGTTGAGGCAAGGTGCAAGGTCCTATGAAGATTTGAAGATTATACCCATTGGTTGCCTAGAATGACCTATCCAAGATCGTGGAGAAATTGATGGCGTGTTAACTGGGCGGTTTGCAATAGTCTCTACAAGACACCCTTAGTCTCTACAAGACACCCTTAGTCTCTACTCCCTCTAGATGGTTTTTGAAGCCTATTCATGTGCTCTGACTGTCGCAAAGCAACAAGCCATGTCCATCCTTAGGATCCTTGTCCTACTCTTCAACTCGTACAAGGCCAGATTTACAACTCCAACATCTGCTGTTTTAGATGTAGGGAGCTTGGTCTTCAATCGATAGATTGCCAGAAACCTTCTAGTTGGATATGCAAGTACCTTTTGATCGAAGTTGAGATTATAAAGGAAGAATTCGAAATTGGAGCTCTTGTCTATGATGAAGGTGATGATGGGGAGATTATGTACAGAGGCATAAATGAGACCCTCGTTTTCATAAAAAGTTTGTCATTTTGGATTAGATTAGTTGAGAACAAATTTTTTTCATACCGCTTGCACAATAAGGGAACATGGTTGTAAAGTTATCATTGATAATGGCAGTTTTGAGAATGTGGTGTCTTAGGAGGCGTTTTCCAAGTTGCAACTAAATGTCAATCGCTATCCAAAGCCATACAAACTGCCCTAGTTGAAAAATGAAAGTGAGGTAACAGTAGATAAGAGGTGTTTGGTTTCTTTTTTAACTGGCCAAAAGTATTTTGGTAATGTTTCGTACAATGTAGTGTTTATGGATGCATGTCACTTGTTATTACGCAGGCTTTGGTAGTATGATCATAGTGTTTTGTGATGGGTGATAGAATACCCACACTTTGAACTTCAAGGGGAATTGTGTTAGCACAAGACGTACATGTTTCTATAGGAAGTAGAAGAAGAAGAAGGCGTGGTGTATGCCTTGCTTGTCATGTGAAGAGGAGTAGAAGAAGATGGTGCTGTACGAGTTTGCCAATAGAGTTACATGAGGTGTTGTACGAGTTTGATGACCTAATGTTGGAGGACCTACCACCAACCTTTCCACTTTTGAGACATATACAACACCATATTGACTTCATAACGTGGTCGAGCTTGCCAAACTGGCCAGCTTATCACCTCAGCTTGAAGAAGTTTGAAGAGTTGCAGTGACAAATGACAAAGATCCTGGAGAGAGGATACATCTGGGAGAGTATGAGTCCATGTGCAGTTCCTACTCTGTTAGTGCCGAAGAAGGACGGTATGTGGCATATGTGAGTTGATAAAAGAGCTATCAATTAGATCACAGTAAAGTACAGATTCTCAATACCCTGTTTGGATGACATGCAAGATTAACTACTAGGCTCTAAGGTATTCTCCAAAATTGACCATAAGAGCAGGGTATTGTCCAAAATTGACCATAAGGTATTCTCCAAGATTAACTACTAGGCTCTAAGGTATCATCATATCAGTGTTAGGCTTGGAGATGAGTGGAAAACCACATTCAAGATGCAACATGGTCTGTATGAGTGGATGGTCATCCCTTTTGGACTGTCCAACGCCTATAGCATGTTCAATTGGTTCATGCATGAGGTGCTATAGCTTTACACGAGGAAATTTGTCTTCATATACTTTGACTAAAATCTAGCTTGTGTAGGTTGCCTAGGCTGATAGTTGTTCGCTTGAGACCCTTGACTTCTGATAGTCATTGTGGATAAATCTTTGGCGAAATGGCCTTCCCGAACACAACGAAAACACACTCTAGACCATATACGACACTCGCCCGAGTGTGGCTTCCCACACTTACTACACTAAGAGACACTGTAGCTAGCTCGGCTCACTGAAGCATTTCTTCTCCCAAAGGACCCGGAGCTACTTCTTGAAGACTGTCTCTTTGAGAATGGGGGAGGAGGTGCTTCTGTCATGAGTAGAATAGTTCTTCTGATGATCCTTCATTTACCTTGAGGCATTGGCCACAACCTTGCCTTGTTGCATAAGCACGCACCCCAATCCCTTCTGTGATGCATTTGTATAAACCATGTACCCAACATATTTCATTGGTAGTGTAAGCATAGGTGTAGTCACAAGCCTTCACTTTAGCTCTTGGAAACTAACTTCACATTCCTCGCTCCATTCATATTGGGTATTCTTCATTGTAAGGTGGTTAAAGGCACTGACAAGAGGAGAATCCTTCAATGAACCTCTAGTAGTAACCTGTTAGACCTAAGCTATGGATCTCCGGAACATTCATCGGTCGTTCCCTATAAACAACAGCTTTCACCTTTGCTGGATCAACTGTAAGTCCATTCTTGTTCACTACATGACCTAAGAATGACACTCTTCCAACCAAAACTCACATTTCTTGAGTTTGGCATACAACTTCTTTTCCTTGAGCACATTCATCACAATCTTTAAGTGCTCGTTATGTTCAACATGATTAGCCAAGTAGATTAATATGTCATCAATAAATACCACCACAAAAGAGTCTAAGTACTCATGGAATACTCAGTTCATCAAGTCCATGAATACAAACGGTGCATTAATTAATCCAAATGGCATCACAAAAAATTCATAGCGACCATACCGTGTTCAGATAGCTATCTTCATCACATTTTCTTCTCGCACCTTGAGTTGATGGTATCCCGAAAGAAGATCAATCTTTGAGAATACCGAAGTTCTCTTGAGTTGATCAAATAAGTCATCGATCCTTGATAAGGGATAACTGTTCTTGATAGTTACCCAATTCAATTCACGGTAATCTACGCATAGCCGAATAGACCCATCCTTCTTCACAAACAATATTGGCGCTCCCCGTGGTAACACACTTGGGCGAATAAAACCCCAATCTAGCAACTCTTGAAGTTGCTCCTTCAACTCTCTCAACTCTGTAGGAGCCATACAGTTTGGTATCAGAGCCGTTTGCTCTGAAAACCTTAAGACTTGACCTTAGAAGTCTAGAAATGAGACAAGGGCTTTAGGATATAAAAATATTTTTGTTTGAAATTATAAATAGTTCATTAATTTAACATGTGTGAAAGTTTGATAAACTATGTTTGAGCAAAAGAAAATTTAAAGATACTCTAAAGATAGAATTGTTAAACTTCCCTTGTTTGAAGAATATGTGATAGCTTCTAATATAAACTCGTTTATGTTTTATTAGTTTTAAACTTATCATGTATGTGGATAATAAATGTTTGATATGATAAACAGAATCATGCCGCCTAGACGCCAACCTCTGTGAGATATCAATCAAGAGGCAAATCACCATGAAAATGGTGATGGAGAACTACCTCCTCCGCCTCCACCTCCATCGTTCCACAATGGAATTCACCAAGCCTTGGCACAATTCATGGCTGATACCACTAGGCATTTCCCCGAAGTGGTTGCACGAATTCCACGACCAAATGAGCGAGTCAAGTACCTAGGATGCTCAATCCGTGACTTTTCTAGCCACCACTTCCGATCATTTGAAGGTAATGAAGGGCCCAACATAATGGAAGCATGGCTCATGGACATTGGAGTACTGTTTGACACCTTCAACTGTACTGATGAACAGAAGGTAGCATGTTGGTGGAACAATATTCCGCCAGATTTATTGAATTAACTAGGTTTGCTGCCAACATAATTCCAGATGAAGAATCCAAAGTGGAATGCTTTGAGAACAGTCTAAACCCCCAAATCAAGGAGAGAGTCCTTTGCCAAAAAATTAAAGACTATGCCAAACTAGTAGAATTGTGATCTCTCGCTAAAAGAGGGATTCGTGAGTCGGCAGCAGCCTACGACCTAAAGAGGTGATCAAAGCAATAGACCTCGTACCCAACAAAGAGGCCAGCAGTGGGAAGCGGCTCCAGGCCATCCGTAGGAAAAAAATTTCCACCCACACCTAGAAATAAGAAAACCTCCTATAACAAGTGTGGAAAGATGCACGGGGGAGATTGCACATTGGGAAGTGCAAGTTGTTTCAAGTGTGGTAAAAGTGGCCATTTCCTCAAGGATTGCCCTATGAACCTCGCCGAAGGATCAAGACCTCAAGGAGGTGGACCCCAATAGCAATACTCTGCCCAAGCACAGGTATACTTGCTCATTCCTGGAGGTGTTGAAGATGAAGAAGAATATGCAGATGTGGTGACAGGTACTGTCCCTTTATTTGGTAGTCTAGCGTGCACTCTTTTTGATTCTGGTGCGACGCACTCTTTCATATCATCCACGTATGTCAAGCTTTGCGGTATGAATACCCAACCCCGTGAACAAAAGATAAATGTAGCCACAGCTGCTGGTGATAAAATAACCTGTAGGAAATCAGTAAAAGAATGTCCAATCATTATAGAAAGGAGAGTCCTATCAGCAAACTTAGTTGTATTTCAAATGTTAGGCTTTGACATCATTCTAGGAATGGATTGGTTGTCAAAATATTATGCGAATATTGATTATAGAAAAAGAAAAATTGTTTTCCAACCCCCTAATGGCGAGGAGTTCAAGTCCTGTAGCTCTCGAGTACGAGCTACTCTACCCCTCCTCTCGGCAATTCAAGCAAGGAGAAGCGTACGAGAAGGCGCGCCCACATTTCTAGCTTATGTGAAAGCTAAACCCAAAGTGGAGAAAAAGCTAGAAGATATACCTGTAGTGAGTGACTACCTCGACGTTTTTGCTGAAATCTCGTCAGGGTTACCTCCTGACCGAGAGATTGAATTCACCATCTACTTTTTGTCGGGAACCCAACCAATTCATAAAGATCCCTACCGAATGGAGCCGTCGAAATTAAAGGAACTGAAGGAGCAACTTCAAGAGCTGTTAGACCAGGGTTTTATTCATCCTAGTGTCTCACCATGGGAAGCGCCAGTGCTATTTGTGAGGAAGAAGTATGGTTCTATGCGTTTATGCATAGACTATCGCGAGCTGAATCGGGTGACGATCAAAAATAAATATCCTTTACCAAGGATTGGCGAACTTTTTGAACAACTCAAGGAAGCCTCAGTTTTCTCTAAGATCGATCTGCGATCAGGATATCATTAACTCAAGGTGAAGGAAGAAGACATCCAGAAAACAACAATACACACACGGCATGGCCATTATGAATTTTTGGTTATGTTGTTTGGGGTAACCAATGCGCCATCTGTATTCATGAACTTAATGAACCGAGTATTTCACATGTACCTTGACTGGTTCGTAGTCATGTTTATAGATGACATTTTGGTTTATTCCACCAATCACCAAGATCACGAAGAACATTTGAAGATAGTACTGGGGATTCTAAGAGAGAAGAAGTTATATGCCAAACTCAAGAAGTGTGAGTTTTGGTTGGAAGAAGTCTCGTTTCTAGGCCATGTAATCTCGAAGGATGGGATAGCTGTTGAACCAAGCAAAATTGAAACAATAACGAAATAGGAACGACCAACAAATGTCCAGGAGATTCAAAGCTTCTTAGGACTGGCTAGATATTATCAGAGATTCGAAGAAGGATTCTCTAAACTATTAGGTCCCTTGACCATTCTGACGAAGAAAAACGTTCGCCTTGCCTGGGATGACGAGTGTGAAGCAAGCTTCCAAGAACTCAAGCAGAGGTTAGTATCTGCACCTATCCTTACTCTTCATATAGAGTCAGAGAAATTCGTTATTTATAGCGATGCCTCCTAAAAAGGACTAGGTTGCGTACTCATGCAGTAAGGCAAGTTAATCGCCTATGCATCTAGACAATTGAAAAATCACGAACGAAATTATCCTACTCATGTTCTGGAACTTGTAGCAATAGTTTATGCTTTCAAGATCTGGAGACACTAGCTATTTCGAGAGAAGGTTGAAATCTATACTGACCATCAAAGCCTGAAGTATATCTTTATGCAGAAGGAATTGAACATGAGGCAACGAAGATGACTAGAGCTTATAAAAGACTACAATTGCTATATCCTATACCATTCATGAAAAGCAAATGTGGTTGCTGATGCCTTAAGTAGGAAATCACAAAGCGGCACCATAAATGCTTTGACTACTCCGGATCAACTTGCCCAGCATATAGGAATGATCCAGCTGGATTTTACTCCAACTAAAGAACAAGCCACTCTTACGACGCTCATAATTCAACCCTTAACTACTGATAGAATCAAGGTTGCTCAGGAAAATGATCTCAAGTTACAAGAACTCATGGAGAAAGCTAACCGTGGCGACACCCCTAGCTTTCATTTCACGAATGATGATCAGTTGAGAAGTGGAGACGCCAGAACTATCATACCAAATGATGTAGAGCTGAGAAAAGATATTCTGGATGAAGCTCACAGAACCAGATATACTATACATCCAGGGAACACCAAGATGTACCAAGATTTGAAGAAGAAATTCAGGTGGCGCGGCATGAAGCAAGATATTGCTGAATATGTGGCCCAATGCCATGTGTGTCAACAAGTAAAGGCTAAACACCACAGAACTACGGGACCCCTCCAACCCCTCAGCATTCCAGAATGGAAATTGGATCAGATCGCCATGGACTTTGTGGTAGGTTTACCGAAGGCACCCAATGGCCAAGATTAACCAAAAGTGCTCATTTCATTCCATTCCATATCACGGATTCAGTGCCAAAGTTTACTGAACTATACATAAGAGAAATTGTCAGGTTGCACGGGATATCTACCTCTATTGTATCTGATAGAGACCCTAGATTCACTTCACGATTCTAGACATGCCTACATGAAGCAATGGATACAAAGCTAAACATTAGCACAGCTTATCATCCTCAGACCGACGGACAGTCAGAAAGGACCATCCAAACTTTAGAAGACATGTTAAGGTTATGCGTACTTGAGTTTAAATGTAAATGGATTAAATATATGGCTTTGGTTGAGTTTGCTTATAAAAATAGTTTTCTAGCCTTAGATTAATTTGCTAGATGATCTGCACCCTTCAAACTCTCTATAAATGAGAAGCAAGCATCATTCATTTTTCCAGAAAACCCAATCGAAGCTCTCTATCTCTCTTGCTTGATATTTCTGCAACTTTCTTCAAACCTCTTCTTCTCTTTGATAGTGCAAAAAATCATAGAAGTGCACTCTCTTCCCTTAACTTTCCATCACACAGAACCTAAAGAAAACCCAGGACAATCACTCCCTTCCCTTCCTTTCGTGTGTCACGGACAAGCAGAAAAATAGAGCATAAAACTCTGTTTTTCCTCACTATTATCTCTCGGTGGATGCTCATAAACAATAGACCAAACTCAGAAAAAAATTACCCTATTTTCCTCTCTTTGTGTACTCGGTCAATGGCTGTAAAGAGAAGAAAATATTCTGTGAGAACTCTCTACTTCTCTCCCAACCAGTAACTCTTGTTAAATAGAGAAGAAAATCCATCCAAAGAACCCCTATTTTCACGTCTAGTAACACACATACAAGAGGGAGAAATTGCTTAAAATAATTCTCTTGATCTCCCTCTCTTTGTTCGAACAGCACCTCTTTTATAGAGAGTATAAAAGCTCTTTCTGCCTCTTTTAAACTTCCTCTTGGTAAGAACTGCTCCTCTTTCCCTTGGTTCAGTTTTGCTTTCTTTAAATATGAGTTCACTGTGTCTCTTTTTGGCCGGATCAGTACCAAAGAAAATCACTCCCTCTCTCTCAGTCAAGCTAGACAGCAAGGGGTACAATTCCTCTTTTAGTTTTAAAAAGCCATTGGTAAGCTTCTAAACCTTTAGCTCATATGTTATCATTTTGAAGTTATTAGGTTGAAGTTATTAGGTTTATATATATATGCTTGAGTTGTATTTTTAAACATAGAGGGAATATATTTATTTGACAATGAAAATATTTTATGCACATCGTTATGCTGCCCAAATGTTTTAAAGTGTTTTTGGCATTAACTACATTAATGTCGTTACTTTACCTAGATTTTATAAAATTTAAAATAAGGATTATTTAAATTTATGCCGTTATATCATCCAGTTGTTTTAAAAAAAATAAAAACTAATTATTTACATTAATGAGGTTATTATGTCTAATTTATACAAAAGTACGAATATGTTTTAATGATAATGTCATTATAATGCCCGTTTTAGTTTAAGGATATTTTAGGCATGAATTTAATAGATGTCATAATAATGCCCACCTTGCTTTGTACAAAATGTAAAATAGTTGGAATAATGTCCACTTAAATATAAAGGTATATTCAAAATGAATATGGTGATAATACGTGCTTTAAAAGATAGCAGTAATATTGCATGTTTATTTTATATGCCGAAATAATGTTTGAAATAACATTAAGGCTATGGTAAATTAATTAGAAGCTAAAAAGTAACAAAAATAGTGAAATAATATTTTAGTATTATGTGCTAATTTATTATCACAAGAATAATATTGCATTGCAGTAAACACGTGTTTGTGTGGGAACTCCTTTGAAGTAAGAGACTATAAGTATAAAATACTTAATGAGGGTAGTATTGATTTCCATAATGTTAAGTTTATGTTTTATTTAAATTAAATGTGTGTGAATAGATATTGCATACTGTGAATAATGAATTTATTAATATTGGGAGGAATGGCTCTCAAAGGTTCAGGTTAGGAATGTACGTCTGCCTGTACTGGAAACAATAATAAATAATATTGAAAGGAATGACTCTTAAAGTGCTAAGAGAAATGATTCTTCTAGTACGAAAACGATAAAAAAAAAATGATGTAAGAAGAACGACTTTGAGGATAACCACTAATCGAAGGAACAGCTCTAATCGACTTGAAATAATTAATACTTTATATATAAAACTGTCATTTCATCATTATGCTATCTCTCTCCTTAAATAAAGCATTAAACATCATGTTATTGAAAACAGTTGACTCAATTATGTGTATATGGGATTGTGGTGTTATCCACCATCTCATAGACGATTGTGCAGGAGTTGAGAATGGTGAGTCCGGATTACCAGGATCCTTGTGCTGATTCTGATTATATAGATGAGGCTATCTAATGTCTCCTTTTGTGTGATGGACTTTGAGCATAGTTTATCTTTTGTGATAATGCATGTTAGGACTTATCTTATGCATTCCTTTGATGATTAGTGTTTTATTTTATGGTTTGTAATATGACAATAATTATGTAAAGTTAGTGCCATATGTGGCACTTATGTTATCGCTTTTAGTGTGTATTTATTATGTGAAAACACTTTATTTATATAATGCATAATGAGATATTTCAGTCAAAGCTCTAAAGCGATTATAAGGGAATTGTTCCTATCGTTTTAAAAAAAAAAAAAAAAAAAAGATATTCATATTTTTCACTGTGAGATTTATCGTCTCTAGTGAAATAATGTCACGTAATTATTTATATATAATTACTATATATATATATATATATATTAACTACATGCCTATAAAATAACAAATAAATTTAAAGCTTTAATTTAATTTTTACCAATGTATATAGAGAGATGCAAGCAATGTGGAGGAGTAGCGGCAGTGGTGGCCGCAATGACGACTGCAGCGGCACCCATAAGAGAGAGAGAGAGAGAGAGAGAGAGAGAGAGAGAGAGAGAGATGGTGGAAGAGACAGACAAATACTTACCGGCCGAGTGGGAGGAGGTTTGGAAGAGAGTGGCGGCCAAGAATGTTGACATGGTCACCGGCCGACGAGTGAGAGAGGGCTGAGAGAGAGGGATAGAGAGAGCGATCTGTGAGGGTAGAGAGAAGAGAGTGAGATCGTGAGAGGGCTGAGGGAGAGTAAGAGAGGGTTGAGAAGTGGGAAATGGGGTGTGGGGGGGTGCAAAGGACAATTATCTCGGGCAAAACCCCTTTTTTGGCTACGTGGCGTCGTTTGGTGGTCCTTCATGGTGTCGTTTTACTAATAAAACGAAGCCACTTCACCAAGTGATGTGGAGTCGTTCACTGTTGAAACGATGTCACTTGGTAACCGTCATTTCATGCCAAAAGGACACCACTTCAAAAGTGGTATCTTTTTGGAGTGAACAACTCCAAACATTAGAGTTGTTTCATTGCCTCTGTGACGTCGTTTCAAGATAAAAACAACTTTACTTATTGTTGTTTTGTAAAAACGACACTAAGTAAAATGACTCAAAACGTCGTTCTTTTGTAGTGAGGATAGGTGTAGGATGGCATGAGAGTATGGAAAAAGGAAATCAGGGAGTGGCGATGGCGCCAGTTGTAGGAGGTATGTATGAGCCGTTAGGGTGGAAGATGTGCTTAAGCTGTTTTTTTTTTTTTTTTTAACATGTTCACACAAGAGGAAGGATTGGGATTCGAACTAGTGAACTTCGCTTCATGAGACGTAGTCTCTAGCCAATTGAGTTACTCCTTGGGGACTTATGCCGTTGAATATTCAAAATTAATCTTCATGACTAACAGTAAAGGACAATATTGTCCTGCATATTTCTCGTCATATTTGCTTGCAACATATACATTGATCATCATATATTAAATGCTTTAATTAAAGTGGCCTAAATGTAATATTTTTGCAGTAGTTTGTGAAGTAGTAAATGTTTATTAAATATAAATAAGTGTTCAGATTAAAAAAGGGACTGCATCTAGTCCAAAAAAATTCT